>NC_143199.1:22852084-24264584 GCF_051530095.1 Phoenix dactylifera | reverse complement strand
GCAATGAGGGAAGTGCACGAAGGAGTTTGCGGAAGCCATCAAGGATACAATTACGCCCAGGTCCGAGCTTCGGGGCACCTTGCAGTGTTGACCGCGAGCCAAAGAAGATCCCTCGACCGCAGGTAATGACGTCCCGACCCAAGCCTGCCTTGCAGTGTCGACCGCGAGCCGAAGAAGCTCCCACAACTGCAGATAATGATATCCCGGTCCGAGCTCTGGAGCACCCTACAGTGTCGACCGTGAACCAAAGAGGCTCCCTCGACTACAGGTACAATGACGTCCCGGTCCGAGCTCCGGGTCGCCCTGCAGTGTCGACCATGAGCCCAAAAGGCTCCCTCGACCACAGGTACAATGACATCCTGGTTCGAGCTCGGAGCATCTTGTAGTGTGAACCGCAAGCCAAAGAGGCTTCCTCGACCGTAGGTAATTATGTTCCGGCCAGAGTGCGGGGCGCCCTGCAGCGTTGATCGCGAGCCAAAGAGGCTCCCTCGACCGTAGGTACAATGACATCCCAGTCCGAGCTTCGGGGCGCCCTGCAGTGTCGACCGCGAGCCCAAGAGGCCCTTGACCGTAGGTACAATGATGCCTCGGTCTGAGCTCGGGGCGCCCTGTAGTGTCGACCGTGAGCCAAAGAGGCTCCCTCGACCATAGGTAATGACGTCCAGGCCAGAATGTGGGGTGCCCTGCAGCATCGACCGCGAGCCGAAGAGGCTCCCTCGACCGCAAGTAATGACGTCTCGGCCAGAGTGCGGGGCGCCCTGCAACGTCGACCACGAGTCGAAGAGGCTTTCTCGACCGCAGGTACTATGACGTCCCGGTTTGAGCTTCGGGGCGACCTGCAGCGTTGACCGCAAACCGAAGAGGCTTCCTCGACCGTAGGTATGATGACGTCCTGGTTCGAGCTTCGGGGCGCCCTGCAATGTCGACCGCGAGCCCAAGAGGCTCCCTAGACCTTAGGTACAATGATGCCTCGGTCCGAGCTCTAGGAAGCTTTGCTGCGTCGACCGCGAGCCAAAGAGGCTCCCTCGACTGCAGGTATAATGATGCCCGACCTAAGCTCGGGGCGCCCTGCTGCGTCGACCACGAGCCGAAGAGGCTCCCTTGATCGCAGGAATATGCATTGATGCCCCGACTCGAGCTCGGGGCGCCTTGCAGTGTCTACCATGAGCTGAAGAGGCTCCCTCAACTGCAAGTACCATGATGCTCCAGTTCGAGCTCCGGGGTGCCCTGCTGCGTTGACCGCGACCTGAAGAGGCTCCCTCGACCGCAGGTATAATGATGCCCGGATTCGAGCTTGGGGCGCCCTGCTGCATCAACTGTGAGCCAAAGAGGCTCCCTTGACCGCAGGAACATGCAACGATGCTCCAACTCGAGCTTGGGGCGCTCTGCTGAGTTGACCGCGAGCCGAAGAGGCTCTCTCAACCTCAGAAAAAAATTGAGGGCACCTCGACCTTAGTTCGAGCGCCCAAGTTAAAGCTTAAAAAGATCTACAAGGCCAAAAGCCGAGTACAAAAGGCGCCGATCTTGAGATCGGATTGAATGCAAAAATGGTCGACTACAAAAAGGCCTAAGTGGCTGACCTTACAAGTATGACAAGAAAAAAAAATAAAACAGGGCGATTGACAACTCGGTTACTTCCTTTGCTTGAGCTAAAGAACGACTAGAACTCGAAAGTCAGGAGGCAAATGATGGGAGGCAAAATTGATCTTCTTGCTCTAGCATGGAAGCATCCAATTCCTGCCGAGCAGACCTAAGAGCTAGGCCGATCTCGGACTCCGCCGAAGGCCGAGCCGACCTCAGCCCCCGCCGAAGATCGAGCCGACCTCGGCCAGAGGCCAGGATGACCTCGGACCCCGCTGAAAGCCGAGCCGACCTCAGCCCTATCAACCTTGATCCTATCGAAGATCCTGCGGATCCTCAGAACAAAAGAAATGGTTCCTCCCTAAGGCCTTGTATAGCCTACCTCAACGGCTCTGATCGGCCTACCCGGGCAACCGAGCGGCCAGATCATGCCACATGGCAGATCCAGAAGCTTCCTCAGCAGATCTTTCTAGATCGCGGTAAAGGCCGGTCATGATGACGGCCCCTTGGAGGGAGGGGCATTGATGATTGGCCCCTCGCATACCACCATGTAACGCCTCAAGAGAGAGTGCGCACACAACGTATTAAAGAGCCCCCTCGACCGTTTTCGTTTGAAATGATGTGGCGGATCCTCATAACAAATTTGGAAAGATATTTCTTGAATCCTCCGCCTGCGGGATTGATCTCCGTGATGTACGCCACCTCCAACTAACAGTCAGCTGATCACGAATCGGCCCGAGACTTTAGGTAATGGCCAAAACCCTCACCCTATAAAAAGAAGGTAGGGAAAGGCCTTCGGTGGGCTATTACAAGCATTCTTAAGTTATAAGAGGCCATCAAAGGCATTCAGAAACATCTCCAAAAGCCCTGCTAACTTAGCCATCAGAGGGCCTTCGTCAAAATCCCTGACCAAGGCTTTGTGTAGGTACACTGGACCGCAAGAGGTGGCTCCCTTTCTCCATCCCAGCTGGCGTCTTCTCGGCTTCTTCCAGCATGGTCACCCTCAGGCCAAATTTCAATGACAACACAACATATGCTGAAAAAGTTGCATCCAATTGTTGGACTCTTGCTCAAAAATTGTTTATTTCCCTTCTGAAGTATACTAGTATAATCTTTTCACAACTAGTTCAAAAACTGATAGAAGCATCTATACATCTATAAGAAACATTTGGATTTTTTTTCCAACATGAATTGAGATACTACTTGAAAAAATTTCTCAACTTTTGAGATTTTTCCAACAAAAAAGAAGAAAGAAGAGATTCTAGCAAAATTTTTAGCCAAAGTTATTAAGCAATGTTTTGGAATGGTAGGATTTTGTCAATATTTTCTTGTTTCCATTCTAATAAACTATTAATCTCCAATATTTTGTAACAAGAGAGATGTTTTCCATTTCAGTTAGATATTGAGTTTGTCTACTTTTGCTAAATTAGGATTGTTGCTGGAAACTGAATCCGGGGGTGACCGCGGACCAAGGAGGAGGAGCTCCGACAGGGGGTGCGGCGGTGGACAGCTTTCTTCGGAGGACCTGCAAGAATCCGGTGGCCCCCTCTAGGGAGAGAAATCTTTTTTCTTTTACGTTACCTCTCTGTTGGCTCCACCAAAAAACCCCCTTTGACTTAAGCATCGGAGGGCCGGTGCCGGAACTCCCGGCCACCGGCTTCTTGCAGGTCCCGTGGAGAAAGCTGTCCACTGCCGCACCCTCTGCCGGAGCTCCTCCTCCTTGGTCCGCGGTCACCCTCCGGGTCTAGTTTCCAGCAACAGTTGGCGCTAGAGGAAGAGCCCGAGTCGTGACCATGAGGCTAAGGAGTAAAGGAACCTCTAACGCCTTCCGGCATCGCACACCAAGTTCTAGACACTCAGTCCAGAACCCACCACTAAGGCCTCCGGCGGATCAAATCTCCCGATCCAGCCAGAACAATTCAACACACTGGTGCAGCAAGTTCAAGCCCTGGCAGCAGCAGTCCAAGGCCTGCAACGTGTGGAGACCCCTCCTATGCCGTCTCCACAGGTTCAGGTCCAATCGGCGCTCCCTCCAGGTGGATCGGTGCCCCAAGGCCGAGATCCCCATGACTTCTTGAGGGTCAACAATGAAGAATGGCGTTGTTACCGGGGTTCAACCCGAGCGTTTCCTCGGAGAGAGCCGCTAGGGAAGAACCAGGACAAAAGGCCACAGCTTTCGGAGGCCGAGTCAGCCTCGGATCAATCAGTACCGGAACAGACCACCCTGGCAATTCTCCAAGGCAGGAAACTCAACAAGAAGGTTGAGAAACTCGAGCAGTAGATCGAGGCGCTCCACAACCAGAAAACAAGGCGTGAGGGTGACTTTGAGTTCACCACCAAGTCACCCTTCTCTCGCCAGATCGAGGATGAACCGGTCCCACCAAGGTTCAAAATGCCCCAAGTAGAGCCCTAAAATGGGACTACCGACCTCCTTGACCACTTGGAGAGCTACCGAGCCCTTATGGCACTGCAAGGGTCCTCGGAGGCCGTGCTCTGCAAGGCTTTTCTTGCAAGTCTTCGAGGAACGGCTCGGCTTTGGTTCTCCGGTCTGAAGCCGAGCACTGTGTCCTCCTTCGAGCAGCTCAGCAGGCAGTTCGCTGCCAAGCTGACGCCAGCGGCGAACGTCAGATTCTCTCCTCGACATCAAGCAAAAGGAAGGAGAGTCTCTTAAATACTACATCGACCATTTCACCGCTGCAACCTGGGAGGTCCGCGAGCTCGATCAATCGATCACCATGTCCGCGCTGAAGACAGGAGCTCGCTCCTATAAGTTCCTCTTCTCCATCGAGAAGAATTTTCCTGCCGACTTCACCGAGATGTTGGTCCGAGCTCGGAAATATGCAAAGGCCGAGGAGGCCATCGCCTCCAGGCGGGGCGCGGCTGAGCAGGCCTTAAAAGGGCAGAAAAGGCACCGTGAGCAGCGCGGCCGTCCGAAAAGTTGGTCTTCTCGTCGAGAGAAGAATCTACCTTGTTTGAGGAGTCTACCTCGACAGCGAGCGCAGCCTCGACTAAGATCTCCGCCTCAACCAAGATCCTCATCTCGGCCACGAATGCCCCCAGGAGGGTACGGGAACTACACTCCTCTCAATGCACCCCGACCTCCACCCCCAATGCAGGAGTCAGAAACCCGACGACACTTCAAGAAGTATTGCCGCTTCTACCGAGACCACGGCCATGATACAGAGGAGTGCTTCCGACTTCGAGACGAGATCGAGACACTCATTCGCCGTGGGGTGCTCAACCGGTTCGTGCAAAACCAGGGTGATGAAAGGAGGTCGGTAGAGAATGCTGCACCGCCTGAAGATCAAAACGATAACAGGCCCATCGCTGGTACCATCAACACCATAGGGAGAGGCCCGACTGAAGAGAGCTCAGCTGAAGAACTGACTGGGAGGAGAGTCCCTCCAAAGCGTCAATGCACCTCTGAAGCCATCTCGTTCTTGGACGAGGACTTAAAAGAAGTTGAAACTCCTCATGATGATGCTGTGGTCATCTCCATGGTCATGAATAAATTTGATGTAAAGCGTATTTTGGTTGATAATGGAAGCTCGGAAAATATTTTATATTATGATGCTTTCCAAAGAATAGAAATGATAGAAGGCCAGCTCCGGAGAATGAATGCTCCGTTGGTCGGGTTTACCGAAGACTCAGTCCCGGTTGAAGGTGTGATCAGCCCTACTTGTCACAGTCGGGCTCGCCTCTCGGGAGAGCACTGTGAGAACGGACTTCCTTATGGTCTGCTGGCCCTCGGTCTACAATGCCATCCTTGGGCGACCAAGACTCAATGCTCTCCGAACCGTAGTCTTGACATGCCATCTGCTCATGTGGTTCCCTACCGAACGAGGAGTAGGTGAGGTTCGTGGGAACCAAGTGACACCCAAACGATGCTATATGGCAACCCTCAAAGCAAAGCAACCGGCCAAAATACCGAGCCGAGCAGAACAATCAATTGATGCATCAGCCCAAGCTTCGGACCAAGCATTGCCCATTGAAACTCTGGAGGTACGGGACGAGCCTCAGAGGGAATGGGTAGAACCTGGTAAGCTCCTCATTCAAATTTCCTTGAGAAGAGACTGTCCTTACGAGCCGGATCATCTTACTAGAGCATGGATGTCTTCGCTTGGTCACCCACGGATATGCCGGGAATAGATCCTGAGATCATTATCCACCGACTCTAGGTGAGATCAACCTACAAGCTAGTTAGGCAGAAGAACGGAGTTCCGCACCGAAACGACAGCGAGCAGCAGCCGAGGAGGTCGACAAGCTCCTCGAGGCCAGCTTTATTCGAGAAGTCTCCTACCTAGATTGGCTCGCTAACGTAGTCCTCGTGAAGAAAGCTAATGAAAAATGGCGCATGTGCGTGGACTACACCTACCTGAATAAGTCCTGTCCAAAGGATAGTTTTTTCCTTCCCAGGATTGATCAGCTTGTCGACTCCACCTCGGGACACCAGCTGCTAATCTTGATGGACGCCTTCTCGGAGTACAATCAGATTCGAATGGCACCCGAGGACGAGGAGAAGACAACCTTTATCACAGACAAGGGCCTCTACTGTTACAAAGTAATGTCATTCGGGTTGAAAAATACTGGAGCGACATATCAAAGGCTGGTCAGCTAGATCTTTAGAGACCAGATAGGCTGAAACATGGAGGTCTATGTAGATGATATGCTTGTGAAGAGCTAGACGGCATAGCATCACATCATCGATCTCGATGAAGCGTTCTTCACTCTCATGAAGTACCAGATGAAGCTTAACCCTACCAAATGCGGCTTTGGGATTACCTCGGGCAAGTTCCTCGGCTTCGTGGTAACCCAGCACGGGATCGAAGCAAATGCCGAGAAGATCCGAGCAATGCAGGAGATGGTGCCACCAAAAATGATCAAGGAGGTACAACGGCTCATTGGGCGAGTTATAGTCCTAGGAAGATTTGTTTCCAAGTTGGCCGAATGATGCCTCCCGTTCTTCAAGATCCTCAAGCGGCCGAAGGACTTTCTATGGTCAGAAGAGTGTCAGCAAGCCTTTGAAGAGCTCAGATGCCACCTTGTCTCTCCCCCACTGCTCACAAAGCCTCAGCAAGGCGAGCTCCTTTATCTATACCTGGTCGTCTCTCCGGTGGCGGTAAGCTCGGTCCTGGTCCGAGAAGAAGGCAGATCTCAAAGACCGGTATACTACACTAGCTGAATCCTGAGGAACGCCGAGACCCGATACTCCAAGCTAGAGGAGACAATCTATGCACTGCTCACCTCAGCCCGAAGGCTCCGATCTTACTTCCAGGCCCACACTGTGGCTATACTGACCGACCAGCCTATAAAGCAAGTCCTGCAACGGTCGGATCGTGCGGGGAGAATCGCAAAGTGGACGGTCGAGCTCGGAGAATTCGACCTCGAGTACCGCCCGAGGTTGGCAGTCAAGGCCCAAGTGCTCGCTGACTTTGTAGTGGAGTGCACCTTACCGGATGATCCCGAGCCCGAGCTCACACCAAGAGAGGAGACCCCGAGGGAACCATGGGTCCTACATGTGGACGGCTCTTCGACCTCGCGGGGTAGCGGCGCAGGCCTCATCCTCACTAGCCCGGATGGGGTGGTCGCAGAGCAGGCCTACGCTTTGAGTTTTCCACCTTGACAATGAAGCGGAGTACGAGGCGCTCATCGCCGGACTGAGGTTGGCATAGGAGCTCAAGGTTGGAAGTCTGAAGGTCTTCAGTGACTCCCGACTAGTTGTGAACTAGATCTTGGGAGACTTCGAAGCGAGGAAACCGTCAATGCAAAAGTACCTCCAAAAGGTACGAGATATTACTTCCACACTGAGCTCCTTTGATATCTAGCATATTTCTAGAGCAGAGAACGCGAGGGCGGACTAGCTATCAAAACTGGCAACTTTCCGCATGAGCGAGTTCTCGAAGACCACAACTCGAGTATCTCCAAGCACTCAGCACCGAGGAACTTGAACCAGTTCTCTGCGTCGAAACTGAACCAAGCTGGATGGACGTGTTCGTCAACTACCTGCAGAGCAAAGTCCTCCCCGATGACGAGCTTGAAGCCCATCGGATCAAGCATCAGGTTTTCCGATACCTCTTGTACGAAGGTAAGCTCTACCGCAGGTCATTCACCTCTCCCCTCCTCAGATGCCCTCGTCCTTCAGAGGCGGATTGTGCCATGCGATAGGTTCATGAAGGGATCTGCGGGAACCATCTAGGAGGCCAGGCCCTAGCCCACAAGATTTTACGCCAAGGATATTATTGCCTACGCTCCAAAAAGATGCTGTGGATTTTATCCAAAGGTGCGATCGATGTCAGCAAAATACCAACATTCAACGCCGACCCTCAGTCCCACTGACCTCGATCAGCGGCCCCTGACCATTTGCCCAACGGAGGATCGACATCTTAGGTCCGTTTCTCCAGGCCACGGAATAGAAGAAGTTCCTTATTGTCTCCATCAACTACTTCACTAAGTGGGTTGAAGCTGAACCGGTGGTCCAAATCTTCAAGCCAAAAATGCGAGATTTCATCTGAAAATCAATAAGTTGTAGGTTTGGGCTCCCCCGTGTCCTCATATATGATAACGGCCGCCAGTTCGACAACACCCACTTCAGGAAGTTCTGCTCCGAGCTCGGCATCGACCATCATTTCACCTCAGTCGCTCATCCGCAGACGAATAGAGAAACCGAGATGACAAATCGTACCATCCTTTAGGGACTCAAAGCTAGACTTGACCGATCTAAAGGGCAATGGGTTGAAGATCTTTACAATATCCTTTGGGCCTATAGAACTACATTCTAAGTCCCCACCGACGAAACTCCCTTCAATTTGGCTTACGGAACAGAGGTGGTCATCCCTTTGGAAATCGGGCTCCCATCACTAAGGGTGGAGAACTATGATGCAGCCTCCAACTCATCCCAGCTAAGAAGTAACATGGATCTCCTCGAGGAAACAAGGGAGACTGCTCGAGTCCGCATGACAAGATATCAACAAAACACCGCGCAGTACTACAACTCCAGGGTAAAGCTCAAGCTCTTCAAGGTGGGAGATCTCGTCCTAAGAAAAGCTGAAGCTTCTCAACCTACCGAGCAAGAAAAGCTCGCCCCAAACTAGGAAGGACCATATTGAGTCGCTCGAGTCCAGTGGCCCGAAGCGTACAAGTTGGAGTCTCTTGAAGGGACCCCCATTCCCCGAAGCTGGCACTCCAAGATCCTCCGAATGTATTATCAGTAAAGCCCCCCCAGGGGTCTTCCGTGTTTGAGAACACAACCAATAGAGTATTTCTTAAGATTTTCTATTAATTATTCAACACTTCTTCTGATGTTAATCTACTTGCGAACCCCAGGACGCCCCCAAGATGGCTCGAGTCTTTAAGGGAAGCCTGGCGATGCCCCGACCAAGTTCGGATGCCTTGACCAAGTTCGAGATGCCCCGACCAAGTTCGGAATGCTCCGTAGCACCAACCTCAAGCTCGACTCCCTCAACCTTAAGTCTCTCCAAACAAAGGCCCGACCAAGTTCGGATGCCCGATCGAGCTTGGATGCCCGACCGAGCTCGGATGCCCGATCGAGCTCGGATGCCTGACCAAGTTCGGATGCCTCGACCAAGCTCGGGATGCCCCGACCAAGTTCGGGATGCTCCACAGCGCCAACCTTAAGCTCGATCTCCCTCAACCTTAAGTCTCTCCAAACGAAGGCCCGACCAAGTTCGGATGCCCGACCAAGATCGGATGCCCGACCAAGTTCGGATGCCCGATCAAGCTCGGGATGCCCCGACCAAGCTCGGGATGCCTCGACCAAGTTCGGGATGCTTCGCAGCGCTAGCCTCGAGCTCGATCTCTCTCAACCTTAAGTCTCTCCAAACGAAGCCCCGACCAAGTTCGGATGCCTCAATCTAGTTCGAGATGGCTTGCTGCAACGACCGCTAGCTCTGCCTAATGATGTCCCGACCAAGTTCAGGGGCGCCCAGCTGCATTGGCCGCGAACCCAGTGTCCCTCGACCTCGGGTCCCACCTAATAGCGCCTCGATCGAGTTCGAGGTCAAGAGACATGCAAGCTCCGATTGCAGCTCAGCCTTGGTCTACACTGCCATTAAGCTCGAGCCCAAAGACTCGGTAGAATTTTTTCAGAAGCTTAGCCCAAAAACTTAGCGGAATTTTTTCGAAGTCTGAGCCCAAAGGCTTAGCGGGATTTTTCCGGAAGCTGAGCCCAAGGACTTGGCAGGATTTCATCAAAAAATACCGGAATCACCTGTGAAAGCGAATGATGCGCGGAGTTCAATTCAAGCAGTCAAAGATAAGAGTTCGTTGATTGCGCAAGTAAAAGCAAACTCGAACACACAATGAAATTCGAGAAAGTATGTATTTCATTGATAAGAAGCCCTAAGGATGAGTATAAAATTTGATCTTTAGGCCAACCCACATAGCCGTACAATAGCAGCAATGGCCGACCTCATTTCTAAAAAGGAAAGAGAAAAACTTAATCCTAAGGCATTTCTGGAGCAGCAGAAGCCTCGGCGTCGACCTCGAGGTCAACCACGACAATCACATCAAGATTCTCAGCAGGAGCCGCCCCGGGGTCCTCTGCTGATCTGTCTTCACGAGCATCCGTAGTGACATCGGGAGCAGCTTCAGAAGCCCCTTCAGGAGCACCTTCGGCAGCTTCTCCAGGTGGAGCCTCCCAAGCGGTCTGCTTGACCGCCTCGGCCTCGACCCCAACGGCCCCCCGTTCAGCCTCCGGGCTTTCGGGCGTGCTGCCGATCACGCAGTCGTCCTCAAGACTTTCGGGCTCGCTCTCGTCCTCGACGACCCCCAGACGGGGCTGAATACTGCTAAGGTCGAACTTGGGGCAAATCCACCACATCTACCTCCGAAAGTCTTTGAAGCCGCGAATGAGCCTGTCTACTGCTTCCTCCTCCATCAGCTCATGGAACTCGTCCAACTCGTGGAAGATCTGCACCGCATTCTGGGCTTGCTCCAACGCCCTTCTCTCTCGAGCTTCGAGTTGCTCAATCTTCAGCCGAAGGACCTCGGCCTCATACTTGTGGCCGGCAATCTCGGAGCAGGCATCGACCAGACGCGCCTCAGAGGCGCGAAGCTCTGTCCTGGCCAGAGCATACGAGGCCTTCTCTTCATTGAGGCGCTCAACCGCGGATTGTAGCTTGGCCTTGACAGCTTCCATCCTTGCGGTGGCCTCTCTCCGCGCAGCCTCGGCTTCGCTGAGCTTCCTCTTGACATCCTCCTGCCCCCTTTGGCTCCTCTGAGCCTTATTTTGACACTCGGATGCCACGGCGACCAGCATGTCGATTTCATGAGAGTGCTGTAAAAAAAAAGAAAGTAGAGGTGCGCAGAAGTCGAGAATTTAAAAGGATATGAAAATTAAAGCAAGAAGATGACTTACTCGGATGGCAGAGCAGTAGGTCTGATCGACAAAGCTGCCGATATCGACAGCCTCGAACTCGGCTCGGTCGGTATGGAGCAGCGCGCAGCGGACTACTTCGCGAGCGACTTGCTATCATGGAGGGTCGAATCGCCCTCGCAGACTGATCATTCCGGGCAGAAGGGCCTTCTCTCAGAGCGGCTCCTGGCCCTCGACGAGCTTGGGATGTCAGCCCTTGAAGAGCTTAGGAGGCTGGGCCTTGTTGAGCTCGGCAGAGAAGAGCTCGGGACCTCGCGCAGAGAACGACCTGGCGAGGTTGTTGAGAAATGGGGGTCGGGCAAGCTGGGGCCATAGGATCCCTCACGCCCCTGAAAGAGCTCGCGCGCTCGGCGGGGGGAGCTTCCTTCTGGATGAACTCAGAAGTCCCGACCTCAGGGTCCCCCACCTCAGTGGGTTCAGGAGTCGAGGCCGTCCTAGCCTTCTTCCGGGCACGGGATAAGCCCCGTCGGTCTCGGCTGCCCTCTTCTTGTACCTGGCGAGGAGGGCCGCATTGCTGGTCACCATCTCTGCAATATCTAAAGAGGAGAAAGAGCTCAAGTGTCAGATCGACACTAAAAAAATGATGATAAAAAAGAAAATGAGTAAGACAAAGGACGACGAAACAGGGGAGGAGCAGTGCAACCGCCCTTACCCTCGGGGCGCGTCGAGCTCAGGCCAATATTCACCAGAGCCTCCTCGCTCAGGAGATCTTTCATAAGAATGTCTCCTCTCGAGGCTGCGAAGAGCATCAAGAATCTTCTGCTCGCTCACCGAAAGCTTGGGGGGAGTGTTGATGGCCTTGAGCTGGGGCTGCCCTCATGACGGGTCAAATTTCCACGTGCGCTCGGAGGAGAGGAAGAAAAATTTCTCCTTCCACCCACGAATAGAGGAAGGAGCGCCTCGCAAGAACGGCCTACCGCTCCGAAGGGCAAGGTAAAGTCATTCTCCGTCCACGGGGTTGGATTTCAACATGAAACACCAATGGAAGATGTTCACCGAGGTCGGTATCCCATGCGTGAGGCAAAGAGATAAAAAGCTGATGATGGTCCTCCACGAGTTTGGAGCGAGCTGTGCTGGGATGAGCTGGTACGCCGCCAGGAGCTCGTTCACGAACCCATGCAGGAGGAATCGCAGGTCGGCCCAGAGTGTCTCCACGTACACCCCGATCCAATCCGGAGGAGGTCTCGTCATCCGGTCTTCCGGCCTCGCGGGCTCAAGGCAAAACCCGCGCTAGAGGAAAAATCGGGTGCGGATCAAATCCAACTCCTCCTCGGCCAAGTTCAACCCGACTCCATCTAGGCCATGGCCCATCTCCGATGCAACCTCCCTCCTACGAGAAAGGTCCCTACTGGAAGATGAAATACCACCTGACATTGTCGTGCTCACCAAATAGAAGAAAACGAAGAAAGAGGAAGAGGAAGAAGGAAAAGAAAAACGACAGTCCTCCAAGCAAATATGGGTAAGAGACCTACTGTGGGTTTCACCGAAAATGCCGCCGACCGAAAGCGAGGGATCAAGGCGATCACCAGAAAATGCCTCGGAACGCCGCTGGGGAAAACTAAACAACAATTGAAGAAAAAAGAGAGAAGAAGGTGGAAGAAGAAGAAGACAATAGCTGCGGCGGCCAAATGAGAGCTTTTAGGGCCAGGCCAGGATTTATATAGACCCCCCCGACAGCTCAGATCGATAGAGCCAAATCGCGCCTCCTGTCTAAATCGTACCACGTGTCGGCCTCGGAAATCGAAGCAGTGTATCAACTTGGATCAACGCTTTAAAAGCAGAATCGAAGCGGCATCTCGTCGGATACTGGATCCATAGCATGAACCCGTGGCCCGAAACTGCCTCGAAAAGCGAAAGGCCGACGCCTCGTGCTCTCGTTAAAGATGCCTCCGAAGCGCGCGAAACAGCGGAGCAACTTAAAGCCGTCGGATTCAACCGGCATGACGAAGATAATTACTTCCTTCGCTCGAGCTCGCAAATGGTTCGAACTCGAAAGTCGGGGGGTAGTGTTGGAGAAAAAAATGGATTGCCCAAAACATGTGGATATATCGCTGGCACGTGATGACGAGCGCGACGGCGCCCGACCTCAAGGCGCTCGACCTCAAGGTGCCCGACCTCAAGGCGTCCGACCTCAAGGTGCCCGACCTCAGCACGCCCGATCTCAAGGCGCCTGACCTCAAGGCGCCCGACCTCAAGGTGCCTGACCTCAAGGTGCCCGACCTTAAGTCGTTCGACCTTAGAGCTCGCAGCCTTAATGTCGGTTAAGTTGAGCCTGATCGACCTCAAGCCCAAAGGAGACCTTGTCACAGGACAAAGCAGACCTCTCCACTCCACCGGAAATCAAGTTCCTCTCCTCCTCATCCGGGATCCAATCCCGCGATCTTCGTCCCAGCAACTGTCAACGATTAAATGCACACGATCTCAACGGACCTCCAGCTAGCCCAAAATCTCGGGCCATCCATGACAACTCATTAATTCACACGATCACGTCCAATCATGACGGTAACTCATTAATTCGCACAGGTAACCCATACACCCCTCTTATAAAAAGGGGGGACTTCTTCCTTCTAGGGGGAAAGATCTTTTTTTTTTACATAACCTCTCTGCTGGCTCCACCAAAAAACCCCTCTGACTTGAGCATCGGTGGGCCGGCGCTGAAACTTCCGACCACCGGCTTCTTGCAGGTCCCTCGGAGAAAGCTGTCCACCGCCGCACCCCCTGCCGGAGCTTCTCCTCCTTGGTCCGCGGGCACCCCCGGATCCAGTTTCCAGCAACAAGGATATTTCTCACATTCATCGAAATAAAGTGTCATGTTGGAATAAAAAGATGCATCAATTTAGATCACTAAGAGTGAAAGTAAACATCACCTTAATATTTAGTATTTTCTATTGCACCTTCAACTAAAAGGCGGGTGTCACATGTAAATTGGACAAAGGCAGCGGATCACGATCTAGTGGTTTTCTAAGAGGAGCAAATTCCAAGTTCAAAACTTGGGAGACTTTTGGTATAGGATGATTATTCCAAAATTAAGGATGATGTAGGTAGAGATAACGAGATCACGGTACGTGGTTGTACCATAATGATCTTATTTTGTTATAATTTCAAATCATTTTCGCTCCTCAAATCACCATCCAACCCCATTCAATATTGAAAAATCTGTCTTTGAAGTCGAGTATCCAAGGTCATCCTAAGGCTGATTGTGGGCTGAAATTTGGGGACAAAAATGCCTCTTAGCCTAGCAAAAAAATTCTATATCAATATACCTAATATATGATATCAATATTATACATTACATTATATTGATATTACTTATATTGTATTTATGATACATATTATATTATAATATATTATTAATCATATTATTATTTAATTATAATTTTAAATCATAATAGAAATATATTATTGAACTTTATATTTATACTATAAAATTATTTAATATACTTACTTCTATTTGCCTCATTTTTCTAATCAAAATAATATTAGTATTAAATAATAATATACTATAAGTATAAATACAAAATTAGTTCTATAGTAACAATTAATATATTTTTATATAATTAATAATTTATGAGACTAATAAATATATTTTTATGGAATATATTAATAATTTATTATAATATATTTTATATGATTAATAAATATATTTTATGAAATATAACAGATGTAGTTTTGGTATTATATAGTTTACTGGGCATACCAAATGCGATGATCTTAGATCATCGAGGATCATATTGTTTTAGGGTAAGGATAACCAGATCTAAGTTATATTTGGGTATTTCATTTCGGTTACCAAATGTCACTGAGTGAGAGGTGTTTCCCTCTCTTTATCTCTCTATAAAATAAGTAAATTAGATGTTGCATGGTAGGCCACGGCTATAGGCCAAGCACTACATTAGCTTCCATCTAGGCTTCTAGCCATTGAATAACTCTGTGGTGGTATAGCTTTTAATAGTTACCTAACTTCGAGGTTTTTATCAAGAAGTGGGAGGGGCTGCGTCACTGACTCAAAGGTTTTATATAGTTGGACTTTTGCACAATCTTAAAGCCACTGGTTTTTCGTTTTTTGGCCCCTTTTACATGTCACAAGTCATGTCCTTTTCCATTTATATTATTTTGTTCCTTTGGGCTACCCTACAAATCTCTACGCTTGTCTTGCACTCTAAAGTGGCACTGAGATTTAAGGGCCCGACTAAAAGCAACTCATCTATCAATCATTAGGAAAGGCCACATCATCATTAGCAAGACTACACAATCTACAGCTACTATTCCTGTACCTTTACTTCTCCATTAAATGTCACTAGTAGTGTCATTATCTCTGTTTATCACTTGATTCCTTAACATAGTGTAAATTAAATTTTACTCTGCAAGTTTTGAGACTTCTCATTAATATAATTAATCACTAAAAGGACTTTAGTCTATAGAAGAAAGAACTCATTAGATGACATCAAGTTGATAAAGGTAATACCTTTACGGCGAACCTTGCTTAGTTGTCAGCATTAAAACCAAGGCAAATTAGGCCTACCGGTAGCCTTTCTGGCATCAACTAAGTATGGTATAAAAGTAATTTACGAGATAATCATAGATTTTTCTACTTGGTTGGTAAAAGGACTCTAAACCAAAAAAAAAAGGACTCATGAGATGACATCAAGATGATGAGAACCGTGCTTAGCTGTGTTGGTATAGAAACCAAGGCAAATTTGGTCCACCAATAGCATTTCTGGTATCAACTACAGTTGAAAGGCGAAAAAAATCAACAAGATTAGTGGATGTATTCCCTTGATGCTCAACCTTAGAGGTGTGACATTTCATGGACAATGATGTTTTTGCATTGACCTTAGAGGTGTGCAAACTAATTAAAGAGAAAATTACTATAGTTAATGGAATACTAGTGTCAATTTCTAAAAGTTAGGGCCTGCTCACTTTGACTTGGACTTCCCCTGGCGACCGCCCGCAGAGATTATTTAAAAGGGCGAAACCGCGAGGAGAAGCGGAAGCTGAGGGGTCTTCCATCTCGTTTGGGATGAGATTTTAACAGCGGCAGCAGCAGAAGCGAGGAAGAGGAAGCAAAAAAGAAAAGAAAAAAAAGGATTTTTTGTTTTTTAATGAGAGAGAGGATAGAGAGGGAGAGCTCGGAGCGAAAAGTCTTATCATAAATCCTCCAAAAATCTCGTTTTCCGATGCATTCGGAAGAATCGATCCTTTCTGTTTCGTAGGAATTTATTCGGAAGAGCAAGTGGAGAATTAGGGTTTTTGTTTAAAAAAAAGTCTTTTCGAGTTGATGGAATCGCAGGTAAAAGGACTATCATTTTGCCTATTTTATTTGATTTTTTTTTGCTTGTCCTTGAATTTTTTCTGTGCAAGATTGTTTTTTTTTCCACTTTTTTATTATTTCCTTTTTGATTTCTCTTTTAAATTCGATGCACCCAGGTCTAGATTCCTTGGCATTGTTTTTTTTTTCCTTCCTGGTAATATAGATTTAACTGGAATCTTTAAATTATTCAATGACTGTAATTTATATGTCCTCTTTGTTTGTATTATATTTTACTTGTATGTTTGAGAGAATTTAGGTTATTGTTGGTACTGTTTAAGGGGCAAAAGTATAGATTTTGAGATAGATTTTCTGTGTGTGTAGATTGTTCTGAAGTGAAACGATGAGGGCTGAAAGATATTTTGTTGGAGGAGGAGGAGAAGAGGAGGAAAAGGAGGAGTTCTTTGATTTGAGAGACGATGTTTCAACGGTGTATGATTCATGCCCTGGTAGTCCTGGTCGTCGAGATTCTTGTTCTGATGAGAATTTCATTAGTGTTAGTGATTCTCTGTACCGGGCTTGGATTGGAGATTTGATCAGTGTGCAGGGGCGTCGGAAGAAGTTCTTGAGATGGATGGGTTTGGAGCTTCGCAGTCCTCATGAAGATTGTGTTAGTCTGGGGGGTGATGTAGTGAATGATGACATGACATTGCCCATCGATAGAGCCACTTCAGATGGTCAGGCTGTTCTTCCGAGGAGCTCCGATTCGAATAATTGGACTTCCATGTGCAGCTCAACCAATGACAACACAATGCTCATGGTGGATGACTCAGGCAGGGATAATAATGCAACAAGCATTTGTGATGCTGGTTCAGACCGGATAACATCAGTCGATGAGTTTGAGAGAAGTCCTGGTCCATCATCTTTTGTTCGACAAGTTATGCAGAGAGATGGCAACAGATCAAACAATTCCAAGAAGACGGCAAGGAGGAGGAGGATTGGATGGTTGTGGAGATTGGGAGCTGTGGCCTGCATTGTAGATAGACATTGGGAGGAGAATAGTTTAAGTCTTTCCACTTCTCATCAAAGTGGCAGTGCTAGTATCCGAAGAGTCAGGGTCCGTGCATATAAGAAGCGATCCAAGTTATTCTCTGCACTTTATGCGGGGCAAAATATTAAAGCCCATGATGGTGCAATCCTGACCATGAAGTTTAGCCCTGATGGACAATATTTAGCCAGTGGAGGTGAAGATGCAGTCGTGTATGTGTGGTGTGTAATGGAGAGTGAGCGAACAGCTGAAAACGATATCCCCAAAAACGATCACTCTTGCATATACTTTTCAGTTAACCATAATTCTGAATTAGTTCCTTTACATGCCAATGACGAGGAGAAAAAGGGAAAGCTGTGGAGTATGAGGACATCGGATTCAGCTTGTGTAGTTGTACCTCCAGATGTCTTTCAAATATCTGAGAAGCCAATCCATATATTCCGTGGGCATGAAGGGGATGTGTTGGATATTTCATGGTCGAAGAGCAAGGTAAGTTTTTATATGTATAAAAAAGTATGCTTCTATATGTGCTTCTGGAACTTAATTTTGTTTAATTGTTTATAGAGATAAACCTGCCAACAATCTTCTGAATGTAAAAATATGCTTATGTAGTATCTGCTTTCATCATCTGTGGATAAAACTGTCCGACTGTGGCTAGTGGGGTGTGACGACTGTCTCAAAGTTTTTTCTCATAATGATTATGGTACACTTTATCTTCGTTTTTATGGTTTTTTTCATATTTCTCTATCTTTGGTGCATGTTTGCTGGATTCCATCATGCTGTTCTTGTAACTTATTGAGTATCTGTGATGCCTTCTGCAGTAACCTGTGTTCACTTCAATCCTATCAATGAAATATATTTCATGAGTGGCTCTATAGATGGGAAAGTACGTATCTGGGAGATTTCAGGATGCCAGGTTGTAGATTGGACAGATATTAGAGACATAGTCACTGCAGTATGTTACCATCCAGATGGAAAGGTTGGTCAATCTGAATTCTGTGATCTTATTTAAACGAAATAATACGATATCAATGGTCTTATTTTTGGTTGTTGTAGAATGGAGTAGTTGGCTCCATGTCAGGCGATTGCCGCTTTTATGATGCAACAGGTATACATAATTTCTTTATATATTTCATTCGAAATGTCATTGCATCTCTGCTCATCTATTATAGAATGACTAACAAAAAGTCATAAATCCAAGCTCATTATGTTGTTAAAAATGTTCAGCATAATTGTTATACTTAATGGTTGCTTGATCAAATTACATCTCCACCATCAAACTTACATTCATTTATGAAGATTCCTCCTACTGCTGAAATCCTAATGTTTGTATGTGATACGGTTGTCATCAATTTTTGTTTTCTCCAGTTTATTTTGCTTCTTCATTGAATTATGTCCATAAGATTATTAATGAAGAGAGCCTGTGTGTGATAAATTTCCGTATATCATATCAATGATTTATGGTCCTAACTTTTGAAGCTTTTGGCATTTTGTATTTGCATGCAACTTATTGCAATGACCTTAAGCAATTTTTATAAACTGCATGGCCTAGTAAGAGAAGAAATGGTTTTTGGAAATGTTTGATGAAGAAATTATTATTGCATTTTTGTGGTTCCAGATTTTATTAGATGATTGCTTGATATGGTTGTTGGGGTTCTACTAGATCTCCATTCGGAAATGAGAGTGATTTCTTCGATATTTATGGAATAATACCAATCATTATATAAGCAGCAATGGCATGTGACTGACCTTGGAGGTACGGAAGTACACTTTATTATGGTGAGTGGTGGTCACCCTGTTTGTCCTGTTGATTCCTACTGTCTTTTGCTTCTGTATGCTTGTCTTGTGATAGTCAATTCGATATTGAACTCTCGACTCAATGTTTACTAGCTACAGGCCATCATTGTAAAAAAATGAGCTGGAAGTCCTGTTTAGTTGTTATACAAGGGTCTGAAGTTTGACCTATCAAATGCTTTTAATGAGGCTCTTGTCACGTGAAATTTGGTTCCGAGAAAAGGATAAAACTGGTTCTTGTCCGATGAACTCTTGAAGGATGTATGGAAAAGAGGGGAAGACCTAAGGGAACATGGATAAAGGTTGTGAGAAAAAGTAGGGAAAGGCTTAAAATGGTATTAGAAGTGGCTCTAAATAGGAATGTTTGGCGAATGAGGTTCCATGATTCGACCATAGGTAGTTGGACGAGGCTGGATGATTATCGTCATGGTTAGATGAAACTGGATACTGTATCTGATGGCAGTTGGCTGGACTCATGGTGCTTATGGAAAGAAATATAGAAGCGAAGAATAAAAATCTTGTTTAAACTCCCTATGTGTGTCTGAGAGAGAGGGAGTTTGCATGATTCTTAATGGGCACTTGTTGTTTGGTGGTCAAATTGCATGTGTCTTTTGGCATCCTCCACCTCTACCTCTCCCCAAATAATTCCAATTTGTGTATCATATTGGTTTACTGATTTTAGCAACAACTTTGTTTCTAGAATTACATATCATATTAAGTACATGAACTCTCATCAACAAAAGCTTCCAGGAAATCCTTATTGACTACAGTAAGTACTTTTAAAGTCCTGCTGCCTATTGTTTGAGATGATAATTTTAGTTAGGTCATAACATTGCTTTTGCATTGCTCCCTGCACTAGCCTTACTCTCATTCATAACATTGTTTATTTTGGCATGCATCTTGTTCTTCATTTGGACCTTGTCTTAAAACAACAATTACTACCTGAAACAGGAGTGGGTGCAGGTGCAGAAGCAGATCTTTCAACAAATTTAGAACAAGAAGCGTTAAGGAAAAGGGTGCAGGAGCGAGTTTCTTAAGAGATTCGAAAGCGCATACAGCACCCTAAGTAGAAATATCCTACTAGTAAGAAACAAACATACAGCACCTTAAGTAGATATATCCTACTAGTAAGAAGCTAAATATTCTAGAAATTATTCGTTATTCGTTATGGTAATCAGCAATCAATTTCCATTTGATATATATTTTAGTATGTGTGAGGGTCATGAGTTTTTAAGTGATTCAACTTTTGCCTGCTTTGCATCCCATAACATGAGGGTTTGAGTGAAGCTCTTTGGACGTCATGTGAACCATTTACAGATCCCCTGATGCACTCGCCTTTGAAATGCAAATCTGTGTTTCTTAAATGGAACCATGGTCTGCCGTACCAGTGCGTACTGGCCGGTACGTACCGATCCGGCCTCAGACCGGTACCGGATCAGTGTGGAATCCGGTACCGGTAGCTTATCATTGGAGAACAGGTATAGAACCGATACGGGACCGGTACGGACCGGTATGAGACCGGTCCGGGCCGCCACCTGTACGCTGACCGGTACCGGTATGGCGGACCTTGAATGGAACCCTTATGGAGCATGTTCTCTGCTAGAAGGTAATGCATAAGATACATGACTCCTATCTAGAGGTTCTAATTTGTATGCTCTCCTAGTTTTATAATGGTTTCATATGATGCATGTGGACATATGCTGTGAAGATTTTGTTATGATACAAGTTGACCCAAGAGTACTATGGCTTAATCCTTCACCTAATAAGACAGAAAGTTTCCATATTCTACTAAGTTTTATTAAAATGAATTATAGCTGCAAATGTCAAACAACATATGTTATGTTGAATGCCTTGTGTATATATGTGCATTACTATTTATATTACTGAAACCATTACAGAGCACTACATGATATCCAAGTATAACCTAATGCATATACAAATGATATACACATGCTGCATGTGTATGTTTGTGCATGTGTATGTGCTCCTTCATTTCTCCCAATTCCAGATTTGTCTTTCATCTCATGCTACTAAGTGATTGCTCCATTTATTGCCTTGGGGGGAAGGTGCACAGTTGAGTAGTAAGAATCTTATAAATTTTGATGGAAAGTCATGCAGAGTGAAAAAATAATATGAACATTCAAAGTTTAATGAGAAGCTTGAGGAGATTATCCATTTTAACTCTGAATTATTATTCTTGCAAATCCATCAAAAAAATAAAACTGCAAATGTCATGGAGAAATGCAAAAACTCTCTCTCTAGAATGGTAGTTGGCAGTTCCCTGAAATTTTGCTAAAATGATAACCTTGGACTTTGAATTATGGATAAACTTAGACATTTCATTGAACAGCAAAGACTTTTTGTTTTCCTTTAAGTAAGAAAACATGTATCTATTTCCATGTTGGGTGAAGTTTCTTGAACTCTATTACTGGCTTAGAAATTACTAGATATCTCTATAGTCCAAATATTAAATTATTAAGAATTATTATTGTTGTTGTTGTTGTTTGGACTGACGGATAACTTGCAGTCAATTTATGGACATTCTGGTCTTGGATGTGCATGGTAAAAGGCTTATGGGTTTTATTTGGCATGCTTCAGATAATCAGCTACACCTAGAAGCTCGCATCTCCCTACTGGGTAAAAAGAAGTCACCTTACAAGAGGATTACTGGTTTTCAGGTAGTTATAATCAATACACCAACTTTAACATGATATACAAGTTTTTTCATTTATGCTTGTAATTTTCTTATAATTCTTTCTCTCCATGCATCATGATTGTAAAATCTTTCTCCAGTTTTGCCCATCTGATCACCGGAAACTAATGGTCACTTCTGCTGATTCAAAGGTTCAAATTCTTCATGGGGTTGATATTGTTTGCAAGTACAAGGGTATAAAACCTTGGACCTACTACTTTCCATTTCCTCAGATACAGGCCAAGTGCTTGTCAATCTCCAGTTCTTACAGATCATATTTACTCCTACTCTAGGTCTTCGGAATTCTGGAAGTCAGATATCTGCCTCATTCACTTCTGATGGGAGGCACATTATTTCTGCCAGTGAGGACTCGTATGTCTATGTCTGGAGTTACAGTAGCCAGGATGCACCTAGATCAAACCAAGGGAGCAGCACACGGTCTTGTGAGCGTTTCTTCTCCAGCAATGTATCAGTTGCAATACCCTGGCAAGGCATGGAATCGAGAGGTCCAGTTTCCGACCTCTCTCAGTTTCTTCCACTCCAACAAGTTCCTGACAACCAAAGCCAGCCAGGCTTAAGGGGTGACAACTCCCTATCTATGTCTTCTGGTAGTTTTAGTCGTGAGTTCTCGGAGTCTTTGCCCAAGGGTTCGGCAACTTGGCCAGAAGAGAATCTTCCCTCGAGCTTGATGACCCCACCTGCATTGCCAAAATCCCAATACAAGTTCCTGAAGACCTCTTGTCAAAACAATTCTCATGCCTGGGGTCAGGTGATTGTAACCGCTGGATGGGATGGGCAGATCAGATTGTTCCAGAACTATGGATTACCAACTCATGTGTGACAATCTTCTATCAACAGTTATCTGGGAGTTTGAAATCCTAAGAGTCGATGCTGATCCAGCTTCTAATGACATGACACAAAGAACGCGATGTGCTTCTTCCAAGTTGGTTGTGCACCAGAACATCAACCATCTGGGCGGTGCTAAAGATTCGAACCAGAGAGGAGGGGCCCTTGAGGATTTTGACAGGGCCAATGGATGATGGGGCTCTATGGGTGAATTATTGGTTGATTTGTGCATCATAGGCAGGATTTGGGAGTAGGGGTCTTTCAACTATGGGTCCCTTGACATGATTTTTGGAGACAATACTGTCTTTATGTTGCGACAAACAACATTTATGTGGTGAAGCAGCTGCTTTGGCGCCAAGTTGTGAGATTACGTTGTTGGACATACAAATATCGTTAAATAAAATGCAATTCTTTGATTAAACCTGTCTTCTTTCCTCTCCTTTCTGTGGAACCGAGTTTATGCTCTTCCTGTTCTGGTGGTACTAGGCCTTCTGCCGCTCTTTCTTCGGCTATTCCACCTAAAAGAGGAAGATGGAACCCTCCCGTCAATTTTATCTACAGATGCTCATGGATGGCTACTTGGAGTGGAGGTTCCATGCACCGGGATGGTTTCAGATTTCTTGTGGGGTCTAGGGAGAGGTGGGAGTTGCAGATGTGGTTAATTTTGTTAAGAGAGATGAGCTCAGGGATTCATCGATGCCTCACTAATTTGTATGCAACAGCATGATCAAGGGGGTTGGTTTTCTGATGTTTCAAACTCTTTCCTGGTTTTCCTCCAGGTCTTGCTGGTTCATTAAGAATCTTTTCTGAATATGGTTTGGGTCTTGAGAAATTGTAGAATGGCTGATGGTGATCTCTTCCTGGACTTGATTCCTTAGGCTTGAGAATTATGGGTGATGGAGATCTAGCATAGCCCTTAAGGGACTCGAGAATTATAAGAATGGCTAGAACTGGCTAATTATTTTACGCCACTTCTGTAAGTATAATCTTTTGAAATTGGATATCTTGGGTCATGCAATTCATTTGTAGGGTGTCAGCAGGCTGGGCTAGTCCATCTCACAGTCTGACCAAGCTCGGCGTAAGATCATTAACAGGAGCTGTTTATGCGACAGGCATGGGTTTAGCAAACCTAAATCTTTACCAGGTCTATTCCATTTACATTCATAATGTTTTATCCTAGATGTAATCTGACCCAACTCTTGGGTCCACAACTAGTTGAGAAGTCTCATGTTGTACTGATTCCAGTCTAAGCTATGGAATCGTTGTTGATTTCAGACAGCAAATAAACCAAAGAAAGCTGGTGCTTGGTTCGTCATCAATTTGTTGTTTCCCACTGTATTATTTCATGGACAAAAAGAAAAAAATCATTTGCTTAATAAAAAAAGACTGAAACTTCAACAGTCTTATGGAATTCATTTCTACAACATTTATACTCATTGTAGGTTGGTAACGTTGCTTCTTGAGTATTTATATTGTTTTATTTGCAATTTGTGTATGAAAACAACAGCCCTTGGAAAAATATAATCTCATGTTTCTCTTAGAATCCACAACGGATTTATATCTTTTTTAAAATTTAACATCCCTTTGTGCTGCGGTTCATTTAAAATATCAGGAGAACTTGTCCTCTATTTAATATGAAGAGAATAAAAATCACTTACTCTCCTTTTGTGACACCTTAGATCCTACCGAGGGATAATATAAAGCCAACATTATATTTAGCTTTCAAATCCATCTCAAAAATCATAGAATAAATAGAAATCTAATTTTATTATCTATTAAATACAATTAATTTTGGTTCAGAGCGTGTATATCCAAACATAATTATTGAACCTATAATCTTCAATATTCAGAAAATCATTGACTATAAATTGATAGTCAATTTAAAATACTAAAATTCTTCTATAAAATTGCCAAACTTGCTAATGCGAACTCCAAGTCTGGACCATCCTTCGTTTCTATCGATTATATTCGTCTCGAGTGAGAAAAAAAAGATAAAAATAGAGGTATATGAGCGACAGCTTAGTAAGTAAACCTTTAACTATTTTATTGAATTAAGCATAAGTTTTTTCATATCAATGCATCATTTAAAAAAAATAACAAATATTATACCTGCTCAGATATGCGTACTATGGTCACTATAACTCGTGAAAGGGCCATAATCGACTGTATGTCATAATTTGCCAACTATTATACCTGCTGGCGAGGTTTTCATACTAACTATTATACCCGCTGGCAAGGGTTGTTACCAACTATTATACCTGCTGGCTAGGGCTGCATGCCAACTATTATACCCGCTGGCAAGGGTCGTTACCAACTATTATACCCGTTGGCAAGAGTCGTTACCAACTATTATACCCACTGGCGATAGCCGTTACCAACTATTATACCCACCGGCGATAGCCATTACCAACTATTATACCCACTGGCGATAGCCGTTACCAACTATTATACCCGCTGGCGAGGGTTGTACATAGCTATCCAAGAGCCTTTCAAATACTTATATTTTTTTCTCAAAATAAACACATAATAAATGAAAAATACTAAAAGACATGATTAAATTTATATTTCATAACAAAGCTATTTCATAAACATTAATAGAACTATTTTTCATAATAAAACATAATTTTCATAGCACATATGCTGATCCATAATTTAAAACAAAAATATGATATTTCCACAAGTGATTCTTATGCAGGAAAAACTTGATAATTTGAAAAACAATAAAGACCATGAGTCACTTACCTCTTTTGTCTTAGTCCGTCAAATTTCATTAGGTAATTCAGTTAACCATATTAAAAACATTAAAAGCAAAATTAATTTCTAGTTGACGATTTTAATTAAAATAAAATAATAAAACATAAGGATTATTAGCCGGATGATAGCGTTCAACAATTTTGGGTGGGTCAGGCCTGAGCGATTCAAGCAGTAAATTATATGACATGGACTTGATCAGGGCCAAGGTCGTCTAATATAGTTTATCATCAGTAGATTCCATAGACACTTGCGAGGCCAGGTAATCAGTTCGGTAGGCGACCCGAGCAACAGGACAATTTAGGATCTCTTTTTAGGGATCAACTTAGGTTTGTAAATCAGGTCGGCATGACCCGATTTTAGGTTCCTTGGATCTTTTGAGAGAGCAAGTAGAGAGAGGAGAGAGAAATTATAGAAAGGAGAGAGAAAGTAGAGAGAAGAAACAAGAGAGAGATAGGTTCTCCCTCTTCTTCTTCTTTTCTAACTTTTCTTGTTTTTTTTTTCACTCTTTTCCCATTGACAAAATAGGGGAAGGAGGAGGCGAGCTGGTGGTTGTGATGATGGTGGTTTAGTGAAGTAGCGACAGGTGGTGGTGGTGGGCAGCCGACAGCGACGGCCGGCCAACCGAATTCAACCCAAAACATGGCTGAATAGAAGAATTTTGGCTTGGCCATCCTCGGATTCCAGCCCGCTCGTCGACGGCTGGAGGTCCTGATAGATGCAGGGAAGGGGTTGGGGCTCTCGGCGATGAACGCCGCCGGCGGTAGTGGTTCGAAAAAGGAAAAGAAGGACCGATAAAAATAGAGAAAATACAGGGGGTCTAATTTTCGGTTGATTTCTGGCTGATTTCTCGGCTAGCGACCGTGATGTCGGGTCGTGAGAAGAAGAAGAAGAAGGAAAGGGGAGGAAGGCTAGGGCATTACCTTGGCTCTGGAGGCGTTCGACGGCCTTGATTTTTTGGCAAACATGAAGACAGATAATCGTGAGCTCAACAGGAGAAAAGAGAGAGAAATGAACTTGATGATCGCCGGTGGAGGTCTATTGAGGGGAGGGCTCTAAATAGGAGTGGAGGCTAGGCTTATCTTAGCCTTCGACGGAATTTGTGGTGGAGGAGGACTCTTCCTCCTCCTCTGTGACGATCAACTAGGGCTTTGCCTGTTTTTTCACTGAAACGGCCCTTTGGGCTGCAATTGGGGGTTGGGCCAGGCCAACAGGCCGGCCCAATGAGGCTGGGCCTCACATTCTTCCTTCCTTTAAAACATTTCATCCTTGAATCTTAGCTTACCTTCATTCTCAAACCAATGGGGATGATCAAAACTAACTCTTCTATACCCGTCATATGCCTAACCATACAAATCATAAACCTAAGCTTAAGTTGTACCCATTACTAGACTTTAAGTTTAACCCATGATCAAACTTATTCCTCTAATACTGTAATTGTCACGACTCAAGACTTTATCCAAAAAGGTTAGTCGGAAGATATTTTTTGGATTCCTTAGTCCTATATAAATACCCAAAATCTCCTTGGCGAATAATCGATGTAGGACTAAACACACGTCCGCATGGATCCTCACATGCTCTCTCTGTTCAAGTCCTGACGTTTTCGTCTGGCTAGGGATTCAAATTCATTAAAATCTAATCATAACCAAATGATCGGTTTATGGTCAGCCTTCATGAATTCATGCTGCAGTTTTCTCTAGTTTACATAGGTTATGAGCCGGTTCCACTCTGATATCATTTGCAACAATTTAAGATCTCATCTAAAATGGCTAGTCCGAAAATATTTTTTGAGTTATTTAGTCCTATATAAGTATCCAAGATCTTCTCGGTAAATAATCGACGTGGAACTAAATACACACTCGTATGGATTTTCGCACCTTTAGCCCTTAGTTAGTTAGCTTTATTTCTTAATGGCTTGCTTCTTGAGTATTTGTATTGTTTTATTTGCAATTTGTATAAAAAAACAACAACCCTTAGTGCGAATTCTGTTAGCCCATGTGAAAAATATAATCTCATGTTTCTCTCAGAATCCACAACGGATTTATATCTTTGTAAAAATTTAACATCCCTTTGTGCTGCGCTTCATTTAGTAATCAATGAAGGAGACAAAATACTTAAAAGGAAAGGAATCGGAATTGACCGATAGCCAATGCTAACAATAGAAGAGAAATTTACAAAAAGGTTAATATGGGAAGACTTTCCCGTATTCCAGATGCGAGAGTTGCGACAGAACAGAACAAATGAGCGATTGCAACAGATACTGATTCCAAAATATCAGGAGAACTTGTCCTCTGTTTAATATGAAAAGAGTAAAAATCACTTACTTTCCTTTAGCCTTTAGTTAGTTAGCTTTATTTCTTAATATCCGTATGGATATATATATATATATATTTTATAAGAATATATATACAAATATTAATTTTTTAAAAAATATTTATATAAATTTTAATATTTAAAAAGATGCGTATGTAAATAGACGATTGCCTTAAAATAGTATTTAAGAAGAGAATTTCACCTCCTCAAACAAACTATAAGTAATCCAAGACAAAACTTGTACTGATCCAATCTACCTACTTTCTTATTTATGGCATAGACGAGTCCAAATTAGCCATCCCCGCTATCTGAGCCCCTACTTCCAATCATAATGAAGGCAAAATTAGATCCTGTATATGCCTATTTTCTCTCCCTTATTTTTTATTTTTTTTGAAATGGAAGATTCGTACAGTTCTAATAAGAATACATCTAATAAAATCAAAAAATAATAAATCTCAAAATACTTTAGGGGCTCGTTTGGTTCGCGGGAAAAGAAGGGGGGAAAGTGTGGTCAACGGGAAAGTAATGAGATGCCTCTTGTTTGGTTGGAGTTTTGAAAGGAGAGAGAAGGGAAAGTTAAATTCCCATGGGAATATGATTCCCACATTTCATGGGAAAGTCTTTCCCATGAGAAACATGGGAAAGTTACTTTCCCATGAGGCAGGAATTACTCCATTTTTACTTTTTTCCAAAAAGTCCCTTCAGCATTAAAGAAGCATTAAAGAGACATTAAAAATCTAATTTTTATTAAGGGCATAATAGAAATTATACATAACTTTCCTAGGAAAGTGGATGGCCAACCAAACATAAGCACTTTGGAAATTTGTCACTTTTCCATGGTCAACCAAACATGCCAAAAGTACTTTCCTAGGCATCCTCTTTCTAGGAATTTGTTTTCCAGGAATCATATTCCTATGAGGAAAAATGCTTCCCGCGAACCAAACGAGCCCTAGGTAGCTTTTCTTTTCCAACTCATAGAGTTCTCTCATGGTTTAATAATTAAGTTTTGGATACCTCCAAGGGCATCAGAAACCCTAATCCAATCCCAAAGCCAACACTAATGAACAAGTAGGCCCAACAAGTATATCCAGCCCAGCTCACCTTACCCTTAGGAGAAGGAAAGCTATTGGTGGACCCACTGTGCCACGATTCTTAAATTCCGCACCCTTTGCCTTACCGTCTCTCTATCTCCATCTCTCTCTCACACTGTAAGGCAGCGAAATCTACTTCAAGAAAAGTGATCAACATACCACGCCTCAGCATCTCAGGTTCCATTTTTCCACTTTCTTTATTTATTTTCTTTAAGCCTATTACTGTCTATTATTTGTTGAAGTAAAATATTTTAGATTTTAATTTTTCTGGGACAGAATATTTTCAACAATTTTGAAGTAGATTTCCGACATATAATAGGCTAGTATTTAGAGTTACGCCAATGGCTATCGCAAGTGACCTTGTTTCTCCTGAAAAGTTTAATGGAAATAACTTTAAGCATTGGAGACAGAAGATGGAAATCTTCTTAACCACACTTGGGTTATTTTTCATAATTTTTGACTCTCCTCCAACTGAGGAAGAGAATGAACCAGCTATAACTTGTAATTTGGAGAAATTTAAAAAGAAAGACTACTTGTGTAGGAAAAAGGATTCTGTCCTATCTTTCTGATCCTCCTTTTGATGTCTACTGCACTTTTAAAACCTCCAAGGAGATTTGGGATGATCTTAATAAGAAATATGATATCCAAGATGTTAGAATGGACAAGTATACTGCACCCATGAGCTAACAGTAATTTATCATGAATTAGGCTTAAGGGGAATGGGTATAACTGAGAGCCTTCAAGTTGCTTGTACCATTGACAAGCTCCCACCTTCTTGGAAAGATTTTGGGTTACCCCTAAAACATAAAACCGAGGATATGACAATGAAAACCCTATTGTCTGCCATTAGGATCCAAGAACAACACCTTGAGAAAGACAATGAGCAACTCATGAACCCTGAGCTTCTAACCAAGGTGAACTTTGTAGAAGGCCATAATAAGACCCATAAGTTTAAAAACTTCAAATTTGAAAAAGGTGGACCTAGAAACAAAGAAAAATCTATGAAGCCAAAACACCAGATCAATAAGAATGATCGGAAGCTGATTTGCTACAATTGTGGGAAACTCGGTCATATGGCTCGAGTATGCCGGATGAAAAGGAAGAAGTATCAAAACTATGAACATGCACCTTCTCAATCTACAAATCCACAAACCAACAAGGTGCTATCCGGTACTGATTCTACTAGTACTGATGATCGGTATGTAACTTTAAGTCCAGAATTAAATTTTGCAATTGATTCTTCCGATTGTTTAGTAGATACAGGTGCGAATGTTCATATGTATACTAATCATACCCTTTTTACTATTTATCAGGTTCGGAGCGGCCTAACAATAACTATGGAGAACTCCACCTCGGCATAGGTGCCTGGGACTGAAAAAGTACTTCTAAGGCTTACGTCTGGGAATGTGCTTCCACTATTTAATGTGTACCATGTGTCCGAAGGAAGGAGGAATCTAATCAGTGGATCTCTTCTAATTAAGAGTAGTTATTCTTTATTATTTCAATCTAAGAAAGTGATTATAACAAAAAATGGAACATTTGTAGGTGAAGGCTATGAGTATGATGGCTTATATGTAATTAATGAAATAAATAATGTATCATTGGATTTTTCTTCTGATAGCAATAATAAAGTTGTGTTTTTAGTATGTTTTTCATCTCTTTGGCATGCTAGATTAGGACATGTGAAAAATGATACTATTAAAAGAATGATTTGTTCTGGTTTATTGCCTAATGTTTCATTAAATAAAAAGAAAAAGTGACAAATTTGTGCTCAATCTAAGCAATCTAGAAAACCATTTAAAATGATAAATAGAAATTCAACTTTATTAGAATTAATACATTCAGATGTATGTGATCTGAATGGAACTTTGACTAAAGGGGGTAGAAGGTATTTCATTATCTTCATAGATGATTATTCTAAGTATTGTCAAGTTTATTTGATGAAATCTAAAGATGAAGCATTTGAGATATTTAAGACTTATAAATCTTTAGTAGAAAATCAACTTGACAAGAGAATAAAGATTCTTAGGTCAAATAGAGGAGGAAAATACACCTCTAATGACTTGAATGAATTCTGTAGAGTTAATGGACTTCTACATGAAGTAACCCCTCCCTATTCACCTCAGTCTAATGGAGTGGCTAAAAGGAAAAATAGGACTTTGCAAGATATGGTAAGATCTTTGCTTGCCAACTCAGGTTTACCTAAGGTGTGGTGGGGGGAAGCAGTGCTTATTGCATGTTTTCTGCTTAATAGAGTTCCATTTAAAGGTTCTAACGAATCTCCTTATGAACTTTGGAAAGGAAGAAAATCTAATCTAAACTTCCTAAAAGTTTGGGGCTGTTTGGCTAGGGTTAATATTCCTTTAATAAAGAAAAGAAAATTAGGACCTAATATGTTTGATGCTGTTTTTCTTCGTTATTCTCTTAATAGTGTCACTTATAAATTCCTAGTCATTAGTTCTGATATTAATGGCATAAATAAGAATACTATAATTGAATCTAAAGATGCTTCTCTCTTTGAAGACATTTTTCCATTTAAGGATAAAATAGAAAAGCATGTAATAGATAGATCTAATGATGCATCTTGTAGTTCACCCTATAATTCTCTAATTATTCCTAATAATGAAAATGAGAATGAACTTATTGATATTAATGAACTTGGTAAAGGGAAAAGAATTAGAAAAAAGAAAAATTTTGGATCTGATTTCTATACCTTTATGGTTGAAGATGATCCTAAAACATATAAAGATGCTATGAAATCATTAGATTCTATGTTTCGGAAGGAAGCTATTAATAGTGAAATGAATTTACTTATGACTAATGAAACATGGTTTCTAACTGACTTACCACCTGCTAGTAAGGCTATAGGTTGTAAATAGATATTTAAGAAGAAATTAAGACATGATGGTTCAATTGAAAAATATAAAGCAAGATTAGTTGCTAAGGGTTTTTCTCAGAAAGAGGGAATTGACTATTTTGATACGTATTCTCTTGTGACTAGGATAACCACTATCCGTACTTTAATTGCACTGGCTTCAATCCATAATTTGATAATCCATCAGATGGATGTCAAGACTACCTTCCTCCATGGTGATTTAGAGGAAGAGATTTATATGGATCAACCAGAGGGATATGTGGCTCAAGGACAAGAAAAAAAGTTTGCAGATTAGTCAAATCCTCTATGGTTTAAAACAAGCTCCTAAGCAATTGCATAGAAAATTTGATAAAATAATTGTTTCTTATTGCTTTAAAGTAAATGAATCTGGTAAGTGCTTATATTCTAAGTTAGAAAATGATTCATGTATTATCTTGTGTTTATATGTTGATGATATCTTAATTTTTGGTACTGATATGAATATTGTGACTGATATCAAAATTTTCTTGTCTAATAATTTTGATATGAAAGATTTAAGTCAAGTAGAGATAATTCTTGATAACAGATTACCAGAATACCTGAATGTATAATATTTGATCAATCACAATATATTGAGAAAGTATTGAAGAAATTTGATAAGTACAACTGTAAACCAGTGAGTACACCTTATGAGCATGGTTTGAACTTGAAGTGCAACAAAGGTGATCCAGTGGCCCAAGGAAAATATGCTCAAATTATTGGGACACTAATTTATGTTGCAAATACAAGTAGACCTGACATTTCCTATGCTATAGGAAAGCTCAGTAGGTTTAATAGTTGCTCTAGTCTTAGTCACTGGGAAGCACTGGACAGAGTACTTAGATACTTCAGAGGTACCATGTATTATGGTTTACATTACTCAAGATTTTCCGCTGTACTTGAAGGATACAGTGATGCTAGTTGGATCATTGATTCAGTGAACCGAAAAGGAGCTAGTGGATACATATTCATGTTGGGTGGTGCAGCTATTGTTTGGAGATCATCCAAACAAACTGTGATCACCAAATCCACTATGGGGGCTGAGATTGTAGCCTTAGATTCTGCAAGTCAAGAAGCAGAATGGTTTAAGAATCTTATGTTAGAAATTCCTATTATGGAAAAGCCTATGCCTGCTATCTCTGTGTTATGTGATAATGAAGCCGCAATTAATACTTGTAGAAATACTAAGTATAACAAGAGAAACAGAAGACACATTAGTGTGAGACATAAGACTATTAGATACCTAATTAAAAATGGTATTATGACTTTGCAATTTGTTAGATCTAAAGATAACCTAGCAGATTCTTTGACTAAAGGACTAGCTAGAAGCAAAGTCATAGAAACATCAAAGGGGATGGGACTGAAATCCATAAAGAACCATTGACAATGGCAACCCAACCTACTCTGATTGGAGATCTCAAGACGAAAAGTTCAACGAGAAAAACAAGTTGTTTAATGATTAGTTAGCACTATAATAAAATAACTTTATGTCATTTGGTCTCTCCCTATGATGTGAGTGCTAAACACAATAGAGGTATACGGAAGAGCTTAAAACTCTGAATGAGTCCGAGTCTATGGCAAGGTGCTGTGCTGCGAGCACCCTTGGAGGACTCATCTATATGAGTATGACTGTGTGGCCGCAGTCTATGAGGACAAGGGTTTAACCCCTAGAGTGCTCATGAAACTAAAATATTGGTGCATGAGGCCGGAAAAAGGACCACCTATGATGAATCCAGTATTTGCATTTGTCATGGGTGAAGTATATAGAAATCTAAAACAAAGGATTTGGTTCAAAGTTTTTTAGCTACCACTATTCCTTTCAGATGAAAATATACTTTCACTGGGTAAAGGTTCAAACCCGCAAGCTATCTTTATTGAAGCCACGACATAAACAAGCCTGGTCTAACTATTTTCTAATGTTATAAAATCTTGAAAACATTTTTTTTAATCAGGTGGAGAAATGTTAGATTTTTCTTGATTAAAAATGTTTTCATCCGAGGTGCGTGGGACCCATGCACCTCGCGCAGCGCGCTTGAGCTCGTCCGAGGCAGGTGGGTACCGCCTCGCGACGCAAGCCTCCAAGGAGGAGCCCAGGCCCTTCGCACCTATGCTCCTTCGAGGCGGGTGGGTCTCGCCTCGCGACGCGAGCCTCTGAGGCGTGAGGAGCCGAGGCCCTTCGTGCCTGTGCTCGTCCGAAGCGCGAGGAGCCAAGGCGGCCTCTCACCCGTGCTCGTCCGAGGCAGGTGGGAGTTGAGGCCGAGGTCGCACCTCCTACCTGAGGTGCAAGGAGCCGAGGCCGAGGTCGTGCTAGAGGCGTGAGGAGCCACGTCGCTTCCTTGCTTGCGCCTCTTCGCGACGCGCCCTCTTCGTAGGAACAACCTTCTTTTCGCGACCGACCTCGCATCCGCTGGCCCTACTCTTAGTGTTTTTTCAAACTTTCTTACCAATTTTGACCGTTGGATCGTTTTTGGTCACGTCTGTCCTGAAGAAATCTATAAATAGCTCTCTACGGAGTAGATAGAAGACAATCGGAAGTAAGAACTTCTATTCTCCTTTTCAGTTTTTTTTTTTTTTTTTTCATTCAATCAACGGACTTGCTGCATACTGATTCTCAGTTCGAAGGCTTCTTTGATCCGTGCAAATTATTGAGGTAGAAGAAACATTGCGAAAGACTGTTATATTTTAGGAGTAGAATGCCATCCAAGCCAAGTGCACTGTAAGGCGGTAAAATCTACTTTAAAAAAAGTGACCAATATAGGACGTTTCAGCATCTCGGATTTTATTTTTTCACTTTCACTTTTTTTTTTTTTTTAAGCCAGCTACTGTCTATTATTTGTTGAAGTCTAATATTCCCAACATCCTTATCTCTGCCTCTTGCCGTTCCTCGTCTTCGTCCGATGGCGCCGTCGTCGGAGCAGAAGCAGAGCATTTTGGTGACGGGCGGCGGGGGGTTCATCGGGACGCACACGGTGCTGCAGCTTCTCAGGGAGGGATTCCGCGTCACCATCATCGACAACTCCGTCCCGGAGGCCGTCGACCGCGTCCGCGATCTCGCCGGCCCCGCCCTCTCTCGCAATCTCCATTTCTTTCTCGTACTCCATTCCTCCTCCTCCTCCTCCCCCTTAGTCTCTCTCTCTATCTGGATCTCGATGATGAATGCCCTTGTTTTTCTTGGCAGGGCGATCTTCGGAACAAGGAGGACTTGGAGAAGGTCTTCTCCGAAACCAGGTCAGAATCTTCTCAGCTTTACTTTACTTTCTTTTTTATTTTTGTGTTTCTTAGTACATATTTTTATATTAGTTGGTAACTGACTTTGACGCTGAACTCATCTATTGTACCGGTTTTTGTGTATTTTAGTAAGATTGAGGGTTACGAGGTGTTTCCTTCTCTCTCTCTCTCTCTCTCTTTCTCTCTCTCTCTCTCTCTCTGCTACTGGTTCAGTGTCGACTCTTATTGTATAAGACTAATATATGGAGCAATTTTATTTATATGTATGGATTTTGTGTGATGGTTTGATCTTTGATCAGTATATGATAAGTAGTGAAGCTCTGGAGAAGCCATGCGTTGTTTGGTTTGTCGCTTGTCCTTGTTTGCTGAAAAAAGTATCCAGATTTGAATTCACGGCCTGTTAATATAGGAAATGGCAAGTGCGATTTCCATGACAGATTGCATAGCCTACAAATGGCGAACTTTGCTTTTGATTGATGAGCAGAGTTGACCTCGTTTTAATTTTGCGGTTGTTTGTATAGGCAGACTTTCTTATTTCAAGTGGAAGAAGGAAAGTTAAGAAAGATGACATGAATGTCTTTTTTAATGCAAATTTATTAATAGCACTCTAAGCTCACAAGTGAAAGTGAATTTTCTGCACAAGATAGATTCTATAGCCATAAGTTCCACCAACAACCAAATGAAAAATATGGGCTCAAAGTTTTCGTACTGAAGCAAGCAGAAAAAGAAAGTAGTTAAGAGCTGTATGACCTTGACAGAGAACTCCGTGTGACCACTACAAACAGGCAGGGAAGATGATTGAGCACTAGCTTTTTTCCAGGAATCATGTGTTCTCATAGCTAGTGCTACAGGGTAGAAAGTTACTTTTTTCTTTGCCTTTCCTTATTCAAAACTTTTTCTTGGCACCAAAATGGTTGAACTACTATCCAAAATGACATAAGGGGTCTTAGGAACCTATAAATGTTCTAATATAAAGATCTTAAAAGCAATTTCTAGCCTATCTGCAGCACTCATCTTCATTCACTGAACAAATCAGCTTGGAACATCAACTATGCTGATAAATACAATATGGACCGACCTCTAAAAAACTTCACTTATTGTCTTCTTATTATCAACGTAAGCATTTATGGCCAAAGTCAATGCCTTAGAAGCAATATAGTGAGATTAGGGTGTCTGTGTGGATCAAAAATACTAGTACAGTTTGGACTTGTCACGCCCCGGACCCGGATCCGTGACACGGCCGTGCTATTGCCGACTACCGCCCACAATAGCACGCAGCCTCATACCTGGGTAACAGGGTAGTCAAACCAACCAAATCTTTTCATATGAAAGCATTCTTAATACAACATGCTGGTCAGTACCCAAATACAGAGCTTCTATGTAGTTTATGTACACAAAAGCATACTTGCTTTACCCCAAAAGAAAGAAGCCCTGATACCAAATTAACGTGTCTCTGGCAGCTATCAGTGATGAGGATCTGAAAGAAAAAGTAAATGAACGGATATGAGCTACACGGCTCAGTAAGTAATCATACATAATCTTACCGGATCGAACATAACGGTAACCATGTTTATGCAGGGTTTGAGAAGCTGACATGCATATTTATCTAATCATCATCATGGCATAATATGTATGCAATTTAAAGGAGATAGCGGTTATAGCAAAATACAACATTTCATAAGGATATATTCAAAAACCCGTTGTAAAACAATGTATGCTTTGGCCAAGCACGTTCATAAATGTCACGGCCCGCCTGCGCAGGGCACGTGACTATCGGGCCCACATGAGGGGGAAACACGGGGCTCCCCTGCCAGATGTTGGCCGGTTCCGGGGCTTCACGCAAGCGTCCTTCACCCCTCACCGATTTTGCTTCTCCCCAAAAACACATCTGCAGGATTTGGAAGCACCCGCCTCATATACCCAGGCTCTGAAACGAGCCTCATGATCATGCTTCAAATATCATTTTCATAAAGTATGCATATGAAACCGTGCTCCCGGCATGCCGTGGTCGTGCTCTTAAATGCTACTGTGAAGTCATTCTTGGCCACTGGCGAGACCGGCTCAGTTATTAGGCGGCCACTGGCGGGGCTGGCTCAGTCATTCTCGGCCACTGGCAAGGCCGGCTCAGTTACATTGAGTCAGTAGCTCTTAAGAGTTCATAAATAATGCTTCGTATAGGTAGTACCTCATAGATGCTACGGCGAATTCATTATTGGTCACTGGCGGGGCCTGCTCAGTTATTAGTCGGCCACTGGCGGGGCTGGCTCAGTCATTATCGGCCACTGGCAAGGCCGGCTCAGTTGCATTCGGCTCGTAACATTAGTAGTTCTTAGGTACCCCCTTACAAGCAATATGCAGCTAGAGCAAATCATTATCATTCTTTACACTCATGCTAAGAAAAATCATAACATGGAACTCCATTCATTTTGCATGTATCACAAGAGCTATGAAAACATAATATGTGCACAACCATTAATTATGTGACTGACATGTACCACCCATGTTCATATTTCATAACTCATATTTTAGCATGTAATGCAATCCCAGTATTTTGTAGGCATAACGGAATATAAAGCATATATCATCATATCTTGTGTAACTAGCGCATGTCAGATACACATATCGTTCTTAGCCTACAGTACATACACGATTCACAACAAGATTAAAACAAGTTACTTACCCTCTTCACAAATCATGTATACAATTCAAATTGTATGAAAAACTCTGGTTCATCTTATAAAACGTAATACAGGATCTACGATAAGATTAAGGCAGATTACTTACTTCAATTCGCTTTCCAAATTGCTCAAGTCCAGGTGACAAATCCTTAATCACCTAAAACAACATCATAGGGTTTACATTATTCCCCATTTATTTATTATATAATTTCTCAGTTCATCACACTATGAACTTACTTGCCTGGATCCCATCCAAGGATCTAGCCCAAGTTCAATTTACCCAATTTGGAACCTTTGGGCTCGGTTTAAAACCAAATGGGGTTCATATAGGTCAATTAGGCTTAACGGGTTTCGGACCCGAACCCAGATCTGATCCGATAGGGTCTTTTCTTTTTCTTTTCTTTCTTTTTTTTTCTTTTTTTTTTCTTTTCCTTTTCTTTTTCTTTTCTTTTCTTTTCTTTCCTTTTTTTTTTCTTCCCTGTTTCTTCCCGAACCTTCCTTTCCTTCTCTCTTTTCCTTTCTTTCTTCTGTTCTCCTCCCTTTCTTTTCTTCTCCCGATCCCTCTTTTCCTTCCCCCCTTTCTTCTCCTGCGAAGGGAGGAAGGCGAGCTCGGGATGAGGGTGACGGAGTTCTCGAGAGGCTAGCCGAGGCCGGCGGCGCCTACGGCGGCCCTCCCTTCTCCCACGGAGGAGAGACGCGCCGGGAGAGCTAGCGGTGTCACGGGATGCCCGCGACTGAGCCCACGGCCGCACCGCGCGATGGTCGTGGTGCTCACGGCCGGCTGCAACGCCGCGGTGCTCGCGGCCGAGGCCAGCGACGCCGGCGATGCTCGCGGCCGCACGCGGTGAGCCCTGTTTCTTCCCCTTCCTTTCTCTCTTTGTTTCTTTCTTTTCTTCAACCTCCCTTCACCAACCCCATATTCTCTCTCTCGCTCCCAAACCCTCTCTCTTCCTCTCTTCATTCTTCCCCTGTGAAGGAAGAAGGGGGGTTTGGGAGGGCCGAGCCACAGTCGGCGGTGCCACGGCTGAGCTCGCGGCGTCCACAGCCGCGCCTGCGGCGGCCTTCTCTTCTCCCACGGGGAAGAGATGCCGGAAGAAGCCGGCGGCACTGCGGGATGCCCGCGGCCGCTCCCTTGGTCTGCCAGCAGTCCCCTTCCTCCCTTCTTTCTTTGTTTCTTTGTTGTCTTGCACAAAACAGGGGGAGAGAAGGCAGGGGGCTTACCTGGCTTTTTGCTGGTTACCGTTGGGCAGTTCTTCCCCCTGGTAGTCCCTCATTCCTCTTGGAGCTTCAGGGCTCCTTCGCCTTCGGCTCCAGGGCTTCGGCTCTCTCTCTCGTTCAGTGTTCTTGGGGTCTGTGACTTAGGGTTGCCGGCAGAGGCTTAAACAATTGTTTAGAGGATGAGACCCCCCTCTGAGAGGTCCCATCCGCTCCATTCCTCCCCTCTCCAGGACTGGCCGCCGCCGCCCCCTGTCTCCGGTGCGCCGGCATCGGCTGCCAGCAGGGGTGAGGGTCACCCTTCCCTGTCGGTCTTATCCCTTCGTTTTTTTTTTTTTTTTTTTAAACATTATAACAGCACTGCCCACAGTGAAATTTGGGCCCAAACCCTTAACTGGGCCCATTTCTTATTGGGCCTAGTAGGTTCTGGGCCCGGACATTACATCCTACCCCCCTTAAAATAAATTTCGTCCTCGAAATTAAACATACCTTAGGTTCTGGTTTTTAAAAGTAGTCAACCATTGAGTCATCCTCGAGATCTCAGTTAGTCTCTCTCTCGGAGTACCTACTGATAAGATTTTGACATACAAAGTCATGGCATCTCAAAACTTGAACCTTTCCATCTATGACACGTAGGAGTTCTTTGATCTCTTTCAAAAGAGGACTAATCTTCCAACCTTAGATTTTAAATGCTATGATTCTTGGCCCAAGAAATTAATTGCTCTCGATTAAGTCCACACAACGGTCGTAATCGGGTTAATAGAAATAGGTGAGAGCATTAGCATCAAATACTTTTCATAATCTATAATCCTCTTTCTTCTCTTAACTTTGCCTACAATTTAATGATCAACCTTTATCCTAGCAAAACCTCAAACCCCTTTCGAAGAGAAAGATTGAAAATGTTATAGCTAGGTGTAGGGGCCATTCCAGGTCTAAGCCCTAAGGAACCATCAATCCGTTAATACTAAATTTAAGATGCTCAAAATCTTCCAGGAATTGCCACAATAGAAAAACTCACTGGTGAAATTATATAGCTGTCTCCAGATTATTCAGAGAATCAACAACACTTTTCTCCATTAGAATTCTAATTCAAATTTTTCAATAATTCTATTCATCAATACAGTTTCATTATTAGATCTTATCAAAAGAATAAGGTCTAACATTTTCAGATTTGATTCTTTTGGTAGGTGATCTAAATCAAACTTTTCTCTTATACACAAAAATCTACATCTCAATTCTGAATAAGAACTTCGAGTTTCTTTGTCAAAGTATCAACTGCTCTCGATTACCCGATCTATCACAAGATTAGATCATAAACAACTTCAATCCACCCTTGATAGATATTCATCAAAGTCAATTGACAACCTTAATTTCTTTCAATCGAATAAAGGATGGATATTAATTAAAAAAAATTCAAGCTTTAAATTTAGGAGGACGGAGGTTTATATCAACATATTCTAGATCCAAGATCAAAATCGATGATCTATTAATTCATGTCAAAAGATGCTAAGAAATTTCTTAGCATGACATAAAACTGGAGAATCTAGGATAGCACAGTGCTATCCAGAAATCAGAACATTCTCCTTTTATTTATCCAGAAAAATCTTACTACACAAAAAAAACAGATCAAATCTTTTGTTATTAAAACTTTCCGAATCAAAAGAATAATACTTCTGGCCAACTTAGATAAATAATTTAGATCACTATGTTTTCGCTGCGCATTCTGATCAAATTCCTTTGAATTCACAAATAACTTTTGATCAACATACTATTTGCCTACAAACAGAACTATTTAATTCCTCATCTGTATTTGTATTTCAAATCTTTCCTCCATCTTGATCGAATGTTACTTAGCCAAAACTTCTTTTTTTTTTTTTTTTACTTTTCCATGAGCGAGCAAAGAAAGGGTATCCCAACATAAGATCCTCTTAAATAAGCGACAACGCTTTAACATGAATTTTACATTTTCAACAACTTCATTCATTGAAAATAAGCCTTCTTTCCTAATACGAGATAAGCTCTCAAGTCATCTTAGGACATTTTAAGCTCGAAATTGTGTAAACTTCTGAAAATTATTTCTCAATATCCCAATCTTATATTAGGTATCTTTAAATTGCATGAACAATAATCTGCCCTACTTTAGCATTGCTAGAAGGTGATTCTGGATCTCACATCCCCGTTAAAAGAAAAGGATGTATACTTTTGTTGTAAGATCTCTATTTAAAAATCTTCTTCTATTGTACTCTTTCCACTAGACGATGATATGTGGAATTATCATCCATAATTTTTTCACCTTCCTCATAAAACAATTTAGACTTGCTTCTTAGTGATAAATGAAAGCATTTAATAATTGCCCCTCTATTAGAGATAAAATAATTTATTTCAAATCTTACAAGCATGATCACTAAATACAAACTCCTGCAACATCATGTGCTATTGGGCATGTTCCCGTATCAATTCTATTGCTGATTCCACTCGCATTTCCTAATGACCCCATGTCATCATCATTCTCTCTCTCTTTTTTTTTTTTTTCAAAACATCAACTAATATTTGTTTAATTGATTTATCACAGGATCACAAACTACTGCACTTTATCCAATGTAGAACATTTGAGCCTAAAATATTCTTCAACATTGAAAATTATTCTCAGAATTTACTAAATGACTTCCAATCGAAATATTAATCTTGCATTATAATTTGCAAAGATCTAATATTTCACATTCCAAGTAAACAAAGGGGAAACTCTTAGATCTCATTTCTCAAATATACTTTCTTTCTATATAATAGTTGCCTGCATAATTGTCATACAGATTTTATCCTCGAAGAATATTAAAAAAATATCTTTCCTTGTCCAAGCCTGAAACAACTTATGAATAAACCCTATCCTGCCATCAAAATAATTAACTTCAAACTAGAAGTATCATCCACAGTACCCAGTACCAAGTTAAACTTCCAATATCACCTATATACTGATACATAAATAATCACAATGTACTTTAATATTCCATGGCTAGTATTCCACTTAACATCAGTCAAAATCTAATTTAATCATAATCCAAAATACAAATTACTCCGTCGAGAAATCTCCAAAATAGCTTTTTCTTATTTTGGCATGGCTCGTTAGCATTCTGATTCAAAACACCAAAATCCTTAGTAGTCTTAAATCTTAAGCTCTAATACCATACCTGTCACAATCATGCCCCTAGAATGGCTTTGTATTAGCCCTAGCTTCTTTCTTTTTGTTGCTCATTATCACCTATCAAAATATTTGTGTCAAGCAATTTTCGTGACTGACCGATGATGCAACCAATAAAATCTTTTCTTTCTTTCCAATTATACGGAATTTCACTAAATGAGATTTAACTACCCCTGCCCTTATTAAAATTTAAAATTTTTACTCATGGTTAACCTATTGCTCTGATACCACTAGATGTCACGCCCCGGACCCGGATCCGTGACACGGCCGTGCTATTGCCGACTACCGCCCACAATAGCACGCAGCCTCATACCTGGGTAACAGGGTAGTCAAACCAACCAAATCTTTTCATATGAAAGCATTCTTAATACAACATGCTGGTCAGTACCCAAATACAGAGCTTCTATGTAGTTTATGTACACAAAAGCATACTTGCTTTACCCCAAAAGAAAGAAGCCCTGATACCAAATTAACGTGTCTCTGGCAGCTATCAGTGATGAGGATCTGAAAGAAAAAGTAAATGAACGGATATGAGCTACACGGCTCAGTAAGTAATCATACATAATCTTACCGGATCGAACATAACGGTAACCATGTTTATGCAGGGTTTGAGAAGCTGACATGCATATTTATCTAATCATCATCATGGCATAATATGTATGCAATTTAAAGGAGATAGCGGTTATAGCAAAATACAACATTTCATAAGGATATATTCAAAAACCCGTTGTAAAACAATGTATGCTTTGGCCAAGCACGTTCATAAATGTCACGGCCCGCCTGCGCAGGGCACGTGACTATCGGGCCCACATGAGGGGGAAACACGGGGCTCCCCTGCCAGATGTTGGCCGGTTCCGGGGCTTCACGCAAGCGTCCTTCACCCCTCACCGATTTTGCTTCTCCCCAAAAACACATCTGCAGGATTTGGAAGCACCCGCCTCATATACCCAGGCTCTGAAACGAGCCTCATGATCATGCTTCAAATATCATTTTCATAAAGTATGCATATGAAACCGTGCCCCCGGCATGCCGTGGTCGTGCTCTTAAATGCTACTGTGAAGTCATTCTTGGCCACTGGCGAGACCGGCTCAGTTATTAGGCGGCCACTGGCGGGGCTGGCTCAGTCATTCTCGGCCACTGGCAAGGCCGGCTCAGTTACATTGAGTCAGTAGCTCTTAAGAGTTCATAAATAATGCTTCGTATAGGTAGTACCTCATAGATGCTACGGCGAATTCATTATTGGTCACTGGCGGGGCCTGCTCAGTTATTAGTCGGCCACTGGCGGGGCTGGCTCAGTCATTATCGGCCACTGGCAAGGCCGGCTCAGTTGCATTCGGCCCGTAACATTAGTAGTTCTTAGGTACCCCCTTACAAGCAATATGCAGCTAGAGCAAATCATTATCATTCTTTACACTCATGCTAAGAAAAATCATAACATGGAACTCCATTCATTTTGCATGTATCACAAGAGCTATGAAAACATAATATGTGCACAACCATTAATTATGTGACTGACATGTACCACCCATGTTCATATTTCATAACTCATATTTTAGCATGTAATGCAATCCCAGTATTTTGTAGGCATAACGGAATATAAAGCATATATCATCATATCTTGTGTAACTAGCGCATGTCAGATACACATATCGTTCTTAGCCTACAGTACATACACGATTCACAACAAGATTAAAACAAGTTACTTACCCTCTTCACAAATCATGTATACAATTCAAATTGTATGAAAAACTCTGGTTCATCTTATAAAACGTAATACAGGATCTATGATAAGATTAAGGCAGATTACTTACTTCAATTCGCTTTCCAAATTGCTCAAGTCCAGGTGACAAATCCTTAATCACCTAAAACAACATCATAGGGTTTACATTATTCCCCATTTATTTATTATATAATTTCTCAGTTCATCACACTATGAACTTACTTGCCTGGATCCCATCCAAGGATCTAGCCCAAGTTCAATTTACCCAATTTGGAACCTTTGGGCTCGGTTTAAAACCAAATGGGGTTCATATAGGTCAATTAGGCTTAACGGGTTTCGGACCCGAACCCAGATCTGATCCGATAGGGTCTTTTCTTTTTCTTTTCTTTCTTTTTTTTTTCTTTTTTTTTTTCTTTTCCTTTTCTTTTTCTTTTCTTTTCTTTTCTTTCCTTTTTTTTTTCTTCCCTGTTTCTTCCCGAACCTTCCTTTCCTTCTCTCTTTTCCTTTCTTTCTTCTGTTCTCCTCCCTTTCTTTTCTTCTCCCGATCCCTCTTTTCCTTCCCCCCTTTCTTCTCCTGCGAAGGGAGGAAGGCGAGCTCGGGATGAGGGTGACGGAGTTCTCGAGAGGCTAGCCGAGGCCGGCGGCGCCTACGGCGGCCCTCCCTTCTCCCACGGAGGAGAGACGCGCCGGGAGAGCTAGCGGTGTCACGGGATGCCCGCGACTGAGCCCACGGCCGCACCGCGCGATGGTCGTGGTGCTCACGGCCGGCTGCAACGCCGCGGTGCTCGCGGCCGAGGCCAGCGACGCCGGCGATGCTCGCGGCCGCACGCGGTGAGCCCTGTTTCTTCCCCTTCCTTTCTCTCTTTGTTTCTTTCTTTTCTTCAACCTCCCTTCACCAACCCCATATTCTCTCTCTCGCTCCCAAACCCTCTCTCTTCCTCTCTTCATTCTTCCCCTGTGAAGGAAGAAGGGGGGTTTGGGAGGGCCGAGCCACAGTCGGCGGTGCCACGGCTGAGCTCGCGGCGTCCACAGCCGCGCCTGCGGCGGCCTTCTCTTCTCCCACGGGAAAGAGATGCCGGGAGAAGCCGGCGGCACTGCGGGATGCCCGCGGCCGCTCCCTTGGTCTGCCAGCAGTCCCCTTCCTCCCTTCTTTCTTTGTTTCTTTGTTGTCTTGCACAAAACAGGGGGAGAGAAGGCAGGGGGCTTACCTGGCTTTTTGCTGGTTACCGTTGGGCAGTTCTTCCCCCTGGTAGTCCCTCCTTCCTCTTGGAGCTTCAGGGCTCCTTCGCCTTCGGCTCCAGGGCTTCGGCTCTCTCTCTCGTTCAGTGTTCTTGGGGGTCTGTGACTTAGGGTTGCCGGCAGAGGCTTAAACAATTGTTTAGAGGATGAGACCCCCCTCTGAGAGGTCCCATCCGCTCCATTCCTCCCCTCTCCAGGACTGGCCGCCGCCGCCCCCTGTCTCCGGTGCGCCGGCATCGGCTGCCAGCAGGGGTGAGGGTCACCCTTCCCTGTCGGTCTTATCCCTTCGTTTTTTTTTTTTTTTAAACATTATAACAGCACTGCCCACAGTGAAATTTGGGCCCAAACCCTTAACTGGGCCCATTTCTTATTGGGCCTAGTAGGTTCTGGGCCCGGACATTACAGGACCTAAATCTTATCATTCCCTCTAGGCTCTGTTGTACCATACCCTGTCTTGCTCCTTTTCCCATTCCCACTCTGGACTTCTAGGTGACTTGGTGTTTTTTAAAATTGCAACCCAAATTCCTGAAGCCGTATCATAAGCAATGACACTTGTTAAATCATCAAAGCAATGACAAACCCTATATATTTTCATTTGTTTAGCTTTATATCCGGCAACTGTTGTTCTAACTGAAACTGATCAACTTAAGAAAGTGAGGATCTATTTCCTTGACTACCTATCTCCTGTATTTATGATTTATGAGTTGTATTGACTGGTTCACATGCATTAAGCAGTGTAGGGTGTTCCATTGGTATATATCATCAGCAATGAAGATTGAACTCATAGAATAATCAATCTGGAATGCATTAATGAGATATAGCACATACTGTTCTGTCCTTTTAGGCATGTATAAGAGAATAATTACATTGGTATGCTATTGGCGAAAGATTTACCATGACAACATAGCCCAGGGCTATGCTTGTAAATTTGTTTTAGATGATTACAGCTAACAGCTAATGGGATGATGGATGAATATATTCAAAGAGATTAGTCTGAACTAGATAACCCATTTAAAGCAAGGGATAGCACCACATTGAGATACTTTATTAGAAAAATATCAATTAGTTTTTTTTTTTCATTTTTGTCAATTAAATCATAATATAGCTAAGCTATTTTTGTTCATAGCATTTGTTATAATTCAAATTACTCAATCTTTAAGTGAATTTTGTCCTTCTATGAGCATGTTTACTATTTTCTTCACTCTCCAACTTTCTCCTGATGCTTATTCGATGAACAATGAGATTTTGTTGTTACTAAATAGATGTTGAGCCCCAATTCTGTTTTTAACTGCTTATAAATAATGTTAGCTCACTCAAGAATCTGCATAAGAAAGTACAACGAAAGTGGGCTTGAAAAAGAATAGCCCAACCTTTGAAGCGCACCTATTTCATAGAGCATATGCAGCTGACATTTTGACTATTCTTATTGTATCGAATTATAACAGTGCACACTTGACATGCGGCAACTTCATTGAATGGTTTGGTTTTCATGATATAAGTTTACTAAGTTGATGCCTTAAATCATCATTATGGTCTGGCATGCTTATGTATAATGTTATTTTTGCATGCTCTCTTGTACTAGGGTTTACATATGCAGTTGCTATAAATCAGTGATAGTGAAAGTGAAATGTTGTTTTCTTTGGAAGCACTACTTATCATACTATTTTTGGCACCTTCCGCTTAGTTCTTTTGCACTATTTATTGTGTTTTATGGTCTAGCCTATATAACTAGTTTAGGGAAAAAATCACCCCTATATAAATGCATTGTTTTATTAGTTTCTCCTGTCAGGAAGAATCCATTTAGGTGTTTTAGCAAAAGCTTTTCTTAAGCTTGTGGTTTTTCATCTTTTAATAATTTATTAATTATTGTAACATGTAACTTTTTATTATCCATGTAGATATGATGCTGTCATCCATGTTGCTGGACTGAAGGCTGTTGGTGTGAGTGTGGCGAAGCCTTTGCTTTATTACAATAACAATTTGATTGGCACAATAAACTTGTATGAGTTTATGGGAAAATATGGTTGCAAAAAGGTTTGCTCTCTTCAATTGCTAACTTTGTTCTCTTTCTAACTTTGTACATATAAGAAAAGATAGAGATGATATCTTCTAAATAACTTAGTAATTGTTTATTTTGTACACTGACATATATTTTACATGATGATCCTTTAGAAAACATAATAAGTTTACATTATTACTCTCGTTGGGAGGTATTATTGGAAAATAGCATGTTCTCGTCTTCAAACAATCCATTGTTAGGCTCTTGCAAAAATCTATGAACACATCTCATCTTTAGGGAATAATAAATAGATTGATTTCCAAGCATGTAGCTAAAATTATGTTCAAGGAGTTGAGGGTGAATGTTGTGCCCTCTAGTGTTCCTTCACTATATGATTGTTATAGTCTTAGGCCATATTTGGTATTGCTGTAGCTAGTAGAGATTTTGTTGGTAAAGCCTTGGGTAATAAAGCTTTCAACAAAAAGCTGTTTATTGTTTAGTAACCAGATTGATGTAGTGCTTTTAGTATCAGAAAATGATAATGAAGAACGTTACGTAGTGCTTTCAATTATACTTTCAAAAACTATTAAGTATTCTTAATTTATAAATTATTTATTTTGATATTTAACATAAATAATATAAAAAATAATAAATTAAAAAATTTATTTTAAAATATAACAGTATTTTATAGTATTATTATATTATAATAATATTATTAGAATATAATCTAATTATTATATTATTACTATATTATAATGTATTATATTGTTATTTTATTATACCATCAAAACTATTATGATTAAGCATCGTTAACTTATAAATAATTTTTGGATCTCTTGAGTGAGCTTTGTCTTAAAAAATAGCTTCTCGGCACATCTCAATTATAGTTTTTGCCCAAAAGCTCCAAATTGTTGTTTTTCACTAGGAGATTTTTTTCAGCTTTTGGAAGAGCCAGAATGTTGTTTCAAAATTTTTACCAAGCACTCAAAATCACCTAAAAGAGCTTCTGACCCTTCAAGAAGCGCTTTTTAACCCTCCAAAAGCTATACCAAAGGGGGCCTTAATTATTGGCTGTCATACTCTTTTAGTATCAATATCATTGAGATTGCTGCTGCTGAGTTTTCGTATGCTCATTGTTGCACACCATCTTGTACCAAAATGAAGTTTTTTCTAGAAAGATAATTTTGATTTATTTTCTTGGCTTTTTGTTGGGTTGAAGTGATGCTTTGGATTCATCTGGACAAACTTTTGAGTTAGATGCATCAGTAAGAACTTATCCAAACAAATGCCACATTAGCTCATTGACAAAAAGAATCAAAGAAAAAAGAGGACGAAAAAAAGAAGGAAAGAGGTGTTCCCTGCTTTTTATGAGTTTAATACTTCCGTTCTTGTGTTTGGGTAACCCAGATATTAAAGGAGGGGTTGTCTAAAGATAAAAGATAGTAGAATTTATTCAGTTTTTGAGAGGATAAATCTTCTTTGCAGAATTGTGGCCTCGAGATACTCCATCGTTTCCCTTTTCCCCCTTTTCCTTTTCTATTTTTCCTTTTTTCTTTTGTGTGTGTGTGTGTCGGGGTGAGGGGATGTTTGGTGGGCCTTTTGTGTTAACCTTTCTTGAGGGTTCCACTGTATCTGGCAAAACTTTCACCTTTTATTTTCTTATTATATGAGTACCCTATGATAGCCTTAAAGCAATCCTACTTGTGTTGGAGTTTCTAGTGGAGAGTGGAAAAAAGAGATTAATTGGTGCAAGCAGGCCTTATGAGGGTCTATATTGGCCAACCACCCATGTATTACCCATTTTGCAAAATTATAGGAATTTAAGAAAGTGACTTTATATTCCATGGTGTTTACTCCATGATTACAATTCATGACTTCATGATCCTTAAGTATATTGTTGATAATGATTCCACCAGGACGTCTTCCATTATTTGTTGATAAATTCTACCTAATCATTTTATCTAATTATGGTTTAATGTTTGTTGTTCTTAATGTATCTTCTTAGAGTTGCCTATTTTCTCAATCTCTCGTCAGTGTTGAATCATAGATTAAGTTCCCTGTACAAAACACTAACTTTTCATTTTGTTTTTGTTTGGCAAGTTAAAATTTTTATACATGTAAATACCTATTAAAACCTCTATATTTTTCCAGTACATCTACCCATCAACCCTTAAATTAGTTAACTTAGTGTTTAAACTAGTTCTTAAGCAAGTCCTGTTACTTTTCTGTCAAACACCTTTAAACCTCTTGTTTATAGTTCAGTACAGCAACATGTAAAGTCCCTGCATTATCTTGAAATCAAACCTATCCAGACTTAATTCCTAAAGCCCCTCTATTAGGATTTACATTCATAGATTGTCATTCTATCGTAGTATATGAAGTGTATAATCTTTGAGGGGCTTTTGTATACATACCCTCCAAAGTATGTCTTTTGGTGCGTTTTCCCCTCTACAATTACATTTTGCACATATTCCCTTATTCACCTAATAATAATCAGTAATATAGATACCATCTTTTGTTGCATGATAACTTGACAAGGGCTTGACAAATTTACAACTTAGGAAAAGACCGATATGTCCTCCATCTTTATGGGTGAAGAAACTGGACATAATACAGTGAAAAACCCAAAGGTGGCACCTAATTTGTTCCTTCAAACTTCATGCATCTTGCCTTCTCCCTACCTCCTGATCACCCCATTTGCCGCTCAACCTCTACTCTACACCCATTGCTCTTGTCAACGCCTTGGACCTTCCTTGCTATCAGTGTTGCCCTGCCTTAATCAACCCCAGCACCTGCACATTTGTGAATGCGTGCTACTCATGGTGTCTTTATCTCCCTTCCCCCCTCACTTGCAATCATGGAGCTGGTGGTCTCTAGATTGGCTATTAATCAAATAGAGAAGAGATGGAACATTGGTTGAATGGCCCAAGACTATCCACTTACTATATTGTTCTGGTTGGTGATAGCGTGTATATAAAGAGGTCATTCATCATGTGATCCCACTTCTTTGAATGAGGATAATTGGAAGTGTCAATAGGAAGATACCACCGCCAACATGATCCAGACCTCATTTTTGTGTTGGCCTGTATGCACACTTGATACATTTTGCCAATGTACCTTAAATGCTTCCAAAGATGTCATTGTGCAATCCCTACAACCATGCATGAGGTGGAATCTTGTGAATCTTTGTTTATATGAGGCGATGTAAGACTTTAATTACTTTATACAATTAATTGACATATTCAGTGTGTTCACAGTTATTTCTGTTTCTAACCTCACTTGATTATTAATAACGATATTTAATTTAAAGACAAGGCTTTTAATGCAGCTATACTTTTAGCTTTACCTCATTTATGCTTATTTATTTTCACTGACTTATGCTATGTCATTTTATGCAATGTAGATGGTCTTTTCATCATCTGCTACAGTTTATGGTCAGCCTGAAAAGATTCCATGTGTTGAAGATTATGAGCTAAGAGCAATGAATCCATATGGTAGGACTAAGGTACATTCAACAGCCCTAAAAAATATGCTGTCTGATTCTGTGTTCATGAATAAAAACATTCTTGGGCCTTGTGCATATCCGGTAGTTCTCAATTACTAATGCAGTTGTAATATTTGGCTTACTAGCTTTTTCTCGAAGAGATTGCTCGTGATATTCAAAAGGCTGATCCAGAATGGAGAATAATACATTTAAGATACTCCAACCCTGTTGGAGCTCATGAGAGTGGTCATATTGGTGAAGATCCCAAAGGTATTCCAAATAATTTGATGCCTTACATACAGCAAGTTGCTGTTGGCAGGCTGCCTGAGTTAAACGTATATGGATATGATTATCCAACAAAGGATGGTACTGCAGTATGTAAACATTAGCCATCTCTGATTGTATGTAGTTATTTATTGTTGTAATTTTCTAACCAGGATGGCTTTAGGTGACTGTTATAATCTTATGTTCACTATCAAGGTTAGGTGACTGTTATAATCTTATGTTCACTATCAAGGTTATCAGCCATATCTTTTAAGCTATTAACAACTGTAAAGGCATTTATTATGGATATTACATGTCTTATATAAGTGTTTTAACGGCATTAACAGTCTTGCCTTACATTATTGCCATTCCAAGATATTTTAATTATTTTGATACCTTGTAGAATATAACTATAGTATTATTACTTAATCTTGAATTTGCTTTAAATATTTCATGAATCATAACATCTCTGCTCGAAGCCATTTCAATGACCTATAAAAGCTAGTTTTACGGAGCAAAAGTACAAATTAAGAAAAGATTCACTTTAAACACCAAGCACTTATAACTACTATTAGTGGTGTGCAGTGGTTATGGCGCATGGTTGTTATGTGCCAATAATGGTGTTGTTAAACAATGCTATTCAATTGTGTGAACTCTTCTAGTGATTAGAAACGCTTCGATTAGAAGTCTTGCCTGCATTCCTTTTAACAGCTTTCTGAATGCAGAGTTAAACATTTATATGCATGACCACCTTTTTCTGTCGCAATGCAAATGTTTGCCATCATGCCCTGAAGCTTTTACATGCCAATGTTATCGACAGACAAGTGTTGTCCATGCTGGTCGGCATGGACTAGCACATACTATGCTAGTGCCTTCTCATCACACAGCAAGGTTCTGTGCCAGTGCTTGGCAAGGTGCAAGGTCAGCGAGTGCCTGTGCACTCAATACTTAGTCGTTGATATTGTCCATTCTAGATAAAGATTATCTTGACATTATTCATCATATTTATCTTTTTTGGCTGAATATAATTATCTCTGTTCCTTTCCCCAGATTTTTCTTCAGCCTCTATATATAGTGACTGCTAATACACCCTCTCATTTTCAGCCTATCACTTTGCTTCTCACAGCGGATACCTGTCTAAAATATGAATAGTGATTATTATGAATAAATTCTCTAGGTACATCACCATATATTGCACCTATTACTAACCAACCAAGCATTGAATGCAAAAGCATGTGCAGAGTGGCAGTCAAGTTAATGGTTGTTGGACAGTTTGCGACTGCATTTGATCTGACCTGGATTTTATGTGAAGAACTTAACAATTAAGTGATGTATAGCAATTAGGGTTGATTCAAAGGGGTTTTGCACGTGATTGATAGGGTAAAGGTGGTTATAAATTATGGGGATTCTGCAGAAAATTTCACCTCATTATCGAATTTGCAGAGAAGGGCTGCTTTTTTCTTTTGGAGAAAGTCTTCTGAAATTTTAGATGTGAATCAACTTGTATTAGGTGTTCATCCACTACAATGTATGCATGCATTGACTAAGATAAGTGTGTAAATTTATCTGAGGCTAGGGGAATAATCTTTTACTCAAAAGCAGATCATTTTGCAAAAGAGACAAATGTGGCCCTTTTCAGCAATTACGAAAATAAAATGGACTGTTTGGCAAAATTTCTGTTGATTAAATATATCAAGCAGCTAAAATCAAATTAAACAACAACATCATGTAAGTTACATATGAGGTTTCAATTCAAATAGTCTATGCCTCTATGGTATGTTGTGGTATATCCAATTTTTAGGACTTCTGCAGCATATGTTGCTTCTCCTCTAGTCAATTTTTTAATAAAACAGCCATAATTATTTTTTTTTTGAAAAATTGATCAAAGAGTGTGGATAATAATTATTGATAACTGAACTATTTTGATTGATATAAGAGGAACTTGATCATTTCTTTGTTTTTGGTAGGGGTTTCCTTACTTTGGCCTTTTAGGGTCTTTGTTGCCTAAGATTACCTTGGCCAGCAATTTATTTTAAGCATGGTTTGCTGTATCGCCCAGCATGAGGCATACCATACCATACCGGAAGAAAATCGGCACAAAACATACCTTCAAGTCGGTACAAGCCACGTACTGTCCGTACCGAGGTATACCGACTTGTACTGAGCTGCGTACCGATCTGTACTAAGGCGTATCAAGATAAAATTGAAAAAAATTGATTAGAGAGCTATTTCGGTACAGAGGTATCCCGTACCATACCGATAAGTTTCGAGATTGTGGATCTTGATTTTAAGTTATGGAGGGCTGTGTCGGGTTAAGAGTTCGTTACAAATAAGTTCTCAACTTGATGAATTTTACATCAATTCATAATGCCAATGCAATGGAAATGGGTTAAAGCTTGACAGTTGAGATTTAAAATACCTTCTTTGGAATTAACAATATATTCATGTCATTTCGTTGTCTAATATCACTTCAGTGACCTAGTTTTGTGCATATGAACTTAAAACCAGTCTACTAACGTCATGCTGACATGTAAACCTGATGTTATTTTTGTCATTTTCTTTGTGTTTTATCATGAACTACTAACTGATATGCAGTAATTTTTGGCTTCAATGAGGACTAGTACTAATACCAAATAATAGCTATTATTGTGCCAAATGTGATGGCTATCTTCTATAATTATTTTTATGTTGAAATAATATAATAATTCAAATTTATGTAATGTCAACCAGAAATCATTAATTTACGTGAAGTATGTTTTAAGCATAAAAACTATTGCTATTTAGTTGACTTCTATTGCTGTTAGACAGAATAGTGTTTTATTAAAAGTCAAATCTTCTTATGACATTTTGTTATCCAAATCAGATTCAAGATTACATTCATGTCATGGACTTAGCTGATGGTCATATAGCAGCTCTTCGAAAGCTTTTTGCTACAGGAGATATTGGTCCTCTCTCTCTCTCCCCCTCCCTCGTGTGTGTTAAGTGACCACCACTGGTCTGTGTTAACTGGTCTGTGTTTTCCAGGTTGTGTTGCTTACAACTTGGGTACTGGACATGGAACGTCTGTCCTCGAAATGGTTGCAGCATTTGAGAAGGCATCTGGCAAGGTATGTTGCTTATGAGCATTTTTCTGTATGTTCCAAAAAAAACATCGTTCATCCTTTTGTTTTCTTAACTTTGTAATATTCAGAAAATACCCATCAAGTTATGCCCAAGACGACTAGGTGACGCTACTGTAGTCTATGCGTCTGCAGAAAAAGCTCAAAAGGAACTAGGTTGGAGGTAAGTTTTCCACTAATTATTGGTTCTATGACTATTTCTTACCAAAGTTTGTTTGATACTTAACATGAAGACCTTACCATGCTAGTGAGTTAATGGACACTTTTAAAGTTCTCATTGGGAACACACAGATCTAGCTTTAAGATAGTCTGGAATTGAAACATGCTTTTATCCATTATACAGTATTGTACTGTTTAACATTATCCCATTTGTTTTTATATCTTGATTGATCCATGTTTCTGGTTAAAATTATTTCATCAAGCACTACTGAATGGATGTGAGAATGCCACTTGCAGAGCAAAATATGGGATAGAAGAGATGTGCAGAGACCAATGGAACTGGGCAAGTAAGAATCCATGTGGTTACCGGCCGCAACCTTGAATTCTCAAAGATGCCAATATCGTGGAAAAATTCGAATAGATATTAGACTATGCAATTCCAAATAATCTTTCTTTTCTGCCATAACGAGCCATTTGGCAGCTTCAGACATGTCTTTATAACATCATGAACCTAAGTAAAACATTATCATTTTTATTGTGCAGCTTGTTAAGCCCTTACTTGTGAATGGTTAAGTTGGAATCAAATACATTTTACTTCTAGGTGTTTCTAAATGAAGTCAGTGTAAGAGTGAGAAGTGTGCTTTGTATGCAGCGCACTGGATGAGTTGGTAGAGGCTCAGGTTCCTGTTGTTGAGGTCGCTGGTTCAGGTCACAATGAGGCTGTTGCAGAATTCGTGAATTTCTGCAACTATAGAAGTGGAGGTTATGAGTTGGTCTTCGATCCAGCCTGTTCAGGGACAACTGTGGGGGATCAGGTTGAGTTAGCTCGCTTTGAGTTTTATTTGGTTAGATTGGTCCGGTTTGGTCAAGTTTGATCCACTTGAGGCCCATTATGTTAGGTTGATGTAGTTCAAATTTACTTGAGTCTGGTCCATCAGAGTCATAAACTCGAACATAATGACTTTGAAAGCAATTGCCTCGAAGTAATTTGGTTTATTTGTTTTCTGCTGGTGATATCATGGAGACAAGAAAGACAGTGTTCAAACAGGCTGAAGGGATCGAAGGTTATTAAGCTGAACAAAGCCAACTTTGCAAGAACACTAAGGGCATATTTGATGTCACTTCTATTATTGAAAAGTTTGTCAAAGAAAGGAAGTCAGAATTTAGGTCTTCTAGCTTCCCCAAAAAGTATTTTTTGTAATATCTTGTAGGAGCATTTTTTGAATATTTTTACCAAACACTTATTTTCTAAAAAGAATTTTTGCTTTAAAAGTTATAAAATTCTATTTTTTTAGTGTTACTAAACATGCTTTAAATGCAATACTTGAGGTCGAGGTTTTGTCATTTGATCTGCAATTAAGGACCACAGGTTTTAAAGATGTAGTATAATGTTCCGATAATTACTGTTCTGGTTTGGGTATCATCTTTTTTTTGTCTGCTACTTTTTAATTTAAAAAAGATAAAAAAAACATGATGGTGCTCCTAATCATTTTGAAGAAATAATGTAAGAATTACCTATGCTAAAAGCTGGGGAAGACATCTCTCAGAATTCACACAGAACTTCACTTAATTAGAGAGGGGCTGCAACTGTTGGGCTGTAGAGAATTGGATAATCAAAATTTTCTTGTAAATCTGAAAAGATTCAATGCGTAAGAACCAGCAAGAATATATTAAAAATTTGTTTGTGATGTAATGGTAAAATTTAAATTATGTGAACGATATCATATTTAACTGTTCACTGAATCCCCCGTAGTCAAGTTCTGTCCTCTATATGAGATCAGAGTTGCTTTATGTTCCGGACGATATGAAAGTGTGTGTTGGAGCCATTACAAACTCCAACCATTAATAAAATATTTTTTCTTTTTGGTGCTTGTCCATATTTAGTTAGCATAGGCTTATTAGATACAAAATCTACTTTTAGTGGGAGAGGTCTAATTGATGGGGTTGATAAGAATTAAAAATGTTAGGGTTCTTTTTTTTTTTTTTTTTCTTTTTGCTAAAGCAGGTATTTCATATAGTACGTGTATGAATACACTCAATAAAATCAGAAAACAAAAGATCGTAAAGTGCCTGAAGCAACTTTCCCTTCCCGGCCCACATGATACTTCTGTAATGATTGGCTACAGGCAGCCATTCAGTCCGCAGCCCCATTAGCCTCTCTAAATACATGCTTGGCCTAAAAGGCCCCTCCATCCCTAACCATCATCCAGATATCTCGAAGTAAGTGGTAGTCTATGCCACCACCCCTCGGGCCCTCTGGATCCAACTAATCACCATGGCCGAGTCATTAGGTTTTGTTTTTTAGTGAGAGGGATTGGAGAGCGTAGGCCTGAGACATCTGCATGAGATATAGCAGAACTGATTATTTTGGCCTTTACTATCTTTTAAATAATTTTTCTCTCAAATCAGAAATTATTTAGGCCTTGATTTATTTAGTGGTTGTTTTGGGTCTTAGACCGGCACGTTTAATCTAGAGGAAAGTGCCATTTTACAACAACTAGATAAAAATAAAGGAATTCAAAATAAAAGTTGATGTCATTGGAACAAGTAAATCTATGAACATAATAAATCCAATATATTTACCGGATATTCTGTTATAGTTAAGAATTTAGTGGTTATCATCCTCTATTGCTCAACAAAAAAGTTACTCATTTACGTAAGAAGTGTGTGGTATTTTGAGAAGGTGAAGCTCAACAACTTGGCCATTTCAACTCTATCGGACAAAGTCACTTATCAAATGAATGATAAATTGTTGCATTTAGTGGATATTCTGTTACAGTCAACAATATAGTGGTTATCATCGACTATTGCTCATCAAAAGTTACTCATTTATGTAAGAAGTTTTGTGGTATTTTGAGAAGGTGAAGCTCAACAACTTGGCCATTTCAACGTGACCGGACAAAATCACTTATCAAATAAATGGTACATTGTTGCATCAATTCATTTGGACAACTTCTAGCTCCATGGAGAAGTCATATTTTATTAGTCAAGGATAGAATTCGCTGAAATAAAAATCTGGGAAAAAATTGGAGTAGCCAAAGCAGCATGTTCTAAAAAGTTAACCTACCTAACTGGTTAAAGTCACTATACAGATCATGTTTGGATGTTTTTGATTTCAAAATCATGATGATATCCTTTCCTTCATTTAAAATTTTTGAATTGTAAGAGCTGAGAGGGGTTGTATAGTTGTTAAAGAAGAGAAGTTTCAAAATGGAGAAAAATAAGATGACAATTAGAAAGAACATTGATTTTGAGGAAAAATTACTTTAATAGAATCTTTCACTTCCATGTTTCTAGTGATTTTGTGAAGTTTAATTGCCCAACCTGACACCCAATTCTATAAACTCATAATTTTCAATTTTTAAAACCATGTCAGGTCAAGAGAAAAGCTTGAATATGCGCTTTTGTAGTATATCCAAATGCATTCTAAAAAAAATCACCACAATGAGCTCCTAGGCTGTCATGTAAGTTGAAAAATAGTGAATGTGATAAGAAAATGCTTCAAATACTTTCTCGATCATCAGTCTAGTCTCGTTGATAATCAAAAATGTGAAAGTAGTCGTTCTGTCAGCAACGTTCACTACTCCCTATAGTTATTTATAGTAGGATATTGAGATTTGTCACAAATAATCTTTTGGAAATCAAAATAAATTCAATATAGTTGCAATTGCAACATTAAAGAAAACATTTGAAGTAGTGATAATTTATAGATTGTATATTTCACAAACAAGATGGCATCTCTCAAATTTTATTGTTCAAGGGGTCAAAATACTTGGAACACAGCTTTGGAATGCTAAGACACTAAATCTACCATTATATGTTGAAAGATATGAATATTTTCTGGCAGCATGCGACATATAAGTACCAAGTTTTGCAATAGACCTACTTCTATCTCAACCAAATTACACTTGTTAAGAAGCTTTTTACAACTTGCACCCTATGCAAATATGCTAATTTCTATATTGACTTCTTTCATTTGACTTCATGATAGGAGGGACATCTTGAACACTCTTTAGTCTGATGATCCTCACATTTCAGCAATCCACATCATTCTCTGGAACTAAAATCATCATTATTAGTTGATAAATAGAGTTCCCTGTTTGAATGTTTCAAATGATCAGCAACATGGTCTAACAATGAAGGTCAAGTAACCAATCTCATTTAAATAGGAAGACGGTGCATCTTTAGAAGGTTATAAGCCTTATTACAGGCAGCATTCTTAAGTAATGATGTTGCTTGATTCCAGAGAGTGGTCGTATCTGCAAAAAGAGATCATTGATCAGCCATGATAATCACTGTTATTTTTTTGAAAAGAGTTATCATTTTGTCATCGATCGATTTGCCATTGGCTAAAGTGGATCTTCTATTGATTTCTTAGTCATTATCTTCAAATTTGTTAGTTATGATGATTGTGCTTGTACTTTGTCAAAAAAAAAAAAAAAAAAATCCAATCCTCTTTTTTTTTATCTTCCATTGTTGCTTTCTGGACTTTTCTTTGCATAAATTAGACTTCTATATTTTGCAGTCAACCAAGCTTATCTAAGATTTAATCATGGATCCATGTGAAACGGGAAATTCAAAAAAAAAAAGGGAGAAAAGAGACCGAGTCTTATTGTTTAACTTCTTGTAGAAAGTCTATGCCTTTTAGAGTTGTCTATAGTTGCTTTACATAAAGTAAATGTATTCTTTTTGCCATCATTCAAGGGTTACGGCGGCCTCTCTGTTATCACTGCTTTTCAAGTCTTCTATTCTGAAAGCCATCAGCTTAAGGGTTTGTATGGCAATAGTTTTGTCGATGCTTCAGACCCAGCGATCAACATGCAATGTAAGCATTAAGACACAGACTATCTCAAAGCAAGCCTTGAGCTCTATTCTCACAGCTTGATTCTGGGTTCTGTTAGCTCTACTAGTTAGGCCTTTTAAACATATTATATATATTTGCACTTGCCTCCACTGGCCTTCATCCTTCAATTGAGATGCCAACACCAATTCAGTCTGTTATCTATCAACTTCTGTTGGTACAATTATTGTTAGTTTAGTCATAGATACTTGTAATCAATAACTTGATTATTCTTCAAGATTGTCATAGAATTCCAAAGTGTCAAAGGGCCCTTTAAAAAGACTGCTCGTGATGGTTTTATCAAATTGCTGCATTGGTGCCTGTCAATTTCAGGCCTTGTTAGAGAAAGAAGAAAAGCAAATATGTTTGGCATAATAGTGTTATTTGATCTAAGGGTCTCCATCTCTATTCTCTACCCATTAATCGAAATGAAAGACAAACTTGAAGGTGCCTGAAGAGGTAGGATCAGGACCATATTTTTGGCCACTTCCAAACCTTGTTCACATTATGAGTGCTGGCTCGCTATTACTGTTGGATTGCTGTGGATCTAGTACTTTGAGAGAGCATATAGAACGATTGTCTGCTGACTTTTCTTAGCGTATACGATGGATCTTATCTAATTGTCTTCTAGATGATTGCTAGTCTATTCCATCCCAACTAATTTTTAGGATGCTAGATACTAAACAAGGTACGTTATCTCGGTACAAAGCTCGATACTGGTGCCACCTTGGCACTATATTGGTACATCCAGTATAGAGGTCGATTTGGTGTATTGAATGTCAGTATGCTCTCCTATCATATTACCGGTTCGATATGATGTCGCATATCATGGTACTAAGTATCAGTTGCAAGGCACTCGAGAGGAACCATGAATGATGAGATAGTCTTAGGCATGTGTGATGCATACGTAAGAAAGCATGTAAAACTATGATTTCTATTATCAAAGAATTTTCTTTGTCTTTATGCATATAACCTAATCCACCTCTATTTCTCTTTGTGAAGTGTATCTATGACAAATGAAGGTATTGATAAATTGTGTATTTAATACAAATGAAGGTTTGATAAATGAGATGGTTGGATGTGAGATAGAGCACTTCCGCACTCTAATTTTTGCATCAAAGGTGGACCCCTTGTATACTCGGATAGATAGGAATCAGTTAAATTATTTAAGACAACCTACAGCCAAGCATCTTGTGTCCATGGTTTTAGTTGATGAAACTGTTATGCATCATTTAGAGTGCTTCACTGAATAATAGGCAATCACTGAAGTAAGAAAGCAAACAAAAAAAAAAAAAAGAAGAAAGAAAGATTTGCCCCTTTATTTATTTTAGAGTAAATTACAAAAATTACAAAAAATGTTAATCATACTTACACCTAATAATTTGTCAAACGCATATTTACAACCAATTAAATTAACAACGTTAGTGAATCTGTTTATCTTATGTGAAAGATCAAAATTGTCTTTGAATAAAGAGGAGAATATATAAGTTTGCTTTTGTCCTTAAGTGATTGCTATATCATATAAGGTTATTTTGGTTATTTTTCAAAAAAATTCTGATGTAGCATTTGGGCTCCATTTATAGTTAACGGTTTGACTAATGTTTTGTTAGATTATAGGATAAAGTATCATATAAAAATAAACATTAGAGGAGTAAGCATAGATTTTTTATACTATTAGGTATAAGTGTAATTTATCCCTAATCTCGAAATAATTTTTATAATTCACTTATTGTTTTATATTAGTGCAATGTTATTGAAATTGTTTAAGCCATTGCGAACCTGTAATGGCATAAATATGCTGGTTCATGATAGCAGATTGGGAAAGATATGAAAATGATATAACGTATAGTATTAATTAAATAATCTAAATTAAAACCCATAAATATTCAAACCTAATAAGTTTTATAATGGTTAATATGGTTATAATATTAATGACTTACATGTAAAACTAGTTTAAATGATTGGAGCTGAGGCATCCCAAGATCATTACAATGACTGTAATGACATAACAATTATTATACAAAACCATGCTCTCGACCACTTTCTAATCCCAACAATTACCTTTTCCATATCTTTAATGACAAAAAATGCTTGTGACAAAGATTCCACATTTGCATTTTCATTAATCCTAAGTTCCAAAGTGCTGCTACAACATTCCTTAACCTTCTTATTGCCACGTCTCAATTGCCACAACTCCTAGCTTGCTTGGCAATTTGCTATATCATTGCACTATTTTGTAGCGTTGGAATCATTTCCTCGTCGTTGAATTCGAGAAATCCGACTTGGAGGATGCTTGGATGAAGAATAAGTAGAGAAATACCGTTGTAAAGTGAGATGATACTCCGTCAAACCCCAAAATAGGTCGGAGAATAGGATCTTATACCATATGGGGGTTTAAGTGGACCTACAAGTTGTAATTCTATTCGATTGATTTGGTGGAATAGATTCATGCCATAGAAGAAGAGAAGCTTATCCTCTTCTAGTTACATCTTTGTTCTCATCCAATTCTTAAATGCTGAGAAAGATGTGAGAATAGTTTAGTTTTAGTTTTCATTTTCTTTTTTTATCCTCTATATTTAGCCATCAATCTAGTGCTAAAAATATCCTATTCCATGAAATAGATCTATCCTTTAACCTGCGGATAACTCTTCTCATGTTTATTTCCCATGTTTGACACCTCGATGCCCGGGATGGAGCTAAGAGTGGCTCGAGCTGGATTGTGTTATGTGCGCATGCTCTGCCGGCCAGGATAGTCCTGTTAGAGGGCGACTCTGCGACGATCATCGGATGGATTCTGCGGGCTTTGGGAGGGGTTGGTGACTACCACCCGCTACTAAGAGATATTCGAGCCATGGTTCGTGATGAGCTGGCTATTTAGACGAAGTATGGTACACCTTTGGATGGGTGAAGCGGAGTTGCCAAGTGCTATTCGAGATATGCTACTTTTTTATTTTCTTATCTGTATCCGTACATGTTTTGTATGATACTTTCGCCATCAGCACACAAAAAAAAAAAAAAAAAAATCATATGATACATGAGACAACATGTCAGGGTACTGCATGGTAAGTTCTGTGTTTGCTGCTTCTTTGGAGCAGCTGATCCTCCATCTCAAGTCTCAACAAGAGAGACTTCCAGGCCTCTAAATGGGCCCTTTCAGTCCCAAACAAAGAATAAAAAAATCCACCCCTTTGTTTTAGCGGGTGCTCGAGCCTCGAAGAAGGCGCCGCTTTTCTTTCTTTTCTTCCAATCCCCAGCCGTGCACGCCACCTTTTCCACGTGTCGCTTCCTCCGCCCCATTCTACCTTTTTTGGCCCTTTCGAGCTTAAAATACGACCCCGTCGCCGACCCTTCCCCTTGAACCTTCCAGAAACTACCGAACCGAACCTTCTCGTCATCTCCCTCTCCCCGATTGGACACCGCCGCATAGAACTTCCCCCGTGGGTTTCGCATAATGATTTCTATGCGGATAAATCGGACGTGAAACTTTGACGCCTTTCCCCTTTCTTTTTCCACTTATGGGTGGAGGATCGCCTTCTCTCTCTACCCTTTTATTTCCCCACCTTCCTCTTCTTCTTCTCTCTCCCCTGATCATTAATAATTTAATATTATGCAGATACGAACCTTCTGGAACCTTTATAACCCCCGGCTCGGCTCGTTCTTCTTCTTCTCTCTTTCGCTCTCTCTCTCTCTCTCTCTCTCCTCAAACCGATCTCCAGATCCTCCTTCGGTTTCAAGATTTGTTAGGGTTTTAGGAGGACCGGTGGCGTTGAGGGGAACTGCTGTCGGTGATGGCATCTCCGATGGCTCCGGCGACGGAGGAGGCCGGCGAGTCGCCGTCCCGGCAGACGCCGGAAGGGGGGCAGCGGTCACTCCCCACGCCGTTCCTCACCAAGACCTACCAACTCGTCGATGACTCCTTCGTCGACGACATCATCTCCTGGAACGACGATGGTTCCGCCTTCATCGTCTGGCGCCCCGCCGAGTTCGCCCGCGACCTCCTCCCCAAATACTTCAAGCACAACAACTTCTCCAGCTTCGTCCGCCAGCTCAACACCTACGTCAGTCCTCGATCTCGATCCGTCTTGAATCTTTGCTCTTGGGTCCTATTCTCGTTTCTTGATTCGATTTTTTTTTTTTTTTTTTTTTTTGATATTTGGTAGGGATTTCGTAAGATCGTGCCGGATCGGTGGGAGTTCGCCAACGAGTGCTTCCGGCGAGGAGAGAAGCGGCTCCTCTGCGACATCCACCGGCGCAAGATCATCCCTCAGGCGGCGCCGGCCCCGCTGCCGGCCGCCACGCCGATCACGGTGGCTGTGCCGGAGAACTGGTCTGGATCGCCGACGAACTCCGGAGAGGAGCAGGTACTATCCTCGAACTCCTCCCTGGGGGCGCTGCTGGCACCGGCCACGGCTGCCGGAAGCGCGGCGGAGCTGAGGGACGAGAACGAGAGACTAAGGAAGGAGAACTCGCGGCTCTCCCGCGAGCTTTCGCAGATGAAGAACCTCTGCAATAATATTTTCCTTCTTGTGTCGAAGTACGCCGCCAGCCAGCAGCAGGGCGGAGGCGGAGTAGAGGGAGGAGAGCAGGCGGCGCCGGACGTGGCGCCGCCGGTGCTGGAGCTGATTCCAGCTAGTCGGGCGGCGGAGGAGGGGTGGGTGAAAGCGGAGGAGGTGACGAGCCCGCCGTCGCCGGCGGGCCCGTGCGCGAGGCTCTTCGGGGTCTCGATCGGAGGGAAGCGGCTCCGCGGAGAGGACGGCGGGGAGGATCCGCCGGAGAGGGCGGCGGCGCCCGTGGTGAAACCGGAGCCGTTGGATCCAGGTTCGGATCTGGATCGCGAGTCCTGGGTCCTCCACTGCCCGCGATCGAGTCAGCCGGCGGGTAATGGATCGGATCGGGTCGCCGGAGAACGGGAGTGAGCTCACATGATCTGAAACGGTCACGTGCAGCCAACTAATAGTATATTAGAAAGCTAGAAATTCGAAATTGTTTCTCTCTTCTGATGTAAAATAGAATTACTTTAATTTCTTTAGTGGAAGTCCACTTCCAGGAAGAGGTTAAAAAAACAAAAAAAAAACGCCCGAAGTGTATTCCAGAATCTAGGACTGACGTGATGTTATTGTGAAGAAAAAACGTGTCGCTTTTATCCTCCCCCTTTGTTTAGTTTTTGAGTTTTTTTACGCATTTTTTTCACAATGCTAAAATAACACTGAGGTCTATAGAGAAAGAGTGTCGTAGAGTCAATAGTTTTCCATGATTGGGGACTCAGTCATGGTTGTTGGTGGGACTTTTAATTAGCTGTGGATCTGACGAGAAGAAGTTGGAGAAAGAAAGAAAGAAATACTAAATCTAAGTATAATTTGGAGGATGGAATGCAAAGATTCCTTATTGTATACAGGTGGATCCAGCCTTCTGCTTATGTTTCCTGGCTTGAGGTTGAGGGTCTTTTTGATTAGTAGCAATTTATGGAGTCCCCCGTGCTGAAAAAGGAAAAAAAAAAAAACAAACAAAATTTCGTTGGTACCTTAAAATGAGAAGGTCAGGAATTTTTAACGAAAGGAGATTCGAGAGAGTAGAGTGCAAATCCGAGCCGGCCCAAAGGAAGGTCAACAATAGAGAGCCCTTTGTCAGCCACAATCATGGGACATGAGGTGCAAAACCAAAAGAGATTCCTGCTGTCCCACAGCTAGGAAGCTTAGACATCCTACACCCCATAATCATCCAAAAACCAAGCGCAAACTCTTCAAGGACATGCAGATGGGCAAGATGATAATAGATATAAGAGTAGTGTTGGAGAGTAACAAAACATCAATGCAAAAAAAAAAAAAAGGAAGAAGGAAGAGAGGCAAAAGAGTATATAATATTTATATAGTTTGGTCTATTGATCTATTTCTATGGGGCTGAGACGATGCAAAAGTTTTACAAAGAAAGTAGATTATAGAATATAGAATTTTCTTATAAACCTCAGCTTCAATACATCAAATCTCTAGGACATTTAATTACTCTCTCTTTTTGGAGATACAAGAGATATTTATATTAGAGTACGTTGACTTGGATTCGAATTGGGATTCTTATAATAATTAGGTCAGGTCAATATATAACTAGTATCAGATTTGGACTTGAATAGTTGTTCTAAGTCAATTTGGAATCGATTATTTACAACTTGTAAATTAAAGATATATTTAACAAATTTTTACCTTAGCTTGAAGTTTATCAAAGTCAAATATTTCGACATTTTCCACCGTCTCTGCCCTAAGGGCATCAATCTCTACAAATACTAATCAAGTCCAAGCAATGTTGGAACTTATCAATTGGAAGTAGTTTGTCTCTTTATTCATGATTACGACTCATTTTTTACTTCTTGTTGTTAATTGCATCCTAATATATATGAAAAAGGTTTCTTATCGTCAACACTCTTAGCTACTGCAAGAGCATAAGTAATTATGTTTGCATAACATGTAAGTGGTCGAATCTGCCTTTTCTTCCTACTAGAAACAATATTTTTCTACTATTGTTCTAAGGCCTTATCATGTATAAAATTCTGCATATCTATTTCATTGGGCCGAATTGGAGAGTTTTGTGATACTCTCCTTAGAGCTTCAATATCAAGCTGCATCAGTTTACCAACACCATGGTCTATATATGAACCATCAACAAATTCCTTCATCTAGTTTAACACAACAAGCTCATCGAAAGTAATATCTCTGCTAATAATAATTTTAGGCGATTTGGAATCATCTGTGTACCATAATATATGTCCCTCACCCCATCTGCATAACCTAGACATATGCATTTTCTAGCCTTCGGTTCAAATTATTTATCATTTACATGAACATATGCAGGACAACCAAATACTCCCAGACCAGAAATTTAATAGAGTGATCGGATTATACCTCATATAGAATCTTGCATTCAATTGCAGTTGATGGAGATCGATTTATCAGGTATCGTGTTGTATTAACTGCTTCAACCCAAAAAGTTTTGCCAAGTTTAGCATTTAAGACCATACAACGAGTTATCTTCATTAGTCTCCTATTTATCCATTCTGCAATTTCATTTTGCTATGGTATTTTTTTCTACAATATAGTGTTTTACTATACCTTTATAGTGTTTCACTATACCTTTATTCTTGTAAAACTTGTCAAATTCGCCAGAGCAATACTCCAAGTCATTATCGGCTCTGAAGATTTTAATCTTCTTTTCAATTTGCTTTTCAACCAAGGCTTTTTATTATTTAAATTTGACAATCACTTCATCAGTGTGTTTTAGAAAATACACCTAAATGTTTCTAGTATGGTCATCAATGAACGTCAAAAAATAATGATGTCCACTATCATCATACTTCTCAATTCAAATTGTTCCAATATCAACAACAACAATAGATTTATTATCTTCTAATAAAGTCTTTTCTTCTCTAGTCTGATAGGTAGAAAATCAGCTTCTATTAGGAGTCATGTGAAAGGAACAATCAGAATCAAGAATCCATTCGCTTCGAGAGCTACTAACATTGATTGACAAAATATCACTACCAATATCATCAGAATTTTCATGCGCCACGCTTGTGTTAGCTTCAAAGATAGCCTCTCTGTTTTCGCCCTTTTCTTTTATGTTTGGACAAAGTCTTCCAATGTGCTTTTTCTTATGGTAGCGAAAACAATGGATGTTTCTATATTTCGACCTTGATTTAGACTTGTCCCTACTGTTAGAACTTTTTCCGTGCTCGTATTTCTAATAATCAAATTTTCTTCAGGATTCTCCTCGTACCTTTTCTTCAACTTTTTAGATTGCAAGGTATCTTTTACATTACTAACTAAAAGTGATTCTCTAAATTCTTATAAAAAGAAGGTAGTAAGTATAATAAAATAAAGGCCTGATTTTCATGATCAATTGGAAGGCAAATATTTCTTAAAACTAAAATAGCTTTATTGACTTTATATATATGATCTTTTATCGGCATATCTTGTTTTATGTGTTGGTGCTGGAATCGATGCTTCAAGTATAATATATTTGTGAATGATTTGGTATCTACTTTTCAATTTTAACCATAGTCCAGCCATTGTCTCCTCTTCAACGACTTCTTTGAACACTTCATCTTTGGAGATTATAGCATATAAGATTTCCTCGCAAACCCAAGCCTTCAATATATCCAATTTTTAGGACATACAATTGTTCTCTTTCGTTGGGGTTACTTACAAGAGATATATATGTAATAAAGTAAATCGATTTTGACTTAAACTAGTATTTTTATGATAATTAGGTCAGGCTAATATATAACCGAGGTTCTAAGTCGATTTGGACTTGAAATGGCGTTCTAAGTCGATTTGGACTCACTCTTCTAGATCAGACATATATACTTGACAAGTAGTCATTCAGATAACAAGTTAGCTCGTTGATCTGGCCCCCTCAAACACCAAAAGAATCAATACTCCGATTGTTAAGACCAGTATTTTCTTCTCATGCTCAATGCTCGAGCTCGGCTTGCACAAATTCGAAATTCTTGGAGCTATATTAGGTTGGGATCTTCCATTACCTGAAAAATAATCAAATTGAATTAGTCCCAAATAAATAGTGCACAAAATAAATTTCAAGAGAAATAATGGAAAATCTTTCCTATTCCTTTCCGGTCTGCAATACCTATTGAAGGTTTTTGAGAACTTTTGAAAACAGACTCTTGCTGGGTTGTAACTTTAAGCTCTTATATTGGATCCAGGTAACCGGACAACCCAAAATAGACTTCTCTCTTGTCTATAAAACTTGAGAACGAGGACTCCTACAGTCCATCAATTTCCACAAGGGACACACCTGACTAAGAGCTCAAATAATGAGTATTACCTAAAGGTGACCTTCCATATATTCATAGGGTAAATGAAACAATGGACTGTTAGATTACCAAATAAATAGCAGGAGCAAACTGGGTCACACCCAGAACCTTGCTAATAAGCATAGCAGGGGTCCAAAAATAAAGCCCTAAAACCCATTGGTGAGCTGCATTCAACCAATATCGTGTGTGCACTTCATCTCGGGACTAGCATCCATGAAATCAGTTGCATACTTGCTTCGCTATCTATGCTAATTTTATGTGAGGGCATAATAACTCATCAGCATGAAGTGTAGCATATTAACTCATCAAAAACTTTGGCAGGTTTTTGCTTGATTTTTCAACTTCCAAGAAGCCTTTAAGATACATTAGCATGCTCTTACTTGAGGAGATTGATATGCTCTAGCTACCTGAGGAGTCTTAATTAACATGCTTCTATTGGAGAAGACTTTGGCATGATCCAGTCTGAGGAGTCTTGGACATGCTCCTATTTGAGGAGTTTTTGATTTTAAGAAGCCTTTACCATGTCTATGGATGTGCTTCTTTGTGAAAAGCCTTGGGAACGGGTGAAAGCTGGACTTCTATTAGAACAATAAGGATCCTCTTCTTTTCTTCCTCTTCTTTCCTTGATTTTGGCTCTTAGCTATCAATAAGGGTGTAAAAGAGCCATAAGCAGCACAAAATTATCTTCAAGCTTGAAATGCTTGCACAAGCATAGTTTATTTACTATTATTTCGAGCTTAATTCAAACCTAATTTTCAATTAAGCCAAACACGAGTCTAATTGAGCAGTCAAGCCAAAAATTAATTCAAGCTTCAACCAACCTTTTGTTCAGGCTTCGTTGGAAGCTTGATTTCAAGCTTAGTTAATCTGAATTAGTATTTAAGAATTTCAAACCAATTAAAGTGTCAATAATAAAATAGAAATTTAAAAATGGGCTAGAAAAGCTATTAACTTTGATACTCTATGGAAAAATGAGCCTTATTGACCCGAGTTTGAATGAGCCAAGCTTTTTTCCTTTTCTTTTTTTTGCTTGGTTAGAAATTATTTTTGAGCCTAAAATTGCTGGTTCGAGTTTGGCTCATTTAGCATAAAATCGGGATTTTAGGTTTGAATTCTAATTTGTTTGAGATTTTTCATGGCCCATTTAAATTTAAACTTAGGAAACTGAAAATGATAAGGCCTTCTGAATGGATGGATTTAGGCTTGAACATTCTTTCCGTTGACCTTCTAATTTAAGACCGACCTCTCTATTTGGAATTGGTGTACTATTTTGAATGTAAAACCAAACTCTCCAAGTTTATCATTATTTTGGTTACACCTACATCTGTGAGATGGCTAGCCATGGGCATGATATAATTTGTTATATAATAGATCTGAGCCATGTATGGAATAGAGAGGAGCTCTTAAAAATAGATTAGCTGTTAAAACTAAATTTTAAGCAGGATGGGGGCTTCAGAACCAAGATGGTAAGTTGGGAACTTATGGAATTTGTTGGGGGAAAACCAAAGTCGTAGTATTGGGGGAAAAAACCAAGTCATGCCAACCAGGAAGGCGCCCGACCAGAAAGGCGCCCAATCAGGGAGGCGCTCGACCAGAAAAGCGCCGACCAAGAAGGCGCCCGACCAGACAGGCGCCCGACCTCACAACGCTCAAGCTAGAGGCACCCCGCTGAGCAACTGGCTCGGCTCGGCACCCGTGCCGAGCCCATGCCTTAACCAAATATCCGACCCCCGCCTAATCCTCTAGAAGATCTGACAGTTAGATACCCGACTCCACCGTATTCTGTTACCGTCATTAAGCCATTAAGGCACGTGACTTCCGCAGGCCTTCGGCACGCCCTATCATTAATGCATGAGGCCCCTGCGGGCCTCCAATGCACTCAACCATTAAATGAACACGGCTCAAGATGATCTCCGGATCACTGGACTATCAAAGCGTATGGCTCTCCCTGATCACCGGTTCACTCAGCAATCAATGCACTTGCTATCTACGAATCCCAGGCCCACCACAGCCGGCGGTTCAACCACTCCAACAGGTCTGATCAACCATGACAGTTCGCTGACTCCGGTCTGATCCGGTCTTATTCTCCACAACGCCATTAATGAGCGTGATCGTGCCCAATTATCACGAATAAGACAATCTACCCTGTCACCTCTCAGGTAACATAATATCCTTCTATAAAAGGGAACCTGGGGGGAAAGGAAAGGGATATATACAAGAACAAACATTCTCCTCTTTTACTCCACTCATACACTAGCCCCCCTCTGACTTAAGCATCGGAGGGCCGGCGCCGGAAATTCCGGCCACCGGCTTTCTTGCAGGATTCTCCAGGAGGACGCCACCAGCTGATGCACCGCCACCTACTGTTCCAGCAGCGGAGCTCCTCCCCTCTCGGCTCACGGTCGCCCCCCGGTCCAATTTCCAGCAACAGTTGGCGCTAGAGGAAGGGCCCGAGTCGCGACCATGAAACTAAGAAGTAAGGGAGCTTCCAATGCCTCTCGACGTCCTCCACTCAGTCCTGGACACTCTGTCCAGAACTCGCCACCTCCGGCCGAGTCAACTCAAGTTCAGCCGGAGCAGTTTGATGCCCTGGTGCAGCAAGTGCAGGCCTTGGCCACCGCTGTCCAAAGCTTGCAACCCAGGGGCATCCCGACGGCACCGTTCCCTCCGACCCCGGTTCAGCCGGTGCCTCCTGCAAGCGGACCCCCCCTCGAGGTCAGGACTCTCAAGTTCAGGCCTCCCTCTAGAGAGAGCATCCGGTTAGAGGTCCCGGTGGCTGGCCACAACCATCAGAGGCTGAGTCGGTTCCAGGGCAACCTGCGCCGGAGCGGACCGCCGCGGCGATCCTCCAGAATGATGAACTCGACAAGAAGGTCGAGAAGCTGGAGCGCCAGATTCAGGCACTCCATGAAAAGAAGTCGGGACGTGATGGTGACTTCGAGTTCACCACGAAGTCCCCCTTCTCCCAACAGATTGAGGATGAGCCGGTCCCGCCACGAATCAAGATGCCCCAAGTGGAGCCTTACAACGGCAGGACCAACCTCCTTGACCACCTGGAAAGTTATCGGGCCTTAATGGCCCTACAGGGAGCCTCGGAGGCCATGTTGTGCAAAGCTTTTCCAGCAACGCTCCGAGGACCAGCCCGACTTTGGTTTACCGGGCTGAAGCCGAGTACCGTTTCCTCCTTCGAGCAGCTCGGCAGACAGTTTGCCAGCAACTTTGCCGCCAGCCAGCCCCAGCGGCGGACATCGGACTCCCTCCTTGATATAAAACAAAAGGAGGGAGAGTCCCTCAGGGAGTATTTGGACCGATTTACCGCCGCGACATGGGAAGTCCGGAAGCTTGACCAATCAATTACCATGTCGGCACTAAAGACTGGAGCCCGGTCTTGTAGGTTCCTCTTCTCCATCGAGAAGAATTTTCCTGCGGACCTCACTGAAATGCTGGTTCGGGCGCGGAAGTACGCGAAGGCCGAGGAAGCCGTGGCCATTAGGCGGAGCGGGACCGAGCAGACTCCCAAGAAACAGAAAAGACGCCGCGAGGAGCGTGGCCATCCCAGAAGCCCGTCCCCGCGCCGAGCCAAGAATCCGCCCCATCTGAAGAGTCCACCCCGATTACGGGGACCACCTCAGCAGAGGTCACCGCTCCGCCCGAGGTTTCCACCACGGGCCCGCATACCCGAAGGGAGATATGAAAACTACACTCCCCTTACAGCTCCTCGGGCCGAAATCCTCATGGAGATTGAGGACCGGGATTATTTCCGGCCCCCGCCCCCGAGATGAGATCCCGGAGCCCGGCGCGATCGCCGGAAGTACTGCCGTTTCCATCGGAATCATGGTCATGATACGGAGGACTGCTTCCAGCTCCGGAATGAGATCGAAGCACTCATTCGCCGAGGGGTGCTCGATCGGTTTGTACGAGGCCGGCGTGAAGAGAAAAGGCCAGTGGAGAGAGCCGCACAACCTGAAGATCCAAATGCCAACAGGCCATCGCCGGCACCATCAACACCATCCGAGGCGGGGCCTCGGTCGGAGAAGTTTCAGGGGAAGGGACCTCCTCGAAGCGCCTACGCATCCCGGAAGCCATCTCATTCTCAGATGAAGACCTGGAAGGAGTCGAAACTCCCCATGATGATGCCGTGGTCATCTCTATGATTATAAATAGATTTGATGTAAAACGCATCTTAATCGATAATGGAAGCTCGGCAAACGTTTTGTATTTTGATGCCTATTATAAAATGGGGATGACAGAAAAGCAACTACGGAGGATGAATGCTCCGTTGGTCGGATTTACTGGGGATTCGGTCCCAGTAGAGGGCGAGGTCGATCTCCTGGTCACGGTCGGGCTCGCCCCTCGGAAAAGTACCGTGAGAATGGGCTTTCTTGTGATACGCCTGCCCTCGGCTTATAACGCCATCCTTGGAAGACCAGGTCTCAACGCTCTTCGAGCCGTGGTCTCAACTCGCCACCTGCTCATGCGATTCCCCACCAGCCAAGGAGTTGGCGAAGTTCGTGGGGACCAGGCGGTAGCGAGACGATGCTACATGGCGACCCATGAGGCGAAGCGACCGGCCGAGGTGTCGGTCCCAGCAACAGACCAGCCTTCAGCTAAAACTCTGGAGGCACGGGTCGGCCCTCAGAAGAATCGGGTAGAGCCCGGTGAGCTACTAATCCAAGTTTCTTTGCACGAAAACTTTTCCGAGCTAACCGTGCAGGTCGACTCCGGCCTCAATGATCGCGAAAGGGATCGCCTCGTCGACTTCTTGCGGAACAACATGGATGTCTTCGCATGGTCGCCTGCGGATATGCCGGGGATAGATCCGGAGATCATGGTCCACCGGCTCCAAGTAAAGCCAACCTGCAAGCCTGTGCGACAAAAGAAGCGAGGTACCGCTCCTGAACGACAACGAGCAGCAGCCGAGGAGGTTGATAAACTTCTCAAGGCTGGCTTCATTCGGGAGATATCCTACCCAGAGTGGCTCGCCAATGTGGTCCTCGTCAAAAAGGCTAGTGGAAAATGGCGCATGTGCGTGGACTATACTGATTTGAATAAAGCTTGCCCAAAGGACAGCTTCCCACTCTCCAGCATCGATCAGCTCGTGGACTCCACCTCGGGACATGAGCTGTTGGCATTCATGGACGCCTTCTCCGGATACAACCAGATCCGTATGGCGCCAGAAGATGAAGAAAAACGGCCTTCATCACCGATGGGGGTACCTACTGCTACAAAGTAATGCCATTCGGCTTAAAGAATGCCGGAGCAACTTATCAGAGGCTGGTCAGCCAGATCTTCAAAGACCAAATAGGCCGAAACATGGAGGTCTATGTTGATGACATGCTGGTGAAAAACAAGGTAGCACAAGACCATGTGACCGACCTTGATGAAGCATTCTCCACACTCCGAAGGTACCAAATGAAGCTCAACCCAGCCAAATGTGCGTTCGGAGTCACCTCGGGCAAATTCCTTGGCTTCATCATTACGCAGCGGAAAATCGAGGCCAATCCTGAAAAGATCCGAGCGCTTCAAGAGATGACGCCTCCGAGGACAGTTAAGGAGGTACAATGGCTTACGGGCCGAGTCGCAGCTCTCGGAAGATTCATCTCCCGATCGGCCGAGCGCTGCCTTCCATTTTTTGCGACTCTTAAGAAGCCAAAAAACTTCCTATGGTCGGCCGAGTGCCAGCAATCTTTTGAAGAGCTCAAGCACCTTCTTGCTTCCCCTCCCCTGCTCACAAAGCCTCGGCAGGGTGAACTCCTCTATCTGTACTTAGCTGTTTCCCCTGTAGCAGTGAGCTCGGTCCTGGTTCGGAAGGAGGGCAAGCTCCAAAAGCCAGTATATTACACCAGCCGGGTCTTGAGGGATGCTGAGACCCGATACTCCAAGCTGGAGAAGACTGTCTATGCCTTGGTCATCTCAGCTCGGAGGTTCCAACCCTATTTCCAAGCCTACACGATGGCCGTGCTGACCGACCAGCCAGTAAAGCAGATCCTGCAAAGATCAGACCGCGCAGGCCGGATTACCAAGTGGGCCGTCGAGCTCGGAGAATTTGACCTCGAATACCGACCCAGACCGGCGATCAAGACGCAGGCACTCGCCGACTTTATAGTCGAGTGCACTGTACCAGACGAGGCCGAGCCCGAACCTGAGCCTGCGCCAACAGAGCAGACCCCGAGCTCGACGTGGACTCTGCACGTCGATGGTTCTTCAAACTCGGGGGGTAGCGGAGCGGGTCTCATCCTCACCAGCCCGGATGGGATGGTTGCCGAACAAGCCTTACGTCTCGAGTTTCCTGCTTCCAACAACATGGCGGAATACGAAGCACTCGTCGCCGGGCTCAAATTAGCTAGAGAGCTAGGAGTGAAGGACCTGAGGGCCTTCAGCGATTCTCAGCTCGTCGTCAACCAAATCCTGGGTGACTTCGAAGCCAGAGACCCCACAATGCAGGAATATCTTCGGAAGGTACGGGATCTCACCTCGACCTTGAATTCTTTCCACATCCAACATGTCGCCAGGTCAGAGAACCTTAGAGCCGACCAGCTGTCAAAACTGGCATCCTCTCGCATGAGCGAGCTTCCCAGAACGGCGGCATTGGAGTATCTCCAAAAACCCAGCACGGAGGAGCTCGAGCAGGCCCTTTGCATTGAGTTCGAGCTAAGCTGGATGGACGAGCTCATCAGCTATCTGCAAGACGAAGTCCTCCCCAGTGATGAACGTGAGGCTCGCCGAGTGAAGCGTTCCGCCGCCTGGTACATATTGCACGAGGGAAAGCTTTATCGAAGATCTTTCACCTCTCCCCTCCTCAGATGTCTCCGTCCGATAGAGGCTGATTATGCAATGCGTGAAGTCCATGAAGGGATTTGTGGAAATCATCTGGGAGGACGAGCATTGGCCCATAAGATTTTGCGCCAAGGGTATTACTGGCCGACACTCCAAAAGGATGCTTTGGACTTCGTCCGAAGGTGCGACCGATGCCAGAGAAACGCCAATGTCCAACGCCGACCCTCGGCTCCGTTAACCTCCATCAGCTCCTCTTGGCCTTTTGCCCAATGGGGAATCGACATCCTGGGACCATTCTCTCTGGCGACCGGGCAAAGAAAATTCCTAGTCGTCTCCATTGACTATTTTACCAAGTGGGTAGAAGCCGAGCCACTCGCCCGGATCACCGAGCAGAAGATGCGGAATTTTGTCTGGAAGTCAATAATCTGCAGATTTGGGCTCCCCCGCATCCTCATATCGGACAACGGCCGCCAGTTCGACAACCTCCGCTTTAGAGAATTCTGCTCCGAGTTTGGCATCGACCACCGCTTCACCTCGGTCGCGCACCCTCAGACAAACGGAGAAACCGAGATAACAAATCGTACTATTTTGCAGGGGCTCAAAGCTAGGCTCGACAAATCCAAAGGACAGTGGGTCGAAGATCTATACAATGTCCTGTGGGCTTATCGGACCACATTCCGTGTCCCCACCGGCGAGACTCCCTTCAATTTAACATATGGAACGGAAGCTGTCATCCCGTTGGAGATCGGGCTCCCTTCTCCGAGGGTAGAACACTATGATGCCAGCTCCAACTCCTCACAGCTCAGAAACAACCTGGACCTAATCGAGGAGACAAGGGAGGCCGCCCAAGTTCGCATGGCAAGGTACTAGCAAAAGACAGCGTAGTACTACAACGCCAGAGTCAGAATTAAAAATCCTTCAAAGCAGGGGACCTCGTCCTTAGAAGAGCCGAGGCCTCCCGACCGACCGAGCAAGGGAAACTGGCTCCAAATTGGGAGGGACCTTACCGAGTCACACGCGTCCGGCGGCCCGGAACTTACAAGCTGGAGTCTCTCGATGGGACTCCCATTCCACGAAGCTGGAGTTCTGAAAATCTCCGTATGTACTACCAGTAGAACCCCGAGGGGTTTTCCATTTTTTAATCATAATTCTCATTCTACAACAGCTTATGTGCACTTGTTCAAATCCGCCAATTCTCCTAATGATTGTCTCATGGTACCAGGCCTGGCCCAGCTCGTCAATCAGCATAGAGCGGAGCCGGGCGCTTTGACGAAACCTTGGAGCGTCAAACATCGGGCTCGGCTCGATCTCCACCAAACATCGAGCTCGGCTCGATCTCCACCAAACATCGAACTCGGCTCGATCTCCATCAAATACCTCGACCACGGTCGGGATGCTCCGATACTTCGGGATGATGGAGCACCTACGTGGTCTCCCCGAAGATGTTCGTGAGTTCGAGGCTCGGTCTCCACCAAACATCGAGCTCGGCTCGATCTCCACCAAACATCGAGCTCGGCTCGATCTCCTGTCCGTGATCAGCGAAACATTCGTGATTGGCGGCAAACATCTCTGATGACAACTAGCTTCTATTATGCTGGCGTCCCCAAAGAACGGACTCCGAGCAGAAGAGCGTCCTCAAAATCGCCGAGCAAAGCTCACAGCCTCGGCGTAAGACGCTCATGGTACCAGGTACCCTTTTATTATTATTTCATTTGCTTCATTCCTGATTAATTAATTACCTGAATGAAACCCCGACCAGCGTCGAGGTACCTGGTCGGGCCAATCATTGCTCGGCCTCGCCCGTCCCACATGCACTGTTCGACAGCGAGCTATAGCCTAGTTCATACCGGCAGCTCGATGAATTCTCATCCCGAGCTTCGGGACATCCCCGACTCGGTTTTGTCGGAAGAAGTCCGACAATCCGCCTCGGCAACCTAAGGTCCGAGTTTGAAGTCCAAATAAAATTCGAGTTTAGTGACCTTTGGTCCTAGGGCTCGGCCGAATTCTGAGCTAAGCCCGAGAAGGCTTACCGAGCCTAAGCTTATCCTCTGACATAAGCATCGCGATATCACCAGTCGAAGGTCCGGGCAGCGGAAACTCAGACCTGAGCTCGGGCTGGATAAATATGCCGAGCCTAAACTCAGGTCTAACTATGTAGCGGACGAAATTGGGGCTGCAGAGCCCAAGTCCTTGGAACCTAAAGCGGATCCAAGTGAAGAAACTTAGGTCTACCAAAAATCGAAATATAAATTAACTATAAGTCAAGAAAGTGTTCATTTCATTTAAAAGAGCCCGAAGGCTAGGTACAAAGTTTGGGCTCGGCCTTAACAATATGGAGGCCATCCCAATTTACAAAAATAAAGAAAATGAAAAACTTCAAGGCTCGGCTCTACTATCCTCGGCGACTTCAGGAATGGCTGGTTCCTCTGTGATCGAGGTTCCTACCTCAGTCTCGGCGACCTCGGGAGCAGCCTCGGGAGCCTCGGCCGGGCCCTCCTGGGCAGCCCCGTCAGCTGTCGGAGCTTCCGTCTCCGCCTCTGACTCCTCGACCCCCGCTCCTAGTTGAAGCAGGTTAAGGTCGAAGTCTGGAAGAAGTCGCCGCAGTTGGTTGCGGAAGTCCTTGAAGCCTTGAATTAGCCCGTTCACGCCTTCCTCCTCTAATAGATCGCGAAACTCTTCCGATTCACGGAAGAGTTTAACAGCGTCCTGGGCCTGCTTTCGAGCCTCCTTCTCCCGAGCCTCGTGATAAGCAGCCTTCCGCTCCAAATTACTTATTTTCCGTTCGCGAGCAACGAGCAAAGACTGCGCGTCGAGCAAACGGGCCTCGAGCTCTTGAGCCTTGAGGCGAGCTTCCCCCACCTCCTGCTCGCGGATGGCGCGCCTCGCCTCGGCCTCCTCGTGCCCCCGCTGATGCCTTCGGGCTCGCTCCCGATAGTCTTGGATAATGTGCACCAGCGTCTCCGTCTCGTGCAGATGCTGTAAAAAGAGGGACGTGAGAAACAAATCCGATTTAAAATAAACTTGCACCAATATAGTTGCACAAATGAAGAGATTAACTTACCCGGACGGCAGAGCAAAGGGTAGAGTCCATGAAGGCGCCATAGTTCATGGACCGGATCTTGGCCTGGTCGGCCGGGAGCAGCGCGACCCGAAGAACCTCGCGCGCTACTTGGGGGTTATCGAGGGCTGAGTAGCCCTCAAAAACCGCCCACCCGGGAGCATAAGGCACCCGCTCCCGGGGGCCCGACGAGCCCGGAAGGCCGGCCTCGGCTGGCCTGGGCGGAGCCGACCCCGTAGCTCCTTGACTATTCCCCGGCTCGGGACTGGGGAATTGGGGTCGGACAGGCGGCCGATCTGACTGCCGCAAAGTTGGGGCGGGGCGCGCAAGCGCCAAATCCGCCGTTGAACTCCTCCCTTCCTGGTCGGTACTCGGGGCTTCCTGCCGACCAGGAATTTGCGAAATTGGCGCCGGGCACGGGAGCGCTATCGTGGCTTCACCGGAGATTGCGTCCCTGGAACCTGGGCCCTCCCTCCGACCAGCTTCAGAATGCGCATTGCTGGGAGCGCCCATCTCGGCCGCCGTGGTCACCGAGACCTTCGCCTTCTTCTTCGGCTCGGTTGGCTCCCCCGCGAGCTCGGCCGCCCTCTTCTGAAAACGGGCGTACAAGACCTCGCTCTTAGTCACCATTTTCGCGATATCTGCAAGGACGAGCAGGATTAGCATAGAATAATAGCAGAATAAAAAAGTAACTTTCTATTATTACCCTTACCCTGAGGACGCGCCGAGCTCAGGCCAACATTTACTAGAGCGTCCTCGCTTATGAGGCCACTCAGCAGAATACCGTCCCCGAGGCTGCGAACGGTGTCAAGGATCCCCTGCTCGCGCATAGAAAGCTTGGAAATTTTGTTGACGGTCCTAAGTCGGCTCGGCCTCCACCTAGGGTCAAACTCCCATGTCCGCTCGGAGCCCAGGAAGAAGAATTTCTTTTTCCACTCATGAATGGACGATGGGGCGCCCTGGAAGAGTGGCCGACCCACCCTAAGGGCGACGTAGAGCCACTCTCCGTCTTCCGGGTTCGACTTCAACACGAAAAGTCGTCGGAAAACGTTCACAGAGGTCGGAATCCCAAACGCCAAACACAGCAACAGAAAACCAACGATTGTTCTCCAGGCATTCGGAGCGAGTTGCGCCGGGACCAACTGGTACTCCGTAAGCAACTCGTTCACGAACCTGTGAAAGGGAAATCGTAGGCCGGCCCAGAGTGCCTCCACGTACACTCCGATCCGGCCTACCGGGGGATTCGTTACTCGATCCCCCAATCTCGCGGGCTCCAAACGGAACCCTCGTCGAGGAAAGAACCATTCGTCGACCATTTCGACCTCTAGCTCACTCATGGTGGACTCGATATCGCTCGGACCGGGACCCATTAGGAGGAAGAAGAGAGGAAAGGATTCTGGAAGGATAAAAAAAAAAAGAAGAAGAGAGACCTGTGAAGTTCGCCGGAGACTGGAAACTTCGAACTGAGAAGAAGCTGGAGGAAGAAGACAATAAGAAAATAGCTGGAGGCCAGGTGAGGGCTTATGTAGGTTCCTCCAACGGCCCAGATCAGCGAGGAAAAACGCTGCTCCTCGTTCAGATCATGACGCGTGTAGGCTCGAGAGCCGGAATGCCGCCTTCAATTCAGGCTGACGCTTCGAACACAGAAGTGCCTCGTCGGATCGTGCGGCCCTATCATAAGCCCGCGATGCGAGGACGCTTCGAGAAAGGTACCCTAATAATGAGACGTTTCGGAAAAGAAGAGACGCCGTCTATTAAAAGCGCCTCGAGGCGCGCGATAATTCGAAATTTCCCCAACTCATAATGACCCGACTAAAACTACTTCCCGTGTTCAAGCTGGTGGCCAGCTGGAACTCGGAAGTCGGGGGGTAGTGTTGGGGGAAAACCAAAGTCGTAGTATTGGGGAAAAAAACCAAGTCATGCCAACCAGGAAGGCGCCCGACCAGAAAGGCGCCCAATCAGGGAGGCGCTCGACCAAGGCGCTCGACCAGAAAAGTGCCGACCAAGAAGGCGCCCGACCAGACAGGCGCCCGACCTCACAACGCTCAAGCTGGAGGCACCCCGCTGAGCAACTGGCTCGGCTCGGCACCCGTGCCGAGCCCATGCCTTAACCAAATATCCGACCCCCGCCTAATCCTCTAGAGGATCTGACAGTTAGATACCCGACTCCACCGTACTCTGTTACCGTCATTAAGCCATTAAGGCACGTGACTTCCGCAGGCCTTCGGCACGCCCTATCATTAATGCGTGAGGACCCTGCGGGCCCCCAATGCACTCAACCATTAAATGAACACGGCTCAAGATGATCTCCGGATCACTGGACTATCAAAGCGTATGGCTCTCCCTGATCACCGGTTCACTCAGCAATCAATGCACTTGCTATCTACGAATCCCAGGCCTACCACGGCCGGCGGTTCAACCACTCCAACAGGTCTGATCAACCATGACAGTTTGCTGACTCCGGTCTGATCCGGTCTTATTCTCCACAACGCCATTAATGAGCGTGATCGTGCCCAATTATCACGAATAAGACAATCTACCCTGTCACCTCTCAGGTAACATAATATCCTTTTATAAAAGGGAACATGGGGAAAAGGAAAGGGATATATACAAGAACAAACATTCTCCTCTTTTACTCCACTCATACACTAGCCCCCCTCTGACTTAAGCATCGGAGGGCCGGCACCGGAAATTCCAGCCACCGGCTTTCTTGCAGGATTCTCCAGGAGGACGCCACTAGCTGACGCACCGCCACCTACTGTTCCAGCAGCGGAGCTCCTCCCCTCTCGGCTCACGGTCTCCCCCGGGTCCAATTTCCAGCAACAGAATTAATTAAGGTATTTCAACATCTTGGTCCATATTATAAGAATCTCAATATCAAAATATCAGCAAATTTAGCAAAGTCAAACGTAATTATCACTTTTTTCTTTTTTAAGATAATAATTTGAAAATTTATGGAATTAGTCAAAGTATTCCAAGATCTTGGTTGATATTACCATAATTGTCATATCAAAATGTTGTAATTATCATCTTAAGACTTTAATTTTACTATTCCATGACTAAAATATTTATTTAATATCAAAAAATATATATTAGAAAGCTCTAATTGTAACAGTCGTTGATATCAATTTATATAGATTAAATTAATAAAAAATCAAGATTTTAATGCACCAAAATCATGCTTTTGACCAAGAAGAAAACCTTGTCTAACAATTCGATACAAGTACAGCAGAGGCGAATCATGCATTGAATATTTATGTAATTATAAAGCACCAATCCCTAGTGCCATATTTCACAGTAGCCGCACATGGAAAACGTTTTATATCCAAAGACTGCTTTTTTTTTAAAAAAAAGAGTCTTTTACATGCATACAATTTGGCCAACCATGCGTAGCCACATCAGCATGTAAAAAGCATGGCTCAAAATAATTGGCTAAAAAAAAATCCGATTACTGAACATAGATCTGCCACGTCAGCAGAAGAAAAGTAGTTTCAACTGGATACGAATCCAAGTCTTCGCTGACTGCTTAAAATTCGGTCAAACTTCTTCCAGGTTTCATAGAAGGGGACGAGAAGAAACCACCCCGCTTCCACGCCCTTTCTTCCCTCCTTCTCCTCCTCCAACTTCTTCAGCTATAAATACGAAGACTCCCTCTCCCTGGCAAGCAGCACAGAGACAGACAGAGAGAGAGAGAGAGAGCAGAGATGGAGAACTCCGCCACCCTAGAGATCACAATCATCTCCGCCGAGGATCTCCGGCTTAGCCACCGACCGCTCAAGAAGAACGCCTTCGTGACGGTACGCTCGACGAGCACCTTGAACGACGGCGGCGCGTCGTCGACGAGCCTCGACCGAGATGGGGGGAGCTATCCGCATTGGAACGAGAAGCTCAAGGTGGCTCTGCCGGCCTCGGCGCGCTCGATATCGGTGGAGGTTTGCTGCAAGACGGGCACGAGGGTGAGGCTGGTGGCGGTGGCCGCCATCCCGGTCTCGGACTTCTGCGAGCCGGCCGGCTACTTGCACTTCCTTAGCTACAGGCTGAGGGAGAGGGATGGGGAGCGCAATGGGATCATTAATCTCTCTGTGAGGATGGAGGGTGCAGGTCCTTTTGGACGTCGAGTGCAGCGGCCGCTGGCGGCGCCACCGACGATGTGGGCTAAGGGTGAGGAGAGGAGGAATTATGGAGTGGCCGTGGGACATCCGGTGGGTTATGGATACCGCGTCTACTGAAGGATGGGTTACAGTCTCATTAGTTTGCTTAAGAATTGTTTTCTTTTTCAGTTCTTTTTTTTTTTTGGAAAGAAAAGATTCAAAGGGCACAGTCATGAAGATGTAGAAATTATAGAAAGATTCTTTTATTTGTTATCCAATTCTTTGTTACAATGGATTTGCATCTTTGTATACATGTATGTATGCATATGTATGATATAAATGAATGTATATGCAAATAAGAAATTAAGAGGAAAGAAAATTGGCAGAGAGCTACTATATTTAATTAGAAATCTTTTGGCATGAAGTATTTTCTTTTATTTCCTATAATATGTTTTGTTGTGCATCATTCAACTTTTCTATGGAAATTTTTGGATAATTAAGGACCAATCAACTAGTAGAAAACAATGGTTTCAACCTTAATAGATCAAGATTCTTACTGTATTGGAAAATAATGCATGGTGTAGAATTATGGTGCTAGAAATACCTAGAGGATCATGCAAAATAAAGGATGCATGTTAAATAGGAAAGGAATCGAGCTATAGCAAAGACTTTAGCATCAACATTGGATGATTGGATGCAATTAATGCGCAGCCATGTTCAGGTTGCTTATGTTAGCATATATGCATCCATTGCCATGGAATATGCTTCTGCTTCCTAGCATCATGCAGGTCCTGTTTTCTAATTATAGTTGTCACCATGAATATATATATAGGAACAAACGTAGAAAACTTTGTTGCAATCAAGACAGTAGGAAATCAAAGAGAAATCAATGAAAAACTAAGCCTATTCAAGCTTCCTGGTGGAGGCAACTCAACAATTATGTTTACATTTTAGTTGGTTATCATTAATTTTACTCACACCTAGTTAGAAAATTTAGTTATTGGTCGAAACTTAACTTTTGTTTAGTTAGCAAATTTAGGTATCGGTCAAAACTTAACTTTTGTTAAGATTCACTTTTTTTTTTGTTTCAATTGTGTGGTGGATCGTTATGAGTTCACATAGCATTATATCCTGTAATGATCTGATTGATCAATTTTAGTGCTGCTATAATATCAAAGTTGCTAAAGATGATGACGGATATTTCAAGAGAGATGAGAGAGAAGAGACAATAAAAAAAATTTATCTTTACTACATGTAAAATGCTCAATACTTTTTCTGTATGAGATCTTTTAATAGTTCAAAATATTTTTATGATGAGTTTGTTTTCAAAAATATATCTGCGAAGTTTCATTTTATCATACCTAAAATATGCTCTTAGGTTTCTCGAAAATCCACCAATTGCTAATCCAATTTCTTAGGCCAAGTTTATTCCGAAAAGATATTACAAAGTTTCATCTTATTGTGCCAAAAATATAGTAATGAGTTGGATATAAAATTACATTGATCCAACCGTACTACTATTTATCCAGGATGATCCATTGAACAAAAAAAAATTGAAAGTATTCTTAATAAGAGTGAACGATAGGTGGTTCTGAATTATTACAATATTCTCATGTTATTTATCACATGATTGCTTAATAATATTATTATCTTTTTTTTTAATGTTCGACTTCCAAATTTATCAAAATAATTTGGATTTCGCTGCTTATAGTGTTCCGGTTCTCAAAATCTTCTTACAATTAACTCTCATGGTTTATAGGATTCAATCTGAAATTTTTGATATTTTCTCCAATAGATAAAATATAAAAAATCAGAATTACAGCTTTAACATATGAAGGTAGATATTGCATCACGTGCGCACGAAGAAATTAAAGCCGGTAGTGTCATTATTCTAGTAAGATTGGTGAAAATCTGTTGGGTTGAAATACTAGTTGAGCATTCTAAACTTGTTTAACAACTGAGTGCGATTCAAATATTAGTAGTTTTGATCTGGCTTGAACTTTTCCAAATGAAGATTTGAGAAAAAAAGGGAGAAACCCTCATGCACAACCATACACATAATTAAGAATACTGTGGAATTTATATACTTCAGTCCAAAAGGGCGATTCAGATTAGAGTTGTCCAGTTAGGAAATCTTCTCAAAGTACTAAACATTAAAAGATAACATCTGACTGGTTCATTAGCCACAAAAACAAAGCATGAAAAGTTATTTTGATTATGGCTGAAAGTCAAATGACCATGTAGAAAAGAAGCTGAATCTGTCTCTTGAACCCTATACCAAGCAGACAGCTGCGATTTGAATAACAAAGCACCCAGATCTTAGTATCTCTACTATTAAAATATGAACTCGAGCAGCAACAACTCCAACCTCGAGTTCTGCTCATTTTCTTCTTCCTTCTCTGTCAACATGTGTGAATTGGGTTCCACTCCACTATGGGCCCCAGCTCCAACTTCAACTCTCCCCAACTTTTACTAAAATGAAAGCAAGTGGAACAAGGCTCTCAAGCAGACGACTCCAGAAGGGCCAGTTGGAAGCCAGGCAGTCAACTTCTCCTGAGATTATTACTATTTGAAGAGTTCAATTAAATAGGATTTAGATAAGGATCGGATGTATTACAGGAGAGGACTAGTATGCCCAGCAAAAACACATGAAACACAATCATTTGTTTCTCTGGTTTTAGCTGCTGACCAACCTGATTTGATGGATTAAACTGAAGCATGACATACAACACTCATGCATAGGCAAATTCCCCATATAAATAATAGACCGTTTTGAGCACATTCAATTCACCCTTGGACAAAATTCACATTTGCAAAAATTGAAAAAAAAAAAAAGAAGAAACAAATAGCCATCTTTTAGGAACTCAGGAGTAGAAACATCTGAAGACAAAACATTCGATTGATCAGTAGGGAACTACATGAATACATATGTGAAGATACCTCCAGTACAAATTATTACTGGCAATACACTTTCCTTAGTTCAAAGGGAGGAATATCTAAAATCATACACGAACTTCTCAAGTTGCGCCGCAGTCGGAAATGAGACATGACGCTGGATGACAGCAAATAACAATTCTATTTTTGACAAACAGTTCACTCTCCTTCACTGAGGATTGGAACAATCAGTGGCTTCAGCTGTGCAAGATATACAATTGCCCACCTAACATGAAAAATATAATGAAACAAATGTTTAAATCAGAGCAAATGACATAATAACATAGTTGTTTAGGAAACATTCCCCATTTTCATGTTAAACTAGTTGTGCCTTTTCTCAAGAAGAATTTCAGATTCAGCAGTTTTTCAGAGTTACAGTCAAAAATTAGAAAAGCAAACAAATTCTAGAAGAAACTAAAGTAAGCCATGAATATTATGCAAATTTAATGTATTGAATATTTTGGAATCACTGGATGTATGGTTTTAGTATATCTGGATCGAAAATCTGAAATTTAAATAATTAAATAAAAAAATCATTAGAAATATGAAATAATTTTGTTACACATCAAGTTAAAGTGTAATATGGTGTTTAATTATTTGATAGAAATCTAAATTCTAATAGATAACTATGTATATTTGAAAAAATAACAATATATCAATATCAACATAATATGTAGAAATTATAATATAGAGAATTTGCAAATGCAACTTCAATTAGATCTACTTCTTTATAATATTTGAACTCAAAAAACTCATGGATCCAACCTCAAAACCTATGAATGTACTCTCAGGATAAATAGAGGGGAGATAAACACTTTTTCTTCCTTTTCCTTCTATTTTTTTAATTTCCCTTTGAATTTCTAAAAGCTGCAGTCTAATGTGCTTCCAAGGTTCTAGAAAATTGCAAAACATCTCTACTTGATCTTGACGTTCTTTTAGAGGCTGCATTTACTGTTCATCATTAGGTAGCACTTCTAAGTTATAGATTATCCATCCTTAATTGTCGCCCCCTCAACCCACTTTCAGCCAGAATTCTTCGCATGCTTGTTCTCAAATATACATTGCTTTCTCATCTTTTCCCTTCTAATCTTTGATATAATTCATTGGGTAGAATTTCTCTTTTTTTTTATCATACATGCATACATATATTTATATGTATGTATATGTATTTATATATACATATATGTATATGTACATATTTATATATACATATATGTATATGTATGTATGTATATACATAAATGTTGCATCATGCTACACAAGAATAGCATACCATTGCAGCATAAATTAGCCATTGTGTAGCTGGTAGTCTTTGAGGAAAAAGATTCCAAAAGGGAGATTTTAGAAAGCTCGCAATGTCAGGGAAGCCACAGTTCCTAAAATCCAAGGTTACTGCAAGTAACCTCAGGAGGGTAGCAATATCCCATATATAAGAATGAACATTAAAGAACCTTACAGTCAAGTCCCAGCATGAAGCTGATACACTGACCGTGCCATATTTGTATAGCATATCCAAGCATCCAAACAGCTCCTAAAGATATTGATCCTTCAACTCGGATGAAAGGGCATGGATATTGAAATTTATGAACGAGAGTTGCTCCATTGATTTCTAAACCTATGGTTTTACATTCGCTATGTTGTTCAAAAGTTTGCATCAAGATATTTGTAGAAATAAAGGCAAAGGTGAAATCCTCAATGATACATTCTTTACTACCATTTAGCGATCATTTGTGACATCAAAGAATAATGTGCTAGTAAAACAATCATGAAATTATCTCCTATAAAATGCTTGTGCAAAAATCATGTGCCCCAGAATCTGCAAGCAACTAAAAACTTAATCTTATATAAAATCAAAATTTGAATATTAACGTGGAGCACATTTCAAATACAGGAACAAATCAAGGAGTTTTGGGATTTATTTAGGGAAGCTAGGAGCCAAGTGCTTATACCATTTAATCATATCAAAAACTTTAGAGGATAGATGGATATTAATATAATATAAAGAACATTGTTAGTCATAGGATGTAAAATACTTTATGAACCCCTGCACCCATAAGGCCGTAACCACGAAATTCCATGCAATTTGCTAAGTGGGAAGTGTGGCACTAGCAGAAGTAAATCCAACGTCAATTCAGCAAACCTCTTCAAGGCAACAAATATTGGGAAGCAGAGACCACTGGGTTTCATTAGGAACATGGCCTAGAAAAGGGCCTTCGGTGTTGCCCCCCAAGGAAAAAGCTATTTATAATGGCAAAGTCTAAGAGTCCAGTTTGTATGTTCAACTCTGGGACCTTGCCTGACTACCTTAAAACTAAGCTGCCAAAGCCTATGATGCCATCTCTTGGGAACAAAGAAAGAACAAAAAACGGGAGAGTCCAGCAGGTGCACATGCATCACATGTGCTGGGCAATAGTTAGAATGATGTGGAAGAATATATTGAATATTGAACTTAAGCAAATGCAAACCAAAAAAATGCAAGAACTTACATCATCCAACAACACATTATCGCTGTGACAACCAGTGTAAAATGGAACCTGCACCACCAATTTGAATCAGTCATATCCCAATGAATTTGGAAAACTTCTTCTGAAACAACCAAAACTATAGATATGTTTGCCAAAGATGTTCAAGAGTAGTGGTTTCCAAAATAAATCGCAAAATACACACCGGAGCTGCTTGATAGTAGTAGATTTCAGAATAACGGGCACAATCCTCCAAATATGGTCATTTAATCATAATCACACATCACAACAATCCACAAATTTGATGATCTAAATATAAATTTATTATTAAATTTTTTAGGTATGCTGATATGATAAATCTTATGGAAAGTGTTGGCTTATAAAATAAGTCTATTTTGGAAAAGCTTTTCAGGCATCAAAAAGCCTTACATGAGACTATGGCATATCAGTCTATATTTTGGTCACTTAATCTGGTTACCAGTGGTTACAATATTTTTATTTCGACTCCGTAGTTCAAAATGCTTCAACAATCAAGTCATTTCGTAAACATTATAATAGCATGGTCTTTCATTTTCATTTATTATGTCTCCTCCTCATGATAGTTCTATTGCTGCAATTATGAGACTGATCAATTTGTTTATCATAGCTCCGATCATCTTCTTAATGGATCAAATCAGTTGAGGCCTTCTGCAAGATGTGACTCTGGATTTTATCCAAGTAAAGAGATGTCATGCCTTCAGCTATCCTTTTAACTATTTTCAAAAAAAAAGCAAGTTTTATAGCCGTGTTCCTTATCGGAAAGCTTATCCTATATTAAGAACGATATTGTCTTGATGCATCAACATCGGCGCTCGAATGGGTCAACATCCAGATAGTCTATCAGGATGCCTCTAACCCCCTTTTAATTTTATTTTTTGTTTCTTATTGTTTTAGTTTTTTCTGGTTTTCATGATTCTTAAGATCTTGTTAGCCTCTTAAATACATGCAATGACTGAGCGCCCCTTCTTGCAAGGTTTTAATGAAATTTTCTTCTCTCTTAATTTCTCTCTCTTTCTATCATACCCTATCTAAGCTCCCTCTCATGACTACATGAACAAGACAAAAGAATGCCACAAGGAGCTCTCCTCTTTTATGTTCATGGACCTGCTGTCCCAACTAGTGAACCGGCCAGATCCAAACAGTATTAACCAAGACAGCCTTGACATCTCGATTCAAGAGAGAACTAGTGCCCTGGATGTATCTCGAGTACCATTCTCCCATCAGAATAGTCTGTTACCAACATCTTACTGGTCATGTCAGGATGGGATCCTTGCCTATATTAGTACATTGTCGAAAGGTTGATTATTTTTGTGATTAAATAGGTAAAATTTCAATTCATGGACTTGCTAGCTCATCAAGTTGTTATTTTATGGGCATGACCCATTTTTTTTTTGTAATTGTCAAGGTTAAGGTTTAGTTCTACTACCCTAGCTCAAATTCTTTCTTTCAAGTCATCCATGACTATCCTTGTTAATCGGGCCTGTACTTCAGATGTTAAGCTCCCACAAGATGGTACCATTTATCATTACAAGTGGCTTAAGATGACTCCTATCTATTAATTTTTCTCCCAAGTTAGTCATGCTAACCATGTCTGATAACTTGCAGTTCTATATCCAAAGCGGCAAAGTGCCCTTCGCTTGGAGCCCTGGGCTCTTTGGTAGACATACTCAAGGCCTTGTTCCTTATCTAAGTGTTAGTCTTTTATCAACTGCAAGAGAGAATACAAAGTTCTGACACACTTCAATGATTTAATGAAATGAAGAAAATCTCATCCACCCTCTCAAGGATTCATTCAAGAGTACTATGACAAGAACTTCACCCATTTGATGATGCAGTGTTACTTGGACGCTCTCATTCATCTTCAAAAATTTCTCTTGACACAAATCTACAAGATGGATATACGTCAAAAACTTTAAATACCTATTAGAATCTTGGACTGTATAGTTAAGAATGGTTGAAAGTCAAATTCTTCGAACACTTAGTCTGTCGCAAATTAATCTTGTAATGATTAGAAGTGGGATCTAGTTTTTCTGGATGGGGGCATTAAAACATGGAAAAATTTCATAAACTTAAAATTCATGTTTCATATTGAAGACCACTTTCAAATTCTATAAAACATCACTAAAATTACTAGCATTATACCATTTTCACACAATTTTTACATATGAAATAAAGAGCAACGCTGCTAATGACTACTTGAGTAATCAATTCTGAGTAAGTTAGCCCTGCCATCAAAACATTTTCAGTTATATGCTAGCTAAAATGACTTCACAAATATTATTTTTTCATATTTTCAATTCTAGAACATGAAATGATTGATACCATTTAATCGAAATCATTGATTTTCTCTTATGTATCGGCGTATCATGTATTTTTTCTCTTGCCAAGTATGATACTTGGATACACTTTTGAAGCTGATTCTCATGTCCATGTCCATCCAACTTGGTCGTAAAGATGACTACAACTTACCCTAAGTGTAGTTGTCATATTTGTGCTGAATTCGTCATTCCAATTGATGTGAAGTGTGCCTTTATCATGGTGACTTTTATGAATATAAGATGCAACACCTCCAAGTGTCGTTTGTCTTTATGAAACCATGTACGTGCTCAAGTAAGTTTGTGTGCCTTGTTTGCTTTCGGTGAGTCATCCTTCATTGTTCACTTGACATCATCCTTCTCCAACAAAATAGCAATTACTCTTGTTATTCTCACAAAATATTCGTTCATTAAGATAGCTATAGTCCGACTCAATGTCAATGATAATGCTTCCATTGATGCACATTTGAGGCAATTCTTTACATTTTGAGAAAAGATTTGGCATCTTTTACTAACTTTTGGGTCTTAAGCTTGAATGCTATCTCCAGAGATACAAGTCCTTTTTTTAACAGAAATAATAACTATCACTAATAAGTAATGCCACCATGATGGATGCTCAGCATTGGTACAGTACAGTGGTGAAGCTTCATCCAAGATTTCATCACACGCCATGAGCTTTGTTAGCATCTGCTTAGCACATTAACATGCAATTGGCTTTCTTAAAATGATAATAATGTTCAAGTGTTGAGCAAGTTTCTTAGTGCCCCACACTCCATTCATCAAGTGAATTTCTTGTAAATCCTCAAAATAACTTTATCATCTTAACATTAGAATAGTCTCGCTCCATATCCATTAAACAACTACTAAGAAAAAAATGCTTTAAACAACATGCTTCTTAAGTGGTTCCCAACATGAGTTTGAGATAAGAGGCCTCTCAATCCTCTAATACTCTATGGTCCTGTGATTATCTTTCTCAAAGATACTTGCTCTCATAACAGAAACACAACTCATCTTAAATCAACCATTATATAGTAGACAGCCATATTGTCGGCACATTAATGAAACAAAGTGTAAGGAATTGGCACATTCATGCTAATATATGTCCAAACCACTTAGCATCACCAACTTGCAAGTGGCTTGTTTGACCAACCATGACATTGTGTTTGTAATGCTAGTGTTCAAGCATGTCAGTGCTCCTCAAACTATTCAGGCATTAACTAATTGATTTTTTTTACATTGTAACCCCGGACCTCACCCAAAAAGGCTAGCCGAGAAAGTGTTATTTGGATTTCTTGGCCCTATATAAGTACCCAAGATCTACCTGTTACATAGCTGATGTAGGATTAATGCACACCTGCATGGGTCTTCACATACTCTCCACGTTTAAGCCTTAGCATCCTCGCTAGTCTAGGCATCCAAATCCATTCAAATCCAATCATATGTCCAATCACAAATGCCATGACCAGCCTGTGGTCAGCCTAAACAGGCTCGTGCTGCAGTGTCCTCTAATCCATATAGGCTATGAGCTGGGTTCCCTTTGATACCATTTACAACAACCCAGGACCTCACCCAAAAAAGCTAGCTAACAAGATATTATTTGAGTTTCTTAGCCCTGTACAATTGTCCAAGATCTACCTGGTGAATAGCTGATGTGGGCTAAACACACGCCCACACTGGTCCTCACATATATAGTCTTCAATATCTTTATGGAATTACCAGTTACTCTCCCTTGTCTTTCGCCTCAACACAAAGACTAGTTTGAGGTCTCCAATTGTAACAATTCGGCAGTATACTAAATACAATGATACCATAGGCTTGATAATTACATGCCTTCTTTAGATATTCCCTCATCTTGCAAAAAGCACAATCTGTTGTCTTGGTTCACTACCAAAGGCTATAATATGCATCATGGTTCATTACCAAGTACAACGATGCCATAGACTTGATGATTACATGCCTTCTTTAGATATTCCCTCATCTTGCAGAAATGAGAACACAATTTGTTATCCTGGTTCCTTACCAAAGGCTATAATAATGCATCATGGTTAAATTTCTACCATAGGTCATCTAGCCTCATCACCTTCTCTCAATGCCATGTTGCATATCCCAATCTCGCTATAATGATACAAGATTTTTTTTGATAAAATGATCCAAGCTTTCACATTGCTAACAGACTTATTTTGACAAGTAGAAGGAGCATATTAGAATCAATTGCCACTTCATCCAACAATTCCACCATGGTGGTATAACTTGCATCTAGTCTTTTGAGTTGCTAGCAGACCTTTTAAAATCACTATTGCAAACTAAGTACCCACTAAGCACTCGATTAATTTCTAACAAGGCAACAAAGGAGATATCAGATAAGCTCGGAGTAGACTATATTAGATAAGCACTCGATGACTAAGAGGGACTAGAGGAGTCTCCCGTCTTGCTACAATGTGAAACCATTGTGTTGATGGATTGTTCCTAGTCTAAATTCTTCATTGTTAAAACTTCAACCTTTTCAATTTTTCTTTTCCATATAATTGCTTCATGAAGTTCCTTTTAGTTTTCCCATGCAAAAACGAATTGCCTCAAAATCATTTGAGAGCTATCATAGCTAGTTAGCTACTAACCAAGCCACCAAATCCTAAAGGCTTGTCCCTAGTATGATACATTAGAAGAAACCCTCCCCTTGGTAGTTTATGAGTAACCCATAAAAGTTACAAGAATACGCAAACAAAATGGAAACTACCTATCCAAAGAAGGTCAGCAAAAGCTGTACTATCAAGAACTGACGCAGCAATAAGTTCATTCAAACATGTTTAAAGTAAAAAAAAATACCAAACTAGGAAAGATGGCTTATGTATATGTTGAAGAACAATTGAGTTTTCTTAGTTTAAGAACGAATGCAAGGAAATTTTATTTCGTTAGACAATACAGCTTGATATAATACCAGTACTAAAATATCAAAGGATGAGATACAATTTGGATGGTAATAATAAGCATTGTAGTCTTATGTGATAATATTTCTTTTATATTTTTTAGGGCTGATCTGCAAAGACATGACATAAATGAAAGGTTTGCCAGGTTATCGATATATCAGTTAAAGAACTATCCAGTTTTCTTAGTTTAAGACTGAAAACGAAGATGTTTCATCTTGTTATATAAAACAGCTTGATATGATGTCTAATTACAAAATATCAGCAGATAGGACACCAATTTCAGGTAAAGCATAACCATCATATTCTCATATGATAATATTTCTTTATAGATTTTTTTAAGGATTGATCTGAAAAGACATGCCCACAACAAAAGGTTTAGTATTTAATGTGTTACATCTAGGGAAGTTCAGGTCCAAGAAACTATCAGAAATCATAAAAGAACAAAACCATGAAGCCATGTCACACCTTAATTTTTGTGCCCCCACTATTGCAATTCCATCATAGAATTCTCTAAAGAATTATAGTTTATGTTTAGGTACAATAACGGCTCAACCTCATCTGATATCAAACCTTTGTTCATACTGAACAGTCGACCGATCTATTCTTCATTGCCCCTCAAACATGGATTTGTACTTACACGAGCAGCATGAGATTTCCCGTGTACAACTAACTCATATGGCATTCCAACTTATATAGTCCAACTCACAATCCTCTACATATTCCAAATCTCTCAATGACAAATGCACTGTCGCATATCCCTCACATGCCTCCCCCAAACTCACTAACCCTTATGGTGTCTTCATGGGAAATCAATATAGTTAACTTCATCAAGAGTTTTGCCAGAAGCTGAATTTGAGTGGGCCTCTTGATGGGCTATTTAGATTTATGTCAATATTTCATGTTATAGGCATGTTTTTTATCCTTAAAATTCATATAGAAGGATAAAGTGATGCAAAGAGTACAGGTATACACCAGCCCTCCTTATACCTTTCCTCCTCTGTTTATTTTTGTTTCACACTACATTATTCCATCCATTTTGACGGTTCTTCTATACGTGCATCTTTTCTAGTTATTTTTTAGTTCTTTCTGTCAGCAATTTCACCATCTTCCTTTTATATCACAAAATGTTTTGTGGCTTCTCTTTGTTGAGAACTCTATCATTTAGAGGTTTAGTTTTTCCAGCTTGATCTTAGTTTTTTCATTATACATATAAACCAATATCTGATCTCATTTTTTTCAACTATATTATATGTCTTAATGCATGCTTTTTTTTTCAATGGTTCAGTTTCACTTCATACTTGATGCACAAGTAGCTCTTGCATTGCCCATTTATACCTAACACTTTAACCAAGACTGATACATTCATTAATTACACATTTCATTGCTTCAATTTTCCTTGACACATTTACTATCAGTCTACGCATCACCTTATTTCTACCAAGCGAACCATGTGTTTGATAATTTACATGAGTATTTTTTATCATATCGTGACCTCTAACAGGTGCACCTCATTTATCAAGGAAACATTTTGGGATCTGATCTACAGGTTCAACTATAATTAGCATAATCTGTACTGGAACCTTATCCACTAAATTGACCATCACAAATTTATCAAATAATTTGAATCAACTCACAGTGTACAAATACAGCAAACAATCCCTGATTACTTAGGGCCCATATTGTTGCTGTTTTTGTGTTTTTGCTCCCTACAAATTAGTAACATACCATATGGAGATTGACATTGCAGATAGCATTTGCACAAAACTTCTACCTTTCCTTGTTTTTATTTTCAGTTTTTCTGAAAGAATTGCTACCTGAAGCTCTAAAGTTTTTGCCAAAAAAAAAAAAGTCTAATTCGATTTTCTTCTTCGATTTTTCAAAACAAAAACCAAAAAACAAAAGAGATACCAAACGGGCCCTTAATGATTCAGAAATTATAAGCCCAGAGTTTCAGTCCTTTTCCTCTCTCTCTCTCTCTCTCTATATATATATAGATATCCGTTTGAAAAAGTGAAACCTTTTTCGCATGGATGCAAAAACCTAAAAGCAATAAACATCAAAGATTGCAAGATGCTGATAAATCCAAAATTCAAAGACTATACCATAAATCTCTACCAATTATTATCCAAGTCTACAGAAATTAGAACGTATCATCAGTTCGCCGCTTCCGGCGATCGAGACACAAAAACAGAATTTCGATCACAAAGACACGCCGGAATCCGAATAAGAATCGAAGGTTTCGCTCGGATTTTGTCCTCCAAAATCCTAATCCAAGACAAGACAAGAGAGCGGGAGAGAATAGAGACACGTACAGATTGGTGGAGGGGCCGCCGTTGCAGCAGAGGCGGACGGAGAGGGCGGCGACGACGCCCACCAAGAAGAAGATGAGGGTCGTCACCCAGAAGCCCATCTCGATTGATTCGGACGAGACCACGGAGATCTCCCACCTCTCGGAGCGGCGACGAATCCGATCGGAAAATTTTCCAGGGTTTGAGGTCTCAAGTGCTGGTTTCGGGAAAGAATTCGGGGAGGCCTGCTTTGTTATGGAATTAGAGGTGGACGCCTACTTGCTGTTTTTCACCAAACATCACACAGCCTTACTTGCAAATGACCAGATGACAACTAGGGGAACACATGCTTCCAACTCAACCCTAATAACCGTATCATATTGGTAATTGAATAATGTTATGGAACGTACCCTGCTACCCTCATTTGCAATCTTAATCAGTAGAACTCCTTCCAACCATTTCCAATCTTCTGTTGGTGTGCTACCAGATTGATCTTCATCATCCTACTTATATGCCCTATCGGCGATAGAGAATAATTCATTTTCTGTATATCAGTCTGGCCAAACAAGAGTATCTATTTCTCATCTTCTATTTACCTATGCTTGCATATTATTTGTCAAGGCCACTCTGTCTAATGCAAGAACTTTATCGGCTATTCTAAATAATTATTATGCAATTTCTGGATAGAGAATAAACTTGGAGAAATCTATAGTAAAATACAGCTCAAAAGTTAACACTCTTATCAGGCAGCGCATCAAAATCACTTACACATTAAGAAGTCTAATGGCACATGACAATACTTAAAAATTTTATTTCTAGTAAGAGGTTGTCCTTATTGTAGTGATATAATACAAAAACTTTTGAATCAGATTAGAGGGTTGGAAGTGGAGGGTTTTATCTATAATGGATAGAGTTACTCTTATTAAGTCGGTAGCTTCTGCACTTCCTGTTAACTTAATTTATCATACTATTATTCTTAGGAGAGTGTTTCTAAAGTTAGAGAGTATTATCAGAAATTTTCTTTGGAGGCTCAAATGATAGCTCTAAGAGGGTGCATTTAATTTATTGGGATTATGTTTTTCAATCTATTCAAGATGGTAGTTTGGGTATTCCCACTTTGGTTACTAGAAGTGAGGCTCTTAAGGCCAAATATGATGTGAGGTATCTTTTGATATAGAATGAAGTGAGGCTCTTATGGCAAAATATAGTCCCTAGTCATTGGCATCTTACCCAATATGTACACAATGTACCTTTCTGGTTTAGAAAAAGATTTGTTCATATGCTTTGGTTATTTATTCTCATATTAAATGATGTGTAGAGGATGGTGGATCTATAATTACAATGCAGGATCCATGGTTGTCATATTTGCCTTTAGTGCAATGGTGGACTTTGGTTGTATTTCCGCACTTAAAGACACTATGGTTAAAGGTCTTATCATCTTTGATGAAAGAAAATTAAATCAGCTAATCATCACTCAAGCCGTCTCAAAAAAAAAATAGTCGATAGAGTTTTGTCTTCCTATACCCCATAGCGATATTAGAGGCAGGTTGGGTTGGGGTCCATCTTTTGATTTGACTACTAAGATATTTGATCTTTATCGAACTTTGCTATTCAAACCCCTACTAGTTAAGAATAGTACTAAAGTCTCGAGGTTAGAGGTCCATCCTAGAGTTGCTCTCTTTATGTGGAAATTAGTGTGGCATCGGCTTCCATGCAAGGTTATATTATCTCAGTGTAGTTTCTACATTTTGAGTTATTCTCATATTTTCCCAAAGGTGGAAGAATCTTTATCTCACGCCTTACTTCAATATAGAGTAACAACTCAGATATGGAGACATACTTCATTGCAAAATCTATCTACTTTTTTTATCTCCGTCCTTGGATGAATTTCTACAAACTATTAAAGTGAGTTTTTTCAATAATGAAAAAAATGCAGTAGCCATTCTATTTTGTTATATTACTTATAACATCTAGATGGCAAAGAATAATCTCATCTTCTAAGGTTAGCATAGAGTGCTTGATTAATTTTTCTAAAAAGCTTTCATCTAGGCTCATGAATTCCTTCAAGCAGCTAGCATAGAGGAATCTTTGATAATACGGACAATCTGTGGCTCTCCTTTTATAGTTTTTATGTCTTCACAAGTAACATATTTTTCTTGGGAGCTACCACCCTCCGTTTCCTCAAAATCAAATTTGATAGCAGTGTACAAGAACGAGGTGCTTCTGGAGGATCAAGCTTTGTTATCAGAAGTGCTAGTGGTCTATTTATTGCAATAGGTGGTGTTAGGATTTTTAATACTACAGTTCCAATGCAGAACAGTTTGCAGGCTAGGAGGACTAATTATATTATATACATATTGGGGCTTCACAAATTTATTTAGAGAATGACTCCATGACAGTTTTCAGGTGGCTTTCTGATCTACCTCCTATCGATATTAGTTTGCATCCCCTGTTATATGATTGTTGGAGAATGACGTGTTTGTTGCTCTCTATTGACATCTCACATATTTATAAGGAGACTAATAGTACTGTTGATTGGATGGCATCTTACATAGGTAACCACATGGAATAAACATTATGGGTTTTTTTGGTTGATCTTTCTGTTCAGTTTTTAGATATTTTATTTTTTGATTCTTATGGATGTATTATTCAAGTTTAGTTTTATTTAATGCATTCAATTTACCAAAATAATAATGTTATGGAATGAATATAGTTTCCAAGGGACAAGATAGAGTGCCAGAATGATCCTTCTTGGAGCTTCCATTGCTCATGTTAGAAGTATGCCCTAGAAAGCCAATTTGGCAGACGCATTGTAATTGTTCTGGGACATAAAATTTGTACTTGACCTTTTTATTAATAAATAAAATTGGGCATTCTTTTCATTCATATTATTATGTGTCCATGAATCATCCTAGGAATTAATAAGATGATAACATATATTTTTAAGAGTTGAGAATTTAATACATGTGTCATTAGGTAATTAATTTCTAAATTGCTCCTGATCGATGAATCATCACGAAGGACGGTAATCGATCCGATGAGATTAATGCACAGATTACTTTTCTTGATAGACGAGTCTTAAGTCTACAGTGTGGGGACACTTTGAGTAATTAGGCAAGTGCTTGATAGAAAATAAAGGTACTGAACATGACCAAAACAATAAGTCACTTGGATATCTATCCACTCGTCAATGACTTACTTGATGCTATAGTTGTATGACTAGTACTTAGACCTATGATGCCTCAACTAATCACAGTAAGGTTGCTGTAGTTTGACGAGCATATAAATATGGACTCTAAGGATCCTTGTGGTACAAATTGGCTACAGTAGGTTCACTATCGGATTAGGATTGCATCTAAATGGGATCTATCGACCTTGGTAGATTAGGAGTGATTCTATGTGATTTATGAGACTAAGTTCGAAAGATCTTGGCCATGACAGTTTTGGAAAAAGAGTTTTTCAATCTCGAACTTGAGTCAAATAAATTTGACATATGACAGACGATGGGGTTTGACGATTATCCATAACCTCCATTTTGTCGGGGTCCACAATAGAGATACTGTATCATACGCTAACTGCACCTAGAAGTTCATCCATTCCGTTCTGCTGGGTTGCCATTATATGCTGCTAGATGTCACTAAAAGATTGTGAGACTCGAAGACATTCACTAGATGATCAGTGAACCCTGAAGAGAAGAGTTAAAATTGTTTCAACCCATTGAAAGGAGTTTTCAATATTATTGTGATGGAGATCACAATATATCTTACTACCAGACAGAATAGAACCTATGGGGTCACACACATTAGAGGTTTTGATCGCTTCGATGGTTGGATTGCGATTTAGAATCGCAATAGATCTTAATTATCAATTTGATTGACAATTGGTTTAACCCACTAAGAGTTAGTGAGTTAAAGAAGAAGGATTTGCAATTAGATTGCAATTTGATTGATTCAATTGGGCTTAATCAATTTAAACTTCTTATTAAATAAGGAACTTAATTCATGAAGACCAATTTGGATCCTAATTGGAGTAGGATTCACATGAATCAATATGGAGGACACATTGGGTCCTAATTGGATTAGAATTCAATTAATCAAGAGGAACTAAATGTTTTCTAATTGGATTAGAAAATTTAAGCATGAAGGGAAGGGTGTATCCCTTCCTTCATGCGGGCCATAGCAAGGGAGAAAACAAGAAGAGGCGTCCGCCCCTCCTCCTTGTCACATGCCCAAAGGAAGGAGGAGGCGTCCCCCTCCTTTCCTTCTTTGGTTCCACACGCCACATGGAGGGGCATCTGCCCCTCCTCTTTCTCCTCTTCCCCTGGATTGCCACACGGCTCAAGGAGAGCCTTTGATTCTCTCCAATCCCTTTTAAGTAAGGGGTGTAGAAGAATTAAGTAAGGGGTGTGCACGAATTAAGTAAGGGGTATAGTAGAATTTGGAGGAATGAATCAAGGAGTAATTTCTCATTGAAATTATTTCTTGTTTAGATGGGCATGAGATGCCTATAGAAGGAAGGGTGGCGTGAGGGCTTAGAAGCATTGAATGTGCATCAATTTCAGCCGCCCACCCTCTTCCTTTTTCTCCTTCTAGGCGTGAGCAAGAGAAGAAGCAACGTCTTCGTCCTTCTTCTTCCTCCTTCTTCTTCCTCTCAAAGTAATCAAGGAGTTGATTGAAAGAGAGAGGATATCAGCCATCAAGAGAAGATCTCTGCAAAAAGCTAGCACTCCGGTGAGATCAAGGTTCTTGGAGCGATCTACCTCGTTTGGATACCTGTAGAAGTCGGATGCTTGTGCGGTTTCAAACGAACCAAATACAGTGATCATCGGATAGCGGTAAAGATCTACCTGCTCAAAAGTAAAGATAGGATCTTTACAATCCTTTATAATTTAGAATTATAGTAAATCTGAAATTAATCTAGTCTTTAAATCTTTCCTTAGATCTCATAATTTTCTGAGTTAGAGAAGTCAGAATTTTTTTGAAATCTACGTTCCCTAGAATGTTCATGAGATGAACGACCCGCCCGTGTCTTTCTGCTGCGATCGTCGCAACGCGTGCGGAGGTAACCCGACAGCTCATGCTCAGGAGTTCATCCATGTGACTACTTTAAGGGTCCATTGACAACAGAGTTAACATATGACTCTTTCAGGTTATGTGTCCTCTTAAGCAATCTATTTTTTTTGAGAGAGCTATCATCTTTTGCTTCGTCAAGGTCAATTTTCATGGTCATATACATGAGAGAGATGCTTTTGGTGAAGAAGACTTTATAATCACAAGTCCTAATGGCATTTTATTAGCTATAGGTGGAGTTGGAATTTTTGATACTATAGTTTTAATAGTGGAATTGCATGACGCATGCATGGAAGGGTTTGTCTTATGCAGTATAGATATTAAGTGCTTCACAAGTTTATTTAGAAGGGGACTTTGTGACAATTATTAGATGGTTCTCAAATTCACCTTCTACAAAGGCCAGTTCTCATCCTCGTGTATAAGATTATTGACGGATGATACGCACATTGCTTTTTTTTTTGAAGTATCATATGTCTATAGAGAAGCTAACAGTGCAGTAAATTGGATAGCATCTTATGTAACCAACCATACTAAGACAAAATTATGAGATTCTACAGCTGATCTATCATCTCAATTTTTGAATATTTTGTTTACTAATTTCCACAAATACATTTATACTAGAATGATCTTTTTTTTTTTTTGATTTACCAAAAAAAATAACGTTAGTTTGTTTTTAAACACAGGAAGTCATTGCTTAATGTAATAGTAAAAGATTAAAAGCTTGGGCTAAAAAGTGTAATGGCACCAACTCGAATCCTGGAGCAGTCACGTTGGGCATACAAAATATCAAATTTGAGGTCTGCACTCAATTGCGGCTTGAATCTTGATCGAGCGATCGAAGGTGGGGGAAGCCGCAATCCAAAGTTTTTTTTTTTTTTTTGGCTAAAAACAGAAGTATCATACCAAACATGTACAAATACAGCCAAGAGAGTCAAAATACAAAACATTCTGGAGAGCACTAGGCAACTCCGACTCACCCATCCATAGGTGTCCCCCGAATGGTTAGTAACAAAAGAAGCCACCCAATTGGCCGCCCCATTGGCCTCCAAAGTTCATTGACAAATATAATGACCTGGTCCTTTGGCAAGACGTAAATACATGCATCTACCAAATTAAAGTATGAAATGTCTTAAAATTCAAAGCTACAAGGATGGTGCTATCATGAGTGTAACAACCCAGGACCTTACCCAAAATGGCTAGCCAGAAGTTATTATTTGGGTTTCTTAATCCTGTATAAGTACCCAAGATCTACCTAGCAAATAACCGATGTGGGACTAAACACACGGCCGCACGGGTCCTCACGTACTCCCCCCATTCAAGCCCTGACGTCCTCGTCAGGCTAAGGGTTCAAATCTATTCAAATATAATCACAAACACCACGATTGGCCCGTGGTCAGCCCCAATGGATCCGTGCTGCAGTGTCCCCTAGTCCATATAGGTTATGGGCCGGGTCCGCTCTGATACCATTTGTAACAACCTAGAACCTTACCCAAAATAGTTAACCGGAAGTTATTATTTGGGTTCCTTGATCCTGTATAAGTACCTAAGATCTACCCAGCGAATAACCGATGTGGGACTAAACACACGCCCGCACGGATCCTCACAATGTGACACGCATATAGGAATTGTGAGATGCATTTGCCATTCATGCTACCTTTAGGAAGCCCGTGCATATATGCATGTAACCATCATCATGCGCAAGCGTAAGAAATAGCATTGACCGAGAAGCTAAACCACTACCTATCCTCCTGTCATGATTCATGTTTCAAGCATTATGTATTTGCTAAAAAGGTATTTTCTCGGCATAATGAAAAAGAGATCTTAAGGAAGCGTGTTTCGTGCACAAACCTATGCCACCAGACCACGAGAGTGATGGTAGCTTAAGCTGGTCTGTGTCATGCTCGGCGTATACTGCTGGCCAACACAATTTCGCTTGAAGATGACTCGGCTACTATGGGATGCACTGGTGATATGGGTGGCCGCCATTCCCTGCTCTGGGATATCTGGGGCATGGCAAGCAGAGACATTGCCTTTCGGGCCAAGCATCTATAGGGAGACTAATAAAGCTACGAACTAGGTAGCTTCTTTTGTGCCCAATCTGTTCGGAAGAATTCTCTGGACTGATGCGAAGGAGCTGCCTAGAGTGTTTCATGACTTGTTACATTTTGGCTTTTTTGGATGTATTCATACTAGAATTGTGTGAGTCATCCGAATCCATTGTAGTAAAAAAAAAAAAAAACCACATGGTCATACACCATACCTATCACTTCATCTCCTTCTAATGAACCTCATTCATTATGCGCTCGTCTTGATGATTAGCCCATAGAGAAAAAGATGAGCTGATTGGCATGGTGCATGACCAAATGGTGCATGTCGACATAGAGTATAATTTACGCGCTAGAAAGAATGAGATATGGACAAACCGCAACAAGGTCCAGGTGGCGATGCCGTCATGCATTAAACAGCATTTTTCACACCACACTATAACCTAGTTTCCCTAATGGTGCTCTCGCTGGTATTGATATCTAGCTTCCTATGATGATTAGACTCCAATCAGCTCGAGCAAACTGATCTCTAACCTATACAAGATTAATTGGGTTGTTATATTAGCCGGGTAATTGAACTTGGATAGATATCTACAAGGAGCTTTACGATCATAGTGTACAAGCTCATCATGTTTCATAATTGGGGCAATTTATCAAATAGCTCAGCGGCCACTTACTTTTGGGTCTCGAGCACTAGTATGGAAGGCCTCCGTTTGCTAATAGGGTGGAGAAATTGTATCCTACACCATGTAGTAGCGCACCGAGATAGGCACTTGATGAATGGGATCCACAGAAATAAATAGTTGCTATACGTGATCGATATAGTATAGGATATAATTTTCCCATGGACCTTTGAGCCATGTCAATTGCTCAAAATAATTAAGACTGTATTATCCGGCAAGGTGTCCGCTAGGAGAAAGATATAGAGGGGCCAAAAGTAGATTGTACATGGGGGACATATATTCAAGTGTAGAATTAATTGAGAGGATTTGGGGCCCAAAATGGACAGCTTGATTTACGAAGGCAAAGTCTAAAAAATTACCAACATGAGCTACCAGTCTAGATCTAATTGGTTTGCCTTTTGGATAACAATACATCAAATTATGACATGGTCAAATGACTTATTGGACTGGATACACAACAATATTTTCTTGCCTTCCGAGAACAAGCTAGAGTTACTTTTTTGTGATCTGGCAGAATGTACTCATGTTAGAGCTATATGAATTGCCGTTTTCATTAAAAAAAAAAGAAAAAAAAAAGAAGAAGAAGAAGAAGAAGGAGCCAGCCTTCTTTATAACCCAATCTATTGGCTTTGGAATTCTGCACATAAAGAAGTAGGAGAGTGGGGAAGCTTGTGAAGCTGGATGATTGCTAAACATTACCCAAATTTGTTCCCCGCCATTGATCATATATCGACATGGTAGGTTAAGCAACAACATGAATTACTTTTGGATCATTTGATTGTCTGATGCAGAATGGGCCATTGGATCTCAATGGATATGTGTGCAAAGCAATCATGTGCATGGCAAATGATCTCATCACAAAATCCCATCTTCAGCACGTATCTCCATGCATCGGACCATCAAATGGTCCAATTCTCATTGGACTCGATCCTTTTCGTAAGCACAAATGCCACAAAGTCATCTTCAAAGACGCGTTATGAGCATTCAGATGTGCGGAACCTTTCAATGCTACTATGAACCCTGTTGCGCAAAAAACATAATCCAAATGGCGAACAATGCAAAAAATTGAGAGAGTAAGAGAAAGAAAATCAACACAGGAATTTTACGTGGTTTGGCAATGGCTATAATTTTACTATCTCTCAAAATAACGAGAGTTATAAGATATTCATAGTTAAACCCTGCCTTAGAGTCCCAATCCCTATTAGCATTCCTAGTAAAATAAAACACTACATAATTATTCCAAAGAGAAGCATATGTCATCGCTTCACTCCATTCCGTTAGAATACTAGTATATCACTCAAAAAAGAATACCTCAATATGAGCCACTTACTCTAACATAACCCCCAACCAATATCCTTTACGGTGCATGAGCTGCATCATAGAGTCTCGTACATTTCTGGACAACCATCAAACAGCATGCATCGTATATAATACGATACATGCTTGTAAACCCTCTTGTTTGATAGCCGTCCATCTTTTAATAAAAACCATCCAAAACTGCATAGTACTCTGCGGTGCCATCTGCTTTGGAACGAGTCAAGCTTAGGCTCACAAGCTTTTCCTTTTTTTTCTTTTTTTTTTGCTAGAAAAAAAGGAAAGAAAGGGGTGAGGAGGACCTCACCCGCGTAGCAACCCCCACTGAGCCCCCTTTCCGCTGGAGAATGTTCGATACGGATAGACAAATTTACTCATACCCTCTCCACCCGCAAGGGAGTCCTACCAACGTGGCAGCTCCTTCCACATGTAAGTACGTCACACCAGCACCATCTAAATACCGGCGGAACAAGCTTTTCTTTTCGTTGCACCATTTCTGCGTGATTTCTTCTCCAAATACTAATCAAACCAGGCGTACCTAAAAAGATAAATGGAAACTGGTCCGAACAAGCTAGGATTGTGCGAGCCAGTTTCCCTCCCCGCAGGTCCCGCCACCTTGACGACAACGAGACCACGTGGTGGTCTCATCACCGGCCAACAAAAAGCCAGCCCGTGAAGCACGCGCAAGCGAGTCAATCCTCTGCATCATTAATTAACTAGACTAGATTCATTTCCTGATACAACACGAAATCTTTCAGTCATGCAAATTTCCATGACTTAATTTCTAACTGAGATTAAATCAGGGTCTACTTCCATGTATGTAAGTCAACTATATGTTTATTTTAATATGTTCAACTTTATCTACTTCCATGATGTGAAGTAACTTTTGTACAGTCAGCCTTGTCCGTCTTTAATTCAAAATATTAGATCCTAATCAATTTTGGATTACTGTAGTGGTATGTATGCAAGGAGAGCATATATATCTGTTGGTGGAAAAATGGACCACCCCACAAATGTAATTATAGCACCCAAATCCATCAGCAAGCTCGAGCTCATCCTAAGTGATGGAGCTCTTCCGCTCTCGAGCTCATCCTAAGTGATCGGGCTCTTCCGCTCTCGAGCTCATCCTAAGTGATCGGGCTCTTCCGCTCTCGAGCTCATCCTAAGTGATCGGGCTCTTCCGCTCTCGAGCTCATCCTAAGTAATCGAGCTCTTCCGCTCTCGAGCTCATCCTAAGTGATCGGGCTCTTCCGCTCTCGAGCTCATCCTAAGTGATCGGGCTCTTCCGCTCTCGAGCTCATCCTAAGTGATCGGGCTCTTCCGCTCTCGAGCTCATCTTAAGTGATCGAGCTCTTCCGCTCTCGAGCTCATAGACCAGAGAGCCGAGACCAGAGAGCCGAGACCAGAAGGCCGAGACCAGAGAGCCGAGACCAGAAGGCCGAGACCAGAGAGCCGAGACCAGAGAGCCGAGACCAGAAGGCCGAGACCAGAAGGCCGAGCACAGCAGGCCGAGCCCATGCCTTAGCCAAATATCCAATTTCCACCTAACCCTCTAAGGGACCTGACAACTCCACTATAACCTGCCACTATCTCCAAGCCATCAAGGCATAAGATCTTCGCAGGTATTCGGCACGACCTGCCATTAATGCACGAGACTCTCTCAAGTCTCCGATGCACTCAGTCATTTAATGAACACGGCCCAAGACGATCTCCGGATCACTGAACCATCAGAACGTATGGCTCTCCCTGACCGCTGGTTCATTCGGTAATAAATGCACTTACCATCCACGGACCTCAGGCCCACCACAGCCGGCGGTTCAACCACTCCAACAGGTCCGATCGACCGTGACAACTCCCTGATTCCGGTCTGATCCGGTCCCGTTCTCCATTACGCCATTAATGGGCCAAATCGTGCCCAATTATTACAAAACAGGACAAACCTCCTGTCACCTCCCAGGTAACAAAAATCCTCCTATAAAAGGAAACCTGGGGGGAAAAGGGAGAGAGGACCAAAAACAAGAGGAAAAACCCGGAGCTGGAGAGAACCCTCCTAGACAAGGGGAACGAAAACGGAAACAGATCCCCGGGACTGAACCCCCCGGGAAACGCAGACACAATTGAGGACATCATCCTCTTCATCTTCTTGATCTTATCCAGATATCCTCTGTGTCTTCTCCACATACTCTCCTCCCCGCTCTCTCCACATACTTGCCCCCTCTGACTTAGGCATCGGAGGGCCGGCGCCGGGGAGCCCGGCCACCGGTTTTCTTGCAGGGCACGCACCCACGCCCCGCGGTGGAGGACGCAGCCGGCCAGCGCACCGCCGTCCGCCCCCTGTAGCAGCGGAGCTCCTCCTTCCCCGGCTTCGCGGCGGCCCCCGGGTCCAATTTCCAGCAACAATATCCATGCATGCAAGGATGTTATATACATCCATGCATGATGGTTGGAACACTAGTGTCCAATTGTCCAAACTGCTCATGACAGGATCATGCCCTTCCTAAAGGTTCAGAATGTCTTAAGATCAGAAAGTAGAGGCAAAGGTCTCAAAATATGATACAACATTTATTAAATATGCATATTAATCAATATCTGGGGTTATAAATGTTGTCCAATAATTTGATATTTTAAGTTGATTGTTGGAAAACAATAGAGTTTAGATCCTACATTTAGAACTAAGGAAATTATTTGGTTAGCTTTGGACACAAGTCAAATTTGAACCAATAACTCAAAAGAAAGTGCAATAATGTTTTACATTCATAAATGTATAGATACAGGATTTTTAATGATGGTCATTTCATCAACATCTAGGATGTAGATGGATGGGGTTGGACTAGACTATGCTTGATCTGACTCGGTTTCATGTTCGAATGTTGATTTTGGACCAAACCTAAGCTATTGGTTGATTCATTTGGGTTGGACCAGGTCGATGGAAATGGAAAAAATTTTGGATCCACCAGGTCATTCAAGATGGTTCGGGGTCAAGTATGATCCAGTCTCAACCCTAAATGTTAGGGTTTAGGTTGGGACCAGTTTGGGTCGAGCTTATCATTCCGTCAAAAGTTTAGCTATTACAATTATATAGCGAAAACATAATAAGTAGTAACGGATGTAAAATCATTAAAAGTACTTAAAAAACTAAATAGCCAACTAAAACATGAATTTTTATTCAAAAAACTTTTTAATCTGATCTAACAAAGTCATCATTCTATGGATACAAGTTTATAAACTATAATTTTTAAAAAATAATTGTTAAGAAACTTGAGAATATTATAAATAAGAATCTACGAAAATATACAATGTACATTTAGGTGAAAGTATATAAGATGAGTGTGGTTGTGGAGGTGAACAAAAAAGGATTACTTTAAATAAAGTTCATCCAATAAATGGAAAAGATATTTAAGGTGCGATAAGTGTTTCGTGCAATATGGGTTTTAGATTGGGCTGGATTAGGTCAAGGTCGAGTTGAGTTTATTTTTTTGTTGTCCCAAATTAAACCTGGATATAATTTGGCTTGATTTGGGTTAAGTCAGAAAATACAAAATTCAGACTTGACCTAGCTTTTAATAGGTCCAATTTTGACCCCAACCTAATCCATGAATTTTCAAAAATGGATCAAGTTGGGTCTAATCAGGTTGAGTCACATTTTCACTCGACCAATTCGTAGCCCTATACATATCTAGCTTTTCAGTTTATTACTTATTACGGGGGAACTTAGCCACCATTCCCCACGTGACCGGCACGCGCGCCCAGGAAGACTACGGCAGCCCCTTGATCCAGCAATCCGACCCCGAGTCGGACATCTTCGTCTCCGCAGCCCGACCCCGAGTCGGCTGCCCCTTGATCCAGCAATCCGACCCCGAGTCGGACATCTTCGGCTCCGCAGCCCGACCCCGAGTCGGCAGCCCCTTGATCCAGCGATCCGACCCCGAGTCGGATATCTTCGTCTCCGTAGCCCGACCCCGAGTCGGCTGCCCCTTGATCCAGCAATCCGACCCCGAGTCGGACATCTTCGGCTCCGCAGCCCGACCCCGAGTCGGCAGCCCCTTGATCCAGCGATCCGACCTCGAGTCGGATATCTTCGTCTCCGCAGCCCGACCCCGAGTCGGACATCTCTCGATAACGACAGGCTATTCTCCAGAGGCACGCCGCAGCCTCCTGCTCCACTACTCCCTGCAACGGTTGTATCTGGCGCTGCTCCACGATCCCCTGTAACAGCCGTACAAGGCGGAGCTCCACTACGCCCTGTCATGGCCGTACCCAGCGCTGCCCCACGACGCCCTGTAACGGCCGTGTCAGTGGCAGCTCCATCGTGCCCCACGATGACGAACTCCCCTGAAAGACCCCCCAGCCTGGTATATATGCGGCTGGGGGAGGAGGGGGGGTAAGCAAGAACTTCCAGTGCATTCTCTTACTTGCTACTATTATCTCTCCTTCTCCTCCAATCTCCTCTGACTTGATCGTCGGAGGGCCCCCACTACCCCAGTGGTGGTGCGAGGCTTGCTTGCAGGTTTCCCGGTGGAAGGTGGAGCGCAATCAACACCAACCAAGGCAACTCAAACGGAACCCCGTTCACACCGCTGTGCCAATCGTTCTCGGTTTGGACCACCAGCAACAGTTGGCGCTAGAGGAAGGGCACCGAATCTCAGAGCGATCGTAATGGCACGGCGAGGTGGTCGTGGAGCTTCCAATGCCTCCGGTCGCGGGGCCTCTCGCGCTTCCGGCCGGGAGGCCGCTGCGTCTCCAACACATTCTCAGCAACACTCCACCGTTCCACCCCCCATTCAGATGGTCGAAGCCGCTCAGTTCGACCAGTTAGCCCAGCAGGTTCGCACCCTCGCGGAGGCAGTGCAGAACCTGCAGGGTGTGATGTCTCGGGCGCCGCAGCGGGCCCAGGAGCCGCTGCTCCCTGAGCGCTCACCTGTCCTCCTCAACCCGCGCTCCTTCCTCTCCCATGGGGAGGAGCGCCGGCGCGAGGAAGATTCTCTAGCACGGTCCATTCTGCCGGGACCTTCCCATCGGAGTTGCGCGGGGTACGAGAGGCGGGCCCGGGCGCGTTCCCAGACCCCCCAGTCCTCAAGGAACCCGCGCTCCAGTCGGTCCCCCTCTCGGTGCTCCTTGTCTCCCACCCATCGGTCGCGCTCCCTAGACCGGCGGGTGGACGATCTCCACCGACAACTCCAGGTCCTGAAGGGCCACTCCAAAGATCCCTTCGCCGACTTGGAGATCTCCTCCCAGCCGGCGCTTGCCTTGAGGATCCTGCGGATCCCGAATCCGCCGGGGTTTAAAATGCCGGCGATCGAGCCCTATGACGGGGCTGCGGACCCGCGGGATCACGTCGAGAGTTTCAGGACCCTTATGCTCCTCCACGGAGCATCAGATCCTCTCCTCTGCAAGGCCTTTCCGGCGACCCTCCGTGGCCCGGCAAGGGCGTGGTTCGCCGGCTTGGAGGCTAACTCAATCCAGTCCTTCGACCAGTTTACTCGCCTCTTCATCACCCATTTCGCCGTCAGTAGCCGGCGGCGACTGGTCTCCGACTCCCTCTTTGATGTCCGGCAAAACGAGGGAGAAAACTTGCGGGATTATCTTACCCGCTTCAACAAGGCTACGCTGGAAGTCCGGAACCTAAGCCAGGAGGTGGCTCTTTCAGCCCTGAAGCGTGGCTTCCGAAAGGGCAGACTCACCTTCTCCCTGGACAAACGCCTGCCGCGAAGCTTCCCGGAGCTGTTGTCCCGGGCGAACCAGTATGCGGACGCCGAGGAGGCAGCCGCCCACCGGAGCAAGGAGGCCGCCGAGATCCCTCCAAAGCTCGGGAAGAAAAGGCGAAAAGAGGCACGCCAGAGGAGGAGCCCGACGCCTCAACGTCGGCGCAGAAGCCTGTCGCCGGCGAGGAACCACGGCGCCCTACGCCCTCGTTCTCCGCCCCGACGTTTCAACCGGTACACTCCTCTCCTGACTCCCCGGGCCCAGATCCTCATGGAAATCAAGGGGCGGGAGGACCTCCCGGTCCCGAGACAGATGAAGAAGATTCCTGGGAGGAGGCCCTCTCGGGCGTACTGTGAGTACCACCGGGACCACGGCCACGACACCGAAGACTGCTTCCAGCTTCGGGACGAGATCGAGGCTCTCATCCGCCGAGGGCGTCTCGGTCGATATGTGAACGACCGACGTCCCCCCGCAGACCCGCGTCCGGCCGACCCGGCCCCTCAGGAGCCTCGAGAGCAGAATCGACCCGTCGCGGGCGTGATCCACACTATCACTGGGGGCTGCCCCCGGCCCGAGAGGAACGCAGGGGGCTCGACTGAAGCGTCAGGGGCAGCCGTCGCAAAGAGGCAGAGGGTCGGTAATGTAATCACTTTTTGTGATGAAGATGTAAAGGGGGTTCAGACCCCCCACGATGACGCCATGGTGATCTCCCTCACTATGGCAAACTATGATGTAAGGCGTGTTCTTGTGGATAGTGGAAGCTCAGCTGATATTTTGTTTTACGAGGCCTTCCAAAAGATGAGCTTGTCCAGACAATTGTTGCACAAAACATCCACCCCCCTCATAGGATTCACTGGTGACGCTATCTCGGCCGAAGGTGTCGTTGAGCTGCCTGTGACTGCGGGCGTTGCACCCGCAGAAGCCACGGTGCGGCTCTGGTTCTTGGTCGTCCGTGTTCCCTCGGCCTACAACGCTATCCTCGGATGACCCGGACTGAACGCCCTTCGCGCGGTGGTCTCTACGTACCACTTGCTCATGCGGTTCCCCACGGCGGCCGGGATTGGAGAGGTCCGAGGTGACCAACCGACCGCAAGGCAATGTTTCCTAGCAACTCTCAAAGGGAAGAAGCCCGTAGAAGCCTTAAGCGTCGAGTCCCTCGACGCCAGAGACGAGGTGGCCTTGCGGCACGGGGAGCCGGCCGAGGGTGTGATCGAAGTTCCCCTCGAGGAAGGTCGCCCGGACAGGACGATCCGGGTCGGCGCCAATCTCGACCTGGGAGCTCGGGCCCGGTTGGTGGAATTCCTCCGAGCCAATGTCGATGTGTTTGCCTGGTCGGCGGCCGATGTACCTGGGATCGACCCGGAGGTCATTTCTCACGCCCTCAACGTCGACCCGACCCACCGACCGGTAAAACAGAAGAAGAGACACTGTGCCCCGGATCGGATCCGAGTGGTCGACCAGGAGGTAGACAAGCTCTTGGAGGCAGGATTCATAAGGGAGGTCAGCTACCCCGAATGGCTGGCAAATGTCGTACTTGTCCGGAAGGCGAGTGGAAAGTGGAGGATGTGCGTCGACTACACCGACCTGAATAAGGCATGCCCCAAGGATAGCTTTCCGCTTCCGCGGATAGACCAACTTGTCGACGCGACTTCCGGATATCAGCTGCTGTCTTTCATGGACGCCTTCTCCGGCTACAACCAGATAATGATGGCTCCACAGGACGAGGAGAAAACTGCCTTTATAACAGACCGGGGGCTGTACTGTTACAAGGTAATGCCCTTCGGTCTGAAGAATGCTGGCGCCACTTACCAGCGCCTCGTCAACAAAATCTTCAAAGAACAAATCGGCCGGAACATGGAGGTGTACGTGGACGATATGCTGGTGAAGAGCCGCCATGCAGACCAGCACATCGCGGATCTGGAGGAGACTTTCGCCACCTTGCGGAAGTTTCACATGAAGCTGAACCCAGCGAAGTGCGCCTTTGGCGCTTCGGCCGGGAGGTTCCTCGGTTTCATTGTCAACCAGCGGGGGATCGAAGCCAATTCGGACAAAATCAAGGCCATCCAAGATATGTCCCCTCCGACCAAAGTGAAGGAGGTTCAGGAGCTCGCTGGGAGGGTCGCCGCGCTCGGACGATTTGTGGCAAAATCGGCCGAACGCTGCCAACCTTTCTTCAAGGTGTTGAAACGCCCGAAAGACTTCCTCTGGACGGCCGAATGTCAAGCAGCATTCGACCAGCTCAAGAAATACTTGGCGTCTCCTCCCCTGCTGTCCAAGCCGCAAGAAGGGGAGATGCTCTACCTCTATCTGGCGGTCTCCCCAACCGCAGTCAGTGCGGTACTGGTTCGGAAAGAGGCAAAGCTCCAGAAGCCTGTGTACTACATCAGCCGGGTCCTACGGGATGCCGAGACGCGGTATACGAAGGCTGAAAAGATCGCCTTCGCGCTGCTGACCGCGACCAGGAGGCTTCGCCCCTATTTCCAGGCCCATTCTGTCACCCTCTTGACCGATCAACCGCTGCGGCAGATCCTCAGCAATCCTGAGAATGCGGGACGGCTGGTGAAGTGGGCAGTAGAACTTGGTGAGTTCGACATCCGCTACCAGCCCCGACCCGCCATCAAGGCCCAGGCGCTCGCGGATTTCCTCGCTGAGTGCACGATGCAGGAGGCGGAACCTAGGTCGCCGGAAACACCCAGCCTCGACCTCCCGATTTGGACGCTTCACATCGATGGGTCGTCGAACCCCGAAGGTGGAGGGGCCGGGCTGGTCCTTACCAGTCCTGATGGAGTGATAGCCGAGTATGCCTTGAGGTTCGGATTTCCAGTGACCAACAACGAGGCGGAGTACGAGGCCCTAGTCACGGGACTCAAACTCACCAAGGAGCTCGGCATCCGGCGCCTGAAGGTCTTCACCGACTCCCAGCTGGTGGTCGGGCAGGTCCGTGGGGAGTTCGAAGCCCGGAACCCGACCATGCAGAATTACGTCCGGAAGGTGCAAGCACTCATTTCCGACCTCGGCAGTGTCGACATCCAGCAGGTCCCAAGAAGTGAAAATGCCAGGGTCGACAGGTTGTCCCGCTTAGTGGGCGCAGACGCGCACAACTTGTCGAGGGCGATCTACCTGGAGACCCTGGATGCCCCGAGCATCGGCGAGGCTGGAGCGGTGATGGCGATTGATCTGGAGCCATCTTGGATGGACCCGCTTGTCGCCTACCTCGCCGAAGGGATCCTCCCTGAAGACGAAGATCAAGCTCGGCGACTTGTTATGAAGTCCGCCCACTACGTACTCTATGAAGGGAGGCTGTATCGGACCTCGTTCACCGCCCCCCTCTTAAAGTGCCTCCGCCCCTCGGAAGCGGCCTACGTCCTCGGCGAAGTCCACGAAGGCGTTTGCGGATCACACCTGGGGGCTAGGTCCTTGGCGCACAAGATCATGAGGCAAGGCTATTATTGGCCTACCTTGTTGGAGGACTCAAAGGATCATGTACGGAAATGCGACGCCTGCCAGCGCCACGCCAACGTCCAGAGAGTCCCTTCTGTCCCCTTGGCACCAATCACTGCACCCTGGCCCTTCGCCCAGTGGGGAATGGATATCCTCGGACCATTCCCCGTCGCTTCAGCTCAGCGGAAATTTTTGATTGTTGCAATCGACTACTTCACCAAGTGGGTGGAGGCAGAGCCGCTGGCCACTATCACGGAGGCGCAAGTCCGGAAGTTCGTGAAGAAGAACATCATTGTCCGATTTGGGATACCTCGGGTCCTCATCTCGGATAATGGCCGACAGTTCGACAACAAGCATTTCCGTGACTTCTGCGAGGAGTTCGGGATCGAGCATCGGTTCACATCTGTGTCGCATCCCCAAACCGACGGCGAGGCCGAGGTCACAAATCGAACAATCCTCCAAGGAATCAAAGCGCGAATCGGTCGGACGGGGCAAGCTTGGGTCGAAGAACTCGAGAATGTCCTTTGGGCGTATCGGACCACGCATCGGACCCCTGCCGGGGAGACGCCTTTCAGCCTAACCTATGGCACGGAAGCCGTTGTCCCCGTGGAGCTCGGACTCCCCTCACCTCGGGTGGCCGCGCACCGACCCGAGGCCAATTCGGAGCAACTCCGAGGGAACCTGGATCTCTTGGAAGAAGCGAGGGAAATGGCGCAGGTTCGGATGGCGATGTATCAGCGGAGGGTGGCCCGATATTACAACTCCAAGGTCCGACCGAAGCTTTTCAGAATCGGAGATCTGGTGCTAAGGCGAGCTAAAGCATCTCAACCTGCGGAAGGTGGGAAGCTAGCGCCAAATTGGGAAAGCCCGTATAGGGTTCACTGGGTAAACCGACCTGGTTCCTACCAGTTGGAGGCCCTAGATGGTCGAGAAATTCCAAGGAGCTGGAATTCCGCTAACCTGCGGATGTATTACCAGTAGAACGACAATGCCAGAAAGACAGTTCAAAAATGTATAACACTTTTTATTTCAATAATTTCTGGTTACAACGGCGTGCTCGTGTGATTACAAGGAATTCCCAGAGGGGAATTAGGGTGTAAAGAAAGTAAAGAAGAGGTGGAGACTCCGAGGAGCTGGAGATCTGGGATCCCGAAACCTCCATCCGAAGCGGCTGCAATCCCACCGGAAGTGGGTGCTTCCAACCGGAGGCGCCATCGACGTCTCACGAAAAAGACGAAGAGCCAGCGCGGATGAAGAAGAAGTGGACGAAGGAGAAGTCCACACTGCTCCTACCCAGAGGCGCCATCCATGCCTCACGAAAAAGACGAGGAGCCGCCGCAGACGAAGCTCCCGCTGCCTCCAGGGGAACGCCACCTCCAAGGGATATTCCGGTCCTCCCCAGTGTTAGGGGAGAGAAGGAATACAAGGGAGAAGAGCATATGGAGGCGCGGTCCCGGATCAAGCGCCAGGTGCGGAGCTCAATCGGGAGGCCGAACTTCAAGGAGGGGAGACGTGATCCCGGATGAAACGCCTAGAGCGGAGTTCCGCCGGGGAGAACCTCCTTGTTGATCCCAGATGAAACGGCTAGTTGGCAGAAGTCGCGAAGGGCGCGCCTCCCGTTCCTTCGGTAGGGGTCTTTCAACCATGCGCCGGAGAGGAGGCCCACGATCCATGGCAACCTGAACAGCTCCGGCTTGGCAGGCTCCATCGCACCTGCACCTATATTTATTGCCAAACTGCGGCCCCCCGGTCATTCCGATGCGGGTGGCTCCAATAAATGCGGGCGCATTGAATCCGGAGCCGATCCGGCTCTCGAGGCGTATCTTCCCGCGATTTCCTAAGCGTTATTCTCCTTAATCGCATTCTTTGTGCAGGACACTCCGGGTGGCCTGTACCCCTAGGTCCACATATCTCCGCTCGCGCCCAGGCCGCATCCGCCTCGAAGAACGCGCGTATCGCGGCCGCTTAACTGACACTCCTCGCAAGCAGCAACTGGCGATCCGATTTCCCAGGTAACCCCTCAATTAGCATTTAATGCCCATCTGGTGTTTCCCAGGCGACGCTTGGAGAGGAGGAGAAACACGATCGCAGCTGGCCACGGAGAAATCCCGTCGGGCGGCAAGCGACAGGCGCACGACCAGCGAGCGGAATTTCCCGAGGCTCGGCCCTCGGATGCCAGGCTAACCCGATGATCATCCCGGGAGCAGACTAGCCTGAAGCCCCGACCGGTCGCCTCGGCTTGCGCCAGCCTTGGCCGACCAACGAGCGGAATTTTCCGAGGCTCGGCCCTCGGATGCCAGGCTAACCCGATGATCATCCCGGGAGCAGACTAGCCTGAAGCCCCGACCGGTCGCCTCGGCTTGCGCCAGCCTTGGCCGACCAACGAGCGGAATTTCCTGAGGCCTGACAACCCTCAGATGCCAGGCTACCCGATGATCATCCCGGGAGCAGACTAGCCTGAAGCCCCGATCGGTCGCCTCGGCTTGCGCCAGCCTTGGCCGACCAACGAGCGGAATTTTCCGAGGCTCGGCCCTCGGATGCCAGGCTACCCGATGATCATCCCGGGAGCAGACTAGCCTGAAGCCCCGACCGGTCGCCTCGGCTTGCGCCAGCCTTGGCCGACCAACGAGCGGAATTTCCCGAGGCTCGGCCCTCGGATGCCAGGCTACCCGATGATCATCCCGGGAGCAGACTAGCCTGAAGCCCCGACCGGTCGCCTCGGCTTGCGCCAGCCTTGGCCGACCAACGAGCGGAATTTTCCGAGGCTCGGCCCTCGGATGCCAGGCTAACCCGATGATCATCCCGGGAGCAGACTAGCCTGAAGCCCCGACCGGTCGCCTCGGCTTGCGCCAGCCTTGGCCGACCAACGAGCGGAATTTCCCGAGGCTCGGCCCTCGGATGCCAGGCTAACCCGATGATCATCCCGGGAGCAGACTAGCCTGAAGCCCCGACCAGTCGCCTCGGCTTGCGCCAGCCTTGGCCGACCAACGAGCGGAATTTCCCGAGGCTCGGCCTTCGGATGCCAGGCTAACCCGATGATCATCCCGGGAGCAGACTAGCCTGAAGCCCCGACCGGTCGCCTCGGCTTGCGCCAGCCTTGGCCGACCAACGAGCGGAATTTTCCGAGGCTCGGCCCTCGGATGCCAGGCTAACCCGATGATCATCCCGGGAGCAGACTAGCCTGAAGCCCTGACCGGTCGCCTCGGCTTGCGCCAGCCTTGGCCGACCAACGAGCGAAATTTCCTGAGGCCTAACCCTCGGATGCCTGGCTTAGCGCCGGAAGAAGTTCCTGAGGCCTAACCCTCGGATGCCTGGCTTAGCGCCGGAAGAAGTTCCTGAGGCCTAACCCTCGGATGCCTGGCCTAGTGCCGGAAGAATTTCCTGAGGCCTAACCCTCGGATGCCTGGCCTAGTGCCGGAAGAATTTCCTGAGGCCTAACCCTCGGATGCCTGGCCTAGTGCCGGAAGAATTTCCTGAGGCCTAACCCTCGGATGCCCGGCTTAGCGCCGGAAGAAGTTCCTGAGGCCTAACCCTCGGATGCCTGGCCTAGTGCCGGAAGAATTTCCTGAGGCCTAACCCTCGGATGCCTGGCCTAGTGCCGGAAGAATTTCCTGAGGCCTAACCCTCGGATGCCCGGCTTAGCGCCGGAAGAAGTTCCTGAGACCTAACCCTCGGATGCCTGGCCTAGTGCCGGAAGAATTTCCTGAGGCCTAACCCTCGGATGCCTGGCCTAGTGCCGGAAGAATTTTCTGAGGCCTAACCCTCGGATGCCTGGCCTAGTGCCGGAAGAATTTTCTGAGGCCTAACCCTCGGATGCCCGGCTTAGCGCCGGAAGAAGTTCCTGAGGCCTAACCCTCGGATGCCTGGCTTAGCGCCGGAAGAATTTCCTGAGGCCTAACCCTCAGATACCTGGCCTAGCGCCCGAAGAATTTCAAGAGTCGGGAGTCAGCGAGACGCTACCAAGAGTTAAAGAGAAGAAGGACGAAAGTGAAATGAAGAAACTCTATTTGCATTAACTTTCATTGTTTCAGGGCCGAGACCCATACAACTTGGCAAAACGCCAACACACAAAGAAAAGAACAAAAATACAGAAGGTCAGCTTGGAGGAACCCCCGGGTCGGGAACGCCGGGCACGTCCGCAGGGGGTAGGGAGATGGTTGGAGAATCAGCAGGCAATGGCGCCGGAGGGGAGTCGAGAAGGGAGATCCCACTCAGGTCAATTTCGGGGTACTTAGCCGACACCCTTGCCAGGCCTTCCTCGAAGCCTAAGACAAAGGAGTCGGACCCCGCGTCCGACATGTCACGGACGAACTCGTCAGACTGACGATAGGCCTGTACCGCCTCCGACATATCACGGGTGAACTCGGCGGACTGACGATAAGCCTGTACCGCCTGACGCCCGATCTCCGCACTCTTCTCGGCCAGCGCCGCCTCTGCCCGCTCCATAATCTGAGCCTTCGCCTCCAAGACCTTCGCCACAATCCGGTCATCCGCCTCGGAGGAGACCCTCAGCAGATCAGCCTGAGCCTCCTTGTGCTTCGCCTCGGCAGCAATGCGAGCAGCCTCAGCCTCCTCCAGGCGCGAATGAAGCTCCTGGTCGCTCGCGCGGAACTTCTCCAAGGCCGACTCCAATTCGCCCAGCTTGGCTTCAAGAGACCGGGTTTGGTTGCGGGCGTTGTCGGCTGACCGCTGGGCCTTCTCCCACCTCTCCCGGTAGTCGGCAGCCTTCCGGGACTGCTTCTCGGCCCGCTCCTCCGCCTTCTTGATCTCGCCCTCGAGACCCGAGGCAACCTTGAGTTGCTCCTGAGCCTCCAACAGTTGCTTCTCGAGGGTGACGAAGCCGAGTGCCCGCTCTTCGGCCACCTGGAGCCTCGTCTCGAGGTCCCTGGTCGTCCTCCCCGCCGCAGCCTGACCTCCCTCCTCTACTGCCTTCAGTTGGCTCTCGGCCCTCGCAAGAAGCCTCGCCTGTTCCTCGTAGCACTCCTCCAGGCGGATCATGTACTGGGCGAGCTAAGAGATAAGAAAAACGAGGGCGTCAGGCGGGGATCAATAGAGCCTATAAATGATGAAAGCGACCAAAAGAACACTCACCGACATGAGACAGACGCAGCTGGCAGCCCCAACGTCAGGGACCCTCATCTCCCGGACCCGCCTGCGGTCCTTCTCCAGCAGCACCGTCTCGATGAGGTTTCGGGCGCCGGCGAAAGTGAAGGCCGACCCCGACTTCTCTCCGGAGTCGGACGGTGGTTCTGCAGCCTTACCCTTACCCATCGCTTGGGGAAGAGTCATGCTGACCATGCTCGGGGCGGGGACCGCCCCTGGAATTGACAGGGTCCCGCTCGGCCGGGGCCTCGGCGCGTCCCTCCTCGTATCATCCGGAGCCGACCGAGTCGAAGGCTGGGCTGGTGACCGATCACGTCCGACCCGTCCATCTCGGGCGCGCCCGGGTGATGCCTCCGGAGAAACGGTAGTCTCGGCATCGGAGGGCTGATACAGCGTCAACTGCCGGTCCGCACCCGCGGCGTCCCCCTGATCGGTGGGTCCGGACCCGTCTGTCGGCGTCGGAGTCACCTGCTGGCGGGACTTCTTCGCCGGTGGGGCCCCGCTCGGAGGAGCTCGTTTCTTCCTCCGGACTGCTTCCAGTATGGACGTCCTACCAACAGCCGTTGCCTTGTCCGACCGCATGACGTCGTCGATCTCTGCAAAAAGGACGAGGTGGTCGGAGGTTGAGAAACTGAAGGAAAGAACGAGACGAAAGAGGAGAAAAGAGCTAAAAAAGAAATGGTGGCGGGCTCACGGTCAGCGGGGACCGAGCTCAGACCGACGTTCACCAAGGTATCCTCGGAAATAAGGCGAGCCACCGGGGGGAGCCGGCCCTCGGCAACCAACCCCTTCAAGACGGCGACGCCATCGGATTCCTCCCTCGACAACCTCGATAGGCCAATCGGGGACTTCATCGGCGTCTCCCAGGTTGCCCTGATTCCCCAAGAGGGATCTACGTCAATGAAAAAGAAACGCTCCTTCCAGCCGTGAATGGAGGAAGGAGCCTCCTTGACGAGGCCGCACCCTCGCCGCGCCGCAAAGCACCACCACCCTCTGTCCTGGGGGTGGCCGTTCAGGCCGTAGCATTCCCAAAAGACATTCAGGGTGGCGGGAACCTCGTGCATGCGGCAGAGAACCTGGAAGGCCGTCAGGGCGCGCCATGAGTTCGGCACCAGTTGCGTCGGCGCCACTCTTAAACCCCGAAGCACCTGCACAACTAAGTTCGAGGGGGGAAAGCGGAACCCGGCCTGAAGAATGCCCTCATTGATGGCAACCTTCCCTGGAGGAGGATGGGACATCCTCTCCTCAGGCCCCGGGAGCGTAACATTGCAGGCCTCGGGAAGGTGGTATCGAGCCACGAACCTATCTAGGTCTTCGGCGACCAGCTCCGACTTAATGCGGTCTGCTCTCACTTCGCCCATCCCTAATGGCCAGTGAATCTACGGTCAGGACGGGGTCAAGAAGGGGGAAAGGACCGGAACGACTGTAGTACACTAATACAGAAGGAGAAAGTATGGAGAGCCTTAAATTGAAGAATGGGGCAACTCACCGGAAAAGAAGGAAGAACGGCTCCGAGAGCGTCAAAGGAGGAGCAAGCGAATAGTCCGACGGCAATGACGGCAGCGCAAAGGAGAAACTCGAAGATGTCTGTAAAGAGAAAGGCGGACGGAGGAGGGCCCCCGGTTAAATAGGCGGAAAGGTGGGTGACGCCTCGGTGACGCCAGAGGACGCCTGGCTGCCGAAGGGTCGCTCGCGCCCCAAAGGCAAATCGACGCCATTAAGGAAGGATGTCCGCCGAAATCCTCAGACTGCCAGGTCAGCAACAACCGCCATACGCCATAAAGAAGGCGGGGAGCTCGAAGCGCGCGCGTCTCTCCGAGGGATGGCGGCAATCTCGAAGCATCACTCCCTTCACCCGTTCCCCTTCTGGTTCCGGGCTCGGAAGTGGGGGGCTACTGTTACGGGGGAACTTAGCCACCATGCCCCACGTGACCGGCACGCGCGCCCAGGAAGACTACGGCAGCCCCTTGATCCAGCAATCCGACCCCGAGTCGGACATCTTCGTCTCCGCAGCCCGACCCCGAGTCGGCTGCCCCTTGATCCAGCAATCCGACCCCGAGTCGGACATCTTCGGCTCCGCAGCCCGACCCCGAGTCGGCAGCCCCTTGATCCAGCGATCCGACCCCGAGTCGGATATCTTCGTCTCCGCAGCCCGACCCCGAGTCGGTTGCCCCTTGATCCAACAATCCGACCCCGAGTCGGACATCTTCGGCTCCGCAGCCCGACCCCGAGTCGGCAGCCCCTTGATCCAGCGATCCGACCCCGAGTCGGATATCTTCGTCTCCGCAGCCCGACCCCGAGTCGGACATCTCTCGATAACGACAGGCTATTCCCCAGAGGCACGCCGCAGCCTCCTGCTCCACTACTCCCTGCAACGGTTGTATCTGGCGCTGCTCCACGATCCCCTGTAACAGCCGTACAAGGCGGAGCTCCACTACGCCCTGTCATGGCCGTACCCAGCGCTGCCCCACGACGCCCTGTAACGGCCGTGTCAGTGGCAGCTCCATCGTGCCCCACGATGACGAACCCCCCTGAAAGATCCCCCAGCCTGGTATATATGCGGCTGGGGGAGGAGGGGGGGTAAGCAAGAACTTCCAGTGCATTCTCTTACTTGCTACTATTATCTCTCCTTCTCCTCCAATCTCCTCTGACTTGATCGTCGGAGGGCCCCCACTACCCCAGTGGTGGTGCGAGGCTTGCTTGCAGGTTTCCCGGTGGAAGGTGGAGCGCAATCAACACCAACCAAGGCAACTCAAACGGAACCCCGTTCACACCGCTGTGCCAATCGTTCTCGGTTTGGACCACCAGCAACATTACTATTTCTCAAAAAGGTTATGAATTTCATCTTTTGATTTTTGGCATAAACATTAGCCAAACATACCCCCGTCTCAAAATTCATCCTACTAGCAAAAAAAAACTAGGCACTAAAACATCAAGTTAACCCCACAAGAGCCTTAATTAATGGCCAAGCATGACCATTAATTCAACAAAAGCAGTGCATGATAAATTTCGGAATGAATCTACTTTCATTGTGTTCAACTTCAAGTAAGCATCAACATAACCAATGCAATATATGGCTACGGTGGAAGATGTTAAACTGTTAGTGAAATGGCATTATACCTTATTGTTAGCTCAGTTTTTTGCAACAAAAACTATATTGATAAAAGGTATTCGAGTCCTAGTCGAAGTAGGGATCAATTGACAACATTAAGCCACCATTGGTTCAATCTAACAGTTCCTAGGTCACCATTAGATAGATTTTTACACCTAGAAACATCTTATGGTGCGAGATCAGTTCTAAAAGATCTATTTTGGATATTTTTGGGTCCTATTTGAGTTTTAAAGGATCCCAATATTATGTATCAATATAAGGGCCCTCAAACACTAATAACCACCTCATGTATCCTCCTTTTCTGAATGTTTGTAGTTTTGTGTGATCTTTCTTGATGTTCTCATGTGGTGTGACTCTGCTCAATGTGGAGTTAATTAACACTAGTTAGTTTGTGGGATTTAGTTGGTGAGACTCCGACTAGTTATCTTAGTTTAAATTGCTTTCTACTTTTTTGTCCTTTGCCTTCTTACTATCTAGTTATCCTCTAGATAACTTTGTTTCTTTGTTTTTTGCTTTCTAATTAGCTGTTAAATCAAACATTGTAGTTTTGATTAACCTTCTAGCTATTGTAGTCTTTATTTTTCTTACCTCAATGAAGATACTGAAATTTTATTTTATTATTCTTTGTTTTATTATAGATCTCTTTTAAGGCGACAAATGTCTTGTTTGGATTTTACAGGTTTATCTTCATGGTCTGCACTCTACGTTGAACCTTGCTTGCAAGCATTTTTAACCTAATACTTCCATAAATCCAAATTACGACAACTTTTTTTCTTCTTGCTTCCATTCACTTACCCTAACCTAATATCACTAGATGAGCGATCCCCACAATACCAGCTTGTATCCATAGACTATCAATTTTATATCTTATATTTGTGGGACGGAAGGTTGTGATAATCAGTCCAGATTAATTGGAAATTGCTTAGAATCATAAAAATACGCAAATGTCATTGCCAATATGAATATTGAATACTCAAATATATAATGGCTCCACTATTGTAAGGTTGTTACATGAAGAGGTTATAGAAATATGCCAGATTTAGAAATACTATACGACTATTAGAAATTCAATTGTGTATTTTAGGCCAAATGAACTTTATACGGACTAACCGATACTTAATAAAATTTTTGTGGATCTTCCATTTTTGCATCCAAAAAAGATAAAAAATAATCAAATCCGAACTTAATCTTGATTGTCTTATTATATTCGAGTTTGGATCTTGCTAGGATTTGATCTAAACTCGACTTTTCTATGCCCATGTAAGCACAAATACTTATTTTGAATAGAGAATGACTGCAAAACAACAACAATAGCAGTAGTAGCAGCATTTTCAGATAAAACAGATTGATTTTGCTACGAAGGATGATAATTAAATTCGTAAATAATAGATCTTTAGGGTCTCTCACTAACATAATTCATAAGTCTCATCTTGTGTAGACTGTTTATGCTATGATTTTTTTCTTTTATTAATCGCAAATCATTGCTATATTTCCAACACAATCAGGTAAGTAGTTTGAAAATGGATAGAAAGACTACCTAGCACACCAAAAGCCAACAAATACATGTAGGACCCACACCAAATTATGCACTCAATCTCTTCACCTCCTAACTCAACTTGTTTGATGCATCTTCCACAATAGAAAAACAAATAAATAAATAAAACTCCAAAAGAAATTGCCGTTCTCCCCTTCTCCATAATTTATGTACTCATTTGGTCTGTGGAAAGAATTTTTCCTCACCGAAATATTTTTTTTCTAAAAAACTGATTCCTAAAAATATGATACTTGTAAAAATAATTTAGCATATTTGGTTAACCATGGGGGGTAGCATATTTCACAAAAACTTACGTTTAGTTGAGTATCTATTTTTCTAAAAAAATTACATAAAATATCTATTATACTCTTAATAAAGAAAAAGATCTTATAAGAATAATTTTTAAAAAAAAACTAATATCTAATAGGCCGAAAAATAGCTTTTTTTATGTTGCCTATAAATTTTTATTTACCATAAAAAGTAAAAATTTTATTTGTATGAGAATGCTACGAGCCATCTCCCTATTTTGAAAATTTCAATTAAATAATTTTTTATTTTATTTTTCCGTTCATCATTTTTTTTTCACATTGCATCCTGCGAAACAAACGAGTATTATAAGAATCTCAACTCCGCCTGGTCCTCCCTCTCATGATTTCTCGATTCCTCCTCCCCTCGTAATCTCCTCCACTCCACGGCTCTCATCGCCGCTGTTATCTTGATCATCATGTGCTTCAAGAAGGGCCAGGATGAGCTCACGCTGGAGGTCACCGTCCTCTCCGCCCAGTCCCTCAAGAAACCCTCCTCCTTCCTCTTCCCCCGCCGCCTCCGCCCCTACGCCACCCTCTCCGCCGCCCATGATCACCACCACCACCAGCAGCAGCAGCCCCTCTTCCGCACCCGCGTCGATGAAACCGGCGACGGGAACCCCACGTGGCACGACACGATCCGCGTCCCCGTGGACCGCTCCTTCCTCCGCGTCGCCGGCGGCAGGCGGGAGGACGAGGAGGAGGACGCGGCGGTCCACGTCACCGTGCTGTCGAAAAGCCTCGTCGGCGGCCCCACACGGCTGGGGTTCTGTCGGATCCGCCCCTCCGACGTCCTCGACGGCCTCCTGCCGCCGGCCATGCGGCGCCGTCTCAGTTACGCGCTTCGCTCCTGCCGCCACGGCGGCCGCGGCCGCGGCGTCGTCCACTTCTCCGTCCGCCTCGTCGGCCCTCTTTTGAACCGCGCGGCCCCGCCAACGCCGCCTGCGGCGGCAGCTCCGCCGTACCAGGGCTGGGGCCGGGTGGCGATCGGGATCCCGGTGGCGGGGGCTGCGTCGGCGAAGGCGTTCCCCGTGGCGGAGTGGGGCCGGGTGGGAGGGAATCACTTCGACCTACGTGGCGGGCTGGAGAATCGACACGTAGCATGCTGGCGTTAGACTTAGACTTTTGATGGAAATTTGTTTGACTTGAAGTTCCGTTCCCCTTTGGAGGACGGTCGGGTCGGTCGGTCGGATGCTTATCCCTGAACGGGACGTGGAAAGGGTCAAATTTTGGGTGTGTGTCTTTTCTACAGGGTGACAAGTTTGTGCAAGCGTATATATATATATATAATATACTGTGAAGGTACAGTGTAATAATTAGGTCTTGATCAATCGGGACCCTGCGATCGATGGGCAATCAAGAAACTGGACGGTGATGATGCCCTTTGGTGTTTGTATCCTGTCTCCCAGCTCAAGTCAATCGTTGCAAGAAGAATCATTTCCGGTTCAATAGCTTGGCACCATTTGAAAAACCCAAACATTTCTTGGGGTTTTTTTTTTTGGACAAACCTGTTTTATTCGTTGTTTGCCTCAAACACAAACGGCTTTTTCTAGCGTGCATGGTCAGCATGGATCACCCAAGAAGATTGAAGGTGCCCAGGAGTAACAATTTACTGAAATAAATTTGATTTTGCCCCTTGGATAAATATTTTTGAGAATAATATTAAAAGTGATATCGATCAGTTTATGAAAATAATAAAAATGAATTATCCATGTCAAGCATCTTGAAAGACGATTCCTAGGGTTTGAATAAGCAATACCCATAATGTGGAAAAGTGGTAGTATGATAATACCGGGCGTGTGGCACACGTGACTAAGAGAAGATGATGAAAATGATGGAAGGAATTTGATATCATACTGATAGGGGGAGAAATGGATCGTCCAACCCACAACAAAAAGGCCGCCCAGTTACGGCCCAATGAACGTCAACGACCATCAAGCTAAATCTTCACTTCGACCCAAAGTCAGCTCGACTTCGGAACTTCGCCGAAAGCTCCACCAACTTCAGATATTCACCGGCTCTCCCGACCAAGCTCGGGGTACCTCCAGACATTTGCCAACCCGCCCCGACCAAGCTTGGGGCGCCTACCCCAGCAGTACGCCCCGACTCTTGAGCTCGGGGCGCTCCACCGAGCACGCCTCGGAACCCGGAAAGCCGAACTACTCCTAGCACCCGCCAAGCCGACCTCGTCAAACGCATGACGCGACTACTTAGCGAGCTCGGCCTCGCCAACGAACGCACTCATGTGCGGGCCTACGCCCACCTATGTGGCGTACTTCATAACACTACCATGTCACGTCTCCATAACTGGCTTACAGCAGTCAGACGACACCTTGACTACTCCGGTTATACCCTGCCATGACTGTCAATACCTTACCGTTCTCAAGAATGGGCAGTACCGCACGCCACCAGCCAGCCTAAGCTGCGCGCCATCCGGCTCAAAGCCACGCCCCCTCATGATGAGAGCTAATAGTGTCTCCGCCACCTGGGCCACTCCACCGAGACTATAAATAGCTCGGTCAGGTAACTTCTAAGAGACTTTGGCTAGACCAAATTTACCCCACTCTAACTTAATCATCGGAGGGCCCTCACCGAGAACACTGGTAAGGCTTTGTGCAGGTCCGCGGCCGTCGCGCAAGAGGTAGCTTCCATCTTCCCCTTTCAACTACCGGCGGCTCCCTCGATTCCACCGGCGTGGTCACTCTCAGGCCAAATTTGAACCACAACATTTCTGGCACTAGAGGAAGGGCCTGAGTCGTGATCATGAGGCTAAGAAGTCATGGAGCTCCGAGTGCATTAAGCAGTCGGGCCTCGCTACCCGGCCGCTCTCGTCAAAATTCACCCTCTGCAGTACCTGCGCCAGCGGACCAGGTCCCGCAAATCCAGCCAGAGCGATTTGACCTGATCTTTCAGCAAGTTCAAAAACTGACCGCAACTATCCAGGGTCTGCAATGAAGCGGGGCCCATTCTGCACCTCCTCTATGTGGGTGTGAATCCGCGAGATGTCACCCGCAGCGTCGCTCCCCTATCAGACACCATACGGCGGGCGAAAGGGAGCCCCGTCGTCGTCAAAGTCCCCACCAAGTCCAGTCTTCAAGCCAGGAGAGCTCACCGCGTCGTCGTCATCCTGGAAGCCGGCGTCGAAATCTAACCCCCCGGTCGCAGGAGCAGCCGTCAGAGGCAGGGTTTGCCCCGTGTCAAGGCCCCTGCAGTGTCGACCAAGAGCCGGAGGCCCCGCCGACCACTGGCGACGGCGTCCCCGTCGAGACTCAATAGGAAGGTCGAAGAGCTGGAGCGACAGATCCAAACGCTCTGAGACCAGGCTCTTAGGCGCGACATGGACGTTGATTTCACGACCGAGTCTCCATTCTCGCGATCGGTTGCAGACGAGCCGATCCCCCAGAGGTTCAAGATGCCACAAATGGAACCATATAACGGTTCGTCCAATCCTCTGGACCACCTGGAGAGCTACAAGGCTCTCATGGCTCTTCAAGGAGCCACAAATGCCCTGCTTTGTAGAGCCTTCTGTTGCCCAAGGTGACAAGCCAAGAGGGGGGGTGAATTGGTTTCTTTTAATTTTAACTATCTTACTTGTGTTAAATGATGAGTTAGTGAACTTAAACAAATCACAATACAAACAATAAGAAGTATAGTGGTTCGGTGCTCTCCTTAGCACCTACGTCCACTCCCCAAGCGACCCCTTGGGAATTCACTATAATCCCGCGGATTACAGTTGGATTGTTTTCCAGGCTCACAATCTAAAAACCTTTACACTTTGGTTTTCCGGGTTCACCAAAAACCTATGTTGGTTTTACAGGCTCACCAACGAACCTATACAATTGGTTTTACGGGTTCACCAACAACCTACGTTGGTTTTACGGGCTTACCAACAACCTATGTTGGTTTTACGGGCTCACCAACGAACCTTTACAATTGGTTTTCCGGGTTCACCAATCAACCTATTCCGTTGGTTTTGCGGGCTAACCAACCAACCTTTACAAGTAGTTTAATAAACAAAGGAAGAAGATTTAAACTCCTAGATGAGCAAATATAACAATATAATCTACAAAGAAGAGTTTAGAGAATATTTATCGCTTGATGTGACTTCTCTCTTCTTTGTCAAGGATGCTTCACTCTTCAAGGGTGGATGGAGCTCTTGATGACTCTTTGAATCTGTTCAACCACTTTCTTTTGATTCTTGAATGAAGCACTTGGATGAAGCTTGCCTTGCTAGGGTTCTCTCTTGAATGCACTTGATGTATTTTCCAAAGCTTGCTTCCTCTGATGAATACTCCCTCTTAAATACTTCTCCAACCTCCAAATAGTCCTTCCTGACCGTTGGATTGAAGACACTAGCCGTTTATAGCCGTTGGGAGTCCAAAAAGCACTTCTGCACAACTAGCCGTTATGCTTCTGCCCGTGCTTGGGTCGACCCAAACTTTTCTTGGGTCGACCCAAACCTTGGGTCAGCTCAAACTTTTTCTTGGGTCGGCCCTCTCAGAAAATTCAGAACCTTGAATTTCAGCCTTTCTTCACTTGGGTCGACTCAACCTTTCTTTGGGTCGACTCAAGGTTCAGTTGGGTCGACTCAACTTCTTCTTGGGTCGACCCTAACAGGGTTTCCAGAGAACCTTTTCTGTCTTCTTTTCTGTCTTACCTTTGGGTCGACCCTCTCAGGGTTTGGGTCGACTCAAGCTTGGGTCGACTCAACTATATCTTGGGTCGACCCTCTCAGTAAATCCAGAAAACCATTTTCTGAGTTGTTTTGAGTATCTTGATGTTTGGGTCGACTCATGCTTTCCTTGGGTCGACCCAACTCACTGTTCATCTGTGCCATTTTTGCAGAAGTGTGCCAAATGCTTTCTTGATGTGCCGGGGTCGACCCAATCATCCTTTGGGTCGACTCAATCCACACTTTGCTGCATCTCAAGGTTAGATTCATTCATATAAACAATGAAATGTATCTATATCAATTTATACAAATATACTGAGAGTAACAGACTTATAAATGAAGTATCGTTTTAACTTATAACATACTCTTGTTAAATGCTTGTTAATCATCAAAATAACACTATCATTCTCAATCTCCCCCTTTTTGATGATTACAAAATAAAGAGTATGAGCCTATTGAATCTTAAAATCAGTTTTTGAAAGGGCTTAACTTGCTGAATTTCAGCTTTTCATATATAAGAATGAAGTCTCCCCCTATATCATTCAAATGTTGCCAGTTTGACTTTTTGAATTGTTCCCCCTTTCATTTACAATTCATTAAAGTTGAAACTCCAAAAATTTGAGATAAAACATGAGTTTCAGATTATGTATCGAGGTGTGAAAGGTGCGTGCCAAATTCTGAAATTTGATATAAATTTTTGAGTTGATCATTTTCATTGTTGCAAATTGCTCCCCCTTGGATGTATATGCTTTCCTATATGATTTTCAATTTGTTTTACAAATTATTTCTCTTTCTTTCTTTACTTCTCCTCTTATTACTCTTTCTTTACTTCTCCCCCTTTTTGTTACTCTATTTACTTTATCTTTACTTCTCCCCTATTACTCTATCTTTACTTCTCCCCTATTACTCTTTCTTTACTTCTCCCCCTTTTTGTTATCATCAAATAGGTACATGGGAAAAGATGCAATAAATAACAAACTTCAAACTTCATTGATCAAAATAGGAACATTTTCGTACATTCATGCCAAAAACAAAAACAAATACAATGTTCCTTAATCAAAGTTTAAGATACATGATAAACACAAAATACATATGAGAACTAGATATCTAGCCTAGGCTTTAAACAGAAATGCTAATATCAGCCTAGGGAGTATCTAATGGCTGTGATCTAGTCCTCATCCTCCTAGTGTACGTGGCACGGGGAGGTCGGCTCTGTAGCTTCTCTTTCCGCACGTTGGATCCGTGAGACTCTTCCGGATTGCTTGGCTACGGCTCTCTTGGGTCTCATTTCTCCAAGATCGTGAAGTAATCTAGTGTTTGGAGATGATTGGAAGAGATTGGAGAGTGGGGAATAAGGTTTTCGGAAGAGGACAAAGGGTAAACAGTGCCCTAAAAAAAAGCTCACGGGTCCCCCTTTTAACAGTAGGGTCCCGACGTTGGGTCGACTCAAGAATTTTCTTGGGTCGACTCAACGTTGGGTCGACCCTATTCTGGGTTGGGTCGACCCAAGTTCAGAAATTTTTCCTTTCTCTTCCTTTTCGCTTCAAATAATTTTCCTTGCTTCCAATCCTTACAAATTCTTTCTGGGACAATGATACATGAGTAAGGAATCTATAGATTACAAGTTTGACTCATGTTTCATGGATTTTTAGAAATGGGAGGAATGTATCATGAGACTGCTTGCTCCCTTTTATATCTCTTCAATAAAAAGGATCACATATGCTTAATTTCCTCCTTAGCGTGCAGACTCTATCTTCACTCAAGGATTTTGTGAATATGTGAGCTAATTGTTTTTCAGTACATATATGCTCAATACATATGTTTCCATTTTGCACATGATCCCTAATAAAATGATATCTTATTTCTATGTGTTTGGCTTTAGAAAAGAGACATTTAAGATGTGAGCCAAAAGAAATCTCTAAATGTAGATTCCAAAGATTTTTTTTTTTAAAATCAAGTGTAGATGGAATCTTTTTCAAGTTATTTCAAGGAGTATCAAGAATAATATTCAAAGAAGGCACGAATGAAAATTTAACACCTTTATATATATATATATATATATATATATATATATATATATATATATATATATATTAAGTATATAGCAAGATGAGAGCAATCTAATTAATTTTCAGAGTATAGTATAAGAGCAAATAAAGATCAAAACTTATATACTCGAAAAACATAAGATTATGTTGAATCCTTAATTCTTAATGACTTCAAAGTTCTTTCATGATATAAAAGTATTGGGGCATAGATACCAAGACATGAATTTATGCAGTGCAGGATACATAAAATTCAAGGCTTTGAAAGTTCTTTTAGAGCTCTCTTAAAAACTTTCTTTTACTCCTTTAAAGATCATAGCATCAAAATCAATTAAAATGAATTGGCTCAGGAGTGAAACACTAAAGTGCAAGCCAATAAGAACTCATAAGTAGATTCCAAGATAGATTTTCGAAACTAAGACAGATGGAATCCTTTTCAATTAAATTTTCAGAAATAAATGATTTACCGATGAGTACAGATGGAAATCCAACTTTCAAAAGATATTCAATGAAACACAAAGTTTAATACCACTTTACATTTAGTATTCTTTGTCTCATCTTTAGATGCGAATTTATACGATTAAGTTCTATATGATCTCTCACTCTGAAATTTTCTTTCTCCCCCTTAATTAATCATTCCATTTGAGAATTTAGAGTTTGAAGATAATTTTCAATAAAGAGATTGAGTATTTAAAGCTCCCCCTCAAAAGATACATTTTCTTTCAAACCCTTTTTTTTTTTTTTTGTTCTTCTATAATATCAAGAATGTAGAGTGATCTAGAATTTTTCAAAATTTATTGCAATCACTCTTTTTAATCTTTCAAGAATAAATTATATTTCCTCTTATTTTTTTTTGAATATGTATGGAAATATTAATCAGAAAATAATTCTTTTGAAGCTCAAATTTCTTTCAAAAGTAATTACATTTTCTTTCCTATAAGAATTATTGAAGTGAGTTGAAATATTCTAAGCTTTAGGATCATTAACTCTCTTCTTAAAAATAGCTTTTCTTTTTAATGATAGAAGCATTTAATTATGTAGGAGTGTATATTCAAAATATTAATTTCTTAGTCATAGTTTTTCAGCAATGTATATATGAAGCACCATAAATCTTTTTAATATCAAAATAATATCATATGTTTAGAACCATTTATTTGCAATCAAGATCATTGAAAAACACATCATTTAGACCAATTTCAGTACACTTATAAGATAAAAAAAAATGATATGTTTCAGATGCGTATCGGAGCAAACAACCAAGGTATCCAAAGTAATTCTATTTTTCTTAAACCGTAGTTTTCATCTAGAAATCATATTGAGTTATTCCCCAAAATGATGCAATCATTGAAGTATATAATGAAAGTTACAAAAATGCAACGATAGAAGCATTTTTAAATTAAGTTTAAGCTTTTATCCTTAAGGTGTGTTTTCAAGTGATCGAAACTTCATTTGGCTTTTCACAAACTTTTTATATACTTTCATTTATCTTGTCATTCATTTTCTCATTTTTGAATTTCTTCCTTTAACCACTCAGTGAATATTCTAATCTTCATTTCTTTTGGTTTTACTTTTCTATGCTCTATACTCTATTTGCTCCCTATCCGGTGGAGTTGGAAGGGGCACGAGGTACTACCACTAGCCTCCCTCTTGTGCCGTCCCTAATATGCCCTACACCGAATAGTTGGGTCAAATAGTGCCGGGTACTACCACTAGCCTCCCCATTGGCACCATCCCTATGATGAGCAATATAGAAGGGTTAAAATGTTCACTTCAAACTTTTTATGTAATTAATTACAGATTTTATCTCTTCCAAAAGGAATGTTCATATTAGTCTCACAAATGTGCCAAATATATTATGCTTGTTTTGCTTTTCCTAAAGATTGGAGTATTCCCTTGAATAATTGTTCATTTTCTTTTCTTTATCTCTCTTTCTTTTTATTATTTCAAGTAATTACATGAAAGAGCAGAATAAAAAATTAATCTAATATGCTGCATATAAATATATACCATGCAAACAGCATTTTCATTATGCCCAATGATTCATAGCTTATCACAAGTTATTTTGAATTAGAGGTTTGAGGCATAAGCTTGTGTATTTCATGGTTATGCATTATATAGGAAAAGGTAGTTTAATCACACCATGAAACAATTATTACTAGCATGAGAATGAAGCATGATATCAAGATGATCAACAATTAAAGGTTTAATCATGCTACCATATAATTTCACACTATTGATTTTGCTCAACTAACTCGCAAGAGAAGAGTTTAGATTACCAGTGCATTTAGCATTCTTCAAGCCTAATACCTTTTAGATTCTTTACACCCTTGGCTGAAGAAAGTCTCTCCCTTTTTTTTTGTTTGTAAGGGAATGTTTATTGTATCTTTCGTCGATGTGTCCTTCAAGTTGAAATTTCTTGCTCATAAATTCTGTATCATTAGCAAAATCTTTTTCTTTTCTTGAAGGCAATTCATTAGGTTCTCTAGGATACAAAAACATTCATACAACATATTTCTTAACTAGATGACCCAACATGAGACATGACAATAATTGAATTTGAGTCACTTTACTCAAGAGATTGCCTAAGTATAAGCAAGCACAAGTCACTTGAACTAAAGAGATAACTTCATTAAGTAAAATGGTTCAAGGACAAGCATGTGAGGCAATAGAAAGATTCATTAAAGTTAAATCAAATTTTTTTTTTTGTTTTCAGAATCAATTTAAATTAGATTCTATTTGCATAAGATAATTATCAATAAGACGTGCTAGCTAAGTTTTAATCAAATTATCTTAAACAGTTGTTTCTATCAAAATTCAGATTGTTACATAGAATCAAAATGATAAACTACATTCTCAATAAAGGATCTAGTTTTAATAAGAATAGTATGAATTGATATTTCTACAACTAGTATCTTTTCATTGAATTTTCAATATACATTGCTTGAAGAGTGATATCCAAAGAAATATTTGTTTTATCAGATTTGACATTATTTTCATAAGAACATATCAAGCATGACATGTATGACTGAAAAATATAAAAGATATACAATATATCATTTTCTATTTTTCAGAAGATCAAAAGGAGTTTTCTAATAGAAACCATATGTATGACAAGCAATGATGATAGCTTTTAACAGAAATCATTTAAGTAGATGACTATCATACAACATTGTCTTTTTCATTTCTTCAAGGATTCTATCAACCCTATTTTATTTATGGTGTTCTTGGTGTAGAAACAATTATATTCAATATTATTTTCTGTGCACAACTTAATAAGGAATTGGTTTTCAAAACTATGCCATGATACAATTTTATTTTCATAGTTTGCAAACCTTTTTCATTTGAACCCTTTTTGTGAGTTTGTGCCAATGCAGAAAATATTTCAATTTAAGTGCCAAGAACAAAGCCAATGTAAGCTTTTGAAAAACTTAATGATGTAAACAACATCTTTAGATTTAGAAATTGTTTTTTTTTTTTCCTTAGTTAACATGCGTAGCAAACTTTTACCTTGCAGAAATTAATCTAAGTAAGTCAATGACAAGGTCTTTTGAGACTAAGTACATACTAGCATGAGTTAATGCCAAAATAAAGGTTTCTTTAATCTTGGTATTCATAGTGCATATATGAGACTTATAAAGCAAATCATAATACATTTCAGATAATCATATAAGGAATGAATGGTATAATAACATGATGAATTACATTCATACCTTCACGAAGGATAACCTAAGATTTCATAAGTATTATGCTCAATAAAGTTTTAGCATGAAATCAGCATCAACCATTTATATTAGAGAAGAAATTTAGATTTTGAAAAACTTAAAGGAGAAGGTTATACATATTCATTCATTGTTTTCTTATTATCATGCAAGCACTAGAAAAATTTTATGCTAAGATCGTTGAGATAAAAATTCAACATATGAGGCATTTAAGAACTGTGATGCAGAGAGTATCGTAATTTCATAAAAAGATAATTTTGATACACGATGTAGAATGTTAAACCTTATACTAGATTTAATGAATAAATTGAGACTTATTTTTAATTATGTGTCAACGCACCCATTTGTATGAAAGTTTCATTTGTTCCATGGGTAGCTTGGCACACTTATATCTACACCCTCATATTTTCATTTTGGGTACCCAAGCTTGCTTGGGTCCTTGAGGGTTAGTGCATATGGTTCCTTTTGGAACCCAAATCTGTTTAAACGTAATAACTTTACCATTTGATTTATTCGTATTAGAACCATAGGTAAAGTTTTTATGCCCAATCTTTTTATGTTTGAAATAAGTTATCTTATTTAATGGTTTGCTTGGCGAATTGATAACCTTTTTCTTTAGGGGTTTATTGTTGAGTAAAGAAATCCAGCCAAGTCTTGATTTATCAAAAACAGCATGTTGACTTTCAAACATCGTTTTTAATCTTTCTGAACTTACAGTGAATTTGTTAATAAAAGATTTCAATTGGTTAACTTCTTCACTTAAGTTTTGATTTTCTTTAATTAAATTCTGATTTTTCTGAATCAATTCTTCTAAATTTAATCTTAAGCGTTCATTCTCAGAATTTAATTTGTCTTTCATTTCAGCAGTAGAATTTCTTTCCTCTGACATTTTCAGATGTAGCCTTTTATTCTTTAAACTAAGCTTCTTATTCTTTAAATTAAGCTTCTTGTATTCTAAGTATAAATCAGAAAATGCATCATGAAGTTCATCAAATGTAAAATTAGATTGAGCTTCAGTATGTGCTTGATTTTTGAATGAGAAATCACTTTGTATTCGAGTACATACCTCATCTTCATGTGCCATAAAGCAAGGATTTTTAATTTCAGTTTGCTGCTCTTCTTCTTCAGAGCTAGTTTCAGATTCACTAAAAATGTTAGTGCATTCATATTTACCTTCAAGCATATTCCAGATTTCCTTAGCAGTTATGCAAAAAGATATGCTATTAAGTTCACTATAATCTAATGCACAATATAGAATATTCATGGCTTTTGCATTTTGCTGATTAGTATTTGTGTGTGGCCCGTTGACTATGATACTCCATAAATCATAGTCATGTGCTTGAATGAAAATGCGCATGCGTGCTTTTCAATGTGTGTAGTTTATGCCATTAAATAGTGGAGGTCGATCAATTAACTGTCCCTCTCCTAGGAAACTGTTTATTTGAATTGTCATGATCTTTGGCTCTTTGACGGTTAGGTCAAAATCAAAAAGGCAAGGAATTATAGAGCACCTGCTCTGATACCACTTGTTGCCCAAGGTGACAAGCCAAGAGGGGGGGTGAATTGGTTTCTTTTAATTTTAACTATCTTACTTGTGTTAAATGATGAGTTAGTGAACTTAAACAAATCACAATACAAACAACAAGAAGTATAGTGGTTCGGTGCTCTCCTTAGCACCTACGTCCACTCCCCAAGCGACCCCTTGGAAATTCACTATAATCCCGCGGATTACAGTTGGATTGTTTTCCGAGCTCACAATCCAAAAATCTTTACACTTTGGTTTTCCGGGTTCACCAAAAACCTATGTTGGTTTTACGGGCTCACCAACGAACCTATACAATTGGTTTTACGGGTTCACCAACAACCTACGTTGGTTTTACGGGCTTACCAACAACCTATGTTGGTTTTACGGGCTCACCAACGAACCTTTACAATTGGTTTTCCGGGTTCACCAATCAACCTATTCCGTTGGTTTTGCGGGCTAACCAACCAACCTTTACAAGTAGTTTAATAAACAAAGGAAGAAGATTTAAACTCCTAGATGAGCAAATATAACAATATAATCTACAAAGAAGAGTTTAGAGAATATTTATCGCTTGATGTGACTTCTCTCTTCTTTGTCAATGATGCTTCACTCTTCAAGGGTGGATGGAGCTCTTGATGACTCTTTGAATCTGCTCAACCACTTTCTTTTGATTCTTGAATGAAGCACTTGGATGAAGCTTGCCTTGCTAGGGTTCTCTCTTGAATGCACTTGATGTATTTTCCAAAGCTTGCTTCCTCTGATGAATACTCCCTCTTAAATACTTCTCCAACCTTCAAATAGTCCTTCCTGACCGTTGGATTGAAGAAACTAGCCGTTTATAGCCGTTGGGAGTCCAAAAAGCACTTCTGCACAACTAGCCGTTATGCTTCTGCCCGTGCTTGGGTCGACCCAAACTTTTCTTGGGTCGACCCAAACCTTGGGTCAGCTCAAACTTTTTCTTGGGTCGGCCCTCTCAGAAAATTCAGAACCTTGAATTTCAGCCTTTCTTCACTTGGGTTGACTCAACCTTTCTTTGGGTCGACTCAAGGTTCAGTTGGGTCGACTCAACTTCTTCTTGGGTCGACCCTAACAGGGTTTCCAGAGAACCTTTTCTGTCTTCTTTTCTGTCTTACCTTTGGGTCGACCCTCTCAGGGTTTGGGTCGACTCAAGCTTGGGTCGACTCAACTATATCTTGGGTCGACTCAACTATATCTTGAGTCGACCCTCTCAGTAAATCCAGAGAACCATTTTCTGAGTTGTTTTGAGTATCTTGATGTTTGGGTCGACTCATGCTTTCCTTGGGTCGACCCAACTCACTGTTCATCTGTGCCATTTTTGCAGAAGTGTGCCAAATGCTTTCTTGATGTGCCGGGGTCGACCCAATCATCCTTTGGGTCGACTCAATCCACACTTTGCTGCATCTCAAGGTTAGATTCATTCATATAAACAATGAAATGTATCTATATCAATTTATACAAATATACTGAGAGTAACAGACTTATAAATGAAGTATCGTTTTAACTTATAACATACTCTTGTTAAATGCTTGTTAATCATCAAAATAACACTATCATTCTCACCTTCCCAGCAACCCTCTACAAAGAAGCTCGCCTCTGGTTCTCCAGGCTAAAACCCTGTTCGATTCTCTCTTCTGAACAATTGGGAAGGCAACTCGCCACCCACTTCGCTACTAGCCGGCGTCAGCGCCGGACTTCAGACTTTCTCTTCGCTATTAAGCAGAGAGAAGGGGAGCCTCTGAAAGATTACATCGATCGCTTCACCTCGGCTACGTGGGAGGTTCCCGATCTTGATCAGTCTATTGCCATATCGGTGTTAAAGACTGGAGCTCGATCCTATAAATTTCTCTTCTCCATCGAGAAAAGTTTTTCCGTCAACTTTGCAGAAATACTGGCTCGAGCCCGGAAGTATGCCAAAGCCGAAGAAGCCATGGCCTTTCACGAGAGGCGGCCGAGTAGCCAGCTAAGACGAAGAAGAAACGCCTTGAGGAGCGCTCCCATCCAAGAAGCCGATCTCCTCGGCGTGAGAAGAATCCTCTCCGGCCCTGGAGCCCGGTTGACCCGAGGTCTCCGGCCCAAAAGTTCAACAAGTATGCTCCCCTTCCGAAGTTTGGGAGGTACACTCCCACTTCTTCGACGCGAGCTGAGATCCTCATGGAGATTGAGGGTCAAGGCTACCTCCGACCCCCGCCAAAGATGCGGTCTTCGGCTCTGCGGAAGCGCTCGGACAAGTACTGTCGCTTCCATAAAGACTATGGCCATGATACGGAGGACTGTTATCAGCTCCATGATGAAACCGAGGCACTCATCCGCCGTGGATGGCTGAGCCAGTTTGTTACTGGCCAACCTGAAAGAAGAGCGCCTGAGGAGCAGTACCGCGAACCGTCCGAGGAGCAGAACAACAGTTGCCCCGTCGCGGGCGTTATTCACACCATTGACGGAGGACGGCCCAGAATGCTTGAGACGTCAGGCCGAAAAGGAGCCCCTTCAAAACGTCCACGCATTGTGGAGGTTATCTCCTTCTCCGATGAGAACCTAAAGGGTGTTGAAACTCCCTACGACGACGCTGTAGTGATTTTCCTTACCATCACAAACTATGATGTAAAAAGAGTTCTGGTGGATAATAGAAGCTCTGCAGAAGTCTTGTTTTATGATGCCTTTCAAAAGATGGGAATGGCCGGAGAGCAGCTTGAAAGAATGAGTACCCCCTGGTCGGGTTTACAGGAGACTGTGCCCGTCGAAGGGGTTATCAGCTTACCAATCACGGCCGAAAGCGCACCCCGAGAAAGTACGGTGAAGTTAAACTTCCTTGTAGTCCGGGTCGCTTCGGCCTACAACGCCATCCTCAGTCGATCAGGGCTAAATGCCTTCCGAGCGATAGTGTCAACTTATCACCTCTTGATGTGGTTTCCTACGAGCAAAGGGGTCGGCGAAGTCCGGGAGGATCAAGAAACTGCGAAGCAGTGTTACATGACTGCGCTCAAAGGCAAACAGCCAGCCGAGCTCCCCCCTCAAGCATTGCCCATTGAGGGGCTAGAAGTGCGGGATAAACCAAGACAGCAACGAAGTGAGCCAGGTGAGCCTCTCCTTCGCATTCCCTTGAGGGATGACAGACCCGAGAAGACTATACAGATTGAGTCTGGTTTGAGCCCAGAGATTCGAGCCCATGTGATCGAGTTTCTCCAGGCCAATGCGGACATGTTCGCCTGGTCGTCTGCCAACATGCCGGGAATAGACCCCGAGGTGATGGTTCACCACCTCAAAGTACAACCGATATACAAATCGGTCAGACAAAAGAAGCGGAGCCTGGCAACTGATCGGCAACAGGCGGTAGCCGAAAAAGTCGACAATCTTCTCAAAGTCGGCTTTATCAGGAAAGTCACCTACCCCGATTGGCTTGCCAACGTTGTCCTCGTAAAGAAAGCTAACGGAAAATGACGCATGTGCGTAGACTACACCGACCTGAATAAAGCTTGCCAGAAGGACAGCTTTCCTCTTCCAAGGATCGATCAACTCGTTGATGCCACCTTCGGACATCAACTTTTGACCTTCATGGATGCCTTCTCTGGATATAATCACATCCGAATGGCATCCGAAGATGAAGAAAAAACTTCCTTCATTACTGACAATGGCCTCTATTGTTACAAGGTCATGCCTTTTGGACTGAAGAACGCCGGTGCAACCTATCAACGGCTTGTCAGCAAGATTTTTAAAGATCAAATCGGACGGAACATGGAGGTCTACGTCGACGACAAGTTAGTAAAAAGCTAGACGGCCAGTCACCATATTGCTGACTTGGGAGAAGCATTCTCCACGCTCCGAAGGTACCAAATAAAGCTCAACCCTGCAAAGTGCGCCTTTGGGGTCACTTCAGAAAAATTCCTCGGCTTCGTGGTGACGCAACGAGGAATCGAAGCTAATCCCAAAAAGATCCGGGCATTGCTGGAAATGACACCGCCAAGGATAGTCCACGAGGTGCGGCAGCTCGCTGGACGGGTGACGGCTCTTGGAAGATTCGTCGCTCGATCAACCGAGTGGTGCCTCCCCTTCTTCAAAATTCTCAAGAAGCCTAAGAACTTCGTATGGTCTGAAGAGTGCCAGCGAGCCTTTGAATAGCTCCGACGCTACCTCGCCACTCCCCCTTTGCTTACGAAGTCCCAGTATAGGGAGGTTTTCTTTCTATACCTTACGGTCTCCCCCGCTGCAGTAAGCTCGGTGCTAGTCCGAGAAGAAGATAAAAGCCAAAGAGGCCCCATCAGCTACGGAAGCAAAGCGAGCCCCTGATCTGAGTGGGGGGCATCTACAAAGTCATCCCTTAAGCTCAGCTCGGGATGCCCTGCGGCGTCAACAGGGAGCCGAGGAAGAGCACCCCCCTCTACAGGAATCTACAAGCGAGCCCCTAATCTGAGTGGGAGGCATCTATAAAGTCATCCCTTGAGCTCGGCTCAGGATGCCCTGCGGCGTCAATGGGGAGCCGAAGAAGAGCACCCCCCTCCGCAGGAATCTACAAACGAGCCCCTGATCTGAGTGGGGGGCATCTACAAAGTCATCCCTTGAGCTCGGCTCCGAATGCCCTGCGTTGTCAACGGAAAGCCGAGGAAGAGTACCTCCCTCCGCAGGAATCTACAAGCGAGCCCCTGATCTGAGTGGGGGGCATCTACAAAATCATTCCTTGAGCTCGGCTTGGGATGCCTTGCAGCGTCAATGAGGAGCCGAGAAAGAGCACCCCCCTCCGCAGGAATCCACAAGCGAGCCCCTGATCTAAGTGGGGGGCATCTACAAAGTCATCCCTTGAGCTCGACTCGAGATGCTCTCCGGCATTAATGGGGAGCCGAGGAAGAGCACCCCCCTTCCGAAAGAAATAAAAAAGAACTTGCGCTTCCACCCGTGAATGGAGGAAGGCGCACCTCGAAAGAGTGGAGTGGCCCCCCCCCCGGGAGAGAAATACCACTACCCTTTGCCTGCGAAGTTAGCTTTCAACATGAAACACCTCTGGAAGACATTAATCGAGGGAAGTAGGCTATGTGCAAGGCACAGGAAGAGGAAGCCCACTATCATTCTCCATGAGTTCGGGGTGGGTTGCGTTAGAACTAAGTAGTAAGCCGCTAGGAGCTCGCTTACGAACCCATGCAAGGGGAACCTCAGTCCCACTTGGAGTGCATCCATGTACACCCCGATCCGACCCTCAAGAGGATCGTCAACTCAAGCCTTGGGACCAGGGAGTTCCAAGGTGAACCCCGAGGGAATGAAAAACTGCGCCCGAACCTAGGACAGCTCTTCCCCAACCATGCGTGAGCTAAGCCCATACGGGTCTGGGCTCCCATCAAACTCAGCTTCCTCCGACGACGAAGAAACCCGAGCTTGAGATAGGCCCGCACCAAGCACAAGGGCCCTCGAGGGTGACCCCATTGCCTTACCCACAGTGAAGGAAGAAAATAAAGAAAGAAAAGCCCCTCCGAGTGACCAACAAGGGGTAAGAACACCTACCTAAGGGACTCACCGAAGAAAAGAGATAGAAAAGGACCACCGAAAGGTTCGCCGAAAAACTCTGGAATGCTCCGCGAACCTCCAAAAAGGTTCGAAAAAGAGGCAACAACAGGTAAAGAAAGGAAGAAAAATAGGGATCCTGGAGATCTCCCTCTTAAGGCTTTATATAGCCTGCTTCAGCGGCTCCGATCGACTTTCCGAAACGACGGAACGATCAGATTTCGCCATGCAGCGACCTCCGAGACCATCATGGCAAATCTTCCCCCAGACTGTCATACTAAAAGCCGGTCATCATAACGGGCACTTTTGAAAACTGGGCATTGATGAGGCCCCTCGCGTTCCGCCCAGCGATGCTTCGAAAGGAACCGCGCACGCAAGGCATCAAAGGGACTCTAGTAACCCCTTCCTCTTCAACTAACGTGGCAACCTAATCCACCCAAGCTCGCTTCACGAAGCGCGACCGAAAAAGATCGGCCCTTGACATGCATACCCAGTTCGGTACACACCTCATTTTGCCTATGTAACTGAAGCACTAGACGATCATGAGTCTACCTACTTCCATCATCCGAGCAGGAAGGCAGCTCGACCTCAGAAGTGGGGGGCAAATGATAGGACGAGAAATGGATCGTCCAGCCCACAACTAAAAGGCTGCCCAGTTTCGGCCCAGTGAACGTCAACGACCATCAGCGGAATCTTCACTTCGGCCCAGAGTCAGCTCGACTTCGGGACTTCGCCGAAAGCTCCACCAACTTCAGATATTCACCGACTCCCCCGATCAAGCTCGGGGTACCTCCAGACATTTGCCAACCTGCCCCGACCAAGCTCGAGGCGCCTACCCCAGCAGTACGCCCCGACTCTCAAGCTCAAGGTGCTCCACTAAGCACACCTCGGAACCCGGAAAGCCAAGCTACTCCCAGCACCCGCCAAGCCGACCTCGTCAAACGCATGACGCGACTACTTAACGAGCTCAGCCTCACCAATGACCGCACCCATGTGCGGGCCTACGCCCACCTACGTGGCCGTACTTCACAACACTACTGTGTCACGTCTCCATAACCGACTTTCAGCAGTCAGACGATACCTTGACTATTCCGACCATACCCTACCGTGACTATCAACACCTTACCGTTCTCAAGAACGGGCAGTACCGCACGCCACCAGCCAGCCTAAGCTGCGCGCCATCTGGCTCAGAGCCACGCCCGCTCATGATGAGAGCTGACAGTGCCTCCGCCACATGGGCCACTCCACCGAGACTATAAATAGCTCGATCAGGTAACTTCTAAGAAACTTTGGCTGGACCAAATTTACCCCACTCTAACTTAATCGTCGGAGGGCCCTCACCGGGAACACCGATGAGGCTTTCTCCAGGTCCGCAGCCGTCACGCAGGAGGTAGCTCCCGTCTTCCCCTTTCAACTACCGGCGTGGTCACTCTCGGGCCAAATTTGAACCACAACACATACAAAGTTGCAAGCGAGAAAAAATAGATATATATATATGTTGCTGGGGGTCCAAACCGAGAACGATTGGCACAGCGGTGTGAACGGGGTTCCCTTTGAATTGCTTTGGTTGCGCTCCGCCCTCCGCCGGGAAACCTGCAAGCAAGCCTCGCACCACCACCAGGGTAGTGGGGGCCCTCCGACGATCAAGTCAGGGGAGATCGAAGGAGAAGGAGAAGGAGAGGTAGCAGGTAAGATGATACTCTGGAAAATCTTTCTTACCCTCCCCCTTCCCCCCCCAGCCCCATATATATCAGGCTGGGGGGTTTTTCTGGGGATTGGTCATCGTGTGGCACGATGGGGTTGCCACTGACGTGGCCGTTACAGGGCGTCGTGGGGCAGCGCTGGGTACGGCCATGGCAGGGCGTAGTGGAGCTCCGCTTTGTACGGCTGTTATAGGGGATCGTGGGGCAGCGCCGGATTCGGCCGTTGCAGGGAGTAGTGGAGCAGGGGGCCGCGGCGTGCCTCAGGGGAACAGTCTGTTGTTGTCAAGAGATTGTCGACCCGAGGTCGGATTGCTGGATCAAGGGGCAACCAACTCGGGGTCGGACTGCGGAGCCGAAGATATCCGACCCGAGGTCGGATTGCTGGATCAAGGGGCAGCCGACTCGGGGTCGGGCTGCGGAGCCGAAGATATCCGACCCGAGGCCGGATTGCTGGATCAAGGGGCAGCCGACTCGGGGTCGGGCTGCGGAGCCGAAGATATCCGACCCGAGGTCGGATTGCTGGATCAAGGGGCAGCCGTAGTCTTCCTGGGCGCGCGTGCCGGTCACGTGGGGCATGGTGGCTAAGTTCCCCCGTAACAGTAGCCCCCCACTTCCGAGCCTGGAACCAGGAGGGGAACGGGTGAAGGGAGTGACGCTTCGAGATTGCCGCCATCCCTCGGAAAGGCGCGCGCGCTCCGAGCTCCCCGCCTTCTTTATGGCGTATGGCGGTTGTCGCTGATCTGGCAGTCTGCGGATTTCGGCGGACATCCTTCCTTAATGGCGTCGATTCGCCTTTGGGGCGCGAACGATCCTTCGGCAGCCAGGCGTCCTCTGGCGTCACCGAGGCGTCACCCGCCTTTCCGCCTATTTAACCGGGGGCCCTCCCCGTCCGCCTTTCTCTCCACAGGCATCCTCGAGTTTCTCCCTTGTGCTGCTGCCGTTGCTGTCGGACTGTTCGTTCGCTCCTCTTTTGACGCTCTCGGTAGCGTCTCGCCAACTCCTGACTCTTGAAGTTCCTCCGGCACTAGGCCAGGCATCCGAGGGTTAGGCCTCAGGAAATTCTTCCGGCGCTAGGCCAGGCATCCGAGGGTTAGGCCTCAGGAAATTCTTCCGGCGCTAGGCCAGGCATCCGAGGGTTAGGCCTCAGGAAATTCTTCCGGCACTAGGCCAGGCATCCGAGGGTTAGGCCTCAGGAAATTCTTCCGGCGCTAGGCCAGGCATCCGAGGGTTAGGCCTCAGGAAATTCTTCCGGCACTAGGCCAGGCATCCGAGGGTTAGACCTCAGAAAATTCTTCCGGCGCTAGGCCAGGCATCCGAGGGTTAGGCCTCAGGAAATTCTTCCGGCGCTAGGCCAGGCATCCGAGGGTCAGGCCTCAGGAAATTCTTCCGGCGCTAGGCCAGGCATCCGAGGGTTAGGCCTCAGGCCGAGGCGACCGGTCGGGGCTTCAGGCTAGTCTGCTCCCGGGATGATCATCGGGTTAGCCTGGCATCCGAGGACTGAGCCTCGGGGAATTCCGCTCGTTGGTCGGCCAAGGCTGGCGCAAGCCGAGGCGACCGGTCGGGGCTTCAGGCTAGTCTGCTCCCGGGATGATCATCGGGTTAGCCTGGCATCCGAGGACTGAGCCTCGGGGAATTCCGCTCGTTGGTCGGCCAAGGCTGGCGCAAGCCGAGGCGACCGGTCGGGGCTTCAGGCTAGTCTGCTCCCGGGATGATCATCGGGTTAGCCTGGCATCCGAGGACTGAGCCTCGGGGAATTCCGCTCGTTGGTCGGCCAAGGCTGGCGCAAGCCGAGGCGACCGGTCGGGGCTTCAGGCTAGTCTGCTCCCGGGATGATCATCGGGTTAGCCTGGCATCCGAGGACTGAGCCTCGGGGAATTCCGCTCATTGGTCGGCCAAGGCTGGCGCAAGCCGAGGCGACCGGTCGGGGCTTCAGGCTAGTCTGCTCCCGGGATGATCATCGGGTTAGCCTGGCATCCGAGGACCGAGCCTCGGAGAATTTCGCTCGTTGGTCGGCCAAGGCTGGCGCAAGCCGAGGCGACCGGTCGGGGCTTCAGGCTAGTCTGCTCCCGGGATGATCATCGGGTTAGCCTGGCATCCGAGGGCCGAGCCTCGGAGAATTCCGCTCGTTGGTCGGCCAAGGCTGGCGCAAGCCGAGGCGACCGGTCGGGGCTTCAGGCTAGTCTGCTCCCGGGATGATCATCGGGTTAGCCTGGCATCCGAGGACCGAGCCTCGGGGAATTCCGCTCGTTGGTCGGCCAAGGCTGGCGCAAGCCGAGGCGACCGGTCGGGGCTTCAGGCTAGTCTGCTCCCGAGATGATCATCGGATTAGCCTGGCATCCGAGGGCCGAGCCTCGGGAAATTCCGCTCGTTGGTCGGCCAAGGCTGGCGCAAGCCGAGGCGACCGGTCGGGGCTTCAGGCTAGTCTGCTCCCGGGATGATCATCGGGTTAGCCTGGCATCCGAGGGCCGAGCCTCGGGGAATTCCGCTCGTTGGTCGGCCAAGGCTGGCGCAAGCCGAGGCGACCGGTCGGGGCTTCAGGCTAGTCTGTTCCCGGGATGATCATCGGGTTAGCCTGGCATCCGAGGGCCGAGCCTCGGGGAATTCCACTCGTTGGTCGCGCGCCTATCACTTGCCGCTCGACGGGGTTTCTCCATGGCCAGCTGCGATCGTATTTCTCCTCCTCTCGAAGCGTCGCCTGGGGAACACCAGAAGGCTATTAAATGCTAATTGAGGCGTTACCTGAGAAATCGGATCGGCCAGTTGCTGCTTGCGAGGAGTGCCAGTTAAGCGGCCGCGATACGCGCGTTCTTCGAGGCGGATGCGGCCTGGGCGCGTGCGGAGATACGTGGGCCGTGGGATACACGCCGCCCGGAGTGTCCTGCATGAAGAATGCAATTAAGGAGAACGACGCTTAGGAGGTCGTGGGAGGATACGCCTCGAGAGCCGGAACGGCTCCGGATTCGATGCGCCCGCATTTATTGGAGCCACCCGCATCGGAACGACCGGGGGGCCACAGTTTGGCTATAAATATAAGTGCAGGTGCGGTGGAGCCTGCCAAGTCGGAGCTGTTCAGGTTGCCATGGATCGTGGACCTCCTCTCCGGTGCGTGGCTGGGAAACCCCTGCCGGAGGAACGGGAGGCGCGCCCCTCGCGACTTCCGCCAGCTAGCCGTTTCATCTGGGATCAACAAGGAGATTCTCCCCGGCGGAACTCCGCTCTAGGCGTTTCATCCGAGATCACATCCCCCCTCTTTTCAGTCCCACCTCCCGATTGAGCTCTGCGCTAGATGCTTCATCCGGGATCGCGCCTCCTCGCGCTATTCTCCCTTGTATTCCTTTCCTCCCCTTCTCCTGGGGAGGACCGAAATATCCCTTGGAGGTGGCGTTCCTCTAGAAGCAGTGCGAACTTCTTCTTCGTCCGCGCCGGCTCTTCGTCTTTTGCGTGAGGCGTCGATGGCGCCTCCGGGGGGAAGCATCCACGCCCGGTGGGATTGCAGCTGCTTCGGATGGAGGGTTCGGGATCCCAGATCTTCAGCTTAACGGAGTCCCCACCTCTTCCTTACTTTCTTTACTCCCCAATTCCCCTCTGGGAATTCTTTGTAATTACACGAACACGCCATTGTAACCAGGAATTATTGAGATGAAAAGGACTATACATTTTTTGAACTGTTTTTCTGGCTTTGTCTTTCTACTGGTAATACACCCGTAGGTTAGCGGAATTCCAGCTCCTTGGAATTTCTCGACCATCTAGGGCCTCCAACTGGTAGGAGCCAGGTCGGTTTACCCAGCGAACCCTATACGGGCCTTCCCAATTTGGCGCCAGCTTTCCACCTTCCACGGGTTGAGATGCTTTGGCTCGCCTTAGCACCAGATCTCCGATTCTGAAAAGTTTTGGTCGGACCTTGGAGTTATAATATCGGGCCACCCTCCGCTGATACATCGCCATCCGAACCTGCGCCATTTCCCTCGCTTCTTCCAAGAGGTCCAGGTTTCCTCGGAGTTGCTCCGAATTGGCCTCGGGTCGGTGCGCAGCCACCCGGGGCGAGGGGAGTCCGAGCTCCACGGGGACAACCGCTTCCGTGCCATAGGTTAGGCTGAAAGGCGTCTCCCCGGTAGGGGTCCGATGCGTGGTCCGATACGCCCAAAGGACGTTCTCGAGTTCTTCGACCCAAGCTTGCCCCGTCCGACCGATTCGCGCCTTAATTCCTTGGAGGATTGTCCGGTTTGTCACCTCAGCCTCACCGTTGGTTTGGGGATGCGACACAGATGTGAACCGATGCTCGATCCCGAACTCCTCGCAGAAGTTACGGAAATGCTTGTTGTCGAACTGTCGACCATTATCCGAGATGAGGACCCGGGGTACCCCAAATCGGACAATGATGTTTTTCTTCATGAACTTCCGGACTTGCGCCTCCGTGATAGTGGCCAGCGGCTCTGCCTCCACCCACTTGGTGAAGTAGTCGATTGCAACAATCAAGAATTTCCGCTGGGCTGAAGCGACGGGGAATGGTCCGAGGATATCCATTCCCCACTGTGCGAAGGGCCAGGGTGCGGTGATTGGTGCCAAGGGGACAGAAGGGACTCTCTGGACGTTGGCGTGGCGCTGGCAGGCGTCGCATTTCCGTACATGATCCTTTGAGTCCTCCAACAAGGTAGGCCAATAATAGCCTTGCCTCATGATCTTGTGCGCCAAGGACCTAGCCCCCAGGTGTGATCCGCAAACGCCTTCGTGGACTTCGCCGAGGACGTAGGCCGCTTCCGAGGGGCGGAGGCACTTTAAGAGGGGGGCGGTGAACGAGGTCCGATACAGCCTCCCTTCATAGAGTACGTAGTGGGCGGACTTCCTGACAAGTCGCCGAGCTTGATCTTCGTCTTCAGGGAGGATCCCTTCGGCGAGGTAGGCGACGAGCGGGTCCATCCAAGACGGCTCCGGATCAATCGCCATCACCGCTCCAGCCTCGCCGATGCTCGGGGCATCCAGGGTCTCCAGGTAGATTGCCCTCGACAAGTTGTGCGCCTCTGCGCCCACCAAGCGGGACAACCTGTCGGCCCTGGCATTTTCGCTTCTGGGGACCTGCTGGATGTCGACACTGCCGAGGTCGAGAATGAGTGCTTGCACCTTCCGGACGTAGTTCTGCATGGTTGGGCTCCGGGCCTCGAACTCCCCACGGACCTGCCCGACCACCAGCTGGGAGTCGGTGAAGACCTTCAAACGCCGGATGCCGAGCTCCCCGGTGAGTTTGAGTCCCGCGACTAGGGCCTCGTATTCCGCCTCGTTGTTGGTAACTGGAAATCCAAACCTCAAGGCATACTCGGCTATCACTCCATCAGGACTGGTAAGGACCAGCCCGGCCCCTCCACCCTCGGGGTTCGACGACCCATCGATGTGAAGCGTCCAGGTCGGGAGGTCGAGGCTGGGCGTTTTCGGCGGTCTAGGTTCCGCCTCCTGCACCGTGCACTCAGCGAGGAAGTCCGCGAGCACCTGGGCCTTGATGGCGGGTCGAGGCTGGTAGCGGATGTCGAACTCACCGAGTTCTACTACCCACTTCACCAGCCGTCCCGCATTCTCGGGGTTGCTGAGGATCTGTCGTAACGGTTGATCAGTTAAGAGGGTGACAGAATGGGCCTGGAAATAGGGGCGGAGCCTCCTGGTCGCGGTCAGCAGCGCGAAGGCGATCTTTTCAGCCTTCGTATACCGCGTCTCGGCGTCCCATAGGACCCGGCTGATGTAGTACACAGGCTTCTGGAGCTTTGCCTCTTCCCGAACCAGCACCGCACTGACCGCTGTTGGGGAGACCGCCAGATAGAGGTAGAGCATCTCCCCTTCTTGCGGCTTGGACAGTAGGGGAGGAGACGCCAGGTATTCCTTGAGCTGGTCGAATGCTGCTTGACATTCGGTCGTCCAGAGGAAGTCTTTTGGGCATTTTAACACCTTGAAGAATGGTTGGCAGCGTTCGGCCGATTTTGCCACAAATCGTCCGAGCGCGGCGACCCTTCCAGCGAGCTCCTGAACTTCCTTTACTTTGGTCGGAGGGGACATACCTTGGATGGCCTTGATTTTGTCCGGGTTGGCTTCGATACCCCGCTGGTTGACAATGAAACCAAGGAACCTCCCGGCCGAAGCGCCGAAGGCGCACTTCGCTGGGTTCAGCTTCATGCGAAACTTCCGTAAGGTGGTGAAAGTCTCCTCCAGATCCACGATGTGCTGGTCTGCCTGGCGGCTCTTCACCAGCATATCGTCCACGTACACCTCCATGTTTCGGCCGATTTGCTCTTTGAAGATTTTGTTGACGAGGCGCTGGTAAGTGGCGCCAGCGTTCTTCAGACCGAAGGGCATTACCTTGTAGCAGTACAGCCCCCGGTCCGTTATAAAGGCAGTTTTCTCCTCGTCCTGTGGGGCCATCATTATCTGGTTGTAACCGGAGAAGGCGTCCATGAAAGACAGCAGCTGATATCCGGAAGTCGCGTCGACCAGTTGGTCTATCCGCGGAAGCGGGAAGCTATCCTTAGGGCACGCCTTGTTCAGGTCGGTATAGTCGACGCACATCCTCCACTTCCCGCTCGCCTTCCGGACAAGTACAACATTTGCCAGCCACTCGGGGTAACTCACCTCCCTTATGAATCCTGCCTCCAAGAGTTTGTCTACCTCCTGGTCGACCACCCGGATCCGATCCGGGGCACAGTGTCTCTTCTTCTGCTTCACTGGCCGGTGGATCGGGTCGACGTTGAGGGCGTGAGAAATGACCTCCGGGTCGATCCCAGGTACATCGGCCGCCGACCAGGCAAATACATCGGCATTGGCTCGGAGGAATTACACCAACCGGGCCCGAGCTCCCGGGTCGAGATTGGCGCCGACCCGGACCACCCGGTCCCGGCGGCCTTCCTCGAGGGGAACTTCGACCACACCCTCGGCCGGCTCCCCCTGCCGCAAGGCCACCTCGTCTCTGGCATCAAGGGACTCGACGCTTAGGGCTTCTGCGGGCTTCTTCCCTTTGAGGGTCGCTAGGAAACATTGCCGTGCGGTCGGTTGGTCGCCTCGGACCTCCCCGATCCCGACCGCCGTGGGGAACCGCATGAGCAAGTGGTACGTAGAGACCACCGCGCGAAGGGCGTTCAGTCCGGGTCGTCCGAGGATAGCGTTGTAGGCCGAGGGAACACGGACGACCAAGAACCCGAGTCGCACCGTGGCTTCTGCGGGTGCGACGCCCGCAGTCACAGGCAGCTCAACGACACCTTCCGCCGGGACAGCGTCACCGGTGAATCCTATGAGGGGGGTGGATATTTTGTGCAACAATTGTCTGGAGAAGCCCATCTTTTGGAAGGCCTCGTAAAACAAGATATCAGCTGAGCTTCCACTATCCACAAGAACACGCCTTACATCATAGTTTGCCATAGTGAGGGAGATCACCATGGTGTCATCGTGGGGGGTCTGAACCCCCTTTACATCCTCATCACAAAAGGTGATTACATTGCCGACCCTCTGTCTCTTTGCGACGGCCGCCCCTGACGCTTCCGTCGGGCCCCCTGCGTTCCTCACGGGCCGGGGGCAGCCCCCAGTGATAGTGTGGATCACGCCCGCAACGGGTCGATTCTGCTCCCGAGGCTCCGGAGGGGCCGGGTCGGCCGGACGCGGGTCTTCGGGGGGACGTCGGTCGCTCACATATCGACCGAGATGCCCCCGGCGGATGAGAGCCTCGATCTCGTCCCGAAGCTGGAAGCAGTCCTCCGTGTCGTGGCCGTGGTCTCGGTGGTACTCACAGTACGCCCGGGAGGGCCTCTTCCCAGGGATCCTCCGCATCTGTCTCGGGGCCGGGAGGTCCTCCCGCCCCTTGATCTCCATAAGGATCTGGGCCCGGGGAGTCAGGAGAGGGGTGTACCGGTGAAAACGTCGGGGCGGAGAACGAGGGCGTGGGGCGCCGTGGTTCTTCGCCGGCGACGGGCTTCTGCGCCGACGCTGAGGCGTCGGGCTCCTCCTCTGGCGTGCCTCTTTCCGCCTTTTCTTCCCAAGCTTTTGAGGGATCTCGGCGGCCTCCTTGCTCCGGTGGGCGGCCGCCTCCTCGGCGTCCGCATACTGGTTCGCCCGGGACAACAGCTCTGGGAAACTCCGCGGCAGGCGTTTGTCCAGGGAGAAGGTGAGTCTGCCCTTCCGGAAGCCACGCTTCAGGGCTGAAAGAGCTACCTCCTGACTCAGGTTCCGGACCTCCAGCGTAGCCCTGTTGAAGCGGGTAAGATAATCCCGCAGGCTTTCTCCCTCGTTTTGCCGGACATCAAAGAGGGAGTCGGAGACCAGTCGCCGCCGGCTATTGACGGCGAAATGAGTGATGAAGAGGCGAGTGAACTGGTCGAAGGACCGGATTGAGTCAGCCTCCAGCCCGGCGAACCACGCCCTCGCCGGGCCACGGAGGGTTGCCGGGAAAGCCTTGCAGAGAAGGGGATCTGATGCTCCGTGGAGGAGCATAAGGGTCCTGAAACTCTCGACGTGATCCCGCGGGTCCGCCGCCCCGTCATAGGGCTCGATCGCCGGCATTTTGAACCCCGGCGGATTCGGGGTCCGCAGGATCCTCGAGGCGAGCGCCGGCTGGGAGGAGATCTCTAAGTCGGCGAAGGGATCTTTGGAATGGCCCTTCAGGACCTGGAGTTGTCGGTGGAGATCGTCCACCCGCCGGTCCAGGGAGCGCGACCGGTGGGTGGGAGACAAGGAGCGGCGAGAGGGGGACCGACTGGAGCGCGGGTTCCTCGAGGACTGGGGGGTCTGGGAACGCGCCCGGGCCCGCCTCTCGTACCCCGCGCAGCTCCGGTGGGAAGGTCCCGGCAGAATGGAGCGTGCTCGAGAATCCTCCTCGCGCCGGCGCTCCTCCCCATGGGAGAGGAAGGAGCGCGGGTTGAGGAGGACAGGCGAACGCTCAGGCAGCAGCGGCTCCTGAGCCCGCTGCGGCGCCCGGGACATCGCACCCTGCAGATTCTGCACCGCCTCCGCGAGGGTGCGAACCTGCTGGGCTAGCTGGTCGAACTGGGCGGCTTCGACCGTCTGAATGGGCGGTGGGGCGGTGGAGTGTTGCTGAGAGTGTGTTGGAGATGCAGCGGCCTCCCGGCCAGAGGCGCGAGAGGCCCCGCGACCGGAAGCATTGGAAGCTCCACGACCACCTCGCCGTGCCATTACGATCGCTCTGAGATCCGGGCCCTTCCTCTAGCGCCAACTGTTGCTGGGGGTCCAAACCGAGAACGATTGGCACAGCGGTGTGAACGGGGTTCCCTTTGAATTGCTTTGGTTGCGCTCCGCCCTCCGCCGGGAAACCTGCAAGCAAGCCTCGCACCACCACCAGGGTAGTGGGGGCCCTCCGACGATCAAGTCAGGGGAGATCGAAGGAGAAGGAGAAGGAGAGGTAGCAGGTAAGATGATACTCTGGAAAATCTTTCTTACCCTCCCCCTTCCCCCCCCAGCCCCATATATATCAGGCTGGGGGGTTTTTCTGGGGATTGGTCATCGTGTGGCACGATGGGGTTGCCACTGACGTGGCCGTTACAGGGCGTCGTGGGGCAGCACTGGGTACGGCCATGGCAGGGCGTAGTGGAGCTCCGCTTTGTACGGCTGTTACAGGGGATCGTGGGGCAGCGCCGGATTCGGCCGTTGCAGGGAGTAGTGGAGCAGGGGGCCGCGGCGTGCCTCAGGGGAACAGTCTGTTGTTGTCAAGAGATTGCCGACCCGAGGTCGGATTGCTGGATCAAGGGGCAACCGACTCGGGGTCGGACTGCGGAGCCGAAGATATCCGACCCGAGGTCGGATTGCTGGATCAAGGGGCAGCCGACTCGGGGTCGGGCTGCGGAGCCGAAGATATCCGACCCGAGGTCGGATTGCTGGATCAAGGGGCAGCCGTAGTCTTCCTGGGCGCGCATGCCGGTCACGTGGGGCATGGTGGCTAAGTTCCCCCGTAACAATATATATATATATATATATATATATATATATATATATATATATATATATAGTGGAGATGTTGCCTGATTGAAGTATCTCATGCATAGAGCATTCCAAAAAGTCCACATCATACAGTAGGTTTGATCAGTAGGTCAAGCATCATTGACATACAACATATAACATGTGGATAGCATTAGCTTCATAAGTTTAGTCATGAGATATTTAACAAAGTCATTAATGATGTGGCGTGTTGAAGTCGCTCTAAATTTCTCTTTAAAATATTGTTGGCCATGTTACGCATGGTAGAGAAAAAGGGAGCCAAGCTGGCTTGAGTGGAGTTTGGAAAGCTAGGTAAAATAAGTAGACATGGATCAAATACCCTCTAGTAAATTCCCGCCATCATTTTGGAGAAAATAAAATATTAAATTATGAAGATAAAGTCTTGATAAAATTAAATTAGACATAACATATTTAAATATGTCTCGACAAATAAAAATATTTTTATGGATTTCATTTCTCAAAATATTATATAAAACTGAAACACCTTAACACCAAATTTATGTTGTTCCATGGAGAAATAATAATACCAGCACAATTGGACTAGGTTACTATTCCTTCCATATGCGATCCATGCCCTGAATGATTTGCAAATTCAGGGGCTTTAATATTTTAGGACATGTTTGGTTGGAGAGAGTTGAACAATAGAATGGAAATATGTGCTTGGAGAAGTCACATTCCTACTCCCACTCTAGGAAGAAATAGGAATATTCTAATCTCCCAAAATCTAATCCTGACTTTCCTTTGAGTGTTCAAACCCTATTCTGTCAATTGACTTAAAAATTATTTTTCCAAAATTATCCTTCTATTTAATTATTTTTAAAAAAATACCCCAAGTTTAATTGATTTTAAAAAAATACCCCTATTCCTAAATAATTTTTAAATTTTGATTTCGATTCTAGTCGCGAACCACAAGCATGGCAAAAGTAAAGAGTTTAGGCAAATCAAAAAAGATGCGAGCATATCATTGAAAGTAGAAGGGATGCTTTGGTAACATGGTAGTACTCAGACAACAAAACAAGACTATAATTGCGGAGTTTTATTCTTTATGTACCAAGGGGATGATGGCAAATATCCAGTCAACCTCTTAATCATCGGCTAATGAGATACGGAGAGCATTATTTACACCCTATCTCAACAATCCAGCTAGTGGTTGAAAGCACGCGCCATGTGGATCATGATTGATGGAATCAGAACAAATGAGGATCATATAACTCTTAGTGAACTGGATAAGAGTTTGGCCATGATAAATTTCACTAAGTGAGAAGGCACAAGCCAATGGAAGAGAGTTTCATCATGGTATTGATAAGTAGGCTAAAAGCTCAATATCTCGTGATGATCAATTACAATACGTAGAAATAAATCGAGGCGACTAAAGCAATTTTCCTGAGAACAAAAATTGTATTATAGGCTAAAATAAAAAATATGGTCAATATAAGCCATACTAAGACCCATAAGGTTATTTGTTTAACAGTTGATGTAGGGTGACCATGCTAACGAACATGCGTAGTGAAGAATAACTGGTAACAGTTTCTAAAACCGTAAAGAGTGGAGGCCAAACATGGCGGCAACCATCAGCGTGGACAGTTATTATCTTTTAATATAAATATAAGTAAAAATTATACTTTGTAAAGAGACCGTTCAACAATCCTAATCAATACATTTTATCTTATATTAATTTATAATCTATTAGTAGTTTGTACTTTAGGAGTAGCTATAACTTTGAATCTCTACTAATGTAGCCTAGTATTATACTCCTACTTCTATCCAAATTCATCTCCTTTGAATAGTAGTATGACGATGGCTAAAGTTCTTAAAGATCAAAGCATCTAGACCCACGTCATTCTCTATCCTTTCTTTGGTTACCACTTTTCTGGCCGATCTAATGCCAGTGGCATACCTGCACACACATCATGCCTCTATCACCCAACTTGTGCCAATAGGTTCTCTAACATGCCTGCTCACTTAGGTGGTGAGAGAGAGACTCCGCAGCAAACATATGCTTGTATTAGTAAGTTAATGTACACATGTATCTCCTATATCAAAAGGAAATCTGCTGTGACAATATACAACGCTGGCTTCCTTTCCCTCTAAATTCATGATATGAATATTTTGGATTAAGGTTACAACAAGCGTACATGATTCTCCTTTCTTTTATTTTCTTCTAATGCAAATATTATGTTTTACTTTTCTTTGTTTTTAAATGGTAAATTGTTGTTGTTGTTCTAGTTCATTTTTGGTGTTAAGTTCACTAAGTAAAACTTGGAATCTTCCAAAAGAAAATTAAACTGACTTTTTTTTGAAAACAAGTATAGAAAATTTATTCCTAGGAGATAACATAATGGTGTCCATAGGTACCATGAGTCCAACAATTTAATCATAGAATCTAATTTGGCCAAGCTTAAGGCTGGTAGGATTAATCTATTTTGTTTAATAACTTTATTACTTCGATGTGGGTCACCATTGATCCAACCATGAAATTTCTTTTAAATAGATATTTTCAAAAACTTTGTAGAACATTTTTTTGTTAATGTATATCCTTCTAACAATTAATTTTTACCATAATTTTAGTCATATTTTATTATAAAAGTCTTCTACCGTGGTTATCATTTGTCTAATTATTTTAGTCTGTGTACATCAACAACGCCTTAATAGGATTTGAACTTTCTAAATTGTTAAATCTTCTCATTAATTTTTAAAATATGTTCATAGATGAAGACAAAACTCTTGCTATCTCTACAATTGATTTTTAATATCTCATTATCTTTTATCTTTTCTAATAAGACATCATTGTTCATGTGCGCGCATTACATGATTTTTTTTTCCTTTTTTTTCCAAAGAGTCTTGTCAACAATGGGCTATATAACAAATTTTTACTTATTGAGTTTTTAATAATTCCACTAAAAGATAAGGAAGAGAAAATTAACGAGAACAAAGTAGAACCTGCCTCGTTTTATTCTTTAGTCATTCCACCAGAGACTAGCCAATATTTCTATTCTCACCCAAGTGCTTTTCCTTCTTCTTGAATCTCTCGGAAAGAGGAAGAAGCTTGGGTCGAGTTCTTAGCTCCTCCTCTGTCCGAAAAAGGGTTGGCATTGGCTAGCTCTCCATTCTGAAAACGTCCAGAATAGCCTAAACTCTTTTTGCAAGCTCAGTCTTTTCCAAATCAAGATCTCTGTCTGTCTTCGTTCTCGCAAGCTCAATCACCAGACAACAAACTTTGTTCTCGAAAGCGCTCAGTCTCAAGCTCAAGCTAAGCTGTGGTCTAATCTCTCTGTCCTTCCGTCCCCACTATTAGCTAGTTGTCCCAGGCGCTTTCACTTCCTTAAGAAGGTCCCTTTAGGAATTGGAGAGTAGGGCGCAGATCGGTCTACTTACTAAAGCCCTGTCCCTAGCTCTATGTCAGATTAGTTTTCCCCACCCCCCATCTCAAAAATCCCTAAACCTCCAAAACCTTGATGGTGATAGGATATTTTACTTTAAGTAGAAAAATGATTAAATCTTCTTAGATAAGAGATGCCTGGTGTTAATATACAACAAGCTGCTAAGCTTCCTAGAAGAGTAGAATTAGAATCAAATGCCAATATCCTCTTTAACCATAATACTTCTTGACAATCTATCTGCTACTTGGTTCCCCTCTCAGTATATATGTGATGCTTTGAAAGAAAATATTTCCTAATCTAATTTCTATATGTCTAAAAGGCAGACAATGATATTACATTCTTTCTCGGCAGCAATGCATTTCCATACTTTTGTATCCAAACAATGAATCCTCCTGTTATGTGGTTCGCTTCTCAACAAAGTGTGCGTGTCGGAAAAAGCATATTATTTGACAGAGAACTACAAGCTTAAAATTGCATTTCCACTTCCCCAAGTGACTATTACAGACATTTCATGCAAATAATAATATGGATGGCGTTCATTTTCTGAATGGGCAATTACAGCATTTCAGGAGTACTTGAACAAGTTGATGGAAGCTGGAGATCCAGAAGCACCTTCTACACCTCCTCAATTCCATCGTCGCTTCTCTTTATAACATTAAATTTGCACAGGGGACAGGTTGCACTGATTCGAAGCCATTTATCTATGCAGGTGCAGTGGAAATGGTGGCTGCAAGGAAGCTCCCGCAGCTCCACCCCGTCATCATAGGAAGAGAGGCAGATGCAGCACTCCTACACGTCACAAGGGAATTTCACATGATGTCAACATGTCTTATCAGCAAAGCCACAAGTTCAACTTGCCAGAGAACAATAATTGAGAAATAGTACCCAATGACCAGTTTGAATCTCACCTATACTCAGGTAGAGGCAAAGAATAAACCCCTCCTTTTTTCAAAAAAAAAAAAAAAAAAATCCTAGTGGATCTTCCGCCACTGCAGGATCTAAGAAGAATCAGATATACTTAGCCTTACCCTTCGAGTGCGGAGAAACTATTTCTGTGTTTCAAACCCATGACAACCAAGTCACAATAGAGCAATCTGACCATTATACTAAGGCCCACCCTCTCCCTCCTTTTTTTTTATTAAAAGATTTACAAAAAAGAAAGAGAACTTTCCAAAACAATCTGCCTTGAGGTAAAGATTTGGGATTTAGGATTAAAAAAACAGAAAAATCAACAAAAAAATCAGGAAAACTAAGTAATTCAATTTTCTTAAAAAATATAAAACTATGTTAGATATTTAAATATTTAATCACATCAAAAAACAAGAGAGGAGCAAAACAATAATTCATGAATAATTGAATTCTTCTTGATTAATTTGTTCATGGTGAATATTGAGAGAACTATTCAACAAGAAGATTTGAAATAGTTTCGGAATTTTTTCAATAATTCAAGGTACATGTTTTGGATGCAACCCCAAATACTCAATCTGCTTTCCTGTGCTTAATTGGCAACAAGTATGCAAACTTTCCCTAATCGCATATAAGAGATATAGTATGTAAGCGACTCAATAAGTTTTTGGGAAAAAAATTCTGCCACTTATGTTAAATATAGGGAATGAGACGATCTAGACTTTTGGTCTTCTTTCCCTGCCAAATATGTACATTTTGTTATAATATAACAGTGGGACACATTATTCTTTTTTTTCTCCTTTTCTTCTCTTAAAGAGTTTTGTGGGTAACAATCTTTGGTGCTTTAACAGATATAACAAAAGCCATCCTTGATGGCGGCTAAAATGTATAGCCACTAAGTGCAGAACCAGTACAAGTTTTAGTAACCATAGACATAACAGTGAGGATAAAGGTTCTAAGCAAAATGAAAATGAGTAGGAATTTGACAGCTGCTTGACTAAATTAATTTGTTCTGCTTGTTAGTTTCATTTGAGAATTTGCCCCTACCTATCCTCACCATACTAATGAGAATTCTGCCCATAGACGGGCTTGCCACCTAGTATGCGGCCCTTCATTCCATTTATTGCTAAATCCTTACTCTCATAAGATTCAGGTGTACCTCTGGATAGAGTTTAATGTATATAATGCGCATGCCATGATGGGCTGGCATAGTTTGATAACCACCTACTGCAAGTACGAACCATTCATCTGCTCTAGTAAAGCATCTTTCATGGAGAAAGCAAAAGCAGGAAAAAGGTCACACTGTTCTGACTTTGAATCATTCAAAAAGAATAAGCTGAAAATTAGAAGAATCAAACTAGATATCCTACCGCATCTTCCGCTGAAAGAACATGCTCGATGGGTTGATCACTGCCAGACTCTGTCATTATTCCACCAGATGGCCTTGATATGTCGCCACCAAGTTTTTCAGAATCACCAATTCTTCGGAATTTGTATTTTGGAAGTTGGCAGATGACTACGTCGGATGCTCCTTCCTGCTTTAGAAGGGAAACAAATGACAAATAAACTATTTGGTCCAACATAAGAAAGTCTTTACATAATTTATCATGGAAATCTATAGAAAACAAATATTTAAGGCAGGCTTAACTGATGTCCTGATTAAAAATGGGGAAAAAGAAAAGCCAGTACAGGCAAATCAGATGCCTGATTATGTGGAAACAACTAAAAGTCTTAACAACAAATGTGTTTAAACATTTAGCTAAATTTGCAGATAAAACAAGCCTGTCCTGCTCATAGTTTGTAAGCATTTCTTGAGCAGATCATTGAGTACATAAACCTGATCGTACTAATAGATCCCAGACAATGTTTTCCTAAGATGTCATACTTGTATGGTAGTTCATACATCGGATTGACTCGATATTAAGGACAAAAAATAGCAAGATGATATATGTTGAGAAGAAAAAAGAAGCATTTTCATTTGAAAGTGAGTAAACAAATTTAGCATAAATTCTTTCAGCCTCAATTTGGTGCTATTTCTGAAGGCCTTATACTATCAAAGTTTTACAGAATATAAGGGACAACCTCCATATTTGGCCGGCAGCACAGACAGACATGCATATGTATTTCAATATAAGCTAAAATGAGTAATTGTCCATACCATCAGTTACTCATCATTTAATAAAAATTAAAAGCATAAACCCACATGCCATTTATGAGAAATTTTCTTAATTTTTTAACATCAGCACAGACAAAAATATAGCACCATGTAAAACACACTATATTTATGATCTGCTTTCACCTTCTGTTGTTGGTCTTTACTACTTAGGGTAACAAGATAAAGAATATCAGAATCACATGTGCTCCTCATAACTGCATTGTTGGTACGCTTGCATGTTAAAGGCCTCAGGAGGGCTGTCTATCATGAGTAAAATAGACAAGGTTTAGTGTAACACATGCCTCATGCTTTAGCCAGAGTCATGTAACTAAAAAATTCTTAACATCCTTTCCAATCAAAGCTGAATCTTGTATGAGGTTGACCCAGTGCTATTGGACATCAATAGAATTCCATTTCATACTGGTAAATTTCATATTACTGTCTTCAGGTGCTAATGTTATGTAATAGAATTGCAACAATGTTCCATACTACCAAGATAAGCTTTTGTCATCAGTGATAAAAAAAAATTTCCTGTCATAAAATAATTAGCATTGATCTGTTCTATCCTGTCAAATTTATTTGTGACCGTCATGCTCCAACACAGAATTGGCAGTCTTGAAACAGTATCAAATTAAAGTGATTTAATCCAGAATATAAATCACAATCAATACTTTACAGGAAAAGAAGAATGTCCTTGTGTTTGCTACCTGATCTGCAACAGCATATAAAATTGCAATGATGCATGGTAGGCAGCAGCAAACAGCAACACCAATAACACACGCGAGAGCAACACAAAAAACAACAAAGAACACATCAAATGCCAGAAAAACAATGCAAAGCCTGCAAACATAAATCAACCAGGGAACAATTAGAAATGCAAAAAAAATGATGATAATAATAATAAGCATGTTGAAACAAGTTTGAAAGAAATATGTGGATATATATGATTTGAGCATGACCAGTAAAGTTGTGGTGCATCATGTGTCAAGGCTTGGCCTCCAGCAGATACCCAATAGAATCCAATAATCCACCAAATGAATGAAAACATGGTGTTTGCAGACTCCAGATGTTTTGCAATACTGCCAAAGAGGTGATATAGAAAATGAATCAGAGCCACAATACAAACAATATCAACAGTTGACCTAAAGAAGAAAACAAAAAAATAAAAGACATTCCGGACTGCTTTATTGAAGGGGGAGCATATAAAAGTGAGAATTAGAACTCGGGTGAAGATTTCATCATAAAAGACAGCTATTTGTCAACCTTAATTTATAGGTTCACCAAATTGAATTTATAAGTGCAGTTCAGCATTTCCATTCAAATAAAAGATTGCCAACCTTTAAAAAAAATGTTCTCTTGGCCTCAATAAAGCTTTTTACAAAGGCACCTAGGTTACTTTAAAATGTGATTCTGGTGATCCCAAAATTGTGCTAAATCTATCAAGATCCAAAATGGGTTTTGACACCAATCCACTAATGTTGTTAATTTTCTAGTAAAGAAAAATTCCTAGACAATTAAAAATTGTTGATTTTAATTTACAGACCTCTATATTAAAATTTCTCCAAAATTACTTCATATAGCACTCTAATTATAAATCCATAAATAGCAATCAAAATTCACTTGAAATCATATTTATAACAAAATATGTATATAACAAAGTATTAGATGCCAACAGTTACGAAAAAGTACCCTTGTTTAGAACTTAACAAAAAATAAAAAATTAATCAACATAGACTTAATGATGATAAAATTGAGATAGTGGAAACGGTGGAAGATGAAAGATGGGCAATAATATTCAAGAAGCTAATGTAGCATTTATTTTTTTTGAATAATAGTTTGACTTCATTATACAACAAGTCTCCCTCCCACTTCAGTCTTTCATTTCAAATTAAAAGATATTAGTTGTGTAATTAATTTGAAACTTCATTTTTAGCTATTATTAAGGAGATGGGAGTACATATGGAATAATTATGCAGAAATGTAGGTCTTAAAAAAAATGGCCAACTGCTGGTTAAATTACTAGAATCATACATTAAATGTTTGGTAAGAGATTAGTGCAAAATAATGGTAAAAAAAAGAAAAAAAAAACTATGGACTGCCTGTACATATATACAATGTCCAATTGTATTTATCCCTTTGCTCTAATATTATTGATATCTTTGTCCTAATTCTTTTGACTAAAAGCATGGATACAACATCCTATCTAGCCTTTGCAGAAAATAGGTTTTTCATGCATTCAAACATTTATGATTGATCCTCCTACATCCTTAGACATTGAGCATCACTAAAGTTAGCCAAACCATACCGAACAGAGCGGTTCAAGACGTACCAAACCATACCATTCAATTATCGGCACGATTTAGTCAGTCGATTCAAGAGATAAAGGATGAAGCCCTCTCTTGCAAGTGTTCACTCAAGGGAAGCTATTTGAGAAGACCATGCCAAAGTTATCCGGCGGTATCCATGCGGCGAGGTTCGCTGGGCCGAACCTCGCCAGGAGGGCACGGGCCTGCAGGCGGGCGGGCGGGCGCACGCAGGCGGCTGGCGGGCGGGCGCGCGTGGCCTGCAGGCGGACGGGCGCACGCGGGCGGCAGGCGGGCGGGCTCACGCGGGCGGCAGGCGGGCGGGCTCGCGCGGGCGGCAGGCAGGCAGGCGCAGTGTGCGGCGAGGTTCGCTGGCCGAACCTCGCCCGGCCGCGCTGGGGGCGCGCGGGTGCGCGGGTGTGCGGCCAGGTGCCCAGGCTGGCGAGGTTCGGCTGGCTGAACCTCGCCAGGCCTGTGCCCAGCCGGATTTGGCCGCGGCAAGGCCCGGGGCTGCGCGCGGCGGACTTGGACGGGCGCGGCTTGGGCCGCGCATGGGTGCGCCGTGCCTTGGGCATGCTTGGCCGACTCTTGGCTGACCTTGGACATGCTTGGCCGAGCATTGGGAGCCTTGGCTTGGTCAAGGCTTGGCCAAGTGTGTTGAGGCTTGGTCAAGGCTTGACCAAGTACGAAGAGGCTTGGCCAAGGCTCGGCCACCCCTCCAAGCGAGGTAGTTGGCCCGGATCTTGAGTTGGGCCGTTGCATGACCCTCCTTTGGCATCATCCGGGCGCGGGCTCCTCCATGGTTGTGGGATCCGACGGTGGTGCATGAGGGGGGTCCGCAACATTCCTCCTTCCTTGAAAATTATCCTTGTCCTCAAGGATATAGCATGGATACCGCCGGATAACTTTGGCATGGTCTTCTCAAATAGCTTCCCTTAAAAATCTTGTTTTGGATGAGTGACGGGCCTTCTAAAAATTAGCAAATCACACTCTCATGAGCCACTTTAGCCTCATAGTATTCGACTTTTGGGTAGCTTACTACTGGAGGTGTTAACCTTACCTAAGATCTCCTTTTTGATTCTTTCACTAGACCCAAAGACATTATGACAGTATGAGGGAACAGTTATTTTTGTTGTTTACTCTTAATTTTGGTCAAAGATATGAACGTTTCTTAAATTAGTATCCTACATCTGTATGTACATGCCAGAGGTATTTAGCAAAAAAAATTAGAGTGTAATTTTCCAAAATTTGGAAAATATGAGCAACATTCAACAAATCATAATATAAATTGTTTTATGAAGAAATTACCCTTTCGTGGCAATATATATTTTCCCATTTTTTGTCTAAAGCATCACTTGTTTTGTCTAACATCATTCTAAATCAATGTTCGTTGACAACTGATATGAATTTTGGCATCATTTAGAGTTCAATCATTGCACAACATATAGGCATGAGGCAACCCCGAAATGCTGATTCAATTTCAAAAAGAAGTTAATTGAATTGGTTTGATGTTCCATAGTGGGTTCAAGGAATTTTCTTTTTTTATGGCCAAGTGATAACCAAGCCCCACTTTCTCCCTTATCCTACCTATAATATTTTTTGCCCTATCATGTGAAACCAAAACTATTTCTTTCTATGCATTATGCATCTTATGGAAATTAACTTTCACAGAGGGATGCCTTACTAACTCCACATGGATACATATTTACTTTAAAAACAATCATCTAGTAAATAGGATTTGCACTAACACTTAGGAGCCCTCTAAAAATATGATGCTAGGAAAATGGTTATTGGTCAAGGTTCTTATTAAAACTTGATGGTCAAGTTTCATGTTGCAATCTCGAAGGAAGGGATTCGACCAAACAAAGATCTGGATATCCAAGAGTGCCAACTTTTATTGTAGCGACCATTGGAAGATAAAAAATATTACTAATGTTGTCTAGGAATAGATGTCTTCCTAAGAGGCACGAATACTTCAAATGACTTGCTAAATCTATATTCCAATAACGATCCTCATCAAATGCTTCTTTCTAGGCTACATGTCTGATACTTACATAAAGTATCCTTTTTTTTAATAAATTATAAACACACTCCATATATTTGTGAGATACACTCAAGATACTTCCTGATACCTCTGGCAATGAGAGTTTTTCCTCTTTTCTTTCTTTATGAATGTTAAACTTTTAGCTATGAATGGCTAATTTTGGAGTTTGTGATATGGATATTAAAGTATGGAGTATGGAGTATGGATTGGATCTATGGATTTAAACATGGACTTCCGAACTGTCCTAAACTGGATGATTCAAGACCTACCGAACCGGACCAGCCCCTAACCGAGACAATTCGACTCTTCAAAATGGCTTAATAGGCAAGATATTTCGTTCACTTTCGCTCTCTTCTCGCCTCACTCTCGCTTGTCTCGCGCTACCAACCAGCGCCAACAGCTACTAGGTAAGCCCCCTCTCTCTCTCTCCCTCCTTTGCCCCCTCTCTCTCTCCCTCCTTTGCTCCCTCTCTCTCTCTCTTTCTCTCTTCCTCCCTCTCCTTCTCCTTCTCCACTTTATTCCCCTCTTCTAAACCCCTCATCTCCCCCCAATTCGATCCTCGAATCAACCTCCCACATCAAAATCTCCGGAAGATTCCCTTCTTTCTGGTGTACTCCGGCCCCGATTTCATCATCAACACCATTTTCTTATGGATTTCTTGCCCCAGATCTTTTCCAGGACTCCAACACCACTGATGCCATCCAATAAATTGACTGGAGGGTCATTGAACCACCACTAGTGGTTGCCGTCCAAGGGGACAACAATGACCCCCCATCGAACATTCTCAAGGTGGAGATCTCTCACCGAACACCGTCAATCCCAATATCATGACCTCCCTCTCCCTATTTTGGAACGTTCTGGTATGGTATATTATGAACCCGTACCATATCGAACTAATCCCTGGCCCGTACGAGCCCCAGTACAGATCCAGTAGACCTTAGATTTGCATGATGATTGGGTGATACGTTTGTGGAAATTGATATTACCATATAAAGTATGGACTAGGTTATTTGATATCCTACTATACTTTATGTAACTTCATATATACATACATACATATATTAAATAGTAAGTAGATGTTAATAGTGATATCTTAGCCATACCATATCCTACATTTTCAAGATCTGTATTGGTGTATCCATATCTCGTATCTATGTCCATGCTTGATAGGAGCATTTCTTTCCATTTAAACTATGGATTAATATAAGAAGCTTCTATTTAACTAAAAACTTGCAACATAAAACAGTGATATGATAAAGAAACTCGTTTAGAATGAGTTCTTTATTTGTCTCAAAGGTAAGGAATGAAAACAAGTCACACTTTTATATTTGTGCAACTGTTCATAAAGTAAGAATTAAAAAATACCATTTATCAAACATAGAGAAGGACGGCATATTTCAATCTACCTTACTTAACTGATATTTTCATTCAGTTTACAGTCATCAATGAAATCAAAGTTCAAAAGGAGGTCAAGATATGAAACAAAAAGTAAGCATAAAAACAAGTACCTTAAAATAGAGAGTGAGAAACAATGGCACCAAGTTGCCTCACAGGACAAAGCTGGGGTAAAAGGATTAATGAAATAATATGCAATCAAGCAACTATGAAAAGATACAACTTGAAAACTGCATCCTGAAGTTCATTCATTTGCATACTCTAATACTACATGAATTCTGGTACTATGAACCCTCACCAAATTTCAGGTGGGCCAAATTCTATACTTACTGTCCTTCAGAATTAAGAGAGAGTGTTTTCTGGAGCAACAAGCAGTCCTCAATTATTTATAAGATGACACACATTTATCAAGCAATAATATGACTATATCACTTGAAGGGTCTGTTTGGTTTCACAAAAGCAAACCTAAAAGTCATGTAAGTGGTCCAGCTCCATGGTTTTGGTACATAAGACAATTAGACAAATACATCTACCTCCACTTTTCAGGTAGTGACTTTAGTAAAAATATAATGTTTCTATTCTTATCTAACTACTTCTAACATAGTTGAACAAAGTTGAGCATAACCATATTTGATTTGCAAAGGTAGACCATGTGCAGCAATCAACAACTATACATTCACAAGCACTTCCCAGAATCCGTGATGCCAAGCACCCAGATTTAGAAATCATTTTTTTTTATTCAACTCAAGTCAAGCACTTCTCTCACACTTGTGCACCCAAATAGACTAAAGATGAAGTAGCAATGAAGAGATAACTCAGTCACTTGTACAACACTAATTTTCGCCATAAGAATAGCTAAAGTCTCTATATGCCATAAAGAAGACCTATTTACAAAACTAGTATGAATCTTTCAATCTTCCAAGTAATGGGTGGAGCTTACTTCATAGCTCTATTTCCAACAAGATGCTCCAAGCAGTGGGCATACACCCACCACCACTATATTGGCACTAACTATTCCCTTACGTCTTTGTAATACATAATTTCTTATTTTTTATTTCTAAACAGCCTAGCCAACCAAGCAAATAGGACCTTCTTCCTGTGCACACCTCAGTCCTCTCCTCGTGAGATCAAGTCTTTCGGCAACCTAAATGTAATTATAACATAAACTAGGACAGTAGCCAATATAGATATATAGATCTTAATTCTTACTATGGCACCTCCCATCACAAGAAACAAATTTGTCCTCCCATCTGATAACCCTCTTTCTAGTACCAGGGCCTATCACTTAGGCCCAATGAATATAAACAAGCATCTTTCTATATTTAAAACTGATTTTCCTTTTTGGTAGAACAAATTGCCTTCGCCTAACCAAGCTTGAGAATCATTGCTAGTTTTATTCTCCAAATATCCTCATCCTTTAGTAGCGATAAGTCTTATTCTTATCCTTCAGTAGCGATAAGTCTTATCCTTATCCTTCAGTAGCAATTAAGTCTTATCCTTATCCTTTAGTAGCGATAAGTCTTATCCTTATCCTTCAGTAGTGATAAGTCTTATTTTTTAGTGGGTGTTGAATTTGAGTAGGAATCAAACATCCTACTGGGACCTTGGTGTCTTCTTTAGTGTGGCTTGAGAAAAGGAATGTGGCTTGAGAAAAGGAGAGTGGTGTAAAAAAAAAGAGAAAAGGAGAGCGTAAAAATTGATCTTCTCGGTGAAGAGTGAGAGAGAGCTTTTTCGTGTGGCTCGTTCTTTTTAATAAAGTATTTTTTTCTCTCACCTAATTATTTTTCTTCCAGCATCTCTTTTTTGTTATTTGTTTGGTGTTTGTTCTAAATCTTGGGCCGGCACGATCGATCTATTCCGCGTAGCATATCGTTCTACAATGGCTAGAGAGATCCACCAGCCTATCTTGGCTATGAGGCCCTTTGATCTTTAAGTGTTAGGATGGACCTAAGTTAGCAAATCAGCTTAGGAACAGCCTCAGCTCCTGTATTTTGTGATCCATTTGCACCTATGTGATATAGGCAAATTCCTAGATCTCCTCCTAGGCAGTGGACATAGGACATTCTCCAATGGAGGAAAAGAAATGCAGGATACTGATAACAAATGATGAACTATTTAATGAGTAACATGAAAAAATTATAATTTGTTTGATGAGTAATTAAGTACAAAGAAAAGAAGTAAAAAGCAACGAGGCTCCCGCCACACCGAGCCTAGGGATGTTAGATGTGCACAATCTTACCCCCACGTACAAAGAGCCTATTTTCATATTTCGAACCAATGACATCTAAGTCACAATAAAGCAACCTTATAGTCATACCAAGGCTCACCCTCAGGAAAAAAAAAAGGTAGCTAAGGCTAAAAGCGTCTTCTTAATAAGATTGTATTAAAAATCAGTTGAATATCAGACAAGTTGCAGACCTTTGCAATTATAACCAACAAATGCATAATGAAGAATATCCTAAAGTCTGAGTGCAAAGGGTTGCCGATCACATAAGATAAGACTTAAATGTGATGGTTACTAGTTGATCAAGACCAAGAAATGTTGCTTCTATAAGATATAAGGAATTTATGATGCATAGTATCACTTTTTTTTGGTACACATTTCAGAAATTATTTTATGGTTTACTCATGAACTTAGAAAAGCTAAACACCACACAAAAATATCTAAATGTGTCTGAACTATCAGGAGAAATATCTTTCTAAATTGATCCTCCATTCTGAGAATTTTGCCAAGGATTCACCTAACACACCCTTCAAACTCCTCAGTATTTTCGATATACAGGAAACTTACAAGAAGAGATGTTCCTATTTTTCCTCATATAAATGACTAATTTCGAAGGCACTTCTAAGCAGCTAAGCGAGTCACAACTTCCGACTTGTTGATTTCAGAGCAAGAGCTAAACAATCTAACTCTCCTATCCACGATCACTGCTATATAAGATTGTCTAACCATCCTCAAGAGGGACACTACAAATTGACCATGAATATAACATAACAACAATCTAAAATTTTTCCCCTTTGGTTCCTATCCGTCCTATTGTAGTTATTGTTCAAAAAACCTAAAAGAAAGAACTATGGCATATCAAACTTCATGACAGAAAGAAATTACTATAACAAACTTTGTTAAAGTATTGTTAACTCTTTTACCTGGTCCCCTCCTCGTCCTGCTCCTGCTCAGCATCATAACCACCGCCTTCCACCACCTCCCTGGGAGAGCTCGGCCCCGAGCTCCCTCGGCTCCCACTGCCGCCATCCTCCGACCCCTCCGCCCCCTGCGGCGGATGCCTCCGCCGGTACTCAATGCGCACGCAAACCATATGCAGCACGCACTGCAGCGCATACCCCCCGATCCACAGCCTCAGGGGCGTCGACGGCCTCTCCTCCCAGCTCAAGATCAAAACCGCCACCGCCGCTGCCACGAACGCCAGGTTCCAGAGGATGTCAAGAAAGACGACCGGCCTCGAGTAGGCCCAGTCGCTCTGCCGCTCCTCCAGCTGCTCGGCCGCCGCCTCCCGCACCAGCATCGATGGCTCCCGCATCGTACGCCGGCTGCTAGCCCGCTGAAAGAACCGCGCCGCCCCCCGCAGGCTCGGCCGCCGCCCGTTTCGCGGCCCGCGGTCGTCCCCGCCACCGTCGCGGCGGGGGCCGAGGAGGGGAGCCGAGTCGATGGTCGCGCCCCCAATCGGATTCAAATACCTCGTCGCCGACATCACCAGCGATCCAAGAATGCGATTGATCTCAATCCAAGCCCTCAAGAACTCGCGATCGAAGAGGAAGAGTGGGAATTGGGGAAGAGAAGAAAACTAGGTTCTGGATCGGGGAAGCGTTTCACGTTTTTCTTTCCTTTCTTTTAATTAGCGAACAATTCGGTCGTCTTAGAAGACTTCGGTTTCTCCTCTCATTCGTCGTTTACTTGCAGATGGATGAAGAGAGAACGATGGCGGAGGGAATGATTTTATGAGAGGGAAGTGGGAGGAAGGATTTCATGTGAATTATAGAACAGGAAACATCGATCAGGTGATCAGCACATTGCATTTGATTTGGATGAGGTTTGTTAGATGTGTCTGGAATGCGGATGGATGGACCGGTAGGCGGTTACCACGTGTGAGGGACAAAAGGTGTTTGGTATGCATCCGTAAATTGCGGAATCCTACCTATCATTATGAATATTATGCGAAAGGACGCATAATTTTTTCAAACAAAAAAGAAAATTAATTATATGGATGGTTCCAATATAATTATTTTAATATAAATTTAACAAGCATATTTGCTACTCTTAGGATCTGTTTGGCGTCACTTTTTTTTATTTTGAAAAATAAAATTTTAAAACTTAAAATATATAAATATGTATATATGGTAGTATTATTTTTATATTTTATTTTAAAAATTATTTTTAAATTTTAAAGTAAGAAATTTTTAGTTTCAATATTTTCAAAAATAAAAAATTCGTATTTTTTGTAACATCACCACCAACAACAACAACAACACTGCTACTATTGCCATCATTATTTTCGCCATGTCACCACCAACTCCACTAAATTACTACATTCTTTCATCACCATTACTATCACATTCTTTGTCGTCTCCACCACTTTGCTATCATAGCTATTGCTTTTACCACATTGTTAGTACCCTCTGCTACTATCCCTGTTGCCACCACTATCACTACCACCATCGTTGCCACCATTATTGCCACCAATATCGTCACCACCATCGTCGTCGCCATCACCACAACTACCACCATAATCTCGTCTTTACCACACTACCGTGCCATCATCGCTACCTTCATTGTACATCTATTTTTTCTACCATCAACATAATCATCACCTCTATGCTCCAACACCACCATATCCATCACCATTAATTTGTTTATTTTAAAAAAAAATATTTACTACATCAAATAGTATTTATATTTTGAAAATTAAAAATATAAAAAAATATTTTTTATTTTCAAAAATATATAAAAAAGAAAGTGAAGCCAACTAGCACCATACATTCAACTAATTATATACCGAGAGTAACAAGGAGAGGAAATTTACTATAAAAATATTTTTTTCCAATTTATTTCATTTTGGCCTACCAAACACCACTTGTTGATGTAGAAATAGCAAAACATGATGCAGAAGCTCTTTGAAAAGCTTACTAAGCTTTTTTTTTTTTTTACTAAGCTTACTAAGTTATGCCAGCGCTCCATAATAACTAGCAAGTAGTAAGGACAGTAAGTCAGTAACTAGCAATTGTGCAAGAGCCCCTATTTCACCTTTGACTTGTTGCATAGCCGTTCAGATTGTCGATTCGTTTAGTGTGGGAGATTGCTCTTAGGGCTTTGACTCTTGCCTGGACCAATCTACTTTTTTAAAGTTGCATCTTAATGATGAACTACATAGGAAAAAAAGGCCCTAGGAAAAAATTGATCACCATTCTTTCTGGTATGTTGTCTTTCAAGCAAGAAATATTGAACCGAACCGAACTGGCCGATTCAGCCCGAACCGAGCCGACCTGGTCTCCGATCGGATTGGATCGGAAATAGAAAACAGTTCTGACCCCTGATTGGCTTTGGCCAGAACTGGCCAGAATCGGACGGAACCGAACCGTCCGGCTTGACTCGGTTCAGCCAGAATCGGTCTCAGCACTGGTTCGGCCAACCTTGGTTTCAAGCGCAGATTGCCATCTGTTCTAGTGAAACTGAAGTTTGCTGAGCATCTAAAGAAAGTTGTAACATATATCAAGCAGGGGCATGTACGGATAGGGCCAGAGACGGCCGCTGATCCTGCATTCCTTGTGACAAGGAACATGGAGGACTTTGTGACATGGGTGGATTCTTCGAAGATCAGAAGAAAGGTGATGGTGTATAATGAGAGATTGGATGACTATGATGCGATGAATGCGTAATGCCAGTTCTTTTCTAATTATTTTCTATTTTTTGAGAGGCAATTGCAAGAATGTAGCTGTAATTTGTTGTGGGCAGAGTTGCGGTTTTGGTAAACTTGCCCGTATCATTTTCTGCATCATACTAACTTTCTTGACGTATTTACTTGGTTGTTTGCTTCTTGTTATAAGATGATGGGTCATAGAGAAGAATAACAACATAAGTGGGAATTTTACACTTATGTTCCTCGGCTATCATGATTGCTTGAAATTGCTTGACCACAAGACAGGCTTTGGCAAGTAAACTTGGAGCTTCTGACTACCACATTAAAGATTTACCATGAGACAGTTTGAGACTGCTGATTCAGAAGAAAAGCAAAAACAGAAGCAGAAATAAAAATAAAGAAATAAAAATAAAAATGAAGCTCATGTTTAAACGATGCTATGATGATCTGAACTATGTTATAGATGTAAATCCAGGCATCTCATGAGGATTGTTGATGATGTAGCTAAGCTGAATTTAGAACTTGTGGTTAGATGGTATGAGACAAACCTTGGTGATATTCTGAGTCTGCCTGGAGGTCTTATGCAGGATTTCCCTTTATATAATGAAATGTTATATAAGATCTGGTTCAAATAAAATCCAGGTGGCACCAGACTTTGTCTTGACAGGATCCTTGAGCTAGATGGCTATTTCATAGCAAGGAGGCTTTGGTGCCAGTGAAGGGCTTATTGTATAATTTGCATTGGTGGAATTTTGGCACCAGCATGGATGGTAGCTGGCATTTGAAGACTTTATCTACTCCTTACTCTCATCTAAAAAAGAAAAAAAGTAGGAGTTAAAAAAAAAAAAAAAAAAAACCTCTCGTAAAGTGTTGAGTAATGAATGGCAATATTTTGGTTCTTTATGTGTCAAAGGATAGAAATGAATTTTTTGTGTAGATACCCCAAAAAATAATTGTCTATCATAATATTTGAAATGAGTTAGGCAGTGGCAGGGTGATGGATACTCTGATTTTCCTTCTAGCTGGAGCTACCTTGCCAAGTGGAAGGGTGATCAACATGAGAAAAAAGAAAAGAAAAAAAAAAACAAAAATCTGAGCTGGTGAAATTTGTCTGCATGAGGCTGTTTTGGGTTTTAAAAAATAATAATAATGGCTGCAAACTGATGAATGTTTCTTTGATATTATATTTGCCTTTCTTTTTTATTGCAACAGCATTTACATAAAGCTAAAGTGCCTAGAATTTTAGCTCCTCTTGATGTTCCTCTATGACTTCTTGGTCATAAGGTTCGCCATCTTGGTATCGGACCCAAACCGGTGCCACACCAGCACCGTGTTGATACAGTATAGTTCGGTACGCCTCCTATACCGTATATCGATACCGAACCGCTAGTACAGTATGCTTTATACTGTCCAGTTCAGGCCAGTACGCTCCGTACTGTTCGGTTCAGGCCAGTACGGCGAATTACGAACCAACACATGGTTAAAAAATACTCTTCAATTCTTTTGGGTGATCTGTAAAAATAATTTTGGCATTGAAACCATCATAGGTGATATCCATAAGCCTGTATTGAAAGGAAATCAGTGCCAAGTTGAAGGAGAGAAAGCCAAGAACCATAAATAGATTGGGTGGAAGACCTCTGGGTAACTTTCAAGTTAGCTAGTTATGCTCCCTATAGCTGCTGCATGAAGACCCAAATGTTTTTATGTATGGACCAATAAAACCATCTTTTAATAATGCTAAAGAACAAAAAGGAGTTGCAAGTTATATAGTTCAAAAACATCTCTAGTGAATTCAAGACCACTGCAGATTTATACTAATGAAAAAATGATTCATTCAATGGCATCTTTACGGCAATGCTTACAACCACCCAAGTAATATGATAGAAGTATTTACAACGCATGATTCCTTCAAATGCTTGCAATTAATTCACTAATCTACAAAAAAAATATCACAAACCGACATCCTAAATCTTTTGACTAACAGAAACCAAGGTGTTATGACTGTCCATGTTGCAAAGACATGCACTTATCAATATGAAGTTGACCGATATCTACATAACTATAGCAGACTGATGTCTGATGAAGCAAAACAATGAGTAACCACAACCTACCTGCAGTTCTATCAATCAAACTATTCGCAAGCAGAAAGAAATCATCTATGACTAAATTGCACCCAAGTTCTCTTTGGCAACTGCTTCCATTCTGAAATAATGTTGATCAATTTGTTTTTTCTAGTATCTGATTTTTCATCCTGTCCAGCTCAGTTAATGCCCTCTGAGAGTGACAATAAGGTTGGTCCTGTTTGTCCTTGAGGAGATGGCAGCAGAAGAGAATGGACCGAAAAAGAGTGGATTGATGAGTTACAAAGGAACTAACATTATGTGTTCTTCAAAAACTCAGATTTGCAAGCAATTGCTGTTCGTCTGAGATCATGAGGGTCAAAACTGCATTTGATGCAGAGGCTTAGTTCTTGGTTCAGCTTGAGCTCTTTTGGTGGAAACGTAGGCAACTTCACAAAAGACACAATTCCATTTCGACAGAAAGGACACGGAATTGAACCAGGCCGTGCATCTGTTTCAGGTGTTGTCTTGCTTGTTGAGCAAAGACAGAGTGCACATGTTTTGCAGAGTTCATGCCCACAGCCTGGAGAAACAATAAGAGAAATTTAAGAAATAAGAAAGACTCTTCACTGCTCCTTCCAAATATGAATGTCAGTATTAGCAGTAGCAGGACAGAAGGTTTTAACTGCTCTGATTGAGTTTCACAAAATATGCATAGAAGTTCAATACTTTATTATGATAAACGAGCAAGAAAGACTGATATCAGACGGATGAGTCATTGGCTATAATGGGACAATAGAAAGCATGCTTAGAAGGAAATCATTGGTTTCAACCTGTAACAGGGGCATGTTCTTTAATTTGTAAAGGCCATGGAAACCATTATGTCTCCTTCAGCCATCAAAATAAGGGAATCCATTTCCCATTGCTGTTTCCCATCTATGCATCACATTCTGTAAACTAGTAATTGAGCTTATCATTCTGTGCACCACGATCCCTGTCCAAAAACGTCTGAGGTATCGCATAAAGAATTTACAGGTCTATTTTTTTTAAAAAAAAGACCAATATGCACAATACATGACATAAAACATGGAACACAGAGCCTTTGAAATTAACAGAGGTTGGTCAAGGGACTAAAAAACTGAAGGTAAAAATTTGAAGTCATAACGCTGAAGAATGGATGGCATCCCTAAGTGAAAGCTAGAATGGTGGATCAGAGGTATCAGTCAAAATTCTCATCACAAGGAGAACGGACAGGCTAAAGTGGATCCTGCGATATATCATATAAAGGTTTGGAACAACCTTCTCTTTCTACTGGAGGTTTTTCCCATTCAACACTCATAAAATGAGTTAGGAAGGAGAGCTAGCTGCTTAGAGGCTATGCTACATTGCCATGGATATGTTTGTTGGACGAGGATGGATTTCTTGATGTCCGATAATATAATATCTAAGAATTCCTTCTTAGGGTATGTTTAGTTGTCACAAAAAAAAAAAAGAAATCAAGTGTTAGACTTGTTTTCCTTTAAAAACTTAGTTTTCTACTTGTCTGTTTCAATAGAAATTTGACAACTTGGTAATTTATGGCAAATTTTTCCTTTTCATGGAAGAGTTTGCCATTCCAATGCCCATCACAAGTGTCAGATGACGGTACTTGAGTCTCCACCAAAGAGTTTGAGTGCATAAACCCTGAGCAACTCAGCACAAGCAGCTGGACTTTTTCCCTTTTTTTGGTTTTTCTTTTTTTTTCTTTTTCCAGACGGGGCTAGGGTTCGGGTGCTTTCATCAATATAAGCGATAAAGGCCCCAAAATCATAGTATAGTCAGCGCATTAACTTCTCTTTATGATATTCTGTTGGACTATTTATTAGTAAGAGTTTGACTGGCATTTACATTCCTATTTTAAATAAATATGAACTTCCCAAGTTATTGGAAGGTTTTACAAATGCTTTCAAGTCCTAATTTTTGATGTAAAATAGTGTTAAAAAGATCTACCTCAGTTATAGCTTGAGTTGAGTCATAGTCATTAAGCTTTTTACAACTATTCTATAAGAGTTTGTCTTTTTCAATGAGCACCCATGGGAAACCAACTTAATTGACCCTGCTATTGTCCATTTCTTAATCAAGAGAGTGGTTTTTTGATTCAAATCACCTAGGTTTCTCACCTTATCCTTGGCCAGTAATGAAGTTATTTCTATACCTACAGGTGGAGCTTACTTCAATGTAAGGACAGATTTTGTAGAGCCAACAATAATTTCAGGGTTTTGTCCTTTCCTTTTTTTCTTTTTCGTTTTTTCCCTTTTTTCTCTTCCTTCTTGCAGAAAGTAACAGTGAAAAGCCATTAATTCTCATCCATTGGTCCAACTTCATGGTTGATTTGGTCTTGAAACACCGGGTGATGTTTATTAATTCATCCTTCATAATGCTTCTACTTATGATAAAATTAAGATGAAAGAGTTATGAGTCCATTATAGTGGAGACTTGCATCATGTTTTTTATTGTTTAGCATGCTGGTGGGTCAGAATACATTGTCATATATCTTAACGTCAACCTTGGAGAAATTGTTGACCTGATTTGCTGAAATTTGCTGTGATTATAAGAAGAAGACTAATGACTTCTTTTCAATTTGGAAATAGAAACATTGATCTTTTTGCATCACATTATGGTATCAGAGCATGTGCTCTCTTGCAGGGTTTTTTCTTGTAATTTCTAAAGAGGTAGAAACATTGATCTTTTTGCATCAGATTATGGTATCAGAGCATCTGCTGTCTTGGAGGGTTTTTTCTTGTAATTTCTAAAGAGGTCTGAATGCTATTTCATATGTGATTGAGGAGTGGATTGGACTGCATTGACAACATAAGTGACATAATTGTGGCATTTCAGCCCTTTCTCCATATTCTATGAGATGGATTGATATCTTCTTGTATCAGAAAGAACCTTATAGAGATCCGGCTATTATATGTTGAGTAATTTTAACTTTGGATTTTAACTTGTTTGCTTAAATCCTTCACCACCAAGGCCTCCAAATCATGATTTTGCAAGGCATGAAGAGAACAATGATGAATTTTCCATAGTGGTCATGCCATCCTCAAGGCACCATGGGAAACGTCAAAGCCCGTGGAACGATATAGGGATTTCCAAATATGACTGTGTACCTTGAGGGTGATGATGACTAAGGAGGGAGAATTTTTGGTTTACAATAGGTATCTCAAAAGGATTAGTGCATCTATATGGTAGTACAATTTAAAGGAGTGATTGTACATAACCAGCCAACTTTATATTGACATGTCCATGGTATTGAAAATCAAGATGAAAGAGCATGCTATTTCAGCTGACAATGGGTGAACCTTATGTGAGATATTGCTTCTACTCGTGGAAAGATCTAAATTAGCAAAAGAGTTCATTGAGGAATTTCAGAAGATTGAGGAATTTTACAAGTTAAAAATTCACAAATAACCACATGAGCCCAAGACTTAGTACATATTAACCATTAAGTGGATTATGGGTAAATTTACAACATGTCATGACAACATTATTGTGTTCGGAACACAATTAGTCATATCAATTGGCTCTCAAAATTGGTGATATTTGGGAAACTAATAGCACATAGATTTTTAAGTTGGTAATGAATGCATCATTTCCATAATAATGCAATGCGTTGCACCAGTAAGGGAAGCAATCAACAAACTCTCACCATCGTGAATAGTAAACTGATGTAAGAGATGACCATTGTTTGATGTTTCACGGTAGTATAGCAATAACCCAACATGCATGGAGAGAGAGGATGATATGAACAATATGCCTTGGATTGTCTTGATGCAAAATATAGTGTTGTGAGTTGTGACAAAGAGCATAAGCAAGAGCAGAAATTCTTAATTTATGAATATATCAATTAACAAAAGAGAATGGGCCAATTAACAAAAGAGCATGAACCAGAGCATTTTGTCAATGTTCAATTTCATGCTGAAGATCCATGGTTTTCAATATGTTCTCTTATTATTTCAGGTGTCTTGCATTTTACTATATTTCTTTAAGATCTGGTTTTTCTCTTATATTATGTCTTTCATTTCACTCTTGATTTAGTTTTCACATTTATTTATTCTTCATTATGAACTTTGGAATGAATATATGGAAACAATCTTGGATATTCGCATCTTTTATGTTCGTTATTGATTTCAATTTTTATTCATGTCTAAATTTCATCTCTATTCTTGATTTGCTTTTACCTCTATTAAAGCTATCCTCATAGCATATCTACCTACCAAAAGAGCGCATGTATTGTTATTCATTAAAATAAAAAAAATATTCTAGATTCTTTTTCTTTATTCAATTAGCAGAGCAAGGGCTCAAGAAATAGAGAATAAATAAGAGAGGATGTACTATGAAAAAAAAGAAAGAAAAGGAGGTGATATGCGAATCCTTGAAAATCATGAAAGCATTAACATGATAAAATATATCATATTATTACTGAATCATTATTCACAATTTACAACACATTTCATTTACTCCATCTAGTCTTTGCTCAAAAAGAATATTCTCCATTTAGTCAAATTTGTATTTAAATTTTTATTGTACAACTCCACTTTTTCATTCACCTATGTTTAAGTTGCATCAGTTAATATTTAATATATCTTTGTAAATAACTCAAATGAACGGGCATCCATATAACATCAAAATTTTAAACTGACAAATTAACTATTCAAGACCAAAATTTTTTAATGTTTGCCACTCCATGGTGTGGGAATGCATGATAAATGTTTTTTAGCAACAAAGTACAGTCTTAAAGGAGCTTAATCTTGCACATCACCCTACAGTCGTGGAATGTCATATTGGAGAAAACCATAAATGCCACTTTCTCCTTATTTCTCCCATCACTTCTTGTGGACCAAAAACCTTCTTTAGCTGGATTTTATGACCTCGATAATTGAATGAACTCGCTATGAAATTTCCTACAAAGCTCCCAACATTTTTTGGGGGAGTAAACAGAAAAGAAGGTCACTGCCATTTGATTTTTTTTTCCCGCTTTTTCTTTTGGCATAAGTATATATACATGCATCATTTCTTTTAAATTAATAATTAAAAAAATGCTTAAGGACTACCTATGCAAATGAATCATTCAACTGAATTTCCAAAAGTAAATCTAAAGAAAAAATTGTATAACTTTTCTTGCAATAAAATATTATGGAAGCTTAATGTTATGCTTTTAAAGTGCAAATTAATTAGAAAACCATTGAGTTGTATTTATCTTTCATTGTTTTCTGTCAACTATATTGGTAAATGGAGGGGGTAAAAAATTGGTGAGTAAAAGATTGGTCTATGTCACTCACATCACCAATTACTCAATGTAGTAATTGACAAAATTAGTGAGGAAAGCAATACAAGTTCCCCACCCCCCCACCCAAACCCCTCCTCTCCTCAGTGCTGAAGAGTTTGCTCTATGTTTGAACCCTAAAGGTGGCATTCCCATCATTCTTCCTTTCTTTAAAAAAAGGAGGAGAATAAGTACAGTAAATGAGCATAACAAAAAGATCATTTTTTTGTAATGGGGAACCATACATTACTAGACTTATCCCCCCATATCTGGAACACATTCTTCAAAATTGCATTTAAAAAGAATTGGAGAACCATTGTGTTCCAAGACAAATTGTGATTAGCTTGCATGCGCATGGGGGGACCTCAAGTTCAGGAAAATGAGGGTTTAGCATTACCTTAGTCATGGCTGTCCTATTTCAGAAGTAGACAGAAATTACCAGATTTGAAGAATACGGGCAATCAAGAGTTCAATTAAACATTTCCCACAAATTAAGGAGATGTTGGAGTACTAGAAGCAGTAATACTAATGTCTAATGGCAACCAGAAGGATTTGATGTTGGCTTACAAGTAAAACTCAGGAGACAAAGAAGTTTATGTGCAGAAATTTAATACAAGATGCAGTAAATTTAAACAGTAAATCAGCAAGCACAATAGTGTGAAAAGATAACCATGTGAAGAGAACAGAATGAAGGAGAGCAAAAGGATTTACTTGGGGGTGTATGGGGGCAAAAGGGAAGATGAAGATCCAGAAAGAGAAGGGGGGTTGGGGGGGGGGGGGGGGGGGGGGGGGAGGTGTTGAGGGAATAATTGGATGGGTAATTGGCTGAACCTAGCCTTCCAAGTTCCATCTTTTTCTCTCTTTTCATGGAGAAAATTCAATCCTTTTCCTTTCACCAAAAGAAATCAAAATAGCTTATCAAAAAAACAGAAATCAATGTACAATGTTTTTTTAATTGGATGAATGTATAACCTTTTTATCACCTTCATTGACTTCTACTAGTAACCTAGGACTCTTAAAATTTGAAAGTAAATCTCCCAAACAGGTCGGCAACCACTTCTCTAGTTCCTCACCTTTTTTAGGACAACTAAGATTCTTAAAAATATGCCAATAATCAACTAGCTTGTGGCCCTACTTTAAAACTTTATTTGACTCTGAAAAGAAGGAACATTTTCACTAAACAGTAACAAATCCCTATCTTATGGGTAAATCTGCACTGTTTAATCCTCTGATTTGCTCCTTCAATGCTCCACTTAATTGTTCAAAGACTCATATCATCATGATAATAATCATGGGCATGATCTAAGCGCTTGATTTCACCACATTACCTCACTAATTCCAATTAATTTAATATGGTTGATTTGTTTTCCACTGACCGCTCTGTTGTTATGAACATGTTTCCAAGGTTTCTCTCATTCATTTCTCAGATTTTCTGAAACTGATTATTGACAGGCTTGTCCATATTCTTTATTAGCTGAAAAACTTATGCAATAATTATGACAAAAAGAAAAATCCACATTTAGCTTCAAGACTTTTGATCATTGGCCTCCACTTGTGGTTTCGTCGATCCACTACTGGTTTTCAGTTATTGTATAAAAGATTGGATGTCTCGTACTCTGTTATAGATTTTCTACAATAGCCTGTATGCGATTTTGTACAAGTCCAAAACATAGGAAAAAATGATTGAATTCAGTAATTGCAAAAGGGAGCAGGGCTACAGGGACCAACCTTCACAAGCTACAGTGCAGACTCTTTCCAGGCAAACAGCACAAAGATCATCACCATCAGAAGTGGCAGGTGATGACTGCAACCCGCAATCCCTGCAGATAGATGTTGTGCTGTGGATAAGCTTCAATATATTACAAATTTAAGCAATATTGTAAACATCTTATTCTAGATGAACAAATCCTTAAAACTTCTGTTTCGGTCTAATTTTGAGCAGATCTTTATTGACTTTTTCTTTTTAATGTAAAGATTAAAAAGCATGTTATGTTGATGCATGCAAATACATAATCTTTATTTCATGACCAACAACAGTCATTGCATGACATTTATATTTACTCATCTGCAAAATCGATGCATCTGCTAGCAAATGGAGCATTTTTCTTCGTTCCTCTTGTAATTTTCGTACCAAGAAATAAGAATTTTGCTCGAATGTAACAAGAAGATTGTTGGCACAGCAGAAACTTTATAAAGAAAAACAAATTAGTTGAAGCACAAACATATTTTTCATATTTTATAAATTTCCTTCTTATTTTAATAATCAAACAATTATGTACAGAAAATAGGAATATGGAGCAGATAAAATATACTAGGGCCCAATGTCAGAGTGGAGGGGAATCACTAGCCTGATATAAGCCAGCCTACCTACTGCACTAGTAACAAGTGAAAGATGAAAGCACTCATTGTAGATGAATCAGTTGCAGATAGATGTGTTACAAAGACCATATGGTCAATTGGTTGTACCTTCGGACATAGAACGATACAAAAGGCTGCATACTCCATTGTGACTTTGCAACTTGCAGGGATCTATCATATACATAAATAAAAGCATTTTTATGAATATGTCTGTATGTATGTAAATGCATACATATGTATATTTATATGTACATACATATGCATATTTATATGTACATTGCAAGGCCTCTCAAGGTAAAATGGGAACTGAGCAAGACTTATGATGTAATGTCTGGTATGGAGCCAAGACAAATTTCCAATCTGTTCTGGTGGTAAGCATCAACGGAAAAAAGAAAATTAAAGTAATCAAATAGCTGCATTCCAAATAAGCATAGAGCATCAATCAAAGCTTAATTTAGTGTTGTTCATTAAAGCCCGTCTTCATTATTGCATTTGTAGAAAGTTTTCTTCACCAATTGTTCGTTTAAGTTGTAGAGTGACTAACTTTGAAGTTTGAGCAACATGGAACACCCCCAAAAATATGTTCAAAGAACTATTGCAGTACATTATTATACAAGTATGAATACCACAACAATAAAAGCAATTGAAATTTAAGAAAAGTAGCAGACGATTAAAGTGTTTGAGTGACCGCTCAAGTACCTTGCTATATCTAGGATGCTCCTAAGAGGCAAGGATAGATAATTCGATGGACGAAACAAGGGTATGGTAAAGTCAGAATTTGGTGACAGCAATGGCTCAAGCGAATGACATCCCCACATCCTAGCAACATCACATGGCAGCCACCTGAAATTATATTATAAAAATAATGGAAAAATTTTAAATGATCTAGCCAAATTTTGGGTGAAAAAACTCAAGAAGCTATACAATGCTATTAAAATTAGTTGAGATAAGAAAAAAAACAAGTTACCCATTATAATTCTCCGTCGACCTACTAGCTCCTCTAGCAATAAGAACCTGCATATAGGAATAGTTTTAGATCCAACACATATTAACATTGCCATTAATTGTGCAATGTTCAAATGACTTAAAGCATGCTCGAAAGTTTAAAGTTAAGAATGAGTGGTTGCAAGTTATATTGCCTGGCAACATTTAAGATTTCCCCCACATGCTGCATAATGCAGAGGAGTGCTTCCAGCTCCTGAATCATTTATAGAATTCTATTCTGAGTAGATGTTTCAGTAATATTGTAAACCACTGATTCAAGTGATTCACTGTTAAAAATCCAAGATACCTATTGAACTCGTTGATGAGGAATAGTAGAGAGCCACGGAAGAGACATCAGCATGTAGATCGAGCAGGAGATGCACACAATCAAAGTGCCCATTCAATGCTGCCAAATGGAGAGCTGTCACACCACCATTGGCTGCTTTGTTAACAAACTTGGAGAGTGCACTGTCACAGAGAGGCATAACTCAGTTTAACAAAATCTGTAACATCAAGGCATCGCAAAACCCTCAGCAAATCCTCGAAACCAACTTACAGTTGATCATAACCATGCCTCAGAGAAGATTTAGGGATGCTGCCTTCCTGGGCACCATCTTTTGAAGAAACACTTGCTCCACAGGAGAAGTCAGCAACCAACAGCCTGATGCACCGCACATGCCCACCTTCTGCTGCGAAGTGCAGTGCAGTCCGACTATTTAGATATTCCACTTTCGAGACCTTTTTAATCGATCAAATCAAAATATAAAGAAAAAAAGAGTTACTAATCGATCAAACTAAGGAAGAATCTGAAGTAAATACACTCGCTTACATATACACACATACATCACATCTGAAAAGCAGCAGAATCTGCACTACGTCCCAATGCCCAGAGCGGCATGCATGCATCAGCGGTGTCTTGTAGAGAAAAAGTAAGAAAAGACTAAAGGATTCAGTTTCAGACTTAGGTGCAGTTTTGGAACTAGAATCCGAATGGTGATGGTAACACTTTTGGCACCTGTCCACAAATGTTCCTTGAGTTCACATCCGCTCCTTTCTCCAGCAAAAGTTTAGCAATCTAGCCAGAAAATTGAATATTAAAATCATTGATTTTGATGATTAAATAGAAAGAAATATCAAAATCTAAAAGTTCAGTTCTCACTAAAATTTGTTAATCTCAAAAACAATCACTATTAAAATCTCTCAATATCTAGAAATGGATTCATTTCATATCCCTTATAAATCATCATTCTACAGTCTTTATCACTATTTTGATTATTTCCTTTCTTCTCTTTCTCTAATAATTATAAATTGTCTCAGCATGGAATCATATTCCAAAGACATACCAGCTATGCAAAAAGTCAAGAGAAAAGCAAGTTCACCATCAATGCTGCATTTATTTGTAAAGTGTTTCTACACTTTTCTCTTTCTCCATCTCAAAATCCAGAGTGTAGACTGTCAACTAAGAGAAGGGAAAAGCTATAATTTGTTAATATTTTTATTTTGTTGACCATTCAGCTATTCTCTGACATGTTTGATGTGGGAGAGCATATGTTGGATGGATTTCCAATTTTTTTTTACCTTTCAACTGAACTATCCATCATGGGCTTCAGCATGTCCTGCTACTCAATAAAAGGTGTTTGAACAGGAAAGAGTAGGAATTGGAATGAATCCCACCATCAGTTCAACCACCAAACATTTGAATAGCAAAGCCTACCTAAATTGATGATGGTGGGTGATTTAACCCAACCCCTGCCCCCAACTAAATAAACAAGCAAATAAATAAAGCAAACTCCAAAGCGGTATGTGAGGCTCCATAACAAAAATCTATTTCTCATTCTTCAGCCAAAAAAAAAAGAGTTCTTTTGCATGAATACCCTTCTAAATATCGAATTTTGCATGAATACCCTGCCAAAATTAATATTTGCATATATACCCTCGTAAAATATTTGTTTTGTTATTCTACCCTTTTTTATCATTGTTTTTCTATATGTACCCATGCCATCTAACGCCGTTAAAAATTAGCGGTTTCAAATTAAACTGACTAAAATACTCTTAATGGGTAGATGTGCAAAAAGAAATATTTATAAAATAATTGCAATGGAGGGACAAAAAAGTAATTTCAAAATTTTATTTTATTTTTAATTAAAATAAATATGGCTTTTATTAACGGTGTTAGAAGAACCGTTATATTATGAGCATTTGTGCAAAAACAGTGTTTTATGAAGGTACAGAAATAAATATTAATTTTAAGAGGATATTCATGCAAATTTGAATTTTTAGAAGAATTTTCATGGAAAAAAACCCAAAAAAAATCTTTTTTATATTTTTTATGATGATTTGATACGACCGAAAATATATATGAAATAGTAAGAATGGGCTTGATAATCCAACATCTTGAAAATATATATATGGTTCTAAATCAAGTCAAATGGAGAAAAAGGATTCATTCAACCAACCCAACTAGTTTGGGATTAAATTATAGTTGAGTTGGACGGATTAGAGTTAGTGTTTTTTCGGTGGGGAGTTTCAGAAATCGTTATACTGAATTCTAAAAACAACTTGCCAAGCATTGACATGAGAAATCATGAGAAATCAGCATCACAAATAAACGCCAAACACTTTATTTATTCTCTATTTACCCGGAAATTTCTTTTAAAAAGAAATACAAACTAACAGCTTTCCTTCATTGGCAAAATCACCGGAAAAAAGATCGTCCAGAGAGTGGTGACGAGGAAATTAACCTCGGTGCGGCCGTCGGCAGCGGCCAAGTGGAGTGGGGAGTTGAATCCACCGAAGATGGAGTACTTGGCGAGGCCGGGATTCAACTCCAGCAGCCTCCGTGCTTCGCCTAAATCCCCATCCCTCGCCGCCGTCGCCAGCCGCTCCCCGGAGGCGGAGCAGCACAGCGAATTCCCCATCAATTCTTGGAAAAGAGAGAGCGACCAAGAGAGATTCTTGGAAAGAGACAATGAGAGATTCCAACAAGCTGAATCTCTCCGCCTTCTCCAGATTCCTTTTTAATTTTCTCTTGCGTCTTTATAGTCTCACCTGAAGGGGAAAAGGAAAAAAATCCAATGAGAGAAGGAGGGACGGAGACGGCACGGATTCTAATTTTTTTTTCAGGTAGGTGATTGCCGCCACGGAATCTCTTGCCCAGGTGGTAGGGTTGGGGTTGTATCTTTCGCACGGAAGAAGGATTCACCTTCCTTCGCGCGAATCCAACGTTGGATCATCCACTAATTACTTTACGATATGTGCCTAAGAATGATGAGAAAAAATTCGGAGCGCTTTGAGTGATGTGCGGTGAGTAATCTAACGGTGGATTCGCGCGAAGGAAGGCGAATCCTTCATTCGCGCGAGGGATACAACCCGTCCCCCCTTCTTCAAAGGCTTGCACGACTGGTAATGCAGCCGTTTCCGCTGCAATGACGACTGGGTATCCGCACGTGCACACGGGTATTGCGCACGTGTCTTATGAAAATGGAACGAATATTTAGCTGAGATGATGCTTTCTAATTTTTTTGGAAAAGATGATAACTTCACAAAATCATGGATTAGAACTGATACAACTCCTGAAACTTGGTCTGAGTCAGCTTTATATCTTTAATACTAGTATTGGAGAGATCAATCTTTTTTTTTCTTTTTTTTTTTTGGGTACAACAGCTGCTCACGCTGCTTTAAAATGAGTGCAACAAACAGAGACGATGAAAACTAAAAAGGAGATAGCGTAAGGGTGAGGGGGCGGCTACAAAACAAGTCCAAAGAATCTTCTTCGGCGTGGTGACCAGTGAGGAGGCGACCCAGTCTACAGCCATGTTCGCCTTCTGATACACATGAGTAGTCTGAAATGAGTCACAATCTCTCGCTATTCCGAAGATATCTCTGAGTAATGGGTGGTCATCACCCCTCCACTCCTCATCCCGAATTCACTCGACCACCATCGCTGAATCTCCTTCCAGGAAGATAATGTTAGCTCCTAGAATACGCCTCGCGAAAGTGATGCCCTCTAACGCTGCCTTGAGCTCCGCCCCAATGGCAGTTATGTCACAGGTGCGACGCCCTTCCACGGCAATGGGTTTGGAGTTGTGATCCCTAATCACAAAATCCATACCTTCTATGTCTCCATATGCCAATACACTGCCATCGAAATTCACCTTAAGATGTCCGAATGGTGGAGGCTCCCGAGAAAAATAAATTTAGGCGCTGCTGCAGCGAAGTAGGACTCCCATATGTCCCTAGTCATCTTGGACGAAGTCGTCATGGTAGTGTGGATGATCTCTGCAGCCTAACGTAAGGCTCTATCTACCACGGCAATGGGGGATGTGAGGATGATAGTGTTATTTTGATGATTAACAAGCAATTATCTAGAGTATATTATAAGTTAAATTGATACTTCATTTATAAGTTCATTACTCTCAGTATATCTGTATGAATTGATATAGATACATGTCTTTGTTCATTTGAATGAATCTAACCTTGAGATGCAGCAAAGTGTAGATTGAGTCGACCCAAAGGTTGATTGGGTCGACCTCGGCACATCAAGAAGTCATTTGGCACACTTCTGCAAAATTGGCACAGATGAACAGTGAGTTGGGTCGACCCAAGGTAAGCATGAGTCGACCCAAACTTCAAGAACCTCAAAACATGAAAGAAATATGTTCTCTGGATTTACTGAGAGGGTCGACCCAAACAGTGGTTGAGTCGACCCAAGCTTGAGTCGACCCAAACCCTGAGAGGGTCGACCCAAAGGCAAGACAGAAAGACAGACAGAAAATGGTTCTCTGAAGTTACTGAGAGGGTCGACCCAAGAAGAAGTTGAGTCGACCCAAGTGAACTTTGAGTCGACCCAAAGAATGGTTGGGTCGACCCAAGTGAAGGAAGTCTGAAATTCAAGTTTCTGTGTTCTCTGAGAGGGTCGACCCAAGGAATGTTTGAGTCGACCCAAGGCAAAGTTGGGTCGACCCAAGGACAGGTTGAGCCGACCCAAACACGGGCTGAACAGTAACGGCTAGTTCTGCAGATGTACTTTTTTGTCCTTCCCAAGGTCAGTAACGGCTAGTTTTTGAATTCTAACCATTGGGGCTTGACCAAAGGATGTGGGAAGCTATTTAAAGGGGCACTATTCATCAGATAGAATAACTTTTAAAAGGAATATCAAAGAGTACACAAGAAAACAAAAGTGCCCTAATCTTCTTCATCAAGAGCTTCATTCAAGAATCGAAGAAAGGGATTGAGCAGATTCAAAGAGTCATCAAGAGCTCCATCCTCCCTTGAAGAGTGAAGCATCCTTGACAAAGAAGAGCAAAGCCACTTCAAAGCGATAAATACTTTCTAACTCTTCTTTGTAGTTAATATTGTTTCATATGCTCATTTAGGAGTTTGAATCTTTCCTTTTGTTTGTCGAACAATTTGTAAAGGTTCGTTGGTGAACCCGTAAAACCAACAAAGGTTTTTGGTGAACCCGGAAAACCAAAGTGTAAAGGTTCATTGGTGAGCCCGCAAAACCAACAAAGGTTTTTGGTGAACCCGGAAAACCAAAGTGTATAGGTTCGTTGGTGAGCCCGTAAAACCAACAAAGGTTTTTGGATTGTGAGCCCGGAAAACAATCCAACTGTAATCCGCGGGATTATAGTGAATTCCCAAGGGGTCGCTTGGGGAGTGGACGTAGGTGCTAAGGAGAGCACCGAACCACTATACTTCTTGTTGTTTGCATTGTGATTTGTTTAAGTTCACTAACTCATCATTTAACACAAGTAAGATAGTTAAAATTCAAAAGAAACCAATTCACCCCCCCCTGACTTGTCACCTTGGGCAACAAGTGGTATCAGAGCAAGGTGCTCCAATAGTACTCATTGATCTCACAATCAAGAGTTAAAGATCATGACAACCCAAGTGGGATGTATTATGAGTGAGGGGCAATCCGCAAATAGACCACCTCTATTTAATGGCACAAACTACACATATTGGAAAGCTAGGATGAGGATATTCATTCAAGCTTTAGATTATGAATTATGGTACATCATTACTAGAGGGCCTCACACACCCACACTTAATATAGAGGGCACTATCATACCCAAACCAGAAATGGATTGGAATGAAAGTGATATAAGATTGGCACAATTAAATGCAAAAGCTATAAATGTACTTTATTGCTCTTTAGATATAAATGAATTTAATAGAATATCTACTTGCATCTCTGCTAAAGAAATTTGGGACAAACTTGAGGTCACTCATGAAGGGACCAATCAAGTCAAGGAGTCAAAAATAAACATATTAGTACACAAGTATGAATTGTTTAAAATGGAGTCTACTGAGTCCATAACTGATATGTTTACTCGTTTTACTCAAATTATAAATGGGCTTAAGAGTTTAGGAAAGTCTTACACTAACTCTGAATTGGTGCGAAAAATTCTCAGGTCTCTACCAAGAATTTGGGAGGCCAAGGTAACCGCAATTCAGGAAGCTAAGGACCTCAACACACTGCAATTAGAGGAACTTCTAGGATCACTCATGACCCATGAGTTGACAATGAGGAAAAATTCGGAAGAAGAGGTCAAGAGAAGAAAGCCCATTGCCCTAAAGACTACCACCTCTAAACAACAAACTGAATCAGAAGATTCAGATAATGATGATGAATTTGATGAAGAAGGGATGGCTGTGCTTGGAAGAAAATTCAAAAAATTTATGAGAGGTAAGAATAGATTTTATAAAAAGAAACCCTTCCTCAAAGGTAGCTCAAGCAAAGAAAAGGGTAAGGACAAAGAAAAAGAAAAAGAAACTCCTATTTGCTATGAGTGTAACAAACCCGGGCATTATAAGATAGACTGCCCAGATTTGAAATGGATGGCAAGAAAACTGAAAAAGAAGAATTTCATGGCTGAATGGAGTGAAAGTGAGGAGTCAAGTTCGGAAGAGGAAGATCATCAAGAGACGACCCAAATGTGTCATATGGCCAATGACGATGAGGTAGATTCTGAACTTGAATGTGATTTTACTGTTGACGAATTACATAATGCATTCTTAGAACTCATGGAAGAACATAAGAAGCTTATCATTAAAAATAAAGTTCTAAAAGAAGAAAATCAATCTCTTATCAAAGATAAGTTAAAACTGTCTCATAACTATGAAACATTAAGTAGGAAACTTACAAATGAAACCAAGACTCTAATTGCTGAAAACATCAAGTTAAAAGAAGATGCTGAAAAATATAAATCCTTGGTAGATAAATTTACACTTAGCTCTACCAAATTAAATATGATTCTTAATAGTCAAAAAGCTGTATATGATAAGGCTGGATTAGGATATAAAACAAATAGGAAACAAAAATTCTTAAAGAACATTTTTGTAAAAGCTAAAAATGAAAATATTACTTGTCATTGCTGCAACAAATTAGGACATAAAGCATATGAATGTAACTATAGAAAGTCCAGTCAAAACAAATTAAGTATTAATCAAAAGATTAAATTCAAGAAAGTGTGGGTTCCAAAAGGAACATCAAGTACTAACCCTAAAGGACCCAACATAGCTTGGGTACCTAAAGCTCTTTCTTGATCTTGATTGCAGGGGTGTCTTGCAGCTGATAAAGTGGAAAAACGATGGTATCTAGATAGCGGCTGTTCAAGACACATGACCGGTGACGTAGACCAATTTGTCACCTTGGAATCAAAGAAGGGTGGAGTAGTAACCTATGGAGACAATGGTAAAGGACATATCATTGGAAAGGGTAAAATTTTCATTACTCCATCCATTTTTATAGAAAATGTCTTATTAGTTAAGGGATTGAAGCATAATCTGCTTAGCATAAGTCAATTTTGTGATAAAGGGTTTAAAGTCACATTTGAAGCATCTGTATGCATAATCACAAATCCTAAAGATAATAGCATTGTACTTGTAGGACAAAGGCAAAGAAATATTTACTTGGTAGATCTTCATGATGTAGGCAAGAAAAATGGATTATGCTTAATTACTAATGAAGAAAAGAAAAATGAAACAAGTTGGCTTTGGCATCGTAGACTAGGACATGCTAGTATGGAATTAATCTCAAAACTAGTCAAGAAGGAATTAATAAAGGATGTGCCAAAATTGATTTTTGAAAAGGATAAAATCTGTAGACCATGTACTTTGGGAAAACAAACTAGATCATCTTTCAAATCAAAGAATATAGTATCAACAACTAGGCCTTTTGAACTTATACACATGGATTTATTTGGACCCACTAGAACTGCGAGTCTAGGAGGGAAGAAGTATGGACTAGTTATTGTTGATGATTTTTCAAGATATACATGGGTTTCATTTTTGGCACATAAGAATGAAGCATTTTCAGCATTCTTGAAACTATACAATAATATCATAAATGAAAAGAAACTCACCTTAATAGCAATTCGACGTGATCATGGTACTGAATTTGAAAATCAACACTTTGAAGAATTTTGTACTAAAAATGGTATTTCACATCAATTTTCAGCACCTAGAACGCCTCAACAAAATGGGGTTGTTGAAAGAAAAAATAGGACATTGGCAGAAATGGCACGCACAATGTTGTGTGAGTCAAATCTTCCAAAGTACTTTTGGGCTGAAGCTATAAGCACTGCTTGCCATATTCTAAATCGAGTTTTAATACGACCAATAACCAAGAAAACTCCTTATGAACTTTGGAAGAATAAGAAACCAACTGCTAAATATCTTAAAGTATTTGGATGTAGATGTTTCATCTTAAACAATGGCAAGGAGGATCTAAGTAAATTTGATGCCAAGTCAGATGAAGGTATCTTCTTAGGATACTCCACATCTAGCAGGGCATACAGAGTATTCAATAAAAGAACTCTAGTAGTAGAAGAATCAGTCAATATTATATTTGATGAGTCTGATAGTGAGTCTGCTAGGAAAGAAAATATTGTTGATGATGATACAGGAATTGTTGACTTTGAAAAGTTGAATATTAATGACGTGCCAATTCAAGATAAGGGAGATGATTGCGTGCCACCACAACCCCAAAATTTGCCAAAGAAATGGAGGTATGCATATGGACACCCTAAAGACTTAATCATTGGTGATCCATCACAAGGGGTAAGAACTCGTCATCTCTTAGAAATTTAAATGATTATCTTGCTTTTGTTTCACAATTAGAACCTAAGACTTATGAAGAAGCTGAAAAAGATACTAATTGGATAAATGCCATGCAAGAAGAATTAAATCAATTCAAAAGAAGTAATGTATGGACATTAACTGAAAGACCAAAGCATAATTCAGTAATTGGAACAAAATGGGTATTTAGAAATAAATTAGATGAAAATGGATTAGTTATAAGAAATAAGGCTAGACTTGTAGCTAAGGGATACAATCAAGAAGAAGGAATAGATTTTGATGAGACATTTGCTCCTGTAGCCAGATTAGAGGCTATTAGATTGCTTCTAGCATTTGCATGTTTCATGGATTTTAAATTATATCAAATGGATGTGAAGAGTGCATTCTTAAATGGTATTATTGAGGAGGAAGTATATGTAGAACAACCTCCAGGATTTGAAAATCATGAATTGCCAAATCATGTGTTTAAATTACATAAGGCATTATATGGATTAAAGCAAGCACCTAGGGCTTGGTATGATCGTTTAAGTAAATTTCTGCTTGATAATGACTTTAGTAGAGGAAATGTAGATAAAACACTATTTCTCAAGAGAAAGGACAAAAATCTGTTAGTGGTACAAATATATGTAGATGACATAATCTTTGGTGCCACTAATGATACTCTGTGCAAAGAATTTGCTGATTTAATGCATGGAGAATTTGAAATGAGTCTAATGGGAGAACTAAGCTTCTTTCTAGGTTTACAAATCAAACAAACCAAAGAAGGCATTTTCATTCATCAAACTAAGTATACAAAGGAAATACTAAAGAAGTTTGGGAATGAAAATCATAAGGGAGTAGGTACTCCAATGAATCCTACTAGTAAGCTAGACAAAGATGAAAAAGGGAAGAGCATTGATATTAAGCTCTATAGAGGACTAATTGGATCCTTGCTCTACCTTACTGCTAGTAGACCCGACATCGTATTCAGTGTAGGGATATGTGCTAGATACCAATCGGATCCTAAGGAGTCACATTTAAGTGCTATTAAGAGAATCCTTAGATATTTAAGAGGAACTACCAATATAGGATTATGGTACTCGAGAGACTCCTGTCTAGATTTGCTTGCATATTCAGATGCTGATTTTGCCGGATGCAAATTAGATAGGAAGAGCACAAGTGGCACATGTCAATTCTTAGGAAATAACTTAGTATCATGGTTTAGTAAAAAGCAGAATTCAGTGGCACTGTCCACAGCTGAAGCTGAATACATGGCTGCTGGTAGTTGTTGTGCTCAAGTATTATGGCTCAAGCAACAACTAGAGGACTATGGAGTGAAACTAGATAATATTCCTATTAAGTGTGATAATACTAGTGCCATCAATCTTACTAAAAATCCAGTTCAGCACTCTAAAGCCAAACACATAGAAATAAGGTACCATTTTATTAGGGATCATGTGCAAAATGGAAATGTATATATTGAGCATATATGCACGGAAAAACAATTAGCCGACATATTTACAAAACCATTGAGTGAAGATAAATTCTGCATGCTAAGAAGGGAATTAGGCATATGTGATCCTTTTTATTGAAGAAATATAAAAGGGAGCTAGTAGTCTCATGATACATTCCTCTAACTTCTAAAATCCCATGAAACATGAGTCAAATTTGTTATCTAGAGATTCCTTACTCATATATCATTGTCCCAGAGAGAATTTATAAGGTTTGGAAGCAAGGAAAATTTTTAGAAGCAAAAAGGAAGAGAAAAGAAAATTTCTGCACTTGGGTCGACCCAACCCAGAACATGGGTCGACCCAACGTTGAGTCGACCCAAGAAAAATCTTGAGTCGACCCAACGTCGGGACCCCACTGATAAAAGGGGACCCGAGAGCTTATCTAGGGCACTGTTTGCCCTTTGTCTTCTTCCGAAAAACCTTTTTCCCACTCTCAAATCTTCTCCAATCATCTTCAAACAGTAGATTTTCTTGAGATCTTAGAGAAATGGGACCCAAAAGAGCCGTAGCCAAGAGATCCGGAAGAGTAACTCGGATCCAACGGGAGAAAAGGCAACCTACCGAGCCTTCTCCCGTGTCTCCACGACGTGAGGCACGTGCGGAGGCCCCTCCTACTCCTTCCCCCTCAGTGATACTTGCAAGATTTGCGGGGAGGCCGGTTACAACGGGGAGAAGGATCCATTCCGAGTTCTTCAATCAAGAAGGGTTTCGGATTTGGGAATGGATCCAAAGGCAAGGTTGGGAGTATCTTTGCTCCCTAGATGTGGTTATCTACCCCGGATTGGTACAAGAGTTCTATGCCTTCCTCAAAACTGGTATGGGAGGGCTTGTTTCGGAAGTTCGAGGGGTTCGAATTCGAGTTTCCGAGGAGAGCTTGAGTGAGCTACTTCATCTACCCTGCATAGGAGCCACTCCGGAAAAGCCAGAAAACAAAATGAGAGCTCTACAGTTGATCATGGAAAATGAGAACTTCGACTTTTCCACGAAGGTAATAGCTAGTTTTCTTTCCGCTGAAATGAGATTACTGCTCAATATGATCAATAGGATTTTATTTCCAAAGACCGGGAGATTCGATCTCATCACAGAGCGAGATCTAGCTGTGATGGAGTGTATGATTCGGGGGATTCCCCTAAATCTTCCGGCAATGATACTGAGACAGATGAGGAAGGTAATGTGCAGCAATAGGGTATCACTACCTTATGGTATGATACTCACCTTGATTTTCCGTCAGCACGGTTTACCTCTCGAGGAGGAGGCATCCAAGAGTCTGCATCATACTGATACATACACTGCACGGACACTTATACGCATGGGATATGAGAAAGTGAACGGGCAGTGGATTCACACTGGAGCAGGCATTCAGGGTGAGGCGCCAGAGGAAGATGCACCAGAGGATGAGGATGAGGAGCATATGGATCATCCTACTGCACCCTCAGAGGCTAGACCATCGTCATCCGTTCCTCCGACAGATACGGATGAGTTCTGGAGCAGGATGACTGAGCTCATGTCAGCTCAGGCGAGGACTATCACTGACGGACTGACGAGCCGATTGGACGCCCGGTTGGATGTCATGTCTGCTGAGATCAGTGATCTGAGGCAGCAGATAGGAGCACTCCGGAGAGAGAGAGAGACCCATGGACCATCTGTGCCATAGGCTGCTGAGTCAGAGATTTCGGCACAGAGTCATCCAGCTCGTCGTGCTCCACGCCAGACACAGTCCCACCAGGCTCGACCTCCCCTCGCCACGTACACTAGGAGGATGAGGACTAGATCCCAGCCGTTAGAGTCTCCCTAGGCTGATCTTAGCATCTATGTTTAGAGCCTAGGCTAGATATCTAGTTCTCATATGTATCTTGCTTTTATCATGTATCTTTAAATCTTGATTAAGGAACATTGTATCTGTTTTTTTTTTTTAGGACATAAATGTATGAAAATGTTCCTATTTTGATCAATGAAGTTTGAAGTTTGTTGTTTATTGCATCTTTCCCATGTATCTTTTTGATGATAACAAAAAGGGGGAGAAGTAAAGAAAGAGTATTTATTTATTTTAGGAAGTAAAGAAAGAGTATTTATTTGAGGAGAAGTAAAGATCTTAGGTGAGAAGTAAAGATTTTGTGTAGATTAGATAAAGCAACAAAAAGGGGGAGCAATTTGTAACAATGAAATTAATTAAATCAAAATTTCTATCAAATTTCAGAATTTGGCACATATAAATTCAGAATTTGGCACGCACCTCTCGCACCGCGATACATAACCTGAAACTCATATTTTATCTCAAATTTTTTGAAGTTTCATCGCTAATGAATTATAAATGAAAGGGGGAGCAATTCAAAGAGTCAAATTGGCAACATTTAAATAATATAGGGGGAGATTTCACTCTTATATATGAAAAGCTGAAATTCAGCAATTTAAACCCTTCTATAAACTGTTTTTAAAGACAAGTATCAATAGGCTTATACTCTTTATTTTGTAATCATCAAAAAGGGGGAGATTGAGGATGATAGTGTTATTTTGATGATTAACAAGCAATTATCTAGAGTATATTATAAGTTAAATTGATACTTCATTTATAAGTTCATTACTCTCAGTATATCTGTATGAATTGATATAGATACATGTCTTTGTTCATTTGAATGAATCTAACCTTGAGATGCAGCAAAGTGTAGATTGAGTCGACCCAAAGATTGATTGGGTCGACCTCGGCACATCAAGAAGTCATTTGGCACACTTCTGCAAAATTGGCACAGATGAACAGTGAGTTGGGTCGACCCAAGGTAAGCATGAGTCGACCCAAACTTCAAGAACCTCAAAACATGAAAGAAATATGTTCTCTGGATTTACTGAGAGGGTCGACCCAAACAGTGGTTGAGTCGACCCAAGCTTGAGTCGACCCAAACCCTGAGAGGGTCGACCCAAAGGTAAGACAGAAAGACAGACAGAAAATGGTTCTCTGAAGTTACTGAGAGGGTCGACCCAAGAAGAAGTTGAGTCGACCCAAGTGAACTTTGAGTCGACCCAAAGAATGGTTGGGTCGACCCAAGTGAAGGAAGTCTGAAATTCAAGTTTCTGTGTTCTCTGAGAGGGTCGACCCAAGGAATGTTTGAGTCGACCCAAGGCAAAGTTGGGTCGACCCAAGGACAGGTTGAGCCGACCCAAACACGGGCTGAACAGTAACGGCTAGTTCTGCAGATGTACTTTTTTGTCCTTCCCAAGGTCAGTAACGGCTAGTTTTTGAATTCTAACCATTGGGGCTTGACCAAAGGATGTGGGAAGCTATTTAAAGGGGCACTATTCATCAGATAGAATAACTTTTAAAAGGAATATCAAAGAGTACACAAGAAAACAAAAGTGCCCTAATCTTCTTCATCAAGAGCTTCATTCAAGAATCGAAGAAAGGGATTGAGCAAATTCAAAGAGTCATCAAGAGCTCCATCCTCCCTTGAAGAGTGAAGCATCCTTGACAAAGAAGAGCAAAGCCACTTCAAAGCGATAAATACTTTCAAACTCTTCTTTGTAGTTAATATTGTTTCATATGCTCATTTAGGAGTTTGAATCTTTCCTTTTGTTTGTCGAACAATTTGTAAAGGTTCGTTGGTGAACCCGTAAAACCAACAAAGATTTTTGGTGAACCCGGAAAACCAAAGTGTAAAGGTTCATTGGTGAGCCCGCAAAACCAACAAAGGTTTTTGGTGAACCCGGAAAACCAAAGTGTATAGGTTCGTTGGTGAGCCCGTAAAACCAACAAAGGTTTTTGGATTGTGAGCCCGGAAAACAATCCAACTGTAATCCGCGGGATTATAGTGAATTCCCAAGGGGTCGCTTGGGGAGTGGACGTAGGTGCTAAGGAGAGCACCGAACCACTATACTTCTTGTTGTTTGCATTGTGATTTGTTTAAGTTCACTAACTCATCATTTAACACAAGTAAGATAGTTAAAATTCAAAAGAAACCAATTCACCCCCCCCCCCCCCCCCCCTCCTCTTGACTTGTCACCTTGGGCAACAGGATGTCCTTCTTTTCCAATAGTAATCAAAATGTTTTGGGCAACCACAAGTGGAATGCAAATTGAAAACGCTTTCTACAGCTAATGCTTTGATGTGCTTAACAAAACTTATAGGTCCCTTTCTTTTGGACATATCTGCAATGAAACTCCTCAAGTAATTCCAGCTAATAGCACCTACTACTGTGACTGCTCTGTTTGCAAACATTACACCATGAAAAAGTAAATATTTGGCAGAGTCTATGGTTTGTTTTACTTCATTTATAATAGTAGTTCAGGCCAAAAGGCTAATATGAAACTGAGCAAAAGCATACAGCCAATGCTGGACATTCTTGCTTGATGGCACTGGACCATATGGAGCAGATCCATGGCATACTCATCTGTTTTCTTTGCATCCTTTCCCATTTTGCCAGCCATTCAGCAATAGAGTGAGCCTCCATTGGGATATATAGCTGCAATCATAGTCATGCATTGAGTGTTTCTAGAACAATACAGCAAGGTGCAAAATCCTAGAATTGGGGAAAAATATTGAAAAAAATCATTGATAATTCATGAAGAATTCAGCAGCAATAATAATAATAATAATTAGCATGCTCAGATTATATTAGGTCAAGTATAGGTAATCCTTGAAATTTAGGTAGGGACATAAGCTAAGCTGCAAACATGTCCGGTACGAACATCTGAATGAGGCTCTCATGTGCTGCTTTCAGGTAATTAGTGATCATTTCAAAAGAATCAACTCTGTGTTTTAATGTTAATGCATGAAGAAAATAAGAAAGCGCATAAGAAACATGTTAACAATTATGCAAAAGAATAGGACTAAGGAAGAAGAATTTACCAGTAATCTCTCATATGTTAAGCAGAGTACCAGAAAGAATATTTAACAGTACACATGGAGATTTGGCTAACCAAAGGAAGGTTGCGTGATGAGGCTAGCTACACATTTTTGAAACAGATGGTATCAAAATTTTTCTCCCCTGAAAAACCAAATGGTATAGAAATTTTTGGAGCTATTACTTAGCTCGAGAATTTCAATTCCATGAGTTACCAAAATTTTGTAATGAGGGAAAAATGACTTACAGTCTATGAAGCCAGCAGTCCTGAAAATATCTAACATCGAGTCTGTCTTGTTTGCTTTCCTTGTTTTTTTTTTCTCCAAACCAAGACACAGAAACCATGGTTGAATAACAGCAGGAGAATGTGGAAGCTATTGATGGCTATAAAAATGTCAAGCTTGATAATGGTTCAGTTTTTTCTCTAGTTTGATCAGTAAAAAGGGGTGGTGAACTATTATAGTCGGGAACACCATTTCACCTGAGGGATCCAACTGAAATCAAAAGTCAATAGCTTGCCAAAATTTTATATCAAAGAAAGACAGAAAAAAAAGTTAAATTGGGCAATAGGGTCTAAACCTAGGATATCAGGAATAATGCACAGGCAGTAATCTCCCCAGGTCTGCCTGCCAATTGCTGTCCTCTTATTAAAAAAATTGCTAGTTGAGGTAATTGAATTCTGTATTTAGATCAACAGAGATGATCAGAGGCAACTTTGGACTTAATGGACAGCAAGGCATTTGCCTGCTTGGACCTCTAAGGTGTCGAAACATTTGTTGAAGAGGTTGAACGTGGCAATAGAGGTCAGTCTAAAAGTTGATTGGCTTAACAAAGGCAAAGAAAGCCCTGATAACTTAAAATTAGTAACCTGCCTTTAATGCTATTAGATTCCAGAAAACCTTCTCCTGAGCAGGCAAAAGATGTACAGTACAGAAAGAAAAATAGAAATGTGCCTAATATACATAGATACAGATCCATATGTGTGTCATCAATCAAAGTCAAAGATCAGTCTATCATTTGAAGTTTCATGAAGAATTCCAGGCATGATGCATCATTTCCATGATAGCTTTTTAAGCATCTACTGCCTACAGTTTTTCAAGCAGTGTGGCAGAATGTCCTGTAAAGAAATCAAAAGAAAAGATGTGTAATACAAGACGAACCCCAAGTACATGATTCGGCATTTTCTTGGAGAACTTGACACCTGGACCTTTGTCGATTTGACCATGCTGTCCAACACCCTCCAGGAACTTTCATACTCCTTCAATCTTCCAATGTAATTGACCAACTAGTGAAGCTTTAGCATCTCAGAAAAGTATTCCACTTAAGAATGAAGAAAACAGTTAAGCACGATCCACCTTGAGGAAGATGGTGCAAATTTTTGGTCCTGATTATACGCAGAGTTAATATATTTACTACAACAAATGACAGAAACCACACGATAGTAGGTGACCATTAATGCCAAATACTGTACATTTTTTTTTTTGCACCTCTTTTGAGTGTTAACAAACCAAAAAGGTAAATGGGGAAAAACCAATTCAGTCGATGCTGCCCCATGAGAATGAACCTGCACAGATCCACTGCATCTGGAACCTCCATCCCTTGCTCAGAAGAACTCGTTATCTTCAGTTCTAATTGCAATCAGACAATGACTTCTGGACTTGCGGATGGATGAGCAAAATAAATTTTCCAGAGAGAACCTGTGCTGCCATTTTATGCATTTACTTCATGTTTTCAGAAATCAGGCGCTGAATCAGATCAGGTGAAGCACCACTGAGCTCTGCAAAAAGAGCAGAAAGACAGAAATGAGAATGAAAAATTTACAAACACGGATCAGAAAAGAAAATGAGAAAAAAGGCAACAACATATTTGCCTTGGGGTGTGAAATTGAATAAAGGAGGAAGGGGCTGTCCATTTGGCAGGCGCAGATTGGGGTCTCTCAACTCATCAAAGAAGGGATGCGCGCAAGCCTCCAACTGCAGTGTTCATACATCAGAAAATTTATCAAGATGTTTAAGTTGCTGGACGAGTGTTGACATCTTTTACTATAATAAATATAAGCTCCATTATAGTTATCTTACAGCTATGTAACTTAGGTTAACAACCAGATATCAACAATTAAGATTAAGGTTTGTTATTTAAAGCATGGTATTTGAAGGACATTGATCTTTCTCAACGTTTTACTGCATTGAAATTGACAAAAAATAATTGATTATATAGGTTGAATTATTTATCATAGCTAAGAAGTTGTTGAGAATATGGATCGTATAATTATATACTTTATGAGCATTGTATGTGAAGGGCCAGCCTATTGCTCCAGAATATATTGGAGCAATTGCTCCTAAAATCACATTAGCGATTTTGATTTCCTAAATCTTACTACCAAGCAATGAGACATATAATGTGAGATCCCTGGATATGTTGCATCTCTTCAATGTTTACTTCGACATCCTTGGTCCCTGCATAGTGACAGGTGTCCTGATGGGTGTAATTGGATTTTCTGCAAAATTAAAAATTTTCAACTACACCTAATTGCATGGTCTGCCGTACTGGTCGGTACGGGCCGTACGTACCGGTACCGGACAGAACCGGTACGATACAGCTATATTTTTCGGTTCTGTCCATTCGCAACCCGTACCAATCAGTACTGGCCCGTACCGACCCGATACTGGCCCGAACCGACCGGTCCATACCGGCTCCAAATTTTTTTTGGCTTTTGGCCCGAACCAGCCAAACCGGTACGATACCGGTTCGGTTCGGTACGATATCAGTACTGTACCAATAACGGCGCCCACCGGTACGTCGATATGGTCGGTACAGCAGACCTTGCCTAATTGAGTAAGTAGTGGAGTATGACCATCAAGTTCTGGTATGGGTTTAATTCAGCATTACAGCTTTGATGTTGGACTTTTGTTTAAGAACCAAAATTCCCACCAACCACATTTTTACATTTGTCCCATCGAGGAGTAGTTCACTCATGTCTATCAACCAGTTTCCATCACTAACCAATATCAGATGCCAGCATCTGTTGTGTGAATGTCATACAAACCCACCATAGGCCAGACAACCACACAGCATGAGTTCCTTTCTTAATACAATACACAGTGACACAGTCTTCAGCCATGTATAGTATTAGTCCAGCATGCTTAATTTAACTGAAACAGAATTCTTTTTTTGTAATGTCATTTCCTTCCTGACATCAAAGAACCTCTGCTTTTTCCTTTCTGCCCTCTTATCATCCATTTCAATGTAAGGCTACTTAGAAATTCTTTGGTGCCTCTAGGCGCAGTCACCAAGTCTTTCAAGCCTCGAATCTGTTATTTAGCTACCCAAACCACGCGCCTCTCTTCTCTCTCACTTTGTGGGTTTATGAGTCTTATTGGATCCACCTCTCAACCTTCATGTTCTACCTGGTCATATTCTAGTTGAAAGTCTCTTTTCCTCTAATTTCCATCATTACACTTCTTGTTCCTTATCGGCTTTCCATGTGTTTTGATTTAATGATAGACCTATTTACAACCTTGGGTATGTAACCCTGTGCGCCATGGCGATTCATCTATCTCCATGCACAGAAACACAACTTAGTGATATGAGCAGTTGGGTCATGCAGCTCATCAGCATTCCCTCCCTCAAAAGGGTATTACAAAGGGTCACCTTGATTGCTTACCCCATATATGTCAATCATCTGATTTGCATTGGCACTTGGTTGAGTCCAACAAATAGAGAGACACACAGGGCTTAGGACAGTTTATGAGATTTTCATAAATCTTTATGAGTTGTATGTACGATTAAGTAAAGCCCATGACTATAAACTAATATGTGACTACTTGTTTGCTTAGCAAGTGAACTACTAGCTAGCTTGATCTTCCACAACCAGCCCAGGTATTTCAGGAGCTGGATAGACAATTGAGAGATATTTCATAAAAATTTGATGATTTAAGCCATCAGAACGAGCTGGATGTATTGGCTACATTACACAAGAAAAGTTGTAGATCCATTGAGAATCCAAATAATATGATAGAGAATATAGTGAGCTTCAGGGAAACATAAAAGTATCCAACCTGAAGAAAATGAATGATCTAAAAGGCAGTTGTACATATATAAATGCTATGTTAATGAAAGATCTTCCATTTAAAGGGCTTAGGAGTTACTAAGCACAGAAGCTGATCTGGAGCCTTGCCTCTAATTTAATGATATTTTAACACTGCCTTAGAGAATATATTTTGGGTATACAATGCCTAAGCATGTACACAGAAACTGCAGATGTTAATGTTAATTCGTACATGCATACCCAGATTGTATACACACATAAATGCATGACACTTAATGCATATAATAGATATACACAAATGCAAACTAAGGTGTGCACTTACCTAGTGAATATTAACATTTCAGGTACATTTCATTTTACACTTAATATTTATACTTAAGTGGACAATGCGGTCTTCTCCTAGCAACTAAACCTGCCTAGGCACTGGAGAAAGCACCAATGTGATTTGGATTATCAGCCAGCATCACCTGGAGAATCCTAGTTTTCAGACAAACTGATAATTAAGCATCCTTTGAAAGTTAATGATGTAACAAAGCACGCATAAATGCATGACACTTAATGCATATAATAGATTATACACAAATGCAAACTAAAGGTGTGCACTTGCCTAGTGAATATTAACATTTCAGGTACATTTCATTTTACACTTAATATTTATGGTTAAGTGGACAGGGTGGTCTTCTCCTAGCAACTAAACCTGCCCAAGCACTGGAGAAAACACCAATGTGATTTGGATTATCAACCAGCATCCCCTGGAGAATCCTAGTTTTCAGACAAACCGATAATCAAGCATCCTTTGAAAGTTAATGATGCAACAAAGCATTATAGATCAAAGACCAAAGGTATATCAAAAAAGTCACCTCTGAACATCAGATTAAATATAAGGCATGATATAGCTACTGTATCGAGAAAAAGGGAACAAATAACTAAAAAACCTAAATGTTAATCTATGAAGAGTTTAAAAGCCCATCATTTAAAAATCCTTCGAGTGTCTTGCATATTAATGCAAAATGCACAAATAAATAGTTTGAGATGGCAAAATATGAAATACAAGTTGCCGCGTCTTACAAAACACATGGCGCATAAACTTCAGTAATGCATGCCTAAACCAAAAAGGCACCTCATCCAGTAAAGAAACAGCATGCTATAATGCTAAGGACCGAGAATCAACATAGATACGTCAAAATAGTTATATTATTATACTCAATATTGTCATTTATATTAAAAGAAAGTATCAGAACCAGTCATTGTGATAAGTGACACGAAACCTAGTTAGAGTAAGCATGTCAGGTAGATCAACAGAAGATGTCTTACAGCAGTACAGCGCAAATTTGGTGAATACTGGAGCAGCCGTGATATAAAATCAACAGCCTCAGGTGGCATCCACTTGTGGAAGAGCTGCATGTTCATATTTAGTTAGGAAACCAGCTGAAACTAATGTATGAGTGTTAACAGATGTTTTTCTTTCGTCAAATAATAGTGGGCACACCACTAATCATTTCAAAGAAATGATGCAAGCAGTGTCCAGGTCAAAACAGCCGGGACACCTCCCAAGGTTTGAACCTGGAACCTGCAAATGGAGGAGGGGTAAATTTGCAGGGTGATAGCCCCATTTGTGATGACATGATACATTTCACCTTGTGCCAAGGGCGAGCTTTAATCTGAGGAAATTTGAATTCTGTGTAGCCAGGGTTCATGCACTTAATCTCTTCTCGTGTAGGGGTACCTAAAACCTTGTATAGCAACAAAAGCCATTCAAGAACAAGTCCAAGAGAAGGAAATCAAATGCCAATTTGATAAGATGCATAAAATAGTCAAATGGATATTAGACCTTAATGATTTCCACAAGCTGATCAACACCACTCTCTCCAGGAAACAAAGGCTGCATAGATTCACTTTTAACCATCAGAGAAAATTATGAGAATGCCTAAGTTACATAATATTTATTTAAGGCAGGAAAAACTATTAGAATGCCTAATTAGTTCAAAATTATTAAAGACAGATAGAACTGCCTAAAACACTTTTAGTTACAAATGGAGATAATGAAGTCATGACAATTTTCTCAAAGCAATAGCTAACAATCTGAACAAAATGCTAGACTGATAAAGACAAAATTTTAACAAAAGAATAGGATGCAATTATATCTTCTGATTTCTGAAAGCTTAATGAATTGGCATTCTATTTATTTAGAAAACAGAAACATAAGATTTATTGATAATGCTAATGTCCATGTTAATATTCTCCCCAGCAAGGTGCACAAAAGGATGAATTATACTCATGTTCCGTAGCTTGGGGATTTGGAATTCTATGCAAAATATTATTGAATGACAATCGGGTAGATGTTAATTCACTCCACAACAAGGTTCACAAAGTCCTCCCCGAACACTTCTATCCAGCTCTGACCATGCTTCCTTCCACTTTCATTGCCACTTCAGGCCAAATTCACCTTTGAAAGCCATATTTAGCCTTCACTGCACATATGTGCAACATTTGCATTGGAGGGACATCCCTAACTCTCAACTGGAACTCCTAAGCATCACAATATTCTTTGGCATTTCTAGTTCTATCCTTCCTAAGGGGCATGTTGGAATAATTTCTCTAAAGCTCATGTCACATGGCTTGAGGTAGCATTCTATCAAGCTTGGGTATTACGTTCTGCATTCAATGCTAAGAAATGAGGAGCACCCACCGTAAGGGCCTGTTCTTTTGGGGGTAAAAAAACTTACAAGATAATCTGTATTTTTCAGGATAAGTGTTTCCCACGCAACATTAGGCAACATTTAGCATGAGAACATGGGCAAGCTGGTCATATTTACCCAACAAAGAACAGGACCTAAAGAAAAGGTCAAGAAGTAACCACCTTCCCACTGATTTAAGAATGTGGGGAGGCCCAACAAGAAAGAAAATAATAATGTGTACAGGAGCACATAACTGACTGAACTACACCCCCTTCATCTCTTTGCCTCTCCTTTCATCTGCGAACCAAAATGTGGTAAATCTTTTTCCATTTTCTTCTTTTCCTTTTTTAAGAAAGTGTAGGAGCAATAGTCCTGTTAAGTTCTCTCACTTGAAAAGAAATCAGCTGCTGCCACAATCTACAACTTTTTATCACAAATTTTCGAGTGCAGAATTATATAGCATCAAATTCAAATGTGCCGGCATCAATCAATCAACAACAAAAAAAAGATTTCCTATAGAAGAAATTCAAGGTATTATCATGTTTTACTATACCATTAAGATACATCATGCACAATCAAATTTAGTCATACTATCAAGATTGAAGAAATATTTTCAGATTCCAGAACTGAACAATCCAAAATAACAAAATCCAGCTGGATTGCTTAATTAGCACCGTATGTTACCTGTCCTAAGAGAAACTCAGCTAGAACACAACCAACAGACCACATGTCAATTGCTGTGGTATATTCTGTAGCTCCAAAGATGAGCTCGGGAGCCCTGTAGTATCGTGAGCATATATAAGATATATTAGGCTCACCTGGAACCTGAAATTGGGTCACTAAATGTTAGTTTCTCGAAAAATGGCATAGAATTATCAGCAAAAAAATAGATAGCATACCAATTTTTTGGCACTACCAAAATCACAAACTTTTAGTTGATGAGTGTGGGGATTCACCTGCAACACAATTTAACTTTTCAAACAAAGATATTGTACAAACCAACCCAGCACTGAAGTCTAAACAGATATGATGAATACACATGTTTATGTTATCAGGTTCTAGTAAAAGTTTCCAGTAAGCTCCACTTCTTGATAAGCTCCAGAAAAAAGGGGCCGCTAGAGGTGCGGAGGGGTTGCGGGAGTTGATGCACGAGGGGCATAGTCATTCCCTTAATGGGACGCAACAAAAAGTAAAAACAATGGATAGTTGGATACACTAAGACTTGATTTTAGCAGCTTTTTTTTCTTCAATAGACCTATTAAGTAAAATTCACGAACTACTCTCTTGATGCTGAATCACAAGTTTTCTCCAGGTTAACATAGATATTTATCAAAACAACAGAAAGATAGAATCTAGTCTTCAGTGACTCAGGAATATCCGTGAGAAGTTTTTTTCAGGCATTAAATTTAAGCCGCGCTTACAAAGTACGACAAATTTATTAAGTAATGATGGGAAAGGCAAGCAAGTTTCCAATAAAAGTAAGCCAATACCAAGTTATGGTACTAAACCATCCAGTTGCTATAAACAAAGTTTGTTTTACATTCAGGGGAAGACATGACATGCTAGTTGTTGGCAGCATCGTGTTCGTTTATAAGACAGATCAGTTTTGATGCTAAATTGGAATTGCAAAGCACCGCTTTTTAAGTCTAAATGTTAAGCAAATACAAATTATATGGAAACAAAACAAGCAAAAAGATGATTTTGGTGTGTAATTTAACAAGTCATGCTGACCAACTTAAGGAAAGATGTTCTAGAACAGTAAAAGGCTAAAATAATGGGTACTAGAGAGGGTTGAAGCATATGAACATTGTGTGGTGGAGATAAGAAGTTTGAAATGGACATGTGACCGATCTATGATGCGTAGGGTGAGGAACTGAGCATACCATAGGAAATATATGAATTGCATTTGTTAAGTACAACTAATGGGGAAAAGTGAGATGGTATGGATATGTACAACAAGAACTAAGAAGGCCCCAGTAAGTATTCAGGTTTATGTTAGAGGGTTTAGAAGAAGGAGCCAAAGATCAACACGACATGAATAGACATTGTGAGAAGGGATTTGAAACAGCATGCAATGGCACCAGATGAGGTCGTTAATAGTAATGATTTGTTAAGGAGATATAAAGCCAACCCCCGTAGTTGGGATAAAAATTATCATTGCCTTCACATATAATGTGAAATTACTGCTTACTCTCCTTTACATGCATAAATTCAAACATACACACATGATATCTACATATATGTTGTATATCATTGTGTCCTACAAGTTTGGAGATTTGAGAACCAAATACCATGCTGGTGTCCAACACTGAAACTTGTACCAATATCTGAGCAACATAATCAGGAATAAATCCTTCAGTTAATTCAATAATGCTATATGTTGGATGTGAATGATAAAGAAAACATTTTAGATTATGTTTGATGTTGGGCAAAGGTGCACCAGATCTAAGCTATTAATATGGCTCCACATATTACATCACTTAGTGTGTGCATGAAGAGAGTTGGAGCACATGTTTTGGAGCACATGACCTAATTTATAGCTAGAGTTTAGCACCACGATGTCAAGAGTTGGCACTAAAGGGCACAACACGTAAAAGGATAAAAAGAACACAGGAATCAAGCACACAGCAGGAAAGAAGGACAGAGAAGGACCAGAAACACCAAAGACCATAGGAAGATGTTAATGGATTACCTATGACTTGTCAATAATATCTCCATAGATCAAAGAATTTGGATTAGGACATAGGAGAAAGCATGCGCTACGCAAAACCAAAATTACCAATAAGCAACATCCTAGTGTGTGGGAATAACAAACATCCAAGAAAATAGCTAGGAAAGGCAACAGATTGAATTGGGCATAGTACAACTCAACAAAGCATCCTATAAACGTGTGCGCGCCTGACCTTATCTTATAGCAAAGCAGCATAAATTATTCAACTTGCGTCAGATGGTGCCTTTTTAAGTTGAATGGACTAACTGCCAAGATCTAACGCACCCAAACCTGACCTGGCATAAATTGTTAATATTTATGCCGCCAATGGGCGGTAGCATAAGACCTGGCATAAATTGTTATGTTTAAGCCGACATGTTTATCTCAAACTTACCTAACTCAAATTCATTTGACCTGTATCCAATCTAAAATAGGCTCAAGTAGTTTACCAATTAAGTCAAAGTTTTGTCACCTGAAGATTTAATTAAAATAATGTCATAACGGGACCCCAAGATATGCAAGCATTAGCATTAGTATGGATGGCAAATAATGTACTACAAGCTATCGAAAATAAACAACCTTCCATATAACTCTAACAAAATATGTCAGAGGTTTCAGACCAGGCTCCCCAAATTTCAAAGTATGGGCATGGCATTAAATTATTTAACAAAGGTCATCAAATGAAAGGGTAGCCAAACAAGATTAAGTGTCAAACAATAAAATTTCTGAAGTGCAAGATTGAAACAACCCATCAGATCTAAATAACATATGCATTTGCTCAACATAGGCAATTGCAAACACGATTATTTTTATAGTTAAGATTAGGTAACTCATCCCAGTTCCTGATTACAAAATCACTCTCAGAAGTTATTCTCTCCCTAGGCAAAGGTGGAACAAAAGCAACTGAACTAGGTGCAACATATGGCATTCTTAATTGTAAGATTGGCCCCACATTGGTTCTTTGACCCATTATAAAAGTGAAGAAAAATGAGTTGCAATACTCCTTAGGCATAAATTTAAGTAAGTCCACACATGTACATATATATAATAGAAATACTGACAGAATACTGATACTTCAAATGACAAACATATCCATATCAAACTAACTATTGATTTTTATCAATCATGTATTAAAAATTATCTTGAATACTTATCTGTAAGGCATCTCGGCCATAAGTTAGTTAACCATTGCAACATAGATGACCGGAATGGCACATCAATGTTTACACACTCCATTAGATGGCCAAAACAACAAATTACATGATGTGATTACATAGAAACCGCATGAGTCAATTTCTTACCAATAAATTTTGTGGCTTAATGTCACGATGGCACACCCCAACAACACCATGCATGTAAGCAAGAGCACGACATATCTGCAGAATGTAGAATATAAAATATAGTGTGTGATAATGAAGGTATGTAGGCAGATAGCATTCTTAGAGAAAAAATAAATAAGTGGACAAAAAGAGTGTCCACCTGGTATGTATAAAGTTGCACATAAATGAGAGGCATATGCTGGTTCATCCGATGATAATGTCTCGCAACACGATAAACAGTCTCAGAAACATACTCAAGTACAAGGTTCAGGTACACTTCATCTTTTTCGGTGGTTGAAAAGAAGTAGTTCTTTAGTTGAACTACATTAGGATGGTCAAGTAATTGCATTATTTGAAGTTCCCTGTTCTTATATCTCTTATCCTGCAGAACCTTCTTAATGGCAACTGCTTCCCCTGTTCCAAGGCATTTAGCCTGCAACAGATAAACATTATCAGATGTCAAAACCATAGCAAAGTAAATTAAAAGAAAATAAAAAGGAAATGCTATGAAAAGAAACTCAAAATTCTGCAAATCACAATTATGTACCTGAAGAACAACACCAAATGAACCAGTGCCAACCACACGGTCTGCCATGTATGAGATTGTCTGACATCCAATCAATAGAGAAATGATTAAATTAGTTAATGAAGTTTTGATTCCAAGTAACCACAGATCATATGCTAAAAATTAGCAATCAAAAGAGGCAACAAGAGATTACTAGAAGATATGTTGAATTAAAAAAAAAAGCTCTATGATATTGCAGTTAGCCATTTTAATAATGAACCCAGGTCAAACCCAGCAGCATGCCAGCATCATAATCATACTTAGCTGACTTCAAAACCAATAAAATGGTCAATTCCTAGCAAATTTAGAAGTTCATAAGATATTTCAGTAGAAGAAAGGGAAAAGATGAAAAAATCAATTTTCATGTACATTATTAAAACCAACAACCAAAAAGAACTGAAACACAGTCATTCTAAGGTATGACATAGGAAAGAAGAAAACCCTAGCTATATAGGTAAAGATTTCGAGAGTTAAGATCGGCTTATAAGCAACTGGCAGAAAAGATAGTAGTGCAATTTCAACAAGTTAGTGAAGTAACAGGTACAGGAGCGAGAAAGGCAGAACATGCATATTAACTTAAGCCAAGGAAAGTGTGGAACACCTGTTTAGGCTGGCCATTTTGACCACCTATTGTTGTTGTGATCAAGTGGCCTGTTTCAGTCGACTTTCCTTTTATAACTGTGGCTTTCACATCCTGCAAGAATTATAGCATCAATTGAGGAAAGTAACTATAAGTACATGTTTAATAGTTGAAAAGGGCACAGAAAACAACCTTATCATTGTGTCCATCAGCCTTATCATTTCTGATTGTCATTTCATGCATTTCCTTTGATAGCTGATCAATACCTGCATTTTTAAGTCTGGTTGTAGGACCTTTACTGGATGTGCTTGCATCAGAATCCAAGTGAGCTGAAGTTGTAAGCTGCTCGAGACCCATAGCTTTGTTTTCAACCACAGAGTGTTCAGTACATTCTTTCCCTTCTACATCTTGCTCAACCTTTACCTTTTTCATGCTAGAGTCCCCACCCTGGTAACAAGTTTGCAGGGTTAGGAGGAAAGAAAAGCCAAAATCATTAGTTTTTGAATGATCCTAGAAAGTTAAAAATGAAAGCATATCTTCTGTGGATTGTAAAGATTGTTGGTGCTAGGTGGTATTTATCAATTTACAAATTTGCTGGTAAGGTCTGTAGCCACTTCCTTTATCAAGTTAAAGGGCTCCCTGTGCTAACCCCAGTAAGTGTCAGCCTTCTGACTACGTAAACTATTTCCACCCAACTACTCTCTACTTCTCTCAGGCTCCCTAACACCCTTTATGCTCAGATTAGAAGAATGAAGAGCTTATTATTTGGATATAAAGCAACTTTCGGAAATGAAGTTGCTCTATATCGGTGTCCAAGGGACCATATGTTTCTTAGGCAAAAGGTGAGCACTTAAGAAGAACCTAAGCAGATTGTATTAATCAACTAAAATTTCACTAATATTTATAAAGATATAAAAACTAGAAAATCAAGAAAAAGCCAGAAGCAGAACTACCAAATGATAATAAAGACAAATTAAGCATTTTATAAAGAATTAGCTCAACTTGTTGTTGTAGCTAAGCTATAGCTTTAGCACGGCAGGAGAGAGACAAGGCGGCTTATAACCTACCTAACACCATACCAACCTAAACTAAGACCCAACTAGCCCCTAAGATAGTCCAGTTTCCAGACCTAACCTGCCTGGACTGCCTTACCTAGGCAGACTGCTTGCACAATGGATGTCGGGGGTGTAGTGAAAAAAATGAATTTTCTCTTCTTTTTAGTGGAATGAAGTGAAGGCCCCGTGCCTAGCAAGTGGTTAAACCTTATATAGGAGCCATGTAGTCAGCCAGCCCCTAGAAAAAGGAGCTGCAGACTCACCTGAGCCTCAGTAACCTAGATGCATTCTGAAATACCGATGTAAATAATGCCTGAACATCATTTCTACTAAGTCCTCATCGTACATTGACCAAGTAAGATTTTAAATCTTTACTGAATTGCAGACTTGTCAGCTCACTCTATTGCGCAAAAAAAAAAAAACCGCAACCTCCCTCAGTGCCATGGTAGAGATACCCTTATATCACCAACTATATAATTTGATATTTATTTAATCTATAGACTGCACTACTATTTTTATTCGCTCACCAAAGAATTAGCCACTGCTCCACAATACTTCTGAAACCTACTTCAAGTTCAAGCAAGGTAAAACTGCACATGAATCAAGAGCATCTTTATGCAATAAACTCTTCAGTTGCAGCTTCCCTAGCATTCATGCATTAGAAATTATGAATCAGCAACACCTGTCACAGTAAATGAATATCAAAGTGTTGCAGTAGATGAATATCAAAAGGCTTTTTCCAACACATTAGGAAGATTTTGAAGGCCATCTCTGATTCTCTATAATCCCCCTGAATCAGTAGTTGGAAATTCATGGTCATGTAGCAGCACCCACAAAACACCTCAATAAGAAATAGCGGATTTAACACAGTTACCACTCTATGATTTGAAGGCATTGACATCTTAGGGCACTAAAAAAAGTGATTGACAATTGTGAAACAAACAAAGATCTTATGATATTGAAAACCAGCCTACTTCCTTTTAGTTTGACCTAGAAACTACAAGATACTTCATAATTTGATTTAGAAACTACAAGATGTTTGACTTAGAAATTACTTGGTTTTTAGACCTTCTTTCAAGATGCTTATTTTCCGATAAGATCAGCACATAGATAGATTAATGTATTGATCATAGAAAAGTGTGAACATAAAAAAACTTTACAAGTTACTATTGAATGGATAACCAAAGGAATCCTAGATCGGTAAACAAAACTTGAAAAGCTTAGGGGTTCTGAAAGTGCAATGATGGAAAATCTTGACAACAAGCTGCTAAAAATAAAAATCAAGTTACCATGATACGAGAAAGCTGTAAAAGTCTATTCCTCCATAAGGTTGGAATATAATTGGGCAATAGTGAAATCAAAGCACAGGATTTTTAGAAAATGTTTTGTGGGAGCAAGCAAGCGTCATAACAGTATGTGATTTACAGTAATTTAATCCAAAGTCGTGTTGTACCAAAATGTTTTGGTTATTCAATAGAGAGATAACACTAATTAAATCACTTTATGATAGGTAGGATTAGTTTTCTATCACTAAAATTTTTCATTCAAAATATTTAGTCTTAATTGTCTGAAGAACCTAAAAAGTTTCAAAAGCTTCTAAGGCTTGCGAAGGCATAAGGTTTCATGTATATTGTATAGTTGCTGTTCAGAAAGTTCTTCAAAGAGTGGAATTCTACAATATGGAGTATTATGAGGTTAAAAAATGTCTAGGATTGATTGGACTATGCAAGGATGTGCTCATGTAGAGTAAAATTTCGACGATTCATAGTGTATGGTTGATGAATATTTCTTATCATTTATCTAGTGCAGGAAGATCCAAAAAGAAGAAGAAGAAGAAGAAGAAGAAGAAGAAAGGAAGAAAGGAAGAAAGAAATAAAGGAAAATATACAATTTTTCTTTGTTCCCTTCTTCTGCACATTTGAACTGAAAATGATCAGATTGCACTCTTCCCAATTTACATCACTACCGGGAAAACATAGAAATTAATAAAACGTCATCTTTTGTCTAAAGAAGACATAAGTTTTTTGCAAAGAATGATAGGATATTTATATTAATCATCTTCAAGACTTTGCATAATGATTGAAACCTCAAGCTACAATGCATTCAAATATTTGATCCCAGGATTTTTATCATTATTAAGACAAGCAGTAGTCCAAAGAGCAAAAGCGATGCCTTGGATCAACAACACCACGAGCAAAATGGTCATCCTATGATTTAGAAACCAAACAAATAATTAACATTAGACATCTAAAAGAGCATTGCAGTGTACAATTCGAGCACTTTGTATCTTCCAATTCAATTGTTACAATCCCACCAAATTTCTTCTCATCAAATATATGCCATCTTTTGGAAATTCCTAGAGCAAATCATCTCCAAAACGTGGAATTACCATTTTCTCCAAGAAATGATTCAATAGTGCAAATAAAACAATAGTAGACGTAATACCTTAATAGAAAAACGATATGTCAAAACCATGACAGAATTCGTGACAAAAATCAATTTTCTCAAGAAAATATCGTGAAATATTAAATTTTTTTAAACAATTCCGTAATGACGCACATTCTCCGGAAAAGAAGCCAAGACGAAAAAGGAGGCATCCGTAAAATCAACCAGCTTTCAATAAATACATCATAAACCAACAAACAAAAAGGTTCATTTAACAAGCAAATACGGCCGAAAATATTTAAAAAATTGCAATTTTCCGCTATTAGCATCATCAAATCCATGTCTTCAGCTCAACATCAAACACAAATGATCTTGGAAAGCAATGCACCTTTCCCCATACCAAAATGGGCAAGAAACATCGATATATAGACGAAGAAAACAAGAAAACAAAGAAGGACGAGGAACTCACGGGATCCGAGACCGAGGAGCGGCCAGACGCGATGCTCTTGAGGCGCCGCATCACGTTCATGGCTCCCCCCTTCCCGCAGTCGCGAAACCCTAGCCCTCCTCCAGTCTTCCTCCCCTCTCTATCTCTCCCCCCTCCTCCTCGCCCTCCCAAGCCTCCGAGAAGAGAAGAGAAGAGAACAGAAGAGAAGAAAACTAAAAAAATAAAAAGACGAGGGTTTCTCCGCTTCCTTTCTTTTTTCTATTTTATTTAATATTTCTTTCTATTTCTTTTTTTTCTTGCGGTCAATGCGTGGGAAGGCCCCATCCCCCAATCATTCCCCATGGGAATCGTACCGCGAGTCCGGAGCATCGGAGAGCCGTCGATCGAAAATTATCCAGGATCGGACGACGGAGGAGGATGGAAGCTTTCGCTGGAGCGCCCTCGGAGGCACCCTTTGTGGTTGGTGGAAATGATTTTTAATTCTTTTCATGTTAAAAGGAAAAGCGCGCGTAGGAAGCAGTCGCATAGTTCTTACTTTTATACGGTGCTAAAATTTGCAATGGCGAGTTGGCGACAGTTGTATTCTTAGATGCTCAAAAGTAGTGAATTGTTAAGCAAGGAAGGTGAACAATAAGATTCAATCTTAAATTGTATAGTGCAAGAGTCATCTTATCGATATCGAACCTCGTACTGATGTCACACTATCATAGTATCAATACAATACGATTTACGGTACGCCGCTAATACCGGTACCAGTACCAAACCGGTACAATGCAGTATATCTGATACCATCCGGTACGGTATGGTACAGCATATCATGGTATAATATGTAGAGCAAAACAATAAGAATCCAATCTTAAATTGTATAATGTGTAGAACGGCATGCTATACAGAGTAGATGCTGACCTAAAATTTAGAACAAATATCAAACAAATAACAAAAAAAATAAAAAAATAGAATAAAAAAATGTCTAATTAAAAAATTAACAATACGAAAAAATTCTCTCTAATATTTTTTCAAGAAAACAACTCACACTCTCTTTTATCCTAAAGTCGTTAAAACTAATGACGAACTACAAGAATCCTAATAGAATTAGGAATTGGCGATGAATCTCAACATAATGTTGGCCATAAAGTTTTTTTTTGATTGTAACTAGGATCTTGATTATAATGTTAGATAAGTATAGCACCAATTAGTATCCTTCTTTTACCAGTGCTCCACCCTTGTAGTCCAAATCAAGCACGACAAGTTTGAATGTCAAATATAACATTGGTCTTGAGGGTGCCACTGAAGGAAGACTGAGAAAAACCGATATTTTAGTCATGGATGTTTGTGATTGGCATGATGATCCTACCCATATACTACATTGGGTCCATCACATATGGCCATGATTGGAAAATCGGCTCGAGGTCTAAATTAGAGGAAATCCAAACATAGTGCAAATCTCCAAATTGGAGAAAATCGAAATTTGGTGTAAATCTCTAATTATTTGTTTGTTTGGTAGGAGGGAGGTGAACCACCCTAACAACTCAAAAACTAAAAATTTATACATCCTTTAAAAAAAGCCAGCATTTCGTAGATATGAGCTCAGAATAAAGAAACCCTAGCATAATTATCATCATTTACATGTTGACCCGATAACCAGTCTGCCGACTAGCTTTCTCCATGAAAGACATAATAGGCTTCGAAGAAGGGCAACAATCCAATCAGCTTAATTAACATCTCTAAGTAGATGGTCCTAGCGGCGTTCAGTATTAGGTGGCTCGTTAATCCATTTAATTATGGTGTTATAATCACCTTCAAGCCATATCAACCTAGCATGCAGAAGATTGCAGACCTTCATGAAGCCCTCCCAAGCAAAACCCTTGAAGTGGCCAATGGAACAGATGAGGCATTGAAGGTCCGGGAGCTTACCAGAATGGCTTGGCCATGGTAGTTCCTAAATCCTGAAATGAATCCCACTCCGGCTTTCTGGCTCCTCACAGAACCATCAAACCCTGAAAAGAATCCCATGAGAAGGTGGTACCCTACCAACCATTAAAGGAGGGTAAGTAGCAGACAAGCAGATCTTTTTTTATTACCAAAACGCCAAACCTGTCATGAACTTTGAACCATTCTTTGTAGCTTTAGTTTGAGATCAATCTTAATCTCCACAGCGGTCTTGTAAGTGTTAATCTTAATTTCAATTGCGAGTTTGCTTTAGATTTCCTTGCTAGTCTCTCAGACTCTCACCAATTCAAGTCTGACCCTAGGTTCCCAAAGCCAATCTCTACAATTAGCATTAAGTTTTGTGTCTCTCTTTTTTCTTGCTGAACTAAATTTTCTGAAAAAAAAAAAATTTACAGTATTCTCATATATTTAGGTTTAGTTCTAGCCTTACCTACATACTGATCTTTATCTTGCATTCCTAACAATTTTTTCTTCATACATATCAGTAACTCACAGTATAATACACATGCATATTCATATGAATACAATTTATCTTTCACACATCATGGGGGACAAGAATGTAGCAAGCAGCAAAGTGTGCAAGAAACAAAGTTTTAGACAGCAAAAAAGAACAGATTTTTCTCTGTTCAATGGAGCTTCGACGCACTTGATGTGGATAGAATGAGCTGAAAGAGGAATCACAACAGAGACAAAACAACAATAGAGAAAGGGATTCTTATCTACATATTGGAAAAAGGGAACATTTATATACAAGATATTAATAATGTGCGTGATATAATGATGTTAACCATTAGCTGTTTTATAACAAATGAACTCATCAATTTCAATAACATTTTTTCTAATCCAATTATGATAGTTTGACAATACATGCGGAACTCCAAATTGCAAAAGATGCATATGCTGAATGGAACTACCGATGAATGTACAAAAGGAAGAGGGCTTTTGATGAATAAGAAAGGAAAGGCTAAATAATGAATAATGATCAAATTATAATTGAAAAAAGAGAAGCGCATAATTTTCACTAAATGATTTACATAAACAAATAATGTTGTCAATAATCCAGTTTAGAAACAATTAAACTAATTAAAGCGCATGTGTATTAGTATATGGAACCAACCTCCAGCTCCATTGCATTAGGTTCATCACACAAGATAACGACTTTAGGAAACAGCTGAAAAGGCGTCATGTGTATTTCTTTCAGTGTATTCCTTTTGAAAAGATCCATAAATGGATGCTTTGAAGGCTTTTAATATATTGCTAAGCTCCACATGCAGAAATAATTTTGAACAAGAAAAGTAAATTAGTTCAGGCATAAAGCAAGCAATCTCTTTGGTTTTCTTCACGGGTATACTCCTCTATTTACAAATAGGGGCCCTGGTTTCGAGTCCTAAGCAGTGTTATCCTCAAGATCTCAACCCAAGTATCTCCTTCCTATTCTTAAAAATAAATAAATAAATAAGCAAATAAGCAAATAAATAACCTCTTTGGCAATGCCATTTATTACACATATTTACATCTCATGAGCCCTGTGATTTGAGTGCCCCGAAGATTTTTATCCAGTGGAACACCATCTGCCATGACACACCCAGAGACTAAATTAATGTAAATGGCATGAAGCTTAAAAAGTATTTTGTATCCATCCTACGATACACTGCCACTGTACTGTAAAGTGAAAGCATATGAATAACAGAGGAATGTTTTGCTTGATAAGGTCTCTCTGACAAAGGAATGCAAATTATGTTAGTGATAAGTTTTATTTCAATCAACCATGCTGATCTTGATGGTGCCAACTGGTTCTATGTACCACTGCAGGTTAGATGCCTGTTATTTGGGTTCAAATCCTACCTTCATTACACCTCATGATCTAAATAAATTCATGGGTATCGCCCATCTTTCTCTTCTTCTTATACAAAATAAAATAAATAAAATAAAATAAAATCTTTTGCAGTCATCACATATTTTAAAAACAACACTTATGGCACAACCCCTAGCATGAAAATCTTTTTGTTATGCTGCATCAGGCATACTCAAACAACCAAAACAGTTATTATGTATTGGGAGAAGCAAACACATAATCCTTAGTGAAAAAACTCCATACAATTAAGAGAAGGCTAGCTTATAGTTAGCCTAAACAGTTGCACAACTTATGATCTTTAACTTTAAGATGAGTGATGAATCATTCAACAGATGCAAGTAATTTCTGGAACCATGTAGCTTGACAAAAGATTTTGTTATTGATTAAAATAATATAATGATATTCAAAAAGGATACCCTTTACCAGATGAGAGGGGATGCTTGAGACACTTAAATCAGGCTTGGAGCTTTGGGCCAAATAAGCCACCATGCTTGAGCATATTTGAGCTCATCCTCCAAATACCAAGCTGTAAAAATTTTGGCATTTCATGTTTGACAACAATAAATGGTCATGTGGTAGCCAGAAGAAGTAATAAAGAGTGGATGGCAGGGGTTGTCTGCTCATTAAAGAAAAGACTCAACATTCCTTGTATTCAAAGCAGGATAGCTTAAATCAGAAGAAAACCAGCCTAATTTTTGATAAAATTTACATCTCTAATCTGAAAATACAGTTCTTTTTGACAGTTCATGCACTTGGACTTATTTGAGACCGGAATTTGCATTATTAGAAAGAAATATCCAATGCGCACGAGTAACAGGGGACAACACATAATGCATAAATTTAAAGTTAGTAGGTAATCTAGACTTATCAAAGCAGATAATAAATCAGACTGTCTTGTTCAGTATCAGTAAACTTATGGTTGCATCAGAGATAAATATGACTTGATAGAAAATGGGTCCAGGATTCTTTTCCACCTCCTGAAATCACATCCTTCCTGCAATTTTTTGGTCAACTTTAGCTCAAACTCAGAGCAATCCAACCATCTCAAATAATATATTATGCATGAAAGCAGTATTCTCAAAGAATGAAACCGATGCATGCCAAAAAGAATGATCTTCGGCATCAAGTCCCTTTCAAACCAGAGACTTGCTTCAAGCCTATAACTTTGAAATTTCTCTCACTCTTCTGCTCAGACCGGGAAAGGAATTGCAAACCATATTTTTGACCCTGTCGGATCCCCCAGCGAGAATCCTCATCAAATAATAATCTTCAAATGTTCCAAAATGGCCATTCAAGGCACCCAAGACCACCATCAAGTACTCTTCAACCTGCATAGAATCCAATTACTCACTCAACAAACTGAGACTCCCGAATCAGAACACCTGCTGTCCGCATCTACACTTTCTCAACCATCCCAGTCCCCAAAGAAATCCCTTCCAGCACCACCTACAACACCAAACCCATAGCCAAGTCCCCCATGTTGCCATTCCACTAACTCATTTTCCTTTCCCTAATTTCTCGTGGCATTTCCCAGCCTTTGAAATTTTATGATACTCAATCTTTTACCTTACTGTTAGACTTCTTTTCCTACTAACTACTATGTCATTAATGTCTAGTACAGCTTTCAAATAGGTAAAACACTTTAGGGTATATATAGAAAGACTGAGGTTAAGAGTATCAGCAAGCCAAATAATGTCATTGACTGAAATTGGTGCATGAAGATGCATGCTGATGTCTGATGATGACGTTAAGGCCAATAGTAGAACATTGGAAGTTAGTTAAGGAGAATGTGAAAGCGCAAATGTGGGTGGTGCATGCAAAAGTTGGCTGGAAAAATGATGTAAGCCTATAATTCGACCAGATTTTGGAATAATATCCAATGCAAAGATGGGAATGAATTAGCTTGCACAAGTGTATAACATTTGGTCCTTTATACAGATTTCAGTCTCTCTATTGCCTCACCATCCTATACCCTCCCCTCACAATTGTCAAAGGTGTGTGTATGTATATATATACACACAAATCACCTTGAATAACATTTTGAATCTGATCATAATTTAGTTATCGTGTACTAGTCGGGTAGTTACCATCTATTCTCAGGACCCGTTTTATCAAGTATAATCCAAGTACTGCATCAACAAATCAGCTTCAAGAGAAGATGTGCTTTGATCCATTCACATACTGTAAAAAAGATGCTCTAGTTGTATAGACAATGATAAGTGGCCAGTTCTAGAAAATATGTCTGTGAAGTTTTCAAACAAAGTTGAGGTTCCTGATTACTAAGCAGTCTAAAAGTTCATAAAGAGAACTAGTACACGTATAAGAAATACTTCAGATGAATAGCACACAAACGGATGTGATGGCAATTTGAAAGACCAGAATCTCTCTACAAACAAAATAATGCAAATAATGCAATTAACTACTTTCTTTCACTAAGTCATGTTAGGAATGGAGAAAAAATTTGGTTACAAAGGGATGATGAATAATACACAATTTTAAAAGGGAATCGGTAATGTAAACCTATCAAAGTAAATAATCTAGGAGACAGTCTTTTTCAGTATCACAGTAAACTCACAATAACACTCTGCCGGCATCATAGATAAATATGACTCAATCAGAAATGGTCCCAGTAACCTTCTCGCCGCGTTCTGCAATCAAATCCCCTTCTTTGCAAATTTTGTCAACGTTAGCTCAATCTAGTCATTTTGAATAACTTATCATGTGCAAGAGCATATCCCCAGAGCATGAACTAGATGCGCGCACCAAAAAGAACAATATTTGGCGTCAGCTCCTTTTCCACAAACTTGCTCCAAGCCTCCAACTTTTATACTTCTCTTACACAACTCTTCAAACTTGAACAGAGGAATTGCCCTCAAGATTCAATCATGTCTGATCTTCCAGTGAGAATCCTCATCAAATAATAATCATCTTCAAGTGTTCTATTACAGCAATTCAAGCCATCCAAGACCTCCATCAAGTGCTCCTTCAACCCAATATAGAATCCAATGATTCACTCAACAAACTGAGACTCGACACCTGAATCAGAACCGCTGCTGCTTCCCTCGTCTTCATTTTCCCTGCCATCCTGATCCCCAAAGAACTCCCTGCCGACGCCGAAGCCATTTCCACCCCTCCCAAGACTTGTCAGCATTCTATCGAAATTAGCCTTTTTGGGGCTCAGCAGCAGCAGCTCCGCAAGATTCTTCCTTGCCAGATAAATCTCATTTGGTTCCGCCAGCTCCCGCTTTCGGTATGCCTCCCTCAAGAATATCGTGTGCAGCTTCCCCTGGTTCCCCCTGGTCGAAATGTAGAATATCCCCTGGTGCTGCAGCAAGAACTCTTTGAGCTTCTTCGGCAGCCCCATCGCCTGCCGGAACTGCGCGATCCTCTCCAGCGTCATCCGCTTCTCCACCGTTAGCGACAGCAACTCATGGATCATGGCAACCGCCCGCTTCTCCATCCGGCGCTGCGCCTCGAGCGAGCGGAGGTCGTAGCCGGAGACGTCCTCGTAGGGGGACCAATACGGCAGCCGCTGCCACTTCCAGACGGCAATGCGGTAGTACTTGCCGATCTTGAAACCCGGCGGGAAGTTGATGAGGAAGGCGAAGCGGGCGTCCTCGGCGTCGGCGCCGCGGGCGCGGTACTCGCGCTCGCGCGCGCGCTCGATGGCGCAGACGGTGAGGTCGGCGGGGGGGTCGGAGACCTCGACAGCCTCGACGAATTTGGAGCGCGGGTCGTCGGAGGAGGAGACGAGGCGGAAGAAGGAGGGGTGGGCGAGGACGACGGATTGCTCGAAGTCGTCGGGGAAGCCGAGATCGCGGCGGGCGAGGCGGAGGTGCTCGAGGCGGAGGCGGCAGGCGGGGGTGGCGAGGAGGAGGAGCTTGCGGAGGCGGAGGACGGCGGCCGGGAGGGCGGCGGAGACGGCGGCGGACTCGAGGCGGAGCTGGGCGGCGGCGCGGGGGGTAAGGCGGGCCCAGAGGACGCGCTGGACGGGGTGGTCGAAGACGTGGAAGACGTGGGGGTGGCGGAGGAGGAAGCTGCCGGCGTCGTTGGGTGGGAGGCCGAGGTGGCGGCGGGCGAGGGCGTCGAGGCGGGAGACGGGGAGGGCGGCGCCCGGGTGGGAAAGGATGAGATCCTGGAGGCCGAGGGCGCGGCGGACCTTCTTCTGGACCTCCATCAAATCGTCGAACGCGTGGTCGCGGACCCGCTGGAGCTTCCGGGGGAGCGTCGTCGACTGGGACATCCACCGGGCGGCGGAGGCGGTGGATTGGAAGAAGGGATGGATTTGGAATCTCCCCCAGTGGGAGAAAGACGGCATTTTTTTCCTCGAAGGTTCAGGTTTTAGGACTCGGGGAGGAAGAGATGGAGGTCGGGATTGGGGGGAGGATGGTTTTCGTTTGGTTTTTGTCTCCTGGAACGATCGAGCCTCGGCCGAGGTCAGTTTGGAAGAGATTCACCCGACCAGGATGATCAGAATTGATCAAGCCCAATTTTGAAATCATTTTGTACGAAGAATATAGTGCTACGGTAGAGATAGGGCTGCAAATGGGTCGGGTCGGGTCGGATCCTGAGTGACCCCGACCCGATCCGGTTTTCTGTTTGGATCTTAATTTTGGACTTAGACCCGACCCGGTTGAAATTCGGGTCGGGTCGGGTCGGGTCAATGCCGACCCCGACGGGTCATTCGGGTCGGGTCGGATTCGGATCCGATCGGGTCCAGGTCCGGTCGGGTCCATGAGATGAACAAGTTTTAGCCCCAGAACAAGCAAAGTTAAACATTCTACGGATCTGTTAAAAACAATCATATGTTGATATTTTTAATAGTTCAACTCCATGAATAATGAAGACTCTTATTTATTATCAAAAGCTCTTAATCACACAATGGAAGAATTGTTTTCTGCATGCCGAGCCTATTCACACATGCAACGCAGCAGAAAAAAGCAAACATTAGATGGGGGTAGCATGAAGGCACACTCAAAATGACATCAGAAGCAACAATCATTTTGGTGATAAATGAAAAAATAGTATGCAAAAGTGACAAAAATCCAAGGCACACTCAAACAGACATCAGAAGCAACTCCTCAGTGTTCATTTATAAATGATTTTGGCGACAAATGATTTACAAATTTCTTTAGTAGAATTTACAAATTTCATTTGCCCAGGAGTCTTGCTCTCAGCTCCTCTGCCACTGCATCAATGAACTCCTCAGTGTTCAACCACTGGTCTCGAGTCACCCTGGAAGAGACGAAAAGGCTCGCATAAAATCATCTATTGTTTGATGGTTTATAACAGACGAAAGCTACAATTTTAGAAACAATAATAGTGACATGAGAGTCAGATGGTACTTTGGTCCATGATTGAGGAGAGCAAGATCTTTAGTCATCTTTCCAGACTCCGCAGTTCCAATGCAAGCAGCTTCCAGTTTCTCGGTAAAATCAAGTAGTCTAGCATTGTCATCTAGCTTTGCTCTGTTGAAAAACAAACATTTTGGAAAGAGATGAAAAGGCTCGCATAAAATCATCTGTTGTTTGATGGTTTATAACAGACGAAAGCTACAATTTTAGAAACAATAATGGTGACATGAGAGTCAGATGGTACTTTGGTCCATGATTGAGGAGAGCAAGATCTTTAGTCATCTTTCCAGACTCCACAGTTCTAATGCAAGCAGCTTCCAGTTTCTCGGTAAAATCAAGTTGTCTAGCATTGTCATCTAGCTTTGCTCTGTTGAAAAACAAACATTTTGGGATTCAGAATTTTCATCTAAATGATGTAGGGGCTGAAACCTAGGCGACCACAGTGCTAATGAAGTAGAACACGGTTATTTAATTAGGTGAATGCTAAAATTATGGATATACATATCGCGTTTCTCTAGAACAGACAAAAGAAACATGAAGACCTTACAAATTCTTGAAATACAAACTGTGAAAACAAATAAACAAATTCTTGAAATACATATTAGGAAAAACAAATAAAAAGAAATATTTCCAGTTAGTGCTTGCAGTTAGAACCACTACAATAATCCAAAAGAAAGCCGAAGATACCTGTGTGCAAGCCCTCGTGACCAAGCAAAGATTGAAGCAATGCTATTTGTATTGGTTTCACCTCCTTTTTGGCGAACCCTGTAATGATGGGTTACTGACTTACTGTGCCATGTGCAATGCTACTTGCCAATTCATATTCTAAAACTACCAGGCATGCTATTCCTACCATGAATGGATTCTAAATTTCTAATAAAACCACAGTTCAATACAGAAATATAAAGACAAATAATTTCCACAGACAAGAAACCAAATTTGCTTTAGAATATGAATACCAAATTCCAACATACCAGTACTGATATCATTAGACCAAGGGATCCAAAACCTGGAAATACAGGGGGGGAAAATCTGGTGACTGAGACAATGTGTTAGTGGTGTCAATGTGTCATCAATCATCCCAGTAAAATGAAAAAACTAGGGTTCATTAAAAACTAGACCTGCATGAAGAATAGCTAAGAAGGAGAGTGCTCAAAAAGAAACAACATTTAAAAGAGCTGACGAAGAGCTGACATAGTACAAAAAGGGAAAGCAGAAGATATTCATGTAGAAGGATGAAGCTCAAAAGTTGAACCAATTTTTCACAGAATTTTTCAAAGCAAAATTCAACCCCATATGACAATCCAAAAAGGATGCATCATAGCATCAGCATCATATTCAGTGAATTTTAGAATTACATAACTAAGAACATGTATAATGAACCACAATTTTCTTCATCCATTCGACCATAGCTAAAGGATCACCCGCACGGCAGAAACAATCAAGAACATCAATTAAGATAGATTACCACCATCCTGCATAACTCAAAGAAGCAATATGAGATGATGCAAATTAGAGAATTCAAATGTCAACATTATAATGAAGATGATTGTTACTACTTACTAGCGTAAGCTAATCATCGGTATTAATATAAATAACAGTTTCGTAATCTTCAACCTTGTATTTTGTATGAGGAGGTGGAATATCTACAAATGAAAAAAATACGAAATTAAAAATCTCAAAGTTTTTAAGCACTAGTACAGCTGGTACATGATAAAATTTATGAATGTTGTAGAAATTGAACCTGCAAGATGAGGCAAGCTATCTCGAAGCCAATCTTGTGCGCATATCAATACCTCAACCGTATTCGGAGATAGACTGCTACGAAAATCATCCAAAACCCTGCCAGCAGTGCTGAAGGCAGACTCAGATGCAACGGTAGAAACGAGAATTGCCAAGATATCACGTACCATCCTAGACAATATTGGATATTTTGATTCATTGAATTTCCAATACTGTAGAATGTCAAAATTTTGATCTTCTAATGGATGAACCTGCTCCAAAAAATTAAATGGCAAGTCATTTTTATTAGAATTATTGACTAATAATTTAATGTAAGCATCCAAATTAGAGATCGTAAAATACCTTCTCTTCCAAATAGGTCTCTAATTCTGACTTCGATGGTTGGATAACTTGTACTCCGTGGATGAATTCTTTATAGCAATGCATAAAACGATTCTCATCTCTTCCACCTTGGGATGTAGACACCCTCTCATCCACTTGAACAAGAGAGACATTTGTGCCATATAAAATTGCATAATTATCATAAAAAGTTTGAAGAACTTCACGCACTTTGTTAATCTCAAATGAAGCACGATCACCATTACCATGGATTGTCTGAAAGCAATAAATAATGAGATTCATCTTATGTCTTGGATCAAGAACAACCCCTACAGCAAGAATGTGAGAGCATTCCTTCCAATACTTGTCAAATTTTTCTTGCATCTTTAAAGCCATCATCATCACAACTGCATTTGAACTCCTAGATTCTTCAATCAAGAGCATATTGATTCTCCAAATTTCATGAAATACAAATTTGCAGTTGGATTTTTTGTTTGTGAAAAAACTTCAGTTATAAGATGAAAAACCTTTAAGAAGTTACAAATAATAATGCCTTAAGACCAATCTTCCTCAGTTGGCGCATTATCAAAATTAGGATCCCGGGCCACAAGTCGCATAAATACATCCTTGAATTCTATAGCATCATATGTAGAATTCCAACGAGTATGTACATCTATGCATATCCTTTTCTTACCATTCATCTTGAACTGTTTCACAATTTCCATAAACAATTCCAACCTTCCTTGAGATGATTTTATATATTTAACAGCCTCACGGATCCTATGAATAGCACCCTCCACTACCTTCAACCCATCCTTCACAATCAAATTAAGAATATGTGCACAGCAACGCACATGAAAGAATTTACCATCCAAAAGTAAATCTTTTCTAAATTATTTTTGAAGTTCTGTTGCTACAACTGTATTTGCTGACAAATTATCAAGAGTGATTGAACCCAACCTTTTCTCAATATTCCAAGATAAAATATAGTTAGCTATAGCATCACTAATGACTAAGCCTGTGTGTGGTGAAGGAACCAACTTAAAATTGATAATATGGTTTTTCAGTTTCCAATCATTAGTGATGTAATGTGCAGTGAGACACATATATCCCAATGTTTGATTTGATGTCCACATGTCCGATGTTAAGCTGATTCTTCCACAATTTGTCTTGAACAAATCTTCAAGTCTTCGTTTTTCCTTTTCATAAGTTTTAAAGCAATCAGAAGACAATGTTGTCCTTGAAATAATATGAAATTCTGGTCTAAGGTTCCTAATAAACATCTGAAAGGCTGGATATTCAACTGTTGTAAATGGCATCTCTTGTAGAATTACCATCCTTGCAAGGTCCTCACGACTTCTTTCCTGATCAAATGAATAGGGAACTAATTCGTTCAATGGAACACCATCTTTCGAAGTCACAGTGCCTATTAATATTTTCTGTTTCTTATCATGAAATTTTTTTGCCTTAATATTTGTATGCTTGTGAAGATGACTTGTCCCATTTTTTGGATCAGCTGAAAAAATAAAATGATAATAATTGCATCTAGCCTTGTCTTTTTGGTTTTGTACCTCAGAATAGTGATTCCATATCTCCGATCTCTTTCTTTTGTTCGTTTTAGAGCTATCTGTATTAGAAGGCTCTATAGCTTGAGAACTAGCACAACGAAGTACACTTGAAACTTCAACCATGTTTTCATTGCTATCCATCGTAGACATTAATCTATTTTGCATAGAAATCAATAAAAATGTATGAGCATAAAATGCAACTTTATAGATGCATATAATCTAAGCTTTATAATGTCTATCATGTTATTGCACGCATAAAAAAATCATGATCAGTTTATCTACAAAATTTAAGCTATGAACAACATTTCAGTATTTCTGAAAGCTGAAGTAAATGCCATGTCATGTAGTTAACTGTTCAAAATTACTGACAAAGTGACACTACAGACTTCATATAACTAAAGCATACTTCATATAACTAAAGCATCTTTTAAATAGTTATAAAATGGAGGTAAATATGATTACTAAAGCATTAAGAAACTTAAAATATAGTGCACATAAAAATGAAGACCAGGTGAGAACCAAAATGATATTCGGCCAGCCCATGCAGTAACAGTCACCATGAATCTTTCAATTAAATCAGTAAATCATTATCTTCCCTCAAAGATACTCATACTATTTCCTTGAGATAATCCCATATTCAGCACTGCTGCACTAGTTCAGTCCCAACATCAAGTCCAGCCTTGTTAACCTGTTACAAGACAAGCCCCCCTCGTCGGAACCTCCTCCCGGCCTATGCTAAAAAAAATACAGAGGAGGGACATACCTTGGGACGACGAAGAATGGGGAGAGGGAGATCCGCGGAACGGGGAGCCGGAAGTCGGGAGATCTAGGGCACCGCCGCACCAGGCACAGAGCTGTCTTCTCTTCTCCGCCGCCGCAGCTCAAGATCTACTTATCCATTATCATAATAGAACAAGAATAGCATTAGCAAAATATTCTAAGAACGATTTGCAAGATATCAGGATGAAAAATATAGAGAGTAAAGAGGCCCAGACAAAGGCGACCAGCACCTGGTACAGGCGTGCAGCAAGGTCCTTGGGACGCTGAAGAATGGGGAGAGGCTGAGAGGGAGATCCGCGGAATGGAGAGCCGGAAGTCGGGCACGGCCACACAGAAGCGGTCTACTCTTCTCCACCGCCGCAGCTCAAGATCTAGGGCACAGGGCACCTGGGCACGGTCGCACGGGATCGAAAAAGAGAGGAAGGCGCTCAAGATCCAGGGCACCTGGGCTGCTGGGCACGGCTGCACGGGATCGAAAAGGAGAGGAAGGCTGGAAAGCGATCGAGATCTAGGGCACGGCCGCACGGAAATACGGGATCGAAAAAGAGAGGAAGGCTGAAGGCGAGAAGGCAGGATTTAGCTTTATATAGCAACGGGTCGGGTCGGATCCCGGGTCAAGATTGGGTGGACCCGACCCGACCCGAAAAATAGATCGGGTCTAAATTTAGGACCCGACCCGGCCCCGCGGGTCCTAAAATTCGGGTCAGGTCGGGTCGGGTCCCGGGTCAACCCGACCCATTTGCAGCCCTAGGTAGAGACGGCCCTTTACAATGCATCATAGGAAAAATATATTGTTAATCACATCAAAAAATTTGAACTATTTAAATTTTTTTATTTTTTTAACATTAATTTGAGGCAATTAGATCATCAAACTTTCATATTTGTTCATTTCATACTCTGGTTGTGTATTCCGTGTGGCTGTTGGGACAGAGTTGTCACGTGATATCATGTGACATGTTGATGTAGAGAAATTTTTATCCTCTATTTTGTCTTCCTTTCAGTTAGGTTTCAACTTTCATTCCCATCCAAATTCTATCTCTCCTTTTTGGAGATTCATGATGGCTATGAGACTTGTGGCGGTATTTTTCTATGGTGAAGTGATCAATTGCCGAAAGAGAGAGAAAAAAAGAGGAGATAGATTACATAAGAAAAGATTGTTCATTGATAATGATGATGGTGTTCAAGTGATTGGATCTAAGCATTTATTTTTTTATGTTTATTCTTTCTTTCTTGGATTTTTGCTGTCACAATTTGTCATTTGAGGGAGAAAGTTGAATAATTTTAATTTGGAGGAATGGTATTTAACCACTAGTTTTTTTTTCGTGTTCTCACTTTCTCACTCAAGAAGTTGGATCGATAAGGATTGAGATGTGAGGTTTTTTTGAGTTTACTTTTTGAGGTTCTTTGTTTTATGTATTGCAATCAGAAATAGTTTGATGTTTAGTATTGAATTTACTGGTAATCACTGGTTGAAATTTCGAAGTGTCCGTAATGGATTAGTGCTTCCTAATGCCCTGAATATTATCATATAGATTGTCAAGAGAAAAAAAAACTTTTAGGAGCCCCCAAGTAACGAATTGGAACCATTGTCATATTTCTCCATTTCTGTTTCCATGTTTCTTCATTTTTTAATTCCATTGATTGAGTTTTGAATAAGAAAGAAAGATCGAGAACACTACAATAATTTTAGCATTTTTGCTTCTTCTTTCCTTTTTTTTCCTTCATCGATCAATAAAAATATTATTATGATAAGCGGCTACGTTGTGAGCTTAGAGATGGGCTAGGTTGGATATTATGAATGTCATATTTTTCTTCCAACTCTCCTCTTTTTTCTCACTCTTACTACTCACCTCGTAGCCATTGCCAATTTCTAATCGCCGGACGGCAAGAAAGGATGGAATTGAGAAATAAAATTCCAGCTAAAAGAGGGGAGAAAAGAGGGAAAGAGGACTTTAGGACCTTTTTTTTATACATCAGCCAAGAAAAAGATAGATCATCAACTTTTAGCAAGCTACATGATAGCATGTGGCCACTCCATCATGGCAGCCAAACAAAATTTATTGCCAGAGAGTTCGAATTTAAAAAAGATTGAAAGCTTGATGGCCTGACTATACTAAATTAAAATTTAAGAGAAAATCAAAAACCTCCAAATATTTTAGAGTTTTTGATGTGATTAATTCAAAAAATATACTATTCCTTTCAAGCCAATGCTCTATAGGGATTGGAATCTAGGAAAGCATATGAATCCTTAAATAGATCTATAGATAGATATCAGTTTCTATCGATAAAGAGTCACATAATTATTTAGACCCAAAATATGTTCAGCATCAAATGTTTATATTAGGGTAGTGTTGACAAATCTATTAGGCATGCAAGGGTTAGGTTCATGAGACCTGACTTGAGATTGGGATCATTTCCCATCCAATATAGATCCAAGAACCAAGTTTGTTTCCCTAAGACCCATGACCCATGCCTACTCCAAGCAAAAGACTCAAGTAGGTATTCTTTTTTTGCCCTTTTTCTTTCCAAACATCAATGGGCCCACTTTAACGTTCTGTACAATGGAGAGTGAAAGTGCTGGGCTATGAACAGCCTAATTACGCTATTTTTCTTTAATATAAAAGCGACTCACACGAGATGCACGTGAGTGCACTCAAAAATATTGGAAAGAAAAAATTGAGAAAGGGAGAGATTAGAAGAACTTTTTTGAATGGAGCACGATATAAGAGACAACCTAATCAGCAGTACTATTCGCCTCCGATAAACAAGAGTAGTTCGGAAAAAAAAATAAATTTTTCTTCGAGACTGCAGATATTTCGATGCGACAGATGTCACTAGCTAAAAATTTATTTTTTTATTTAAAATTACGCCATTTAAACCTCATCCTTACAAGAAAACACGAAAGGATTAAAAAAAGACCACGCCCGGAACAATATTTTGGAAACGTCAGCTTGTGGGAAACACCAAGAAGGTTCCCTCCAAGCAATTCTTTAACCCTTCGCGAAATAAGGCGGAGAAACAGCGATACATCGAGGTGGGCCGTGGGCCCTACATAAGAGCTGGAGCCCACGCAGCGTCACCACGGCGACGGATGCCACACTCAATCCCTTCCTCCCACCGGATGACGCCATTTTAGCTCGCAGTGTGCTCACGACGACTCCAAGTCTCCACCCCACCAAAACCTCTTTATCTATAAATTCCCCTCCCCGTCCCCCACCAAAGCCTCTTAGCCAAAGACCAATGGAAGAACTCCAGGAGGCTGATGTTTGGTGGCCCGACGGCGGCGACGACGACGGCACCGTCTTGAAGAAGCAACCATCCACCGGCCGGCAGCAAGCTCGACGGAAGGAGTCGGCTCCGGTCGACATCCCCAAGGCCAGAGTTGCCGGTGCAAGTCGTTCGTGGGCGCCGCGGTGCAGCTTCCACGATTCTTACAACAACAGCGTGCATGGAGATTATAATGATGATGATGATGATGATTTCGGCAACAACAGCAGCGATGAGAGGATTCATCCTCACGTCATCGTGGCTCGAAGAACATCGGACAGGATGGCGTTCTCGGTGTGCGTCGGCAAAGGCAGGACGCTCAAGGGACGGGATCTTTACCGAGTCAGGAACGCCGTTCTCCGGATGACCGGGTTCCTCGAGAGAGAACATTAGTATAAATCCAAACAGTTTGCAAGAGAACTTTGTACTATATTCATTAATTTTTCCTTGCTTATACTATCGATATGTGGAATGGTTCTAAGTCAACATTGGCATCCATTTATTATTATTAGTATTAATCACTGCTACTACATGTTGTTTAGAAAGGACGTATAGGTAGACATTAGGGCCAGTAGCGGTGTAGCTTTTCAGGCCAATCATGTTTATAGAAAGGTTAATGGAGTCGCAGATTAGATGACCTCGTATGCGGTCGATCACTCCGTAAAAGCCCTAGAGGAAGTTGCCTAGAAGCGCTCCTCATCCATTTTAGCGAAAAAAAAAATATTTATGTGGAAGTGTGAAGAAATGTAATATGACTTTTAAAATGGAATTAGAGATGTGATCGTGCCATTGTGGACTTATAAATATCTGATTGTGAGCTAATTCCTTTGGAATTAAATACAGCGTAGAGAATCTTTGGATCTCATTTGAAGGAGCAGCGGAATCTTTCAAGCTGCACTCTTTGAATTTTTGGGTTAATTTATTAGCTCTTGTCTCAATATGGTTTAAAATTTTGATCTTTTTATTGGCTATGGGGAGGCAAGGAGTTAAGCAAGCAAATGCTTCCATTCAACGGGTTTCTTTGTGTTAATTAATTACTTTATTTATGGTTTGATTAAGGTTCTAGATGTCGTTGAGAAGAAAGGGAAGGAAGCAGTACAGTTGTACTGCAGACTATAACTTAATCTATCATTGACTTAGTTTACACAAATTTACCTCAACGACCCCTCGGAAATGTCTATAGGTTGAAGGAATGGATTTGGCCTTAGTTCTTGTTCTTGCACAACTTTCCATCCATCCATAACATCTTGACCCTCTACTCCACTATTTTAAAAAGAGTTTTTTAGATAAATATTCTTCTAAAAATTTAAATTTATGTGAATACCATCATCAAATTTATATTTATATTTTATCCTCATAAAATACTGTTTTTGTATAAATACCTCTAATATAACGATTCTTCTAACACCATTGATAAAAATCATATTTATTTTAATTAAAAATAAAATAAAAATTTAAAATTATTATTTTTTGTTTCTTATCGCGATCTTCTTATAAATATTTTCTTTTGCATATCTACCTATTATGGTTCAAATCTGGCCCGAGGGTGACCACGCCGGAGGAGTCGGAGGAGTTGCCGGGGTGTGGAAGGAGAGGACGGGGGCACCTCCTGCATGGCGATGTACCTGTATAAAGCCTCACCGGTGGGGTTCCAGTGAGGGCCCTCCGACGCTCAAGTTAGAATGAGGTATATTTGGTCCAGCCAAAAGTCCCTTAGGCATTATCTCACGAAGCTATTTATAGTCCCTGTAGGGGCATCCAGGTGGCGGAGGTATGGCCCGTTCCTATCATGAGTGGGGGTGGCGCGCAGCCAGAGCTTGCTTGTTGCGCGCAGTGTAGTCCGTTCTTGGCGACGATAAGGCGTTGATAGTCGTAGGAGGGTATGGCCAGAGTAGCATGGCGCAGTCCTTGACTGTCGTGAGCCAGCTGACTAAGCATGGCGTGGTGGCGTCACAATGTACGGCCACGTAGGAGGGCGCGAGTCTACACATGGGTGCGGCCGTTGGGTGGCATCATGCATTTGGCGACGTCGGCTTGACGGTTGCTGAGGTTAGCCTAACATCCTGGGTTCCGAGGTTTGCTCAGCAAAGCGCCCCGAGCTCAAGGTTTGGGGCGTACCGTTGGAGAGGGCACTCCGAGCTTGGTCGGGGCGGGTCGGCGAAGATAGGAGGCGCCCCGAGCTTAACCGGGGTGAGTCGGCGAACACAGGAGGTGCTTCGAGCTTGGCCGGGGCGAGTCGGCGAAGACAAGAGGCGCCTCGAGTTTGGCCGGGGCGAGTCGGCGAATACATGAGGCATTTGGCTGGGGCGAGTCGGCGAATACATGAGGCATTTGGCTGGGGCGAGTCGGGGAACACAGGAGGCGCTCCGAGCTTGGCCGGGGCGAGCGGCGAACACAAGAGGCGTCCCAAGCTTGGCCGGGGCGAGTTGGCGAACACAGGAGGCGCCCCGAGCTTGGCTGGGGTGACTCGACTAATACAGGAGGCGCCCCAAGCTTGGCCGGGGCAAGTCGGTGAATACAGGAGACGCCCCGAGCTTGAAGAAGTTTTTGGGGCGTCCCATGCTCGGGCGCGAAATGTCATCATGAGCATCAGAGGGTTGCTACAGGATGCGGCAGCGGAGAGATTTGGCTGAGGTCAGCTGTGCCTTCGGCGGAGTTTGGGCTCAAACTGGCTCTTGGCGGGGCTGATATCCAGCCCGGGTCGGTGTTGGGGCCCATTTGGCCGAAATTGAGTGGCCCCATCGTTGTGAGCAGGACAATCCATTTTGGCCCCCATCAGGAACATATGCAAAAATAAGGATAAAAATAAGTAGAATAGCAACACAAGTGTTTTTCGAAGATATACATGCAAATATCAATTTTGGGAGGGTATTCATGCAAAATTCGATATCTAGGAGAGTGCTCATGCAAAAAACCCTTTTAAAAATGTTCGAACATAGGAATGCGTTGCTAGAGAATTCAAGATCAAAAAATCAAAAAGGTTAAGTATTTTCAACCTAATCCATGAATTAGAGAAAAATTCAGTCCAAGTTTATTAGATTATTCAAACTGACCCTTAATTGTGATAATATTACGACCCCTCCAAACCGTTGCAACAACTGCTGGACTTATGTTTTTGGTCCACATTGGGCCAGATGACAATGGCCCGGCCCAAGAGTGGCCTCAGAGGCTCCGAATGAGAGAATGGCGTTTACGTAATTCTGAAAGTTGAGGAACTTGCAAGTCCCCATCTCTAGCTCTTATATCGTATCTAGGGTTTCTCGCTCATTAGGGTTCGGGTTGCTGGGAGAGAAGGCGAGACGCGGCAGCCATGGTTCTCAAGTATGTTTCTTGCATCGGCTTTCGGTTGATGATTTCTCCCATGTTTTCTCTCTTGATATCGGCGAACATCGCATAAAAATTTCGCTTTGTGCTGATATTTCCAAATTTTATGATGGATCTCGATTTGTGAGCTTTGTTTTGTAAAAGAATCATTTTTAAAACTTTTTTCTTTGCAAATGATTCGGTTCCAGTCAAATGTTCGAGTAAGTCACCTACTTTTGTTTGGGGTTGAGGTTTAGGTTAGATTATACGAGATCTTTCTTCTGTTATTGACCTGTTTGAGTGTGGAATTTTAGTTGGATGCGATTTGGAGGTCTAGGGTATGGTTAGGAGCTCCATCGTTTGATTTTTAATTGCTGCACAGGCTCTCAATCTTGGCTCGACATTTATGTAGATCAGAAGTTGAAAGTTAAGAAATTTGTGTGGAATCATGGTCTAGCTTTTCAGATTGGTGTTTGATAGATGCAATAATTGGGACAAAGTTGGATGGTTAAAGTATTACTTTAATTAAAGTACTATTTTTATTAGAGTGTTGTTGAAGGTTTGCTTTGAGCTCTAGCATTTTATTGGTGCTTCGTATCCGAATCTGAACAGCCCATTTAGTAATCTGGATTACAAGGGCGATAAGGTTTGGTAAGGAGACTTCCTACCCAGCAGAAGTGCCATTCTTGAGCATAATGACCGAGTCAGTGTAATCTGTGGCTGTTGGGGAGCTAAATGGTGAATGGCTTCAAGAGATAGTGTATTATAATGTGTATGGTAATCTTGTAGGGGATGGTATATGGTTCTTCATCTTTGTTGAGGAGGTTGGTAATTTGCTGAGATGGTAGATTAGGGCTTATCTTTTTGAATAGTGAACAAAGTCTTAACTGAATTAGAATTCTCATTTTGGAACAGGAAGTTCAATAAAATCCTACTCGTATTTTCTTTTAATCCCATAAGTTTCACTCCACTTTGCATTTTTCTGCCTATATCTATGTGCAGATTTCATGCATGTGATGACTGTATCGCTATGTTAGCAGTCATGTAATGACGGCATAGTCTCATAGGGCATGAACTGTGTGTGTGTGCCAAGGTGGTCTGGCAGCTAGACATCCCACCATTCAGGCAAGTGAGTTTGGCATTTGCAACTAGGCTAGGAGTTATATTATATTTTTTTCTTTGAATTTGAAAGTAAGAAGATACTTCTCTGATAGAAAATACTTCCTAACCTTTAAAGCGCTCAGGAAAATGATAAATTAGCATGAATATCTCATATGAACAATTAATTTGGCCTCAAGGTATTCTGGAAAATGCCAAAATTGGACTGAGTTTCTGACCATATATGATCAAAACCGAATTGTTTCTGGTTTTGAGTTTCAGATGAACTTCATATCATGATCAGGTAACTGTCTGTGTCATTCTTTTTCTTTTCTTTTTCGTGTACTTGCAAAATTAGGTATCTAGTTGTAGGTTTTTAGAAGTTGGGCTGCAGGGTGTTGACTTCTTTCGTCCTTCATTTTTTCCCCAATTTGCCACCTTTATTATTGCAATAAAATTAGGGATGCTGGATCTCTCCTATCCTGATGAGAAAAAAAACTTGTAGATTTCTCTTTATCGGTTGCTAAGTGTTGCAACCCCAGAAAACATAATGCCAAAGAGATGGATAACTTGGTAAATTTTGCCCTGCAAGTCCTGATCTTTTTTTTTTTTGGTTAGGACGGGTGTATCATACCTGACGGGTACGGATACATCCAATAAAGTCAAAAAATAGGATACCTCGGAGTGCCAAGGGCAACTCCCCATCTCCAGTCCACAATGGTATCTCCGGAGTGACAAGCTACATAAGCAGCCACCCAATCCGCGGCACCATTGGTTTCACGGTATACATGCTTGGCCTGAAAGGCCCCTCCAACCCTCACCATAGCCCAAATGTCCCAGAGCAATGGATGGTCACAACGGTTACCCCTTGGACCCCCCCTGATCCAACTGATAGCGGTGGTTGAATCACCCTTCAAGATGATGGACCTGGCCTGTAAAACGCACCGGGCATGGCGAAGGCCCTCCCAAGCAGCTCTCAGCTCCGCACTTGGAACCGAAGTGTCAAATAACTGACTGCTCCCAGCAGTCACAACCCTGGTAGACGAGTTCCGAATAACAAAACCCACACCTCCCCTCGTGCCACCGTCCAGGACTGACTCATCAAAGTTGACCTTGAGGAAGCTCAGGGGCGGGGGTTCCCTCTGATCATTTTTGATGAGGTGCATATCAAATTGCTCTTTCAAAGTTTTAGGATCCTTGCTAGAACCTCAACTTGATCTCAACCCTCACTAAATGTCCTAGGCAACTTTTTACAAGAGTGGCCTACCAGAGATGGGAAACTAGTTTTTGTGGAGCCAGTTCTGGCACATTTGTCGTATGGTGTCTGCTCACTGCAGGAAGGAAGTAGCCCTTAGAAATTCCCTGTTGTCAAAGGAGTCTCACAGAAGTAGGCACAGCTTAACATTATGAACTGTTCTCTGCAGTTAAAAACTGAAGTACACAAGGTTTAACATAATGAACTGTTCTCTGCAGTTAAAAATATCAAGCTGAGGTGCCAAATGAAAAAAAAAATGGTTCAATAGAAATGTTTAAGATGGAAAAATTAAATTATAAAGTGCCATTGTTGCTATTGCTAATCATCACTTTACTTCAAAATGATTTGTTATTCAGTTGGTCTTCTTTTAGATCTGTTACAACAGTGTTTTTCCCTACGTAAAGTGATCCAAGGTATGATACTTTTGATCTTATCTGTTTCTTTGGGGAGCTTTTATTGTTCTATCCTGAGCAATTCTATGCACACTCACTGTTTTGCCACCCACACATGCATGCACTTGTGTAATGCATTGACGCGGCAGCATGTGATTGGAAAAAAAAAACTATTTTAACATGGCTTGCTGGATTTCAAATCCATTGTCAATCATTCCCTACTTGAATAGTGCATAATAGTGTGTGGACATATGATTTCTCTTTTATCTTACACCCTAATAGCAGGAAACTTCTATTTTGGGGTGTGTCAGCTGTGCTGGAATCTCTTAGGAAACTAAATCCTGGACCCTTTTCTCAAGCACTTCCAATTCTAAATGTTTTCTGAGAGATTGCTTCCTCTGTTCCCTCTATTGTTCCATTTAACTAAGATTTTTGCACAACATTTGCAAAGATAATATTAGTTTTGAAGCTGGTAGCATATGTTACTGATGGAACATGCTTTGTAGGCTTAGTCTTCATGTGGACTAGTCTTCATATCAGTCGGCAGATGCTTGTTTCCAGTTAATGTAAAATTTTCTTAACTCCAATAATGCTTTTTATGCCCCTCTTTACTATTGTAATATCAGTACAACCATCAGGCCTTCAAGCCTTGTTGCATCTATTTGTTATCAGCTTTATGAATCCTTATCTAGCAAAACATTCCTATCTAGAGGTAGCCGTTTTTATTCATACTTTAGATTTAGTTTTTGTTAATAACTGATTATGCTTCTTACCCTTCATATTATAGATAACTATGAAGGACAGAATTGAAAAAGCTCCAAAATGAAGAGTCATGACAGAACTATGATTTTTGCCTGGTCTTGTCCTCATGGTTGTCAATATTTGAATCCTTTTCAGGACTGAACTTTGCCGCTTCAGTGGTGCCAAGATATACCCTGGTAAGGGTATCAGATTTGTCCGTTCAGATTCTCAGGTAATAAAAGTTGCAGTAGTGTTGCTTTGTTTGATATTTGAAATGGTTGTTGGTGCATCTTTCTGTTGTACAAGTGTAAAATGTTCTGCCTCTGTCTAACTGGTCCAATGGTAGATATACTCCAGTCCTATTAATGGAGGTCGAGTTCACATGCCTCAGTGTATTTATTGGGATTTGTTCTATAACTTGCAGAGGGGAAAAAAAACTGGAGCAACGGTTAACTTTCATTATAATATAAAATTGGTTTTTGTTTTTATAAGCCTTTACAAACCAAGTATCTTTTTTGACAAAACACCTTTGCTGGTTGTTGTAGGTCTTCCTTTTTGCGAATTCAAAATGCAAGAGGTACTTCCACAACCGACTCAAGCCTTCGAAGCTTACCTGGACTGCAATGTACAGGAAGCAACATAAGAAGGTAATCATTCCCCTCTGTGGTGCATGTGTATTTGTGAATCATTCTGGATGCTGCATGCTGCTATAGCTGGTCATTGGCATATGTATCTCTGCTTTCGATACCAGGATATCCATGCTGAAACTGTGAAGAAGAGGCGCCGAACTACCAAGAAACCTTACTCTAGATCAATTGTTGGTGCTACTTTGGAGGTGATTCAGAAGAAAAGAACTGAGAAGGCGGAAGTACGGGATGCTGCTAGGGAAGCTGCCCTTCGGTATGTTGTTTCTCTTTCCTAATCCTTCCCTCTGGCTTCATTACTCATTATCTGGTGTTAACGATTTATACTCTTCAGGTGGGAATTTTGACTTTTGGTTTCTAGATTGACATCATGGCTAATTGGGCATTCTGTGAACATTTGATTCTGTCTATTCGACATTTTTAAACATAATTATTCATAATGAATGCTTGACTTTTAGAACTCTTTTCAATTGCTTGCTGATTCTTGTGGGAAAAAAATATCGTGCTCACCCAGTCGTAACATGTTTCCACATTGCAAAATTACTTGGCATGTCAAGACACTCAGGGATGCATTGTGCAGTAAATATTAGCAAGTTTTGACAGTGCAAACACGGAGACATTATTATCATAAAACTACAATTTGAAAGTCTTTATTTACTAGAATGTGGTCAAGGAATTAATCTGAACTTTTATATTATATTTTACAGTTACTTTTTTGCTTCATGTTGTGTAATTCTACTGGCAAGAATCTTGAACTTCCAAATTACTATGTACATTGGAAGTGTTGTTAATTGTTTATGTTCATACATTCGCTTTTGAAGCATGTTAAAATATTAATTTGTTGAAATAATATGAAAGTCTGATAATATAAAAGAAAAGGTTGGATCAAGAATGATTGACCAGCTTCGTACCGAGTCCATCATGTAGGCAACTGCTTGAGGGCTATCAATTCAAATATTGATTCAACTAACGTTTTGTCAGGGTAGGGACCATCCCTTCAAGTATTGGATTTCTCTTCCTATTTGTTGCTTTGTCTTGTGTTTGACTATAATTTTCATAGCACACCTAACTATTCTACATTTACTTCATTTAAGAAACTCGAGTTTGTGATTCATGCAGCGAAATCAAGGAGAGGATTAAGAAAACCAAGGATGAGAAGAAGGCGAAGAAGGCAGAAGTGCTGGCAAAGACACAGAAAACTCAGGTCAAGAGCTTGCCCAAGGGGCCAGCACCAAAAGGCCCTAAGCTTGGAGGTGGTGGTGGAAGGCGCTGAACACCTGATATCACCAGTGGAAGAAAGACAATAGGACATTGAGTAAAACATGTTTCATTTACTTTTGTTCAAGTATTCAATCATGTTCAGTTTGTGCTGGTACTCACATAGTGTGACCCTTACTATGGTTGTAGCCCCCAGCAGCTCTTCTTAGCTACCCTGATGCTGCTTATATTCTACTACTTGGTTTATGAACTTGGGTATATTGTTTTGTTTTAGGTGGTATGCCTTTATCTAAATGGTCATTTAACCAGTTACGGTTCAGGCGATTGATTCGGGTCTGAGAAGGGGTGGGTTGGAGATAAATCTAATCTTTTTCTTTTTTATGTATTGCATAAAGTGGCTGTTCTAGGATTTGAACCCATGCAGTGGCCTCTTCTTATCATTGCGTCAAGCAATGGTCCTGCGGTAATGCTTGGACCTTTATTTATTCAAACTATGGTTTTTATCATACCGCAGGACGCTCAGGTGATGCCCCTGGAACTATGGTTTTTGATGCACATAACCCTGGTTATGGTTTATGTTCTATCTTTTTCTTGTTAATCATAGGTTGATTAGATCCATTAAATTAAAGAAAATATGACAGGTTGCAGAACATACCAAAGTCAAAAATAGGCCAATGGGGGAGATATAGAAATATAGAACTTGGTTTGTCTTTGTTTCAGAGATGCTCCATTAATGTGGCAAGCTTTTTCTCGAGGATTGATGTAAAGGTTTTAGAAGAAGATTGGAGTTACAAATGTTTTTTGGTTTGATGTAGTTATAGGCTACTGCTTCTTTGGTTTAGTAATTTTCTGGTAAAGGGCTGGGATGAGTGATGTTACAAACTCCGAGGATGATTCAACCTAAGAAGCTTCGAAGGGATTGGTAGGTTAGATTTATACCCTACGTTATGACGCTTGGTTTAGAATGCTGGCAATTGATATCAGATATCAGAAGGCAGAGAGGGAGGCTCCTTCCAATGCATGGGAGGGCAGGGGCTATTGGAGGTCCGCTAGCTATCAGTGGCAACTCATGAGCGCAAATGGTTTGCTTTAAGTAGGTTTGGATTTGATATAATTAGGTCATAAATAGATTAATTCGTCTAAATTTATTTCTTAAATGAGTTGGTTTCAGATTTAAATTTTTGATCTGCTTAATTCATTTTGGCCTATTTAATAATTGTGATAGGCTATAATCCGACCTGTTTAATCTATTTTAAATCTGCTTAATCATCTGTTTAATCTGTTTAAATTCATATATCTCGTTTAAAATTCATTTTATCTGTTTGACCTGTTTAATAAATAAGTTATGCGATTCGGATCATATTATCTATTTAATAAATATGTCGGATTTAGATTTGAAATTTTGATAGGTCGGATTTGGATTGATGAATTTTTGATCCAATCCATATCCAATCCGATCCGTATCTGACCCGATCCGATCTGATTGCCACTAGCAACCTAGTACTAGATTCCTGAGATCAGCAAGAAAATATTGAGCCGAACAAAACATGGTATTGCTTTGGAAAATGATCATTTGCAACCCAACCTGAAGTAACTATGCTCCAACCAGCATCTTAGGCCGAGTCGGTTTTCACACAAGCTAGCCCATACTAGGCCCCTTTCAAACGCTCTTAAAACTATAATGGCTCTTGGCCGGAGAGCTTTAATCCTCTAGTCCTCGAGTTGCAGTTCATACAAGTTCCATTTATAGTGGCCTGGGCCAAACAAAACCTACGGATTGTTTTGAAATGAGAGTTTTCTTTTGTAGCTGATTGTGTTCACCCTGACTCATTTTGGAATGAAAATAGGAATAAATAACTTCCATTCCAACCGTTTAGTTAAAAGGAGTTTTATTCCTATTCCAATTCTAAAATGAAATGGACATGCAAAATAGGAATGCCCCAACCACTAAAACTTAATTCCGACTCTTCTCTAATATTCAAATTTCATTCCGATTCTGATTCTAATCACGAATCAAATGTGTGGGGCATACGAGCAATCCGATTTTTGTTTCAATCCCCATTCTGATTTCGAATTGGATCGCGCCAACCAAATGTAAGTGATGCAACCCTAGGAGTTCTCTTCTTAAAACAGGACCGGTGAATGGATAAGATGTCTATAGTAGTTCTTTTAAATAAATCACATGCATTTTACCTATAAAAGGTACTTAATTATAATAATGTAACTTCCCTTAATTATAATAAGGTACTTACCCCTCCAAAGCAACCAGAAAAAAAAAAAAAGAAGATCATGGGCCGTATTGGGCCAGATAAGTGGCCCAGATGAAGACTGGGCACAGGCACCGATTGATAGAATGGTATTTAACGTAATTTTGGATATATGGCAAGCCCCCATTCTGAACCCTTAAATCGTATCTAGGACTACTGCTAATAGAAAGGAGGCGACCCACGGCTATGGTTCTCAAGTACGTTTAATCTGTATTGTCTTTGGATCGAATGTTTCTCTTATATATTCTCTCTCGAGATCGAGAAACATCGCATAAAAATTTCTTCTCGTGTGGTTTTTCACAAATTCTACGATAGATCTCGGTTTCTGAGCTTTATTTTCAAAAGAGAAAAAACACTTTTTTTTTTTTAATTTTTTCCTTCGCAGATAATTCGGCTACACTCAAATGTTCGAGTAAAGCAATTACTTTTGTCTGGGGGTAAAGTTTAGGCTAGATTAGACAAGATCTTACGTTTGAGTACGTCAAAAGTTGAAAGTTGAGAAATTTGAGTGGAATCATGGCCGAGCTTTTCAGCTAGGCGTTTGATTGACGCAATAATTGGGGCAAAGATTGATGGTTAGAGTATTACTTTAATTAAAGTATTATTATGTCTGAGTGTTGTTAAGCGTTTGTTTTAAGCTCCAGCATTTATTTGATGCCTCATATCTGCATCTGAAAAGCCCATTTTGGTAATCTCTATTACAAGGGCGATAAGGTTTGTTAAGGAGTTTTCCTGTTCAGCAGAAGTGCCACTCTTGGTGGAGCATAATTGACATTGTGAGTATAATCTAAGGGTCCTGGGGATCTAAGTGGTGAATGGGATCAAGTGATAGTGCATTGTTATGAGTATGGGAATCTTATCAGGGATGGTATATGGTTCTTCATCCTTGTTGAGGAGGTTGGCTTGATCTAGATGGAATTTGCTGAGATGGTAGATTAGGGCTCAAAGCAATCGAGTATTTTTTTTGAATAGAGAACAAATTCTGTAACGATTAAGAGTTCTTATTTATGTAACAAGAAGTTCAATAATATCCCACTCTTTTTTTTCCGAAGACTTTACCCCATGAGTTTCACTTGACTTCGCCTTTTTCTGCCTAAATCTATGGGCAGATTTCATGAATGTGATGAGCGTATCTTTATACTGGCAGCTATATAATAATTCCATGATAGAGCATGAGCTGTGTATGCTGAGTTGGTCTGACAATTAGACACCCTTCTCTTCAAGCAAGTCATTTTGGCCCTTTTGAAATTAGGCTAGGGGTTACATTATGTGATTCTTTAAATAAAAAAGGGTGTCTCAGTGCACGAGACTCCCTCTACTATAGAGTATGGGAAGGATTAGATGTAAAGAGCCTTACCTCTGCATGCAGAGAGGTTGTTTTCATGTTTTGAACCTATGGCACTCATGTCGCATGTGGCTGCACCAAGACCTGCCCTCTTAAATAAAACAAGGATGAATTTGGAACTACAATGATAGAAAATGCTTCCTAACCTTTAAAGTACTAAAGAAAATAATGTGTTAGCATGAATATCTCGTATGAACAATTAATTTGGCCCGATAAGTATTTTGGCAAATGCCGAAACTGGATTGAGTTTCTGATCAGATATGACCAAAACCGAATTGTTTCTGGCTTAGATTTTCAGATGAACCTCAAGCCGTGATTGGAACTTTGCATTGTCATTTTTCCTTTTCTTTTTTGCATACTTGTAGGAATAGGTTTCCAATTGTAGGGAAGTTTGGCTTGTGGGTGTTGACTTCTGTTCATCCTTCATTTTTCCCGTATGCCCCCTTTATTATTGCAATAAAATCTTGGGTTCTGGATCTCTCCTATCCTCACAAGAAATAACTTGTAGATTTCCCTTTACCGGTTGCTAAGTGCAGCAACACCAGAAAAATGCACTTAATTATCAATTGACATAAAATTGTTTTAGGATAAACATAATGTGAAAGTGATGGATAACATGGTAAATTTTGTCCTGCAAATCCTGCTCATTTTTAATGAGATACATATCTAAATGTTCTCTTTCAAAGTTTAGGATCCTTACCAGAACCTCAACTTGATCTCAGCCCTTATTAAATGTCCAGGCAACTTGTCACAAGAGTGGCCTACCATAGAACTTGGGAAACTAGTTATTTGGAGCCTGTTCTGACACATTTGTCATTTGGTGTCTGCTCATTGCAAACAGGAAGTAACCCTTAGAAATTCCCTGTTTTCGGACGAGTCTCGCTGAAGTAAGCAAGGTTTAACATTATGTACTGTTCTCTGCAGTAAAGAATATCGAGCTGAGGAGCCAGATGGAAGAAAAACTGGTTCGTTAAAAATGTTTAAAATGAAAAAATTAAATTATCAACTGCTGTTGTTGCTGTAGTTAATCATCAGGTTACTTCAAAATGATCTGCTATTCGATTGATGTCATTTAGATCTGTTACAACAGTTTTTGTCCAACATAAAGTGATCCAATGCATGATATTTTTTAGTTTGTCTGTTTCTTTGGGGAACTTTTGTCATTCTATTCTCTGGAGCTCTATGCCCATGCACTGTTTTCCATACACACACTCGTGTAATGCATCGACATGTCAGCATGTGATTGGACAAAAAATGAAATCATTCTAATATGCTTGTTGGGTTTTGAATCTCAAATTCATTTTCTATTGAAAATGAAATTATTTTATTATCCTTGTTGGGTTTTGAATCGCAAATTCATTTTCAGTCATGTTGTACCTTGTTAGTGCATTAGTAGTGTATGGGGGTAGGATCACTCTTTTATCTTATACCTAAATAGCAGGTAGCTTCCATTTCGGGGTGCAGCAGCTGCTTTGGAATCTCTTAGAAAATTAATTCCTGTACCATTTTCTTAGGCCCTTGCAATTCTATTTCTTTTTCTTTTTTTTTTTCTTTTTTTTTTTGCACAACATGAACAGGAGTATTGTTAGTTTTGGAGTTGGCAGCATGCGTTACTGATGGAACATGCTTTGTGGGCTTAGTCTTCATATCTATCAATTTTCAGATGTTTTATAGTAAATTTAAGTTTCCTTTACTCCGACAATGCCTTTTATGGCCCCCCTTTTGCTATCTTATTATAACTATAACATGTTGCAATTATTTGGTGGCAGCTTTATGGATCATCATCTGCCAATCATTTCTATCTAGAGCTACCTCTGATGTTATTCAAGCTTTAGAGTCAATTTTTGTTAATAATTGAATTCTCATATTATGGAAAACAATGAAGCAGAATATTGAAAAGTCTCTAAAAAGAGGGATATATGATAGTAATATGGATTTTTGCTTGGTACTATCCTTATGGTTGTCAATATTTGAATCCTTTTCAGGACTGAACTTTGCCGCTTCAGTGGTGCCAAGATATACCCTGGTAAGGGTATCAGATTTGTCCGTTCAGATTCTCAGCTAAATAAAATAAAAATTGCAAAACTGTTTCATTACTTGAAATTCCAGCTGGCTGTTGGTGCATCTTTCTATTCTACAAGTATGAAATGTTCTGCCTCTGGCTAAACGGTCCGGTGGTAGATATACTCCACTCCTATTAATGAGGGTTGAGTTCATATGCGTTGGTGTATATGTTGCAGTTTGTTATATAACTTTCAGAGGGAAAAGGAAAAAAGTTGGGGTGTATGGTTGTTAACCTTCATTATAATACAAAATTGGCTTCTGTTCTTATAAGCCTTTAAAAAAATACCAGGCCGAGTTCTCCTTCTTTATTTTCTAGCTTATCGACAAAACACCTTTGCTGGTTGTTGTAGGTCTTCCTTTTTGCCAATTCAAAATGCAAGAGGTACTTTCACAGCCGACTCAAGCCTTCGAAGCTTGCTTGGACTGCAATGTACAGGAAGCAACATAAGAAGGTAATCATCCCCCTATGCGGTCCACCGTTCACATGTATTTGTGAAACATTCTGGATACCACATGCTTCTATAGCTGGTTGTTGGCATATTTATCTCTGCTTTCTCTACCAGGATGTCCATGCTGAAACTGTGAAAAAGAGGCGCCGAACTACCAAGAAACCTTACTCCAGATCAATCGTCGGTGCTACTTTAGAGGTGATTCAGAAGAGAAGAACCGAGAAGGCAGAAGTACGGGATGCTGCCAGGGAAGCTGCCCTTCGGTATGTTGTTTCTTTTTTTTAATCCTTCTTCATTACTCATTATCTTGTGTCAAAAATATTGATCCTTCGGGCGGGAAGTTTGACTTTTTGGCTGTAGATTGACATCATGACTGACTGGGCATTCTGTTGACATCTGATTCTGTCTATTTGATATCTTCAAACATAGTTATTCACAGTAAATGCTTGACTTTCAAACTCTTCATTTGCATTTTTATTCTTGTTTGGAAAAAAGATTATCATGCTCAATGTGTCATATCATGCTTCATCGTTGCAAAATTGCTTATCATGTCAAGTCCTGCAGCATATATTATCAAGTTTGACAGTCTAAGCTTGAAGAAATACTGTTATGAAACAATAATTTGAAATGATCTTCATGAACTAGGACATGGGCGAGGAATTTATGTTCAGACTTATAGTTATATTTTCTTATCAAAAAAAAACTTTTATGTTATATACTTATATGTTACAATTATTTTTATGTACCATATTTTGTAATTCTACCAACAAGAATCATAAATTTACAAAACATATGTGTCTAGAAAGTGTTGGTGATTATGCTTACATTCACACCTATGCTTCAAGGCATGTCAAATGTCAAGTTGTTAAAATCATATGGATGTTTGGTGATATAAATGGGAAAGTTGGATCAAGAGTGGTTAGCTGGCTTTGTACTTTATCCATCACCCAGGCAACTGCTTTGGGGCTTTGTTTGGCAACTATGGTATTGAATCAACCAACTCTTTGCAGGGAGGGGGACCATCAATTCAATGTGGATACTCTTCCTATTTATTGCTTTATCCAGTTATTTGACCACAATCTCCAAAGCAGACCTAACTATGTTGACTTCGTTTGAAAAAATATCGTTGTAATTAATACAGTGAAATCAAAGAGAGAATTAAGAAAACCAAGGATGAGAAGAAGGTGAAGAAAGCAGAAACTTTGGCAAAGACGCAGAAAACTCAGACTAAGAGCATGCCCAAGGGGCCAGCACCAGAAGGCCCCAAGCTTGGAGGTGGTGGGGGAAAGCGCCGATTACCTAATATTTCTCTAGTGGAAGGAAAATAGGACAGTAGATTTAGTAAGCATGTTTCACTTTGTTTTTGAGTATTCAGAGATTTACGTGCTCATTTTCTGCTTGTATTTACATCTTTATTTTGACTGTTCTATGGTTTTGTAGCCCCCAACTGGAAACTTCAAGGCAATTTTGGTTAGCCACACTGACGCTCTGCTGTTCTGCTACTAGTTTGTCAACTTGGTTATATTATTTTGTTTTCGGTGGTGCGACATTATCAGAGACATGCTTAATGCTAGGGGGAACTACTTTCTATCCCAAAGGAGACAGGATTGAAACCCAAGTTATTGGATGCGGCAGCCCTATGATTTTATTAACTGCACTAGTTGGGTTCTACTATTCCTGAAGATTTTCAACCATGGTCTTTATCATATCGCAGGATGATCAGGTGATGCCTCTGGAACAGGTGGTTCTGAAGGCATTTCTGTACTTGATCCTGAGGGATAATCCAAATATACATTGAATAATTTTCAGGCAATTACATAAATCTAGGTTTTTCAGGATGGACTGAAATTAGCTGATACTATGTAGCAAGGCATGCCATATTGTACTAAACCGGATTGTAGGGAGCGCACCATACCGGTATCAAATTGGTACGCGGTATTGTGGTATGAGGGGCGTATCGATATTTGGTACACTGAATTAATTTTCATACTGAACGTACCGATACCGTAGCAGGGTGGCATCAATATGAGGTCTGGCATCGAGATGCCGTATTTTGCTATGTAGATTCTAAAAGTTGAAACATCGTGTACAAGATGCCAATTTTAGGCCAATTATGGTATGAAACTTGGACAATTGCCAATATTCTATAGGATGTATTTCGACTGCTGTGTCACGGGGGTGCTGCTGGTTCTTAAGCCGAGCACCAAAATCGTGATGTATGAAACTTTGACTGTGTGTTTTCTTGTTAATCTTAACTTGGTAGGTCATGCTCCAAAGTCAAAAACAGAGCGATTATGGAATTTCAGCCTTTGATAGGGAATCTGGAACTTTTTCTCATCCTTAATGCGTCTAACTTTTACTCTTGCATGGATAAAAGGTGGAAAAAGAAGAGTGAAAGTCCAAATGTTTTGTTTGATATGGTTTTATGCTACAGGTTGGTTGGTTAGTAATTGGTGTTTTCTCTGATGAAGATGGGGACGATACAACTTGAGAAGCTTCACAGGGATTAATAGTTTCATATTTAAACCAGACTCTCTAAACCGGAAAGCAGAAAGGGAGGCCCCTTTTGATGCATGGCGAGGCCAATTGGCGACCGTCAAGTTAACTAACCGCAATTATATGGCTGACCACTAATGACTCCTTGAGAGGTGACTCCAAAATTCTGTAGCTGTGTCGCTCATCAGTATTGCTGATTGTATTTTGGACAATACCACTCATCTCCCTATTCTGAAAAGGTCATCTATTTTGAGCTTTCCCAAATGCCTTTTCTTAAGAATAAATTATTGCCTGCATGGCATGCATCAGCACGACTATGCATGCAGCTAATTACAGCCGCTGGTTCTATAATGATGCATCGAGATGCATGCTGTGATTGGCTGCATGCATGCATAGCTATATGGTTCATACAGTATAGGCAATAATTTTTTCCTCTTAAGAGAATTGGAAGGTCGAGATGCTTCAGGATAAATTACTGCCCGCACGTTATGCGTCATCATGACTATGCATGTAGCTCATTACAGCCGCTGGTTCTATAATGATGCTTCGAGATGTATTTTGTGATTGGCTGCGTTCATGCATGGCTATATGGTTCATGCAGTGTAAATAATAATTTCTTCCTCTTAAGAAAATTGGAAGGTCGGGATGCTGGTGTGGCCTCTTACTATAAAACCCATCCTCTCCAAATGAGCACGTAATCTATCTTAGTGGCTGCTTAGTACACTATGCTAGAGTAGTAGTTGGAAAAAAAAGAAAAACAATGCATACTTATACCTACCTTGCAATCCATTCGAAAACAAAGATTCCAATTAAAAAATTAGTTGACCAAAAGGGAACACATTTCCGAAGCTGTAGAGAGACGAAAGGCCTGTAATAATAATGAGGTGAAGGGCCATTTTCCATACAAGGGAGTATGATATGTACCTCAAGATGGGACAGGAAGAAGGGATGATAAGCCTCCATATATGTCATTGGTGAATTCCTTACAAGTCAGTATGGTAGGTACATGGGTACAAGGTTGGTAACATCTTGATAGACATGACAACCTTTGATGTGACATGATATAGGGTGAATCAAGCCTTACTTCCTAAAATCTTAGCATACCCAGGTCCCTTACAGTATACACAAACTGGTAAAGGACTGGTATGGATGGTGCATCCACATACATCCATTATATTTGAGCAATGTTCTAAGATTAGTACCCCACTTCATTTCGATGCTTATTGGTACCTCACAATAAGTTTTCATACCCACATGTGGTAATAGGATGCCTTATGTTGGTACAGAGCTATATCAACTTTCATACCATATCAACACCATACTATGTGGGTACAGTACATCCTATACTATTTGGTATTGCTTCCTACTAAACTTTCATACCATATCAACACCATACCATGAAAGTACAGTACATCCTATACTATTTGGTATTGCTTCCTACTAAAAATATTGTGTTTAAGAAGAAAAAAGATATTTCGTATCCTTATATAGGTTGAAATCTTCTGGTGCCGACTCGAAGGACATATATATCTCTTTAGTAACATTTATTAACTTGTTCAAATAAGGTCTACCTCTTTTTGTTTTTCTTTTTTAATGATTTCCTTAGGTTCCATTGAGAACAAAGGGTGTTTCAGGCTTTGTCAAAACTGAATGGACAAACTATGCTTCTCACCTGCAATAGATATATATACATACATATGTACATATACATATACATATATACATATATATATATATATATATATATATATAATTATTGAGATAATGTTGACCTACAAATATTGTTTCTTTTAACTGTTTTCTTTTGGTTCTCTAGAATATTTAAATGCCAAATTACTAGCGGCTTTTCACTACATACCCATGATCCATTCTGTTATATAATTTTATAACATCCCATACCCTCCATTCCATGACAAACATTTTCTCTTATATTACTCAAATTGCAAAATTGTACCTTTTTTAAGTAGATAGCATGGTTCTACACCTTAATGAAGTCCTTGGATAACTTATACAATTTTTGCTATCTCTATCTTTATGTCATGATCCTTCGCTAAGATTTCATCATCTTAACCTCTATGCATGAATTATATTTTATTCTTTTTCCTTTCATTTCTCTGGCACAAAATAGTTTTCTCTTTGTTTTTTTCCTCCAGGGCCAGCAGGAGTCACCTTAGTTTTGGTTGTCGCATTCTCAAACCTCAAATCCCGGATTAAGTCCACTCTTTGAAGGTAATCTAGTTAATAACATAAGAAACCAATTAGTTAATTAATTACAAATCATGCTATAAGTTAAAACATTTGGTAACCTACCAACGAGAAACAAAGAGCAAAAGCCGAATCCAACAAAGAGGAGTTAAAAAGAACGAACAAAAAACTTATCTTTGCAAAGGGCTCCTAGCTTTTCCTTTCTTTCTTTCTTCTTTTCTTTTTTCTTTTTTCTTTCTTTTTTTTTTATGACACAACGGCAACTCATGTCATGCATGCATGCATACACCCATAAATTTTTTTTAAAAAAAAGTCGACACATGGGTGGGGTGGGCATACTCCTATCTCTCCCAACATCATTTGCGCCAAATATGATGCAACCTAGTCAGCCGCACTGTTCGTCTTTCGATAAACATGGATAGTCCGGAACATTGCAAGCTCTCCCACAATCTCATATATATCCTGCAAGAGCGGATGCCTATCCAAATGCCTGTGCCTGTCAACACTTTTCTGAATTAATTTAATCACCAGAGCTGCATCACCTTCAAGATGGATACAATCCGCTCCTAGAGCCCGTCCGGTGAAGATGATACTTTTCCATGCAGCTCTCAACTCTACAGCACTAATTGACTCATCGAAGACGTGTCGACCTCCAGCTGCCACAAGTCTAGACTCATGATCTTTGATCACAAAGCCCATTCTACCTTTATCTTCATAATCAGTGAAGTTGCCATTGAAGTTAATCTAAAAAAAAAATTAGAAAATGAGGACTCCCATAAGATCAGAAAGGTCCCGGACGCTGCATAAGCTAAATAGGAGCTCCATGTGTCTCTGGCTTTTTGGTCGGGAGCCATACGGCCATTAATAGAGCTTGACGCCATTAATGGGTGATTAGTTACTGATGGAGTGGGTATAACGTCTTACAGTTAATCCCGTTTCTCGGGCGTTATCGAATTCCGATACGATAACTGCTCCTCTCGACACGCACCAACCGCCGTCGTCACCCGCCTGCCCCACGCCCACAGCTCTCCTGTCAGTCTCCACTACCCTCAGGCCCCCACCGCCCTAAAAAAAAAACCATTTTTTTCCGCTCCTGCTCCCGATTTCATCCAATTTAATCACCCAAACAAATCTCCAGAGCCGTCTAGCTCTCGTTTACCCCCTCTTTTCAATCACAGTATCAAGGACGATACCCCTCTCGATCTCTTCTTATCATCACTCTCCTACCCCACCACCGACGCCCTCCTTCTAAGCCAAGCAAAACCCCTGGAAACCATCCACCAGTCGCCATAAAAGCTATCAGTGGGGGCGAGAGAGTGAGCGGCGGAAATGGCGGAGTTGGAGGGGGAGAGGGGCGGCGGGGGCGGCAACAAGAGCAGGGCCGGCGGAGGCGGCGGCGGCGGCGGCGGCGGGGGCACGGTGCCGTACTTCTACGACCCGCCGGAGACGGAGGAGAGGCCGTGGGTGCCGTGGGTGGTGCCGCTGATCGTGGTGGGGTGCGTGGCGGTGTTCGTGGTGGAGATGTACGTCAACAACTGCCCTGACCACTCGAACAGCTTCGGCCGGTGCGTCGCCCGCTTCCTCCACCGCTTCTCCTTCCAGCCCCTCCACGAGAATCCCCTCCTCGGGCCCTCGGCTTCTACGTATGTTTGAATTTCCCCCCTTTTTTAATCCTATTCCTGACTTCAATTTCTCAATTTTATGATAAAGTTCGGATCTTTATGGCCTTTAAAGCGAAAAGAGGTCATTTGATAGCACTTGCGATATCTCCATCACCTTTTTAGCTCCATTTCTTCTCTTCCCCTGTTTGTCACCCTTTTTTGTCCCTTTTTTTTTTTAATTTGAAAATTCATAGCTTTTTAGATTTAATGTGTTGTTTTTCACAGAAAGCTCTTTTTTTTTTAACTGATTGGGAGCTAATTGAAATTGGTTTTTATGATGTCGAGGTTTTCGTCACCCTGATCACTAAATTTTCGCCTGGAGGTACCATTAGACTTGCTTTTGTTTGCTTGTTTTGGTTGTCTTCGCTTCCCCACGCCCCACCCCCCCACCTCCCGGGGGGGCTCCTCTCGTGTATATTTCTTCCTTTCAAGGTCTAGCATATTCTTTAGTTGTGGAATTGTGATCTTGATCATTGTGCTGATTTCTATATGCAATGGATTATTTCAAAAGAAAAATATATCATTGTTGAGGTACTTGAAATTCGAGAAGTAGAACTGGCTGAATAAGTTATCCATGTTTAGAATAGTCTGATACATGCAAGTGCTCCTTTAAAACTAGTCTGAACTACTTGTCATTGCTTAATAATTTGACACCAATCAGGTTTTATTTGAATTATGTGATTATGCAAACTTGTATTTTATTATATTTATTGAAAAAAAATGCAAAGAATATATACATTTTTCTGTTATTTTCTTGCATGCAACACTAAAATTTTACCTGTTTGAGATAGGACTTTCTTTATTCATATGATTTTTCTGGAGGGAGAAAAATATTTCTATAATGTCCTGGAAATCAAAGTTTCTAGCACCTATGGCTCTTGAAAGTGATACTTCAAAGTTAAAAGCAAGAAGGAAATAGAAAGGAGTAGATACAATAAACAAAAATGGTTGTCAACCTACAGTTTATTGAAGGTCTCAGAGTACCTTTACCCTTGGTTGTGGGACTTTAGGTGTGCGAGGCACACACCCACACGCTGGATGGTAACAAGCAGGTGAGTTCACGTCAGAAAATCATGTCGCCTCTTGTAATGGCAAGCTCTGACATTAAATACCTCTGAATTATTCATGTTTTCTTGTTTGCTAACTAATTAGCTATTCAATTTTGCATATTGCGGATGTGTAGTTTGTTGATTTTCTTTATGTTAAAGGGATGATATTTAAAGCTACTTCATTAAAGTCTCGAAAGCCCAATTTGCTATTTCATTTAACATAGTGGCATGACTTACTTTAGCCATGACTCCTTGATATTGTCATAGCATTTGCAATCACGTGGTTGGGCGGGGGGCACTGATGTCCAAGACATGTATTGCTTGGAACATATGAATTAGTTTGAGTCAGTGGAGACCTTTATAATGAAGAAAGATTGCTAAAACCTGTTGATCAGATTTAGTATTAGTGGTTGTGGACATTTGAAGCAAACTTTGCCAGTTATTTCAAAAAGAAAGAAAACTAGAAGAGATTCTTTGTTTGTATTTTCATATTTCAAATATTTGGAGCAAAATATTACACATTCAGACCTCTTTTCTTGATAGAAACAAACTCTAGTGCGTCTACCAAAAAGAAACTTTAGTGTCAAAGAAATTGCTCAAGATAGGGTATTCGTGACAGTTAAGGTTCTTACTTGACACCTTATGAGTTACAAACTAAACTATCAAATATTATTTTATGAGTACCGTAATCTTTAAAAGATTACGATGGTGTGAATTTTTTTGGGGGGCTGGAAGGGGGATGTGGTTGCTAATGGGGTATATATGCAATTATAACCTTATGAAGTAGATCCCTAGAACAGAATTAATTATCTTTGACTTTCGATCTTGTCAGATTGGAGAAATTGGGAGCTCTTGAGTGGAACAAAGTGGTCCATCAGCATCAGGGATGGAGGCTTGTTGCTTGTATCTGGCTGCATGTGGGCCTTATCCATTTGCTTGTAAATATGCTAAGCCTTGTTTTTGTTGGAATTCGCCTCGAACAGCAATTTGGATTTGGTAAATTCTGTTCTTAACATTGTTCTTAATTTATCCTATTAAATTATTAGAAGAAAGAAATTGTTAAATTTCATTAATAGGTTGGTGAGGAATAAATTCTTATTCGTTTTGAATAATGCTCTTCTAATTGAGTATCACCCCTTAATGTTCACTGAGCTCTGAGGGCATCACATTGGCATGTTTCAGAGATGATTTGTACTTTTCTACATGCATGATAATACACGATCTCAATCACATTGTTTAGTTCAAGTCTTGTTTTTTATATCATTTGAACATGCCATTTTCCTGACTTCTTTTCCTCCTAGCAGCACGGATTGGTGTAATATACCTTCTATCAGGGTTTGGTGGGAGTGTTCTTTCAGCTCTTCTCTTAAGAAATAATATTTCTGTTAGTGCTTCTGCTGCTTTGTTTGGACTTCTTGGATCAATGCTATCAGAACTAATCACAAACTGGACTATCTATTCCAACAGGGTACATACATGCTGTATATTCCAAGTTTAATTCATGTTCATTCAACTCATTGGTCTCATCACATTGATTTCTTATTGCAGGCTGCAGCTTTATTAACTCTCGTGTTTATGATTATTGTCAACTTGGCCATTGGAATCTTTCCGCATGTTGATATCTTGGCCGATATAGGGGGGTTCTTAACAGGTTTTCTCCTTGGTTTTATTTTGTTGATCCGGCCTCAATTTGGCTGGATGGAACGTCAAGATCTGCCCCCATCGAGTCAGGTTACTTCCAAATACAAAGCATATCAGTATGTGTTGTGGGTGATGGCATTGCTTTTGATACTAGCTGGGTAAGCATTACTTTGCTGATATCTTCGTAAATCTGTCACGAAACATACACAATCTTGCATTGCTTGACATAACACTCAAAAATCATAACCACGACTCAGTCTCATAACGAACAATTTGTGGAGCACGATTCTCCAGCACCACGACTTGGTGCCACCATGTGCTATGGCATAGTTTCCTTGGTTAATTTGAATCCATATAATCAAAGATTAGTCACTTTTTTCATTATTATTATTTTTTTTTGCAGATTTGCAGTTGGTTTGGTAATGCTTTTCAAGGGAGTGAACAAGAATGATCATTGCCACTGGTGTCACTATCTGAACTGTGTACCCACATCAAAGTGGAGCTGCGAAAATTGAAAAAATAGCTTTTCGAGGAAAACCATGTTTGGAAGAACAGTAAAATTATCACATTTCAGTGTCTGATAATACTTCAATACATCTGTAAATAGTCAAGAAACTGATTGCTCTTTCATTTAACTTTTTTAAGTGTTCTCAGAGTGATTTTGTTACATGTGCCTTCCATCAGACTGAGTGCTGTACTTCTTAGTTACCATTAATTATTTAGTATCCTTTTGGATTTGATAGTTTTGTCAGCACAACCAACATGTGATATCTTCAGAAATATGTTACCCTATTGTGATGGGTTAACCACCATTAGGTGGGCTTTCCATCAGATGCCGGTATCTGTCACGTCAAAGATGAACCATCTATTTGAAATGAAAACAGGCTTGTCTACATTCCTCCCAGAGCATTTATCCAATGTGTCTTCAATGCCTTCATGGATTCCTTTTTGGTGGAGTGGTTGTTTCAACTGCACATAATCATGCCTCTTTGATTAGGTGCTCTTTCAGTTTATCTTCCAACTATTCTTTGTGCCCATGATGACATTCTATCTATCTTGGATGCTCGCGGCCACCGACTTGATGAATAATTTGATTCCTTTCTTATAATTCACATCCATTTTCCTCCAGCTTGCTTCAGTTTCATGAGAAATAGCTTATCAAAGAACAGGCATGTCAACTCTTATCACCTTACAGGCTGACCACCCAAAGGAACATCCAGACAAATCAACATGGCCATGGAGCAAGCTTTGTCCAGCTCTACTTATGCAGTTATCGATCGAGGAGAGAGACTGATGCGATTTAGAGAGCAAAGGCACCTCCATAATTCCAAATTAATTTTCATGTTGTTACTTGACAGACACTTGGTGATGCATAACAATTTTGAAGAGAGATGCAGCTGGATGGCAAGTGTTGGATGCGCAGAATAGATCATTTGCTCTTGAAATATGGTTATACCTGCCAACATTGGAAAGACCTATTCACAACTTACATGTAAAGTGGAAGTTTCGACTAATATGGGGCATGATTCCTGGGTATTTGATGCAATTTGGAAAAGGAGGGGGTTGGAGAGACACTCAACTCATCTTGCATTGGCGCTTAGAACCAAGCCTTTGGATAATGCACCAATAAGGACTTCAGATAGTGCACAAATAAGGAGAAACATAACTTTTCTAACCCTCTATAATCCTTTTGTTAACTTTTCCTGTGTTTCCTATTACTATCACTCATTTGAATGGTAACTCATGAGAGGAGAGAGAGAATTAACTTCTCTCTAAATTTCCTTTTTCAATCCCTCCAAAGATGAAGAGATTCGGAGAGAGAAACTCTCTTCTTCTCTTGTTTTCCATTGTACCCTCTATAGCCTCGGAAACACAGACATGCCATCAAATGGTAAATAAATTTTACCATAGAAGAGGAGAGAAAAAATGATGAGATTCGTATTTAGTTGGTTATTTAATTAGAGCCAAAAAAACACTTCAATTTTCTTTCATCTGCTTGTTTCCCTCAAAGGCAAGTTTTATTTATACCTAGTGAGAATTTATTTCAAATGGTAAATTCCTTTTTCCATTAAACATTAGATACCGAAACTTCTCCTACTTTAGCGTACCTTTGTTTTTCTTAAGTTTAACATAATATCATTAGAATATTTGAGTTTTCGCTGATCACATTATTAAAAATCACAAGAAATTTATAATTTAAAATCTAAAGTATTTTAATATCGAATAATATATTTTCCAATCTGCACCTTGTAGTCACCTGATTGATTTCTTTTTCCAAAGATATTTAGTGGCCAGAAAAGAATGCAGATCTGTTGCCATGTAACAATCATCAAGAAGACTCTGGTCATTATCTCATGTAGTTACTTTGGGAATCACCCTCTTGCCAAATCCCTATAGATTGTAGATAGGACCATAGTAATACATCATCCTCCCATGGTGCACCACACATGAAAAGCTCTAAGAATCAATTCTTGACACTAGCCAAGAATGCAAGCAAAATGGCAGACTGAGATCATGTAGAAGATATGCAGCCAAGGCAACAATCAGAAGAGTCAAAAGTAACTTTGCTGACAAGTTCTTTACTATGAATTCTTTATAAGTTAAATGGGTCAGCAACAATAGGAATTGGTTTGGTAGAAAGTTTATAATCCTTTTCGAGTTTTTAAATTAGATTCACAGGCTAAGGTGGGTCTTCTGGTCATCAACTCAATTAGGAGCTATCATAACCTCATTGTCACTTGTTGTGGACTCTTGACTTATTTCTATGAGATCATATTTCTAGCGCAATCGAACAGAAGGTGTCGTGGTGTAGTTGGTTATCACGTCAGTCTAACACACTGAAGGTCTCCGGTTCGAGTCCGGGCGACGCCAAGTTATTTTTTATTATTTTTCCAATTTGCTGAATTTTTTTCTGAAAAATTCTTCTTTAATGAAGACTAAAAAAGAGGATGGCGTCTTCTTATTTTCGTATTTTTTTGATTGTACAACAAAGTCCTACCCTCGATACAAAAGATATGAGCTGGCCATTATTGCATTAATGTTTTATATTTTCTAATCCAATTTTCTGAAAATTTTCTCTAATTCTACTGAAAACCAATAAAGAGGATGGCATCGTTTTACTTTCGTAATTGGATTATATAACAAAAGTCCTACCTGAAATACAAGAGATATTAGCTGGTCATTTATGCTGAGTCTTCTATACAATCTGAACGTATCAATCATTGAAGTTCTTTCTCTTCTCAAAAAGTTCACATTAATATTTTATTTTTCCAATCTAATTTTCAGAAAATTGTCCTTAGAAATTCTTCTTGTTTTTTCTTTACTGAAAACTGATTAAGAGGATGGGATCTCCTTAGTCCTGTAATTGGATTATACAAAATAAGTCCTACCTGAAATACAAAATATATCAGCTGGTCCTTGTTGCAGAGCCTTCCATGCCATTTGAATACAGTGATGATTGAAGTATTTTTCTCTTGTCAAAAAGATGATTTGAGTGTTCAAGACTTCATGCAACCAGGGAAAGAAAAACCTTGGTGTGAAATGAGAAAAGGCTAACAGCGAAATCGGAAGTTAAAACGAGGCCTCAGATGTAATATTCATGGATGTGACTTGTCTTGCACTAGCAGCCATTGTGATGGATAAGGCAGAGAAAAGTCTTAACAGGGAACTTCAAGGCTAAAAGAAGGTAGACTTCTCTTGCTGTGGCAGCCACTATGCTCTATAAGGGTTTAATTAGCTTGGGTTATTGGGGAAGATAGAAGAGAAATGACCCAGAAGACATGATGAGTAATCCAGAAACCATCAGAATGTTAAGGGAAATGTAAAGATTATTGGTCTTTTGGACAAGGTTTTATTTATTTTGTTTTTGATACATTAGCAAGGGTTGCTGAGTTTCTTTCCTCCTTTCTTCCCTACTCCTAGGGGAAGGAAATGTATCTAAAGCAGTGCTTTGGATATACATGAAGCTCATATGCCAAATGCCTAAAAGAATTTGCTTCATGGATTTCAACAAAGAACAAGTTTTAATAGAGATTTGTGATACGCGTGGAATATAGAGTGTCTATATGAAGGAAATTAACGTATTCAGGAAGTGTTTCATGCACCACTTTAGTTTTGGGCTGTATGAACTTTATTTTGCATACCATTGGTTTACCTTTTCTCATTTAAATTCGGCCTCGCTATATGTAGCTTCTATTTCTTGTTTAATATTCATCGAAAGAAAGTTAGTTTCAAGCTTCAGCTAATGCATACTTACAAGAAATAATCTGGAGTTATAATTACATAAAAGCACATCCATTGTGTCAAGTTCTCCCCCTTTTAAGCAAACTTGTGTCATTTTCTGATGAAAAGTCTGTAATGGCTAATTTCATTCGACTTCATGGAATAATTTTTGCATTCATTAATTCAATATTATAAGTTTCTGCAGAAAAACTGGAAGTTGAACTGAAGGACTTTAGAAATGTGGAGCTATTTTTCAGAAAAGGAAGTGAACTCATTGATTGCCAGGTATAGGTGTATGGTTGGTTCACCTCAGTTTGCCAAGATTTATAAAGGAGATTTTTGCAATATGAAAAATCTGATGGATGTTCCAATATGAATTGTATTAATGCAAAAATGGTAACCACCTCACTAACCACATCACATTTGAGGCATCCAATTAACTATCTTCTACTTAAGTCTACTCAGGTTTCTGGAATAGACCATTTAAATGCTAACATATGCATCCTTTTTTTTTTGGTAGAAAAATAGGAGGGGAGGGGGAGGGACCGGCCCACCCACGTAGCAGCCCCACTGCTGGGCTCCCCTTCCACCAGGAAATGTTTGATACAAGTCATAGGTTTCGCGTGCCTTCCCTGATCCGTGGGCTCACCGCCTCACATGTGGGTACGTCACCCCAGTGCCACTTTAGTACAGATGGAAGGAAAGCATATCCGTCAACGAACCATCCGAGTGTGGGGCATTCGATCCCCTAATTTAATCGACGCTCGCGCGTTTCAAACCCGGACAATTCGGATGGAATTACCACCAGGTAGCCTGGTGGTAACTATACACACACACACATATGCATCCTTTGCACCTTCAAAGTGACCATCAGGTTTAGTGTATAAGCCAACAAGCACATCATTTCTAGTTATTTGTATATAAAAAGGGTAAGTTGCATTGATAGAGAATTCCTATGGTTCTTTGTTTCATTTCCTGATTTTTGTGATATAGATCAATAATCAACAGTGTGGATCTCCGAGTTAGCTGCGATAACATTGATTTTGGAATCAAGTGTACACAGACTCTTCTCTTGAAAGAGCATAGTATCTCTAGATATCATTTAGTATATTTAATTACTTTATATTATATTTTTATTTTTTGATATGCATCGCAATTGCTCGAGTTGCTAATGTATATATGAAAAGTTTGAGAGGTATTAAAATTCTTAAAATATTTTTAGGTTTCTAAGCAGCTCGCTTTCATCTCAAAATTTAATGAGTTAGTTCAGCACACTTCAAATTATATAATGCCCTGAGCTTAAACTAGTTGTGACTTGCTTAAGCTCAAATCACCCGCACTCCTATATGCAATATTATGGAGGGACATTATTAAGTGTCCAACAATTTTGTTGGAGAAGTTTGCCTAATATAATAAAATAAAATTAGAACTTAATACAACTTTAAAACATGTCTCCTCTGCAACAGCTTAGTGGTTATACCTTCTTTCTTGAAAGAAAAGCATTAGGACTTCAAAATTTAAGAGGTGCCATCTCTCGAGTATTTCAATGCCGATTATAGTTCTAGTTTCACGGGTGATAGGCTTAGCTTGCATATATGCGCATGCCAAGACTTAAGAGGGATGGAGTGGGTAGAATATGAATTCTCTGTGGTACACGATTTACACCGCAGTGCTGTGCAGCACTCGATGCCTTTCATCAGGAGATGGATAGTTATCAAACATAAAGATCTTAAGTGCTAACCGCGCACTGCAAAGGATCCCAGTCGGACAGATAGGGTTGGAGATGGGCGGCTCTAGCCGCCTCTATCTAATATATATATATATATATATATATATATATATATATATATATATATATATATATATATATATATATATATATATATATATATATATATATATATATATAAGTGCACGTATCTTATTGGAATTTTGCACGAATCTCGATGCATTGTCTGCATCCTGATGCAGCACGCATAGAGAAATCTATCCGCGCTTTTTCTGAGACCCTGCCCGTCTACACGTCCAATGGTTTTAAATGGGGGAAGCGCGCGATCGGTTGCAAGCCCACGATCTCCCTCTCACCCCCAAAACTGGGAACATCCATTCATCTCTCCGAACTCCTCTTCTTACCCCTCAACACCAAAAAAACGCGAGACCATAGATGGAATCTCGCCGGCGGCCGCCGGGGAAGAGGATTTCCCCTCCACGCCTCCTCCTTTTCCTCCTCCTCCTCCCCACCTCGACAGCCGTGGAGGTCCTCTCCAAATCCAAGCTCGAGAGCTGCGTCAGGGCCTCCGAATCCGACCAGCTCCAGTGCCACAAGAAGGTCGTCATCAACCTCGCAGTTCCCAGTGGATCTGTAAGCACCCTACTCATCTAATTCTTCTGTAATTTGGGTAAAACCCCTAACTTTAGTATATCGAGGAGCTTCCCCTTTTGCTCGATCATGCTCTTTTTGTCAAAATGCATCAAGGAATTTAGAATTTGTTGATGTTGCAAGAGTATTGGTTTCTTATAAATGGCAGAGTGGAGGGGAGGCGTCCATTGTTGCGGAACTAGTGGAGGTGGAGGGGAATGACACGCAGAAGATGCAGGCGATACGAGCACCCCCCGTTATCACGATCAACAAGTCTGCGGCGTATTCACTCTATGAATTAACGTACATAAGGGTATGAGAATGCTAGTCATTTGCTTTCTTAATCAGTTTTTCTCTTGGCTTCATGAAGTTACTAGCTCCATTTACTCATTATTAAGTTGAGTGAATTAATCGAGTTTGAGACAGCCATAAGTGGAATTGGCTAGCATACTTTAGCGTACAAAGTTACTGTTAGTATTTTTTTTCTTCTTATTTTTTTCTCATTTTTTGAGGTAGGTTTTGATCTGGACTGTGTGTTTATAATAATAGATGGTCAGCGTGCATGAGAAGAATAAAGTTATGATTTTAGGTGCTCTTTTTTGTGATGATGGAATGGGGTTGATTGTGCCAAAGATCACATAAGTAATAGTTTTTTAGAGGGAGATTTGCCAACACATTCAAGTACTATTGAGTTTAGAAAGCAAACTGTTTTATCTAGGCCAGCTAGGCTTGTTGATTGTCTCAGAATAAATGAAGATAAAAAGGCTATAGTTGAATGCAGAGAATTGCACGGCAGAATTTGTATTTAGGCCCTTGAAATCTAGAGGTGTGGAGCAATGATTCCTTGCAATAATTTGAGCACTGTTTTTTTTTTTTTTGTAGATGGTTGTGACAGTTTGTTAATTTTTGATTTTCACTTCCTGTTGATAATGAAAGCAGAAACATGCCAAATTAAGATACACATATAGGTTAATGTTCCCTTAACCTATCATGTTTGTCTCAGAACCATCAACAATGGCTTTCATTCATTTGATAGTTTAACATTGGTCAGTTGTTGGAAGATAAATATCAGACTGTTGTACATATATAACAAATTTGATATAAAATTCACAGAAATTTGAAGTTCTGAACTACACCATGAAATAACATAGGCAAATATATAAGCGATGTTGATTATTCTTTTTTTTTTTAAAGTTCATTATATATAAAAAAGCCAAATAAGCCATATCAAGTTGCATTTTCACATAACAAATTTAAGGTTATAAATAGGGGTGACAATAGATTGTGGTTGCATTGGGTTGGGTTATACTGATTCCCAAACTTGAATCATAAGTGCAAGATCTAAACCTGCACTTATTTGGCAAGCCCACATCTATAGCTAGCAGGGAAGGGTTAAGGTGGAGGGAAGAAGAAAGTAAGAGGGATGGGAGTCTTGGTAGGCATGATTTGGCTTTTAGGTATGGTTCATCCCACATCCAAAACTGAAGCTGATGTTGGACAGGATAGGTAGTCAAACCTTTCTCTCTTTTTTTCTTTTTTTTGTGTGTGTTTGTGTCTGCTTAGACTTGATACAGTTGGTTTAGCAGATCATTCGCTCCTTTTGCAACTCCTATCTCCACTACTAAATTCATGGCATACATGTCCATATGTGCTAACCTGTTCTAAAATCTGACATGCTTTAGAGTTTCTTTAGTTATTTTTAACATTATTTAAAGAATTAAAAATAGAAAAAGTTTCTCAAAACTATGTTTATCATATTTCTTTACTAATTATCGGTAGATCAATAGGAGAAATTTAGAGAAAAAGATGCAATGAATTTTGTGGAAATTTTTGTGAGCTCTAATTCTTGTGCTAACATTATTGCGGTTGAAAGCAATTACCGACTTGTTTATGACTTCATCTAACATGCATTAAACTGATCATAATCGATCTCATAGACAAGTTGGGACTTTCGTATGTATTCTTCTTGATGGTTTCCAAAACTTAAGGTAGAAAACTTAACAATTTTGTTCACAACAAGTTTTCTATTCCTTTGAAACTCGACCTATTTCAACCAAAATGTTCCTAAATGGGGTTATATACATATCATAACCCCTTCATATCATTTTAGATATGTCAAAAATGTTTTTTGTTGTAGTTGAGTGAAAGAAAGAAAAAAGAAACTTGATCCTCGAAAGAAAGGGGAAATTTTAAGGGTGCTATAAGTTAAAATGTGTTAATAATTGAAATACCTGATAAACAATTGATTTCTTAAATTTAGGCCCTCTTCCTTACCTTGACCATGATTGTCATGACGGCTAAATTGTCATCATGAACTCGTTGGTACTCAATCCTTTAAGTGCTTTTGTATGTTTAACTGGTCTATTAAAAGTTTTAATGGTTAAAAACAAAGGTTGAAATACCACTCATATTAAACCAAAGGTTTTAATAGTTTTCTTTGATTTTGATCCGTGATACCGCTTGATGGTGAGCAACCCTTACCGGTGTTGAAGGGACTCAATTCTAGGCATGTGTACCCAACTTGATGCTGAATAAAGCAGTATCACTGGGTATTGTTTGGTATTTCTTGGTACGGGACCTTAAGAGTTTTAATGCTTGTTTTTCATCATTTTAAGTTGGGAACAAGCGTTAGGAAAGAAGATCTTTAGATGCAATATGCACTAGGTTAAAGCAAGGGTTGTTGAGTTTTTAGGCTAGAAATCTTTCAAGCTTGGCAAATCCTTCTTGCCACCTCTTTTTTTTTTTGAAAAAAATTCAAGAATTATTTAGTGCTTAATTGAAAAAATGTATAAGAGTTTCGTTTTTAGTGAATTTAATACTTGTTGGTTATTGAATGCATGCTCTCGAGCATGAATCAAGGATCAAAATCAAGGAAAACTAGCATAAAATTGCAAGTTATGTTCTAAATGTTCTTTCATATTTGATGAACTGTAGAAAACTAATCCTAGGAAATCCGAAGGAAATCACTTCTATTTTAATGTTAATTCAGTGATTTCCAAGAAACACTAACTAGCATTATTCATCAACTTAAATATATAAAATTCATAATTCATTGAATGTTATGTTTCTGAGGAAAATGATTTCCTAAATTTCATCAATTTATAATAAGGTATTCATTGATTCAATAGTTTTCAGTAACCTAATTGCATTTTAATTGTTAATTTCACACATGTTTTTAATATATTTTTAGTTACAAGTTCTGTGATATTATGTAATATCTAGCAATATAAGCAATGCAACAGGAAGAAATACATTTAAAAGGATTTCTGATTTCAAATTTAGTTTTGGCATAAAAGTGCATTATCTTTTCATATCAGTAGAAGCCTTGATTGTTTGCTAGGACAATTTATGCACTATAAGTGCCCACAAGATGATACATAAACTCATCTATTGTCAACAAAATAGCGCTATATGTACCCCTATAAGATGTCAGTGTTGTTGATAAATAGTTCCTAAACATGTTAACTGCATTTCTTACGGAAGGCTAGCACACATGTGCATGAACTAACGCATTCCTCTGTGAAAGATGCAACAACACAATATATAACATGTTCCTATATGGAAGATGTAATGATCCAACCTATAACTAGATGTAATGTTCCTACATGAAAATGAACTAGTCCATGAAATGTGCTAAGCGCTCTCAAGCATCATTTCAGATGGACATGCTTTCTAACCAAATTATAAGGCTTTTCTAATCAAACTTTTGGGTTTCAGTAATATTTAGGTATAATAGGATTTATGAAACCTTAAGAAATGAGAAATTTTGGTTTGTAGCCGTTGGAATTTTGATCTAAAGTTGGGAAATCAGTTTTCCATTCTTGAGGAACTAGAATTTTCAAGTATTTTTATACAATCCAAATAGAGGGTACTTCCTTATTTCCATGTAACGTCTAAAGTGAATGGAAATAGAAATGAACATAAAAGGAAGAAGAGGACATTTACTATCTAAATAAACGTCTCTAATTGTCTGTCTATATTATCTTTTTATTTGATTTCCTACTAAGCTCTATGATCAACCCACCTGATATAGCACCTCACCCACCTAGCCAACCTATCTAGCGGAAACCAACCTAGGGTGGAAGTGACCTAGTGGGCCCCACCTCCTTAACCACCATTCCGAGCCTATATATAAAGGCTAATGGGGCTGGTTATGATGGTTATGGAGGAGAAGAAAGGGTGCATGGGAATTATGGAGGAGAAGAAAGGATGCATGGGGCCCTTAGAGTGAGATGATGATGATGACGAAGATGAAGAGGAGCTTGGATTGTTTGTTTCATTCTCTTACTTAGAATAGTAGCTTCCTCCATGTCCTTGAGATTAAGTTTGAATTTGTCTACCATTTTTGAATCTTATAGTCAGTTTTAACTTTTATTATTCATGGTTCTTGTAATTTTTTAAAAAAACTGTATGATTCTTTCTGAAGTCTATGTTTACTTTGTCTTTTGAATTTTGTATCAGTTTGAAGTTTGTATGTTGTTTCAAGGTTTCACACCTCAATAGTATCTTTTGATATTTTGGATTCTTTAATCAGTTTAGGTTTAAAGTTGTTTTAGAATTGGAACCTATGGTTGTTGTAATGATTTCTGGACTTATCTTTTCTTTGAGAATTTGGTACTATATTAATTGGAAGCTATGCTCTGGTTATAATAGTGAAATTATGAATCTTTATGGAATTTCGAATTGATATTTTTGGATTATGTAATATATGTGTTGTCAAGGGTTTAAATCCCGTGGGACAGGGCTGTTCCGGTTTTTTCATGGAATGGGATGCGCTGCCATCCCGCCCTGTCCGGACACTTGGGATAGGAGATGTCCCAAGATGTGCCAATCGGGATGTTGGGATGATGGCAGGATGGTCTTATCCTAACACATGGAATGGACCCCGTCCCGGTGTCCTACGGGACATCCCACTGGGACTTTAATCCTTGTGTTTTATGACTTGAGATTTCATTTTGTTCTTGAACACCTACATCAATTGTTTCACTTGATCATATTATGATTTTTTAAGGAATTTATGAAGTTTATAAATTGGAAATATAACAAAAATGAGACTTATGTGGACTCCTAACCAAATGGTAGATAACCTTATTCAAAGTACTAGGGAAGATTTCTTCCAACCTCTGGCTGGGTATATATGTGGCCTCATTTGAATTATTGATGAGGATATGTGGACCCTTGGCTAGGTGGGATATGTGGTCCTTGAGGCTTAATGTGGCCTTATCAGCATTAGTAGGAAGGATTTATTTGGTCTCATTGGGTTTAATGATTGATTGGTGAGGATTTATGTGGCCTCATTTGCATTAGCAGACAGGATCTATTTAGTCTCATCCAAAATGCTGACTAATATGTGAGGATTTGTGTGCTGTCTCCATCAATTTACTAGAGAGGATTTTTATGTGGCCTCGTATGCAGTGAGGATTTATGTGACCTTGAGGTATAAGTGAAATTTTGTAAATAAATGTGAAGCTATGTGAAGCATAAGAGTTTTTGAAATATAAATTAGGTCTTGGCCATTTGATTTTGAACAAGTATTTGACTTATGCTTATGTGTAAATTATTATGGTTCTTTCCTAAACTTGAGTTTTAATATTTTATGACATCTTATTTTTTATTGAAAACTTTGCTTTTGGAATTTTATAAAGTAATGATTTCTGTGAAATTCCAATCAAGTTTTTTGTTGATAATTTGATCGTGTGTTTTGTTTCAAAGTTGTTTGTTTTCCTGTGGATCCTTAAGTTCTTTGATCATGGTAGGAGTTTACTTAGTGAGCTTTGTAGCTCACATTATTTATTACATATTTTAAGAGTGATTATTGTGAGCACTAGTGGATTAATTCAAAGCAATAGCCATGATATTTTGGAGGTTGACATTTGGATATAATGATCATTGAAGTGTTGTTGAAGATGTCTCAGTTTGTACCTTTGAAGGCATATATTATGGATGGTAAGTTATGTTTGATATTTGTAAATGGATTTCTAAGATAGATATCATTGTTTGTAGTATGTTTTCAGTTATCCTTTGTTTTACCATGCGGCTGTTATTAAGGATGTTACACATTTATGGTACTTTGTTCGACTTTTGTTGATGATGATTAAGTTTGAATTTAGTTTTGTTCGAGTTTAGCAATCAGAGCTTGACGTTCTAATAAGTTGCAATCTCAGGGCATAAGAAAAGAGACATTTAAGATTGACTTAGAAATTATAGTTATTACGTAATTTCTTAGAGTTTTTTCGGTAGGGTTCAAGGGAATAGGCTACTTGCCTAAATGTTACAATTGCTAAGGTTTAAATGCAGCTACATGTTTACTTAATTGACCTTCAAAGGCATGTCTCCCTAAATGAGAAGCATGAATATGAATATGGGACATGATACAACATAATGTCAATACATTGTTATGACTAATATTGTAAGTTGGATATACTGCGAGGATGCAACAATGGACAAATATCTATTGCATTATATATTGTAAAATAGGATCTATAAAGAATCAAGGGTTATCAAAATAAAATAGTCCATACTTTATATAATAGCATGAACATCCATAAACTTCATTATTAGTCGTATTCAAATAAATAGATGACAATATGTACCAAATAGGCTTATACAATAATTCAATATCACAAAATCAAATTTAACCATGCATCATGGAAAGGTTAAGATTCATCTAAAGGGAAAAAGGTATGCCTCTCCTTCATCCATAAAAGTATTTGGAAAATATTTCAGGCATATCCATTAAGTATCAAAAGCCTTTTTTATTTTGGAAAATAGGATGCTTAAAATAAATACTAGACATCTATGTTAATGGTTCACTAAGTATTGGTATGATACATATGCTATGTGGAAATAGCATGCAATTTGAAGTATCTTTGCTTCCTAGCTCCCCAATATATTGTAAATTATGCTGATACTATTGGTACGCAAGACATACCTTCATTGCCTTGTATTATTATAATGTCTAGTGTCGTGATAAGATGTGATATGATATGGTAAAAAGTAGAGATAAATTTTCATTGTTTTTATTATGGGCTTGTACATTGAATGCGTGTTCCTAGCTCCATAGCCATCAAGCCTTCTCTTAATTTTTGGTTCTATTTTATTGATCCTTATTTGCCAATCGTTCCTAGTAAAATTTTATATGACTCATGGTCATTATGTTTGGAAGTTTATTTAACATGTTTGAATAAAGGCGTGGATTATCATTTACCAAATCTACTAAAATTGATGAGCTCTCTATTTTTTTTCTTAATAAAAATAAACAATCCCAAGCTATAAGTTAAAAAAGACGTCTTAGTGCATCCGACTCCTGCCACTAGGGGTCTGGGGAGGGTCAGATGTACACAACCTTACCTTAGAATATGGAGAGGCTATTTTTGTCTTTTGAGTCCATGAACCCTAGGTCACCATGGAGCAACCTTATCTTGTGCCAAGGCTTGCCCCTCACCTATGTTAAAATGATAGAATATTTAAATGGCCTAACATACAAGAATAAGACTTGGTGTAGACAAAAGGAGTCTAGGATCAAGTCCGGTCTTGCATTCTTAAACTTCAATTGGTCCATTTAATATGTACCGTGCTTGAAACTCCATCTAATTGAATTGGCAATTAGCAATTATATTCTTGGTAAATTTTAGTTAGTTTAAGATGCATTTTGGTTTTAGATGCCCCTTATTAAATTTTATCCTTGAAAATAATGTCTAATTTTCTTTATTCACAAAATAAAATCATGAAGTGACATCATAATTGTAAATATAGATCATTACCTTTTACTTTGTTATACACTATAAGATTATTCACTTATAATATTATGGTGATGATACTAATTTAGTTATACTCAAAGATTTAAATCCTGTAGGATGGGGCGGTCTTGGATTTTATATGGAATAGGATGCGCCACCATCCCGCCCTATCCTGACCCTTGGGTTAGGGGATGTCCCTAGATGTACTGATCGGGATGATGGGACAATGGCAAAATGGTCCTGTCTTAATGCTTGGGATGGTATCCCATCCTGGTGTTCTGCTGGACATCCTATTAGGACTTGAGTCCTTGGAGGCTTGGACTAATACTAATTGGCTTACTTTGTAGTACAGTAGGTGAATTTTTACTCACATAATGAGCTTACATAAAAAGAGAATGGCAATTATTGAAAAGTGGAGAGCCAGTGTGAGGATCCATGCGGATGTGTTTTTAGTCCCACAAGGACCCTAAATAGTAACTTCCCTTTTATGTGAGGTCTAGGTTTGTTACAAATAGTACCGGAGCTAATACAATCCACGACCCATGTGGATTGGGGGATACTATAGCATGGGGCCTTTTGGGGCTATCCACAGGCTACTCATGGTATTTGGGATTTTGTTTCCGATTTGACCCTTACCTAGTGAGATGCTAGAGCTTAAAAGGAGAAGAGGTTGAGGACCTGTTTGGGTGTGTGCTTAGTCTCATATCTGTTTTGCATTGGAGAGGTCTTGAGTACTTAAGAAAGGCCAAGGACCCCAAATAATAACTTTTGGTTGGCTTTTTTGGGTAATGTCTTGGGTCATTATAGCTGGATCATAGATGAATCATTGTAAAAGGTAGATGAAATCTGATATGAAGGATTTGAGAGTTGGAGCGAAGATATGGAAAAAAAATTGATTTAATTTGTACAAAAAAAAAGCATTCGAGCAAGGCCACACAAACATGAAAGATTCTTGTTTTTCTAAGTGCTTCCTTGAAGGCAGTTATAATATATTGATTCTTCAAATTAGACAAAGAATTTGAAGCAATAGATATAAGCCTTCTAGGAGTAGACATTTATGTTATCCAGATTTTCATCTTTCTGGTGTGCATTAATAATCAATTATTTTATAATATTCTGAAAAATCTCACTCATGAATAGGAGAAATCATTTTCAGTTCTTTCATTAAAAGATATGTAAGAAATATTTTTCTTTTGTTGTCTCTTGAAGTCATTTGTTACTAGATGTCATTAAGAATATTACTTCTGGAAATCTGTCTTCATTTTTTGCTCTTCCTATTATATTCATGCGAGCTTAAGTATACTTTTATGGTGGTTAATACTTCATAGTTTTTGATAACCATATCACTAAGTTATGCTTTGCTGAATTTCATTCTTTTTGAGTTTGTTATCCTCCAACTATCATATTTTTGCAAGCTTCAATTCATTGACAGTATTGAACATTGATATCTTCTATAATGCTTGTGATTATGATTAATTCACGAGGTTTTCCTCTTATCTGATGCTCTTAATATAAATTTTCAGCACTAATGATTGTAACTTCTCTTTTTGCATGTACCTTGCTTATACTTTCTCGTGTCTGTAGGACATTGTGTTATTAGGCATTGTCTTAAATTTGAAGCCCTTCATATGGCTTACCATGCTTTAGTTAATATTTCTTCAGGATGTTGCTTACAAACCTGAGGAGCTTTATGTCAAAACACGTAAATGCGAACCAGATGCTAGTGCAAAAGTTGTTAAAATTTGTGAAAGGTAAACTTTTCTGATGATTGTTGTAACGATATTACTATTTTTTCCCTCTCTTTTTTGTTCCTAAGCTTTTGATGCTAATTCTCTAAAACTTTTCTTTTCCTCTATGCTAATTACTCGCTTTCTTTGCATTCTACTATCTAAAAATGAGCTAAATCCAGCATCACATGTTAGGTTGTTCATGCAAATTTGGTTTGTTTTTGGAATTTCTCATTCAACAATTGTACCTGATTGCAACTCAAACATTGAGAAGAAACATGTCATTTATTACTTACACCATGTTTAATTGTTCTCAAGATTTTTTCCCTTAGTCTCTTGACATTATTTTTTGTGTGACATTTATCTCCATTGGAGCTTCTAGGCATAACCTTTTGAAATGAGTGTCTTTGTGGTTAATAAACTAAAAAAACAAGTTTCTTTGTAAATTTCTTTTCACATATAAAATCTGTAAGATTTTTTACCTGGACCAATGATTATTTCTTGGTCTAGCCTTTTAGCACATTTCTTGCTGCTTAATTTTTGATGAGCAGTATTTAGGATTTGTTTTCTCATGAGATAAAATATTTTTTATTCTTATATTTGTCAGGTTGCGGGATCAAAATGGACATGTTATTGAGCATACGCAGGTAGTAATTGTTTAAATATATCATTTGAATATCATTATAAATTTTGTGTTTGCTTTCGGTGCAATATCTCTTTTTACTTAAAGCCATATTCTTCAATAAGCATTTCTACATTGTCATGCCCAATGTATATTTCTTTCTTTGAATGCAAGCTTCCTTGTTAAGGGTTAGTCCAAAGCAGATGCCTAAAATAAGTTACCAAAGGTTGTACTATTCCCTATCAATATGGAACAACTTTAACAACTTGTACACCGTAGGTGAAGTGGGAATGGTTGCAGTGGTTTGGCTATTAGGAAGGTGAGCTAGTGTGTTTCTACTAACCAAAATAGTGGAGTTCATGAGCATAGTCTGGCATTCAGCTTTGAGATGTTCCAGAAATCATAAAGCTATATTGTTTTTCTGCTAAACTAGGTTGGTATGCATTAGGATTGAAGTGCCATTCATTCATAATTTATAGAATGAATTTTGTTGTGTAGAATAGTTATGATACATGAGGTGCATATCATGTGTTGGCCAGTAGCACATCAATATCATACAATATGGTTGTACAATGATACATGGAGTGTGTATCATATTTGTTGGTCGATAGAACACCAATATTATAATGGGCATGCTTCACCATACTAGTTGTACCATACCATATTGATACTGAATCAAGACACGGCAAGGAGGGTATACTGAGTCTCGATACGCTAAACTGATCCCCCCGTTCCAGTCATGTTGACACTGTACCGGCACAATACTAGTGCAAGGTCTGATACCGAGACGACAAACATTGGTACCAAGCATATCATAGCATACCTGTAAATATAGGTACGGTAAGGGGGCTTGATACAACACTATATCGACACATTGTACAATTGCTGTCTCACCTCTAGCAACGTATGCTCTCTGCTGACCTGTACCATATTAATAAGCTACCAATATGATGCCCAGTATCAGTACAACAAACCTCGCATAAAAAACTTCTCTTACTACCATTCTTCAACCAAATCAAGTCAAATTAATTTGGGTTGAAGTAGAAAAGCTTAAAATTATATTAATTAAGTTTAAATCAAATAAGATCCTCTTTTATTTGATTTGCACTGTTTTTGGATGTTCTAATTGCTTTGGTGGTCTTAAGATTGTGAACTCCATAAGTGCTTAGGACTAGGCCAATGCCTCAAGATACTAAAACCAAGAAAAGAGTATAAAGTCTTTTGATGGATTTTACTAGAAGGAAAAAATGGGAAAGGGAGGACTTACCTAAGAGGCGTGATGAAAGTTATTCTATATCATGTGTTACGACTTGAATCCATAGTGAATCCTTTTACTAAATGGGGCAGTTGACAATTTAAATCTTATCTTCCCCATTATTTTACTATCCATAATAGTGTAAAAAAGAAGGCCAAACTCGAAGTTGTTCATGAGTGGATTTGAGTTTTTTGGTTCTATTTCTCAATGGGCCAGGAAGGGATTTAACTGCAGTAGAGTGCCACCTTGACATGGTGGAAATCATCAACTAGAGATTGATTACTCCTAGATCCAGTGTGTGTATTTCTATTTGAACTTGCTCCAACTGCTATGATCAAATGAGAATGGATTTGATAAATTTAATTTCAACAAATGGGAAACCTTTTTTCCTATAGAAGGCCTTTGAATATTTTTGAAATAATTAGATAATCCATCTAATCTCATAGATGTTTATAGACTACTTCATAAGTAAATAATAGTTGATGATTCAGATCTGCAAGGATTGAAATTTTGTACAGTATTTTTATCAGATTTGATTCTCAGATCAGATTCATGGCAATATTTTGTACTAATTTGGCTCCTGTTCGGCAACTTCACATGCACCTCCGGTCCTCAACCACCAAACTGCACATCAATAAAGCAGTTATTCTCATTTACAATCGATCACTGCACTGGTTATTGATGATGTTGATCTGCCAATTGCATTAGGGCACTCAATTTAGCACCCTATCTCGGTATCTACCTATTATTTTTGTGCTGACAACAAACTAGTTGGTGCTAGTGAGCAAAAACTCTCAAGAGGGTTTAACTATGTCAAGGAAGAGATAAAAATGATCTATAAAATGATAATTGGGAAATCATTTTTGGTCTCCTCGATAAAAATGTATTGGCTAATAAATGGGTGATAGAATTAATTGAATACAATCTCGATCATCCCAAAGTATGCTTTGTTAAGTGTTCACCTGAGGACATGGTCTTCACAGGTAAAATGCGTGCTATGGGATGATAACAATGTTGTGAATTAATATTCCATTAGAAGCACCTTTTTCATTTACTTATATTTCATTATTAAATTCTGTGATTTTGTGGATGCACTTGTCCATGCTGCAATGTTCTTTTCCTAGTGATAACGTATACTGCTTTGCATGGTGTCAACTGAGATGTTTATACCGATTATACATATAATGAATCAGAATGAATCTCACAAAGGAGAAGTAACTGCTAAAAGGAAAGGCACCATGTCACAGAAAGTTTAATAGGCACTACTCTGTATGCTAATGCAAGTAACCTTTTCTTGATTAATGATCGAGTGCTTGAGTTAATGATTTTGATACCTTATAATGTTTGCTTAGTGATGTAGATCTTGTCATGTCCACTTAGTGATAGTTTAACCCATTTATATTTATTATATGTTCCAACTTACAATCAAGTCTTCATTTTTTTTATTCCTTCCTTCTTTTTTCTCTCAAATTTTATATGGTAAAAGGCTTTGAACTTGTTGTATGCCACTCATGTAAATGGGTGCATGTGTTAACAAACATATGGAGCATGCTACATGTGCAGTGCAGCCATGTCTTTAGAAAAAGATAGACTCCCATGCTCTCATAGTTAGGTTTCAGAATCTGCAAGTTAGATATGCATGTGTTTCCATGTGAAACCTGTCATAGAGATTATACAGGATTGTCATCTTTTTTCTCTTAAATGAATGGTCATTAGATGGGTTACTAATTAGGATGTGCTTTTCCCACCCTCTGATGTATTGCTACTTGCGTTTGTTGTATGCATGAATACTCCATAACTGTAGTGACCACTCATCCTTTTAGTCATCCATCATGATCACTATCACATGGTTCTCTACTAGGATTTCTGATCCATTTTCTTAAGAAAGCTTTTCTTTGCCTAAACCAACAAGCCATATCCCATCTATATGGGGTATGATTTTTGGATCACTGTATGACCCATAACAATTTTAGAGCACGGACGACCTTTAATTGTTAGATTAACAATTTGACTTATGCAAGGTCTGAAAGCTGTCTTTAATATGACTTTGGTATGGCATGATGCTAACTCCTTTTCTATCTGCTATTCTCCTAGCCAATTTGTTGTCCATGTGGGCCTCAACGACGTGTTCCTTCTTCTTGCGGGAACATCTGTAAGTGCCTACTTCTCTGTTTTCCCTCTTTATACCTTTTGTATTTGTATATTTAGATTTTAATGTTCCTAATTTCCTATAATGTATTCAAACAGTTGATAAATTGATGAAAGGGAAAGCCAATACCGCTCATTGTCTCAGATTTCCAGGTGATTGGTATGTTTATTAACAAACAATATATCTTTGTTACTTTGACGTTTTACAAGCACACCAAGTTTATAAGTGGTGTTGGATATTAATATTGTAACGTACCTAAATCTTGAACTTCTCTCATCAAGTTGAGGGGGAGACTTTCCATGATGTAGATTAAAATCTGAACAATGGGAATATTTGTCTCTTCTATTGTTAGCTTAAATGATAATCTGAGCATTGGTTAGAAAGTTCCATTTAAGGTCCATCGTCATGACCTAACTTCATGACCGGTCATCTTATGTCAAAGATATTGCTTTTAAATGAACTGATTTTCTCATATTTGGCACGAATGGACATAAAAACATGACTAGGGTTGCTACATATTGGATTACTGACTGATGCAGTGGTCAATAGTCACATATTGAAATAGGGTGCCAATGGTTAGGTGTAGCCCTTCATTAATGCTCCAACCTAAGGTATGCTGAACCGGCCCGTACTGGCCGGTGCAGCCCGTACCGAACCGGTACCGGCATATTTTTGAGAAATTATTGCCATAACTATAGACAACATTATTGTTTACAAACTTTTGATAAGCATGTTTTCTTCTTTTCCATGTACAAGCTAGGCGTAGAATCTTTAACAACTAATCTGCACCCAACTGCTAAAACTTTTCTTATGAAGCTTTTTTGTGGGTTGACCAAATGATGAATATTTAAATGCCACTTAGAATGTAAACAGTGGAGCATTGACCTCCCTATGACCTTAAGATTTGTGGAACTTCGGTGAATCTTAAACAAGTCCCATGAGTAATAGGAGAGGGATGGTAATTGTTGGGGGAATGTGGTTTTCCCCCCCAGAACATAGCAACCACGTCACCAGAAGACCGCACGACTGCCGACCTTAGACGGCCGAGGTCGGCGCCCGACCTCGGAACGTCCGACCTCGGAACGTCCGACCCGGAGAGCTCCCGACCTCGGAGGTCCATCCTCGTCGCCCACCTACCATGGCTGTACCCTTCCGAAGTCTGGCCGAGGGCCATACCCTGCCACCGCCCCAGCATTTATTACGCATGATCTCTGCAAACCCACAGTTCACTCAACAATTAATGCACATCTCCGGCTTACTCAACAATTAATGCACATCTCCGACTCACTCAACAATTAATGCGCATGGCTCCTATTATCTACGGATCCTCAGTTCTCCACGGCAAATCAGCTTAGCAGGATCCTGTCGGCCGTGACAATTCTCTGACCCCGGCCTCACCTCCGACATCAATGCAATGATTCACCCGATCGCGCGCCAGCTCAAGTCGTACGACGGCCTCACCTCCGACATCAATGCAATGATTCACCTGATCGTGTGCCAGTTCAAGCAACGTGCTGAGTCGTACGACGGTCTCGCCCTATCACATCACATGTAATCCGACCCTCCTATAAAAAGGGGACCCTTGCTTCCCGAGGGGGGTTGGACACACAAAACTGAGAAAAACTTACTTCCCTCCTTTCTCCTTTAAACGAAGTTTTCCCCCTCTGACTTAAGCATCGGAGGGCCGGCGCCGGAAAACCCGGCCACCGGCTTTTCTGCAGGCACCCCGACGGAGGACGCCGCTCGCTGACGGATCGTCACCCACCTGTGTCCACCGACAGCTCCCCCTCCTCAACCGACGACCGCCCCCGGGTCCAATTTCCAGCAACAGTTGGCGCTAGAGGAAGGGACCGAGTTGCGATCATGAAGTTGAGAAGTAAGGGAGCCTCCAATATTTTCCGGCGTCCCCCACAGAGTCCTGGACACTCCGTCCAGAATTCGCCTACTCCGGCTGACCCGGTTCCTCAAGTCCAGCCGGAGCAATTCAATGCCCTGGTGCAGCAAGTCCAGGCCCTGGTTCTGCCGTCCAAGGTCTGCGGCGCGAGGAGGCCTTACCTACGCTCTCCCCACAGGCCCAGATTCTGCCGGAGTTTCCTCCCAACGGCCCGATTCTCCAAGGCCAGAATCTTCATGGCTCTTCCAGGGCCAACAATGAAGGGCGGGCCTCCCCCCAGAGAGAGCTGCCGGGGGAAGGTCTCAACAGAAGACCCCAACCCTCTGAAGCCGAGTCGGCCCCGGACCACCGTGAGCCGGAGCAAACCACGGTGACGATTCCTCGGGTTGGGGAGCTCGACAGGAAAGTCGAACACTTGGAGCGCCAGATCGAAGCGCTCCACAGCAAGAAGGCAAGACAGGAAGGGGATTTTGAATTTACCACCAAGTCCCCCTTCTCCCGCCAAATCGAGGATGAGCCGGTCCCCACGAGGTTCAAGATGCCTCAAGTGGAGCCCTACAGCGGAGTTACCGACCCCCTCGACCATTTGGAGAGCTACCGAGCTCTCATGGCACTGCAAGGATCCTCGGAGGCCGTGCTTTGTAAGGCCTTCCCGGCGACTCTTCGAGGGACAGCTCGGCTTTGGTTTTCTGGGCTAAAGCCGAGCACGGTATCCTCTTTTGAGCAACTCGGCAGGCAGTTTGCTACCAACTTTGCTGCCAGCCGACGCCAGCGGCGGACGTCGGATTCCCTCCTGGATATCAAGCAGAAGGAGGGGGAATCCCTCAAGGAGTATCTGGACCGCTTTACCGCCGCCACGTGGGAAGTCCGCGAGCTGGACCAGTCAATAGCCATGTCGGCCCTAAAAACTGGGGCTCGTTCTTATCGATTCCTCTTCTCTATTGAGAAAAGCTTTCCGGCCGACTTCACCGAGATGCTGGCCCGAGCTCGGAAGTATGCTAAGGCCGAGGAGGCTATCGCCTCCAGGCGGGGTGCGACTGAACCAGCCTCAAAGAAGTAGAAGAAACGCCGCAAGGAGCGCGGCCGCCAAAGAAGCCGATCCCCCCGCCGAGAGAAGAACCTCCCCCGACTGAGAAGCCCGCCTCGACAGCGGGGACAACCTCAACGGAGGACCCCGCCTCAGCCAAGGTCCCCACCGCGGTCTCGGACATACCCGGGGAGGTACGAGAATTACACCCCTATCAATGCACCCCGGGCCGAAATTCTGATGGAAATCGAAGGTCGGGACTTCTTCCGACCTCCGCCTCCTATGCGGGATACAGGAGTTCCCCGCAATCCCAGAAAGTATTGCCGCTTCCACCGAGACCGCGGGCACGACACGGAGGATTGCTTTCAGCTCCGGGATGAGATAGAGGCGCTTATTCGCCGCGGAGTACTTAATCGGTTCGTAAGGAACCGACGTGAGGAAAGAAGGCCAGTGGAAAACGCCACACCGTCCGAAAATCCGGATGACAACATGCCTATCGCCAGCACCATCAATGTAATCGGAGGAGCCTCGGCAGGAGGATCAGCCCAAGAAGGAATCTCCCTGAAGCGCCCGCGTACCGCTGAAGTCATTTCGTTCTTGGACGAGGACTTGGAAGGGGTTGAGACCCCCCACGATGATGCTGTGGTCATCTCCATGATTGTAAATAAATTTGATGTAAAACGTGTCTTAGTTGACAATGGAAGTTCAGCCAACGTTTTGTACTACCATGCCTACCAAAAAATGGGGTTACCAGAAGGACAGCTCCGGAAAATTAATACCCCGCTGGTCGGGTTCACCGGAGACTCGGTCCCAGTCGAGGGCGAGGTCAGCTTTCTTGTTACGGTCGGCCTCGCTCCCCAGGAAAGCACTGTGAGGACGGACTTTCTTGTGGTCCGTCTACCCTCAGCCTACAACGCTATCCTTGGGCGGCCAGGGCTAAATGCCCTCCGAGCCGTGGTTTCAACCCGCCACCTACTCATGCGATTCTCCACCGGCCAAGGAGTAGGCGAGGTCCGCGGGGATCAGCTGGTTGCCAAGCAGTGCTACATGGCGACCCGCAGGGTGAAGCAACCAACTGAGGCGCCGAGTCGGCGAGAGTCATCAGCAAAGGCGCCAACTCAGGCAACGGGCCCCTCGCTACCCATAGAAACCCTGGACGCAAGGGACGACCTCTGGAAGAAGCAAGTAAAACCCGGTGAGCTTCTTGTTCAAGTTTCTCTGCGAGAAAATTTTCCCGAGCTAACTGTGCAGGTCGGCTCCGGCCTTGGCATTCGCGAGAGGGATCACCTCATCAGCTTCCTGCGGGACAATGCTGATGTCTTCGCCTGGTCGCCCGCCGACGTACCAGGAATTGACCCTGAGGTCATGGTCCACCGACTCCAGGTGAAGCCGACCAGCAGACCTGTAAAATAGAAAAAAAGGGGCTCTGCCCCGGAACGACAGCGAGCCGCAGCCGAGGAAGCGGATAAACTCCTTGAAGCCGGCTTCATCCAGGAGGTTTCCTACCCAGACTGGCTCGCCAACATAGTCCTCGTAAAGAAGGCCAACGGGAAATGGCGCATGTGCGTGGACTACACTGACCTGAACAAGGCCTGCCCGAAGGATAGTTTCCCCCTTCCAAGCATCGACCAGCTCGTCGATTCTACCTCAGGACATCAATTGCTGACCTTCATGGACGCCTTCTCGGGATACAATCAAATCCGAATGGCGCCAGAAGACGAGGAGAAGACGGCCTTCATCACCGACAAGGGCACCTATTGTTACAAGGTGATGCCTTTCGGGCTGAAGAACGCTGGAGCCACATACCAGAGGCTGGTCAGCCAAATTTTTGAGGACCAGATCGGCCGAAATATGGAAGTCTATATGGATGACATGCTGATGAAGAGCCGAGCGGCGGAACACCATGTAGCTGACCTCAACGAAACATTCTCCAAGCTCAGGAGGTACCAAATGAAGCTCAACCCAGCGAAGTGCGCGTTCGGAGTTACCTCAGGCAAATTTCTGGGTTTCATAGTGACCCAGCGTGGAGTTGAAGCCAACCCCGAGAAAATCCGAGCGCTGCAAGAGATGACGCCTCCAAGGACAGTCAAAGAAGTGCAGCGGCTTACTGGACGGGTCGCCGCCTTGGGGAGATTTGTCTCCCGATCGGCTGAGCGCTGCCTCCCTTTCTTCAAGATCCTTAAGCGGCCAAAGGACTTCCTGTGGTCGGAAGAATGCCAGCAAGCCTTTGAAGAGCTCAGGCGCCTTCTGGCCTCTCCCCCGCTACTCACCAAGCCTCAGCGGGACGAAGTTCTTTACTTATACCTGGCCGTCTCCTCGGTCGCAGTAAGCTCAGTCCTGGTCCGGAAAGAGGACAAGCTCCAGAAGCCAGTCTACTATATCAGCCGGGTCCTCAGGGATGCTGAGACCCGATATTCTAAACTCGAGAAGATAATTTTTGCCCTTATCATTTCAGCTCGGAGACTCCGGCCTTATTTTCAAGCACATACAATAGTCATACTGACCGACCAGCCTATGAAGCAAATATTGCAAAGGTCGGATCGTGCGGGGAGGATCGCCAAGTGGGCGGTTGAGCTCGGGAAGTTCGACCTTGAATACCGGCCCAGGCCGGCCATTAAAGCTCAAATACTCGCCGACTTCATCGTGGAGTGTACCCTGCCAGACGACCCCGAGCTACCGCTTACATCTATGAAGGGAACCCTGAGGCTGCCATGGGTCCTATATTCGGACGGGTCCTCGACTTCGGGGGGTAGCGGAGCTGGACTCATCCTCACCAGCCCGGATGGAGTGGTGGCCGAGCAAGCCCTACGCCTCGAGTTTCCGGCCTCAAACAACGAGGCAGAGTATGAGACGCTCATTGCTGGGCTCAAATTGGCGAAGGAACTGAAGGTGGAAGATCTGAAAGCCTTCAGTGACTCCCAGCTAATAGTAAGCCAGGTCCAGGGAGACTTCGAAGCAAAAGAGCCATCGATGCGGAAATATCTCCAAAAAGTGCGGGAACTCACGTCTGCCTTAGGTTCTTTCAGCATCCAGCACATTCCCAGAGCGGAGAATCTTAGGGCGGACCACTTGTCTAAACTGGCGACCTCCCGCATGAGCGAGCTTTCCAAGGAGACGACGCTCGAGTATCTTCGAACACCCAGCACGGAGGAACCTGAACCAACCATGTGCATCGACTTCGAGCCAAGCTGGATCGACGGGTTCGTCCGCTATCTCCAGGACGGAACCCTCCCTCATGATGAGATAGAGGCCCACCGGATCAGGCGTCAAGCTTTCCGGTATGTCCAATATGAAAACAGGCTCTACCGTCGATCATTCACCTCTCCTCTCCTTAGATGTCTCCGCCCATCGGAGGCGGACTATGCCCTCCGAGAGGTCCATGAAGGGATTTGCGGAAATCACCTGGGAGGTCGGGCGCTAGCCCATAAGATCCTGTGGCAAGGATATTTCTGGCCCACGCTCCAGAAGGATGCGACGGACTTTGTTCGGAAGAGTGACCGGTGCCAACGGAACGCCAACATCCAACGCCGACCTTCGGCCCCGCTAACTTCAATTATCGCCCCCTGGCCGTTTGCCCAGTGGGGGATCGATATTCTGGGGCCCTTTCCTCTGGCCACCGGGCAAAAAAAATTTTTGGTCGTCTCCATCGACTACTTCACCAAATGGGTTGAAGCTGAATCTGTGGCCCGGATTACTGAGCAAAAGATGCGGAACTTTGTATGGAAGTCCATAATCTGCAGATTCGGACTCCCCCGTATCCTTATATCTGACAATGGCCGGCAATTCGACAACGTCCACTTCAGATAATTTTGCTCCGAGCTCGGCATCGATCACCGCTTCACTTCGGTCGCCCATCCCCAGACAAACAGGAAAACTGAGGTAACTAATCGTACCATTTTGCAGGAACTCAAGGCTAGGCTTGATCGATCCAAAGGACAGTGGGTCGAGGACTTGTACAACGTCCTCTGGGCATACCGGACTACGTTCCGATTACCCACAGGAGAGACCCCCTTCAACCTGGCATATGGCACAGAGGCTGTCATCCCGCTGGAAATCGGCCTCCCCTCTTCGAGGGTGGAGCACTACGACCCCGACTCCAACTCTTTCCGACTCAGGAATAATCTGGATCTCGTTGAAGAGACACGAGAGGTCGCCCGGGTCCGCATGGCAAGGTACCAGCAGAAAACGGCCCAATACTACAACTCCAGAGTTAAGCCCAAGCTCTTCAAGGTGGGGGACCTCGTCCTCAGGAGAGCCGAGGCTTCTCAGCCAACCGAACAGGAAAAGCTCGCCCCAAACTGGGAAGGGCCATATCAAATCGCCCGAGTACAACGACCCGGAGCATACAAGTTGAAATCTCTCGAAGGGACTCCTATTCCGCGAAGCTGGAACTCCGAGAATCTATGGATGTATTACCAATGAAACCCCAAGGGGTTCTAGGCAATCAGGAACATGGACTCAGTCTCCTCTTTATAATGATTCGTCTCTTTTCAATGATTATGATTATCTCTTCTAATGTCGGGTCGTTTGTGATCCTCAGATTCCTCGACTAAGGTCGGGATGCCTCGAGGTTCGACCATAGAGTCCCAAACTCCCTTGACCTCGGGAAGCATCGCAGGTCGATAGAGCGTTCCCAGACCCATCGACCTAGCGCACGATTCCTCGACTAAGATCGGGATGCCCCGAGGGTCGACTGTAGAGCCCCAAACTCCCTCGACCTCGGAAAGCGTCACGGGTCGATAGAGCGTTTCCAGACCCATCGACCTGGCGCACGATTCCTCGACTAAGGTCGGGATGCCCCGAGGGTCGACCGTAGAGTCCCAAACTTCCTCGACCTCGGAAAGCGTCGCAGGTCGATAGAGCGTTTCCAGACCCATCGACCTGACGCACAATTCCTCGACTAAGGTCGGGATACCCCGAGGGTTGACCGTAGAGTCCCAAACTTCCTCGACCTCGGAAAGCGTCGCAGGTCGATAGAGTGTCCCCAGACCCGTCGACCTGGCACACGATTCCTCGACTAAGGTCGGGATGCCCCGAGGGTCGACCGTAGAGTCCCAAACTCCCTCGACCTCGGGAAGCGTCGCAGATTGATGGAGCATTCCCAGACCCCCTCAACCTCGGGGGGCGCCATCGGGTTCATAAGAAGCCCAAGCTCTCCGAAAGTCAAAAAGTGACTCCGAAAGTCGGCGAGGAAACAAGGCAACCCACTCCTCTACAAAGTGCGCAATTTCGGAGATGCAAAAGGTACATCCCGCTTGATGCTCGCCTTGTTATATTTATCTACGTATTGCCGGCGAAATCCCGATTGAAATTGGGACCTTATTCCGGCCGAAGTCGGGTTGCTCCTACAAGTCGGTTTAAGACTAATCTCCCACTGACCTCATGCATGCTCCATCTACCGATAACCTCCATGACAACTCATGTAAACCCTCGTGCATAAGGGCCCGATTCGGCCCCCATACGCAGAGCCTTCAATGTCGACCTATGAAGATGACCTCGACCGCGGACGTACTGATCGAGCTCAAGAAGGCCGAGGTATTCTCTACAGGTTCCGACCCCGCTCGCCAGAACCTCGGCAGAGTCCGAGGGCAATAACTATGAAAGCCCTGGTGACGATTTGATTATTGGCTCATGCTCCCCTTCAGGGGACAGCACTAACTTTTTTATAGATCTACGCTCCAAAAGCCGAGCTCGAAAGCTTGGCTAAATCCCCAGATAGCGACCTATGCAAGTCTAGCACGGCCCCTCTCGGAGGCCCGAGGCCCGAGCCCGGTGCCTCAAAAATCCAAGAACCAAACATGGCGACCTCTGCGATCTTCAAGTCCGAGCTACATGACTTAGTAAAGTTTCCTAGAATCTAAGCTCGGAGCTCCCCCTAGTTAGCGTAATCGGAACTCAGAAAAGCAAAACATAGCCAAAAAACATGCCTCTATCAAGCAGCCCGAAGGCTAGGATGCAAAGTCGAGGGTCGGTAAAACAATAAGTTAAAGTACCGGCCTCGTTTACAACTAAAGAAGATAAAAGGAAAAGTAAGCGCGGAATGGCGAAAAAAATCTTTTCATTAATGAAGTGCCAAGAGGCTAAGTACAAAGTTGGAGGTCGACCGTTCAAAAATTTGAAGGCCGACCTCGTTTACAATAAAAGAAGATATACATCTAAGTCCTAAGGGGCGGCGGTCGCGTCGGCGTTACCCTCGGGGTCATCTATGGCGATGACCTGAGGGTCTTCGGCGGACACGGGCTCGGGGTCTGCGGCAGGGGCCTCGGCGGCCGCCACGGAAACGTCCTCGTTGATTTCACGAGGGAGGGCCTCCGCCACCGCCGGCTCGGTTGCATCTAGCTCGGCAGAATCCCCCTTGGACACAAGGGCGGCGGGAACGTCGTCGTCGGAGTCGTAGCCCAACCTCATCCTCGGACGAACCGTTGAAAGATCAAGCTGGGGGCAGAACCGGGCCATCTGCCTCCAAAAGTTCTCGAAGCCCCGGAGGAACCCATCTATGGTTTCCTCCTCTAGCATGTCGCGAAATTCCTCCGATTCCTTGAAAAGGTTCACGGCATGCTCGGCTCGCTCGAGCGCTCTCCTTTTCCGGGCCCCAAGCTGCTTTATCTTCAGGCGCAAGACCCCGCCCTCGTACTTGAGGCCCGCGACCTCGGACTGAGCCTCCCCCAGACGTGCCTCCGAAGCGCGCAGGGCTGACTTGGCCAGAGAATGGGCAGCCCTTTCTTCCTCGAGCACCTCGACCATGGCCAGTCGCCCGGCCTCTGTTGCCTCCCTCCGCGCCTCGGCCTCGGCCAGCTTCGCCTCCAGCTCGGCGATTCTCTTCTTAGCCGGCTCTAACTGCCGGCTGAGTTGCCGAGTCTCTTCTTGACACCCTTGGGAGATGAATACCAGGGTGTCGACTTCATGGATGTGCTGCAAGAGAAAAGGGAGAAAACGATTATGAGTTGAAAAACATATAACATGTTCGCCAGTAGCCTAAGGAAAATTGGGAAAGTGGCTTACCCGAGCAGTATTGCGGTAGGTACCGTCGACGATCTCTTCCAGCGGCAAGTTCCGGAACTCGGCCCGGTCCGCTGGAAGCATGGCACGCCGAAACACGGCGCGCGCGACATCGGCGTCGTGGAGGGCCGAGCTCCCCTCAAGGAGTGGGGACCCTGGCTCGGCCGATTCCCCCCTTTGCCCCCTCGAAGAGCTTGGCTCGTCCGAGCTAGGGACCTCGGGGCCTCTGCTCGGCTCAGGCCCCGAACGCCGCAGATGGATCACGGTCGGCCCCCCCCTGGGCGGCAGGGGTAGGACAGAGTGGGGCCGTCGAGCCCGCATCACCGGCGGCCCATGTCCGCCCCTGGTCGGCTGCGGAGGCCCCCGCCTCCGGGCCTCTCGTCCTGGCTGAGGTAGAAGCGCCGGCCGACTTTGACTTCTTCCGGGGCTGGAGAACAGCCCCCCCGGCCTCGGCCTCCCGCCTCTTCAACCGGGAGAAGAGGGATGTGTTGCTGGTCGGCATGTGAGGAATGTCTGAAACAAAAAATTTTCCTAAGTGTCAGACCAACATTGGAAAGTAAGAAGAAGAAACAGGTAAAGCAAAGACAAAACGATGCGACTACTCTTACCCTCGGGACGCGCCGAACTCAAGCCAACGCTCGCCAAGGCGTCCTCTCTTAGGATCTCGGTCAGGTTGAACCCCTTCCCGAGGCTCCGCAGGGCGTCCAAGACCCTCAGCTCCCTCCCCGAGGGCTCGGAGAGTCTGTTGAGAGCTTTCAGCCGAGGGTGCCCCCACCTCGGGTTAAACCCCCACGGCACCTCGGACGCAAGAAAGAAAAATTTCTCCTTCCACTCATGAATAGAGGAAGGGGCACCCTGGAAGAGTGACATACCGCCCCGAAAGGCGAAGTATAGCCACCCTCCATCCGCCGGGTTTTTCTTTAACAAAAAACATCGGCGGAAAATACTCACCAAAGTCGGGATCCCATGTGCGAGACAGAGGGATAAGAACCCGACTATGGTCCTCCACGAGTTCGGAGCAAGCTGCGCTGGGACGAGCTGATACTCCACCAGCAAGTTGTTCACGAACTCATGCAGGGGGAACCGCAGACCGGCCCAGAGCGTCTCGCGGTGAATCGCGATCCGACCTGGGGGCGGCCGCGTCGCCCTATCTTTCGGCCCCGCAGTTTCGAGATGAAACCCAGGCTGGAAAAAGAACCGGGAGCGGATTAACTCCAACTCCTCCTCCGACAAACTAGACCCCACTTCATCCGGACCGAGACCCATTTTGCAGAAAATACGAAGCAACCCAAAGACAAAAGAAACAAGAAAAAGGAGGAAGGAGGAGAACCCCCTAGCTGACACAGAGAGGAAACCTACGGGGGAGTCGCCGGAAATCGCTCCGAGTACCGTCGGCGAGGTTTTGTTGAGAAATAGAATGAAGGTGGAAGTGGCGAAAATGGAAGGCAACCAAATAAGACTCCTCTTAGGGCAGATTTATGGGGTTTATATAGACCCCTCCAACGGCCCAGATCGGCGGGTTTAATTCCCACCTCCCCGTCTGGATTACGCCACGTGTAGGCCTCGGAAGCTGAAGCACCGCATTCATTCCAGACCAATGCGTCGGGTACAAGATCGAGGCGCCGTCCCACCGGATCTCACGGCCTCATCATGGGTCCGCAAGACCGGACCGCCTCAAAAGACGAGCGAACGCCACCCCCGCTCCCTTCATTTAATAAGCCCCAGGGACGCGTGGAGCACTAATGTAACCTCAGCCTCCCCAAATCGCTATTCGGCCAATACGAGATCAAAAACATCCGACCTCGGATCATGCCACGTGTCCACTTTGAAGAGCGAAACGGCGTACCTATTTAAGAAGGGCGCCTCAACCACGAGATCGAGGCGCCGCCCCATCGGGCCCAGAGACCCCATCATGAGTTCGCCGTATGAAGTGATCTCGGAGATCCAAAGGGCGCAATCTCCGTTGTAAGTGCTTCGGGATGCGTAAGGACGCAAACCCCATCATAAGTTCGCCATATAAAAACGACCTCGAAGGGCCAAAGGGCGCAGCCTCCGTTATAAAAGCTTCAAGACGCGTAAAGAAGCAGACATGATCCAATCCCCCTCGGCCTCAGTAACCATAATAACGACTTCTACTTCCCGCGTCCGAGCTCGCAAGCAGCTCGAACTCGGAAGTCGGGGGGTAGTGTTGGGGGAATGCGGTTTTCCCCCCCAGAACATAGCAACCACGTCACCAGAAGACCGCACGACTGCCGACCTTAGACGGCCGAGGTCGGCGCCCGACCTCGGAACGTCCGACCTTGGAACGTCCGACCCGGAGAGCTCCCGACCTCGGAGGTCCATCCTCGTCGCCCACCTACCATGGCTGTACCCTTCCGAAGTCTGGCCGAGGGCCATACCCTGCCACCGCCCCAGCATTTATTACGCATGATCTCTGCAAACCCACAGTTCACTCAACAATTAATGCACATCTCCGGCTTACTCAACAATTAATGCACATCTCCGACTCACTCAACAATTAATGCGCATGGCTCCTATTATCTACGGATCCTCAACTCTCCACGGCAAATCAGCTTAGCAGGATCCTGTCGGCCGTGACAATTCTCTGACCCCGGCCTCACCTCCGACATCAATGCAATGATTCACCCGATCGCGCGCCAGCTCAAGTCGTACGACGGCCTCACCTCCGACATCAATGCAATGATTCACCTGATCGTGTGCCAGTCCAAGCAACGTGCTGAGTCGTACGACGGTCTCGCCCTATCACATCACAGGTAATCCGACCCCCCTATAAAAAAGGGACCCTTGCTTCCCGAGGGGGGTTGGACACACAAAACTGAGAAAAACTTACTTCCCTCCTTTCTCCTTTAAACGAAGTTTCCCCCCTCTGACTTAAGCATCGGAGGGCCGGCGCCGGAAAACCCGGCCACCGGCTTTTCTGCAGGCACCCCGATGGAGGACGCCACTCGCCGACGGATCGTCACCCACCTGTGTCCACCGACAGCTCCCCCTCCTCAACCGACGACCGCCCCCGGGTCCAATTTCCAGCAACAGTAATAATTGAAGTAATCTTATAAGGATCAAAAGAAACTACTTAAACTAAAATTTGGTATTTGGAGGCATATAAACATGATGATCCTCACATCAAAATGGTTGGATATCCTAAATTAATAGTTGAGAGAATCTGATATAAATTGTGTTCGCTTAGGTAGGTTAGGTAACACATATATGCAATTTAGTGGATGATAGAGTATTCACAATAAAGAGATTAATTGCCATACCATAAGAGCACTAGAGGGCAATGGGTCTGTTAGAACTATCATATTTGATGTAAACAATGATATTAAATCATGAGTAGCAGTAGATATGAGCATAGTAATCAAATTGCCTTGGTGGCCGCAATTCATAAAAGTTGCTTACCAGCAAGATGTATAGATGGTCATTAGGAAACATACTTGGCAGAAGGTTTGGCATGGGTATGAGACAACATAGGTGGGGGTCACCTAGGCATTTTGCCATTTAGGTGGTTGCTCAGGCACACAAGCAAGCATGTGCATTGACATATGTAAGTTAACCTGATCTGCTAAGTAGGTCACAAATTGAAAAGAACCCATAATTTTTTTTAGCCAAATAATGGTTTAAGACATATGGAGGCTGCTTGGTTGAGCCAAATGGATGAATATTTGGCTTTCTTAGGTGATTGTCTATTTTTTCACTTAAGAGAGGAAATGGAAGATAATTATTTTTTGATAAAAAAATGAAAATTAGACACTATTAAGGTGATTTTAGGGACTAATGATGCTTCTTATAAGAAAACAATTTGAAGATGTCATGGACTTGAAGAAGCTTAGTTAAGTCTCTGTTCTGACTGCAGATAGTGGCAATATTGTAGAAACTTGTCTATCAAATGCCAAGAGTAATCTTTCCAAATATTGCTTGTCGAGCACTGCTGTTGCTTTTCAGTTGATTAGCCTTCTTGACCTCATAGGTTGATGTTAGTTCAACTTGGTCAAAATAGATCTACTTTTCTTGAACATGACCTCCACTAGCAGGTTAGCGGTCACCAATTTTTTAAGCTGTATTTAGATATTCTTTTTAAGATTATGTAGCCCGTTCTTCTGGATTATGAAATTTGTATTAAACTGCTTTGTAGTTGTAATACTTTTTTGTTATTACGATTATCATCATTCAACTATTAGGTTTTGATGCTTCTATTGTAAAAGAATATTCTTCTAACTTATCCAATTGATACAATGTATTACCTTGAATTTATGTTTTTTCCAGTATTTTTATCACATGGCACCAACACCATTATTGTGTTATGTGCATATGTTAAAACTTTGACCGTTATTCATGATTTGCACATTTGAAAGTTTTAACTTTTTTGCTTTCCAGAATCCAAATTATTTTAGTGCATATGTGGTGATGGGGGTGGTACATGTTGGACCAGAGGTGTTGCTGGTGTTTCTCCACCATCTTCTACTACTATTCTTACTCTTGATCTCTCTCCGACACTCAAAAACAAATATACACACATTGGCAACACAAACATGCTTCCTCTCTTATTTCTAGATTTTTCTTGCTTAGTGATCTGGTAGTCCTTGGTTGGTCATTTTGACAACTGCCAATATGTATGATTCATATAACTATAGTTGACAGTATAAAGGACAATAATTGGATGATGAAAAGATAATCTAATGCTACGGCTTAATTAGTAGATTTCTTGTAAGTTTTATGTTTTTCTTCTCTTTTGTTTTTTATTTATTTATCTATTGATGACTTAGACTAGCCAATGTTCTTTCTAGCTATAGTATTTAGTTATAACTTATAAACTTGTTTATTATATACCATGATGATAATCCTAGGTGCATGTATCATGTGTCTCATATGTGCACATTATTTTTCTGAGAACATGCAAATGTCCGTCCTTCATGATTTTTTCGTTGATGTGGTCGGGGATTCATTTATTATGGTTTTTGATATCATTTTGAAATATTAGTAAACTAATGTGGTTAATTATGTTCTTCAACAAAAGGTTCCATGTTTTTGGTCTTGGAAGGAGATCTCTTGGCTTCAGCGTGCGAATTGAAGTGAAAAAAGGATCTTCTATATCGGTAGGTTCCCGTACTATTATCTCAGTGTATTCAGATCTGCTCCAAAATTAATGAGATTTGTTTATTTTGTTAGTGCTATCTTGCATTTTATTGGGCAATAATCTATAACTTATTTTTTCACATAATTGCCTTATGTTTTCCTAATTTTGTTCAAATATAGAGTTAACGTAGTAGATGATAGTGCATGTTTAATGCTGCTTGAGTCTTTTCTTCTTCTCCTATTTTTTTGAGGCACTCTTCTTGGTCTTTTGTTTTAGCTTTTGAACATAATAATCATTTTCTATTCTTGGTAGGTATTGACAAGGTTTAAAATACCAGTATCGAGCCTCCTACCAGTTTTGTCTTGAGTTGGGATAGTACCAGGATGCTGTAGTCTTGACTTGACTCTTGACTCTTGACTCTTGGGACAGTTTGGGTTTCTAGTAGTATTATACTAGGTGCCTATTTTTTTGTTTTATTTTGTTAGTTTCTTTTACTTTTTGGTCCTAAATGAGTATTTGAGTGAATGTTGATTTGTTTTTGAGTAAATGATGGGTATATAGTGTCGGTACAAATAGTGCATGTACCATAAAATTTTCCTTCTTGAAATTATTTTTGTTAGAAAATAAATATATAATGAAAAATAAAAAATAGTATGTCGTGGGGTGATGCCCACCCCATAACATATTCAAATTTCAAGTCAAATTGAAAAATCTTGGCATGACTTACCCTATTTTTCTCATTTATTGGCCAAATTAATGGCCCGAGTTGGGGGGGGGGGGGGGGCAAAACCTTACCAAATGCCTGAGGTTTTTAGCATCAGGGAGTTCAAATCCTTGAGGGCTAGGTGGATCTACCCTCCTTCCCCTTCCTTTCTCCTCTTCCTTCCTGTCTCTCTCTCCCTCTCCCTTTCTCTACACCTTTCCCTTTCTCAGCTTGTGCCTGCATTGGCTCCCTATGACTAAAATAAAGAGAAAGAGAGATTACGGCCACAACCAGTTTCTGCTCTCTCTCCTTTTGTTTTGTAACCAATCGATCCGATTAGGCCTCGCCCGATACTAGCTGATCAGGCCTTGGTACCAGCTAGTCCTAACTAGTTTTGACCGAGATAAGCAGGGTGTCCCAGCCCATTAATGAACTAGTGTCCTATCGGTGTCTTGGGTCTTGGTTTACAATCGAAATAGTACAGTACTGACAATTCTTTCCTATTTTGGTGGGACCTAAAACTCTGGGCATGGATGTCTATTATCAAAATTGTATTTATTTACTATTGTTGGCCATTGTTCATGCTTGAAATTTTAATGAAATATTAACTAGCATCCACGGTTCATTTAAATGAAAGTGATGTTGTAAAATGATTCAAAAGACATTGGTCTAGAGGAACCATGCTAGAGTTCTCATCATCTGCATTAAGGTCCCATTTGGTAGAGCTTTTAATGGGCTAGAAAGCACTTTCCGACACTCCAAAAGTACTTTTGGATGGAAAAATAGAAAGTTGTTTTAGCTTTGCCAGAAAGCTAAAACAACTTCTTGGAAGAAGCTCCAAAGTAGAGTCTTTTCGAAAAAGCACTTTTAGCATGCGTCAGAAAGCTATTTTGATTTATAAAATTTTTTCTTTTTGGACCAAAATATCTATAATAAAATATTATAATTACAGAAAATGTTCTTTTATATTTATTAATATATAATGATAATAATTATAATATTTTATACTTTTAATATTGTATTATACTATAAATATAATATTACATTATATCATAATACATTTATATGTTATGTTATATAATATCAAATTATGTTATATTAATATGCTATAGTATACAATATTATATTACTATATTATAATAATATTATATTATATAACAATAATATTATGCCATATCATATATATATGTATTAATGTATATTATATTTTATTATGCTCTGTTGTATAATACTACGCAATGTCTCTTATGGTCATTTTGTCATACCAAAAGTACTTTCTCAGTTTGTTTGCCAAACACATATTAAAGATCCACAATACTTTAGAAATGTAGTTACCAAATAGCAAATAGCTTTTTATAAAAGCTCTACTTCAAAAATCTCTACTTCAAAAAGCTCCACTTCAAAATTCTCTACTTCCGAAAGCTTTACTGTCAACAACCCTGCCAAACGGGGCCTAAGTCATTAACAAAAAATGTTATGTTTGCTTGAATTAAATTAAGCTATCAAAGCTACAAGCTTGGAATTTGGAAAGATGTGGTGGAAAAAGGAGTGCAAATCTATTTTTTCAGAGAATGTTAATGACAAAATACCATTTAATGTGATTCGTTAGGCATGGCAAAGTGTGCCTTCTAATGCTTTGTAGTATTCATTAATTTTTTTGGACTGGTTCCTCCTTAGTTGTTATGCGGCTATTCAATATAGATATGTTGAAAAAAGTATTTAAGAGGAAGTTCTCTAGGTATTGTTTGGCCAATTTTTCCAAGATAAAATTATTGGAGGTGCAGAGAAACTTTGTAAGGAGTAGCAAAAGTTTATATCTATTAAAAACTAAGTATATGGAATATCATTTCAAAGTATTTGTTTTATTACTGGAACTTATTTAAATAATTTTTTTACAAAATTATTGAACTAAAATTGAGATAACGATCCTTCATAGGGTTTGAAATCTTATCCTAGACCCAATATATGTTCGGGTCTAGGGACACCCTTTTTTTAATGATTGTTTAGAGGCATATAGGGTTTGTTTAAATCTTAATTGAGAAATAGTGGTTGTTTCTAGGTCGATGATTGAGTTTATGGTGCTGTTATTTATATTGGCAACAACTTATATTGGGTTTATGGTACCCATCATTTGCATTCTTCCTTCCCCTTTTCATCTCTTTCTCCCAAACAAGGAAATGAGAATGAGGTTTGGACCCTTCTTTTCATGCATCCTGGCTGGTATTGATGGGTACCAACTAGTCTTGGTCTTTGACCTAGTCTGTACTGGCTAGTACAAACTAGTGCCAACTTAGATTGCATGATTTTATACGTACTAAGGTCCCAGACCCATCCTAGGACCTAGTACCTCATTGATCCAATCTGGGACAGCCGGGAAGGTCCAGTACCAACCATGATTTAATTAATTGATCCATCATAAGAGTTGTTAATTATTTGTGCTGACTTTCTTTTTACTTTGTGGTTACATAAAAGGAAATAGATTCGGGTTATTACTAGTTAATTGTACAAGAAACAATCAGGTGCAATATATCAAATCTATTCTGAACATCAGGAAAAGGGACAAGAAACCAACTTGGAATATAATTCGATATTGTTATCTGGAGAGATTATGAAACAACTAATGCACATGAATTTACTTAGATTGTGACTTTGAGCTGAATCAAATGGCTTTTTTTCTATCCTTTAGTGAAGATCAAAATGAAAATTCTATGATTGAAGTTGTACTTGGCTCTTAGATCTGATGATAAACTAATCAGATCTGAAATTATGTAGAAAATAAGAAAAGGAAAGGAAGAAAGAAGAAATATGAGACTAAAGATGAGTAGAAGAAGGAAGAAAAGGAAGTTGATCAAAATGGTGCGTGAGAAAGAAGAGACATTAACTCTCATCTCTTGTCACCACCAATCCTTTTTATATGATAATCTGGTTATGCTATGAAGACATAAATCTCCTAGTAATAGGAGACAATATACAATTAAACCAATTATGGACAAGCTGCAATCTGGCAGTATAAATAAGGAAAACATAAATCAGTCAGCATCATAAATAAGGACAAAAATTCCTTTACACTCTCCATAAGCTGGAGCATACATGTCTAACATGCCTAGCTTGTCAATGATACCAGGAAGACGAGAATATGAAGAGGCTTTGGCTAATAAATCAACTAGCTGAACATTGGTGTGCACAAATGGAGTAGAGATTACCCGAGAGCCCACTTTTTCTCTAATAAAATGGCAGTCTATCTCTATATGCTTAGTTCTATCGTGAAAAATAGGATTAGTTGCAATATGAGTAGCAACTTGATTGTCGCGGCAAAGAGGTATTAAGTGTAGGTAACAACACAACCCAAGTTAGATAAAAGAAATCGCCTCTGGAAGTAACAAGATTGCCTCCAGTAAACATGCAGACTCTAGAAGTAGAATGCCGATCATCATGAGCACCTACCTAATTGTCATCACAATATTCTTGAATAGCAAGATGGCTATGACTTTAGAATAGCAAGCATCTTCCAGATGATCCCTTTTTATAATGAAGCACTCGTAAAGCGCCATCATGTTGATGTTTACAAGGATCTTGCATGAATTGTCTAAATACACTAGCCACATAAGTATTGTTCGCCGAACCGGTACCATGACCCTACTGGTCAACCATCGACATGGAACGATAAGTAAATATACGCACAATACAACAAATAGAGTCCATTTAATGTATTTAAAGCACAAAATATGTCCTGAGATCCAAAATCTTGTTCGAGTGGTTCGACCCTTGTTTCAAATTGAAAGGGGGAACTGACCTGGTTGAAGGGAATATCTCCCGAGTTGTCCGATAAAATCGAACGCCAGGCATGAAAATCAGTTTTAAATTTTTTTATTTATTTTATTTATAACAATTATAAATATTTAATTTAACTTTTATGTAAAATTACCTCAAGCCCGCAGCGGAAGTTGGTCGAGGTAATCTGGATCTGGATCTGGATCTGGATCCCTGAAAGTAGCTCTGCGAGGCCTGGATCTGCAAGCCCTCTACTTCGCACGCACGTCGAGCTTCGTAGGAAGGTTGGATGATATTTGTATTTTGCAAAACTACTTTTTGCAAAAAGGACCCTAGAAGAAACACTTTTCTTTTCTTCTCCTTCTTCTTCCTTCTCTCCCGTTTCCAACCCGAGAGCTTCAATTTTGGACTGATCGCAGAGGAGAAGAGAGGAGACTAGAAAGCCGGATTTGAATGCTTGCCACTGGGAGAAGATTGAGAGAGAAGGACCACTTCTTCTCTCTTCCTCTTCTCCTTTAGAAAAAATCCCACCGAAGCTGCCTCTGTCTGTGAAGTTTCTTCCAAAATTTCACAGACAGATTCACTCCTTTTTCTCTCTGATTCGTTCTGTATTCAAGAGGAAAACGTTGGTCTATCTATAGGCCAACGCAGAGAGAATTTAAGAGGAGTAATGACTGTCTTTACGAATCCATACGTTATGAATTCATAATGTTCGTTTCAAAAACAAACGTGGGGAAAAAACAGTAAATCCATCCGATAACAGCCGAATTTCAAAAATCAAATTTCACCGGAATGTAGCCGGTTCAAAACCGGACATTCCGGTCCAGACGGCAGAGCGGCCGGAGGCCAGACGGTGGCACGGTGTGGAGACGAAGCCGGGAGGAAGAAGACTCTGTTTTCTCCTCCCAGGCTTTTCTCCATCGTGGTTTACAAAAAAATCCTTAAGGGTCCATGAGGGGAAGTGGTCCACGGGACCATGGGAGTTTAAAAACAAGTCAGCCGTAACCATTTAAATGGGATTAGTCAAATAGGAAATGGGTTAGCCCATTTTGAAATAAAGCAAGCCTATTTGGTTCTCAACCAAATTGACAGCCCATTTGAATGATTTTTGACCCGAAAAAATTCCACATGAGTCCGACTCATGGGAGATTCAATTAGGTCCAGTTTCGGCTCGATCCAAGTCCGACTTAGATCAGAACAAATACGAAATTAAATTCCAATTAAATCATGATCGAGCCCAATTACACTAATTTAGACCCAATCAAATCCAATCTCAACAATTGAGTCCTAATCAAGTTCAATTATATTAATTAAAACTTGATTGACCCGAAATACAGACTTAATTAGTTGTTCATCCATGAAATTTAGCATGTACCTCATGTTCAGTGCTAGCTGAACATAGACAGAACCAAATTCCAAATGACCCACAATTTAATTCTTAATTAAATTGGGTCAAGACCTTCCTACTTAGCTTGACTAATGTGCGTGACTCCGATAGGTTCGAACACTAAGCCGGTAGTACATGGACTACTCCATGCACTAATCGAGGTGACTATCTAGCAATGATACCCGACGTCCGGATAGGTCGAATATGCAAAGCAACATTCAAGAACCTAGACGTATGGTTGTTGCATAATTCATCCATATGACCATCGATGCTCAAGGTGACCTCAGAGTGAACTGTCGAACTCTGGGTCCGGTCATTCATAGTGTATTTCACTTAATCAAATCAAATGACTTATCACTTGGTTTACCCTGGCCAAGGTTTTACTGAATTGAAATACAGTGAGACATCAACTCCTAAAATCTGGAGCGGTCAATCCCATCTTGACTCATACACAGACTTTGCGAGTACTTGACTGCACCCAGCATCTTTCCGATCCCTGAATTAGAAATTCAGGTCATCCAGTGCCTAAGTACAGTGAGTTGTTTGCAAGTCACCATGACAGTCTCAAGTCTAAGGGGTACTTATGCCCATACGTTTTACGAGCTAACTCCCGACAGTGGAGTGCTACGCAGGTGAGTCACTATTCAGTGACGATGTACTCCTACATCTCACCTGTATGCCATACAGTGTCTCCACACTCCTTGGTTTAAGAGGAAAACTAACTAAATGGCACACAACGACCTATACTTGACATAGCTATCGTCCAATTGACAGCTAATCATTTGGTTGCGAACTAGTTTAAGGACTACATGATAAAATCTCTTTTATCCACTAAATTAGTCCTAAGGACTTCATCACAATACATAGGAGTTCAATTTGAAGATGTAACACTTGTGATGAATAGAAAATTGCCAGAATAAATTTTTATTCATTTTAATAAAACATATACATAATCCAATTTCTTACAATTAAAAAATTGGCTTTGGGACACAATTTCCAACACTGGTTCCCTCTCGTTTCGGCCCAAATCGAGTAGTTTGAGCGCTACAACGAACCATATACAAAAGAAATATCAGGGAGTCAAATATAACACCTTTCCAACAAGCTACTGTTACACCTTTTTCTTTCCAAAGGATCTGAAATCTGATCATGAAGGTGGCGATTAATTTCGTTAGGGGTGTTTATTGGCCCAGCACCCAGTAAACTAGTTTCATCGAATAGATCAAGACCACAAGTGCATTTGGGAAATAAAAATCCCTCTTGGAGATTGAGCAACTTCAATTCCCAAAAATGTAAGTTCACCATAATCCTTGATATCCAGGACACCCGCCAAAAATTTCTTCACTCTAATAATCTGCTCAGAACTATCCTGTGTCAAAACTATATCATCAACATGAACGACCATGATGACAATGGATGCATCAGTTCATGAAATAAACACTAAATGGTTATGGACACTTCGTTGAAATCCTGTCTGTGTGAGGGCTCTGCTCCATCTCTTAAACCAGGCTGGAGGAGATTGTTTTAGTCAATATATAGCCTTCTTCAGGCAACAAACATGCCCAGCTAGAACATTTGGATATATCTTGGTGGTAAGTGCATGAATATATTCCCCCAAAGATGCCTATGGAGGCAGCCATTCTTCACTTCTAACTGGTACTATGGCCAAGCTTTTTGAACAGCCATAGCCAAGAGGACCTGAATAGAGTGCTATTTTACAGCAGGAGCAAAAATCTCCTGATAATTTACTCCTTCAATCCATGTAAATCTTTTTGCTACTAAGTGAGCTTTGTATCACTCAACTTAACCATCAGGCTGAAATTTAATTGTATACACCTGTCTACAGGTAGCAACTTTACCGCTAAAAGGTAGAGGAACAATTCATTTCTATATCCGTAGCTTCTTTCCACTTCGGATTAGACAAGGCCTTTGTAACTCTAGTCCTTACCCCTTTATGAAGAGCACTTGGCGGATCGGCTGAAGGAGAGTGAGAATTTGAAGCATCACTTGGAGTAGAGGAGGATATCTAGTGGTCATCAGCAGGTGGATCAATTACTAAGCGAGCATGCTAATTTCATACCTTAAATGCTTGGAAGAAGGGAAAAAGATCATAGAGAAAGAAGAGACAATCTGATTATACTTATGAAAAGGAAGCATGAGGAAGATGGTGTGTGAGAAAGAAGAGAGATTAATTCATATCTCTTCTCATCACTAATACGTTTTATATTACAATCTGATTATACTATGAAGACAAAAATCAATAGTAATAGGAGACAATATGCAATTATGCCAATCATGTAGAAGCTATAATCTGGCAGCATAAATAAGGAAAACATAAATCAATCAACATCACAAACAGGGAAAAAATTCTCTGCAAAAGTAAACAATAAAAAGCATCAGAAAAGCAGTATGTTTCAGAAAAGGAATTTTGTTGCAGGGTGGGGGGTAAGGGTGACTGATATTGGAATTAGTCAGACAAAGAAGGAATCCTACATACTTTCACAGAGAGCTACCCCAATTTAGAATACAATGACCTTCCTCAGAATGGCTTAGGGAAAAGAAAGCTCATCCTCAGTCACCATTTTCCAGATTCTTAACTGCTTGATCTTTATGTGATAAGCATGTTGAATGCCAAAATGTTTACCTATCCACCCTACTTACAATTGAACAGAGATTAGACACAATACAGTGTCAACTTTTTTCTAGTGCCGTTTTGATCAAGTACATTGTTCCACATGTATCAACCTCACTTTTGTTGACATATATCTGCTTGGTATATTTTGATTGCCCACAAGCCAAGGAATGACGACATTGACAATGTTCTTGAAACTGAAAGTTTTAAAGATTTTCCCACTCTAACCACATCAAATGGGCATTATAAAAAACTATTGCAGTCCTTCACACTATTTCTTATTCTTTTACTAATCCTTTCCTTTTCTTGTGATATTAGAATCTTTACATGGTGTTTTCTCAACAATTACCGTATCCTGTATAAATGAGTTATTTGTACATGGGCTGATACCAGATTCTTTTTTTTTTGCTTCTTTGGTGCTCTATTTATGGATCTGTATTATGTCATTTGTTAGGTGTATTATAGTTCAAATCTGTAATTGCGAGGGAGATTCACTGTTATTTGATTGCTAGAGTACTTGTCTATTCGTAATTATTCTGATCTTTGGTGACATTTTCTTCAGGAGGTCATTGTTGGTCCTGAAAATAGAACGGTATTATCTAATGACCACTTTTTAAGAGTAAATCTTATCGGTGATTTTGCTGGCTATACAAGTGTTCCATCATTTGAGGACTTCTATCTTGTAACCCCACGACTGGTATGTTGACAATTTGATGTGGTGTCTTGACAGTTTTTTCCCAGATTTTCAAAATTGCATATGCCTGGTTTCTATTTTTAGATATAGCCACTAGTTACCAAATTCTTTTTACTTAAATGCAACACCAGTACTAGATACTTGCTCTTACTCTTGATTTGCTTACAAACCTCTTCCTGGTTATTTTCCTTTTCTGCTAAAATTTCATTGTCTGTACCAACCTATATATAGTTAGTTTATGTTGTCTAATGCTTTGTAGTTATCTCACTATATGTCTTTAATTTCTCGAATTGCAAGAAGTTGAACAGTTACATTAACGGAGATTAAGATCCAAAACAAAGTAGAACTTGAATGGATAATAAGCAATGCAATTAAGTTGGAAAAAGAATAAAAATGAAAAGAAGGCCCTGAAGTTAATGGCCTATAGAAACCTAAAGTACATTTACATTATCTTGGATCTACTGTACAAAAGAGGGAGATAGGTGTATTTATGTCCCGCATTTTGAAGTCATGTATGAGTAGTTTGGGTTGTTTTGTCAAGAGGATATATTGTTCTCATTTTGAGTCTTATTTCTGATGATGGAGACATGAAGTTAGGGAGAAAAAGAAATAGAAAGATATTCGAGTTTTTTAGCACCTAAAGAAATCACTTACGTATCTCTCAGTATTATCCTCCGTAAAAGAATTAAAGTTCTATTTGGTGGCTTTTTCCTATGTATAAAGTTCAAGCCATAATCATGGAAATTCCAACCAAGACAAACAAATTCTATCCTTGATTAAAAACAAAAAATTATAAAGGTTTTATTTTGATGGCTATATAACTTATGCTGAGATGAGGAAGGAGGAAAGAAATTCTTTGTTCTAGTTTTCCCTATCTTTGGCCATTACTTATGCTTTTCAGTAATTCATTTTTTGAAAATCTCTAATTACGACTGGCTTAAAGATGGTTGACTTTGTAAGTTAAAAAGTCCTTTATTGTCTTGTTCTTTCAAATGACCGTATTTCTTTTTAATACTTGTTGCATATTATGCAACACAAGATTACAATGACTTAGGTAATTAAAGTGCGGGCAAGTCTTCCTCTCACTCTCTCAAGAAAAAAATACATTGTCTTATACTCTTATTTTAATAGGCATATTGGTGATTAGCACTTTCGTGGAACATGTATGTGACAGAGGATTTATAATTTGATGTCTTATGAGTTGACACCATCTACCATATTACATGCTAAACATTATTGCATTGAAGGGGGCTGCAGGTCAACCAGAAAATCTTGGAAGGAACTTCTCAAAGTGGATGCTATTGGAGAGAGTGCGATTCACATTAGATGGTCTTGAATGCAATAAAATTGGTGTTGGCTATGAAGCATATAGAAGCCAGCCAAACTTCTGCTCATCACCACTATGGAGTTGTTTGCATAATCAATTATGGAATTTTTGGGAAGTAAGTAAATTTTCAGATATATGTTTCCTACATCCATATTATATATAAGTATGTATATGTATTTGTATGTATGTGATATCCTTATATATGTGTATATGTATGTATATGTGTATGTATTTATGCATGTATGTTTGTATGTATGTATACGCAGAGAGAGTCCATTTACTCTCCCTTTGAAAGGATTGAGGCCTTAATCCATCCATCACAAAATCAATAATAAACATTCTAAATCAAGAATTCACACTGTTTATGATGATCTACACCTTGCAAGACATGCATGAACCAAAATTCAATAGATTTTGATGCTTGGCAACTATGAATCATGCGAAATATCATACCATTGAAACCAAGGACCGTCGAACCACTTCGAACTGGGAGCAGTTCGAGGCCTACTAGGCCGGACTAGCCAAGAATCGGGATGGTTCGCCTCCCCGATTCGATCCTAGCTGGAATCTGGCTTGAATTTGGTGGAACTATTTGGTTCCACTTGGTTTCATGTCATTTCAAGTTGTTCCGGACCGATCCGGGTGGTTCAATGGTTTATAATTTGAGTCGTGAGTCATGACTCATCTCTATTCTTCTCCCCTCTCTCTTGATCTTCCTCGCTTCTCCCCTCTCTCCCGATCCTTCTCTCTCATCTCTCTTCTCCCCTCTCTCCCTCTCTCCCAATCCTCCTCTGCTCTATCCCCTCTTCCCTCTTTCTCGATCCTTCTCTCTTCTCTCCCTTGTCCCCTCTCACAATCCTCCTCTGCCCTATCCCTTCTTCCTTCTCTCCTAACCATCCTCGCGTCCCATGAGTTAGACGTTTCTTGTCCATCCCTCCCTCCCTCTCTCTTCCCTTCTATTTCTCCTTGAAAAAAGCATGAGGTGGTCCTAAGAATAAGTTTGCATTAAGCATAAGGTGGTCATAGCTTTCTAGCATTAGCTATTTAATACCTTAACATTTCTAATTCATACCTAGGGTCTTATTAATACTTAAATCTTGTCCATAGCTAACTTATTCAATTGTTGTACAAATGACTCATTCCCATGAAGATCATACTCACACGTATCAATAGTTACCGACTTACCATAAAGCACTTAGCTCCCATATACAATAACTATGATTAAAGTGCAGCTGAGTTGGGGTGTTACAAAAGCATTCTATATTTGAACCTTTTGAAGCATAAAAAACTGATCTCCAGAAAAAATAATGTTTGGTTTTAAAGTAGTTTTTGCAATGTAGATCATGATCAATAGGGCGGATCCTCCATATCAAATCTCCATCATTGAGTTTGGATTGATTGGAGTGAGCCCTTAACCCTTCTAGTAATGAATAAGTTGTCTATGTTGTTTGAATGAAATTCTTATTCTTTCTTAGTTTATTGTATTTGGTATGTTAGTTATTGAGTCTATACTTTCCATAAGGAACTATTAGAATGTCAAATTAATATTTTGCTTGACTATTATAATAAATGATCTCATATAACATGTGTTTATTTTAATACTTATCTTTGTGTTTTATGATACATCGGGGAACCATTTCATTGTGTAACTACAACATTAAGTGTTAAAATTTCATCTGTACCATAACATCCCTAGATATGTACTATCCATGTTGGCATGTTGTTAATAGAAGACCAGGATTTATAACTTCATAATGTGTGTATCAACCCTTTCTAATGTCTCAGTCCATATCAATGCATCACTTTGATGCACTAAGATTTATTCTAGTATATTATGGTATGGGCTTATGATGTATTCTCACTTTTTATACCCTTAGGCAGATCGTCCACCATTTGAATAGCCTTTCATTCTATTCAAGGATTTTTCCCTATCTTTTTTCTTCATTTGATGAGGACTTGAAGATGATTTGCACATTGAAATAATAATAAATGTTAATTTTATATGGGATAATAGTTTAAAAATCATGGTATATCATAGTATATTAGCTTCACACACTACTATTATTTGAGCTTTTTCATGATACAAATGATGTCTATATGATATCTAAAATATGTTGTTAACATGCAAGCATGTTTGTTGTGTCAGCAATATTAATTTGTATGATGAATCACTTTAAGTTGTGTGATGTATCTCTAATATTAAATTACAGGCGTCTTTTTGCTTATCTGTGTGCAAGGTCCACCGAACCGATACCGAAATCCGTACCGGTCGGTGCCCATTACGATTCGGTACTGTATCGAACCGATACGGATAGGGCGTGCTGATTCACGGTCTAGCACACCCATTTTTTTTGAATTTTTCAAAAATATTTAATTGGTAATCATTCTTTTTGAACTTTTTTAATAATTTTAAGTCTAATTTGATGTTTTTTGATATTTTATTGATATTTTTTGATATTGTTTGATATTTCTATGATCCCGGTTTAACCTAGATGATGCATTTTGTTGCTTTAAAATGATATAAATTATAAAATGAACAATATAAAATATTCTCAAATCAAGTAGTGACGTAAAAATTAAAAAATAATACAATTAATTACATATATTTAAAGTCCAACATACATATTGATATCTAAAATCGGGTCGAGTGATGATGCCTCTCGTAGATATCCAGATCATCAGCATAGTCAAAAGGCACATCAGCCCACCCCTTTAATTAAGCGGCGTTGTAGTCTTGTATGTTCATCTCATAAAGAATGAGCGTTGGGTTATAAGCACTCTGAGATCTCTCACTGAAGCTTTGGCTCTAAGAGGTGTCCTTTGGCTGATAATATGACTATGAAGGGGCCCACTGAATATGCCAGCATCAAAATTCGATCCGTAAGATGCTTCGGATTGCGTAGCATAGTAGACACTGAAAGATGCTTTAAATGCACCATGACCATATCCGTATCTGTATTGGTCATAGGCTGCCTGTGGCTGCGGATAATAGGATCCAGTATATGACTCGAAATCTGATACATTTATGGATCCTACTCCACGTGCGAGGTCATCTGTAGTTGTGTCGTGTCCTTCTGAATGACCTCGAGGAGCTCGTCTCCTATATGCAATCATATTCTCACGGGCTCTACCAGATTGTGTATCGTGGTCCCTATTCTATGTAGCATGCATAAACTAGGACTCGCCGGTGAATCGAAGACCACTCTGCGGTTGTGTCTCATAAACAGTGGTCTTCTGTCCTCCACTTTCTCTCTGACCAGTAGATCTATGACCACCAGAACTGCTATCGCTGCTATTCCTAGTTTCTGAATCTGAGTGTATTGACTCCTCCTCAACACTTTCTATTGGGGCTACAGGTGCTTTTTGTTTTTTTTTTTGGTGGCTGATGCTTTAAAAGCATCAGGTGTAGTCTACAGTGTCAATCCTGTTCACAATCGGATTGATTCGGTGCGAACCGACTGGTTGGCACTGAGTCTGCACCGAATTGACCGAACCGACCGGTTCAGACATTTACCGGCTGGTTCCGATCAGTAAATTATTAGTTCTAGCTAGCTCGGTAGAGGTTCCGGCCGGTACGGGGCCAGAACCGAATGTATTAGGCGAACTGATCCAGTTTCACACCGGGTCGGTTCAACACTACCTGAATCGGGCGGTTCAGCCTGTTTCGATAGATCTTGTCTGTGTATCTATTAGCCTCTATTCATAAGTTTCCGTTGTATGCCCTCTTTTTTCTCTAAAATTCAGGGTGCTTGGTTTAAGAATCCTTAGATTTAAAGAAAGAGAAGGGGGAATGATCAAGAGAAAATAAGGCTTTATTTCGCAAGATAGTTGAATCAAAATTAGACTCAAATCAGACGGGGCTTGATCCATTCATTCTTCTTGTATGGATCGCACATGCTCGAAAGCTACTATCTTGAGATACAATCAACATTTGTATTGAGGACTATTTATGATCCTAAATTTTATAAATTAGTTAAAGTTTTTCATAGTTTAAAATATTTCTTATATTAAATATTGAATAACATAACATGTCTTAACATCTTAGTTGGAGATTATTTTACATTTATATTTCTATACCAATCCATGCCAAGTGCCTACAAATATGATATGATGTGCACTATTCCATCCTTTGACCAACACAAGCATGATAAGCAATAATTTAATCTGCATATGACAAGCTATAGTACCTTTTAATATATGCATATTGCATGTTTATACTAAAATGTGTGAAACTTTAAGTATCACTAAAGGGGGACTAACTCATGTCCAATTTGTTTTGGTTTGGAGTGCTTTGCAACATTATGGTGTTATTTCAAGTTTTCAACCAATTGACAATGTCTGCATGAGGGATCTAGGACTCTTTATTAACTTTTCTCAAACAGGCTGACCAAAATCGAATAAGTAGGAATCAACTACCACAATATGTTGTCGAGCGAAGGTTCGAAAGAATCAACCAACATCCAGTTATGTTCTTATAATTTTATTATCCCTTTTAAAATTGATTTTATTTTCTGAATTTTGGACATTCATTTGAACTTCTATTCCAACTTTTTGCAGAATGCAGGATCTCATTCATTTTCTGTCGGAATCACTGAAGTCCTTAACACTAATTTACTTATAGAACTGAATGCTGATGATATAGAATATGTTTATCAAAGGTATCCAGCTAATTGTTCAGTACATAGTACTAAAAGACACCTATGTTTTACTTTTTGTGATCATGGATCATCTTCAAGCAATTAGTCCATTTTATAAATTGATATTTGCATTTGTCTCTCATGCTTGCATACTCATGCACATGTAAATAGTTACAAATACATATATTTGTTCTTTATATTAAGGAGAAGTCCATATTTCTTTTGATAAAAATTAAATCATCACTGTACAAGAGGAAGAGGGCAACAAAATTAATTATTTGGCGGTTATGCATGATACTTGCCATGCCTGTTTTATAAACATGACTTTTGTCATCCTCATTTTCTTTAGCATCAAGTTAATGTATTGCTGCACAACAATCTGAAGCATGATTTTGCTTCTAATGAACACATTCTGCCTTATTATGTTAAAACTCTCATCTATTAGCACCTTGGCACTATCATCTCTTCTTAGTACTGTTGATATCACATCTCATAAAAGCAAGATTGTTGCTGCTTGATGCATATACTAACTAAAGACAATCTTCTAACATGCTGAAAAAAAAAGTTGATCTTCTAATATGCTTGATGCATTTATTGTCTTTGACCAACCATAGGATGCCACCCTGAGGTCCCAACTTATTCAAATCCCGATATGTTATCATCAAAATTGATCTAAATACCATTAATATTTAATGTTTTTAATAAAATGCATATGAACTGACAAAGTATAAATAAAAAAATATTAGAATCAATAATGTCTATAATAGAAATATATTTACAACCTTAATCATAGGTTCCACACATAATGCTATATCTTCAAAGTTACAAACCGAGACATTACCCATGTCATTCTGATCATTGGATCCAAATGTTAACCTCCAAAATAGCGAATCCACTTCTTCAAATAAACCCACTAGAGCCCTCACTAATCATTGTGAAAATTGTGTAATAAATGAAGTAAGCCACAAAGCTTAGTAAGTTCCTAGCATGATCTAAAACCCTTAAGGGTCACAAAATAACAAATGACTTGAAAAGAAAACATTTTATCATAATTATTAATGGAAAGCTCATGTGGAAATTCACTGAAATCGTTTGTTATAAAACCTCCTAACCAAAATTTTCAATGATAAATAGCATGTGATACAAGGTTTAAATTAAATTTTGGAAAGAGCATAAATAATTTACAAAAAAATCATAAGCTGAACACTTGTTAGAAATCAAATGGCCAAAACACAATATGTATTTTGAAAAGCTCCTGTATTTCACATAATATCATATTTCTCTTACAACGTTTGACTTATATCTTGAGACCACATAAATACTTGCTGTATATGAGCCCATATAAATCCTCATTGGTGAACCAGCAATCCAGATGAGGCCACATAAATCCTCCCTGCTAATGCCGATGAGGCCTTAAAAGGTCCTTGAGGTCCATATATGCCTTCAAATCCTCATCCATAAATTGAATGCTTCCATATAGACACCTCGCTAGATGTTTGAAGAAATCCTTGTCGAAGGAGGCCAAATATACCACCTGGCTACAACTTCACATGTCTTTCAAATTTATTATATTCCCAATTTATAAAACATGGCAAATGCTTTACAAAATGCTCCAAAGATACCAATTGATGTAGGTATTCAAAAATATGAAATTTCAAGTTATAACCAGTCTTCTATTGGTGACCCATGGTCTAACTCAAACCAAGAACTGCGATCCAGCCAAAAATAGGGTAAGTCGGTCAATGGGTTCAGAACATTGGTTATAACATACACATGCACATTCCAAAATATCAATTCAAAATCTCATATAAGTTCAGATTTTCCATATTAATAGCAAAGCATAGTTTCAATTTAGGATAATTCCAAATTTCCCGAGAATAAGTAAATATGAAGTCTTTGCAACAAGTTTTAAGTTTTGATTCATGAAAAAGAAATAAAACTAAAGCTGATTTAAAGAATCCAGAACTCAAAAGTACTCCTAAGTTTGAAACAATCTTGTGGTTCAAAACTTTTGAAACAACAAATGAACTTTAAATGGAATCAAAATTTGAAAGGCAAAGAAACCCTAAATAAAAACTAATTAGAGTCTATTGTATTTAAAACAATTATTAGGTTTAGAATCGTCAATTCAAAGAACATAGCTTCAAAAGTACAAAACTTAATTCAAGACACGAAAAGATTACTCAGAAGGGAAGTCATAGCTATCGGAAAAGAATGTTCAATTTGGCAATGCAAAACAATGTATAAGCTCATATGAAATAAAAACACTAGTTAAATCTATATGGTCATGGAGAAAGGTTTACTTATCCTATAATGCAAAAGAAAGCTCAAATATCTTTATTCTTTCCACATATTTTGTAGAGTCTCATAGTATCTTTCATGAATGTTTTAAATCAGATGTACCCGAATTTTATTACAACACTTCACAAAATATTCTGTTATAACTTTCATTTAAGACTCTGAAATATACAATTTAAGAATGGGCGACAAGAGTAGGAAGGATAAGAAGTTTGGGTAGGGGATTTGCAAAAAGAATCAGTAATTCCTTGCAAGTTGAAATGTCTCCATGACACAATTTTGCTACTTGGGGGCAAGCCGTAAGAATCAGATCTAGAAAATATATCTTCTAAAGGTCAGTTAAGAATATGTTCCTGAATAAAATGTTTGCCTATGTGACACCTCCTGCATTGGGACATTGCCTATTCAAATAGGATTTGAAGATTTGATTTGTCTGGAGAAACAGGCTTTTTCTCTGATTGTTTAAATAAATAATCCTGGTTCTGCTACAATATTGTTTAAGAATAAGCATCAAGCACATAATTTGGCATACCTACATCATATTTGTGCTTGTGGTGATGTTCACTGTCAAATGCTGAAAATAATTCCTATCTATGATTATTTCTTGTGCATGATGATATAACTTCAAAATTCAAAATATCTCATTTCATTATCATAAGTTATTCACAATATTTTGTTTGGAGAGAAAATAAAAATAGCTAGTGTATATTTAAACAATCCACTAACATGATTATGCTTCTTTCTGTACCTACACATGCCAGCTTGCAGGCAGAATAAATTATAATTTGAAGTGTTTTCTTCCCTTTTTTTAAAGTGGTAATCACATGCCAAGCAAGGTTGAAAAGCTCAAAATGGTGGCGGGCAGTCTTTTAAATTTTTATCAAATGAATGAAGGGAATTTAATAAATGTAGATAGGATGTTCTTTAGGTGTTTTTGATTAAAACTGGTACAAACAAACCAAGATTTAAATAGCAGATGAATAGAGATTGGTGATATACCATATGTTAATTGATAAACTAAGATGGGACACTTGTTGATGAGCAGAAAAAGAGAGACTAGATATATCACCCTGTTAAAATGTTTTGGAAGTTGTTAGCTCCATTTGTTCTACAAATTATCTAGCAATTGATGAGCTCTCCATTGGTTCTATGAATTTCTCATTTCTAGAAATTTTCTAAGAAAGAAATTCTGTCAAGGTTACGGTCACAATGCTCAACCTGGTACTTTGTCATAGCGCAAACAACCTTGAGCTGTCTATCCATGAGGCCTTGAGCCCACCGCTTTCCCACCTTTAAAATACTCCCATCTTTTATTAAATAGAACTCATTTCTCTAAGACAGAAAAACAAGAGAACTGCACCTCCCAAAAATTGGAGTGGTGTTTGTCAGGTGACATAATTAATAGAGTTTTTTTTAATCAAGCAGGGGTGAGTTAAAAACAAGAAAACTGCACCTCCAGAAATCGGACTGGTGTTTGTCAGGTGACATAATTAATAGATTTTTTTTAATCAGGTGGGGCCATTGATTCAACTCACATGCATCACACCTCCCAATGCTAGTTTCATGGGTCATTTACCAAATGAAATGGTTATATGCTTCCTGATCGATTTCAAAGTTATATGTTTTGAATGAGTCATCTTAAATCTCTCTCTCTCTCTCTCTCTCTCTCTCTATATATATATATATATATATATATTATATATATATCAGAAATGTCTTGTAACAAAGTGAATTCATTTAAGTAGGGTAATATCTCAATGTATGTGCTTATACGACTAGTCTAGGATTTGCATCTAGGGATGCAACTAGTGTTATGCTCAACCTAAACTTGCACTCCCAACCCACTTATTGGATAGGGCTGCATTGACGTTTTATTGATAGCGGCTAGGCTTAGAAATCCCGACATATCTCTAATCCAACTCCACCCGACCCAACCTAATCTATGAAGAAATAAATAATTCATATTCATGTTTTCAATTCATATTCATGCTTCATATAGGTTACTTATATGTTTGACCTTGTTAAATTATATGTATCAAGAAATTGATGAATGGTTGAGGCCTCAATCTAACGTATCAATCCAACTAAAATGTCCCAAAACCTTCCCCCTATCTTTAAAATTTCTATTAAGCCTAATCTAACTTGATTACCATGACACAACCAAACCAACCTGACTAACTAAACTAACCTAAATTTAGCTTAAGATGGGATTGGGTTGGTTTAGGTTACAGAAAACCCAACCTGAGACTTGGTTAGGTTTGGTTGGGTTAGGGTTTGCCCTTAGCCCAACCCATGTCCAAGTTGCACCCTATCTCCATCTGACACTTTGGACTTTTAAACTGGTATAAATACTCTATAAAATTAAGTATGGCCAACATCTAGGTATGGATAGATGAGAATTATATATATGCTAATGATTCAATTCTTAATCTATACAATATTAGGGGTACTTTACATTATTGTTGGACATATTTTTTAAGTTGAATTGTTCATTTAAATTTATATTCTTAAATACCTTGGTTCTTCTCCAATTGTTTCCTCACTCTGTTTATGTTGTTACCAAGTTGGATCATCGTGCTATAATTTTAACAATTATCATTTTCTTACAGGAGTCCTGGCAAGATCTTAAACATCAATATACCTACATTTGAAGCACTAACTCAATTTGGTATTGCTACAATAACAGCTAAGAACATTGGCAAACTGGAAGCATCATATAGCTTAACGGTATATTATGTCCTACCGGGTTTTCATTCCAACATTTTTATTCACTTGGCTGTACTTGATGATGAACTTTGCAAAAAAAAATGTGGTTAGCTGAACTTTTTGATGAAGAGAGTCTAATGTTTTATTTTTATTGTTTTGAACTCATGATCCAATCAAGTATTTAAATGCCACTAGTATGAGGCATGCTGGCAAGTGCCTCGCATGGCACATGCTATATCATGACAAAATAAAAATATTAAACAGAATAAGCTAAAGTCATTTTTGATTAAAAGATAAATAGGGACTTGCTAGGTGTTTTGCTGACCTAATGCGGGTGCCAGTTTTGCTGATGTAGGGACTTATGAGGTGCTTTTCAAGAAAGAATTTGCAAAAACTGCCATCATTTTAGGATTGTGGCCTTGAAGGGTAAAATGATAGACACATAATGGAGATTTATTTCACACTTTGCATTCTGCCAACAAACAATTGTTTACCTGATGTATCCAAGTTTGTATGGGCATGCTTTCCATTTGAATACCCATAAAAGTGGGGAAATTGACCGCAAATATTTTAATCTGTCTTATTGGTTCCCATTCTCCTCCATTCTAAAATTGTTTCCTCACATCGTATCAATGCAAATTCTTGATTGTACTTGATACTTTTTAAGTTCAAACTTTCTTATGTGATCCTTCAGTTGGTCCTCTTATGCCATATGCATTAAACTTAATTTCAATTTTTCAATAATTGGTTGTCGCAAGGACAACAAGACAAACATTCATACTTTCATATATCTAATAATGTGCACATATTGTTTTGTAGTGGTTTATTTTCTCACATAATAAGAATTAAGAACTGAAATTTATGCATGACGTGTCAGAATTAGGAACACTTCTCTTATCATGTTATATAGTGATTTCTTATTTTCATAATTCTATTTAAACTAATGATTTGCATCTTGCAGTTTGATTGCCATCCTGGTGTCAGTTATATGGAGGTATGTTTCATCTTTAGTATAATATTTATTATGTTTCCATGAAATTATACTGCAGTGAGATGATATGTTTCTGTTAGTGATTTTTACCCTTGAAAAAAATCAAATAGAAGACATCTATATTCTAGATGCCATTGAGTGGGTCTTGTAATTAGTAACATGTGAATTCATTTTGAGACTCCATGGTTGTGAAAGTAGACGATTGTCTTCTGCTCTTTATTGTTTTTCACCTGCTAAAACCTTTGTAACATTTTGTGCTTCATAGTAGAAGAAAACAGATTTTCCCACATAATATGCATATGCTCACTGCACAGTCATACTCTTTAAGAGTTTATTGTAGATAGTAAATATTTCATTTGTATGTTATAATATAATCTTTTACATCATTATGCGTGAAGTATTATGTTTCGTAGATGGATCCATTTCTTTGCTGCACTACCAATATTCTAAAACTAGATTTTGTACTCTAGAAAATGTTTGAGCAAATAAGATCATATACAACATTGTACTTTATGCAAATGCATGCTGGACATATTTTGTATTTTTTATTCTTTGTGTAGTTGTGCGATTATTAATAATCGGAACAAAGTTTCTCACAGCTTGTCCCACTTATAACATGGTATGTCTAAGCAAACCATTGGCCTTCTGTGAGAAGTTTAAAGCATGTCAAGGATGATTCAAGCATTTATCATTACATGTAATTGATCTTCAAATCAAAGCATCTACTCCAAGCTTGTTCCAATGTCACACCTGGCCACTAAAGTGAATTGTAAATTTTGGTAACTCGCATATTAAGTTGATCAGATCTTATTAAGTTAATCATATCCGCCTTTTGACCGGTTTTCCTTTGCAAGATGTCACATTGCCATTTTTCTCTATTCTGTGTCCTTTCGGTAGCACATCTTTTCTAATACTAAAATTGAGCATATTGTAGTTGATGTTGCCCTTTGTCTAATCCCTCTATCATCTTTCATGCCATGCATAATTCTAATTTTCCAAAAAGCAACTCTTTTTCTTAATTTTTTGCACCATCTTGTTGTGAAGGTGGTACTTGCTATTATGTTATATTCATAGGTAGCTTCTCCCACTTGGCTTTATTTTGAGGAACATTTATCTGAATATTTAATTCCATTGTCTTATAATGATTTATATTAAATTTCTAAAGTTGTTGATGTCATGCACTGTTACTATTATGAAACTTATACCTTTCATGGATCCCACCTTGTTTTACCTTTCCTAAGGCATCTTGTCTTAGCCTTCATTGTCTCAGTTATTGATAGAATAATGTTGTTGATATAAAACCATCACATCCTTGGGATGGCTGACCAAACTCTTGTTTATTTATTTCTGCTCAATGAATAATATGATTAACTAAGGTCGGTGGAACCGGCTCGAACCGGGCAGTCCAATCATACCAAGCCATCCCGACGGCAGATCGGGATGGTTCCGGCAATGGAAACGAAACTGTTGCCGGAGGGGCAGAAGGAGAAGGAAAGAGAGGAAAAGAGAGAGTAAGCAGGGGAGGGAGGGAGAGGGGGAGAAAATCATCTTGAGCTCAACCATTTTAACAATGAGACTCTTAAATGTAATGTAGTTAGTAGCAGATCATGTCACACCAGGCCTACCTCAGCAGCTCCCCCTGTGTGCGCAACTTCACTAGTAGTAGTACCTAGTGATTTTTATAGAGGTGTATTTAGATATAGATTACCTACTCTCCACTACTAGATGCACTCATGGCAAGCTGTCAATCTCCTTAAGCACGATGTCTATGCAAATGCTGGACATGGGATCCAAGACATGTGTTTCCTTTTCTCCATTAGATTATTTTCTGCTTGAAAATTAATCACCTGAACAGCATATGATTAATTGTCTCCATTAGCTTTAAGATATATGAGGTGTCATGAACCTCATTAGAAGTATCTGCTAACTTATGGAAGACCATTGACCTTTCATAGTCACCAAGAAGTTGATGATGTTTCTTTTGGTTGGCCCCATCACACATCAGTGTCATCCTGTATGCACCCAGTTGTGCTTGCGTTCCTTCTAAGCAGATCAACATCTAAGGTGCATCCTAGGACCTTTAGTCACTGGTCCAATCTGAGGTTGGCAGTATGGATTGGGGCCACATGTCCTTAATCCTCCTTATAAAGAGTCACTTGCCCAGGCTTCTTTGAGATAACTTTATTTGGCCTCCACTGGTAAAATGATGTCTAGTTAAAAGGGGTTTTATTCCTGTAGACCTGCATAACTTGTTCCAGAAAAATGTAGGCTATTTTGTTGGAATACCTCCATATTCCACCAGCTATCCCAACTTATCCTACAACAAAAGAAAGCTTATAGGTCAAACTAGTCAAAAAAAAAGAAAAGAAAATATTCCAAATGTTCTTATTAACAACTGAAAGGCCATTTTGGATCTATCATGCTTATAGTAGTAAAATATTTCCAATGCTCTTTATTTCGATGGAATAGAAGGCTATTTTTTAATTAAGCATGCCAATGCACATTCTTGTACTAATTATTAAAATTGTTGATTCAAATTCTTTCAATGATTTTATTTTATAAATGATTTTTCCAAATAACTGCAGGAACAATTCTTTATAATGAAACCTGATGAAGTTGTTACTCGCTCATTTTACATATATCCAAATACAGATCAAGCTTCAAAGTATCATTGTGCAGGTATGCTGTGATGGCCAGAAGAGAAACAAGCAGTACCAATATTTCATTTGCTTTGTCTATTGCATTTTTTTTTCAAATGGTTGTAAGTTTGTATGCTTGTATTTCAAATACCACTCCCTGAGTGCAGCTATTCTCAAGGCTTCAGATTTTGCTGAAGTTGATCGAGCAGAGTGCCAATTCACCACTACAGCTACCATTCTTGAAAATGGATCACAGGTTTCTCAAACAGTGCCTCGAGTTTTTTTCTTATTGAGTTGCCTGTTCATTTTTCGTTCTATAATTGTTGATCCAGCATCTAATTTTGAACAAGTAACAACCATTTAACCTTTTTTTGTGCATTTCTTTATTGACTCCTGTTGAATATTCATGGAGTAAGTTACTTATGGTGGTCCCTAATATGATTAGAAGAATTTGGATGGAAAATTACTGCTAAATGATGCATATGGAGGAGATTCATAGGTATATCATATAAGACAAACAATTAGAGCAAACTGTTGTCTGGCTTGGAATATTGGGCAAGAGAGCCACATTCATAGTCTGACTGTAATAGAGATTGGGCTTCTGAGGTGGAAGTGTGATATAGCTAGAAGGGATGAGATTACGAATGAAGAATAGGGAAAACCAAAAGTTCTTATAAAGGTTTAGAATGCAACATGATGCATTTATTGAGAAGTCTGGTCAATTTGCAATCTACTATGTACTTTTTCAAGTTTCTTTAGTTGATGAAACTTCATCTGTTGATGGGATTTGCAAGGCACAGATATCCTCAAGGTCCTTGAAGGAAAAACCATAAAAAACTTAACACTTCCATGATGAGATTGACTAAACATCGACCTAGGTCAAATCAATTTGCTTTGCAAAATCACCATAACCAAGCATTTTCAGCATAACTATATTTGTCAGTACCATTTTAGCAAGTTTTCATTCTCGATAGTCAATACAACTATTTTTTCCAATTTAATAATCTACAATGTTGCAGATTGTTCCAGCTAATGAATCAAAGGAACATGGTATAAAAGGATTTTTTGAATCTATCAAGAACATGTGGAATTCAATATGGGTTGGTTTGGTCGATTTCTTTACTGGTAAAACATGCAGGTATGCCTTTTCTAATTTTCTTATTCTAGTTTCTTTCATCCAATAGCAGCAACTGACTTTCTTCTTTCTTAAACAAAGTCATGCTTTTTCTTGCGATTGTTTTTCACATTCACGAGAGCTTTTGAGTTTTTTTTTTTTTGTTGGATCCTTTGAAAATGATACTTAAGACCTTCCATTAATTGACCCCTGATTATGAAGTACATTATATCAATTCCTGGATAATAGAGAAAACTTGAAAAATGTATATATAGTATGCAGTCATTTTGAAAGTTATGGTATCAGCTTGCAGTTTGTGTAGCAAAGGATAAGAATGTGCATGATGTTATCTTCTGAATGTGACAAATCAAACAACATTGGTTGAATGATGGACAGCTTACATGTTTTGGGAGTCCCTTGAAGTATCTTTAGACCTAATTTCGAAATGGGATAGGATTGTTAGGTTAAAATTTGATGTGCACAAAAGATGCAGTTAATTTCATTTTATAATGGGATTAGTCTTAATTTGTGTTTGCATAAAATGATTTTATCCCCATTTAATTACATAGTACTATGGTACAGCCGATTGAACTGTAGTTACTTTTTATTGAATAAAACATACATCCCTTTCTTTTCTCTTATTGATTGATAATGGATTTCTGTTCCTTTCAAACATAAGCTGGGATAAAAGGATGGAATATCTTCATTCCACCATACTTATGAAATTAGATTATCCTACAATGAAGATTGTTGACCAACTGTCAGGTATAACAATCCTGATTCTTTTTTTCTGGCATATATCCAGGGAATGACTGGCCTTCTCCAGGGTTTATCACCTTTCTGATCTACGCATTAAAAATTCTGACATATTAGAACCAGTTTAAAGTGCCTTTATCAGTTTGAATTAGATAATCACCTGACTTTATCACCTTTTTGACACAGGCCATAGAAATTTTGAGATATTAGAATGAGTTTAAAGTGACTTGATCAGGTAAATCACCTTTTTGAGATGGTGTCAGTTTGTGTAACAAACTAATCATCCAGGCATTTGAATGGAACTTCAATGCATCCAAACTCATAATTACATATTTGTGATTTTAAAAAGCAGCTTATTTCCTGGTAATTATAATTAATGTATAAAGATGTCTCATGAATTTTTGGATAAAATAAAAGATTTTCTTATGTTGTACTATGCAATTCTCGATTATGAATCGAATTGATAGATCAGATATTGTTATTCATAAAAGGCAGAAATGGCTATGTGAATTAGAATATTTTTCCCCAGTTGATACTAATCTATGACTTATTGTGTAGAAATTATTTTCATGTAAAAGAGTCAAACTTAGGAATCTTTTTGTTGCATTTAAATATAATATACTCATAGATGTTGTGAGATGAGTGCTGACTTACAGTAATGGTGAAATCTCGGTAAAAAAATATAAGCTAAAAAAATGGTGAAATTGTCATTACAAGGAGAGCTAAAGTGAAAAGGAAGCATACTATGGTATAAAAAAGACAACTGAGAATGAGACAGTGCTTTGCTGCAATTTAAAATGTCAAGGCATTAGCATTGACACTTATCAAACATTCAATCATTGCGAACAAATGCTAACAACTTTTTCAAACTTATGGTGGATCAGATGAAATCAGTTGAGGAATATTGTAAAAAAAAGTGATATTTGATGAAGTTGTGATCACCTATACTAGGGTATGCCATATGCTAGGAACATAATGATCGAAATGCAGAGACACTGAGCTTCAAAAACATTCCACTCTGGAGTTTCAGTTATATATTAGAATAGAGATGCTCAATATTCAAAAATGGAAACCAAATTGTATTCAACTTGTATTTGTAAATACTTTTGTAGTAGCAATGCAGTAGGGTTTCTCTAAGAGTGTTGGTGACCAAAAAATTGAACTTCCGTGGCAGAGTCTTACTACATATAGCCATCGAAATCAATAAACAGCAGAAATCAAAGCTCGATCCAAAAATTAAAGGTGGAAGAATCGAAGTTGTGGCATGAATTATGTTTGTATAACCAATACTTTAAATTTCAAGCTTGAAATTAAACCAAGCTGGGTTAGAGCACGATTTCAGGGTATCAAGCCATTTGAAATAGGCTCTTTCACTCAGCTCCATAGGCTCAATCAAGCTTGATTAAAAGAGAAACAGGGAACGAGTCAAGCTTGCTTCTGCATTTCACGCTTGAAAATAACTTCTGATTGAGCTTGATTAGTTGGCTGATTGAGCACTCTCATAGTATCTCAGCCTATAAAGAATGTTTAAAATGATTCTTCCTCCTTTTGATGATCAAGGCATCCATGTTCTTTTCTCATACATGTTAAACGGCATGCTTATTTTATATAGCTTACCTCATTTGTGGACTGATGGACATGTTAAGTCTAGTTTCTATTTTTCTATTTATGTTGATAAAATGAAGTTTTCTCCTTGCTGCACATCTAACATTCAATTTTCTTTGAGACAGAAGTAAATGCTCGAATTTCTTTGATTTCAATTGCCACATAAAATATATATGTGTGGGTTGGATATTAATGTTTGGGCTACTTCTAGCAATTTTTCCAACAGGTATTGTCCATCATCTCAGTAACCATTCCGCTATGGCAGTTATCCATACATATCAAAATTTTACAATGGGCTGTATCTGGTTTTGCAGTTGTTATGCTTCTGTGGCTGTTACATCAGAAAGGATTTTTTGATCCACTTTATGATTGGTGGGATGATCGATTTGGAGATGGAAATCAAAGAAACAGATTTTATTCAATGCATGGAAAACATACCAACCAGTCTCGCATTCGATACCATGAAGATAATGGCCACCGTGTGCATCACAAAGACAGGCTACATCCTTCCTATGTGCAAAGGAAGCAAAATAGTAGGCATACTCACCATTTGCTTCACAAGCAACCTGAGTGGGCAGTGAGTGATCATTCCCATCTCAAACATGATACTCAGCTACGTGCTCATAAACAGAGGCACAAACATAAGCATAATAAGGACGTATTAAATTCTCGGCAAAGCTACAACTTGAGTTGGAATGGGGCACCATCAAGAGAGATGGGTGCTACGAGAGATGAAGGAACAAAATATAATGAAGAGAAACTAGTGAGGCAAAAACATGTTCATGGTAGGGTTCATGGAGAACATCTTCGTTCAAAAAAATATGGGGAAGATAGTTGGAACCTAATGTGATACTGTGTTTTTGATATCATGTTGCTTTGATCTTACAATTTTTCATTCTCTAGTATTCTCAGTGGAGATGGTAAAAAACATTTATGTGAATTCGTGTAATCCCATAATAAGAATATGGGATTGGTAAGACCCATACCAATCCCATTCACTAGCTCAATCAGAACCACTCCTCAAAATCTCCTCCCTCTTCAGCCCACTGCATACCCCCATCAACTGGTGGAAAATTGGAGAAAATGAAAACTACAGGAAGAAAGAACATTAGCGGACTCCTCCTTCACTTCGCAGAAAAGTAAAGTAAAAAAAAAAGAAAGAAAACAAAAGACATGCCTTTCGGTGCATTCACGTTGGCAAACATCTGAAAGTTAAAAAGATCCAGTTTATTTAACCAAAATCTCCAAAGCTGGGATTCCCTTCTCATACTTATTTTTATACGGACGGCTGAGAACTTAGAATGAAGAAATGATTCGCTGGATCCGCTGTTTCCTGTATCCCCTTTCCGTCCACGCCACCACATCTTTCCGATCTCCTCTCTCCTCTTTCCTCTCTCTCTCTCACCCTCTTTCCACCTGCTGACTTTGACGTGCTCCACCCATCCCACCAAACACCAACATCTCACCGTACAGATCTCACCCAATTTTACACCAACAGCCGTGTCCAGCCCATCGGACGGCCATGATCTGTGGACCCCACGCCCCGTCCCCTCAGGCTCCCTGGGGCCCACCGCTTTCTTTCCGGGGTATCTTTTCAAGCCTTGGATCTCAAGTTAAGAAATCTTATTCCCCCGGAGATATTGCCATGCGGCCCAAATAATGTTACCGAAACTATCGATACGGACACATTTCACGAGTAGACTGGGTAGTAGAAGTTACTATCCAGTCACCGTTCGCCACGTGGTGTGGTTGTTTGGTAAGGTTGCGATTTGAAGCATTTTTCAATCCCCCATCGGTTTCGTAGAAGTTTGTGGAATTTGGAAACCCACGGCTTTTCCTTCTTTTTCTCTCTCTCTATCCCACCGCTTTGAACTGCTGGCAAACTGGAGAATTTAGCCATCCCTCTCCTTCTACCCTCCATTCTCGTTCTCCCTCTCGCTTTCTATTGTGGATTGAGGTGAGAGAAACTCTAGGTGGGATCTTGGGCGAATTCCGAGAATGGCGAGGCCGCCGCAGGACGCGATCGAGACCTTCATGAGCATCACCGGCGCCTCGGAGGCGGTCGCGCTGCAGAAGCTCGAGGTGAGCTGTTCGATTCTTCCGATCGCCGCTCTTCTCTTTGTCTCTTTCTAGCAATCTAAGGTTTCGGCTCTGATGGGAATTATGTATTAGCGTTTTGGTCTGGTTATTGCTAATTGGGTGATCTGAAGTTGGAGTTTCTTTGATGGTTCTTGATTTGTGCGATGTTTTTATTTTCTATTCTGTTTCGCTTCGTGGGTTTGATTGCATGGTTGGAATATGGTCAGACTGGTGGGTTTGTTGGAGGGATAAATTTTGGTGAGAAAGAAAGTTTGGAATCCGGTTGTGTATTTTAGCATGACTGAAATGTGATATCATTTTTGAGTAGAAAATGTTAATGAATTTTTGTTATTATTTGTTGCAAAATGAATCCATAGCTGTGGTACAAATTTGATGAGAAAGGAAGTTTGGTATCTAGTTTTGTGTTTTATTATGATTGAAAAATGAAATCAGTTGTTGAATGAACAAATGATAACTCTAAACATTTCATAAAGGATTTTGTTGTCTGCGTAATTTCATGGCAATATATGTTTTCGATCTATGAACTGCAATGGTAGGCTCACGAGTGAGAGTAGTGATGAGAAATAGGAAATTTAATGACTTTGAGGTATATTGGGGGTTAATTTCTTGAGATATGTATGATGTGTTATTAGGTTATTATCTAACTTAGATAGTGGGCAATGTTCCCAATACTGGCGTGTATAACCCCATATTGGGCATCTTGTAGCATACTGGTATCGAACCAATACTCGATTTGGGAGGCATATGGAAAGTCGGCACGCCGGACCAACCCCATATTGGGCATAAGGACGCTATACCAATATGGTACTGGTGTGGAGTCTGATACTGGGATTGAGAACCTTGATAGTGTCACTACAAGATTGGTGGTAAAATCACTTAATGTCTATCACATTTAATAATGTCTGAAACCATAGGCATTATGATGCAGCAAGAAGGGTGAAAGGATATTTGATTGCTGCAATTAAATTTCGAAGATCAATATAGAAATGAAGCAAGCTGGATTGAGGAACCATTCACTAGGACATGACTCCTAACCTTAATTCGTGCATTAAACCCAGTACAAAAATCTCTAAATCAACTATTCTAGTAGAAATAAAATCACATATTTACCTATCAAAGTCTTCGCATGCAAATCTACTAGCTCTTGCAAAGCTGGCATGGTCTAGCTGGCCGTAGTACCTGTTGGCTGCACCCCATGCTGCATCATATTATCTTAAGTATATTGATTTTTGAAAATATATTCTTTTTTGCTCCTTATAGTATAGATTTATTTTATTTCTCTTTTCTACAAGTGAATTTCCATATTCTAAGAGAAGATTTATGTATCATTGAAACCCAACTCTAACTTTTTTTGTGTTTGTGTGTGTGTGCGCACTGTGCATGCATGTCTTTGTTCAAATGGTGTGACATGCCATGAGCAAAGGAAAAAAAAATGGACACTAGGTTTGAGTTCGAAGTTCCAAACACTTTATTTTTCACCGAATTGGATCAAAATATTTTTTACGTTTACAAGCAACAAGCACCATTGATGTTTTGCCAGCTTTTATCTACGATGGGCTATGGAGGGTCATAGGAAATGTTATGTTGTTTCATGAAATCTAATACAACACTAATAAAGAAAGATAAGACAATTAATATACGGCGGATATGTTTCAACCAAGAAAGAAATAATGGGTACATAATTGTAGTAGACAAACTTTTGTTGAATCCATGCATATTTTGGACATAATGGATGTGGCCACCTTCGTTTTGGCTGACATACGTAAAACTCTGTCTTTTTCTCTCTTTTCTCTTCTCTTCTAGGGAAACCTTGGTGGTATTTTTTTTCCCACTATATTTTGAGCGAGAAAACACAGAAACTATTGTTGTATTTGTTGTTTCTTTAAAATTAAACCTTTTCATAGATCCTATGTTATCACATAAGCTATTTTTTACTCCTTGAAATTAGACCCTTTTACATCAGGAGGAAAATTCCAGAGAGAATAGTTGAGGAAGTTGCTTCTTGAAAGTTTGCACCATAGATATACTATCTCGATGGTCAATTCCTTGAATGGTGTTCATTTGGGTGGAAACATAACAGGTGGTAGAAGGGTAAGAATATATTTGCATGAGAAAGGTGCTTATTTTGCTAACTTTTAAGCAATAGGAATAGAGAGCTATTTAAGAGAATGTTGTCGACAGTTGCATGATAGGGGGACTTGCTTAGCTTATTTTATTGGGATTTTCTTACATTTATTTAAAAAACGGTTTGTGAAGTAAATATGGGTGCATGCATATGTGTGCAGTCTAGTGAAATTGATCTCAAAGGTTATGTGGAGATATGATGTTTGAAAATGGCTAGCAGAGGTGGAAATGATATTAGTGTTCATAGTGAGATTTATATTTTAATCTAAAGTTGGTACTTTGCAAACAAGCTTATGGTGATTAGTTAGTTTCTCATAAAACTAATTTAGGCAGCTTGCTAGGTTATTTATGTAATCTGGAATATATAATAATTACTATAGTTTTCTTATATTGAGGATGTATACGTACATACCTACCTACCTATATATGTAAGTACGTGTGTGTGTCTAATGTGTGTGTGTGTATATATATATATATATATATATATATATTATACATATATGTATATACGTATATGTGTTTATGTGTGTTAAACTCCTAGTTGTTAGCAAAAGCCTTGATAAAGAGGCACTCACAACCAATTGATCTAATGGGAGTCTTCTTGGTGAGAGTGCAAATTGAAGGAATGTAATGAGAAGCTCAAGGCTTCTCAATATGTTGCTGCTCTGGGTTATATCATGATTGATAGTAGATTTAGGTAGCATTCCATGATCCCAAAAGTCTTTGAAGGTTCAAGGCAACTGAATCTGATCCTATCTTCTTCAAAGTTTGGCTGCAGGCCGATGGCACGCTTCTGCTGCCTTTTGCTTAATATCCCAGTTTTTGTCTGAAACGAAGGGAAACGCTAGGTCCGCCCAAGGGACCCAATATTAATATGATCATTAACATATAGTATAAGATTTTGTTGTTATAATATATAATTAGTTAATATTAATTAACCTATAATATATATATAAATGGATATAATTATTTTAGACTGGGTTGGGCTGGGCCAATGTTTAATTTTCCAGGCTTGGCCTGATTTTCAGATCAGACTTGTTTTTTTGCCCAGGCCTATCCCGTGGGCCTATTTTTAGTGTTAAAGCCTATGGGTTGGGCGGGCCAGGTGGGCCTTCAAGCCCATGATCGGCTCTAATTCACATATATACATACGTACATATGGGTGGTTGGTTGGGTGTATGCATATATTTATGTATGTATATGTGTGTGTGTATGTATATGTATGTTAAATTCCTAGTTATTGGAAAAAATCTTATCTTGATAAAGAGGTACTCACAACCGATTGATCTAATGGTAGTCTTCTTGGTAAAAGTGCAAGCTGAAGCAATGTGAAGAGAAGCTCAAAGTCTCTTGATATGTTGCTACTTTCTAAGCCACAACATGGTTGCGATGTACCATATACTTACATATGTACATGCCTATGTGTGCTAGGCTCTCAGTTATTAGAAAGAAACCTTGGCTTGACAATGGGACGCTCATAACCTTTTGATTTGATATGGGTCCTCTTGGTGAAAGTGCAAGTTTTGCTTATCTAAGGTGGATTCACCTTTTTATATACCATAGTCATGAGCTTTTTATATACTTGTATGTCCTCCCAAAGGGCTGCAAATATGATGCCATTCGTACATTAACTTCTCTCTTTATTATTTTTGGTGTAGAGGAATGTTGAGATGAAAACTATTTGTCTGTAGAGGGAAGGTTGATAGAGGGTATGCCGGACTTAGGCGTAAAAAATATGAATCAAATGCTTATAATGGTGGTGGAAAATATATGATCTCATTATATCGTGGTTAAGGTATCAAATACAGGACCAATTTTTCCTGAGTCTTTATTTTTTTTATTTCTGTTGATTCGTGTGAAATAAATTTGAGATGGCTGATACTCCTGGTCATATAATATCTAATATTTGATAACATTTTTAAAACTTCATCATGTATGCCATTCAATCCCCTTGTTCTATTGAAGTGTACCAATTATTCCTTTTACATGATATGTGATCCTGATATTTGTTTGTGATGTTTTTTTCTTTTAAAATTTATGTTATATAGATGAACCGACATATTGCATCTTCGGTGGAATTTCTAGATTTATTCCCTTGTCTTATTCGCTTGTTCTCTGGCATGTGAATGACACTCAGGAACATGGTGGGGACCTGAATGAAGCTGTGAATGCACACTTTAATGAAGGAGATAGGATTATGTATGTATTTCAAGTTCTTCATTTGGTTTTGTTAAGAAATTGCACCTTGTTAATCTACAGAAATATTCAACTATTTGCTATTCTACCCTCAGTTCTAGTAAATCTTTAATTAAATATTTCATTGGTTTTTTATGTCCAGCACACATCAAGCACCCATTCCAGCCCCACACAGTGATTTTATGAACATAGATGACCCACTTGATGATGAACCCTTAAGACCTGCTTTTCCACTACTGTCAGCTGCTCGAAATTTGAACCCATTTTCACTTCTTGATTCAACTTTTGGTCGAAATTTTTTTGATGGAGCTGCTACTGGTATTCCTAACCTTGCCCCACGAGTTTCACTTCCAAGGGAGGTGAGGGAGATACCTATTGAAGTTAAGGATGGGAATACGCAACCTGGTTCTTCTGGTCTAGGGCCTACCATAGAGGATGTTACTGAAAACATACCTGCACATGGGCCGGAGATTCATGGGACTGTCATTATTGATGACGATGATGAAGATGAGGACCTTCCAAATGCTCCTGCTAATCATCATGCCACTCCTGCTGATGTTACTTTTGGAAGGCGTCATGGACCAAATGTTTCTCAATTCGTTGATTTGACTGACTATAACAATGACATAGAAGAGGAAATGATACAAGCTGCAATTGAAGCTTCCAAGCGAGAAGCTGAGGGGCATCCCAGTCAGCAGATTGATGTTCGCAATGTAGGTTCATTTGTCTTACATGTTTCTGTTCAATTTTCTTGCCATTTATCTGGACCTCATCGTTTTCCATGTAGGACTCAACTGGTCCTGGGCTTGATCAGAAGTCCCCTGCATTAGATGATGTTGATCTTGCATGTGCAGTCTCATTGTCGTTAAAGGTTTCTGTCACCTCTTTTCTGTCTCAAGCTTGCTATTCTTTTTTTCTTTTCTTTTTTCAAATGTCCTGCTCTGATTTCCCCCCTATTACAGACTGCAGAGCAAGAAAGAGCACTGCATGGGCAGGGGTTGCATATTGGAGAGAATCAGCCTTCTAATTTACCTGTCATGGAAGTGGATAATGTAGAAAGGGTGACTGCAGCAAATGGAAGGTGGATATCTTCTTCATCTTTTTATTGCAGTCATTAGTTTAAACTAGAGATCTTCACATGCACCTTTCCCCTCTTCTCTGCATTTTTAGAATTATTTGATAGTTCAAAACTATAAATATGGCAACTTCATTTCACTGTTGATGATTTCTGCCCACCATCAGCACCAAATTTTGGCTTGTATGATAGTGAGCACATAGACAATAGTGATTGCATGTTACATGAAGGATGATGTCCATTTTACTAAATATCACTCATTAATCTGTCCATTCAGTTTTGATTGGGTTATTGGTTGGTTTTGTAGTTTTGTATACTGATAATCAAAACTGATGTTTTCGGTTTGACACTCATATGGACTCATGGTTTAATTTCTCTTTCGTATTGATTTGGGCCAGAATTTAGTACACTCACCTATAAATTGATAACCCATGGATGCTTTTAGATCTGAGGGAGAGACGTATTTTTTCTACTCTTACTTATTCCGAAGTTGCTTTATAATGTTGCATGCACTTGTTTTGAACCTTTGCCATTTACTTGCCTATGTCAGTCTCTCTTATAAATTAAGAAACATGAGAATGCTACAATTCATGCTGTAAAAATATATTAAGCTATAGGAATAGTTCCTTAAAGTTTGATTCAATCATCTTCCTGTTCGCCTGCATGCTCGTCTTTAGGCTGTAACACTAGGAAATTTAGAAAATATCAGATTATAATCAACTCCAGCTCATAATGTGTGCCTAAGATCAGTCATACAGTTAAGTTCAAGAATTGCAGAACACATTATTTCTACATTGTTAATTTCTGTTGGCATAGCAATGAAACAAAAAACCCCTTGAGAACTTCAATAATTTATCAATACATGCGCACAGCTATCTGATGTGGTAAAATCCTAATTTTTATTAATATGCAAAAAAATCGCAAAACCTTGTTATGTTCAATGACAGCTATCATCCAGTTCACTGAAACCTAATCATGATATTGATATGCTAGATTGAAATGTTTTACTGTTATATTAGATATCGCATGAAGTTTCATATGGCTGGCAGGTCATGTGCCTATCAAGAGAACCTGCTGACATTATGCGATTATGCCTCTCTTAAATAGAGAAGTATCTGTACAAGAAAGTTTATTTGTACAAGGTTTACACTATTCTAGCTATACAAAACGTGCGCTATTCTTGCTATTCTAGCTATACAACAAGTTCGCCTACCTCTATTTCCTAATATATAGAATCTATACAATGAATAGCATAATTGACTGTTTGAAATAGAGGATCTGGAAGATATTCTGTCATTAAGGCCAGATACTCTCGATGACATCATAATTGACAGAATCAAAGAGATATTGTCATTAAGGCCAGATACTCTTGATGACAACATAATGGATTGCCTAAAATAGAGGATCTGGGAGATATTCTATCATTAAGGCCAGATACTTTCAATGACAGCATAATTGACTGCCTAAAATAGAGGATCTGGGAGATATTCTATCATTAAGGCCAGATACTCTCGATGATAATGCCTTGAAATTCAGGATATTTTCCTTTAGATAATTGAGCATGATAAGTGATGCTTAGCTTTATAAATGGTCTCTTCTTCAATAAATACTTCCTTCTTAATTTTTTCTTAGAGAGTGAAACAAGACAAGTACATCTAGTCATCAACCGAAAGTGTAGTTTAATTATCAATTTACCTTGGTTAAATAAAAGGGTCTTATGGAAACAAGTCTTAGACAATTCACTTGATTATCAATATACCTAACTTAAAAAGTCTTGTGGTAGCAACCTTAGACAATTCACTTTGTTGTAAGATCGCAGCCATCCATCAAGTATTCTTCCTCTGGAATCACAGCTATTGATCCAATAATCTCTATGAACTGTGTTCTGAGTAACATTACAACCAAAGCGTTAAGCACCACCACATACATGGCATACCATATTGTACTGTTAAGGTACTGGTACTGCTCCATGTGTTACATCACTTCATTTTTAAGGTGCTGGCACCAAGAGGCTTTCCATGGGGTGGTACAATATGGCGCTGTGCCGGTCTGTACTTTATGCAGGTTATTGGTATCCATACCTCAGTCCTTGGTTAGAACAGTTCATGGGATCATGAACGTGCATCATATACCTCATCGTGATTAGATATGTGCGTTATGTATGTTGTGTGATATTTGTTGATTAAGATGATTACATATGTGAATTAAATTTTCTGCCTTCCTGAATTAATCATGGGCATTGCATGTGCTTTGGTTGTTGTCTGTCCATGTCTGTCCACCAAATACTTTTTTCCATCCAATAAGTGTTTCCTGAGTCAGTCATATACACTACCCCAGCCTAGCTATGCTATATTTATTGATGCGAACATGGCCAGTGTTGAAATGTTTATACCTAATTAGTCATTTCATTACAGTGATAGTAATTATAATTTAATGAGAATTATCTGTTAAACATAAACCAAATGTGGTCTTGCAGATAGATTATACAAAATTTGATCTAGTATTCTGGTCTTGGTTGATTTACCCTGATATTATTTTCAGAAATTGAAATTAAACATATGTTTTTTAGTCTTCTTAGGGTTTAGTTATATCCATCGTTTGGTAGATTTTTAGCTTTCTGAATGTTTTGGGGTGCTTAAGGCATATAATTGTTTTAATATAAGGAAAACACTCCTTGCTTAGAATTCTTGTTCAAAACCTTGTTAGAATTTGGGTGCATTCTTGATTTAGACTCAAAGTGAGTTTACATGAGGGTTCTCCATTTGGCATTTCCCTCATTGTATCATAGCTTTTCAACATAATGCGTGAGAATACCCTCTTTAGAGATTGAGTTGGTAGGAGCTGCTGATAAGTGAGCCCAGTGATTGAGATGGCAGCACTAGTATCATTCTGTTAGGTTATGAACTTTTCTGTGAAGAAATGCTTAAAACTGGGATAGTTTCAAATGCTGGTGCATGCAAATAACATTCTAGGAATTTAGTCATAATCCATATGTGTAATTCACACTTTTTTTTTTTATTGGAGGGTAAATATGTATAAACTGTAAACTAATTTCTAACTGTACATTGCTGATATGTTTTTTTTTCTGTCACTGAAGGCAAGGATTTGCTTCAGGGATGTCTGGAACTTCAAATCAATTAAAATCAGAGGAAGGCAACACATTTGTCCAAGAGGAAACTGAAGATGTAGAGGAGCTACCTTTAGTGAGGCACCGTACCAGATGCCCTTCTTCTGGAAATGCGGAATTAGCAGAATCTGGACAAGTGGTCTATAGTCCTCCATCAAGTCCTCAGCAGAATAATATCAGCAGTCGTCCTCCATATAATGGAAACACCTTCCAGTCAGATGAGGTACTGTATGCTCTCATGGAAAGTTGGTCTTGTAGTGACTCGTGTGTGAATAGGATTGGTTCGCTCTTTTTTTCTTTAATTTATTTATCTGTCTTATTTTGAATAAGTGGGGTGGCATATCCTCTGAAGAGCATGACGAAGCTGTCATGCTCGAAGCTGCAATGTTTGGTGGCATTCCAGAAGGAACATCATATCATTTTGCATATCAACCTCATCAAGTCATGCAAACTGGTTCAGATCGAAGCCCAACTTTCTATCCACGTATACCTCGTCCACCATCACCATCACTGACAGCACAACGCTTGTTAAGGGAGCAACAGGTTTGACATGTTATGTTGATAGTGAATGGGGGTTGCTATGGTTCTTTGACATTGTTGATAACTTGCTTGATTTTGCAGGATGACGAGTATCTTGCATCATTGCAAGCAGATCAAGAAAAAGAGTTGAAGGCCAAGCAGGAAGCTGAACTTCGGCATTTAGAGGAAGCTGCTGCTAGAGAAGCTGCCCTTGAAAAGCAAAAACAGGAAGAGGAAGAAAATCACAGAAAACAGCTTGAGGAAGAAGTAATATGTTTTTGAAAGTGTCTTGACATGAAATAATTAATTCATGATCTTTTATATTTTCAGAATTTTTTTCTTAGAACTAAAACAACTTCTTTTACGCACTGCCAGATGCAAATGGGTAATTGCTATTTTCAAACAAATCAATTTTGGTGATTGTTTTCTTTGGGTGCCTTTGAAATACATTCTTGTTTTCTCTTTCATTTGCATAAGTGCCTTTTTTTTTATGTGACTTAGGATTTTGCAGTGGCTGCTAACATCAATTAAACTATTCTGAAGTACCTTCAGTATATATTAGAAAACTGTTGATGGAAAAAAATCCAGGCTAAATTAGTTTTTGGAAACAGTTGCAAATACTGCATGATATCAAATTGAGATCGCAAATAGTTATTTGGAGAGTCTTGCATGTTAAATGAAAATTCGTTGCTTTTGCAGATACCTTTGCTTTGGTTGTATTCCTTTCAGTTGAAAAAAGATTTTTTTCGTATCTTAGAAACTATCTAACTGAACTTCCTCGCCAAAAACAAAACTATTGTAATGCTAAGGGACATAATATACTTGATACTGTGGTACCCTGAATATGCACAATGATTATGGTAGGCAGCCCAGAAAATTGTTGATAGTCACTTTCTTTATTGTTTTAAGGAGCGGCACCCTTATGAGTAGTTCTAGATCCCTTTATTATTAATCTGTTATAGAGTTTCAGTCTTACATTTAGTTTCTAGCTGTAGAAAGGAATCAGAAGCCCGCCTCTTAAACTGTTTAGATAAAACTGATATTGATTTATGCTCAGAGAAAAATACAAGCTTTCCTGTTTTTTTTCCTTTAATCTTGGCTTCATTTTCTTTAAAAGGAGGGGAAAAATGAGAAGGGAAGGGAAGAATTAGTGAAAGAATGTTGAGGGAGAGCAAAAAGAGGATTATGGGGATCCAAGATAAGAGAAAGTTAGTCAACACAATTAAGTGGTTGATAACCGCTCTTTCATCTGTAAATTTTAATTGGTTTTATGCTTTTCAACAAACTGTTGTATGATTTAATGGTATGAGAAACTTGTATGTAGTTTTCAAATGAAGGTACATGTTACAAAGGATTTGAACCAGCGAGATAAACTGTGGAGGATAGTGGCGTTACTAGTCAAGAGCTATAGAGTATTACTACTATTTTTATTATCAACCCTATGTTTACATGAGATATAACATGTATGAGTGCTATAGAAATGCAAAATGATGCAGGAATAAGTGTTCAGTAGGGAAATAAGTGAGTTTGGATTCTTGATGATCAAAGTATGCAGTGTAAAATAGAATTTTTACATTTGTTTCTTCTAAATTGTGTTGACTTACAGGAATTTGAGAGGAAACTTGCTGCAAAAGAAGCTTCTCTTCCACAGGAACCTTCTTCAGATGATGAAAATGCTGTGACACTTCTTGTCCGCATGCCTGATGGCAGTCGCCGTGGACGTCGCTTTCTGAAATCTGACAAGCTTCAGGTAAATCTTATTTAATGATCATGACTTATAAACATTCTAATTCCTTTCTCTCTCTCTCTCCCCCTCCCTGCCCCCTCCTCTCTCTATCGGCGTGGTCGCTTGCTCTCTCCTTGTCTCTCTCCTTGATTATTACTGCTGGCTTTGGTTGCAGTTCGTTCTTGATTATATAGATCTTGGAAGGGTGGTTAAGCCTGGCACCTACAGATTGGTAATTCTTCTACCCATCCGCTTGTTTTCTGCTGTCCTGTCCTATTTTAATACATAATAGTATTCTGGTCATAGTTTAATATTTAACGGTATCTGGTTGTGAATAGCTTATATGCCTTTGAAATTCTTGATTGGAATGTTCTGATTTTGTCAGTCTTGTTTCAAGGAAAGCGATCTGATTGATACATTAACTTGAATTATAATTGTGAATCGACAATTATATAGGGTGTCATGACATGAAGATATCTTGTGTTGCTATTTACCATCAAAATCTAGTAGTTCAACCAATTCAACATTCATTTACTTTTTCTATATTTTTCAAAGAAAAAAAAAATTATCCATCAATTTGCTTTAATTTCAATAGTTCAATATTCATTTATGTCAGAGAGGGTGAGAAAAATAAAGGATCATGATATAAATAATGCATAAACATGTTCTAGGAGTTACTCCCATGATGTGCCAGATGTCATTCTGAAAGTCGTTAGCACTTCAGTCCATAAAAGTATGGATGGCCTCGTGGGGTAACAACGAAATTATTAAACAAATAACTGGTATGGCCAAAAATGTAATAAGTATAATCTGTAACTGCGGATTTAGACCTGATTACTGCAACAAAATCAATGCAGCTTCTATCATGTATCCATATGGCAGGCATATTATTATAGGAAAATTGCTAATAACTTTTTGTTTAAAAACTCTTTGATTTTGGTTGTGGTAGAGTCACCATGACCATCATCATGTAGGTTCTTAAAATAATATATTCAAATGTATTAGGTCAAGTCATCAGTTAATGTGAGCAACTTAGAACCTAGAATAAGAGGAAGCAACTTTTGGTCACATATAACAAAGAACAAATTTGAGAAACCAAGGAGCCAAGAATTTGGGAAGATGGTCTCTTCGTCTTCCCAAGGTTTTCACAAGTCGCCACCAAGGTGCCTAGGCAGTTCCACCTAGGCACTTGAAAAACCCAACTACCTAGGAGCTTGGGCTTTCTAGGCCTTCAAGGAACGTAGATTGGCATCTAGGTGAGCAACTAGATGCCTAGGAACCACTTTTGTCTTTAACAGGTTCCTTGTTCTTTGGTTTATTGAAGGTACTAATCTTATCAACTAATTATCTCCTTAAATAAAAAATGTATTTACCTAAAGAGATAGAAGTTGAGTACATTTATGGTGTGTTCCCTTAGATACTAGTTGGTGTTTGAAAATTTTCACAAGTATCTCATTGTCTTCCCAAGGTTTTCACAAGTAGCCACCAAGGTGCCTATGCAGTTCCACCTAGTCACTTGGATAACCCAACTATCTAGGACCTCAAGGAAGGTAGATTGGCATCTAGATGAGCAATTAGATGGCTAGGAACCACCTCTTTAGCAGGTTTCTTGTTCTTTTGTTTATTGAACATACTAATCTTGTCAACTAATTATCTCTTTAAATAAAAAATGCATTTACCTAAAGGATAGAAGTTGAGTACATTTATGGTGTGTTCTCTTGGATACTTGTTGATGTTTGAAAATTTGCCAGGACACTTCAAATACTTTAAGTCAATAGAAAAATTATTTCATTTAAGGTATGCTGTACGAACCCGTACCCGCCCATACTAGTATGGTACTGAGGTTCTAAGTTTAGTATATGAACTGAACTGGTCTGTACTAGTTTGAACTGAGCAAAACCACCCTATATTGTTTGGTACCAATATGTATTGTTTGATTACAGGTGTAACTGTGGCTGGGAGTAAGAAAGTATTGGAAGCAAGGTTCACAAGACTAGTAACGAGAATCTTACCTCTATGTTATCTATTCGGTATGATATGGTTAAGTATGGTACAATACATGTCCCTTACTGAGATAGTCTTCTAATACTTCCGCTCACTTCCAGCCATGGTACTATCTGAAATCGGATGATATGAGTCGGTATTGGGTAGTCCAGGATGATACGGATCGGTACCCGATGGTACTAGTGGTTTTGCTCGGTTTGATTGGTATGGACTAATGTGGCTCATATATCGAACCAAATCTCGATACCATGTTGGTACGTTACTAGAATAGTACAGTACGGTGATACAAGATGGTATCGGTTGGAAGTTTGTCATGATACGGGATACGTACTATAACCAACCATACCGTACTGAACCGGTAGTGTGCCAGTACGGTTCTTAATACTGGTTTTGGGACTTTGATTTCATTATTACATAACTTGAGAAGTTGGCAATCTTTAATGTGGTCAATACCTAGGATTCCCTAGGCAATTCAATAGCGGACATTTTTTATGCTGATTGTTGATGGGAGAATTTTTATGTCTTTATTAAATTTTAATAGCACAAAGAAGATAGAAGCACTAGTGCTGTAGCAGATTGGAACACCATTTCTTGCTATGGTTTGCGGGTAGAGCTATGCTTGTGATCTGTGGTGTTGTATGTGAATATCCTTCACAAGATTGAAACATAGTAAAAAAAGAAGGGAACAAGTTTTTAAACCTTGATGTGGAAGACTTTTTTCTAATACTTTAGAAAATGGACATTATACTAAGATAGTCAACGTTATAAACTACCATAAATTTCTTTGCATACTGCCATGAGAGACAGCTTTAGTTTATCCTCTCAAAATATTAATGGCATCCGGGTATGCTTGAATCTCTAGTATGGTGATGAGTGACACTGGTGTCAACAACCTAACTGTTAGTGGATTTGATAAAGGTGAGATTAGATTTGAGAGCTGTAGATTGAGAGGTTTATCAAACGTGATTCTGTGTTTTCATCAGTGAAAGGACATTTTATTCGTTCTTTAACAAATCAGACAACATTTGGCAGCAGTCTATGTTTTTATTGGGCTTAGAAATGTGGCTTCAAAGATGGCAAGGAGAGGCCACTCACCGATATAGCAAGGGAGCTAACTGGCACCGAGTATTAATCGGAGACTACAAAATGATTTGACTTATTGAGAATATATGAAGTGGAAAAGAGAAAGTATGTTGATTACAGTAAAGATTGGGTGGTAATTTAGTTCTTTAGAATTTAGAACAGCAAGAGCATGAAAAAGTAAATTCAGTCGGTGGAGGGGAGTCCTTTAACAGGACAATGAGATCAAAAGATACAAGACAGAAACCATACGGCCTTGCAAATTTTAGCCTTATTTTAAGAAGTGAGAGATTACTGTAGGATTAGCTTTGCTAAAATGAACCAGAACTCAAGTTGAATGAATGGGAGTTAACATACTGACAAAGCCTGTGGGAGAAATTGAAAATTAGTGTTGATCATAAAACAATGCTGATGGAGAGAAAGGAAAACGGAAGAAAAGATGAAAACAAACTGAATTTTGATAGTGAGAGGTGTATGTTTTGACTTATACATGATACTTTAGTTGGGGTATTGCTTCCGTAAGACCATATGCATTCTTTCAAGATTATAACCTCTAATAATCATAAATAGAACTAACTGAAAAAAATAAGGAAAAGGGGAGTGAAAATTAAACCAGGATTTGGACGATAAAGATGCCTTGGAGGAAGACCAAACTGAAATAATCATAAACTAGGAAAGGCTTTTCCAAAAACAATTGGCTAAAAGAATTTTCATGGTGATCAAGGGGCTAGATAGTTACTGGAAAATCTAGGTAGCACCCTAGCATCATCAAGAATTGATGCAAGAGCCGTTTCATAGTTTAGCCGCAACTTTGCTACAGATGGCTAACCCATATTGTTTCTACACATTGTGGATTTTGTGCGTTCGTTACAAGATACTTGGTATATCTGATGGTTAGAAGTATTGCAGAGTTTGGGTTTTAACTAATGTCTTGGAATTGGTTGCAGTTCCTTGTATCAGACAATACCTTGTTCCCTTCTCTTCTACACCCTCCCAAGTCTTTGGAGAAACGTAGCCGGTTTTATCCTTTGTTTCATGTGCTCAGATTGCATAACCAATAGGCTAGATCCCCACTTGCCCACTAGCCTTTGGTATGATGACTGCTCCTCATGCCAAGTTTCCTTGTTCCATTTTTGTCAAAAAAAAAAAGTTTCCATGTTCCAAATTCTGGCAGTCATTAATCCTTTCAGATGCTTTTGGATAATACCCAGAGATGGGATAAGGCTGAGGGTCAGAGTTGTTCCCCACGTATCCCATCAGCAGGTTATTGAGGAGATGTCAATTACTTTCATAACAATTGTCCTTGCAACATCATAGGATGTCTTGAGGAAGAGGTAATACATTGTCCTGGATGCTCCATAAGGCCCTATTGTTTGTCAATCATCATACATAGCAATTATGATGAACTTCTATCTGTGCATCATGTGATGTCTGTAAGACTTCGATTTATTTGGCTGTAGTAACAGGTGAAGTAATTCTTCCTCATTCTGTCACTTTGTTTGAATCTGACAGGTGAGGCCATACCCACGGCGTGCATTCACTGATGGAGAAAGTGATCTCTCACTTGGTGAACTGGGCCTGGCTAGCAAGCAAGAAGCATTGTTCTTAGAGTTAATCTAGAAGTGTTATTCAAGAAACAAAGGGTGTAGCGGCATGCAGTGATAGTTAAGCATACCATCTGAAATTTGCAGTTATTGTTGTGGTTGGTTGAAATGCCTGAAAGTATACTACAAATCAAAGAAGATTCTAAATGGAAGATTCCAGCGATCAAAGGGTTGAACTCAGTGCTCGACGATTTCCCCATCAATGAGATTTCAATATTTTCTCTGTTTCTATTGTCTGGATAGCAACTGTCATGTATATATGCAGATAGCTTATACCAAAGCAGATAATATGACTTATGTTTGCCACATAAGAAAGAGAGAACTCATGAGTTTATTTTTCTTGTCCTGGCACTTAAAAAGACATGGTGATTCAGTTGTGCTCATGGACTCGTCTCTTGGGGAAGTGGGGATCACAAGGCAGGAAGCCATTCATCCAATAAGCCGTTGTATGGTCAGCATGCGTCAAGCTTATGGGCTATTCTGCCTTGTGTGATGAATGCTTACTGCTTTATTGCACAGCCTGAAACTGGAGTTAAATTCCTATTAAGGATTCAAGTTCTGAAGGATATCTCGCAGGATATCAGCATGCGTCGGCACAGAACCGTCCCGCCATTATCCTAATGTCCTGATTGGCATATCTAGGGATATTCCTTGTCCGAAGTATTGGGATAGGGTAGAATGTCATCAAATCTTATTCCATTTCGTCTCATGGAATTTCAAACCTTGCTTTTTATAGTTGTTAGCTTACCAGTTACCAACTAAACGCAACTAATAGATTAGAAAGAAAAAGGTATAAAGTAGAGCTGTGATGCTTAAATTTAGTTTCTCCTAGTTTCTGTGGGCTAGAAGCAGCCAATCGAAGACACAATGCACCGACAAGTTCCGAGTGTGAAATTCCTGTCTTATGGCATTCTTAGTCAAGTAAAAGCTACAAATAGGCAATTTGCATGGCCCCACCACCATGGTCATGGAACCTCTGCTGCTGAATATGGAAGTCATTCTCCTCTTTGGGTTTTTACCGTCGTGTTACTCCTATGAAGCTAACAATACAATGCATGGATTTAGAAGTAAGCGGTAATGATACTAATGCCTAGTGGCTGTTCACCGTTGGTTATATACTCCTAGCTACTGACTTAGCTATGATGATATCAATGCCACAAAAAGATCCTTCTGTAACTTGCTTGGCCAAACATTACTCCTAGTCTATTGACATCAAATTCTTTTATTTGACTTGCATTCATAGCTCTCAACTGGATTTCAGATGACATTTCGGCAGAGAAGGGGAGGACAAGAAGACAGAAAAAGGAGAGAACTTGAAAATTTCGCTCCAATAAAAATAATTTTCAACAATGGGGAACCACCATTAGAATACATAAATTCCTTCACTAAAATATTTTTCAACCGTTATACTAACACATCACCTATAATCTCAGTTACTGGAGCTATTTCTGTAATCATCACTAAAGACATTAACTAGCACGATTATAACTGTTGCTAGTTTCTTACTTAAAATGATATTTAAGCAGAGTAAAATGATATTTAAATAGACTTATACCTTTCTCCGCCTTTTGGCTAAGATCAACTGCCTAAGCCAAGGAATATCTTTGAAGTTGCCAGGAGGAAAGAGAGGTAGGGGCAAGAGAAAATGTTAATAGTGCTACAAAGGCAAGCATGGTTGACGCTTTGGAGGGCCCTGCAACACCGCTTAAGGATTGTGTCTTCACCTACTGTATAGATCTCAAAGCATTCCAAACTTTGTCATCTATCTGCACAGATCTCAAATTGACGAGTGAACGATCCAATGATGGATTCATATGAAGGAATGTGAATCCTTCTTTCGGAAAAGGTTCAATGGACAGCCAACATCATAACAGCACAAACAGAAGGCCAGTTGGTTAGAAGAGCGACGCCAGAGGAATGAGGCACTTGACTGCTGCCATGGCTAGCAAACTCCAATCAGGCTCATCATATATAGATCACAATATATCTGTACAGGAGCTATCTGAAAAAGGTGAAGGTTGCATGGCTCAACTAAACCTTTTAGTGCTAAGCCGAAAAAAAAAAGAGAGAGAGACCATCAATAGTGCGAGTCACCAAACACCTTGAAGTTGCACCTTGGCAACCACCATCAACATGGTGAACAAACAGTAATTTCATCCTTGCCTCCCCCACTACCTCTCTAAAATATCTAAAATGTTGAAGTACTCTCTCAGATCAGAATTTTTTTCTCTTCCTTGAGGAATGTCATGTAAGATTTGGTGGCCTTTTACTGGTGTTGTAGATTTAAAAATCTGCAATAATATGTTTTAAGAAAGATCTAATTAGTTGCAGGTGTGAGAAGCAGAGATAAACAGCTTGGACATTAAAACTGAATGTGGCAATTGTCAAGAGAAAGCGATAGTGTTAACTGAAGATGATGGTTGCTAATGCTAGAGAGAGAGAGAGAGAGAGAGAGAGAGAGAGAGAGAGAGAGAGAGAGAGTTTGTCTAGGAGGATGCAAGAGTATTAAATTATAATCTAGAGAACAGGTTTCTCGCCAATCAATGACCAGCAGTTTTCATCAATCAATCCCCTAATCACCATTTCTTTTCTTGATAAGGCAGCACCTCAGTAGAGAAAACCTTTCAGGGTCAAGGCAGTGAGGCTCACTAACATTTATCCCTTCGGGTTTGGATACCAATAACATACCTATGCATTTACCTAAACCAACTGTTTATTGTTTCTCCCTTTATTGCACTGATAGGAGAGGTCTAGTGGAGAAACAGTATATATGCATGTACATAGGTATGTCTAACTTGGAAAAAAAGAGAGAAAAAAGAAGAGAGGAGTTTATTTGAAATGTCTCTCTTCAAGAAAATTCAATTGCTAGGCTTTTTGTGACTGCTGACTGGAGAGGGGAGTTGATTTGGCACTAATAGCCAAAGGCAGCTTAGACAAAACGTGCTGGCTTAAAGACACTAATGACCATTAACAAAGGTCAGAAGACAACTAATGATAACAACAATAGTCATCTGATTTGAAAGATGCTTATATTCACTTCAGTGATTCTTATTCTAAGCTGTTCGTGTTTCAATTATAAACATTGGCCCTACCATTAGACAATTTAAGCATTTGTTCCTCTAAGATCGAAAACAGAGAATTTCTATCAAATAAAAGTCTTATTGCTGGAATAATGGTACCAGCTGTTATTTGATTTGATACATTGTGGTTGGTCACATTGGTAAATTAACAGAAATGGAAAGAGAGGGATTTGAACCCTCGGTAAATTAAAGCCTACATAGCAGTTCCAAGCCTTGAACCACCTGGCCATCTCTCCTACATAATCTTATTATTGACCAGAAACCAAGTGAACAGCGAGTCATTCATATTATTGCAGTACATACCTATCAATGGTTCCACAAGAATAATTTCTTTAAAATTTCCTATTTCTCAACACCAACTTCTCTCATCAGCTACCCTAGAGTCTTTAATTATACATATTTCTTGTTCTCTCCAATTTGATTGGAAAGAAAGCTTATACACAACAAATTTTTTGATACTTGGCAAGAAAATAACCTGTAGGCTTTTCTCAGATTATGGAAGGAACCAGTGGCACTTGTAATGTTACCTTAAGATTCTACCCCAGTTGCTTGTATCCAAGAACTAGGAGTAGAGAAATAGGAAGAATTCAAAAGAATAACTTATTGTATATGAAAGGAACATTGCTCTTATAGCAGCATTAAGAAAGAAGAGGGGATACAAGAACTCTACTCTACATAGCATCCACAAGAATCAGTTATAAATGAAATCCAAGACCAAGATGAAGTGCACTGATAACCAGAAGTCTAAAAGAAAGTGTAGTATAACAATGGACACACATGAATAAAGAAATAAAAACATCTGATTTTGTTTCTCAATTACATCGAACAAAATAAAAGAATTACAACAATATAAAATCCAAATTCTAATGCAGGCAATCTGCTGAGGAACTGAAAGAGAGGTGCCATATGGAGCTTCTCTTTCTAATATAATTCTTGCCGATGATTCAGCAACCAAAGAATGGAAAAGAATACAAACTAAGAAAAAAATTTCTCCTATTTCACAAAACAAAAGATATGAGAACTTCTGTGTTTGGAAGGTATAAAAGAATGTTTGGAGATTTATAAAGAAAAGAAAACCAAACCATGCAGAAATGCAGTCTGATTAGCTTGGCTGAGATGTAGCTGAGCTGCCTGCAATATCAGTGGGTGCCCATGCAGACACTGTGTATAGAGATTGATTTAACCACTTAAGAGTGAGTCCATCATTTTCTTCCCCTTGCTTATCTATGCTGAAATTCTCACCATCATACATCCTTAAAATCAACCGGCTCTGAAGCATCTCCCTTTCTCCAATGCCCATGCATCTAAAACCACCATCCTCCATCAGCTTCCTCCACCTCTCAAACTTCTCATGCCTATCAACCCTCTCACTCCCTTCACAGGCGACCAGGTTCCTGATCTCCCTTGCAAACATCTCTTCGATCTTGATCCGAGCCAGGCTATCCTCCGGCAGACCGCAGTCGAGTGAGTCGAAGATGGCAGAGTAGTACTGAAGTGAGTTGGCCAACCTTGCCTCCCATCTGGTTTCGTTATGCTGTGCTTCTTGCTCGGCCATAAGAACAATCGCTGGGTTTGTGCTTCGAATCAGACCTAACAAATCCATCAGAGCTCCTCCATTCTCATCATTATAGAGCGTCTTGTGCAGCATTAGGATGCAGTTTACAGCGACGCAATCCTCCCTCTTCACATGAAGCATCCAAAGCCTCACATCCTCCAACCTATCGACAACTGCATGGAACTCGAAAGGAAGATTGCAGGCCTCGGCGAACCTTGCCAGCCTAGCTCCTGTGTCCTGAAGCTCCTGTCTGCACTCTCCGATCCCGGTGATCCTCACATGGCTCGGGGGATTAGCCCTGCCGGCCAAGCTCTGAAACAGACCAGGCCACTGAAGTCCTTGTTTGATGTCGAAATCTATTATATGAACCCTGTCCTTCCCTTCGAAAGCCCTGAGCAATCTCTCATTCAATGTGAGATGGAGAAACTTCGTAATTGGGCTGACTTGGTTGAGCAGCTGCAATGCTGTGGCATCATCATCAGCACCACCACCACCAGTCTGATCGGCCAGCGCCCGCGGTGGCGTTATGGAGAAGATGTGAGGCCAGAGCTTGACGGCGCGGAGGGCCAAGGCTTCTGCATAGTATGCCGCCACTCGATGCATCGAGCTTCCTGTCGGGGAGGCAAGCTCTGCAAGTCTAGCTAAGAAGAAGGATATGGCTTCATGATTACCAGAACTAATGGACTCCGCACAGGATGTGAGCAAGCTCACGAGCTCAAGACCCTGCTGCTCCGTTTGGGCATTCCCACCACCCTGACCTGCTATACCAGCAAAACCAGTTGGGTGAGCGATTTCGGGACCATTCCGTGCTGCATTATCAGAGGAATCCTTGTGCTGCTTTGGAGATGAATTCCGGGCATCGGACGACGAGCTCGAATCCGACTGCGATTTGTTGTTTGGCTGAACACCTGTGCCCAGACCCCTTCCAGCTTCGAAGGAGCCTACCAATGTGCTGCTTGTGGTGGTGAAAAATGGAAACAATGCTGCATTTGGAACTAGAAAGACTTTCTTTTCTTCTTCTTCTTCCTCCTCCTCCTCCTCCTCCTCCTCCTCCTCCTTCTCCTCCTCCTCTTCCACCGATGGATGCTCCTTGGTGGATTGAGGCAACCATATGTCATCCTCACCACCAGCCAACCGTGCCGCGCCGCCTGTCCTCGTCCTCTTGGCTCGGTCAGGACGTGAATCCTCCTCGGATGAGCTCCTCTCATGTGATCTCCTCTTCGAGCTCCTCCGTCGCTCCCAAGGCCCCCCTCCTTCGGCGATCTCTATCCTTCCTTCCCATGAGAGTGCTCGCGCCGCCACGGAAGACGAAGAAGCTGTTGCTGGGCTCGGCCTAAACGCGCAACTGCTGCTTCTGGCCTCAGCTGGCTTCTCCAGTGAAATGGCGACCCGGGGGGCATCTTTCCTGGAGAAGCTGCATGGGAGGTCAAAGCGCTGGGTACCCATCCTCTGCTGCGAAGTGCAGTGCCTCTCCTGCAGCTGGAAATGGGAACCTTGCACCTGCACGGAAGCCTCACTCCTCAGTTGGTGCCTCGGCGACAGCAGCGCTGAGGAGCACCCAGCCAACATTCTCTACTCTCTTCCAACTTTGTCTTTTTGTTTGTTATTTTTTGGATTGAATGCTGTTTGATACCAATCCTACTGCTTTCTTTGCTTCTCTGCTATACTTAAACTAAAAGCACACCTCTTCCCTCCTTGTTTTACCCTGCGCTGTCTATTTGTTTCTCTTCAACTCCTATAACGCTTCATTAGCATTCTCTTCTTAGAAAAATAATGCTTATATGCATGCAGGGGAAGAGGTGTCTATGTAAAGATTTTCGCAAAGAATTCGAAAACTTCAGCCAAGAAAGAATGATTTGCAAAGGTTAGAGTGTCTGTATTCAGAAATCAGAAGGGGTGTTTAAATTTCTTTTGAAACAAAGGAAAGTTTGAATAATAATAATAATATAAAAAACAAAAGAAAGAAAGGAGAGAGTGAGAAACCTATGTAAAAGAATCAAAGAATGGAAAGAAGAAAAGAAGTCATGAATTGGATTCGAAAAACATTACCGGGAAGAGCCGCATATCTCGAGCACAAAGCCATGGATATCCCATGGCAAAGCTTGCACGGATTCTCCGGTCGCAGAAACCTCTAAGCCACCACCATGGATGAACTCTGATGCCTCCATAGCGGCTATTCTAACAAAACCCACAACCTCAAAACAAGAGTAAAAAGAAAGGAATAAAAAAAAAAAATCAACTTCAGCTCTCTAGATGATGTGTTCTTAATCCTTTTTTTTTCTAAAAAAACAAAGAGAGGAAAATTTAAGAAGAAAAAGTAGAGATTTTGATGTCTTCTTCTTCCTCCCTCAGCTCTCCACCCATGCTCTCTCTCGCTCACTGTGTGCGCGCTCCTCCTGTAGAAGCGAGCGACTCTGACCCCATTCGGTCCATGGAAAACACGCTTACCGTAGAAAGCTGGGCTTACCGGAACAGCCCGATTCTCACATCCGGCCCGTCGGATTAGGATCCAACGGATACGAGGCGGGGTAAATATGACCGTTAGGACATAATGGCGCTTTTGGTCAATATGACCGTTGGAGATTGGGGGCCGGTGTGCGGACCGCCCGGGCGGTGACCGCACCGCGGAAGCTCCCCCCCCCCTCTCGGCCGTACGCGCGCACGTGCTCCCCTGCGGCCGTTGTCCGTTTACGGTGACCGTTGGACTCCCACCGAGACCCGAGAGCCGGATCAGCTGCAAAGCTCCACACAGCGTGCAATAAAAACAAGGATTAAGGATTCAACACGTAGGACAAGTTTGGTGAAACGATGAAGTGTCAATATTTGATCGGCCATAGTAGCTAAGCCGTGGCCTTTGGCCATGTTTAGGAGCATGCCGTGCTCCTTTGCCCTCAAAAAACAAGCCTACCAAGTGTATGTTTTGTCTCCTTGGATATCATTTAACAATTTTGGACAGGATAATAATGGGGTAGTTCTAAATACACCCCCCCTATTGCTCAGGACACCCCCCAAAAATTAAAAAAAAAATACCCAAACTAACCTTTAGTGTAATTACCATATTGCCCTTGAAATTTTCTCAGTACACCCCTCTTCCTCCTCCTCCGTTTCGTGCTCCGTTCGGCACTGGATCGCCGAACAAAATGCTTCTGTTCGGCTGAACGGTGCCGAACAGAAGGCTTCTGTTCGGCGATCCAGTGCCGAACAGAAGGCTTCTGTTCGGCAACCCTCAACCGAACAGAATCCTTCTGTTCGGCGGAGGGGAGGGGAGGAGGGGTAGGAGGGTGGGGAGGAGGCGGCGGAGGGAGGGGAGGAGGAGGAGGAGGAGGAGGGGGAGGTGGAGGAGAAGGGGGAGGAGGAGGAGGAATGGGAGCAGGGAGGAATAGGGGGTGGAGGAGGAGGCAAAGAAGGGGGAGAAGGCGGAGGGGGATGCAGAGTAAGAGGGGATGGGGATGGGGGGCGGAGGTAGAGGGGTGGAGGAGTAGGAGGAGGGAGGAGGGAGGAGGGAGGAGGAGGAGGAGGGTGAATAGGCGGAGGAGGAGGGGAGAGGGATGAGGGGGAGGCAGAGGTGGGCGGGAAGAGGGGGAGGGGGAGGAGGAGGATGAGGAGGGGGGAGGAGGAGGAGGCAGAGGCGGGGCGGAGGAGGAGGGGAGAGGGATGAGGGGGAGGCAGAGGTGGGCGGGAAGAGGGGGAGGGGGAGGAGGAGGATGAGGAGGGGGGAGGAGGAGGAGGCAGAGGCGGGGGGTGGGGAGGTGGGGGGTGGGGAGGGTGGGGGTAATTTAGAAATTTTTAATTTTTTAGGGGTGTCCTTAGCAAATGGGGGGGTGTAGAGAGTATTTAATTTTTTTTTAATTTTTGGGGGGTGTCCTGAGCAATAGGGGGGGTGTATTTAGAACTACCCGATAATAATGTGGTCTCACATGTAAGGCGTGACACTGGGCTTGTCGTTAGTTACATTATGATTTATGTACAATGGAATTGTTCAAAATCTATTATCAAATATTATTATAGTTGCTAGGAAGCTACATTTGCGTCTGCTTGACCCACAAGAGTCTTGAGTTTTTATGATATATATATATATATAATGAGACTTGTTGATATTTCCAATAGTTTCAACTTGTACTTATATATCAAGAAGCTGTGATGGGTGAGTCCAAGAAGTCATATAGCCATTTCTAGTGATTTGTTCTTGCATTTAGATTTTGCTCTCAAAAAAATATATACATATTTTAGACTGATTTTCTAAAGAACATTTGGTATGAAGAATATTGTTACGCCTCAGATCTGGAATATAACACGGCCGTGCTACTGAGAGATATAACCCACGATAATACGAAGTCAAACATTACATCTTAACTTCTATATTCGTCTCAAACAAAATATAATAAGTAAAAGTCTAATTTTATTATCCATTAAATGCAACCAATACTAATTCAGAACATCTAAACATGGTTCCAAGTTTATTTTATAGATAAATTCATAAATTATTCTTCTGCTATTTAGTCATATCATAGTTCAAAATATTACTCACAGATATTCGTAATCGATAAGATATCATAGTTCGTGTTCATTATCAACTTTAACCTATTAGCAGAGGGCCATTTTCATTGGATGCAAGCTCTCAGGTGTCGATTGGCCCCCATTTCTAGGGGCGGTCATAGCTATTTAGAGCCTTTAGAAAACTTATATTTTTTTATTAAAATATACATATAAATAAATAAAAAATACTAAATGACATAATTTCATAATAAAGCTATTTTTATTAAATATTTATGGAACTATTTTTATAATAAAGCATAATTTTTATAATACATATGTCGATCCATAATTTTAAGAAAAATATGATATTTTCTTAAGCAAATTTTATGCAGGAAAAACATGATAGTTTGAAGAATAATAAAAAGTGTAAGATCTACTTACTTCTTTTGTCTAAGACTGTCACACCTCGCTAGACATATTTGAAATATTAACAGCGAAATTAATTTTTAATTGATGACTTTAATAAAATAATACGAGAAGACTTGATCGGGCGTAAGACGGTTTTGTGTGGCTGAGGTCTAGATGATTCGTTTAATGAATTAGACTCAATCAGGACCAAAATTAATCAACAAGGATCATCAATGGGGGTTTCAGAGACATTCAACAGAGTTGAGGTGATCGATCCAGTAGATGGCCCGAGCACCAGAGAGGTTTCGGGCCTTTTTGCAGGGGGCAACCCAAGTCTGTAGAACATGTTGACAAGACTTGTACTGGGATTCATGGGTTTGTTTAGAGAGAGAAGCAGGTAGATGAGAGAGAAAGAAGAAAGAAGACACATGAGAGAGAAAGAGAGGGATGGTTCTCTCTCTCCTCTTTTCTTTTCTTTTCTTCTTTCTTCCTCTTCTTTCTTGACAAAATAGAGGAGGAAGGGGGCAGCTGGGCTGTGATCATGGTGGTCCGGCAAGGTGCAAGACGATGGTGGTGACGGCCGACAGTAGTGGCCAGTCGACGAGAAAATCCAAAAAAAAGCTTGAAAAATAGGAGAATCGAACATTTCCTTGATTTTCGGCCATTGGCCTTTCACTGGTGGCCACGACTCCATCATGGAAGAGAGTGGGGAGGCTGTGGGACTCAACTGGAGATTCGGCGCCAAGAGGCAGCAGCGTTGATGGCTGGACAAGGGAAGAAAAACTCAGCCAAAATAGGAGGAAAACAGGATATTCTTTTGCCGGTCGATTTTCGGCCGATTTTCGGCCGTCGCGATTCTGGGTCATGGGAAGAAGAAGACAGAAAGAAAAAGAAGATCAGAGTGGTACCTCAGCTCCGGAGGCTCCATTGACTTTGATTTCCGACGAGCACAGTGACAAGTAGCCACAATTTTGAAGCGAGAGAAGAGAGAGAAGGAGATGCGATACCATCTTGGAGGGCCTTAGAGGGGAGGAGGATTAAATAGATGATGTCTCCAAACTCTAGATGAACTTGGATGGCCTTCGATCCCGCCGAAATCGGAAGAGGAAGAAGACGCCTAATCGGAGTCCTCTCTTACACGCTTAGCCCCTAATGGGCTCTGGCCTCTCTAGGCCGGCCCACAAGCCCAATTTATGTATGGGCCGGTTAATGGAGCGGGCCTTCACAAATATTGTATGCAATATTCTTGCAAGATAGGTTAAAACATTACATGATATGTTTATTATCTTAAGTTTTTCATTAGAGTTTTTGTTTGAGATGATCAAAATTATTAGATCATCTTGGCTTAGAAATTTTTAGCCGATCATAATTTGGCTTCCTTATAGTGATTTCTTCAAATGATCTATCACTGGTATTATTGCCAAAATAATCTAGCCTTAGCTTTTATTTGAGAAAGGTTAAAAAGACATAATAGTTGTATCATAATATGAAATAACAAAAAAGAATTATCTATCTGATAAGTGTGCAATAAACCAGCCATTTTAGTTCTTTTAAATACTTGCCTTAAAAAGTTATACTTAATGGTGTTCATCTAATCAAAAAAAGTTAATCTTAATATTCCATTATAATAAGGAACAGATGGCCCACCTCAAACAAAGAAAAATATATGAACAAAATTTACATAAAAGCATAATTTCATTCCAAATAATAGATTCCAGTTAGATGAATTTTCTTTCTCTAAGATTATGAGACAGCAGTGAAAATAAGTGCTAATCGTGGTCACAAGAAAAGACCTATGTGTTAGTTTGTCACCTCTTGTCATGAAGACGATGCATATATTGAGTGCTTAAGTAAATCATAGGAGAAAACCAAGAGAAGTTAAAACATTGTTCATTGCTATTATTATTCTGGATTAAGTGAAGAATTATGCAGAAGTATTGTACTTAGTGTAAAGCAAATTACCAATTGAAAATGCTTACTTATATTGTTTTCTTTTCTTTGTGATTAAGAGTAGTATACCCCCCTCCCAAGGTTTGAGAGTTTAGTATAAGAATGAAAAAGAAGTATGCAAAGTTCTCAATTGATCATGCAATTTATTATTTGTTAAAACAACCATTAAAAAATAAATATTAGTTCCTTCATTTCACAAAAGCATAGGATGCCATGGGCAGTTTAATCCAAATAATTCTTGTTTCGGCTAGTTGACAGCTGTCTACGTTCAGGAAAGGTTATTGGTAATCCCTGACTAACAAGAAAAAGGTTATTGGCATGAGTTGTATCCCTCCGCGGATCATCATTAAGTGGGCTTGGAGCTAGGTGGCTGAGGTTATTCAGTCGCATCTGTCGGATAGACTCTTGATAGTTCGGGACACTTGGGGCTCCTCTTTTGCTTCTAGAGCGCGTCGCACGGTATTCTTCACCTGGGAACCTCCACTCTTGAGTTTCCTCAAGGTTAATTTCGACGGTTGTGTGCTGGATAGCAGGAGCAGGGGAGGCACGGGCTTCATCATCAGAGGTCCGGACTCCCGGATGATTGCGGCGGGCGGCTACCAGATCTTTGACATTTCGGTCCCGGGGGCAGAGTTGAGGGCAGCCTGGTCCGACTTGAGGTATGCTCGATGCTTTTTGCCTGCATGCGCTATAGTGTTGGAGGGCGACTCAGTGACAGCTATCGGTTGGATCCAGTGGAGTGTGGATGGTGTGGGCGACAACCACCCACTGCTCAGAGACATTCGGGCTATGATGTGTAGAGGGATGGCCGTTCAAGCAAAGCATGTATACCTAGAGGCCAACGAGGCAGCAGACTGAGTAGCCACTCTGGAGAGACCTTCTGGCTGGGAGAGGAGGACTTACCTGGAGCGCTCTGGGACTTGTTATCTTTTCATTTTTTTTGGATGTATTTGTACCCGCCATGTATGATACATTTGCTTTAGAAAAAAAAAAAAAAAAGGAAAAAGAAAAAGACATGGGCAAGAAGGAAGGGGGAAATATTGTGATGATAAATACCACTATAATTAGACTTCTTGAATAACCTTGAAATGTTACCATCATCAAGATTTGGTTGTAATATAAAAATTCATCTCTATATCATTCTTATCATCTATTTTCTCTTCTGTCTTCTCTTTCATTTTTGTAGACATAACCTTACAATACATAAGAAACAATACTAAAATAACATGCAAACTTGACAAACCTTTAAAATTAATAGTAGCATCTAACCAAACCAGTCGAGGAGAATGTTACATGCCTAAGTTCCAAGTCTCTCTATATAGGCGTAGGATAATAATTACCCACAATGATCATTTGTAAGTAATAGAGTACTTGAAGATATGTAGGATATGAAATACTCACTATGAAGTTCTCAAATTTGTCCATTTTGATTTTTATATAGCTAGGTTGATAGGTTATAATAAATGTAAGGTTTTAGCTCCTACATTGGACTAAAACCTTGTATTTATAATATATTAGAATTTACAAGATCCTGCTTTATTAAGAATACAATATTACAACATATTAACTGAACTATTCAAGAATCAAATAAAAATTTTGGAGAATATAAAAAACATTTCTATTTTAGATATCTTCGATACTCTATTAGCAAGGACTGCATACCATCAGAGATTGCTCGAATCCTAAAGGCATCAAATAGTTTTTCAATAATTTACAAGATTTATAGTTGTCATCGAATGGTGTGGATCATTGACTTGGATGATCTACCACATGTTTCAATCACAGCATATAGCTAATTTAGTTATGCCACGAGATTGTTAAAGCCATTATCGACAACTCTACAAATGTGTAATGCATATATAAATACAGGCTTGTGCTGAGCTCAAGCCAAGCTTGAGGACATTTATTCAGGCTGGGCTTTGTCAACTGAATGAGCTTGAACAAGATGTTAATGAGCTCAGCCCAAGCTGTTATTTTTTTATGAAACTTTGGCTTGTTCATGGCCAATGTTCAAATTATCTTTGGCCAGCTGAAACTGCAGCTCATGCTTCATTTGCAGTCCCATTGGTGCAGGTTAAACAATGTGCAGATACCTTGTTCTTCGATATAGTGGGAAGTTCATCCATAAAAAAACCACCATGAAGGAAAGATCAAAAAAAAATTCAACCCCCACTTTGGACCAAAGAGAATCGAAAAACACATTTGCATGAGCATAATTTCTACAAAGATTCATTTAATAGGTTGGCTATTTTTGTTGACAAATAACCTTTTTTTTCATATCCTCCTTTTATGCATCATATCATCAAAGATAGGGGTGCTAGTGGAGGTAGGGTTGCCAAGATGCATATGAAAGCAAGTCAGAGGCATTCACAGATGGCCATATCTAGCATAGTGAAATAATAAGAAGCAACCCTAGAAGTAAGCCAGGATGGCACTGAAACTACATAGTGCTTGATTCACAGTAGCCTTACCAACAAATTAACAAATCTTATAAGGCCAAGTGATTTTTGATGGTGAAGAAAAAAAGAACAATGGCAAGCATAAACTTTTTCACATTCAAAATATCCATCTTCAAACATATTTTGACAACTGAAAGAGTTGTCTCAAGATTCAAACCATTGGCTGCACTTTTATTGCATAATCACTCAAAAGGATTTGGTGTACTTCTATTTCTCAATAACAATCATTCACCTCAACTATGTGGCTCGCATATGACCACCTAAATATGATGTTTCTCCTTTACAAGTGGTGCCATGTCAGGTCATATTAGAGGTACATCCAATAGCAGTCTTATGTCTTACTTGGCAAATGCCGGAGTGCAGTGAATTAGAAGTAGCTAATATGCTTCATTTTGAGATTTGGATTTGCCAAACAACAAAGGAAGTGGTGATCTCCCTTGCATACAATTCCTGCATGTATTGTTTCACAAATGAAACAGGAAGTCATATATCAAATAGTCAATAGATTAATTTCCAATTTAAGGCTTGTTTGGCTAATCCATTTAAGCATGGCCCTATATCAACCAAGCTCAATCCAGTCCATAGGTCTTTTTCTTCTTTCTGTAGTTCAAAGGCTAGGATCTGGGCTAGGTTCCGATTCTCATAGGATTTTCAGTCTACTCTTGTAGGAATATCCAAACAAGTCCTTCGCTGACCAATCATATTTAATATGCATCTATCTTTAAAAAAGCATCTTGAACAAAATCTATCCATCATTTATATATACTTATATTTCAACATTTTTAAAGCTGAAGAATCAAAGCAGATGAAACAAATCCACCAACACCCCAAGATAATGATCTCATAACTCCTGGTAAACTTACTTCTCTCGATCCCTCAAAGTTTTTAAATATGAAATTCGTAAGCACACTTTATTAGCTGTTATACTAAGAGGAAATTAATTGCTTTCATAACCCAACATGCAAACTATATAACTATTTCAAATACAGGATTCTGGAACAAAATTTCAGCTATAAATTGGTCAAATTAAAGGAGGTGAGATTGTAATTTTTTTTTATATTAAATTTTGTGGGATTTCCCCTACATCATATTTATTTTTAAAAAGTATTCTCAACCTAGGAAGAAAGGTTTCAGGGTCAAAAAAGAAGAAAAAAAGGTTGATAGGGTCAAATTAACAGCTTTGGTTCAAAATTTTTGAGCATAATGGACTAACAATCTGTTGCTCCAAAGGGTCCATGGTGGTGGATGAGGACAAAAGGGGCTGGGTTAGATTGATGCCTTTTTGGCACTTCTATGCATATCTATTGGCAGCTTATTCTGGCCTAATCAGAAGAGATTAGATTGTTAACTACAAAGATTAGATTTGAAAACTTTTTTAAGTGTCATGGAATCTGACAATGTCTATTTTGAATGGCAATATTCAGCGTTGACAAAGGTCATGAAAAATGACTACCAAAACCGGATGATTCAATCTAAAATCCATCCATACAAAATGCACCTGCCATGTCTTTCCAATTTCTCCAACTCAACTATACTAGATCCTAAGCAATACTAGTTTTGATGGTGAACACTAATTGCACCCCAACTTGGCCCTTTCAGACAATTAACAGGACATGGTCCGATAATCTGAGCCATGAATTTTATCAGCACTAATAATTCTTGAAAGCCAGATAATGCCATACTCTTCATTCATAAATATTTTACATTCATCAACTTATTCAGCCAACAAAATAGTTCGGCAAATACTAAAATCTCAAATAGCTAGCGCGAGAAAAAACTTACAAAATATACAACATCTGTCATTGTTGTTCCAGAATCAAGGTTTATTTTGTGGGTCTAATCCGTCAAGCTGGCCAATAAATGAGAAGTAGATTAGATTAACAGGTCGCGCTCATCCTCACTAAATTTCTATGTAAAATATTTTAAAAAATGAACTTCTCTATATCTCTAGAAATCCATTTAAATATTTGCTAGAGTTGTGCTATAGACTGTTAGAAAAACTTAGGTTCACCTTGACCTGACACCTTCCCTAATATTTGCTCCTCAGCTAATCCTAGTACTAAGACAATTACGGATTAGTATTTATTGATTTCTCTACTTCTCTTTCCATTTTAACAAAAGGACAGATGGATGAGTTAAGAGCTCTTTTACACTGATCCGGAGCCACACTCTCGGTTATGGATTCTTTTTCCTTGTTGCCATTCTTGTGGGCGTTTTCTTTGATTTTCTTAGTGCTTAATTGGTTAACTAAATATATTAAGTGGTTAAGAGTGGAAGAGCAATTGCAGAAGAAATAGAAGAGCTGTCTAAGAATCTAAAAGCCCAAATAATAATTTGTTTCGGGCTAGTTGCTGTTTGAGCCGTACTTGCTTATGAGGCAGGTGTTCATTAATTTGAGCTACAAGATTTTTAAGCCAAGCCCAAGGTTATAGTTTTTCTATTTTATCCAGCTATTATTGTAAATTTGAAGTTAATTAGCTTGTTTCCCGAGGAACGAGCCTGCGTGAGCTCTATGCATTTGTGGACGCTATGAAGTGTAAATAGGACTGAACAATGTAGAAGCACCAGAAAAACTTTTTAAACAGTCTTCTAAGAAGATTTTGCTTTTGGTTCTGCTTGGTGTAATCAAAGAATGAAACTATCAACATATACATACATGCATGCATGCATGCATGCATACATACATTCATACATATAGAGATGACAGGTGGCCAGTAATATCCAAAGGTAAAATGCAACATGAAAGCATGCGATAGAGTTATAGTGCTATAAAGCAAGTGCGTGGTATGTTGTATGAATATGATGTCGTTTCCTCTCATTTGAGATTACTCTTGGTGGGTGTAGTCTTTGTTCATGGAAAAAGCTGATGCCAGGATTTGGATCAGTTATCTTAAAAAACAAAACAACACAATATTTTCCCCAATAATCCAACAAAACAAGGGATCGGGATTGAATAGCTTTTTACCATAGTCCTCGGTTCTTGAATTGAACACAGTTTAGTGAATGCATGCCTCTGATGGATCCGTGACTAACTGGAGATGAGAATACTGAGAGGACCATGGGTACTCTTTAAGACTAAATCTTAGGATTATATTGGACTTTGAACTAATCATATCTTCAAAGATTCCAACAAAAAGAAGAAAAGAAAAATAAACTAAACCTCTGTAGGATCACTACCAAGAAATTAAACTAGAGAATCCAGGATGTTAAGTAACTAAATTAGATAGAAACACATTCAAAGCTGTAACCTCTAGTTTGGTCTGATAACCGAAATTTTTGTTAGAAAAGAAACATGAGAGCATATGATATTGTTGAAGTCCAGAGCCAGATTTTTCTGGTTCCACTGGGTTTTCAGAGCCAATTGTTCTGAGCATTAGTTTTTCCGAGTCTCTTTTGTTCCTTTCCTCCTACTGTTTTAAGCTTTCTTGATGACAGTTCTGTAGCTTGATTTGTTTTAGTCCAGGAACAAGCTGTGGGGAGCTTATATTGACATGTATGCTCAGGTGCGAGTAGTGATTCAAATCTCAAATGAATTCTGTTTCTCTCTAACAAAATTCGGAAGCCTCAGGATCTTTCCAGCATCCTCTAGACCACTCTAGAATATATTTCTGTTAGCCACAGCTGTAATCTGGTAGAGCAAAGTCGGTTGTATGTGTCTATATATAGACTGTAATATTTCCTCAGTTTTATGATGAATATATATAATATCAATGGCTTAAAGGTACTGTTCACGGTACCATGCCAGACAATGAACAGTAACTCTGTTCATTAAAAGTTCTCCAATCTTCTTTGGTTTTGTCATGGTATCAGAGTTGGCGCCAGCGGGTTCTACGGTTTTCTCGATGGATCCATCAATGCATCATCCTTCATAAACTCTCATGGTGCTCCAGATTCTACAAATTGGTTTGTTGTAGATCAGTTCCTTGCTTCAGCGCTTAACTCTACTATTTCTGCTGGTATTCTCTCTTATATTGTAAATCTGGAAAACTGCTCTCAGATCTGGATGACTCTTGAGAATAGGTTGAATTCCTCAACCAGATCCAGAGTTATGCAGTTAAAAAATGAACTGCACACTATTAAAAAGGCTGAACAATCCATGACACAATATCTAAATAGTGTTAGATTGAAAGTCGATGCATTACAAGCTGCTGGTTCTCAGGTAGAAAATGAAGATATCATACTATATATTTTGAATGGTCTTCCATCTGAGTTTGATTCATTCTCCACAGCTATTCGAACTCGATCCTCTTCACTTCCTTTGGATGAATTGTATGCGTTATTATGTAGTGAAGATCTCATACTGACCACCAGAAATTCTGCTCCAATTTCAGTTCCAGATTCTACACTTGCTCTATTTTCAACTCGCGGTAGAGGAAGAGGCAGATTTTCTTCCCCGTATCGTGGCAGAGGCCGTTTTAGAGGGTCGTCTTCAGTTTCACCTGGAAGATCTGGTCACTATACCTATATGATAGAATGCCAAATCTGTCATAAACATGGACATTCTGCAGTTACATGCTGGTACCGTCATTCTGCTCCACCTAACACAGTTCAGCGACAATCTGCATCACCTCAAGCATTTTTTACTCCAACTTCGGCAGCATCAACTTCTGGGAATAATTGGATTATTGACAGTGGAGCAACATCCCACATCACCAATAATCCATCCGTTCTTCATTCTTCAGCACCTTATCAAGGCATGGAGCAAGTGAATCTTGGCGACAGTTCTTCTATCCCAATTGCTCACACTGGATCTGGTAACATCTCTTCTTCTACACATTCCTTACATCTTTTTAACATTCTCCACGTTCCCAAAATGTCACATAATCTGCTTTCCGTTTACAAATTGGCCTCTGAAAATAACTGCATTCTTTCGTTTGATTCAAATGGCTGCACAATTAAGAGCAAGGCAACCAATCAAACATTACTTCAGGGCAATTGTACTAATGGGCTGTATACAATCCCCTTCACTTTCACTCCTCCGTCTTCATCACTTCCGATACCTACAGCTCTCTCTGCGACAATCTCTCCTTCACAGCTCTGGCATCTACGGCTGGGACATCCGTCTTCCTCTACGCTCTCACATCTCAGTAACACTCTGTCTCTATCTCCAGCAAACAATCATCAGGAGCTTTGTCAGTCCTGTAGCCTTGCAAAATGTCATCGAATTCATCTTCCACCATCTGAAGCGAAGTCTGTTTCTCCCCTTCAACTTGTCCATGCTGACGTTTGGGGTCCATCTCCAATCTCATCCAAACAAAGCTTCAGATATTATGTGGTGTTTGTTGATGATTTCAGTAGATATAGTTGGGTGTTTCTCCTTAAACAAAAATCTGATGTATTTCCTGTCTTTTCTAGTTTCAAAACCTATGTAGAAAAACAGTTCTCATCTTCCATCAAAGCCTTTCGGTCAGATGGGGGAGGAGAGTTCGTCAATAAAAAGTTTCAGCATTTTTCTCCTTGTCTGGCATTCAGCATCAATTATCCACCCCATATACCCCTGAGCAAAATGGGGTGGCTGAATGACGACATAGACACCTTCTTGAAACCATACGCAGTATTTTGTTTTACTCCTCTTTGCCTTCTGACTTCTGGGTCGAAGCTCTTTTTACTGGAAATCATCTTATTAACTGTCTTCCTAAGGCAGTCCTACAACACTTCTCTTCTTTTGAGTGTCTGTACAACAAAGCTCCTGATTACAAATTTCTTAAAGTGTTTGGCTGCAGATGCTTTCCGTGGCTCAGGCCTTATTCAGTTAACAAATTTTCTCCCAGGTCCATTTCATGTATTTTCCTTGGCTATTCCTCAAACCACAAGGGTTATCGTTGTTATGATCCAGTCCATAACAAGATTTACATTTCTCGCCATGTCACATTTGATGAGAATTGTTTTCCATTCTCCTCAGCACAGAAACTCCATTCATCTTCTCCACCAATCCTTTCCACTCCTTCGTTTCCCCCTACAGCATTTGTTCCCACTTCATGTCCTGTTCCACCGGCTACTCCACCTTCACCTACATCTTCTGCAGGATCGTCATCTTCATTACACACTGCCAGCATTCCTATACCACCTATTTCTTCCACTTTTTCCTCACCTCCACAGAACAAACAGCAAGTCCACATCCCTCATTACCTCATCAGTCTTCACAACATTTGCCCACCCACTCGATGATTACCAGATCTAAGACAGGATCCTTAAAGCCTAAACATATCTTGTCTCTACTTAGTTCTTCAACAGAAATTTCAACCAGTCAGGAAGAAGAACCGAGTTGTTTCACAAAAGCTGTCAATGATCCAAGATGGAGGGCTGCTATGTCAGCAGAGTTTAATGCCCTATTAGATCAAAGGACATGGGAGCTGGTACCTAGAAGCACTACCACTAATATACTCTGTTGCAAGTGGACATATCGAATTAAACGAAAATCTGATGGTTCCATTGCTAGATTCAAAGCTCGCTTGGTAGCCCAAGGGTTTAAACAAGAGTATGGTATCAATTATCATGAGACATTTAGTCTCGTAGCAAAATTCCAAACCATCCGTGTGTTTATCTCAATTGCTCTCTCATTTCATTGGGAAATCAAACAACTAGATGTCTCGAATGCGTTCCTTCATGGTGTTTTGGAGGAATCCGTTTACATGGATCAGCCTAAAGGATTTCAGAATCTGAATTTCCCGGAGCATGTTTGTCATTTAAAGAAGGCGATCTATGGGCTCAAACAAGCGCCTCGTCAATGGTTTTGCACTTTTTCAGAAACCTTACTTCAATTTGGTTTTACTGTCAGTTCTGCCGATTCCTCCTTATTTCTCTATCACTGCAAAGGAGTTAGTCTCTATTTACTCATCTATGTAGATGATATTCTCATCATGGGCAACAACAACGCAGAACTACATAAACTTCTGTTATGTCTTCAAGACAAATTCAGGATTAAAGACCTCGGCAGGCTATCTCATTTTCTAGGAATTCATGCTACTTATTCCTCTGATGGCCTCATTCTTAGTCAACATCAATATGCCTTGAATATTTTGCACAAAACTGGGATGATGGACAGTAAATCTGTTATCTCACCGTTGTCTATTTCAAAAGCTCCCAAGCAGAGCATTTCTTTTTCTGATCCTGAATTCTTTCGGCGAGTTACAGGTTCACTCCAGTATCTAACGATTACTCGCCCGGATATCGCTTTTGCTATGAATTACTTAAGTCAATTCATGCACTCGCCGCTGCTACATCATTTTGAGCAATTAAAGCGGGTGCTCCGCTATATCAGAGGAACAATTCATCATTCACTGCATTTTACACCTGGATCTCTCATACTTCATGCCTTTAGTGATTCGGACTGGGCAGGAGATATCAATGATAGAAGGTCTACCACTGGTTTTTGTGTGTTTCTAGGTAATAATTTGATTTCATGGCTTTCCAAGAAGCAACCGACTGTCGCCAAATCTTCAACCGAAGCAGAATATCGGGCGCTTGCCATTACTTCAGCTGAACTCATTTGGTTACGACGGCTTCTTTCCGATTTTTCAATCTCCTCTACATCTCCTACCCTATTGCATTGTGACAACATTTCAGCACTTCAGTTGGCTTCGAATCCGGTGTTTCATGCAAGGACGAAACACATCGAGGTCGATTACCATTTCATTAGGGAAAGAGTGCAGAGCAAGGAAATTGCCTTAGCCCATGTTTCTACCTTAGATCAGCCAGCTGATCTCTTCACCAAGGCTTTATCTACTCAACGTCATAAGGATTTTTGTGCCAAACTGAAGGTTCTTTCTGCTCCTTCAGCTTGAGGGGGCCTATTGACATGTATGCTTAGGTGCGAGTAGTGATTCAAATATCAAATGAATTCTGTTACTCTCTAACAGAATTCGGAAGCGTCAGGATCTTTCCAGCATCCTCTAGACCACTCTAGAATATATTTCTGTTAGCCACAGCTGTAATCTGGTAGAGCAAAGTCGGTTGTATGTGTCTATATATAGACTGTAATATTCCCTCAATTTTATGATGAATATATATAATATCAATGGCTTAAAGGTACTGTTCACGGTACCATGCCAGACAATGAACAGTAACTCTGTTCATTAAAAGTTCTCCAATCTTCTTTGGTTTTGTCAGCTTAGACATATGTATATGTGAGCGCATGTGTAACGTATGTATGTATGTATGCATGTATATTGCAAAATGTAACGTCAACAAACCTTTTAGAATTACGGATTGAGGTTGCATCTTTTGCATAATAAAAGGATTCACCTTCTCTCGCACGAATCCACAGTTGGATCACCCACTGCACAGATCCTAAGCGACCAGTGGATGATCCAATGGTAGATTCGCACGAAGGAAGGTGAATCCTTTCTTGGCACAAAAGATACACTCCCGACCCTTGAATTATTGAAGTGATAGAATCAGATAAGTCCATCTCAGACATGTCAAAAACTGGAATAGTACCGGATCATAGGTTATAAGACCAAACAAAAGTTCTGGGTTCGTAGAACAGGATCAGAACAAGCAAATATACTAGAGCCTGGTCTTTCAAGTCCAAGATGGGTCTGCACCAATCATAGTTGTTTTAGATTTTGAATTGAGATTAAGAGATGTCAAATTGAGAGGTGGCCTGAATCAAAACCTCAAAAGCTTTGTAAGCTTTAGGTTTTGGTCGACGTGACAATTTTTAGCTTAGCATCAAATTCTTATCCAAGTGAAGAAGCTCAAAGATTTTGCCCAAGAGGTTGGTACTATATTATGTTCAGAGGCCAGTCATTGGTTCAAATCCAATTACTTTTCTGAATTAAAAAATATAATTTACATTAGCAGCAATGCAGATCAAATTCATCTCATAACCAACCACACTTTAGAATTTTTTTTGTACTGTTCCAAATAGTTGATATTTATGTAGTAGTTTCATTACCAAAGCAAACATGAGTTACATATTGCTTGCATGCATAAGTTCATCTAGAATCCTCTCTCTCTCTCTCTCTCTCTCTCTCACACACACACACACACACACACACACACACACACACAGAGGAAGGATAGGATAAATCATTTGAATGAGTCTGAATTAGAAAAACTTAAGGATCTCTTGTTGAGTGGTATACTTAGATTTTGGATGAGTTCCTCAGTAATGCAAGCCAGCAATTGGCAAACAAGATGTGATGAGGATGTGACACTTACATGACCCATTTGCATTCATATAGATATCCATTGGTAGCCCATTCCTGACCTAATCAGTGGTTGGGATAAATAGTTGACTTTCAAGAATAGATTTGACAAAGACTCCTTGGAGATTAATCTATCATTGTTTGTAGGAATCATTAAAATGTCTAATCATGAGGATTTTATAAACTAAAACTCTCTTGTTAGTATTCCATCTTTTCTGTTCAAACTAGAATTCGAATTGGAAGCCAATTGGGGCATGGGACCTGAACCTGACCCATATTAAGACATTAATTTTTGTTTGTACTTCCACAATTTAAAGTCAAATGACATCACTTCTTCTCTATAAATCTTTTATTTTTCATAACAAATTCATAATTATATCAACAGTTAAGACTCAGAGGAGGAAGAAGGGGGAAGGGGATGCGGGGGGAGGGAGAAGGAGAGGGAAAGATAGAGGGAGAGGATGACTAAATTTAAGAATATATTTATAAACATGCAGAACTTGACATCTAGGACATACATAAGGTTATAGCATCATATATATGAGCACTGCTGCTTCAAAGAACTATCAACCAATAGCGTTTAATAGCATCTACAGCCAGTGGAACATACAAACTAGTTGGCCAGCCAAACAAAACTAAACCCCACACATCAAGGTTAATGTATTTCATGGGTCTCACATGATTTACTTGTGCCATGAACTTTGTTTAAAAGAAATCCATCCAGTTAAATGCATTTGTGTCATGCTATAAGCCATTCAAGAATCAAGATAATATCTCGATGTCGGCCTACCACCTAACAGGACAGCAGATTAATGTCGATGCCGGTTGGTGGAATGTCCACACCACCAACAGCACTGACTATTAAGCAAGCCTATTGAACTACATTTGAAAATTGTTACCATGAAAAGCTACATTTGAAACCTTCAAGGCTCAATCCTTAACTAATTGTATGCAGGTACTAATGAGCATAAACTAATCAATCACTCTTTTCCCTCTTAGGCATCTTGTTAGAGGTGTGACTACAGAGGTGGATGGATGGAGAAAGATTTGTGTTTGCTGACTATGATCCAATCTCTTGGGGCTGGGTGGTTTCTTCTGCTTTCAGCTAGCTATTATAGTAGGCTTCTCCTTTCTTTTCTAAGTTGTTCTTTAGTAAATCTAATTTGATATTTTAATTGGTTAAGAATGGGGTTGAAGGTGTGAAAGAAAGAACAAGGGGAGCCAGGAGACTCATAGACGAGTTCTAGGAATCCCTTTAGTTCTTTTGTCAAAACAGAAAAAGTAGAAAGACAAAGAAATGGAAAAGAATCTTTTCTTTGCAGCTAAATTGCATAAGAAAAAAACCTTTGCTTCCACGCAAATGTGATGGTGATTCCACACTGATTGCTTCATGTGTCCCTAGTTATTATGAACAAGACTCTACAAGCAGTTCCCAAGTCTTCCATTTCACAAATGTTTTTAGCCATGCACTTGAGGCTGTACAGTAGGTCAGGTCGGATCGGGATGGGCACAATCTAAATCCAATATATATTTTAACTAGGTCAAAAAAATAAACCAAATGTGATCCAATTCTAGGTGGGTTCGATCAGATCGGTTATTATATTAATTTTCTTAATCCATCATACTTTTGGAGTTGAATCACATTAACAATAATCCTAAAACAAATCATAATATAAACTAATTTCCTATTTAGATCATGAATATATTATACAATAAAATAATAAGATACAATATACATGCATGCATGCATTTATGTATATATATACTATCGACGACAGTCTATACAAGATTCGACTAATAACCATATATAGTTATCATTAATAGTAGATATTATTGACGATCTATATGATTAAAAAAAATCTTTTCTTATATTTAAAGAGGAATCTAAAGTATATATTATACTAGCTCAGGACCGGGTTTGGATTGTTAAACCTACTAATCCAAATCCAATTCATATTTAGAACGTGCTTTGTTTTTGAATTCAAGTTTAATTTATATAATTTTGGTTCGGTCAGATTGGATTACTTTTGGATCTATGAAAAAATGGAATTGCACTATGTTGGCTCTCGGGTCGGTTGGTTTGGCATGGATGCATTTCATATTCATTTTGAGCTACAGAGCTGATTTACTAAAAGATATTAAATACCGTTCCTTGAACAGTTCTTCAGGGAAGCAACACAAAGGACGATACCTTGTTGCTTTAGAGCGATCAACTAACAGAATAAAAATTGCAATCAAATATATGAAAGAGCAATCTTTAACAATGATTTTTTTTGAAGATCTTATTACATAACGTGGTTACAGCCTAATCACATTTGGAGGCAATAATCATATACCTGAGTGCCAGGTCCCTTCTATAGGCATGTATTGTAGGTGAGCTCTCACTGCTTCATAAGAGTTGTATGTAGGAATTGTTTGTTGCTTTAACGTTGCTCCATATAATAATTTTATGGCAAAGTATATTATACAAAGTAAAAAATGATGTAAACAAATAGTATGCGAAAGCTAGCTTACGTGGATATAATATGAAACAAATTGTTAAATTCTAGTATAGGTCCTCGATATATAATTGATTGGATGATTGGTCTTTGTCCTCATGATAAGGCTAATATCTAAGTAGGTTTTCTAACATATACTCTATTATCTAATTGATCATATGAGGCACTTGGGGGCATCGGCAAGCCTGCCGGCGATCATGTTGATGATGCTTGTTGTCGGGCGATTGTCAGCCGACCTCGGGGGTGGCGGATTAGAGGCCGAAGCAGGTGCTTCTTGCTCCTACCAAGGGCGCACATATCGGTCTAGCCGTCCGTGCCGAATGAGTGCTTCGATTTTGTCCTTGACTTAAACACACTCCTCGGTGTCGTGGCCATGGTCTCAGTGGAAGTGACAATACTTCTTCTGGCCTTTGTTGGTCATCGGGCCCTTCATCGGATGTGGGGGGCGTAGATAACCTCGTCCTTCGATTTCCAAGAGGATCTTGGCCCTTAGAGTTGTGAGAGGGGTGGACCTCTCGAACATCCATTGTGGGCTTTTGGGTCGTCATGAGCCCTCCCTCGTGCTGAGGCGAGGCACTCCCTAGCTCTTTTCGCTCCTCGCGCCATCTCTTGCTTCTTTGGGGGGCTCTCCTGCTAGTAGACTCGCGGTAAGAAGCCATGGCTTCCTTAGCATTGGCATATTTGTTGGGTCATGTCAACATTTCTACGAAGTTGATGGGGAAATGCTTTTCCAGTGAGAAAAGGAAGCTTGACGGCCATAGACCACTTTTCATCATAGACATTACGATCAACTGATCCAAATCGCGTGCCTCCAGCATCGCCGCATTGAAACAGTTGACGTAGTCCCTGATGGACTCTTTCTCTTATTGCTTGATGCCGAGCAGCGCATTTGAATTGTGGCACCATCTCCAACTGGAGGCAAAGTGGGTCAGAAAGAGGCGGGCGAGCTGTTCGAAGGAGTGGATGGAATTGGGTTGAAACTTGGAGAACCAAAATTGAGCCACCTTGTGAAGGGTCGCAAGGAATGCCTTACAAAGCACGATATCGGTAGCTCCATGCAGCATCGTAAGAGCCTTGAAGCTTGCAGAGTACGTCGGCTTGGTAGGACTGCTTCAGATCTTATCATTGGGAGCGGTGGCTGACCAGGCGCATGACACGCGTTGGCGACTGAGAGTGGTGGCTAGGCCGGTTGGATTTCGGTTGGACCATCTTCAGTCACGCCATTGTCTACTGCAGGTTCTGGACTACCGCAGCCAATGCCTGTAGCTATTAAGTGAGTAGGTTGAACTGCTCATTGTCTACATGCATAGTGGGTTGTTTCAGTGGGTTAGTTTTTGGGCTCTACAATGATGCTCGAGAGGTTGGAGCATGACACTGCGATGCCCGCGATGCACACGGGATCCTCATCACTTCATGTTGATTCTCTCCCTTTGATGGATGTCGATGTTGCTTGGGAATGGTAGGCCCTTCTCTAGCGCTAATCTGTTGCAGCCAAAATTGGGTTGAGGTCGGAGCGCAGCTCGGATGATCTGGAGGTCAGCTGAAGATGAGCTAAGCAAGCTGAACAAGGTGTGGGGGTGGATCTTCTCCGTGTATGATTTACAAAAAGTCTGCTTGCCAGAGAGTTTTCGGCAAGAGACCCTCTAATGCCTAAGTCAGAATAGAGAGGCAACAACGTAGAAGGAAGAGAAATTTCGGTAGAATGAGGGCTCCATGAGAAAGGTTGTGTGCGTATTGCGTCCTCCGAGTTGTTTTCCTTATATAGGAGAATCAGCTTTGTCATTACTTGGGTCGATGTGGCATGCAATGATAGCCAGACAATGACAAATCGCACGACCGAGGCGTGGGTGCCAGTCTATATGGGCGGCGTGCGGCGTAGGTCTGGCATAAAGCATGGTGTTGCTGTGACTGCGGGTTGCTTGGGCTGTCGATTGTTAGGACTGTCGGTCTATATCGATTCATGTTGATTAGCTCCTCGGTTGGGGCTGAGGTAACTCACTTGGTTGGTCCGCTGCTTGATTGGGGCTGAGGTTGTTCTTTTCGGCTTACATCTAAGGTCAAAGGGAAGATTTGGTCTGAGATTAAGGCATCCAATATTTCTCCCATTAGGATGACCCCTTGCCACTTGAGACAAGGGGTAGGGTTCAATTACAAAGGGAATCTATCCTAAATCTAGTCTCAGTTACTCCATCCTGGTTTTGTGTATGCAAGGCTTGATCTACTCGGCCCAAGTGGAGGGAGTGGGAGTGGGTGTAGCGTAGGGGTTTGGGTTAGAACCCCTTGGTCATTAAAAAAACACACACACACAAGTTTTTTCATGAAATTAAAATTTAAGCTTATTCAAATTAAGGTCAAAATTAAATATTTATTTATCTAGCAAAATCCCTCTTACCTTTAATCCAGCTTAAGTTCAATTCCTCTAAACAACCCTCTACATCTGCAAACATTTATCACTAATTGATTTTCAATTCAATAATTTATGGAACTACTAATATGTCTATAATGTCCCAATTTTTTAGAGAGAGAGAGACACACATAAATTTGTAGAGCTACAAATTTTCTAAATAATATATCTATAATTCCTTTTTTTCTTTTCTTGTGCAAGTTCAGTCTTTTGTGGATGCACTATCCAAGAATTTGAATCAAGACCCAGTTGCTAAGCAGAGAGGTGTGGTCATTGAGACAAATCTCAATTCATGTAGTGTGCTTGTTATTTAAGATATTTGAATTCTTATGTATTTATCAAATACTTGGGATTGATCTTCAAAAATCATGGCAATGAAGGCGATAAAGGATTAAAATCTTTCTAAAAGAAAGATCAATTTTTAAGTACTATGATAAGCATCAATTGTTTCGCACTCAAGCTTCGGTGGGGCCTGACCACTTAGGGTTGCCTTGTTTTGTTATTGGATAAGTTTGAATAAGTTTGTCGTGATCAGGCATGATCTAGTCAGAAACAACATAGTTTATCTGCAGACATATTTATAAATAAAAATCCATTCGGGTTAATATGTAGTTACATAATTGGTTTGCCTAGATAGATATATAAATTAACATATATGTGGATAAGGTTTCAAACATAAGCACAAGAATGGAGAACAACATAGAGACAATTTATTTTCTATCAAGCATCTGATAAAGACAATTTATTTTCGTTTAATCTTGGAAAAGCTCGAACCAGCCGCCATACCAATACATGGTTGATCATGGATGTAAAGATCGATATGCAATCATCTCTAAAAAAAAGCGACTATTAGCTGCTAATTAAGCTAGCCAATATCTTGAGGCACACTTAGCCTCCAAAATATTTGTAGTCTATTTCCTAATTAATCTCATCAAGATATGGTCAATATGATTTTGATACAACCTCAAGAAACATCAAGTTCTCTATAACAGAAGAGAGAAATCTAGTACTATAATAGAAGCCAACTACTTAGATCCCAATGTGGGAATCTTAGGTTTATGACAGCATTACAAAGTCCAAACATATGCTCCAAATCCATATGCAGCCACGCAACCTCTGCCAGAGATATTCCAGGAAGATAAATACTAAAAAAAAGTCCATATAAAGCCCCTTTCGGCACCCACTATTCCAACCTTTTATTCGGCCACGCGTCCCCCGGCATTTCCAGCCCATACGATGCAGGATTAGCGTCCGCCGCAGCCGTCACTTCTGTTTTTTTATAGTGGAATAACTATATCCCCACCGAAACGTTATCCTTTATTCCGCTATCGTATAGAAATAAAACGAGAGAGAGAGAGAGAGAGAGAGAGACGGGAATAACGAAAAAATCTAATTCCCGAGCCGAGGGAAGAAGAACCAGCGAAGAATCGAATGGATGGTGGGCTTCTCCTCCTCCTCCTCCTAAATCTTCCCCCCTCCTCCAAGCGAAGCCGCGTCGCTTTCCTCCTCCTCTCCTCCAAATCCCTTACTCTCTACAGATAAATCCCTAAACTTCTCGCCGACTGGGGCTAGATCGGTGGTTTTGAGCTTAGCTTTGGGTAGGAATTTGGGAGGGGGCTAGCGTTAGGATTTGGGATGGGGGCCGGGGTGTCGAGTATGGACGGGAGAGAGCGGGCAACTGGTCTGGGGGACTTGCCGGAGAGCTGCCTGGCGGAGGTCTTGCTCCGGCTTGATCCGCCGGAGATCGGCCGGCTGGCGGGCCTCAGCCGCACGTTCCGGGGGGCGGCGTCGGCGGATTACGTGTGGGAGGCGAAGCTGCCGAGGAATTATAGGTATTTGATGGAGACGGCGCTGGGGGAGGAGAGTTCCATGCGTGGGCTTCGCAAGAGGGAGATATTTGCGAGGCTATGTCGGCGGAATCGCTTCGATGAGGGCAACAAGGTACATTTTTTTGGTTGCTTTCTGCACACAAATGGTATCTATGAGATAAAATAGGAAATTATGAGGAGATACGATTACATTGGGGTGGATTTTTGGTGGGTTTCTGGTTTCTGGATTTGGTCTGCTATCTTAACGATCTGAAAAGGAGAATTCTTTTTGTGTTTTGTATGATTAGATGCTAGATATGGTGATTGGGATTATTTTCCCTTCATTTAGGTTATTTTGGGTAGGTTTTTGGATTTTGAGTATTTTTTTTCTTGTTCAAGGTAAAGGTGAAATCTTTGCATTTGGAAGAAGCAAAGGTGAAGCAGTTTTAAGTCTATTTTCTGATTTTATACTAGATAAGGCATTTGGGATTAATATCCAATGATTCCAGGGACTTTATTCATGTAAATTGCTGTTCATCTTGCTGATGGATTGGGCTTTGGTGCCTGGTGACGCAGGAATTCTGGCTGGACAAATACAAAGGTAGGGTTTGCATGTTGATCTCTTCAAAGGCGTTATCGATTACAGGGATTGACGATCGGAGATACTGGAACTTTATCCCTACCGATGAATCTAGGTATTACTTTGTTCTTTTTTATTATTTAAACATAAATTTATTTTATGTTTGCCTTTTTCTCCATTCCAAATAGGGTGGAGCTGGGCATGAAATTTATCAGATTGACCGGTATTTTCTTTATGTTTATTTGTCTGCTTAAAATTGCTACCCGTTGGTTTTAGCGTTAAGTTTGTTCTTGTGAGTCAGTATTCGGAAATTGACTTATGGCAGATTATATGTTGCCTGAAAACCTTCAATACTTAGGCTGTTTTTGTTGTCTAGGTTCTTGCGGTCATAAATCTCTATGTTATATGTTTTACTTCTCTTTGAACCTTTTTTTTTGTTTCTAATCATTTTTAGCCACATTTCAGCTTGATAATGACCTGTTCTAGCTTCCCACTTAGACAGGAGAATTACATCTCAAGTTTTTCTTTTCCTTTTCTTCTCCTTTTGTGTGCGTGTGTGTGTTTCCTTACTGATGTTTCCACTACTTGCTTTTGAAAAAGCTCTAGAATGTCTAGAGTCTCATACATCTTTATGTTTTGATCTGATAATATTTTTGTTTGTATTCCTCCTATTGTCATCCCTACCCTTTTTCTTGCAGCAGATCCTTAATTGATCAGGTTTCTTTGAATTTTGTGTAATGACCTCTTTTTTCTTAAACAGCTAGCAAATTCGTTCCCTCATTTTTTTTGGTTTCTGGCTCTATAGTTTGTGGGTTCTCGTGTTGAGATCTTTAATTATTAAATAGGTTTTTTGACTACTTAATAAACACCCCATTGGATCAACTCTTCTTCCTACGTATACTAGCTTGCCATGAATAACAGTTCATCCAATATGGTTCCTTGCTTTATAATTTTTTTCCTGGTCTCCTGAAATATGGGGATCCAGGGAAAGAGATGCATTTGCATTAGTGAAGATAACTAAAGTAACTTATGATTCTATATCTTCATATTTCAATTCTGTTCTTAGGGCTGCTAATGGCTAGGTGGGGATTTGTTTACAAGACAAGGTTCATGAAGGTGCTCATTGTGTTGGACCGATACCATCCCCGGCTAGTATAAGACATTGTAGTTATTTCCCTTACTATAATTAAATGCATCACCACTCATCCTGCTGATCTTGCATCACTTTTATGTTGACTACATTGCCATTCATTCTATTCTTGTGCATCAACATAATTCTTATTCAACTGTGACAGACCAATGTTGGCAGAAAGATTTTCATTTCTTGGATCAGTTTTTGCTGCATAATTTACATTTTTGAAAAGGACTAGGAATATCTGATCTGGTGATGGATGTGGATCTATTCAGATCTGTGTTATTCATACATCACTCAATATTCTTGGTAGTCAGATTCCTCGCTGAAATGTCATACATGTGTTCGTTCTAATTTCAATTTTCATAGCCGAAAAGTTGATCTAATCACATGTAAAATTTAGCATTTGATGAGAATGTACCAGAACAGCTGTGTGAGGGCATACTAGCATATAACATCAGGTATAATACATTTCAGCTTTATATCCTCCTATTAATTGTTATGAGGTATCAGCAGCGCAGTTAGAGTTATCATCCATGTCCTCAATTCTGAAGTTCTGATTATGAGCTTTTGTAGTATGATTATGGTATGCCCCAAGAAATTTAACTGGAGAGAAATGACATGAAGCTGAAAATATCATTTTTGCAGATTCCACACTGTTGCATACCTTCAGCAAGTTTGGTGGCTCGAAGTCGGTGGAGAAATTGAGTTCTGCTTTCCAGAAGGTACATACAGCTTATTCTTCCGTCTTCATTTAGGCCGGGCCTCCAAACGTCTTGGTCGACGGGTCTGTAGTGTTGAGCACATCCATGGGTGGGACATAAAACCTGTGCGGTTTCAGCTATCAACATCTGATGGTCAGCAAGTCCAGTCCAAGTGTTATTTAGATGAGCCTGGGATTTGGATGCTCTACCGTGTAGGTGACTTTGTTGTTAAGAACTCCAGTGCACCAACCAAAGTCAAGTTCTCAATGATTCAGATTGATTGCACACACACTAAAGGGGGTCTTTGTGTGGACGCCGTGTTAATATGCCCGAAGGGGTCTCGACAAGGAAAAAATGTTGCATACTTGTAGGTAGGCTTGCCATACAAGGGAGGGTTATCAAATATTAAAAGTTGAATGCAGAAGATAGCTTGCTTTCCTTCACAGATTTGCATGTACATGTTTTCCCTTATATTTTACAGGGATGAGCTAGAGTGAGGGGTCTTGTTTGTTACTCCATTTTCTTTCCTTAGTGGTCAAAATTTTGTATATGGATCGTTGATGTGGAACAATCTATATTTGACGATGTTAGAGATCATTGATGCTTTGTTAATTGGAAAATACCATCTATTTGCAGATGAGGTAGACTTTTCAGCAAGGCTTTAAATAATGTGTTATTCCGCTGTAACTGTTATCGACCATCATAACAGCCTTTATTTATCTCAAGAAACATTTTTTTTCGTATTTTGCTATTAGACTAATCGCTCAAAGAATTGCTTTTGTAATGGTATGTAACAGGAAATAGCGAATATAATGGAAATATAAAAACGGTGTTAATCTTTTCTTTGTTTTTCATTAGATGAAGTAATATATATTTTGGACTGCATGATGGAAAATTTTGAAGGAAAAAAGTTTATTTTTTAAAAAAATGTTTTTTTATTGGAAAAAAATACAAGTGAAAATAATGGTGGTTGTGTAATGACAATTTGTGATTACTAGGATTAATGAAAAATAATGGTCCATTATTTATCTCAATAAGGTAATTGGGGTTGACAGAAACTGATATAATCGCCGTTATAATACTTATGATGCTGTTATTTGAAAACCATGCTTTTCAGCATTCCTGAAACTAAACCTTCTATGAAGCAACCAAAAAAAGCTATCCTTCAAAGTTATCCTTCAAGAGCTATAGATGAGGTGGTTCTCACTGAAACCGCATATGTGCTTCACCTTGGAGAGTCTTCAACAAGTCTCTACACCAAGCGTGGGAATATTGGCTGGCCTATGCTTCTGAAACAACATCAGGCTTGTCCCGGCCTGGCTCTTAGGGTGTGTGCCTATTTTTGCCATGTAATCTCGGTGTGTTTGGTTGAAGAAAGTTGAGCTCTGGAATAAAAATGAAAATAACTCCCACTCGATCCGAGGGAATCTATTTTTATTCCCATTCAAGAAAAGAATAAGAATGCTTCAATCCTTCGAAATCTAGTTCTATCTCTCCATTTAGTATTTAAATTTCATTCTACTAAATTTACTTTAAACATCGATTTTCCAAAAATATCCCTCTTTTTAGTTTATTTTTCAAAAAGTTACTTAAAAATATTCCGGCACCGAATCAGATTCCGACTTCAATCACGAATCAAATACATTAAGAAATGCAACCATTCTGATTCTAATTTCGAAAATATTCCGATACGGAATCGGATTCTGATTTCAATCACGAATCAAATACATTAAGAAATGCAACCATTCTGATTCCAATTTAGATTCCAGTCACAAACCAAATGTGCCTTTAGTTTAATTTTGACGACGCAAGGCATTTGATGCACAGCAGCTGCAGCTGCATGGATGCCATTATGGGGATGTTTCTATTCCCATGGTTGAGCATGCAAGCTATTTCCCATCACGCTGGATCAAGGGAGACTCTAATAAGGTTTTAAAGTGGCTAAAGGGGAGTTCTATATCGAAATAAAGGATACCCTACGACAGCTCCAAGATGTCAGTTTTGGTGAAAGAGGACAGTATTTGGTGCTACAAGAATGATCCCAGGCTGGACAGCATTGGCTTTGTATGATATCATGACTGCAGGATGTATTAGGGCCTAGGGATGGACTCTGTCCTCGACGACGATGAAAAAAAAAAGAAGAAAAAAAGAAATTATACCCTAAACAGTGCGCACCAGATGGTCCTGTACGCCACCAATCACAGCCACTCATTCTTGTAGGTCCTCTCATTCATCAAATGCTCATCTCGATGCACCGCTACATAAATAAGTGGCTGCAATTGGCGGCGTACATGGTCACATAGTGCACACGGCATAGGAATAATAAGAAACTGAGCTTAGTCTATAGCTCTTTCAATCCCTTGTAATTCGATTAGCCTATTTTATCTGTAGCATGCTTGAGTGGCAAGCTAGAGGTTTGCAATCAGAAAATTTGTTGCAAGCAATCGCCGAACCGGAGCTTGGCTTGTCTTTTTCCTCTTCATACTTAGATTACACAATCTAAGCATGAAATTTCAAAGATACATTACAATCACCCAAGAACTGGAAAAAAGCAGACAGCTGAACAGGGCAAAAAAAATTTATGAACCACCACTCCAAGCCATTGTCTTCTAAATCAACTAAAGGCTTCCTCTTCTCAGTTCTCTTCCCATATGATCTAGCTACCAGCTTAATTGGATCAAATGTTGCCCAAGCTTGAGTTAGGCGAGGAGACATGCTATTATTCATGACATGGTTGAAGTAGAAGAGGATAAGCCAATAGTCTCAATTAGCCACAGTAGTTGTGTGGAAGAAACCAGCCGGTGAGGAGCTCAAAATATCAGAGGAAACGCCGGTAGAGAGCTCAAAAGTGTCACCAACTTGCCCAGGAGCAGATGCAATTGGGTGTTGCAAAGCCCATTTCTTGGATCAATAACATGACTGTTACACCAACTTTTAGACTTAATCTATAATAGGGAAAGCCTCAATGAGAAATTAAAGTTAAAATTCTTGCTAATATAAATCACACATATCATCTTCTGCTGAATCATATAAAAAGTATGTCACTTCATCTCCTGGAAACATCTGAATGATGCTTTCGCTAATTTTATCGATACGTTCATTAATTGGAGTTTATGAATGCCCTTTTCATCATATATTTCTTATAGCAATTGCATTTTCACTTTAAGGAAAGAAAAACCTTTTAAGTAAAATTGATTAGGGATTATTTGTTTTAAAGAAGCTAACCTAAGGATCAGATTGAGCTTGTATATTTTCTCGCAGATGAATCACATTAATGGTTTCCCATATGACTGACCTTACGATCGACGATCTCGAACTTTGCACCATGCTGAACAATAGTAACTCATTATCAATAATATTTCTCTACTAATGCTTCAAATCCTTCCAAAAGAATATATTCAGATAATGAAAAACGGTAGTAAAAAAGAAGAAGGTTGATTGACATTTCCTTGAAGAAAAACACCCATAACTGAAGTTTATAAACATGCACTAGACTGTTGTATTTGATAATATCTTCGTGCAAGAACAACCTCTTTATATGACGATATAAAAATGTGGATGTACAAGGGCTTCAACTTATTTGAGGTTGGACCTTGGTAACTATGCGTTGAACCTGTACCTAGCTCAATTTATATTGAACTCATGCTCTAAGTTAATAACCATAAACAAATTAAAATTTGACTTGTAAATAAATTTGTAGAATTCTCAATAAACTAGCATATAACCTATGCAGCGTGCGAAGTATAGTTTTTTCTCTCCTTTTTTCATCTATTTCTGAAATATAATATAGCAATGTCATAAATTATTTTAAATAGAAAGCTTCAATAGCCAAATTTCTTTCTCATATTAAGTAATGAACTTGGATAATTACTAAGTAGAAGCTCCAATCATTAGTACCGACATCATTAATTTGATGCCCACATGTATTTATACCATATCCTTGTTCGAACAGACACGTGAGAGACGTGCCTAAATTGGCCACATAGAGCGAATAGGTATAATGAAGATTCGAAGAGCTGAGACCGAAGGAGCATCGAATAGAAGCTGACTAAAGACATCCTGATAGGTGCCAAAGTGAAAGCATCCACTAGAGGCTAAATATATGAAATAACGATATAAATTAGGCCGAATTGAGTTGCAACAAAAAGCATGATTATTGCTCTAACAGGTTATCAACCTAACAGGTAGGACAGGATCTATTGGCTTGTCATATGATACCAGGTCTGGACTTGGAGTAATGGGAGACAACGGGCATCAGTTATCACTATCGTCAGAAGTTGAAGTAAATATAGGCAACATTCATAGTAGGAAGTTATTTTATTTTAGTATAAGTATAAAAATTACACTTTGTGTGAAATGATCTCTCGCCAATCAATCCAATGCATCTTTTTATCTTATCTTAGTTTTACTCTACTAATAGTTTTACCGTAGGAGTAGCTGTAACTTAGATTTTTACTGCAACTCGGTGCTACACTCTTACCATAGCCCAGTACTACATCTCTACCATATCCCAACAATACACCCCTATCTAATTTATCTCCTTCAAATTCCTTAAAGATCAAGTTACCTGGGCCCACGTTGCTCTCTATCTTCTCTTCGATTCCATCATCATCTTTTTTACTAATTGGCCGTTGGTGGCATATTCGCACACACGGTTTCATTGCCACTAAAATTCGACATCTTTCTCCACCAACCAATTAAGTTCGTTGGGATGCTAGGTTCTCTAGCATTCGCCTAGATAGAACAGGAAAAGTACCAACAACATGGAAAAGAGAATTCCACACAAGCTAAAACTCCCTACATAAATTTCCAATTAATGCCAACATTATTAACATCAACCTTGCAAGATGCGCGAGGTGCCTTTTGTTCTCTTTCTTTCCACTATTTTTGAAATGTAACATAACAATGTAACTAATTATAATAAATAGAAAGCTTTAATAGATAAATTTTTGTTGTACATTAAGTAATAAACTTTAATTATGACTGAGCACATTAATAGTAGTAGTATTATTAACACTAGTGTCCATGTGATAAATGGAAAGATCTGCATAAGCTGAGCTCCATTTTAGATGTATACTAGTATATATCCTGCACAATATGCAAGTCTTTTCTTTTTTTTTAACTATTTTTGAAATGCAATATGGTAGTGTAATAAATTATAGTAAATAGAAAGCTTTAATGGCTATTAAGCAATGAATTTTAATGATGACTAAGCAAATACTTTGTCATTAATACAGACATCCATATAGCTAGTGGAGCTCTATATAAGCTGATTTCCATGGAAAAACTCTCGTCATTAATACTGGCATTGTGAACATGACCCTAGATAATGCAGGGGATATGTTTTTTATTCTTTTCCTAGCTATTCTTAAAATACAATATTATAAAATAATAAATTATAGTAAATAGAAGGCTTCAAATAACCAATTTTTTATTATGTATTAAACAACGAATTAAATAGTAGCCAAGTTGGAAACTTCCGTTATTACTACCCATGTCCATATGGTAAAAAGAAAACTCTCAATAGAAGTCTGTATTTCACTTTCGTCGTTAGTTTCAGCATGATAATATAGAAACTTTCATGATGTAAAGCGTACATTCTTTTCTTCTTTTTCAAGTGGTTTTTGTAGATGTCTGATTCAATTTTAGTTTCAGCTTAAAAAATTAGTTTAAACTGATTCGAATTTAGCTCCAAACTAATCCGACCAATTGGTGCACACACTTAGAGACATTCCATCTCTCCTCTTCTTCTTTCTTATATTTATTTTTTTCTTTTTTTGTTCTCTTTTAATTTCTTTCTCTTTTTACTTCTTTCCTTTCTTCCTTTCTTATATCTATCCTCTTTTTGGAAACTCCGGACAGAGTGTCCAGGACTTTGTGGAAGATGCCGGGAAGCATTGGAGGCTCCTTTACTTCTGTTGCCCAGATAGACAACCCAAGAGGGGGGGGGGGGGGTGAATTGGGTTTTAAATTAATTTGGATAATTAAAACGTTATGGATGATTAATTAAAAACTATTGCAAGTTATTTAATTAATGCTAAGTGCTGTGAGTGATGTGAGAGGAAGAAGAGAAGAGACAATCCAATGCAAACACAGAGTTTTATAGTGGTTCGGAGCTACCCCTTGCTCCTACGTCCACTCCCCAAGTCTCTCTTGGGAATTCACTATAACCCCCTTGGATTACAGCCGGTTGTTTTGCAAGCTCACAACCAAACTTGTTGTTTTACGAGCTCACAACGAACTCGGTCGGTTTTCCCAGGCTCACCGACTAGAACCAACCCCGATTGTTTTCCCGGGCTCACAATCAAACCCTTACACACGTTGGTTTTTAACTTGGCTCACCAACCAACCTTAATCCCCTTGATTCAATCCCCCGATTGAATCAAGTAAATACAAGTTATAGAAAGAAAGGAAAATAAGCTTCTCAAAAGCAGATGTAAAACAATATAATCAAAAGAGGAGTTTAGAAGCCCTCAAACACTTTTAAGCTGAAGTAGAGGAATGGCTTCTTGAACTCCGGTCTCCTCTAGAATGTGTAGTCGACTTGAATGCAGAAGGAGGAGGCTTTAATTGCTGGGAAGATGTAGTTGGTTGCAGTAAATGCTGATCTTCCCCTTTTTCGTTGAAGAGCACGTTGCAGAGCTTGAAAGCTTGAATGCTTGGAGTGGAATGGTTGTTCTCTTCCTTGCTACAGTCTTCTGTGGCTATTTAAGCCAACCCCCACGGAAACTAGCCGTTACACTGCTTTTTCTGCCCGTTCTGCACACTCTGCGCAGCCTGACAATATGACCGTTGGTGGGTTGGAGTCGACTCGCGCGATCAGGAGTCGACTCGGCTGTAGCGGGAGTCGACTCAAGCTTTTCCGGAGTCGACTCGGCAACTGTTCCAAATTTGAATTAAAGTTGTCGTCACGACTGGGAGTCGACTCGTCTTGACCCGGAGTCGACTCGCCAACTTCTGGAGCTGACCTGGCAATTTTGGAGTCGGCTCATCCACTGAAGTCCGTGGATCCAATTTTGAATTTTGTCCACTCGAGTCGACTCGACTGTCCTTGGAGTCGACTCGAATCTCAGAGCCCGAACTCCCGATTCTCTGTCTTTTGGCTCATCCAGTCTTGGAGTTGACTCGAACTTCCTTGGAGTCGACTCGGCTCTCAGTTTCCGAAAGTTGGTCTTCTGCCTTTTGACGTGAAGCTTGTCTTGGAGTCGACTCGAGCTATCTGGGAGTCGACTCGAATCTCAGAGGCAGTAACATGGTTTTCTGTCTGTCGATGGTCGCACAGTCTCGGAGTCGACTCGCGTATTGCGGGAGTCGACTCGAATCTCAGAGTCCATAAAATGCTCTCTGACCTTTTCTTTGTGTACCGCTGAGAGTCGACTCTTGCTTTCTCTGGAGTCGACTTGCCAACCATCGGAGTCGACTCGCGTTCCACTGGAGTCGACTCGAATCTCAGACTCGAAAACTGCTCTCTGACTTTTCTTTGTGTACCTCTTGGAGTCGACTCTTACTACCCTGGAGTCGACTCGTTGAACATTGGAGTCGACTCGCGTACTTCAGGAGTCGACTCGTTGACAGGTTCTGAGATGAGGCTTTCTGTTCTTCTTTCTGTTCTCAGTCGGAGTCGACTCGTACTAGTCTGGAGTCGACTCGAGCTCGTGCCAATGAACTTGATACGCTTGGAGTCGACTCGTGATACTCGGGAGTCGACTCGAGTCTCAGACTTTGGTTCAGCAGACTTCTTAACTTATCCACAATACTATGAACCAAATCTAGAGACACTTGGACAGGATTTTTACTGAAACACTCAATTGAATTCATTAGTAATCACAAGATATACTCAAATGCTTTGAGCTCATCAAAATCAAATGGGGTTTTAATCAATCACTCCACAATCTCCCCCTTTTTGATGATGACAAAACTTTGAGTATATGTAAAATGACTTGCTCAATAAATAATGAAATAAAATCCATAAATGAATTCAAATGTCTGATAATTTATTTTATCCAAGTTTGAAAGGAGTGAAACAGCAAATTTCGGAGTTAAAGCTCCCCCTTTCATTTGGAATTATATAAGCCTTCATATTATGCAATCAATTGTTTGGCTTATATGTCATTAACGATTTAGCTTGATTAAAATTCAGATTCTCCCCCTCAACATATGCATTCAACTATGTTTTGATTCTCTGAATTTCCTTTTAATGCTATGAAGTTTTTGAACTGAATTTTTTGTTTTTAGAGGAAAAATCTGTCAATTTGTTCTTGAGTAGGATTCAGCTAATCTCCGAATATCCCTTGAATAGATTCTGGAGATTACTCCATTAGGAGCCCCAAAAGAGAGATAATGAGCCTCGAGGTACCGAATCCACTTAGAACAAATTTGTGTGTCTTTTTATTGATTTCCATTGATTTCTTTTACATATTTCATCCATATTTCTCCCTTTTTACATATTGTATACATATTTCTTCCCCTTTTTGTCATCATACCAAAAAGGAGGTAATCACACACAATCAATGGCACAACCAATCATCAAATGGCACAGAAATGAAGATAAGATGTCTACTCATTGTATTGATATGAATGTGAATACATTTGAGCATACAATACGTAAAGCAAAACAATACAAAACAAAGCAAAAAGACATCTATGGTCTCCTTGAGGATGAAGATCCCCCCCTCGAGGATGTATCTCCCCCTCTCGATGATGCATCTCCCCCTCTGGAGGATGTGGCTCCTCCTCTCGAGGATGTGGCTCCTCCTCTCGAGGATGGTGCTCCTCCTCTCAATCGGCTCTGCTCCATGAGGAGGGTGACTGCATCTGTGACATGGCCAAGCTGTGTGATGATAGACGTGGTGGCTCTGCTATGTGTAGTGGAGAGCTCTGTCACCGACGCCTGAAGCCCAGTCACCGATGTCTGAAGTGCGTCCAGCTTGTCGATGAGTACATTCGCCAAGCGCTCGGCCCCCTCGGTGGTGGTGTGCATGTCACGACCTATCTCCTCTCGCATCTGTCGAGTGGAGCTCGTGACCTCACTCATGCTGTGGAACTGGGCCTGGACCAAACTCCGGACATTGTAGATCTCTTCCCGTACATGAGCCGTCATGTCAGTCACGGCTGTCAAGGAAGGGACCAACTGAGAAGAGACGGGTGCAGGAGTGGGAGCAGGCACCGCACCTCGGAGCTCCCGAAGCAGCTCATCCCTCACCTCTCTGACTATCTCCTGTCGCAGCTCCCGGAGCTGCTCAGGATCAATCCGGACCGCCATAGAGGGTGGTGCCGAGGAGGAAGGTCCGGCGGAGGTGGTAGGAGCAGGAGGAGTGGATGGAAGGTCTGGAAGGTCTGGGTAGTCTGAATCGGGCTCAGGACTGGGTGAAGGTCTGGTGGTCTGAGTGGTGAGGGTAGACTTCCTAACCCATACCCCCTCTCTCTTCCGAAACCCCATCCTGTGCATAGTCCCCGTACACAAGCGATCTGTCCATCGCAATGCACGAGAGGGTTCCCTCTCAGGAATGGAAATTTCGTACTCCCTAAAGAGAAGAGTAAAAATCATGCCCTATGGGAGGGTGAGCCTAGGTCTATCTAGGGGCTCACACATATACCTATATATGAGTTTGGGAAAGTTGACCGGGGTGTCCTGAAGAATGTAAGACATAATAGCTAGGTCCCTCTCATTTACAAAATCAAATCTTCCTGTCTTAGGGAAGACAGACCTGGACAGAATACTCAAAAGGATTCTCACTTCAACAGGAAGTGAGCTAGCAGATACCTCGTCTAGGGGGGACTGAGGTGGATGCCCTAAGACGACCGTAAGGGCCTCAACCCTATCCTCAGGGTGTGCGGGAGCCACCCCTACTAGTGGAAGGTGGAGGATGTGGCCAATAAGATCCTCCGTGACAAACACAGGGACACCGGCTACTGTGCCCTCGATACCCCCATCTCCCCGATGGACGGTACCGTAAAACTCTCTAACGAGCCCTGGATATGTGGGGATGTCCAATGTAAGGAAGAACTCTAAGCCCTGGGCTCTAAGCCTATCACCTATGGTGAACCCTTCCCGGGAGAGGAAGTCGAAATCGACATACCTCCCGGTGGAGACGACCTTCCCGGCCAATGGCCTCGCGGGAACCGCCCTAGGCGGGGAACGATCCGGAGGTGGTTGCCTCGCGGGATCGTGCCGCGCCTTGGAGCGCCGCTCGGGACCGGCCTCGGGACGGGACCTCTTCCTAACCACGGTCTTACGAGGCATCTTGACCTAAACGGGAAGAAACACCTAAAGAACGGAGAAGGGTCGACGGAGGAGACTCGGGACGGACCGGAGACGACCTAGGAACGGACGAAAACCCTAAGAACCGGTGAAAAATCGACCGAACAGAGGTTGGAGACGATCGGGGAAGACCTAGGAGTCGGCTCTAGGGCTTTTTGAACAGTGGCGGCTTGAAAGAGAAGTGTTTGCGAAACGACAAACCTAGGGTTAAAAAGTCGGATCCCGACTGCGAGTCGACTCCCCTGAGTCGCGAGTCGACTCGATCTCGAGTCGACTCCAGAATATGCGCGAGTCGACTCTCCTTATGCGCCTGTAGACTTCGAGTCGACTCCCGACAATGTGCGAGTCGACTCCCCCTCAGCTGCCATCTTTGCGAGTCGACTCCCGCAAATGCGCGAGTCGACTCCCCCTTAGGAGCCGGCTCTGAAACTTACTCGAGTTGTCTCTAACCTTGGCACGCACCTAAAAGTCATGCTATAACCGTGCCAAATGAGGGAAAATCACCTAATTGGGATCTGATTTGATGATCATTGAATGTAAACTCTATTTTAACCGTATTCTAATCATCAAAATCAATTAATCTAGTGGAAACTCCCACTAGGATGGATCAATCACTCCTAATCTCCTCCTAAGCACGCTAAACCTCTCTTCACTTAGGAATTTTGTAAAAATATCTGCTAATTGATTATCAGTGCAAACAAATTGGAGTGACACATCACCATTCAATACATGATCTCTTATGAAGTGATGTCTTATCTCAATGTGTTTAGTTCTTGAATGTTGAATTGGATTTTTAGTTAGATTTATGGCACTTGTATTATCACAATTAATGGGAATTTTATCTTGTTTAATGCCATAATCTTCTAATTGTTGTTTAATCCACAAGATTTGAGCACAACAACTCCCGGCTGCCACATATTCAGCTTCTGCAGTGGATAATGCAATCGAGTTTTGTTTCTTGCTAAACCATGAGATTAGGTTTTCTCCTAGAAACTGACACGACCCGCTGGTACTTTTTCTATCAAGCTTACATCCAGCGAAGTCTGAATCTGTGTACCCTATTAAGTTTAGGCTAGATTCTTTAGAGTACCATAGCCCTATGTTCTTAGTTCCTATTAAGTATTTAAAAATTCTCTTAACTGCAGCTAGGTGTGATTCTTTAGGATTAGCCTGATATCTAGCACACATGCAAACACTAAACATAATATCAGGTCTACTTGCAGTAAGATATAGTAAAGATCCTATCATACCTCTATAAAGTTTTTGATCTACAGATTTACCTGATTCATCTTGATCTAATTTGCATGATGAGCTCATGGGGGTGCTGATTGATTTGTTTCCTTCCATATCAAACTTCTTGAGCATCTCCTTGACATATTTTGCTTGATTGATGAAGATGCCTCCTTCAGATTGTTTGATTTGAAGCCCGAGGAAGTAGTTCAGCTCTCCCATCATGCTCATCTCAAACTCACTCTGCATCAAATCAGCAAACTCTTCGCAGAGGCGATTGTTAGTAGCACCGAAAATGATATCATCAACATAAATCTGTACTAATAGCATCTCCTTATTTTGCTTTTTCAGAAATAATGTTGTGTCTACATTTCCCCTAGAGAATTCATGTTCTAATAGGAATTTACTAAGTCTCTCATACCATGCTCTAGGTGCTTGTTTTAATCCATAAAGTGCTTTGTTCAGTTTATACACATGATTAGGGTATTGATGATTTTCAAAACCAGGAGGTTGTTCTACATACACTTCCTCATTAATATACCCATTTAAAAATGCACTTTTTACATCCATTTGAAATAGTTTGAAATCCTTAGAGCATGCATATGCTAATAATAGTCTAATAGCCTCAAGTCTAGCTACGGGAGCAAAGGTTTCATCAAAATCTATGCCTTCTTCTTGATTATAACCCTTTGCCACTAGTCTAGCCTTATTCCTTATAACAATTCCATTTTCATCTAGCTTATTTTTATATATCCATTTTGTACCTATAATTGGATATTTAGAAGGTCTCTCTACTAGATCCCACACTTTGTTTCTAGTAAATTGGTTTAGTTCTTCTTGCATTGCATTTATCCAATTTACATCATTTTCGGCTTCTTCTATATGTTTGGGCTCAAAGTGTGAAACAAAAGCTAGATGGTTATTTAGATTTCTAAGTGAAGCTCTAGTCCTAATCGGTTGAGATGGATCATCTAGAATGAGTTCCTTAGGATGCCCGTGAGCATACCTCCAAGCTTTTGTTAGCCCATGATCCACAATAGCCTCTTGGCTTGATGATTCTCCTTCAATCAACTTTTGATTATCATCTTGTAATCCCATCTCATCTATCTTTTCCTCAAGTATTTCAACATCATCATCAAAATTAACTTTCTTACTAGAGGAGATGTCACTAGAGTCATCAAATACTACATGTATAGATTCTTCTATGACTAAGGTTCTTTTATTAAATACTCTATAGGCTTTACTAGTTGTAGAATAACCTAAGAATATTCCTTCATCAGATTTAGGGTCAAATTTCCCTAGATTATCTTTCCCATTATTATGCACAAAACACCTACATCCAAAAACATGAAAATAATTAACCTTTGGTTTTCTGTTTTTCCACAGTTCATAAGGTGTTTTCTTTATAATGGGTCTCAATAGAACTCTATTTAATATGTGACAAGAGGTATTAATGGCTTCTCCCCAAAAGTACTTAGGGAGGTTACTTTCACATAACATAGTTCTAGCCATTTCCTCTAGTATTCTATTCTTCCTTTCCACAACTCCATTTTGTTGTGGTGTCCTAGGTGCTGAGAAATTATGGGTTATCCCCTTTTTACTACAAAATTCATCAAATGATTGATTTTCGAATTCGGTACCATGGTCACTTCTAATGGCTATGACTGAAGACTCTCTAGCATTTGTTACTTCCTTATGGAACTTCTTAAAAACAGAAAATGCTTGATCCTTATGTGCTAGAAACATGACCCATGTGTACCTAGAGTAATCATCTACTATAACTAGACCATATTTATTTCCACCTAGGCTTGTTGTTCTAGTTGGACCAAATAGGTCCATGTGTAGTAATTCTAGAGGCCTAGAAGTAGAGACACATTTTATGGATTTAAAAGAGTTCCTAGATTGTTTGCCAAATTGACATGCTTCACATATTTTGTTCTTTTCAAATTTTAATTTTGGCAAACCTATCACGGAGTCTCTTTTAACTAGTTTAGTTATTGTGTCCATGCTTGCATGACCTAACTTACGGTGCCATAACCAACTAGCATCATTATCTTTAGTTTCATTTACAACTAGACATTGGTTATGTTTTGCAAGATCTTCTAGGTCTACAACATATACATTTCCACGTCTAATTCCTTTAAAAACTAAACTATTATCATTAGGATTTGTTATAATGCATAGTGATGGTTTAAACATAACATCATATCCTATATCACATAATTGACTAATGCTTAACAAGTTATGCTTAAGACCATCAACATATCTAACATTATCTATAAAAGTAGAAGGGGTGATTTGAACTTTACCAATACCAATGATATGACCTTGGTTGTTGTCTCCAAAAGTCACAACACCTCCCTTCTTAGCTTCAAAGGTGAAAAATTGATCTTTATCACCCGTCATGTGCCTTGAGCAGCCAATATCCAAATACCAGCGGTTTTTGTTGACCTTGGCTGCAAGACACTCCTACACAAGCAAATCATGTCATCTTAGGTACCCAAGTTTTCTTGGGTCCTTCATGGTTAGTCAAGTTGGTTCCTTTTGGAACCCATACCCTTTTAATTTTCCTTTTTGTTTTACTTTTCCTATAGTCACATGCATTTGCCTTATGTCCTATAGTTCCACAACAAAAGCAGGTTATTTTCTTAGTTTTAGTTTCTCCAGCTTTAACAAAGAAGTTACTAAGAAGTTTTTGTTTATTTCTTGGTTTATACCCTAAACCCGCTTTATTAAATACTGCTCGTTGACTATTTAGTATCATATTTAACTTTTCAGAACTATACGTAAACTTTTCAACTAAAGGTTTGTATTTTCCAAGTTCTTTAGTTAATGTTTGATTTTCTGCTTTTAAATCATTTAGTTCTTTTGTGAGATCCTTGTTTAAGATTTGTTTATGGTTTTTAAGTTCTGAAAGTTTCTTAGTTAGTTTTTCATTATCTTTTGTTAAGTTGTTAGTCTTCTTAATTAAGAGTTGATTGCTTGTCTTAAGTTCTAGATTTTCTTTGGTAAGATTATCTTTATCCTTAATTAATGAATCATGCTTATGAATGTAAGTTTGGTTAGTTACTTTTAGTTCTCTATTTTTAACATTTATATTCTTATATTCAATCATTAATTCATTAAACGCATCATAAAGTTCATCAAATGTAAAATCAAAATGCGTATCGGAAGTTACCTCGTTTTCGTTGGCCATGAAGCAGAAATTGGCCTTCTCTTCTTGTTCTTCATCCGATGATGAAGATGATGCGTCGGAGTCCGATAGGGTGGTGACAAGGGCTTTCTTCTTCTTCTTGTACTTGCTGCCCTTCTTTAGTAAGGGACACTCAGTTCTGATGTGTCCCGGCTTTTTGCACTCATAGCACCCAATCCCCTCATTTTCTCTTTCCTTACCTTTGTCCTTGCGGTAGGAATTTGAGGGGCCACTCCTTTGATGATAGGACTTCTTGTGGTTGATAAATTTCTTGAACTTGCACACAAGAAGTGCCTCACCACCATCTTCCTCATCTTCTTCTTCTTCACTACTGCTACTGCAAGATAAATCTTTGTTAGATGAAGTAGACTTTAAAGCTATTACCTTTTTCTTATGGGAGGACTCTTCCTCGTTGTGTTATTTCATGGTGAGCTCGTGCGTCATAAGGGATCCAAGAAGCTCCTCAAGTGGTAGCTTGTTCAAGTCCTTGGCTTCTTGGATTGCCGTCACTTTAGCTTCCCACGACCTTGGTAGACACCGAAGGATTTTTCTGACAAGCTCACTGTTAGTATAGTTCTTGCCAAGGCTTTTTAGGGCATTGACAATATCAGTAAACCTAGTGAACATGCATGTGATTGTTTCATTTGAATCCATTTTAAATAGTTCATATTTATGAACCAAGATGTTTATTTTGGATTCCTTGATTTGATTCGTGCCCTCATGGGTCACTTCAAGTCTGTCCCAAATTTCTTTTGCAGAATTACAAGTTGAAACCCTATTGAATTCATTACGGTCTAAGGCACAATAAAACACATTCATAGCTTTAGAGTTTAATTGTGCCTTCCTCATGTCATGTTCATCCCAATCCGTTTCTAGTTTGGGTACCTTGACACCATCTACATATATGGATGGGATGTATGGGCCATTCACTACAATGGTCCACATCTCATAGTCTTGGGCTTGGATGAATATTCTCATCCTAGCCTTCCAGTATGAGTAGTCGGATCCATTGAAGAAAGGAGGTCTTTGGGTGGACTGACCCTCAATGTGAGAAGATCCAAATGGGGTTGTCATTTTGATCTTTTAACTCTTGAGTGGAAGAGTTTTTGGCTCTGATACCACTTGTTGCCCAGATAGACAACCCAAGAGGGGGGGTGAATTGGGTTTTAAATTAATTTGGATAATTAAAACATTATGGATGATTAATTAAAAACTATTGCAAGTTATTTAATTAATGCTAAGTGCTGTGAGTGATGTGAGAGGAAGAAGAGAAGAGACAATCCAATGCAAACACAGAGTTTTATAGTGGTTCGGAGCTACCCCTTGCTTCTACGTCCACTCCCCAAGTCTCTCTTGGGAATTCACTATAACCCCCTTGGATTACAGCCGGTTGTTTTGCAAGCTCACAACCAAACTTGTTGTTTTACGAGCTCACAACGAACTCGGTCGGTTTTCCCAGGCTCACCGACTAGAACCAACCCCGATTGTTTTTTCGGGCTCACAATCAAACCCTTACACACGTTGGTTTTTAACTTGGCTCACCAACCAACCTTAATCCCCTTGATTCAATCCCCCGATTGAATCAAGTAAATACAAGTTATAGAAAGAAAGGAAAATAAGCTTCTCAAAAGCAGATGTAAAACAATATAATCAAAAGAGGAGTTTAGAAGCCCTCAAACGCTTTTAAGCTGAAGTAGAGGAATGGCTTCTTGAACTCCGGTCTCCTCTAGAATGTGTAGTCGACTTGAATGCAGGAGGAGGAGGCTTTAATTGCTGGGAAGATGTAGTTGGTTGCAGTAAATGCTGATCTTCCCCTTTTTCGTTGAAGAGCACGTTGCAGAGCTTGAAAGCTTGAATGCTTGGAGTGGAATGGTTGTTCTCTTCCTTGCTACAGTCTTCTGTGGCTATTTAAGCCAACCCCCACGGAAACTAGCCGTTACACTGCTTTTTCTGCCCGTTCTGCACACTCTGCGCAGCCTGACAATATGACCGTTGGTGGGTTGGAGTCGACTCGCGCGATCAGGAGTCGACTCGGCTGTAGCGGGAGTCGACTCAAGCTTTTCCGGAGTCGACTCGGCAACTGTTCCAAATTTGAATTAAAGTTGCCGTCACGACTGGGAGTCGACTCGTCTTGACCCGGAGTCGACTCGCTAACTTCTGGAGCTGACCTGGCAATTTTGGAGTCGGCTCATCCACTGAAGTCCGTGGATCCAATTTTGAATTTTGTCCACTCGAGTCGACTCGACTGTCCTTGGAGTCGACTCGAATCTCAGAGCCCGAACTCCCGATTCTCTGTCTTTTGGCTCATCCAGTCTTGGAGTCGACTCGAACTTCCTTGGAGTCGACTCGGCTCTCAGTTTCCGAAAGTTGGTCTTCTGCCTTTTGACGTGAAGCTTGTCTTGGAGTCGACTCGAGCTATCTGGGAGTCGACTCGAATCTCAGAGGCAGTAACATGGTTTTCTGTCTGTCGATGGTCGCACAGTCTCGGAGTCGACTCGCGTATTGCGGGAGTCGACTCGAATCTCAGAGTCCATAAAATGCTCTCTGACCTTTTCTTTGTGTACCGCTGAGAGTCGACTCTTGCTTTCTCTGGAGTCGACTTGCCAACCATCGGAGTCGACTCGCGTTCCACTGGAGTCGACTCGAATCTCAGACTCGAAAACTGCTCTCTGACTTTTCTTTGTGTACCTCTTGGAGTCGACTCTTACTACCCTGGAGTCGACTCGTTGAACATTGGAGTCGACTCGCGCACTTCAGGAGTCGACTCGTTGACAGGTTCTGAGATGAGGCTTTCTGTTCTTCTTTCTGTTCTCAGTCGGAGTCGACTCGTACTAGTCTGGAGTCGACTCGAGCTCGTGCCAGTGAACTTGATACGCTTGGAGTCGACTCGTGATACTCGGGAGTCGACTCGAGTCTCAGACTTTGGTTCAGCAGACTTCTTAACTTATCCACAATACTATGAACCAAATCTAGAGACACTTGGACAGGATTTTCACTGAAACACTCAATTGAATTCATTAGTAATCACAAGATATACTCAAATGCTTTGAGCTCATCAAAATCAAATGGGGTTTTAATCAATCACTCCACAACTTCTCAACTTCATGGTCGCGACTTGGACCCTTCCTCTAGCGCCAACTGTTGCTGGAAATTGGACCCGAGGGCGGCCGTCGGCTGAGGAGGAGGAGCTCCGGTGCTTCGGACGGGGGGTGGCGGTCGGTCGGCGGGCGGCGTCCTCCGGAAGACCTGCAAGAAGCCAATGACCGGGGTTTCCGGCGCCGGCCCTCCGATGTTTAAGTCAGAGGGGGCTAATATGTGAGGGGAGTGGGGAGATGTTTTTTCCGGATTTTTCCTGTCCCACCCCCTCCAAGGCGGAGGGGTTCCCCTTTTATAGAGGGGTATTGTATTACCGTATTACCTGTGAAATGACGGGGCAGATTGTCCTTTTGTCATAATTGAGCACGATCATGTGCATTAATAGTGTCGTGGGAGATCAGACCGGAGTCAGTGAGTTGCTGTGGCTGATCAGACGTGGTGGAGTGGTTCATCTGCCTGCCATGGAGGGCTTGAAATCCGTAGATAACAAGCGCATTGATTGTTGAGTGAACCAGAGATCAGCAGAGGCCATACGCTTTAATGGTTGAGTGAGCCAGAGATCGACGGAGATCATACGCTTTAATGGTTGAGTGAGCCAGGGATCAGAATAGGCCACGCGCATTAATTGCTGATGGCGAAGCAGGGTATGGTCTTTGGCTGAACTACGGAAGGGTGTGACGTTAGCAGGTGAGGGGAGAGGTCGAGTTTCTGGGGTGAGGCTTCCGGGGGAGATTAGGTAAGTTGAATGCTAGGGTGGGGCGTTTCGGAGACTAGCGTCTGGTCGGACGCCGAGCCGGGCTAGTTGCCTTCAGGCTGATGCCTGTAGGCGCCTTCTGGTCGGGCGTCCGCTGGTCGGGCGCTGCAACTGGCGTCTGGTCGGACGCAAGCCGGGCTAGTTGCCTTCATGCTAGATGCCTGTGGGCACCTTCTAGTCGGCGCCGCGACTAGCGTCTGGTCAGACGCCGAGCCGGGCTTGTTGCCTTCAGGTTGGATGCCTGTGGGCGCCTTCTGGTCGGGCGCCCGCTGGTCGGGCGCCTTCAGGTTGTTCTGGGATAACTTTGTTTTTAAACTCTATTTTTCCCCCTAACAGGACATATACTTCACCAGGATATCCAATGGATCAGGTATGTAGAAGCTTCATGATATTGGTCTTTTATCCACGTTCTAACTCATGAGCAGGTGATTAGAAGCTTTTAATGCTGAAAAGCTGCCTTATCTAAGTATTCTCATCAAGGTTTAGAATACTAGTACAGGGACCTGTACTTGTATTTAATTGGTACTGTGCAGTATTGCGATGGTAGTGTCCCAACTGTTGAGATGGTCCCACATCATCTTTTTCAACTTTTAATAGTTCATTTTATCTTCAAATAATTTTTTGTTAATATTCTTTTTTCCATATTCAAGTGTTTTTTGAGACAATGATGGAGTGCATGATGCTGGTACTGGTACCAACACTCTGGTATCGATGTATCAATAATATTTTGAAAATTACCAACAAATATAAGTGAAACAATAGTTACCAATTATATTGTGTATAAGAGAATCGTGAGCGTGATCAAAATCATCCAACTCACTTCAAATCCCAAGTGGAGTATTTGTAGCTCTCGTTTATGTCTAATACTTGTTCATAATCAGGGCCTTAGATCTGATATCCTGGATACTGTCCCCATCCCTATTGCTCATGTGGTGTATGATATTTAAGCATACTCCAATATTTATCATGATGTATCTCTTTCCTTAAAGTAGTTATTTGACCTTGCAGAGAAATTTTCATCAGCTTGCGAAATCTACTAGTCTTTAAAAGTGGATGAGGGTCTTCAAAATCAAGTACAACTAGGAAAAGACAACCAAATGTGCTGTGTATTCTTTTTTTTATACAAAAATAAGGTTACATTATTAGCCGAGTCATGGCAAGTCTTCTTTGGTTAGAAGATCTCTAAACAGCTACGATGAATATTTATGTGTCTTGTTATTGCTTTTGTGCCTGGAAAGTTTATCTAAATGATAAGTGCTCTTTCTCCATTTCTATTTTCCTGTTCTCAGTTATCAACCATCGTCTCATGTACCAGGAAAATGTATTACAATATTTTAAGCTTCCGCGCCCTGTTATCTGCATTGGTGGAATTCTGCAGATTGAACTATTGGGCAGGGTTCAAAAACAAGAAATGGTTGGTGCGTACTATATCTGGTGCGTCTTCTAAAACTTCTACACATATATTTCTGTTATATGAGTATAATTCATTGTTGAGGTTAGGATCTCTTTAGCAAACATCATAGTCAAAGCTGCTCCTCCAAATATTTCTGTTTAATTTCCAATGAGATATTCTTCCTTCATACGTATGTGGCTCTAAACTATGTTGAATTATCTGCTCTGGTGACTCTCTTATTCAGGGTGCTATCCCCTACTGGTTGGCCATGTTTTTCCTTCTGTATATATATTTGCCTTCCAGGATCTTATATGTGTGCCTAAAGGAAAACATACTATAAAGTTGCATTCTAGAGATGTTGATTTACTTATTAGAGATGTTGCATTCTAACTATATTTACTTCCATTCTTCTCTTTTGCATGTCAAAGTGTGTGCCATGCGCAAGTTATTGGTCACACACTTTCACCTGTGTTTGATGTTGATACGACGAGAAATCCAGTTTTGAAGTACTTCCCAGATGCTAGAGCCTGCACCGCATCTGGGAGTGCATTAGCTGATGAGGCCAGAGAATCTGTGTGGAATTCCTTTGTTATGAGAATCAGGCAGCTGAGGAAGATAGCATATGGAGCTATGTGGTTTGCGCTGTTCACATGGTGACAATGGTTCAGATGAAGAACCATTTACTGTAGCACTGGATTCTGATTGCTTGCAGCTGAGTTTTCTTATACTGTAGCAACAGTTAGCAAGGCCTTTGCTATTTGTTTTGAGACAAAAATCATATATAGGACTTCGACAATGAGAGTGTCTCGTTTCATATGATAAAACAATTTTCATCTTCCTATCTGTCCTCTTTTTTTTTTTCTCGCTGTAAGAAAAGCTCAGAAATTAAAGATGATGAAAAAAGAAATAAGCCAATATTCTGTATAAGTGAAGTAGTTATCATACAATATTTTTTTATTAGAAATATAGAATAGAACTATCGTGCATGCATGTGCATCAATAAGAATGTCATGGATGGGAGCAGCTTCTCTACATGCAAGTGTAATACTTGCGTCTTACCTCCGTCTTTCCCCAAATCTGTCGTTCGGGCCTAACAAGTGACAACCCTATTCCTTTAGGGCATGACCTTAGAGAATATGCAGGGTTTGATAATCTAAACTAGAACACCAATAATAGAAAATAAAAAATTAAAATAAACGAAACATAGTTAGCAATTACTGATAATTAGAGACATCCAAAATATAAGGTTCAGATACATCCAGTATTAGATACAAAATCTATCTAACATTCTCTTCAAATCTAGCCCATGAAGCTAGATGTCCTGCAGCTTTGAAAGAGAAAAATAATATGAGCTAAGAGCTTAGTAAGAATTCCACACATATGCACGCGCACAAGCAGGAATAAGACAGTAATTTTTTTAGCAAATAAGATGATAGGAATAAGACAAATCTAAACTATTATTGTAATGTCAACCATAGAACTTTTTTACTTGAACTATTGTTGCTAAACCATAGAACTTGACTGCTTTGATTGCTCCGTAGGAATAACAATAGCATATGTGTAGGTGCTTACTGAAAACAACGAAGAGAATATTTTGACATCAAAATAACTAATATCATAGCAATCTTCCAAAAAAACTTTACAAAAACCCATGCATATTATCTTCAAGTAATTATTAAGCAGCAAGAAAGACTAACGATTCTATGTTTATATTATTTCCATGTAACATTTATTATTTCCATCCCTGCGACATCCAATAAGAGTAAGAAAATAAAGAATTCTAGAACAAACTATTAATAGCACCAATATTACAGTTGTCAAATAGGAGAAGTATTTTCCTTGCCATTACCAAACTCTAGAACAAAATAGCAATGCAAAGTCTTTTTGACAAACAAACAAAAAAAAAAAAAAGGTTCCGAAGGAAACACAATCACTAACAACAATCAGAAAGATGAAGAGAGGTCTTCATCTGCAAGCTAAACCCAGGACAAGAAAGTAAACTTAAAGTAAATGAGGAAGAACATTGAATCAAAGTAGCAAACCCATGCTTACATGCTAAATTTGAAAAGAAAATAATGTATGGATGTAACAAGACTACAAAGATGGATGGTTTACCATCCTTATTTTCCAAGTCAATCTTTTATTTGATCCTCTGAGTAATAGAAGCTTGGAGGACTCCACTTGTTACCCACTGGACTCCTATCAAAACTATAGCTGGTGGATGATTCATTTTACTTTAGCATCCAGCAGTATCATGACGTTTCCATAATACCCAAGGTTGTGAAGAGCTCCTAGAAAGCTAATAGGCCAATTAAATGACCCAGAAATTGACAATGTATGTCCAAAGATATTTAAAATCCTACAAATACGTATGGGGTCTATTTGTCCAAGTGTCATCAAACATTCTCGTCAAATTATGCTCATTTTTCAGAGCCATCATAGATAGGAAGATCAAATCTAGGGTGTTCATAGCAAAGATCCAATTTCTTGAAGGATTCAACAAACTGGTGTCCCAATTCTATATATGATAAGTCATATATAACAAATTCTTTCCATTGATATTGATCATTCTTGTCTCTCACCAGTTTTATGTTCTGATCTAATTCCTTGTACCCTATCATAATATCCATCCATCTATATCTAATGGAGGTTAGTGGGAAATTGAGCTTGGTTTGAAATTAAGCTCAAATCTAGCTCGAAATGGTGATAAATAAATAAAACTTGATCTTAAAATTTAGGCTTGAAATTAATTTCAAGCATCAGCCCCAGGCTCGTTCAAACTCGGCTTATTTACAACCCTAATGTAGGATATTCTTCTTGTTGTGCACCTATGCTAAGGGAACGGAGGAAGGTACTGAGAGGTGTGATAGTGTGACTAATGGATTGGGCTTAGCCTAAACCCATGTGGGATTCGTGTTGGATCCTATTCATGTTTGGTCCAATGCATGCGCATAAAGGGGCTAAAAAAAATTGGATACAATATGAAATCAGTATAGGTCTAGGTGAAGCCTAATTTATCAATGATATCATCAAGCCTCTTGATACCCTCTCCATCCATTTTCCTTAGAATAGATACTCACCATGACCATCACTTATGAGGTGTGCACCTTGCTAAAATCACAAGTGTCTTCCTCCTTCAGTGCCTTTTTTGTCTTCCATTAACAGGAGAAGCATAGTGGTTTGTTGATAAATTACAGAAAAGATGGATACAAACTACAATTTCAGATGTCATACTAGGAAAAGTAAAATCAACTACCTAAACAGTGAACTTCCTAAAATGTATGATGCATGAATGCAGGCATGTCTTGTCGGTACATTGCGCCTACCCTTTCACTGTTTAGAAGGATGAGATCAGACTCATTGAGGATGCCATAGTAGCTAAAAGTAGCCCTAAATTGCTTGGCATCCACATACTTTGTTCCAGTTGTCATATCTGACTTCTTGGTATCTACCATGTATGTTTCTCTCTCAAAACATAAAATCACAACTTCACAGCCAATGCTGAATACTCTGTATAGCTCTTTTCAGACTCTTTATCACATATGAGTCTCTTGATCACCATGCCTCCTCTTCTTGGTTCTCCCCACCAGGCACCAAAATCATATGTTCATCATTAATCCCTCCATATTCTTCAAGTAGAAAGGATGCACCGCCTGCTCCTCTTCCAGGTAACTCATTTCCCCTGGTGGTAGTTGGTGTGGTTCATCATTTCCTACTTCCTTGCTACCCTCTACTCCCATTGCCACTTGATATTGGCCAATCAAGTGGTTGACCATCATCCACCACATCTATGTGCACTACAAGAAGCTGCTTTACATCTTTTTTAACAGGAAAGGCATTCATCAAATTGCAATCGAAACAACTATAAACTACCACTACCAGAAAGCACGCGTACAGTGACGGGAATTTCCGTTACTATACCGTATTCTGTGACCAGTCTGTCACTAAGTTCACACCACGGTAACCAAATTTCTGTCTGTCACTAATCCGTCACAAATAGTGATTGATAACGGGCCGTCACTAGTTTTCCGTTACTATACGTTTATTTTCTGGTAGTGTACTGCAACTGGGCATTTCTCACCATAGTCCATATCTTGATTCCCACCATGGTCCATATCCTGATTCTTCGATTCAATTACCATTTGGAAAAAAATGTTGGATCAGTGTCTACCATCTCATGAAGTATTTCTCACCATGGTCCATATCTTGATTCTTCAATTCAATTACCATTTGAAAAAAATGTTGGATCAGTGTCTACCATCTCATTCTTGTGTCTACCAAAATAGTACTTCATGTTCTTCGAATTTTTCACTTGCTTAACATACCTGCGCATGTCGAAGTTGGCCATTTCTCTAATTCAGTGGCAGTCTAGGGGTTGAAGGATTGGAAACCATCGACAACAGGGTATAAAACATGGACTCATTCGCTGCATTTTACAGCACGCTGAACTTGATTCAATTATTGGCAGGTTTATCCATATGACTTTAAGAGACCCAAGTTTGATGCTTGAAATGCGGTTTAAGATTAACCGCATTAGTCTAAGCATCAAACTTTAACCAAACTTAGTTACAATACTCTAATTACAACTGACGAAACTTATCGTAAGCACAGATCTCGTTACAATTAAGCATACTATACTTGTACAAGTAGAACAGCCATAAAAGAAAAGCATATAATCCTTTGAGGCAACGCCCATCACATAAGACGAGAGAAATTCGCATGAACAGATAGAAACTAGAATACAAGAAAAGGACAACCGAAGAAAGTGCATTACATCGAAAATGCATTTCAACCACACAAGAAGTTTGTTAAAGTTATCATAAAAAAGTGGTCCTAATGACGCATACTCTGTCTGACTTTGCAATGCATCCAATAAATAAATAAATAATAAACTTTTAGTCACTAAGGCCCGTTTGAGATAGCTGTTGGTAGAAAAGTTTTTGGAAATAAAACTTTCTAAAGTAGAGCTTTTATAAAAGTTATTTGTTGTTTGTTAACTACATTTCTAAAGTGTTGTATCACTTTAACATGTGTTTAATAAACAAACTAACAAAGTACTTTTGGTATAACAAAATAACCATAAAAAATATTGCATAGTATTATACAACAAAGCATAATAAAATATAATATGCATTAATACATAAATATATGATATAGTATAATATCACTATAATATAATATAATATTACTATAATATAATATATTATTATTATAATATAGTAATATAATATTGTATACTATAGCATATAATTTAATATAATATTAAATTATTTAACATAACATATCAATATATTATAATATAATGTAATATAATATTATATTTATAGTATAATAGAATAATGAAGATATAAAATATTATAATTATTAGTATAAATTAATTTTTTATAATATAATAAATTTTCTATCTATGTGATAAAATTAGTTAAACAATTATTAAAGGAACATTATGTGTAATTGTTATATTTTATTATGGATATTTTGATAAAAAAACAGCTTTTCATCCGGGCCTAAAAGTGCTTTCAGCTTTCTAAAAAAGTTAAAACAGCTTTCCGAAAATTTTACCAAACACCCTTATTTCGTCTAAAAATAATTTTGTAGGGCCAGAAAGTGCTTTTTGGCCCTCTAAAAACTCCTCCAATTAGGGCCTAAAGCCAGGTATTGTAAACTAAAAAATAAGGCAGAATGTATTAAAAGTAAATTAACATTTTTACACAATTCCAACTTGGCATAGACTATATAACATACATCCAAATTCCTAAAGCAAGCTAGTAACTTCTAAAGCCTGGTAATACAGAGTCAACAAAAAGTTAAAAATAAAATCAAACTTTAGAATATACTTTGACTAAACATTTTGACATAATTTGACATCTCCTCTCTTAAAATATAAGGCATATCATCTTTAATACTAAAGATAGCTAACATAGAGAAGTATAAATATATAAGTTTACAAATATATTACAAATAACAATGACAAGAATAGCAGGTAGAGCAACCTAAGTACATTTTCAGTGCCTAAGAAGCAAGCAATGCACAATAATAATATCTTAAATGAGGCAAAGAGAGACTAAATATTATGATAGCCATTTCCCACTATGCTCCACTTGAGTCCCAGAGACCTCCAATCCTTCATTGAGCTTGACTGAGACTCCAATCCAAATAAATCACGAGAGCTCAAACTTTCGAGCCCAAAAAGACCAATCCAAGGTGGTAAGATTTTGCGTTAAATAAGAGATGTAAAATCTGGAGAAGGCTAAAGATCTAAGAATAAATGCATAAATCAGTGCAAGATCACAGATCTAGAGTTTTCCGAGCACGAGAGAAGAAAAGATGAGGTTTCGAGCATTTAGAGGAGATGGTGAGGTTTAGAGGGATCCCCCCTACCCCAACACAAACACACACACACACACACACAGCATTCTAGGGTTCAAGACTTCAAGTTCATCAATGAAGTTTGAGTTCAAGAGAGAAAAAAAAGGGAAGAGAGCAGTAATACTGGATATAGATCAATGGTGGCATGTAGTTGCAAAAACACCCATGACTAAAACAAACTCAATAGCCGACAAGGATGTTCAAATTATTTGACACAATAGATAACCGTTAACATCAGCATCAATGAATTTCGATAAAATCAAGTTACAAGCCTGATGACAATAAGATTATCCACAGTGAGATGACAGGAACATACGAAACTACAAACTTTAGACGAGTAACTTTGCAATTAGCCATAACTCAAGATATTTTTACACAAATAGCCTACAAGACTTTGAAAAACCACCACATTGAAACTGTCCCTGCAGGTGTGATGGATGCAGTTTGAAATGAAGCTCAAAACTGCCAACTTAGATAACTTTTAGATATATCAGTCTCATGACATAATTGAAAGGGGAATCACTCTATCTAAGCTACCATACAATAGTCTTTTAAGCTTACTAAATCATCAACCACCTAAATATTTCCGAACATTCCATCCATATCCTACATCACCAGGGCTCACCATTAAATATCCCACTCTCTGCAAATTCTTCAGCAATTTGATCCAGCTCTGGCAGATCTATGCTCTGAGGCAAGTCTGGTCTTGATTTCAGGCTGTTGCCAATCATAGCAGGACTGCCGGCAACAGATTTGAAACTGTTTCTCCAGCTCGGTACTGGTCTCAAGGCATTATTGGACATTTTGGCAGGGGCACTCCCCAAACCTATTCCATTTTTGACTGACCCGCTGCTCATCCTGACCGGCAGACCTCCTGTGCCACCAATGCTACTGCCAAAACCTTCTCCAGTCAGCATGTTTCCATTTGCATCAGGGACACTAGGAGCCTGTTGTGGAGCTCCTCTGCTATTAATCACCTCTTGCAACAACTGCTGAATTACATGTTGCTGCAAGTGCTCGTTCACCTGTGAAGGCTGTAGATTACTCTGCTGGTACAAGGTACCACTCAACACAGATTGCTGTTGATGTGAACCAGGTAAACCAGTCACAGATGTGTTTGTCAGAAGCGAGGAAACGGGACCCTGAAATTGCCCAGACTTTGCATGGTTGGGGCCACTTATGGTACCAGATGCTTCTTGCTGAAATACATTTTGATTTGTGTTTACAGGGTTCTTCAGTAAGTTCTGATAGTTATTCACTGCCACAGCACTCTGCGGACCATCACTAAGGACTTGGCTAGCTGCAAGGTTATTGCCCATGTTGCTGCTTATCCCGGAATGAATGCCCATGGTTTTATTTAGGGCAGTCTGATCAGTTGGCAGACCATGAGCAGTCATCAGTTGCTTCTGTTCCTGCATCTTATGGTTCTGTAGCTTCACAACAGCATGTTGAGGATAATTCTTCAAGCTCTCTGCAAATAGAACTCCTCAATCATTAAGCTATTTTCTTGATTTGAAAGACTTATAAAAAAAGGAGTGCAGTTCATTAAAACCGTAAATTAATATTGGAATCCCCAGGATTAGATATGCTTTATGATTTGGAGAGAAACAAATAAAAACCAGAACAAGTGTTGAAAGTTTTCACATGTAAAATGTAATATCCAGGCTCATTACTGAACATATATCAATGTGCCAGAACTGTATTGATAACTTCAGAATCCAGTATACTTCAGAACTGAAGGTAGGTTATAAATTCCTTACCAAGCATCACCAAATAGGGACATGCTTTGGTGTCAAACAGTTGCACGGAGCACCATATGTAACTACTAAGTTATGAAGGAGAGAGACATCATTAAATGACAAGACCATATGGTGTAGACATCTTCCCCAGTCTCCAATCATTTAAGCATTTAAACATAACTCATAATCTCTACTATGGTAATGCAGATCTCTCTCGCCCCCCCCCCCCCCCCCCCCCCCCCCCTTTTCTTCCTCTGCAGGTCATCTCATCCCTAATAAATACACGACTCCAGGTTCATCTCTCTCTCCCCCCCCCCCCCCCTCCCCCCAACTGCCAGAGAGAAAAAAAAAAGGAAGCAAACCAGTCCAAAATGGAAGCGCATTTATCAACAGTTATATAAAATAGTAAAAAAATATAAGCAAATAGATGGTCCCAGCCATTCATGCTTCTTTCATGTGCATCACATGTACCTGAATAACAACTGGGTGACATTGTAATGTAGGGCATGTGCCTTAATTTTGTTCAGCCAACAAAAACCCATTGAATTTCAGATGTAACTTTGCTGCATACAACACGCACTTTGTTCATATCCCAGAGTTCTACTGACATCTTAGATTGTTATGAAGAGATGAAGGGAACCAGCATAAACTAGAGTAACAGCACTGGAATAAAAGCTATTACTTCAATTCTTTTATACTTACATAAATTCTAGGTTAGATTTTACAATAGACATTTCACATGGAAAGATATCTATATAGGTTGTCCTCTATAAGAAAGAAAAGGAAGCATAGCTGACACTCTCATTAAAGTATGAGAACTTCAGCTAAAAATTACTTAACCATCAGTTTTAAAGACTCAGATATCTCAAACAAGAACCTAGCTTATTCCATGCTAATCAAGTGAGAGGAAAGGAAATCATTTAAATATATTCAGTGAATGATGGGAAAGGAAGAAAAAGTATACTCTTAGAGATAAACAGCAAGAGATGAGCTTCAAAGGAAGTCTATTAGGGGTAATTTAGATTTTCCATTTCAATAATTTGATATCTATTAAATTTTAGTACAGGTCTGTCATGTGACTTGCAACATGCTTGTTACTTTGCATGCATTTTGTTTAGATAAGTGGTTCATATGATAACTTTGAGCTTTGGAGTAAGGTTGAGTGAGTCTGAATACATGAGCCATAATGGATGTACTCATCAACCATACACTCACTGTTAACATGATTAGAAATCCCTTGTATCTTCCTCTTAAAAGCCTAAAATACCCTCACTTCTTTTTGAACCAGAAAGTTCACATTTTCAGGCTTACTCAGACCTGAACCATCTACACATAACTGCTCAAGTCCCTTTTTAAAATTTATCTCTATACTTAATCCCTAAGGTCACATCCTAAAGACTAAATGTGAAAGAGAAACAGTTTTTCCTGCTTTACTCTTCATTACACCCTAGTATCATACTGTGCTTCATTTTCTGTTAGAACAAACTCTGCAGTCTTTTTACAGGACTAGTAAAAAAAATCACACTATACTTGTTCTGAAATTCACTCTTTTAAGTTTCCATTACAACATTTTCAGCTCCTAATAATCAGAAAATTACTTCAACCTATCAGGTTTATGTGCAATATGTTTCCCAAAAAAAATCCCTAACGTCTCTTGGCATTCTTGACCATCCATAACCAATTTGTCTCAATTATCTGTCCACAGTTTATGAACCACAGTCAATCCAAAGCCCTGTCCACTCCATCTCGCAAGGCATACAACATCTATCAACATTAGAAGAAAGCATAGGTACAAGTGCTACATATTCTCAAGAAATCATGCACTCTTAAGCAAGAAAAGCAATCCATTTCTCATCAACTCAGGATCTAAATTATAGAAAAAACTCAGGAGCATCTTATGTTTAGCTATGTCCATTAACTCTTCTGATCTCCCTCCCTTCTTTTGTGCAGTATCACCTGGACACATGGCATCAGTGCCAAGTGTTGGAAACAGAAGCCTCCAAAAATCTATGCACATGAACACAGGATATACACAAACTTACAGGCACCCCCACACACATATTATGTATGCATATATGTAATGTAGAACCACCATTTGATGCTACCCAAAATAGAGAAACTGAAAAGGAGAAGAAGAGAGAGATATGGTCTCACAAAGAAAGTAACAGAATGGCCATGAGTTTGCAAGCTGAAATAAGATCCTGTAGGCAACATTTAAAGATGCTTTAAGATACTTAAGTTGATAGACAACTATGACACCTTTATATAAAAATCATAATGACACTTAAAATGTCCAACACTGAAAGTACCCTGCATGACACTCCAAAGAAAGTGTCTAGCATTAGCACATTTTGCTGATGTGATGCAGCAATCATGGAAGATCAGCTGCTAAGCCCAGGCACAATGACTGCAGAAATCAGCTCCAAGAACAATCAGATTGCTGTTCAGACCCACAAAGGGCTAACACTGTGAGGTTTCATGGCAATCGAGGCATCTTAGGCATCCTGTTGAAATGGATAAGCATAAAAGAGTTACAAACATATCCTCCAATGGCCACAAAAATGTCGCTGACTGATTTTTATTTTTGTTTAATAGTGTCTTCAAATTAAGTTTGATAACAAGAGGTCCATTGACATTCATTTTACTGTCGCATGAACAGTATATGCTACAGTTGCCAGAACTTTTAGGAGTTCTAATCAGAGTTGCTGGGATTGTGTTTCTAGAAGACAAACAAGCTAGAAACTTTTTAGGCAATTGGTTGAGTCTATAGACTATAGAGAATCCAGAAGGGCTGGCTGAAAGGTACGTGCATCCTGGATATTTTCTGAGGAAATAAAGAGAGCTTTTGGCCAAGGTTCGGCCCTCTCCTTTCGCTCTTTCTTGCTGCTTATTCTTCTCATCTCTCTCGATATTCTCCTGCTTTAGATCATGAATTTGCTACCCATATCTACTTTTCTATGAATCTGCCTTATTTATACAACAGTTTATCTATAGAAGCTTTTAAGGTTCAAGTCGCTTGCAATATCACTTGGGGATCAATTTTAAACATCAAAGCATCATCAAATCTTGTTTATTTTCCTCTTCTCCCTAAAGATTTGACATCAGGACACCATTCACAATATTCTGCACACAGCCAGCCTGCAAACAGTGAGTCTTGACTTCCAGCTGGCACCTTGTTTCAATTCCTTGTTATTATCCTTTATTGCACATGTGATGGCTCATTTAGTTGATCTCTCAAGTCCATCTTACATGAAAAATTCCAATTCTATTATGGAACTTTGCAGATTACTTCACTATTAAATTTTATTTAGGACTCATTGCACATGTAATTAGCTCAGACATTCAATCAATGGATTGCCATAAAACTTCTATTAGGGGTTTCAAGAATCAAGCTAGATTCCTCTAATAATTATTGCAGGCTTTAACTCAGCTTTTATCCAAAAATAAACTTTAATTTGATGCTGTCTGTCCTAGGATTTCTCCACTTTTAGGTCCTCCGTGTATTGCAGGTCTTTCCTATCAGGTCCTGCATCACGATGCCAGCAGGACACTTCGAGGAGAATTCTCCACCAGTGTTGTGACATGTCCTGTCCTACGATCCCCACGTGCTATAAAGCACTGACAAGTCTAGAAGTGTAAAAAATGGAGTCTCAAATTAACACAACTTTTCTGACTGTTTCAACTAAATAATAAGGTGCTCCTCACAGAAGCCATCTTTGTATGCTGCATGTTTGATCATCTCAAAGACATAATAGGAAATGTTTGTATGCTGCACGTTTCATTATTTATTATATTAACATTCCCTGATGAATTCACATGTCTTTTCAAACTTTACGATATGCCAGGTATAGTACAGTAATGATTGGTATGACGGCAAACATTGGTCCAGAAAATAGGAAAAAAAATCATAACTTAAAAAAATTGACACCTAAAATCCTATCTCATAAGCCTGTGGTTTATGTCAATGTTCTAGATCTTTGACACATGCTTGGAGAACATAATACTGATGATCCATTATTCACCAGCAAAATAATAAACTTTAAAGAGGATTCACTCATGATAATTTAACATGAGGCTTATCTTATGTCACAAACTACACATTACTGTTCAGAAAGCAAGTTTCATTCAAGAAATTGGACAGCTAAAATAGCACTGGAAACATATTACATGAAGCAAAGCTAAGAAAACAATCCCAAACTTCTTATGTCAAATTTGTAAGGATGATACCTATGGGTCCAATCTTGTGCTCCTGGCTAAAATCGATTAAGTCTTTCATGCTATTTACCACCTCAGATATCTGTAACAGTGGGCACAAGTAAAATAAATGAATATGCATGCATGTCAGCATATTGGACCATAATGTCTTTCTTGATAATGAAACAAACTGCCAGAACTACATGTTCCCTACCTGCAAGCTTCGCACATATCTTTTTGAAAATCCTAAATCATTTAAGGACTGCAATTCCAGCTTTTTTGCCAGCTGACAAGCTGTTTGGACAATTCTACAAAAAAAAAAAAAGGGTCAGCAGAATAATCATTGCCCAACCATGAAAATGATTCTAGAGATATATATCATGTGAGGAAAAAAAGCATTAAAAAAATTGTATAATGTTCATCTGCTAATGTAATAAATTGAACGAGCACAAGTTACAATTGTAATGAGAAAGTATTAAGAGGCAATAACATATTTTACTGATATGTGACCAATTCTTTATTTGAATCTCTCTTGCTGCTGAAACTATGAATCAATCACAAGTATGTTTTAAACCAGCACATAACTCGTGCGATATGCAGGGCACAATTTTTTTTTATCTTTTTTTAAATTGTTATTTAAAATGTAATATAGCAGTGTAACAAATTAAATTTAAAATATTATGTAGGTCTGCGAAAACCATCATGGTGCTATCACAACAGTGTAACGGCTGTTAGAAAACATGTTATTTTGAGAAATAAAGAACCCTATTAAATAAGAGCCCTACTTATAACTGATAAACGAAGCCTCATTGAGTATTAATGCTGATTGTTATCAGTATACTAATATTGATTACACATTAAGCTCATTGAGTATATCATAAAATCTATATCATAATATAGACATGACAATGACAATATAATATGCTATTTTCTTTCATTAAGTGTTTTTCTACCAATAATTAATGTTATTAATATTATTGTACATTAAGCTTTGTTCTTGTTTCATGCTATTTATCATAAATATTTGATAATAATATTATGATATACTATCACTATACAACATTCTAACAATATATGTCGATATAGTAAAACAATATATTATTATAAAAAATAATAAGATCATCTTATAATAAGAAATAGAAAGTATTGCATTTAGGAGATATTTAAATGCAATGTAGTGGGGTCATTAGTGATTGTATTTTCACTTGTAAGTAAGATCATAATCATAAAAATGCAATAGAAATTAATAAAATAATAGCATAATCTCATGAGCAGCGCAGGATATAGGCAGGTATAGTACTAATAAAAAATGTTTTTCATTAATATTAGCATACATTAAGCAAATATGGTTATTAATAATGTCATTAATTTCTATATTAATTTAATAATACTAATGAAAGTCCCTTATTTAATATGGTTTAATAAGTTAATAAGCTTCTTATTAATGATACTACATTGTTATATTTTGATAAGGAATTGTATTATATAAGAGCCCTATTATCCAAATAAAGAGCTTTATTAACAATGTCATTAATATGGGCATCCACATGGAGAATAGAGAGCTCTGTACAAGCAAAGCCTCTCTTTTAGTATGTATATATTAGACATCTTTATTTTTGTCTATCATCTAAGAACATCCTTAACCATGCTTTACAAATACAACTAAAGCGCCTCTAGTTATATAACATTCTTAATATTGTTTATAATTTGTAGGCATGTGGTTACCACATAACAATTTCAAAATAGTGCGTTCTTTCTATGTGTTTATAAAACTACAATCCTATATTCAAATGATACAAATTCTCAAGAATATGATTTAACAAATTTTCCTGTAATTTCTATCTATTAAACATCAAAACTATCAAAAAGATATTACAAGTAGACTTGCCAATTATTAGGCTGAACTCTTAGTATTGCATGAAGATTATTCCACTACTAGAAGCTAGGTAGGGTAGTTGAAATGAGATTGGATGGAGATAACAATGAACTCTATCAAAAACAAATCTAAGTGGCGGATAGGCGTAGTAGCATGATCAAGGATGGGCTCAACATCATGTTATAGTGATCTCTGCTTTTGAAGTTTTGCCTACCTAAATAATGGACTTAGTGAAGCAAATAAGACTCTTTAGGATTATTTTTTAGGCCTTGGGAGGATGCCTTCTAGGCATTATATGGACTTGAATGAATCTTAAGACCTTAATTGTTCATCATAAGGTTTATCTTCAATCATGTCCCCTGAGGCTAAATGTCCCACTAAGGACCTGTTTGGGAAAATCCAGCCAGATCCGGCAAGTCGGGCTGGATAGAGGGAAGAGGGAGAGTGCGGGAGGGGGAGCAAAGTGTGGGGAGGCAGCGTGTTCTAAACCCCATGGAAAGGAAAACGAGACCTTGCAAAGTCTTTTTTTTCTCTTTCCTAGAGGATACAGGTTGGAGGCAGGGGGGGTTGATGTGGGCCAGGCCAAAATGGTTGTCCAATCCATGATCCAGCAGATGGTCGGGCTATTCCCCCTGGTTACTGAAATAGGCCCTAAAAGAAATTTTTAATGCTTGTGAAGCAAGTCCAGTTCTAATATGGCAGTCATTTGGCTTCAGCTAAACTAAAAGGAAAAATACCATTGCCAAAATAAACAAAAATAAACTAAGATGCATTCAATATTTGGTGTTTTCCATGCTTGTTAAGATAAGCAATCAAAAAAAACTCCATGAACATTTTTACATGGTGAATTACCAAAAAGAAGTGCACAAGCAAGGATTAAATACTCGCCCACCATTTGTACTACTTATACCAGCCATAAATGATACCCATATCTCCTTGAACAGAATCATGGGCAAACTTGCCTGAACCAGCTTATGCCAACCACTTAGCGCTTGGTATCAGGCATGAAGGTATTTATACACCCAATTTTTCCGTTTTGATATTGGTTCGTACATTTTGTGGGTATAGACTAGGTTTGCCGTACAGATACCGGACCCCGTACCAGTGTTACACTATCATAGTGTCGGTACCGGACCGATGCGGTACACGGTACATACACCGGTACCGAACTGATATGGTACGCACCGCTACTGTATGGTACGGTACAGCATAGCAATGGGTATAGTACATACTAACATCTGTACTATACCAAACAATGAGCGCCAAAAAATAGCAACCACATTATATTGGGTATGTCAGTACAACTGATTTTAGACATTTACCATTTAATAGAGCAACAAAAGGTCCATTTAAATTACTCAAAACATTACTTATGCAACTTTACTGATGCTATGTTCCTTTTGTTCTTTGCTCCATATGAATGTGCAGCCAATCCCAATAAGAATATATTAGTAAATAATATTAACGTTAATTTACAAATTAATTACTTTATCATTCAAATGCTTACTTATGTGCTTTTGATTCTATTATTTTCTGGGAATATTGCTTCACCGAATATGCATGTAAATCCACTTCTCCTCACTTCCACTTGATGCAGTTCAACTATATGCAGTGCAAGCCAGAACCGATGTAAATTTAAATCAGTCACATTTAATAATGGGAATGCCACCACGAGGGTTCAAAGTTCAAACCATAGACCTCTCACTAGTGGAGAGGAATGCCAAATGAGCTAGGGCTGGTTGACCATCACAAGTGCATCCGCAATTGTTGAATATATAAAAATGAACTTGAGCTATTCTTTCCATAAAGACTCTAGAACAGATACGTAGATGCAGAATTGGATTATCACAAGCTCACAACAGTAGCAGTCACAGAGTCCTCATGACAACTTTCTGAATTAATTCACAATAGTTTGCTAAGGAAACCACTAGACTATACAAACTTGGGGAGAAGAGAAAAAACCCAATAATTTAACAGTCTATGGTCCCAAAGAGACATTGTCTTGCATAAATTTCTGTTAAAATAATAAGAAAAATTAACTCGTCACCTGATTCAAGCAAAATTATCTGCTTTGTGTTTTCAAATACAAATAGGACGATAAACAGGAAAAGAGGGAAAATTATTTTTCTGCAAGTTATTTGTCATGTAAACATGGTAGCCAAATCACATGTTGCATAAACCGTTAACAAGATAGAAGTCATCCAGTCATTGAATTAGAGATGTATAAATAGGAAATTTCATTGCATGGATTCCATTCTAATGTGGAACTCGACATCTTAATCTACACAGAAATGAGAAAATTAAGTTCCATTTCAAAGATATTGCGCAAGCCATCAGTAAGTTCACCAACATGTTGCATGTGGCTTGCAAATCTTGGTGTGAGACTCCAGCAGAACCACTGTCAGCTACAGCAGTTGGATATTTCTGTGCAATGTGTAATAACTGGCTCACCTGGAAAAATAAAAATGTGTTGCTCAGCTTCAGAATATGAATAGGGCCAATGAATCTAGAGCAATTATGTAGCTTCATTCAGTTATATATCTATTAGACTATTTGAACAATTGAAAGCAATGGTGGAAGATGTCAGGCAAGAGTGCTTAGAAAGAAATTTAATTGGTTAGATATTGGTGCTAGTCAGCCGTTGAATCAACAAAAATCTAGAATGACAAATACTTTGGTAAATCTTCAAACACAATGGCCGAATATGAGAAATATTCCAATAAGCAGCTAAAGGACTGAACAAAACTGAAGCTTTAAGATCATATTAAATGAACAGATGATTGCTAGAAATCGAGTGCCAAGAGGACAAAAAATTTATTAACATTTACAGGCCTATCCTGATCCATACTTGCCTTTTCAAATACTAATATACCTTCATCCACCCAATATGGGCTGGACTCTTGCATTTAAGTAGACCAGTATCTGGTTTAGTTGGGACTTGGGACAAGGTTCGATCATTATACTACCAATATGACACGAACATCTGGATGCATCGCAGACTGAAAACATACGAACCACTATAGCATCCAATCTCATTTATATTTATCTGGTGTCACATATTTCTAACTTTTTAGACTGCAGAGACCATCCAGGTACTGCAGCAGCTAGGCTAGCCTTCATACAGTCCTAGCCAGACTAGAAATGGTCGAAAAGATAGTTATTTAGTCCCTTTTTTGCCAATTTGGAGGATATCTTTACAGCAATACACAAGATCAAATAAATGGCAATTTAACTACTTAAAAGTAAAACCTGATTGTGTGAAACATTTATGTATCCTTTTCTGGTTACTGCATTAAAGACTCAAAGTTTTAGCTCAAAGCAATCTTGATGTTAAGTTCTTAACTATATAATCAAGCCATGATTCCTTTCGCTCTGCTGTAGTAGCAAACAACATTAAAAGTATTACCACTGTTGCTGACAGAGAAACAACAGCAGAAGCTCGGATCTGTTTAACAGGGATAATCTGTTCTGTTTATCATAGCAAGCAAAAAACTCAACTGAGAAGAAGAAATAGTATGAGAACAAGAGGAATAAGAAGGAAGAAACAGGAGGGGCAAGAATTGATAGGATTAGCCAGTTAAATGTGGTATTTCTACTCTAAGCAGGACATTTTGGTAAGGAAATAAATCTAAGACAAATCAACGACTAAAACCTCTTGTTAACATAACCAATCAGCTATTCCTGCCACTTTTAGATATCCTAATATAGAAAATAGCTGTCTATTCCATCTAATAAGATCTGTTCGTGCTCTCCGTTTGGGAAATATCGCTGCAGATTTCAAACCTACAAACAGGGCATCTTTTGGACCTAAATTCTGAAATAAAACAAACTCAAAATAAGGCTCTAAGAGGATTTAAATCAAGAAAAAAAATGCCATTCAAATCATTAAGTGCTTCATTCAGGCAGCCCTCTCTTGCACATAGCAGCACCAACCCTAGCAATTACACATAAGCTAAGACTGAAAACATAAGAATTTAACTTTCCATGCAAGCTTTATAAGAAAAAATGATAATGGAAAGGAACCTTGTGTTTAACTATGCCAATAAGCTTGTGAACCCATAATAGATCCCTCTTTGTAAGTTGAGCCCATCCGTGTTAATATTCCAACAGTGAATATTTATAAATTTCTATAATAGATATAAAAATGACAGTTTCGGAATTAGGGAATATCCTCCCTTGATTCTGTCAGTTATTTTTCATATCAAAAACTCCCCATCACATTGTTATGACATATAACTTATTACCTCTTAGTAGTTCTGGATGTCAAGAAAAGAAAAACTATGGAAAGAATTTGGATTGATTTTGACCGACCTAATAAAAAATATGGAGTCTCCCAAGTTAAATCATATTTAGGATACTACTTTTTGAAACAAATTTTGGAAAAACATTCTGACAAAAAATATAAAAGATTCTCGAGTGCTTCTGAAAATGCAATTTGAAAAAACTAAGAAAACATTTTCCGAAAGCAAATCTTGTTTGCCGATAATTATTTTTAAAATATTATACTATTTACTTTAAATAAAATTTTTAGTTTATATATTAATATTTATTTTTAATTTTTTTCCTCAAAAGTTGCATTGCATGCACCTAGTTGCTAATATATTATAAAATGGGGAATAGATCAAATATATTCCATCTACCAAAATTTATTCCCATATTACCCTTATTTTCTCATCAAAAAATATTATGTAAATTTGTTCTAAAGGACAATTATGTAAATATTAAAAAAAAATGCCTTCCCCATTCTATCTCAAACTATAATCTGACTCAAAATTTTAAAAGGGAACCACTAAACCTCTCCCCATGACCACATGTATTTTACCTATAGCGGTCTGTTTGGATACACCAGGTTTCTATAGTATCACATGGAACTAGGCAGTTCATGGTTATTTGCAAATCACAAGAGGCTATGTTCCCAAGGACATGTTTGGATAGAATTTTAACGGATCCTAGTCCCCAAACAATCACCTATACCCGCGAAAAGAAAAACACTAATTTTGAACTTTTGTCCCATGCTTTGCTTGAGAAACCTCAGTCATGATCTTGCCTCATAAAAACTTGCCTCTCTCATTCTGTTTCTTATGATAGTAGCATCTTTTTTCACAGTCTTGGGCTTTTCCAGCCAACTGTTCTGTAACCCAAGCTCCAGCTTTTCCTTATTCCACAGATCTTGGTCTCTAACCCAATTACCCAAATTATTGACCAGGCTACCACCATCCCAGACTTGTTGTGTCCCTACCTTCAAGGCTACCATGACCATGTCCCCTTCTCTCTCTTCTTGTTTCGCATCCAACCAAATGCTAAACTCAATCCCAAACCCCCAATTGTCACTTCAGTAGAGACATGGAAATTGAAATCACAACTGTGTGTGTGAGAGAGAAGGGAGATTTATCTTGTTTAATAAAACAATGATAGAAGTTTTCTTAATTTTCTTATTACTTGGGTACTTTTGGTTTCCTTGCAGCCAAACAGTAAATATCAGAAAATCCCAGAATAAATTTTGACAATACAATCCTATTGCAGCACCATTCCATTTCTACAGTTTTTTAGTTCTTTAGTAATTTTCCTCTAAACATCCAAACAGCCCATAAATCTCACTGACTTTCACATAACCATGGATTTTTTGGTCAGAGTCATTAAAGACTCAAAATTGGACTTGACCTGCCCTCCGCCCCTCCACCATCCCCCAAATCTCAGGCTTCCTTTCTTTAGAAAATTTTCCCTAATTTCTCTCTATGAGCTTGAGATGGAGTCCCCAACATTAGTGATTGGGGTGGTAAGTCAAGGATATATAGAGAGATCTCTTTCTCAACATTCACACCCATCCTCCCTGTCTCAAAACCCCAATATGTTCTCTCAGCCCATCCCCTTTCGCTGCCTTCATAGACCACCAATGTCTCAGACCTTCTCCATTGGCATCCCACTGCAGATGTTGTTTTTGATTTGTTTATATTCGCTTTTATATTTTTTTTATTCATGTTTATATTTTTTTCATTTTATTTTTTATATTCTCATTTCATATTCTTTTGGTGCTTTTAGTTGATTCAGAGTTTAATGCACAGTTTTCTAAAATTCAATTTCGATTTTAAAATATGTTTTTCAAATTCAATTTATTTTTATTCATGTTTGAATTTTTATCTAATATTTGTATTCTTAGTTCATTTTTTTTTGTAGCTTGATCTCCAGTTTTCTGCGCATTTTCCTGTTTTGTTTACTAATGTTTTTATTTGCATTTGCTTCTTAATTTTTGTATTTACATCTTTTTGAAGTTAATATATCTCAATGACATAATTGTGTTCTTATTTTTCATCACTTCTTTCTCAAATATACATTATACATACCTTGATTTTATCTGATTCAGCAATCTTATTTATTGGTTTATTTATTGTTTATGGTTTTTTATTCTTTCTGGTTTTTACCAACAATTTGTTATCAATATTTTATACATGATTTCTTATTTTATTTGTGTTTTTTATTTTCTATTTGTATTTTCAATTTACTTTTTTTTGTTTCTGTGTATACAATTTATTTCCTTTTTATATCGTATTTCTTATACAAATGGGATAGGGGACAAATCTTGGAATATGGATGAATGTCGGTAAGGCAGATGCCATCAGTTAACGTTATACAGATATGGATGAATGTAAGAACCATGAAAAACAAACCTGTACAAAAGTGGACCTGAGGAAGTCTAAAAGTGGCATACGTATGGGATACAATGTCCAAGAATTCAAAATGATGGACAAACAGGTGGTCTGCAATGTCTGATAATTTTATTGAGATGACAAAAGTATCAAGGGTCGTACATAATTACTAGATATACTAGGAAAAAAAGAACTAGCAACAGAATATGGAAGTTCTTTGAAACAAACGCCAGAAGGTGAACTTACCAGTACAGATAAGTTATTAGGACAAGTTAATGTTAAGTGATCCAGGTCCACATACACCGACATACTAAAAGTTATACTTTTTGCATTAAAGAACAAATTAATTCACTTGCTCCAACTCACTGGCATGTTAATCACCCTTGACAAATAACACAAGTTGGACCAAATACAATAGCAGCACAGATATGCATTGAGGACTATGAAGGATGAGAAATAGTGAAGAAGGAAAATCACAGTTTTGTCAGATACTGAAAGAAAGCCAAGAATAACTACAATTAGGTTCATTGTGCTAAACTGGCACCAAATTACACTAGAGCATGTATATAATAAGAAATTCCACACTTTCATGTAGGAAGCAAGAATCCATTTTACTGAAATCATACAAAAGAGAACATTCTCAAGATACTCTCATGCATGTTAAACTTCGAGACCGATTTTTAGCAGCACCATAACAAGCCAAGAAAGTATTCTACGAATATTGAATATCTGTAATTTAGATTGGGGTAGGATAAAATAATTTTAAAATAATCAACATTTATGCTCAAGAAATTCCATGTATTATGGATAAAAGGACTCTCACTTGTATCTAGGCTCCTCATATAACAAACCGTCAATACTTCCACTTATCGATAGCAAATCATAAGTGAAACTAAACAAACATAAGACCTACTACTTTGGCTTAATTATAGGCCCTTTAGAATAATATATCAAAAAAAAATGAACATTCACAAGCATATAATTGCATAAGAATTTTTGTGGGCCTTTGAGGGCATCATGGGCTTCATCTCTCTTGGGACTCCTTTTCTATGGCAGGTTATGCCACACATGCAGCATCTTAAGGCAGATGCCATCAGTTAACGTTTAAAAGGCTAACTAAATACCAGTAAGAATAACGATGATCATGTGTGATGAACACTAGTACCTTAGGTCAGAGAACCTCCATATATTGGATCTCTCCTTAAAAGCTTCAAGGCTGCATTTGGTTTGGCATAAGTGGAATAAGGCCCCTGTTTAGCCCGCATTAACCCTCCAAACAATCTTTAGCAACCGATTTTGTTCCAAACACAAAGTATTTAAAAAAGATTGGCAGAGCTACTTGTTTTCTAACTTAATCCAGAACAAACTATTTCACCCTATAGGGCAGAGTAATTTCTTTCAAATTAAACTGGGTTTTGGAGCAACCCATTTACTCCAGGCAAACTTACTAATACTATCCCAGAAGGCCTGAGTATTCATCTGATATCAACAAAACATGATGTAGAATCCTATTAGGTTTATAGTGTAACTCGTCATGCTATAATTTTCTTATTTCGATATATTTATCATAAACAAAAAGAGCATGCATGTAGATATCCATGTGCATACAAGTAAAAATAGATACCTGAGGTGCTAACAGTCTACGAGGGACATACTCTTCATGATGTCGTGCACAAAACTCCCAAAACAAAATCTGAAACACAGAGTAACTGAAATAAGTTAAAAAAGCATATGCACTAATTACTACATAAAGGTACAACATTGTAAAATCTAAGCCCATAGGCAACTTTGCAGTGCCCCGGGGGGGGGGGGGGGGGGGGGGGGGGGGGGGGGGGGGGGGGGGGATACTTTTAATTCTGGTGTGAATATGATTCGTAGTTGTCCCTCATGAACAACACGTAGATGTTCATAAACACTCTCTTGAACAGCCTTTGCATATTCCAAGACCATTATTCCTGAAGACAACCGGCATTCATGGGGCATGTTGAGAAATAGTAGCTCATCAATAACCCCACAATCAAATTTAATTTGATAAAGCCTCGGAAGTATTTCGAAAGTTGCCTCTGTGGGACCCCCGCACAACAAACAAAAAGAATCATATCAGACAGAAGTAACATAAAATATCCATTAAAAGAAAAAAGAAACTAGAAGTTAAAAATCATAGAGAAGTGAGGGCAGAGATTAAAGCATGAACAGAACATTCTTTTGCAAATACTTCACAATCAGATGATTATATGAAATATAACACAATTTAGAAAAACTATTTTCTAATCTACTGGAAGCAAAGTTGTATGGATGTTGGTCAGTTTATACAAATATCTAAGATTTTGAATGTGCACATTTGCATTTTCTAGGATTTTTTTTTTTATAATTTATCGCTGCAAGCAATGCTTAAAGTCTCAATACTGAACTACAGGTAAATTATGCAGACAGCCACTGTTATAAAATTGCCTAGGTCCTAGGTGTTGACTCCTTTAACGGCCTAGACAGAATGCGGGGGCGGGGGCGGGGGCGGGGGCGGGGGGACGAACCTAAGTAAATATATTACTAAAAACTTAATAATAGTTGTTATAGTTTATATAGAGCACGCCAAAATTCATCACATGGAATGCCGTACCGGCCCGTACCGGCCGGTACGGGCCGGTACGTACCGGTCCGGTCCTAGACCGGTACCGGAACGGATAAAAAACCGGTATTTCCCGGTTTTTTATCCGAACCGGCCGGTACGGGTGCGTACCGGCCGGTACGGGCCCGTACCGGCGCGAACCGGCCGGTACGATTTTTTTTTTTTTTTTAGAACCACAGCGCCGCGCGCTGTGGTTTTTGAAACCACCGGTACCGGCCGGTACGGACCGGTACCGTACCGGTCCGGCCGGCCACCGGTACGGCGGACCTTGGTTCATCATATTAATAAACAGTAATGTTATCAATAATTTATGCAATAACAGAATCTATGATTTAATTATTTTAGTTTTCCTGATAGTTTTTTTCTATTAAAGTGATTTGAAGTATTTAAAGCTACTTAAAAGCATAAAATGTTTGAGTATCACCTAATGTCGAAGCGAACACTTTAATAAATGGACACAACTTCTTTCTCTCTTGAAGTAAACACAAATCAATAAAGAAGGCACTCACCAAAGACAAAGATGGCCCCTAAGCTGCTAGCCACCCATCTAAGCGCTTGAATGACCGCCTTACCTGAAGGCCTAGAAAGCACCAGACTCCTAGGCAGTTCAGTTAGCCAAGTGCCTACAAGGGACTGCCTAGGCACCTTGGCAGCAGACTGTTACAACCTTGAGTTCAGAATGCCATCATACCAACCAATACATGGTAGTGCATGCCTTAGGAGAAAAAAGGGGGGAGAGGGGGCACGCAAGGAGCATACCGAGTCCCATACCACTGCTGGTACTCTATCAGGTCAATACAATACACCCAGTATGATATGATACTTAAGATGTCGGTGGTAGGTGTCAACAAGAAAACAACCTATAGAAAGTAACACTGAAGTCTAGATTTAGAGAAATGAAAGAATGTAAAACTGACCACAGTGATGCAATTAATCTAGTAGTATGAGAAACAGAAAATGAAGTGTAGTTGAACAAATGTCATAATCAAAAATTGATGAAAGGGATATAAACACATGGAAGAAACAGATAGATCACATACTATATAAAATTGCTGAATGAGAACTTTATATGTTTTCACAAGGATCTAAAGACATAGAAGAAAAAAATTCTAACATCAGACAAGAGAAAGTTCTTAGAAACATATCGTAGTTTGAACTTTGAAGTTTCAGCTGAAATGCCTCCTAAACTTTATTGGTGAAATGAGCCTCACATGAAACATCTTATATATATAGCAATGTGATATGCTTCAGCCATAACTTTCATAATATCATAAATCTCGGATGATCAAGACTTGCTCAAGATATAGCTAAGATTGTGAGCCTTGGCGCAACAGTAAAGTTGCTCTGTTGTAACCTCAAGATCATGGGTTCGAAATATGGAAACAGCCTCTCCACGTGAAGATAAGGTTGTATATATTTGACCCTCCCTAGACCCCGCAAGGGTAGATGCCTCATGAACTAGGCGACACTTTTATAGCTTTCATCGGTTCATTCCAACAAACAAAACCACACAATAAGTCAATGCACAGTAAATATTTTGACATTTTTAAGTCAGAGAAATCAGGAAGTGATTCTTCACAAGAAATTCTGAAGTCCGGCAAAATATGTGATCTTAATAACTATTTGCATATGTAATCATCTGCAATACATGCATGTTGGTATATCAAAATCCTTTTAATTTTGGCCAAAAAATACAGAAAAATATCATATCACATTTCTTTTTCTGCTTTCATCTTATTTCCTCTAATTTTGCAAGAATACAAAAGATTCCTCTACAAAATTGATTTTAAATATATTGAGGTATTTCACAGTTTTGGCTGTTATGATCCAGGTAACAGCCTACATTAATCAAAGGCCTCTGACTGAATATGCACATTAATCAAAGGCCTCTGGCTGAATGTGCACAAAAACTAAATCCCAAAACTTGAATTATACCATTTGCATAAATATGAGCCCTATAAGAACTACCGGGGGCCTACATGACGAATCCTTCTTTATAAATTCCTCTTTGGGGTTTTATCACTATAAAGTTCTTTCCTGCAGACTTTAATAAATCCTATGTTACATGGTCTTAATCGGTTGCAGGCATCTGTTTAAATATTGGATCCTACCAATATCTAAGAATTTCTTCTATGGACCTGAATGCAAGCATCATGAAAACCCATGCCTATGTGTTGGTAGCAAACACATACCTATAAACTAAAGCATCCAGGTAATATTAGCTTAAATCGTATATTAGGAGACAGGTACGATTAGGAGACAGGTATGGTGCCATGCCATATCGGTAAACCAAAAAAATATATTTTTTGTTTTTTTTCCTCAAGGTTTGGAAAATTTATTTATTTATGAGTGGAAAATAGGGTCTTATAAGTTCATTCTTGATGTTTAAATATAATATACTTCAATTTTTTTGTGATATGTCTAACTATATAATACATGTTAAATTAAACAAGTATAACATTAAAAATGTAAGATACTTATATTAAGAAATGGAAAATCTAGCATACTTGCATCTATTCAATTCCAAGTATAGGAATTACCTTAAAACTAGATTTTACTCGAAAAGCAATTAATATGCCAAAAATTAATCAAATTGATATCAATAGGCAGCAAATAACATGCTAGACTCCAAGCATGATATTAATTTTTGGAATGTAACATCTTTAGTTTTTCTATTAATTTTTTATCTAGCAATATATTTTTAATAAAAATAAAAAAAGTATCAAAAAAACAAAAAGTTATACCATTAAGTAGATCTAAGATCTATGGCATATCATGATATTAATTTTTGAATTCTAACATCTTTATTTTTTCTATTAATTTTTGGCATGATTTTTCATATTTTTCAATTTCTGCCCATTTATGGGATGCAACAACAACAAAAAAAATTGAAAAGGAAAATGCTTGAATCGGAGGAATAACTCACCCTTCGACTCCCACTCTTTCTCCTCTCCTTCTCCTCACTTTCTCCTCTCTTTGTCCTCCCTTAACTTGAAATAGAGGAAGAATAGGGGGTTGAACCTTGAAACAAAGGAAGAAAAGAGGGTTGGATCTCTTTCTCCCCCAATCGTTAAGCCTGCAAACCAGTACAAATCCCTTATTGAGACTAACTGCCCTGAATCAGTAAGCATCGTTTCAAGCAAAATCCCGTACAAAGACCACAAACCATCTCGATTCATGGTTGGTATGGTATGATATGGAACGAGCTGAGCGGTTCAGTACGGTATTGCATTCCATGCCTCAAAGATCTTAAATCCCTCTCCTAATGAACCTCCCAAACCCCTCTTTTGCTATCTTCTTATCATGCTTGGAACCCCTCATACTCAGAAAACTTCCAATCAACGCAGCCTCCCACCCACCCCCTAACCCATAGCAAAATGAGCAAGATATAAATATATATTTAGAGAGAGAGAGAGAGAGGGCAAAGCTAATATATGAGCACTCACACAATAGTCCGAATAAGATCGGTCTAGACTGGATTACCGAGGGCCTGACATCGATGGTTCAAGCCATTAAATGTGATCTACTCTCTATAAGCTGCTTACGGTCAAAAAAAATGTAATTGGCAATCCGTATTCTAATGCATCGAGTGGTCTAAAATATGCATTGTTTGTGTTAATTAAACTGTTTATTTTTTACCATTGGATGCATAAGTGACATATATGCTAGGGATCTCCAAATCACATCATTTTTTTTTTGATAGTAAGCAGATTAGAGATAGAAGATCACATTCAATAGTTCAGATCATCAGTGCTAGGACCCCGCTCAGGACTAGAGAGAGGGGCATCCATCTACCTGTGAGAAAGGATCACTATAGGCTGTGTGATGATCTGTGCATTTAAAATTGGCTTTTCTTCCCCCACTCCCACTTCTCCTTTTCTTTAATTTACTTACAAATTCTTCTTACGTCAATTTGGTACACAGATTAATAAGAAATGACATGTCCATATTGTCTACAAAATGAATTTCCCCCCATCAGTGAAACCATTGGACATCCTAAAACCTAGGTACGATATATTAATTTTATGCCTTTTCCTTTTTTATAGTAATCAACTACTTTGCATTTGATCCAAAAGCAAATGCCTCCACATTTTATCAATAATATATTTTGTATTACCTAAATTCTTTTTTAAAGCGCATCAATCTACAACTCAAAAGGACTTATTTCTCTACAAATCAACTTGAAGAATTACTCCTGCACAATATCTTAAAGTCATCTGTCATTTTATCATATTATAACTTCTGCAATTACAAAACCCTCAAATGTTAATTAGTATTTCATGATTCAAATAGAAGCGATTTTGATGAAGCACCTTAGGGAAAGAACTATTCTAGAACTAGAAGCAAAGATAAAACACTCCCTTATATGAAAAAACTGAGAGATATCAAAAAGATATATCCACTTTAGAACCAAATATTTGGGTAGGAAGCAATGGTAAAGTAAGATTCATAAACCACAACCTGAAACAGCCAGGTTGGTTAGTTGTTACTCATAAAATTTCCTGTTATATTCCCTTCTATCTGAATTTCAGGTGACAACATTAGACATAAACTTTAGTTTGTTTCAAATAAACAATGCTAAGTTTACATTTGCTACAACAGGAGTTTCACTATAAGCAAGCAATGGTACCATGTAACTTCTGAAGTCCAAGTGTTTATTGGTGCATAATAAAGTCACTAAAACGAAACAAGCAACAACAGACATGCAAAAGCTAAGTATACAAATATGGACATGTATAGGAATTGAAAGAATTTCCATAACCACCAAGACAATGAAAATTCCAGTGTTACAATAAGGTAACTATCCTGCTAACAGAATTTAACAGTAATGAACCTACTAACCAAATCCTTTTCCTGCTCTAGAACCACAGATGTCACATTGCCATGCATCCTGCAACAAGTTTAATTATATAAGTTCATAAAACAGATAGATGGATATATCAGTATATATATAACAAGGATACCTTTAAGCACATCTACCTTGGAACATGATACTACTTCTTATTGAAACTTCATTTACAGACAAGGACAATGATGTAGTTCAAATCAAAGATAATCATAAAGTCGACGACAATGGTGGAAATCAAAGATTCAAATTCCAAGTGACAATGATCTAAATAATATGGTGGCTATATCATAGTTTTGGGTGAAATAAACATCACAATTATAGGATTGATATAATATTATACCTGAGTGAGTGGACAAGTAAAAACTCTTATTTCAGGTCGGAATTTTCTTCACAAGCCTTATTTTAGGTCTGCTTTAGATTAGGGTTGTTGGGAAATGGGTTAACATTCTGGCAAGAGTTTCCAAGGAAAGCTCCAGAGAAAACACTGCAAAGTGCTCTTTAAAAATTTATGGAAACATCTACCAGAAGTTTATGGAAATGTAGGAATTTTAGAGATAAAAAGTCTGGAAGAATCGGGTTCCTAGTAGATAAGGAGTTTAATTTTGTTAATATGCTTGATAAAATCACCCGCCAATGTGGCATACCAAAGAAGGAATACATATAGAAAATACGAAACAAACAGAGATTTCCATATATGGTTTTTGGGTGACAAATTTATGGTTATCATTAAATCAACCCATGTTTGAGAAATTGATGATAATTCCATGAAAACTTTTTTTTTTTACTGATTTTTCCATAACTATTTTACATTTCTTTCATATCTTTTTAATATTCTTGCCTGTCTTAGAATAATGTTTCTCCTTTCCCAAATGAGATACTATTTTTTTAACCATCATTTCAAGTTCCGCACTCTATTAATATTTCCCACATCAGTTACCCCTTATGGCAATTATGCTTTAGATTAGGCAAACTCTAGCTAACAGATCAGCGTAATTCTGTTGATGATAATTTACAGTTGAACTAGGATATCAAAATTACTTTCTTTTTTTGGCTTCACTGTGCAAAAAAATGAAAGCACAAGCTGACGAGTCTCACTAGTAGTCAAGAGCTTGAGACAAAGGGCTTGAAGAGTCATCTTAACTATTGACACCCATTTCAGCCAGCAGGCTGATTAAAATGTTGTACCTTCCGAAACCCTAATTTCCATCAGAATTCCATCTTTGATGTAGGAAGGCGTTTCACAGGCTAAGTAAGAAATAATTGCAGATTTTATGAAGCAAAAGAAAACAGAAGAAATAAAGAAAGAGATAAGAGTCAAATGACATGGACCAATGTTTGACGTACTGCCAGTTTGAGGCGTATTTTTCAATCAATACCAAATCAAAACTGGCACAAAAACACTATTCAAGTCAGTAGAGGCCCTGTACTGGCCCGTACCCAACTGAACCATACTGTACCATCCGGCACTACCTAAAACTGGAGGGTGTACCACACCATACCTACACATACAGCCCAGTTTCGAGCCAGCTGGTGATAAAAAAGTGAGAAAAAGGAGTTAGGCAGTACCATGATTTAGAGTAGTTTTTCAAAAGCTAACACCATTTGGAACTGTTATTTTAATTCTGTATAAGACATAATTCAATCTTTTATGTCAAGCTCCCCCTCCACCTGCATTTCACACGTACCTTTACCAGTCATAGCACATGTTCTAGATGTTTCTTTAAGTCCAACATATGTGATGTTATGTCATAAATATGTAAACAAAACCATGACGAGCATTTAGATTAATATATCATTCAAAACATAGCATTAAAACATAAGAAAACAAAAACAAAAAAAAAATGGATGCAAAAATAGACTCTACAGTGCACACTATACCAATCCTTGGACAGTATGATTTCAATACTAAATATAATTCAACTTTGCTTCTTATAAACTACATGATTTTCCATTCAACTTATTATTTTTTTCACAAATTATGCGAGAAATTTCGTCATTTATCACAACCAGTTTTTCGCCATGTAATCTCCCCAATCAGATCAGCATACTTCATGAAGCATGTAAACTTGAGAGCATGAAAAGTTAAACATACTAGTAAAAAAGTCAAAAGCTTTTAATATATCAATGTCCGGCCTCACTGGCATATTTAGGCAAAGGAAATTTAAAAAAACTAGAAGTTCAAATATAAAAACAATGATCTACTAGGTCTGCGCAAACATAAAAATAATGACTTAATAGGTCTTCACCCAAAAAAGAAAGATTTTGCATTTTTCATAAACAGCATTGAATATAGAAACTCTTTCTTTCAAGAGTAATTATCTAGCACCACTTACAAAGGTAAGAGAAGACTCATTTTGTCTATTGGAAACACAGGAGAAATCACTCAAATAAAAGAAACATTGGAGAAACTATAAGGAAAGGTGGGGAGGGGGCCGGGTCATCCCATGTCTCCATAGTCTTCCTCATTCTTTTGTACTTAGCTCCCCATGCCTTGACTGCATCCATCTTTCTAACACCTCATGATCATCTAGGAATAAATCTGAGGACTGCTCCTTTTGCTAGTTGATAAGAAGGCAAGTTGCAAGGAATGACCATGTGTATTAAGTAATATTATAGCATTTTTCTAGATTCCAGGAGGGGCATGCTCAAGTTCCACTGCCCCCCCCCCCCCCCCCCCCACCCAAAAAAAAAAAAAAAACAAATAGAAAATACCTGCCTGGTTCAACCCCTTGAATAGAAGAATAAAGTAAAGAAGATGGTCATAATTTATTGAAAGAGAAAAGCACAATGTTGTAGAAGATTATATGTGGCAAAAAAGAGGCCAGAGGACTCCAAGAAGTTGGCTGCATCAACCCTCCACCCTTTCCATATTCTTAAAGTTCTAAAATCCAATTCGCTCAAGTTCAAGCACACATCAGTAGAAAAATGAAGATATAGACAGTAAAATATCTTTTATAAAATGATGCCATACTTAGAACACACCATAGGCACATCTTGTAATATCATCATTTTTCAAACACATGCATTAGGAAGAAATGTGCGTGGATACTGGGCATGCATCAGTATGCATGTTCATGTGGCTGAGGGTTTCAGCTATATTTTGGCATGCAGGAAATATCAGGTGCAACAGGAATTGCAAGGATATGCATGAAGGCAGTAAAATAAGAAATATAAGAAACAATAGTTTGACAGCACAGACACTAACCATATTAGCTTGTGGGAAAACATCTAAGGCATGGTTGCTTATATTGTCATGCAATGACAAGCACCACCTTTTCTTAGCTCGTGGTGCAAAATACTCTGTCACAAATTTCTTCCAGTATTTTATAGAATTATCCTGCAATTAGAGCATATAATGTTAGACAAGCTTGCTGTGAGCATAACAGCATTAGGAATATCAACCCAACAAACATGTCACATTAGCAGTGCATATGAAAGAATAACTAACAGGCGGCCGATGACGCTGATGATACAAGTATTGCATAAGACGGCGAGCACATATCCCCTTCTCCATGGGCGATTTTGCAGGGGTACTTGGCTGCATAGTCGGCTGTTGCATATAGTGTCTCAAGTGCTGTTGTTGTTGGTGGGCTATCTGGGCTCGCTGCATCTGTGGAAAGGATTGCAGCAATTGCTGCTGTTGAGCTTGATGCTGCGCTAGCCTCTGCTGTTGCATTAAAGCCTGTAGCTGCTGAGTCTGATGCCCCTGCAGCTGCAATGATTCATGCCTCTGCAGAAATTGCTGGATCGCCTGCTGCTGAGAAGCATTATCCGGCCCCATATCAAGCCGCGGTTTCTTTTGGGAATGGGATGAATCACCCAGCTCCTGTCCTGTCAGCTGTGATGTCGCACTGGAGGCCACTTGCTTCTGCACCTGGTCATGGTGCGGGCTCTGCTGCACAATGGAGGAGCCATCCATCACTGAGGAACCAGATATATTGTTGGATGAGAAGGACATGGGTGAGGCGGGCAGACGCATGTAGGACTCAGTGTTGATGCTGGTGCTTCGCTGTAGCTGAGGCCCTCCAGAGAGTGCTGAGTTGGCATCCGTAACCAGCGAGCTTGCACCAACACTGGGCCCAGAGGAGTTTGCAGCACTGCTGAGGACCCCACGGTTCATGTCCCCGGAGGCTGGACCGCGACCAGCTCGCCCAGTGCCTGGCATGGAATTTGCTGGGGCTAGGCTCTGGCCGTCGCCTTGCAAGAAGATGCCAGAGGCCGAGATAGAGTGGGACTGGCCTCCACCCCCAGCAACCAGTGACGGGGCCACCAAGCGGGTGGCTCCCAGCTGACTGCTGGAATCCAGGTAGCTATCCAGCACTAGGGCTTCCTAAGATAACCCCTCCACCGAAAGAATTCAAGCCCTAATCTAGGCGCACTCAATAAAATTGAAGTCTTTCCTCTGCCAATTGCTTCAGAAATTGAAGAAAGATCAACCCCGCACAAAATTAACTGCCAATGCCAATCAACCAAGAGGTGAACAAATGAAACAGTACCTGTAAATCTCTAGCAAGAAAAAAAATCGAATCCAAATCACCTTAAAAGCCGCTAAATCCAGCTAGTAGAAGGTGAAACGAGGCAAAATAACAATGACTAAAACGAACCTACACAATTACATGAAGAAATCACCAAAAACAAGAAAGAAAAACCCTAATCTCCCTTCAATTCATATTCTTTACACAAATTAACAGAACCAATTATGTACGGTAGGGTTTTATCGAACAAAACAAAGTTCGTCGAACAAAATCCCTCAAATCACAATAATAAGAAGAAAGAGCAGCAATTAAATTATCTTCAATTTCAAAAACTCACAAAAACATCCAATGTATAACTCAAACAATCCAAGCGATCGCAGTTTTTACCGCTCGAGATGATCAAAACAGATATAAAAAAAAGGAAATCTCAAAGAATACATCTACAAAATTAAAAAACAAATTCCTATGCTTACCCTTCGAATTCGAGCCGGAATTAGCCACAAAAGAAGACCAAAAAGAGAATAATTAGAGAACCTCGCGATCCCTTCTTCCGCTCTCCTTGGCCCCCTTTTCTCGCCGCAACACCGACGAGCTCGGACGCCCTTTATAAAGCGTGGGGGGCGATGAAGCGAGGAGGGGGGACGGGCTGACCGCCTGACCGGGCAGCAATGGCCCCCCGCCCACCGCCACCGGCTGTTACGGATCGCCCCATGCACACGTGTCCGGAATTCATGCCGTCAGCCCGCGATATCGAGATCGGTGACGTTCAAGCGACAAGCGCACACCATGGATTGGACACCTGGACTTTAATGACTGGATCATAGGCGGAAAAGCATCGGCTCCGTAACACCTGAGCACAGTATGATGTAGTGAAACAGTAGCTGAAGTGCGGGGACCACATTAGATGGGCCCGGCGGAGAAGTGGTAGGGTCCAAATCCGACACCCCGAGTTTACCACTTTTTAGTCACGTATATATCCTCCCGTGGAGTCGTAGTTTTATTTTTAAATACTTTTTTTACATAAACACCCCCCTAAATATCAAATTTTAGATAAATATTTTTTTAAAAAAAATTGAATATATATATATATATATATCTTTGTAAAATATTTGTTTTACTATTCTATTTTTTTATCCTGTGCAAAAAAAAATATCGATATGGTGATCACGATTAAAAACAAAAAAATAATTTAAAAATTTTTTATTTAAATTAAAATAAATATAGTTTTCATTAACTGTGTTGGAAGGGGACATTTGTATAGAAATAATATTTTATAAGATGTAAATTTAATTTTTTAAAAAAAATATTAATGCGAAAAAAAACTTTTTTAAATATTAGGGGTTTAGATATCAGCTGTTTTATTTTATTATATGTACTGTCCTCCGGATATGCTTCGGAGGGACAGTTGGGGGATATATTAATTTATTTTGTTCAATAAACAATGGATTGTGTTAAAAAAGAGTGATAATAGACCTTTAAATAACTATTTTTTGTCCCTTCACATCATAGACAATTTTAATATTTAAAAACTAAACAGCTGCTTATAAAGCCTTTCCTTTTATTATTATTTTTTTGGGGGGGACCCGTTGGAATCTTCGGCTACATAATGCAAGTATTAATTTGTTCCAGATTTAAAGCAGGTCATTAAAAAAAGGCATATGATGCTTTCATAGGGCATCATCAGGCAATAACTAAAAAATTCAGTAACGCTTTTATCTTTCCAAGTGTTTTAAGTATGATATATTTTTTAAGCCTATGTTTAGAAAGTGCCCTCTGTCATATCTCTTTCCCAAAAGGTTTTACAAAATAAAACAACTGCCTACTACAAAATGGAAGTATTACTTAGATTTAATTGTTATTAATGACGGTGGCAAATTGGAAATCAAGTTTTTTTCATTTTGGCCTTCATTGTTATGATCAAAAGAAAATGAAAAGATCAGCTAGTCTCTAGCTAGCTAGGTAGCCAACTAGGTCAATAAAAAGCGAAATTTCAGAAACTAGATTCAATTGGTTGATAAAAAAGATAACTTGAGAGCAAATGTCAGCTTAAAAGACCGAAGTGACAAGTCAATGGTTTTGAGTAGCTAGAAGAAGGAGTGATGATAAAAATAGGATAAGTTATGATGTCTTGACCTTCAAGAATTTTTACTATTGTCACACTATCGTTCGGAAGATGGATAATATTGTATTGGATTTAGTTAGAGCTACAATAGAAGGAAACTATATTACAACTATTCTACAGTAGAGTCCTACCAGTAATCTAAGTGCAAGATAAAGTGAAGATAAAATTAAAAATAATTAAGTCAAAATTGAACTGATTAGTGTGTTGAAGGCCCATTCTCAATATATAATTTGATATTTATAAATGACTACTTGTAACTTATAAGATAGGTTCCACCATTCTTGGATACTTGTCCTTACTATTATTTGCCACTACTACCATACACGATAAGTAGTAATGCCCTTTTATCACATCATGGATAGTAAGAAGATAAGTATAACTATCCCACTCCTATATTAAGAATAGTGGAAACATGAGTATAACCATCCTTTTTGAATTCTCCTCCACTAAGATCTCGTCATAGATCGATAACTTTTACTTTCTTTGCCCTACATCACATTCATTTGGCCTGCACGTTTGGTGTTTCGGTCTGCATCATTCTTGTTGCATCATCCCTTAGAATACAACCAATTTGGATGTGGTATAAACCACAAATAAATGAAATGATTGCCTTGTGCTCACTTCTATAAGCTCACTCACCTGCATGGCATGATTAGATGAGTCGGGCTACAAACATGCAGAAATTCCATGAAGTAGCATGAAATATTGCCAAGAGAGGAGGAGGCACTCTATGCTAGTCTCCTTTTCCCACCTAGTTGCTGTGGGATTTAAACTTGGGAGAAGTCCGAGGATAAAAGCTTATCTATTGTATCTCATGCAAGAGCAAATAAATCTGAAGAAATTCTCATAAAATTATCAAAAGTTTAATCAATCCCCTACAAAGCGCTCAAATATAGAAGTACAACTTAACGTAATTTATGCTACTCATAAGGTAATTTATACTACGTATTTAGAAAAAAAATGTCTTCCAGACTTGAACTTTTGCCCAAGATTGATTGCATCCATTTGAAAGATCCATAATAAACTTGGCCTAGAACAATGTCCTGCAAACAAATTTCTAAAAGCGATGACAAAAGCATGTGTTGGGGAATAAGAAGGAACAAATGCCATTTAACCCACTCATTCTATTCATTTTCAGCCAAACACTAATTTAAGCTCCAAGCTAAATCACTTTTTTTTCAGAAAAGTAAAGTAGATATATAGAAAAGTTGGTGCATAATTAATGCTTCACCTTCTTTTCCTAATCCATATTCCCCAACAAATCCAAGAATAACTTACTCCCATGGAACGATAGAATAGTTTAACCCTCCCTTCTTCCCTCCATTTTACTGCACTTAACCCAGTTGATCCGAATTCTGTATTCTTAAACCAAAAGTTAGCTATGCATTTGCACAACAAATTTCGTAGAGATAGTCCTCCAAGGACCACAAATTATGAGCACTGTCATCGTACGGATAGGAAAAGGACTTTCTCCAGAATTAATGCTCCACCAAGTTAAATGTAGTTGGCTTGTCCCTACCATTGAACCCTTCATGCAATCACCATATCATAAGAGATGTGAGCTGTAGTATGAATGACCCTCTACAGACTACCTCATCCCTCTTGATGATCTCTCCAACCTAGCTCCCAGGGTAACCACATGTTGTTGGCCCATAATTTTTTCTCATGGCCATCACTGTCTGATGATTTTCCCTTCGTCTAAAACTAGAAGTTTTAATATCTGATGCTTTGCACAACAAATCTAAATTTAGCTTGCATGACATGTTTGCAGCCGAGATTTCGATCTTCATGCAGAAAAAGAGATCAATATATATGTTGCATTTTTATCAGGCATTTGAACTAATTAACTTGTACAGATCAAAATATCAAGCACTAGGACTAATTAGCTTGCATACGATTTTCCCAGTATAAAGACAGAGATGCAATAAGAAACAGGTTGCTCGCTTGTATTTCTGCAAATAATTGTCTTCTTTCTCTCTCCTTCAGACTCCTCAATCCACAGCCCAGTGAACAAGGCCCTCACATTAGCCACCCATTGGAACAACAAAGACTAAGGAGAGACGATCTGAGATCCGGCTTAGATAGAACAAGGAAATTACTGTCCTCAACTCTAAAGGTACTCTAGTTCATTGTTGTGAGCCATCATTTGATCTCCGGTAAGGCATATAGCGATGATCTTTAGATGCATTCTTCTTCCTCCTCTTCTCAATGAAGGAGTCAAGCTTTCCTTCTGCCTGTGGAGCAAATAGAGGAATGAAGAAAAATAAAAAATAAAAAGACTAGTTACAGATCAATTATACCATGTTTCATGGGCTGATACAAACCTTTAGTTCATCATACTTGTTTATCAGCTTCCTCTTCCGAATTTCCGCTGCCCAACAAAAATTAAGTTAAATTTTGAACATGCACAAGATGTGTATGACAATGCAGAACTGAGTTTGCTTGTGTGCATGCATGTGTTTTTCTGTGCAAGTGATTGGGCTTTTTTGTGTGTCAAGATGTAAAGAAGGGAGTATGTAGACAGACATTTTTTGAGATAATATGGCTGTTTGCCTCGCTTTGCTGCTTCTCTTTCTTTCTTTATATGCTCGGATAGAATTCCAGATTCAGCACTCTTACGAGGGCCTGACTTTAGCTGCTTATCCTGGAGAAGTAAAATTGTGTTGATAGATGATCAGCATATTGTAGTACATCTAATCACAAGGTATGATGTCCACAAGACAAGCAGTTTAACAGACTTCATCAGTTTCAAGTTGAAGTGAAGTACCCATCAAATAAGTATAAGACAATAATCCTACTCAACTTAGGATTTCTAAAGCGTCCCTTCACATAGTTGCAGAATTGAATGCAACATCAAATTCAAAAATACTAATAGATCAAAGAACATTCTTGCATCGCATGTGCCCCGAAGGTTAACTACTCGTGCAATGTTTTTTTTCTACATCCAATTGAGACGGTGACAGTCATTAATCTTCAAATGTTCCATTTACAAATACTTAAGCCAATTTTGATGCAGGACCAAATAGAGTTGGCCTGCATCAATGATTGTTGCATCACTATTCCTTAAGACCTTATTTTACTTCCCATTTATATTGGTTAGAACTTTTAAATAGCTTATCAGCTTTAGTCGATGTACCCAGCTTCTAGAATTTTGCTTTACTTTGATGGACAAACTAATTCATGCCCATGAACAATTGCAAATCTGACATCATTTAAAACACCTCGTTTAAATAAATTGTACACTGGGTTTAGCAAGATCTGCACTAGTTAACTGACAATGGAATGAGAACAGAACAGATGCAGCATGACTATAGCTTGACCTTGATATCTCAAAAATAAAACATCTACGGAATCCAGTCACCACAAATACAACTGAATCCAGATCGAACAAATATTTTAATCCAAGACCAGCAGCATGTCCAGAGCCATCTGATCCAGATATCTAACTTCCTTCACAGAACGAATAAGACAAACAGGCAGGTTTCTTCCTGTCAAACAAGCTTGGTCCAGTAAAAGACATATGGTTATCACAAAGACGATTGCCTAAATAGATCTTCGTAACCCCACATTGGATCAAACATGATTATTCCATGCTGATAAGTTAATTTGGAGATATCATCCAAAGTTTAAGCAGTAGAGCTATGAGGAAGGATCTGACATACATCCATGCAAACAAAAATACCATATATGTATCTGAATATATGTGCATACGCAGATGCATACGCATGGTATATATGTTTCCTTGTTCACATACATAAATATGTAGATATGATTACAAATTTAGACTTGTCCAGTCAAAAAACAATGAGAATGTCCAGATGAAGCTGTTGCACTTACAAAATATACTACAAGATGCTTGCATTGAAAGCACCATAGTTCAAAGGAGTATTACTGGTATGAAGAAGAATCATCTTCTAATTGATTTGCGATATACAAATTGTTTATGGGTGAGAGAGGGGAGATTATAGTAATGTATTATAATATTATAATGTAGCCACTACACCACACCATTATAGTGCCAGTGATTAAAAAAGATGCCTCAAATCAATGGGATGAGCTTCACTTCTATGGACAGAAAACTAGAAGGCAAATGATTGAGGACCAAAATCTAATAATCAACCAATTCCTTTGTAAGTGTTTCAACTTCCAACTAAAACAAGGGATATGAAACACCAATGTATTAACCAGGCCTTTGCATGGTGGTTGAAGAAAGAAAAATCGGGCCTATTTGGTCAACCATGCACCAATCTCACCATGGTGAGACTCACACTAGACAAGTTTATATATCGATCTCTCCATACATGACATGGTGGTAATGGTGCGCCGTTTTCTCTAAAAAGAAAGAAAGAAAAGAGTCTCAGAGTGCAGCCATGTACACATGGCGTCATAACCACTTTTCTTCTTGACTTCTGGGTCTCATGCCCCCATACAATGCAGGTCTGGAGAGCCATGTTTGTCCTTCTCTTTCTCCTATCATCCATTCTCTTCCACCTCTGATAATGGTCATCCATTAAATGTTCCCCCTCTAATCAAATCCATTCATCAAATATTCTTCCTTTAGGAGTCCATGTGGATCATGCGTACTGAATTCTAGTTAGTACATACATATATAAATGTGCATAGTTCTGTACATGCACCATAGTGCCCTGTATTGTTTAAAAAAAAGTGACACTTTATGCCCAATACAGAACAGCAGAGCGCAACAATTATAGCTTAAGCTCAATATAGCCATCCAATGACATCATTCAAAGGTAAACTATGAGATTTAGCAAATTCCATGGAGATCTCCACCATTGGAGGTCTTCAAGCTGCCATTTTAGTTGTCATGCCTTGGCCAGACTTGCCCATAAGATATTCAAATCTGATCACCTTTAGGTAATTATGGTTGCCTCCTAATATCTACTTCAGTCATTTGTGAGATCACTAGGATTTGGTCCCCTGCCAAACTCATAAATGCCTAATTTGGTAATTGTAGCCCGAAATATCCATTCTGATGTAACGATCATTGGTTCACCTTCATGTTGCTTTCAGATTCTCATTACATTCTTCATACAACAGTATCTGAATAAGTGCTAGTTTCATTCTCTCTAGATTTTGGAGAATTTTGATTGTCTTGCATATCCTCCAACCACTTTCCAAGTAAATTTCTTTCACTAAGCGTAATAGATGTGATTTGAGTTAGTACTAACTTTAATTTTATTCATTTTAGGGGCTTCCCATCTTCCTCCTATAGGACCACCAAATATTCAATACACCTCATTGCAGCTTTCTATCATCCTTTCGTAAAGGATCATTCTTTCAAATCACTTGACTGGCTATTCATTTGTACAGTATTGGGATCTTTGGTCATAATGCATTTTGAAACCAAAATATAAGCCTTGTATCTTAATGTTTACTCATTGGTAAGGGTACTCTGTGGTTCTATATATTTGAGCATGTCTCATGCGTTTTCACAACTCCTGCTCCTAAGGTTTTGTACAGCTAAGAAACAAAAATCATCAACTTGCAGACATTGTAGGTGCCAAACAGAAAAGGGCATATATCCAAAGACCTCAGAAACCATTGGACATATATTGAAGAGAAGAATCTAACAATATGTTTACTTTCAGCATTCTAAATAGAATAATTTCCACTTCGACATTTGACCATATATGCAATTATAAATAATGCTCTAATAGCTAGTAAGATTGCTAATCAAGGAATGTCGAACCAATCCAAACCAGGTTATTCAGCCTACACTGAACCGTACTAACACTGCCTAGGATGGTTCAGCTGCTCGGGTTGTTTCGTTTAAAGAACCCTCCCACCCCGTTTATAAAAGCCCTATTCGTTCTGTCTAAGTGTTGAACCAGCGTTTTCTCACTCGCTCCCTCTCTCTTGTTTGAGAGAGTTCAATGCCTCTCTTGCCTCCTCTCTTCGACATCATCGGCGCCTCTCTCCCAGCTTCGATGCTAGCCAATGGAGTTCTTGGAGGCCTCGCACCCCCTTACCTAAGGTTTCTTCTTCACCTGTCATCAGTAAGCATCTCCTCCTCCCTCGCCCTCTCCCCCCTTCCTCCCCCCTACCTCTCTCTCTCCCTCTCCCCCTCCCTCTCCCTCTCTTCACTTCTCCCCCTCCCCCTCTCTCTCCCTATTCCGATGCACCCCGGAACGGTACGATATACACCCATACCGTACCAAACCGGTCCCGGCCAGTACATCCTCCAATACTAGTTTTGTGACCCTTGTTACTAATATAACAAAGGGAAAATATACCATAAAATGCCAATGTTTATTTAATAAAAAAGCACTATAAGTTTACCAATCCATATATCATAACATGCATTTTATGCATTCATTTAGTTCTCACCAATAGTACAAGCATCGAGGAAATATAAGGGCAATAATAAGGAAACCAATAAAACGGATTTTCTGTAGGTAAGATTTCTAAATGTAAGACTTACTATCCAAGAGATATGGTTCTTCAACTCCTCAATAACATTTGGGTCTTTTGACTTCTTAATCAACTTCTGAAGCTTCTGTAGACATCCAACATTGTCAATTGCAGCTAAAAATTATAATAATTCAGAACTTCCTTTAGTCAAGGCATCTAACATCATAACATGTATACTAAAAGAAGAATCACCTCTTTTTCAGCAGGAAGTTCAACCTCAAACAGAAAATTGTATCTCTTTCTAAACCTGGCTTCCAACCAAAAAAGTGAAGCATAAAAACATTAGCACATGTTCTAGGAGGAAATAAATGCATATTAAATCACAAGAAGAAGAAAATACAACAGCATAACTGAAAACTTGATCTGTTTAAGATTAAATTATACAGGTACCCCAAAAAGAGCACCAAAAAGGGGGCCCAACTGTATTATAGGGCTTGAACCAACTATATCATCCCCTCTTTTGTGACATGGGATGACATTCTTTGAAAAAAGAAAAATCATGCAGATAGTTTTATACTTACCAATGGGCAGAAAATGTAAGATGAAATGGAAACACAATCTATCATAAGGAAAAAAGAAAAGAGAACATTTCATTGAGTGCAGAAAATATTAGGTTTAATGGCTTTTCATTTCTCAGATTGTGTCCTGTCAGTTACTTGATTCAATATATTGACGATCGCAAAGTTTAGAGCAAAAATATATCCAAACTGCAGAGCCCTATAACAGTAAATGGAGTGAGCTTTATGAATGATGCTCCATCCAAATCTTTGACATTAGAAACAAGGAAAGACTTTATGCTTGAGCAGCTTAATTGAGTTCAAAGTTCAAATATGACAAACAAAGAAATAGGAAGAAATGGACATGAAAATGTGGAAAATAGAATAATATGTACTACTTGAACAAGAAAAAGGCATAAGAAAGTCCCGTGGACATTCAGATACAGTTTAGATAGGTGCAAACAGAGATAGCATCTAACATGTGGCATAAAGTTAGATTATAGAAGATGATCACTTCTCATAATCACCAACTATTGATTTTCTACTATACGATTCAAGAGAAGGCATAAAATCAACAGCTGAATTATATAAAAAAAAAAAAGAGGCACAATAATCCCTAACATCAGGCAAACAGCCAGTTGTGGAAACAAAAAGGCTTGAAAGTCCTCTTCAGGGCGTTGAGCTGTGTCCTGAAGATCGGCGATGGTTGGCTTCTTGCCAATGAGATAGGATTACTGGTTGAGAAAGTTAGTGAGCAACCCATAGTCGGGCCACTGCGAAAGTGTTAAAACTAAGTGCTCCTTGAACAACAGAAGACGCTAAGGTAGGTCCGAATGGACAAAATTATGATGAGCTCAAAGGGAAAAGAGGATAGGTTTAAAATCAGTACATGTATCTTACTAATGGGTTTTGTTTAACATCCACTGCTTCAGCTACTTATACAAGTTCTTAAAGTAGCTCTACAGCAGCCATCTGGTCACATTTTCTGCACTATCCAAAAAGGTGGGTGCAAAACCTTAAGCATCATATATAGATACCCCACTCATCTATTCTTTTTAAACAAACAAAATGGACAACTTCTTTTTTTTAACCCCTTTACTCATTGTCGTTTCATTAGAATGGAGCCTGAACGGTCTGAGAGATAAATGCATGAAGATACAGATAAAAGTTCTCAGCCTGGTGGCTGCACATGTTGATTAAATAATGAATGAACCTTGGATGAGCCTAAAGAACTTTTTGAGCTATGCATCAAAAGCAATAGCATATGTCATTTAGCATCTGATGTAAAAGCCACATTTACAACAAAAACTGAAGGAACTAAGGGGAAAAGCTTACCCTTCTGTATCAAGAGTTCCACATAATGATTCAAACCGTGGATCTCTTACAACCTGGAAGAGAGTTGGAAAACAGAAAGAGTGTAAATGTGAAGACAATAATACAGCTGTGAATATTCAAGTAAATTATATGCACTATTGACCCATGTGGATACCTATATATATAGGTATATATATATATATAGGTATAAATATATATAGGTATACATATATATAGGTATACATATATATAGGTATATATATATAGGTATATAGGTATACATATATATAGGTATATATATATATATAGGTATAAATATATATAGGTATAAATATATATAGGTATACATATATATAGGTATACATATATATAGGTATATATATATAGGTATATATAGGTATATATATATAGGTATATATAGGTATATATATATAGGTATATATAGGTATATATATATATATATAAAGAAAATGTTATCTTCACTGACATTGATCTATCACTAGCATATATTCATATCTAGGATATGTTTTCCCTAAAATCATGATCAAAATATATTTCCAATATATTAGAAGAGAAAGAATTCTTAATGTAGCATCTATGATCATATACAAAGCAACCAACGCAAAACTAAAAATCAACACCAACCATAATCTGCACCAAGGTCTGTTGTGCCGGAATCAGGGCTCGGACCGGTTGTCCGGCAGCACGGGTCGGTATGCCCCCATATCGTTCTATGCCGGATCAGTACAAACATAGTAGAGGAGGCGAGGGAGAGAGAGAACGGGAGAAAGAAAAAGAGAGAGAGAGAAAGGGGAGAAAGGGAGGAAGAGAGAAGGAAGGCCGGCGGAGGGCCAACGAGCTCGCCAACCTCCACGACAATCTCTCTTCTTTTCTCTCTCCCTCCCTCCCTCCCCCGTTCTCTCTCTCTCTCTCTCTCTCTATTTTCCTTTCTTTTCTTCTCCTTCTCCCTCTCCATCAACTGCTTTTCGTTTCAGTTGCCGGAACCGTACCGGTCCATCGCCGATACGACTTGGTCCTCCCTGAACAGCCCGGTTCAGGACAGTTCCACCAACCATCCGGACTAACGACTATTCACTAAAAAAAAGTATATAATGAAAAAGCATTTTCACATGTGATGGATAGCAGACATGGCATTAAAAGTTATTTTAGACATTTTGTAAAAGGTGGCTCTAGACGATGAAAAGAACACCAAATTATAAAATTAGAAATTCAGAAAACTAGATCAAACAGTCGAGGACTTAATTCATGCAGATTTATAAGTTGTAATTAAAAAAAGAAGCCCGACTAAAATTAAGATAAGGGGACAAGGGTGTCATAACAACAATCATTAACAATGGCATCCTTGCCCATCCTTTACGAAGATATCATTTAAGTTGCTAACTTCTCTATTAATGTGTTGGATGAAATTATAAAGTTCAGCAGAAGGTTAGAAATCATAGCCAAGACTGGTCACTAATATAAGAGCTATGTCACAACGATGGTCTGCTGAACTGGCCCGTATTGGCCGGTTTAGCCTCTGACCGGTCCGGTACAGCCTTAAAAAATGGTTCCACCTTTGTATTGGTGCGGACCGGGCCGCCGCGCCCGCACAGGCGTGAGCTAGAAACCACGCTCGCACGTAGTTTCCCAAGCTAGGAACCGCGCCCGGTTCCCCGCGCTCGAAACTGTGTCCGCGCGGGCGCGAGCAGAGAATCGCGCGCCCAGCTCGCGTCTGCACGTGATTCCCCGCACAGAAAACCGCAACTGCGGCCGATTCCCCCGCAGGAAATCACGCCCGCACGCGGTTTCCAGCGGGGCAACGCGCCCACACGGGTTGCCCCGCATGGGCCATTTAATGCCACAGAGTGGCATTTAATGCTTCCACACGTTTGTTTTTCGCATACACGGACTTCGCTGCTCTATTGGCCAGTTAACAGATACCGAATCGGTATCGATGCCCACCAGTACATCGGTATGGCGGACCTTGGTCACAACCTTACAATCATGGGACCCTATCAAGGCTATACACATGCAGCCACCTAAGAAAGGTCCCTTAGCTCAAGGAAGACAGTTGCCCAATGAGACTGTGCATGATGAAAATCGGTTCAAAGTAAGATTGGAGAATGATGAGTAGAAATAGCAATAGAGGCCCAAGATCAAGGTTGCAGTCTGCATTACCACCATTGTGAAGCTGAAAGCGCAAGACCAAGGTTGCAATCTGCCTTACTACCCTCATGAAGCTGAAAGTTCACAAATGAGGTGTTTATCCACAAGTGTCGGAATAAGTTGAACCAATGCATCAGCAATGCAAATAGCACCTTATTTTTAAAGTTAATATCCCAGATACAATTCATAGTTGCATCTGCAAGTGCTTAATAAATTTTTGAAAATTCGATCAAATCAATCAAGAATCTCATCATCTGTTAGGTGGGGCAATCAACCAGGAAGATAAGATTTTGCTGCAACACATGGCTATTATTAGCAAAAGCACCACTACTGGCTACCTCAAAACATCTTGTAAAGCAGGATTTGAATTTGACAAATAATGAGGTTTCATGCTGTCTTGGTTGCTTCTTTTGGTTCGTTTAGCAAAGATATATTAGCTAAGGTCAATTAATTAGCTGATCCAAGGACATGCCACTAGCATGAAAAGCACAGCAAGACAATGTTAGGGCAACATATAAGATCAAAGAAACATTTGAAGTAGAGCAGGCTTGAGCTATCAGCAACAAGGCACCTTCATCTTAATCATGTAGAACGTACTTAGTTGCTACAAGAAGCATCAAGCATGCAATCACTTTGCCTGTCAAAGTTAGCAAACATCCTTTAGTTCTGTTTGCAGTTTGCAACCACAAACAAATTAACTACCCAAAAATGCGAATCCACAACTATATCCTTCAAATAGCCTAGAAAGCTATAGAAGGTGGCTGACAAAACTACCTCCTTCAGAAAATAAAGAAAGAATATTATAAGATAACAAGAAAAATAAAAGCACAGCCATAAGCTAAAAGTGACATTCCCCTTAAAATTATTTGTTAATTTATTGCTAGGAAACCAAAGTTCCTTATCCCATACCATTCACACGATCGTATATCTCAAAGTTAGTATCAGATACAAGAACATACCCATCTCCTCATGCTCTCTTAAAATCATACTGTTTCTTAATTTATTGGCGAGATAACATGGTTTTCTTAATCTCAAACCAATCCGATAATCATATATCTAAAATTCATTGTCAAATACAAGATACCCAGAAACCATATCGACACCCAGATCAAACATCCATACCAGAAAGCATAAATTTGTCTCCTTTTCAATCTACCTCTAAAGGAGATCCAGAATACATATATAACAACAAACAGATTAAACTAATTTTTTTTTAAAAAAAAAAGAAAAAAAAAACTCACCCTTTTGGGCGCCTGGATGACCTCCCTAAACCTCCCCATACGCACCTTGCTGCTCACCTCCATCGGCCTTCCCAATCATAAACCACACAGCAATACTCATCACCAAGAAGAAAGTAAAACACAAGAAGCTTCAAATCAACAACAAAATCTAAAAAGTCCCGGGAACCTGTTCTTGTTGGCGCGGCCGGGCTTCGAGTTGGGGGCGGACTTGGGGGGGCGGGAGATGTGGGAGCCATCGGCCCGGGCCTTCAGCAGCTCCTCGAAGGGCACGTCGGCGAGCTCCCGCTCCAACTCCTGCTCCTCCTCCTCCACCTGGCCATGGAAAGAAGAAGATGATTAGAAGATTCGGAAAGGAAATAGTTCGAGGGTTTGGAGAGTAACAGGGCTCCGACAGTGTTTCCTTCCCAGACCTCTTCCGAGGAGAGACCTATCTCCTCGTCGCTCTCGGCGGCGGCGGCGGCGGCGGCGCTTCCGCTGGGTTTGTCGCTTGCCATGCCCTCTCGAACACACCAGAGAAGAAGAGCCCAGGGTTTTGGTCGTTGGGGGTGCCCAGAGTTTGAGGCGGAGGTTATAAAAGTCTAGAGACCCGGCCCAGACCCGCAGGACCGGAACAAATCGGAGTCTATCCAAGCCAATCCAGGTCCAACTCAAACACGCTAGAATTTCCCAACCCCAACACTTAGGGGGCGTTTGGTATGGGGTGATAACCCCAGGATCAAGGGTGATCCGGATGAAGTGATAAAATCACCGTGTTTGGTTTCATCTTAGTAATCCTACGTGGCGGTGATATCGGATCACCCCACTTTTTAGATCACCGTCCAGTCCAGTGATCGGATACCCGTCCTTGAGGACGGGTTTCCAACATCACCGAAGCGAGGTGATCTGATGTTGACCAAACTATCCTTCACCGCAGCCGTCCCGCGGGCGCTGCTAGCCGGTCGCGGGCATCGTCGGCCTCGGCCCAGCTCCTCCCGAGCGATCTGACAGGGAGATCTCCCCCTTGCTTCATGGGAAAAGAGGGGAGATCTGATGAATCGGGAAAGGAAAAGAAGAAAAAAAACAAGAAGAAAAAGGATAAGAGGAAAGAAGAAGAAAGAAGAGGAAGAAGAAAAGAAGAATAAAAAAAGAAGAAAAAGAAGAGACGAAGGAGGAGGGAATGGCCACTTACCGGTGGATCCATGGCCGTAGCGCCGCCGATCCTCGGTCGGAGGCCCTTCCTGTGCTCCCCACGATGGGGTGGGCTCCCGCTAGCCTCCCTCCCGAGCTCGCCTTCCTTCCTTCGTGGAAGAAGAAAGGAGAAGAAAGAAAGAAGGAGAAGAAGTCGGAAGGAGTTCTGGAAAGAAGAAGGAGAAGAGAAGAAGAATTGGAGGAGAAGAGGAGAAACAAAAAGAAGAAAGAAGAGGAGAAGCTTCGGGAAGAAACAGGAAGAAGGGAAGAAAAGAAAAGGAAAGAAAAAGAAAAGGAAAGAAAAAGAAAAGAAAAGGAAGGAAAAAAAAAGAAAAAAAGAAAAGAAAGGAAAAAAAAGAAAAGAAAAGAAAAGAAAGGAAAAGAAAAAAGAAAAAAGAAAAGAAAGGAAAAAAAAAATAAATAAATAAATAAATAAATAAAAATGAAAAATGATGAGCAAGTGGAAAGAAACTTGACTTTAAAACGACTACAAATTTTTGGTAATTAGGCCGAGTCATGGTAGTCTTAATAGAATAAAAAGAACAATGTTGTAACAATTTAGCATATTAACTTATATTTTTGATTCATGAGAATTAAAAATACATAAAAAATCCATCTAAGGTATATCGGGGGTATTTGTGATATTATGTGGTCGGTGATCTTGGATCCCCGTACCATACCAAACAAGTTACTCATGGATACCCAGGAATTTTTAATCACTGGACCATAGCCTACCAAACACATTGATCTTAGATCACTAGGGATCAAATCACTCCAGTATTCGAATCACCAGGGATCTTAGATCACCGTGGTGATCCTGCTGGGGTTACCAAACGCCCCCTTAGATGCATTCAGGGTAGAGATGGGCGGCCCGGCCCGGCTCGGCACGAAGCGGGTTGCTACAGTAACAGGCCGTGCCTAGCACGGCCCATAAAAGGGGGTCGGGCTGGGTTACGAATTCCTGGCCCGCGGGCTGAGCCCGGCACGGCCCATAAGGGCCTGGGCTGGCACGATTCGTGGGCCAAGCACAGCACGGCCCGCGAGCCAGCCCGGCACAGCCCATAAGGGCCTGGGCTGGCACGATTCGTGGGCCAAGCATGGCATGGCCCGCGAACCAGCCCGGAACGGCCCATAAGGGCCTGAACCGGGCCTGGGCCGGGCCAGGCACGGCTCGTCCTCCTTAAAATAAATGGGAATTAAATTTTTTTAATAAATTAATAAATATTGAGAACTAAGAATTTATTAATATAAAGTCACCTTAATGGTGGGGGTTTGGCATAGACCCCTACCAGTTTATTAATTTAAATCAAAATGGTACATGAAGGGAGGTTTGGACCTTGGTCTGACCTCCAGAATACAATAAGAAAGGAGAAAAAATAGAGATGACTCACTTTAACAATTAAAAAAATAAAAATGTATAATTATAAAAAATTAAGAAATAAAAATAAATGATCAAAATCTTACTAATCATCAGTATTCACTATTCAGTAGTGTTTGTATCATCATCATCAGAGGATGTTATATCATGTCCACATTTATCTTGAAGTTTCACCTCAGCATCCAACCAATCTTTGAAGCAGAGAAGCATCTCAACCGTTTCGCCAGTCATCCTACTTCTCTTTTCGTCAAGAACACGCCGACCTGCACTAAAAGCGGATTCCGATGCTACTGTGGACATCGGTACAACTAAAATATCGCGTGCAATTGCAGACATAACACGATATTGATTTTTAACACTCTTCCACCAAGATAATACATCTAGACTCTCTATTTGATTTTCATCATATGCAGACTGAAGATCATTTCGTAAATAAAATTCTAGTTCACTACTTAAAGATGAAGAAGATGAAGATGAACTTGAAGCATGTATGTGTTTTCTCTGTGCAATGAATGAAAAAATAGATGACGAACGAGAACTACTAGAAGAAGAAATAGAGCTTTGTATGGAGAATCTAGATCCACGAATTTTTTCATCATATATAGCATAAATATCATAAAGAAGTTGTTTTACCTCAATTTTAGCAGGTTCAGGATTTTGAATCATATTTTCACAATATGCATCAAGTAAAATTAGTACGCCATTCAATTTAACTCTTGGATCAAATACAGCAGCTAAGTTATGCATAGGACATATCTTGTCCCAATACTCATTCCATTTAGATTCCATTTGTTCAATAATAAGCATTAAAACATCATCATATTTATGTTCTACAAATTTTTGACTAATCATATATGCTTGTTGTAAAATTGAACATGAAGTTGGATAATAAATACCAGAAAGAACATTAGTAGCATTATAAAAACTAAGCAAAAAATCTTCCAAATTTTTTTCTTTATTCCAATCAATTTCAGTCAATGTAAAGCCTAATCCACGATCATTAATATATGCACTTAATAAGTTTTTATATGGGTATGCATCATGTATCATGCTATATGTTGAGTTCCAACGAGTAATTACATCAAGTTTAAATTTTTTAAAACGTTTACCATGATTTATACATAGTTCTTTAAATTCTTGAAGTCTTGATCTTGAAGCATGAAAAAAGAAACTGCATTTCTAATTTTTGAAATGACATCTTGAATCATGCCCATGCCAGCTTGAACAGAAAGATTTAAGATATGACATGCACATCTAATATGCAATAAATTTTCATTTAACATGGGATGCAATGAGTCCTTTAATAATGTAACAGCAGAATTATTATTAGATGCATTATCAAAAGTAATAGACATAATTTTATCATTAATTATTATATGAACATGCATTTTGATAAATGGCATTTGAAATTTGTTGCCCAGAATGTGGAAAATCAAAAGTACAAAAAGCAAGAATACGTTTATTTAATTGCCAATCATTATCAATATAATGAGCAGTAATAGCAATAAAATAATTACTACCTACAGATGCTGACCAAATATCAGAAGTTAATGAAACTTTTACATTTAAAGTAGAGAGTGTTTCAATTAAACTTTGTCTCATTGCTAAAAAGTTAGTCATAGCTACTCTTCTAAATGTATGCCTACTAGTTCTTTTGTAAGCAGGTTGTAGGTTTAATTGAACATATTCTTCAAAATTAAAAGATTCACATAAACTAAAAGATAATTCATCCTTAACTATCCATTTTACAAGTGATTTTCTTTGATTTTCATGATTATATGCAAAATTACCTAAAAGTGATCCCCTTGTATATTAAGGGTACTTTGAAGACGAGAATCATGCATCCTATGACTCTCTTGATGTCTTTTTAAATGGCCTGTTCCTCCACTACTACTACAACTATAAAGTTTGGCACATTTTTTACATTTTGCTTTCCAGACTCCATTAACCATAATTCTATCAAATTCATTCCATACAGCACTAGTCCTCTTACGGGAAGAGGTTTGATCTTCACTCGGTTCACCAGTTCTAGAGGAACTAGGAACATGAGGTTGGGGATTAGTTTCTTCTCCCTCAGAAACAGGAGGAATGCCAAAATGACTTTCCTCAAAAGATGACATATCTAAATTGATGAATGCAAAAAATAAAAACTAACCACAAGAAGAAATTGAGTAGAGGACCAGAGGTAGAGCTGAGATTTGTGAGCTTCCTCTTGTGCTCTCAACAAGAACCTCCTTCTCTTCTCAACAAGAACCTCCTCTTGTGTAGCACTTGAACACTTGCTAAATGCAAACTAAAAATTAAATTGCTAGAAGAGAGAAATAGTAGTAGTAGAGAAGGAGAGAAGAGTTGGTTTGGTGTGGTGAGAATGAGGGAGGAAAGGGGTATTTATAGGACTCCAAATATTTTTTTCCAAAATACCCCTCAAATTAGCCTTATTGGGAGGGGTATTTTGGGTAAAAACCAAAAAAAGCCGTTATGGCAACGGCTTTTTTTTTTTGCCAGACAGGCACGGCCCGTAACGGCTATTTTTTTTTGCCATACGGGCCGTGCCAGGCACGGCCCGTCTCGTGCCAGGGCCCGGCACGGCCCGCCACCCCACAGGCCTAGGGCCGGGCCGGGCTTAGCTTATAGGCTAAGCGGGCCGGGCCAGGCACGGCCCGTTTAGTCTGTGGGCCTGGGCCTGGCCGGGCCCGGCACGGCCCGATGCCCATCTCTAATTCAGGGTGTGGCAATCAAGTCGGGTCAAACAAGAAAAAAAATCGGGTCAAATACATAGTAAATTAAAATTTTATCAATTCAAACTCGATCTATTTATTAAATAAGTTAAAAATTTATATTCAAATTTGACCATTTTATTAAATAGATAATCTAGCTTCTTCTTCTGTGAGTTGAAATAAATTAAATAGATAAAATAATTAAAGCATTGCCATCCTTACCTAGGAGTATCAATGAAGGCCAATGTACATGATCAACAGAACCACAAACAAGGTTGAATTAGAAACCTTTTAGATTGTACTGCAATAGGATTGGGGATAGGTGGCCCATCATCTTCTGCAACAAGAGAGAGAGAGAGAGAGAGAGAGAGAGAGAGAGAGAGAGAGAGTACCTTTTAAATTGCACAAAGCTTCTTTGTGTAGAGTACACTACATAGGGATATAGTTAATCATAACTAGTTTTAGGTTGATTTTTAATTAAACTATTGAGAAAAAAAAAGGTGCAATATGATGGCACGAGATGATATCGAACCCTTGATAACAAATATCTTTAATAGTTATCTTATTTACCAAGACCAAATATATTACGTTGATAAAATACATCTATTTGCTATGCCAACTCCTAGATAATTTAGATAGATTATGGTGATCATTAATACTTTCTAATTATTTTTTATGATTTTGATCAAAATAAAAAAATGGAAAAGGTTACAATTCATTTTTATCTTTGGGATGATTTTAAACTTTCAAACTCAAAATTAGAAAATTTGTGAAAACATATTTTTATATTATATTTAATTATCTTATTTTCAATTTATTTTAATTTTTGGTATGACTTCGGTTATCACAGGCCGGTTTCAATATCTGGTCCTCTACTTCTCCCTTAACCGTGCATGCATAGAGGTGTAGAATCCAAACTATCCATTGCTTTATCCGTATGATCGGACCTTTGCGACTGTTTGATGATCTCATCTTGAAAGCCATTTAGTCTTACCCAAATACTTGATTTATTCCTCACAAATCAGACGGTGAGAAGGTGGATAGCTTTCTTCGATATTCATAAGCTCATTCGACTATCGAGGCGCAGACCATCATTCTCTTCCTCCCATCTATTCCACTCTCCCTTGCCGGTCCTTGGGTCCCTTCCTTGTAGATATTGATCTTTCGGATCTCGAGACTTTTTAATCTCTCTTGGGTACTTCTTGTTGGATTTCTTCTCTTTTTTTGTGTTTTCAATGTTTTCACATGATTTTAGATTGTAATTGGAGGTACTGGAGGGTGAGATGGAGGCTCTTTGGTCTGATTAATTCATAGCTTGCAAATGAATGGCTTCTATAGAAGCTCCTAGATCAGATGATTTGATTTATGTACCAATAATTCATGTTGAAAGTTGTCATTCTTTTGTATAGATTAAAAAAAAAGAAAATTTGCCAAAAAAAAGAAAAAGAGGGAAAAGGGTTGTCACCTATTATCGCTAAAATTCAGTCTAAAAGAGTGAGGTCGGATCGGGCACCAAGCTGATGAGGTCAGGCATGATCCAAGATGAAAAGATGAACTGAAGGACGGTTGTGGCTAAGCTTGGATAGAGTCTAGAGCTAGTGATAAAACCTGAAATCAGAAAAAGAAAATCCATTTGTTGGATTCTATTTAGTGGGGGATCCTCCAATGGGTAGGTCGGGTAAGAATTTTGGAGAAAAACAATAGAGATTCGAGAGAATTGCAAAGTGGAAGAGAGAGATTAGAAAGTATACCTAGAGGTCTCCTAGTCACTGTTTATATAAAGAGAGGGTTATCGTCAATTACTGAGTTAGGTAGAGTTTGACTTGAACTACCCGATAACGGCCCACACATTACGCAAACCATGGATATGGCATAGATCGTGCGGTAACCATTCAACCATATAGGATAAGCTATAACCACTCCATAATGTGCCTCATAAAATGAGGAATCATAATCATTTCTTTAACGAGCTTTAACCGCCTTTAATATACTTTGAATTGGAGACACATAGCTCGACCACTAGTCAGCCAGTCTACTCAGGTCGGTACAATGGTTCAGGTTAGCAACTAGACCAATGCCAAGTTTGTCATCTCATTCGGTTGCCGAGGTTGTCACCGTTATCATTTGCCAATGTCAAACTAACAAATATATATTATATCACTTACCCTCCACTTCTGAGTCCAATGTAGAAAAGAGAGGGAGAAATAATATCCAACAATTTGATTGTGACATAAAGCTTCAACATCATTCCATGGATAGGCTCGACCTGCTGCATCCACATATACCTCTCAAGATCAAGTCCATGCAGGGTTCTAAATGCTTAAAACAACTTAAAAATGTTTTAACTTATACAAACGAGTAATGGGCGCTTATTCATGTTTGTATCCACATATACCTCTCAAGATTAAGTCCATGCTGGGTTCCAAATGCTTGAAAAAACTTAAAAATGTTCTAACTTATACATACGAGCGATGGGGCCTTATTCTTGTTTGTAAACTCTATTTTCATCAATTTTATCAAAAACAAAATCAAGCGTTGGACATTTGGAGGACAAAGTGCTTTATTAATTTAAATCAATTCGAAGCTTGCGAGATGAATCCAAGCACCTTAGGAGACAATGAGAGTTGGATTGTAAGCAAGAAAAAGTTGTTGAATTTATGGACTATTCAGGAGATTAGAACACCAAAAGCTATAGATCAAATTACACCTTACGAGCCCTAAGCAGCCATTGATGATTGCTGCAGCAATACTTATAGAAGAAGAAAGCACAAAGGTAGGATAGATCTTCCTCTCCATCTTCTTCTTTATGCTTATCTCCTCAATAGGATAGGTGCCCCTTAGGAATATAGAGATCTTGATGCCCTAAGATTTCTCTAGAGACAGATATATATAGGAGTGGAGTGGAAACCTAGCCCAATTAGTAATATTAATAGGTTTACCCATTACAAAGCTCATTAACCAAATCAGGCCTATACCAATACTCGCTACATTGCATGACTAAGACAGTAGAGCCTAAAATAACCATATAATCACAAACTAATGATGGGCTCCTTAAACATTCATTTAGAGGACAACTTAGCCCGTATTATATAATAAATCAAATTAAAATCAGTCCTCAATCAATGAAAGCCCACTTTTATGAGAAATTCCAACATTATTGGGTAATATTGATTAAGACTTCAATTTTTTTAAAAATATATTTATTCTATACATATATAGTTCGAAAAAGACTCTCGAGCTAAGTTCACCTCATGTTGGCACATATAAAGATGTCCTAAATGAACATCTTAAGTCAAAAAATTTGGTCCAACAAAACCACTAACATTGAATCATCACAATCTTTATATGACTTATTAATATAAGACCCTTCTATGGGTACAAATGTTAGTAATCTCATCGACATAGATCTCAATGATGTAGTGTGTGTAGTGTGAACTGTGTATCCTTATGTGATCAAAATATAAAAAGTTCATCATCAGTCCACTTTATGGCCTCAAATGAAACCTCTTACGCTTTCAAGTGAAAGTTGCTCTAACAACTTTAAGCTTATGACACAATTTTACCTTTTTGTATCAAGACAAATTATGATATCAATTATAACAAAAACAATACCTTTATGCTTAAGCAACACTTTTTTGCTTAAGATTTTCATTTAAACAACATTTACAAACAACAATATGTGCACAAATATAAATGTGATATTCCAACATAAAAATAAAAAAAATATTTTTATGGCATCCAAATAATATTTTAACAAAATAATGCTCCCACTAACCAAGTACATCAAAAGATTTCAATAGACCCATATTTTCCACTTGTTTAACAAATACATTGAATCTAGGTCCTTGGTCAATGCATCTACCTGCATTGTATTAGTTTCTATGTGCTTAATAACAACGTCTTCCTTTTTAACTAAATCTCTAACTACGAGATACTTTATCTCTGCATGTTTAGAGGTGTTGGAACACTTAGTATTTTTTTCAAAAGAACGCGATTGTACTATTATAATAATAAATCTTAAATGATTTCGAAATGCAATCAATAATCATAAGCCATGAGATAAAATTTCTTAACCAAACAACCTGAGTTGCAGTTTTGCAACCCGCCATAAACTCTGTCTACATGGTAGAAGATGCCATAAGAGTCTATTTTGTACATTTTCAAGAAATAGCTCCTCCAAGAATTATAAAAATATACCAGAAGTGGATTTCAGGCTCTTTTCTAGTATTTAAATTTCATTCCAATTCGAATTCCAGTGACGAACCAAACGTATTTGAAAATATGGCTACTCCGATTCTCATTTCAATCCATTCCTATTTTGATTTCAGTGGTGAACCAAAATATTTAAAAGGTTTTTTGCATGTATAATCTCCAAAATATATAAAATTGTATGAATGCCCTTGTAAAATTGCTATTTGTATGTATACCCTCATAAAATACTTATTTTGCATGTATAGCATTCCTTTACTTTTTTTTTTAATATATGTACCCATACCATCTAATACCATTAAGAAATAAACGATTTAAAATTAAAATAACTAAAATATCCTCATGGGAAGACATAGAAAACGAAACTTTATATGGATATCCAATTATGCATATTTAGGTAGCATATACTTAAAAAAAAATCTAATAAAAAATAATCAAAATCCAGTAAAGATAATTCATTAATAAAAAATAAAAAAAGATTAAATCATGTTAATATTAACTCTTATAGAATAAATTATGTTGCTTTTACAAAATTCTTACCTCAAAAATAAACAATAACTCAACATTTATAAATTACTAAAAAATATTTTACTAATCTAAGCATCTATAATTAATTTAAATTCGATATATTTTAATATTTTAAAAATAATGAAGAATATGTAGATGTCATAGATTCAATAATGATAATTATATTAAAATCAAATAGAGAATAGCATTAAAAAAATGATTACTTAATATTTTAATTTGATCGAGTCAAGATCTTTAAAAAAAAATTGATAATGTGACTCTATCTTTTTTTGACTTGTCGATCTAACTGAATCATAAAAACTCGGTAAATTTCAACCGAGTTTTAATTTTCTTAATAAATTTTTTAAATGCATACCCTTCTAAATATGAAAAATCACATAAATACCCTCGTAAGTTGTTATTTACATATGCACCTTTACAACTTTTTTTTTTGCATATCTATCCATAAGGGTATTTCAATTATTTTAATTTTAAGCTGGTTATTTTTTAATAATGTTAAACGGTAAATGTATATATGAAAAAAAGAAAAAAAAAGATATACATATTAAATAATAATTTTTCAAGAATATTCATACAATTTCGTATATGTAGGAGGGTATACATGTAAAAAAAACTCTATTAAAAAGTTATTTGATTCTCCAAAATCTTTTACAAATTATTGATTATTAAGTATCTCTTAGAAGTATCGTTGATCACAAGCGCATGGGAGGGGATCCATGGCATCATTGAACTCGTGGTGGTGTAAACCAGTGGTTGCTTTGTCTCCTCACCTATTCGTTTTTTTTTTTGCTAAAACAAAAAAGGGAAGGAGGGAGGAAGGGACAAGCCCACCCCCGCGTAGTAGTCCCAACTGGGCTCCCACCCCGCCAGAAGAATGTTCGATGCGGGCAAACCGGATCGTGTGTTGGGCACTTCGACCTATTTTACTTATACCTTCCCCACCTGTGAGCCAGCTCGGTTATCCGATCCGATCCTCCGTGTGAGTACGTCACACCTAGCACCACCCAAGCTACTAGCCGACCAGTAGCGCTTTCAAACCCTGTGTCCAGGCATAGGGCATCCGGTCCCTAAATTTTAATCGACGCCCGCGCGTTTCGAATCTGAAATCATTTGGTTGGAAGCAAACGCTCCGTTCCAACTGGGCTACCATCTTTGGTGGCTCACTTGTTCGCTTTAATCACCAAAATGGTCCCATTAATAACTCGCGATCGAAGGCTGGCCGGTCCCTGGCATGAACTGGATGCAATAAGGGCTTGAAGCCTGCCATAAAACCATATATTCCGACCGCTTGGATCTTCCATCAGCATTCCAACCGTGCAAATTGTGCAAGCATGCTCGTTTGGATGGGCATTTAAGAATGGTACGAGTGCACACGCATTAACATGCACAAGGACGACGACTATAGAGAAACTCCTCCTGTAAGCTAGGTAATTCAACTGAAGTAAAAAAATAAGTGCTGGTGATATTTATAAAAGTACAAAATAAAAATTACAAATTTTTTTTTATGAACATCTTCTTAAAAATTTAAATTTACGTAAATATTCTCTTAAAATTTATATTTATTTCTGTACCCTCATAATCATAAAACATTGTTTTTGCACAAATACCTCTAATAAAAAGCATATTTATTTTAATTAAAAATAAAATTAAATTTTGAAATTATTTTTTTTCATCGTGATTGTCTCATAAATATTTTTTTGCACATCTGCCCATTAAGGATATTTTAGTCATTTTAATTTAAAACCGTTAATTTTTTAATGGTGTTAGATGGTGTAGGTACATATGCAAAAATTAGGATAAAAAGGATAGAATAGTAAAACCAGTGTTTTACGAGGGTATATATGTAAATATTAATTTGGGAGGGTATTCATGCAAAATTCGATATTTAGGAAGGTAATCATGCAAAAAATCTAAAATTATATTCTATGTCATATTTTTTTTGGTCAAAATAACAAATTATATAGCTCTAAAGTGAGTGCATCCTGCCAGATCACGAGAAAGTAAAGAGTACAAAGAGGAGGAAATATCTCCTATAAATTATATTCTATATCATGTTCACCATATTGCAGTACACCATATCAATCATAAATATATATTTCTATAGATCAGATGAATGCTTGATAAATAAAATTTATAAAATATGTGCTGGTGATTTATATGGTGCACCATATAAATTATAAATATATATTTTTATAGATCAGATGAATGTTTGATAAATAAAATTTATAAAAATACATGCTAGTGATTGATATGATGTACGTGATGTAGGATATAATTTTTGTAAACAAAAAATGCTACAAAAGTTGCTTAAAAAATAAAAATAATAGTATTTTTTTGAAAAAAAAAGTATGAAATGAGATGGGTTAGACAATACTTAAAAATTATATATATATTTTTTTATATTTGCAAGCTCTATTAAAAAGTTTGGGATGAAAATATTAATAATATTTCGGACGATAAAACTAACTAATCCTTGGCTCGATCCTCAAAACCCTCTAAGCACAAGAAAATTATAAAACATTCAACAAGAAAAATTTAGAATCTTTTCTTACTTGGTTGAGTTATGTGCAGAAAATTATAGAAACAATTCTAAAGAAGGTGGTCAAGTATAGTGAATTGTTTGACACCCTATTCTCTTAAATTTTCCCTTCTTCAATATTTTTATTTGGAAACCTTAACACTAGATAAAAGAGGCTGTACGTCTGAACTTAATTTTAAATTGTCATAATAAGTTTGATTAGATTTCCCTCTTAAAAAACAAAATCATGCTAAACTTTTATAACAAAGAGATTCTAAACTTATTAGACTCTTAATGGGAGTCTAAGGGAAGACTCTATTTTCATGATTAATAGGCATAACAGCATCCCTGGTCCTTCAGAGTCTAAATTCATAGTAGTTTATTTACAAAAAAAACTTAAGCTTATATAATCCATGATAAGCTTTTCCTTCAGAAAAATATATTTGTACGTAAAGTCTTTAGCATTACATATACTTGCGCGTATATCTCCAACTGAGTTGGATTCTTTCTAATTCAGTTTTTACATATATGAGTTTATCTAATCTCGACTGCTTGTGATTGGTACAACTGCTGTGATTAGGTGCTTCTCTTCAACTTTCTCCTTTGTGTATTGCTTTTAAGAAAGAAAATAGTGTACGAGGCCTTTTAACGGGGACCAATTTCAGCTCAAAATAAAAAATAAAAAAATCCGGCTAGTTAATCCTGGCTTTTATTTCTTTTCCTATTACCTGGGGCCTATATGTAGTTGTATCATGAGCCCCTCAGGATGGCCAGCACTTGTTATTTTGGCCTTTTTGCTGCGTACGGAAATGGATCTGCTTCACAGTATGCAAGAATAATTGGCTTCAGCTGACAGTGGCTTGAGGTGAATAAATGCCACCATCGGTGGAAATGTGTATTACATGAGCTCTCCCTGTCTCTCTCTATCTCTCTCTTAAGAGTGCTAATGTGTAAGATAAGATTCTTTTTTTTTCTCTCTCATTAAACAGTGCTGCTGACTAGATAGCATCTCCAATAGCCACCCTAGCTTAAAGACTTTGTATACTCTGATACAGATTCAATTATTTAGAAATCTCCCTCTCCCTCTCTCTTAAGAGTGTTGATGTGTATTGCATGGACCTCCTCTCGCTCCCTCGTTAAACAGTACTGTTGACTAGGTAGTATCTCAAATGGCCACCCCGGTTTAAAGACTTTGTATACTCTGATACAGGTTCAATTATTTGGAAATCTCTCTCTCTCTCTCTCTTAGGGCTCGTTTGGTTTGCGGGAAAAGAAGAGAGGGAAGTATGGTCAACGGGAAAGTAATAAGATACCTCTTGTTTGGTTGGAGTTTTCAAATGAAAGAGATGGAAAAGTTGATTCCCACATTTCATGGGAAAGACTTTCCCATGAGAAACATAGAAAATTTACTTTCTCCATGAGGCGGAAATCACTCCATCTTTATTTTTTCCCAAAAAGACCCTTCAGCATTAAAAAGGTATTAAGATCTAACTTTTATTAAGGGTATAATGGGAATTACACATAACTTTCCCAAAAAAGTGGATGGTCAACCAAACATAAGCACTCTAAAAATCTGTTACTTTTCCATGTTAAACCAAACATACCAAAAGTACATTCCCAAGCATCCTCTTCCTGGAAATCTTCTTCCCAGGAATCATATTCATAGGGGAGAAAATGCTTCCCACGAACCAAACAAGCCCTTCAGAGTGCTGATGTGTATTGCAAGAACCTCCTCTCTCTTTCTTGTTAAATAGTGCTGCTGACTATGTAGCATCTCAAATAGCCACCCCAGCTTAAAGACTTTGTATACTTTGATACAGGTTCAATTATTTGGAAATCTCTCTTTATGTGCGCAAGCATGCATGTATATAAGTTGAACAGTAATACAAATTGGATAGCATCTTATGTAGCAAATCACATATATTCAATAATTTGGGAGTCAGCCCAAGTACTCTAATGCTATACGTCGTATTTACAATAACCTTATGTAATCATGTTGTCTACCAAAAAAAAAAAAAAAAGACTCTATTCCATGTGATCCTAGGACTATGAAAAGGTATGTTTGTGGCATCTCTGGCGCTTAAGCCTTGCAGATTCAAGTCCGCATAATGGCACTAAAAGGACTAGTGCAATTTCTAGGCTTTAATGGAGTAGAAGTGGGCACCATATGGGTAATGGATGGTGGTTGCAAATGGCACTAGTAAGTGTGGTTTTTGACATTGTTTCGACTAAGCTGATCTAATGGGGATTGTCCTGTAAACTCGATTTGGTTTGCAAAACCTAAATTGGCATCCAAATCTTGTTAGTTCCAACCATCAAAATATATATGGTGCGAGTTGCAAAGGGAAAATTAATTCACCAAGGCAGAAGAAAGCTTGCAGATTAAAATGTGTTTGGCTTCCTCCAAATGAAAAAATTGTAAGAACAACAATTTGTCGAAGTAGGTCTCAAAGGTCTTGACCTTGTGCAGGTTATTCATGGGTTAAAACTTATAACCAGTGTTCTGCTCCATTTTGGTTGACTTTTGATCGCTTTTCCAGTGGGAGTTAGGAAGGCAGTATTAACAACAAATGGCAGTCATTGGAAGGTATACAATTCATCTGCCATCTCCCCCAACAAACAGCTTGTAATTAGAGATGGGCACTGGGCCGGGCCGCCCACGGCACGGCACGAAGCGGGCCGTGCCTGGCACGGCCCGCCAGCTACAGTGCCGGGCCGTGCCTGGCACGGCCCCTTTGATAGGGTCGTGCTGGGCTAGAGGTTCCTGGCCAGCGGGCCTGGGCCGGCACGGCCCGGTCTAGGCCCGCGGGCCAAGCACGGCACGGCCCGCGGGCCAGCACGGCACGGCCCATAAGGGCCTGGGCCGGGCGGGCACGCGAGCCTGGCACGATCCAGGCCTGGGCCCGGCTCGGCCCGATAAAATTTTTTTAATAAATTAATAAATATTGAACACTAAGAAATCTTGATTTATGAATATAAAGCCACCTTAATGGTGGGGGGTTTGGCATAGACCCCTACCAGTTTATTAATTTAAATCAAAATGGTACATGAAGGGAGGTTTGGACCTTGGTCTGACCTCTAGATTCTAGAATACAATAAGAAACTAAGAAAGGGCCGAGGTTTGGACCTTGGTCTGACCTCCAGAATACAATAAAAATGTACAATTATAAAAAATTAAGAAATCTTACTAATCATCAGTGATTCAGTGAATCAGTATTCACTCTTCAGTCTTCAGTCTTCAGTCTTCAGTCTTCAGTAGTGTTTGTATCATTATCATCAGAGGATGTTGTATTATGTCCACCTTTATCTTGAAGTCTTGCCTCAGCATCCAGCCAATCCTTGAAGCAGAGAAGCATCTCCACCGTTTCACCCGTCATCCTACTTCTCTTTTCGTCAAGAACACGCCGACCTGCACTAAAAGCGGATTCCGATGCTACCGTGGACATTGGCACAGCTAAAATATCGCGTGCAATTGCAGACATAACAGGATATTGATTTCTAACACTCTTCCACCAAGATAATACATCTAGATTCTCTATTTGATTTTCATCATATGCAGACTGAAGATCATTTCGTAAATAAAATTCTAGTTCACTACTTAAAGATGAAGAAGATGAAGAGGAACTTGAAGCATGTGTGTGTCTTCTCTGTGCAATGAATGAAAAAATAGATGACGAACGAGAACTACTAGAAGGAGGAATAGAGGTTTGTATTTGTGTTCTAGATCCACGAATTTTTTCATCATATATAGCATAAATATCATAAAAAAGTTGTCTTACCTCATCTTTAGCAGATTCAGCATCTTGATTCATATTTTCAGCGTATGCATCAAGTAAAATTAGCACGCCATTTAATTTAACTCTAGGATCAAATACAGCAGCTAAGTTATGCATAGGACATATCCTGTCCCAATACTCATTCCATTTAGATTCCATTAGGTGAATAATAGGCATTAAAACATCATCATATCTATGTTCTGCAAATTTTTGACTAATTATATATGCTTGTTGTAAAAATGAACATGAAGTAGGGTAATAAATACCAGAAAGAACATTGGTAGCATTATAAAAACTAAGCAAAAAATCTTCCAAAATTTTTCCTTTATTCCAATCAGTTTCAGTCAATGTAAATCCTAATCCACGATCATTAATATATGCACTTAATAAATTTTTATATGGGTATGCATCATGTATCATGCTATATGTGGAGTTCCAACGAGTAATTACATCAAGTTTAAATTTTTTAAAACGTTTACCATGATTTATGCATAATTCCTTAAATTCTTGAAGTCTTGATCTAGAAGCATGAATAAAAGAAACTGCATTTCTAATTTTTGAAATCACATCTTGAATCATGCCCATGCCAGCTTGAACAGAAAGATTTAAGATATGACATGCACATCTAATATGCAGTAAATTTCCATCTAATATGGGATGCAATGAGTCTTTTAATAATACAACAGCAGAATTATTATTAGATGCATTATCAAAAGTAATAGACATAATTTTATCATTAATATTATATGAACATGCAGTTTGATAAATTATATTTGAAATTTGTTGCCCAGAATGTGGAAAATCAAAAGCACGAAAAGCAAGAATACGTTTATTTAATTGCCAATCATTATCAATATAATGAGCAGTAATGGCAATAAAACAATTACTACCTACAGATGCTGACCAAATATCAGAAGTTAATGAAATTTTTACATTTAAAGTAGAAAGTGTTTCAATTAAATTTTGTTTCATTGCTAAAAAATTGGTCATAGCTACTCTTCTAAATGTACGCCTACTAGTTCTTTTGTAAACAGGTTGTAGGTTTAATTGAACATATTCTTCAAAATTAAAAGATTCACATAAACTAAAAGGTAATTCATCCTTAACTATCCATTTTACAAGTGCTTTTCTTTGATTTTCATGATTATATGCAAAATTACCTACAAGTAATCCCCCTTGTATATTAAGGCTACTTTGAGTTTGAGCATGAGAATCATGCATCCTATGACTCTCTTGATGTCTTTTTAAATGCCCTGTTCCCCCACTACTACTACAACTATAAAGTTTGGCACATTTTTTACATTTAGCTTTCCAGACTCCCTCAACCATAACTCTATCAAATTCATTCCATACAGTACTAGTCCTCTTACGAGAAGAGGTTTGACCTTCACTCGGTTCACCAGTTCTAGAGAAACTAGGAACAGGGGGTTGGGGATTAGTTTCTTCTCCCTCAGAAACAGGAATGCCAAACTGACTTTCCTCAAAAGATGACATATCTATGATTAATTCAAAAAATAAAAACTAACCGCAAGGAGGAATTGAGTAGAGGGTCGGAGGGCAGAGGCAGAGCCGAGATTCCGAGCTTCCTCTTGTGCTCTCAACAGAAGCGACCTTCTCTTCTCAACAGGAACCTCCTCTTGTGTAGCACTTGAACAAACTAAAAATTAAATTGCTAGAAGAGCACTTTGAAGAGAGAAATAATAGCAGTAGAGAAGGAGAGAATGAGAGGTTTGGTGTGGTGAGAATGAGGGAGGAATGGGCTATTTATAGAAGCCCAAAAATTTTTTTTGTCCCAAAATACCCCTCAATTCAGCCGTTATTGGACTGTTGGGAGGGGTAAAAGGGTCATTTTTACGAAAATAGCCGTTGGAAACGGCTATTTTCCCTCCCCCTCTCCAGACGGGCCGTGCCAGGCACGGCCCGTCTGGAGCCGTTGCGGGCCGTGCCAGGCACGGCCCGTTTAGAGACGTTGCGGGCCGTGCCTGGCACGGCCCGTTTGCGCCCGTTACGGGCCGTGCCTGGCACGGCCCGTGCCGTGCCGTGCCCGGCCCGTCCCACCAATAGAGGGGCCGGGGGCCGGGCCGGGCTGGCCTTCCGTGCCTCACGGGCCGTGCCAGGCACGGCCTGCTTAGAATTTGGGCCCGGGGGGCCTGGGCCGGGCCGGCCCGGCACGGCCCGTTGCCCAACTCTACTTGTAATTGTCTCCATAGCAGGTTTCCATGGCTTGGCTCCATTAGCATACAAGCGAAGCTTAAACAAATTTAAAAGCTAGGGTCATAAATGAACCAATCCTAAACACTAGAACCTCCACAAGTGTATGGAAGCTCCCCTCAGCAAGAAACTTGTTCAAGCTCACGCAACATCTCATACAAGAGCAGTTTGAACACTACCGATTAAGTTTAATGGTTCAAATTTGGTTAATCCTTTCATATAGAAAGCGAACTAAAGCAGCATGCATACCATCGTTTTTCTTTTCTTTTTTTTTTTTTTCTGGTAAAGCTAGATTTATAAGACCAATCTAGTGAAAGTACATTCATGTGAATCAAAAAATAAAATATGTAAAAAATAGAAGAAATTTTTGATGTAGCAGTCTAAAAAGTAATTTCTATATAATTAGTCACATATGTCGTCATCCAATCAACCATACTAGTAGACTCTCTGTAGATGTGTTTAATCCAATAAGATGGAAGAGAAATAGTCATTTTCCAACATTAACAAAGTAAGGAATGGGGACTAGTCTCGATGGTAGATTGATTGGAAAGCCACCTAATTATAGTCTATAAGTCACCTTCATGTATAGTATGGGTCGCCTTCGTATGCATACTACCCGATCTAGCTTAGCTAGTTAATACGTGCACCTACACACTAATGGAAGTTGACAAACAAACGGAATTCTGTCAAAACAAACAGATAAAAATAAATATTAAAAAACGGAAAATTGCAATCCAAGCCTTTAATTTTCTCTTAACCAAACATGTTAAAGAGTAAAGATATGTCACCTCTATCAGTTTCTCCAAGAAATTATAAGCCCAATGAGTTTCGGTTTCCATAGAATGTATAATATATAGGTGTACATACATATGGATATTCATATAGAGACACACACACATGTGTGTGTATATATGCATGCATGCATCTATATGATAAGTGCTTAATAATCTATAATTTAGTTATCTTTCCATAGCACTTATCAATATTTTTAAGCTGATAAATATATATTTTACCATAAAATTAAATAAACATTGAAATGAATTTAAAATATGGTAAGAGGTAAATAATTCTTTTCTCAAAACAGACTCTAAACTTGTCTCTCTCCTGATTATAATCTTTCATGAAAATATATAAGGAGGAGATTGTGTTGACCCGATTTGGTAACCTGATGGAGTTGTAATCAAGCTAAGGTTATAATTAAATGGGTTTTGGTCCTGATTCGACCGAAAGTTATAATTAATTATGTATGGGGCAAAGGTTTGATTAACCCTTTTATTAAGTCACAGTCTGATCTGGTTGAGTTCAATCTGAAGCGGTTTAGTAAGAATTAAATGTCATTGGGCTCAAGAACAAGTTCAAGCAAATCAACAATCATGATCCACCTTAAACCCAAAGTCAATTCCTTGCGTGCCTTCATATAAAATTTATAATAAAAAATAAAAATAAAAATAAAAATAAAAATAATGATAATTTCGGGAAGAAGCAATGTATTCACTGTTGATATGAACAGTGCACAAAAATATATATAAAAAAATATAAATAAATAAAAAACAAAAATAAATAAATAAATAAATAAATAAATAAATAATATATATATATAAATAGATTCCACTGTTTATCTTCTTCTCCCGCTGCCAAACCTTCCCGTGATCCTGCCTCGCTCACAACCACTGCGTCTTCCCGTGGATCCCGCGGCGCCTCTTCCTCCTCTCCCGCGATGCAATCCTCCCCCGCGCGATCAAAGGAGCTCGTCCCAGCCGAACGCCCCAACGTCGTCGTCGTCCCCGGGTCCTCCGCCATCAACCGCGTGCGGCGTCTTCTCCTCCAAGATCAGCGACCCAAGCCGCGTCGAAATCCCAGCGTCTCCGCCTCCTCCTCCGCCCGTGGCGCATCCGGATCCCATCCCAGTCTCCGCGATCCCAGCCGGCTGCAATCAACGATCCAGCTCCTCCGCCCGTGACGCAGCCGGATCCAGCCCCTCCGTCTTCAGCCGAAATCCAGCACCAGCGCATCATCGCCTCCCCCGCCTCCGCCTCGTCCGTTTCTCGCCATCCAGGAGGGATCCTCTTCCGTGATCAGCGCCCAGCGATTCCACGGCCGTTTCGATCCTCAGTCGGCTGCAAGGGGTGGGGAAGTCCTATATAAGGGAGCTCGGTTTTGAAGAACAGGGGAGGCTCTGTTCGGGAGATGAAAAAATAAAATAAAAGAGAGTAGAGAGAGAGGCTGGGAGCGGAAGGGAGTGAAGAGCAATTTTTTTTATGAAGATGGGAGGACTTCCGGCCACCATGGGCAGCTAAGCCTCGGTTTAGGGGTTTGATGAAGCCATGGATGAGTATTTGTGTTGCATTTCTTTGATTTTTAACGTTGTAAGACAGTTGCATACTCAATGAAATTATGATCTTAAAATGTCTTGTTTAATTTATGTAAGATGTTTATCTTGTAGAAAGTCTTTGCATGAATTAATCTAGTTTATCGAAATTGAATCCAATACCTGTGGTTTGGAAGAGATTGCTATGCAACTATCGGATTTATCTTTGAAAAATTAATCATCAGATGAATCATGCTAAATAGGACAGACCATGCCTATCCTTAGAAAAGATGGTTTGTGCCAGGCTTAGATGACTCATACTGTGGGTTAGATTTCAGCTTTTTGTATGATTGCCCTAACTTGTAGTTAAGAGCAATCAGATCATACACGCATCTAAGTCATTGAAAGCATCACACTTACGAATCCATCGGTGGATTCTAGCCCTAAACACCTCTCTCCATAGATAATTCATACTACTACACCCATATTAATTCTTAGTTTTTATCATTTACTCTAGCTTATCCCCTTTGAAGTAATCATTTAATTAGGAAAAATAACTTGTCTCCAATCCCTGTGGACCGACACCCGTAATCACTATCCTACAGGATACGTGCTATTGCGTGGTTTATTTTTTTTTGAAATTGAAATAACCGATCAATTTTTGGCGCCGTTGCCGGAGATTGCTAGCATAGTTATTTTTCTTATTAAAAAAAATTATTTAAAAATTAAAAAAAAAATTCTTAAAAAAAAATTTCTATTATTGTTACTTTTCTTATCTTCTTTTTCTCCCTTACTAATTTTTATTTATTTATTTAGTTTTTTTATCAGGAATCGAGGAAAAAAAAATCTGGGATGATCAAAAGGAGAACTGCCGGAAAAGAAATGCTGTAGAGGTTTGCAAAAAAAAAAAAAATAAATAAATTGCTGAGAAAATTTCCTTTGGTAACCTCTAAACTTTTCTTATTTAAATTAATTATTGGTTTGAAATTTTGTGGTGATTGTTTGATTTTAATTATAGCAAAATTGTGAATGCATGCTTGATACACATACACAAATCAATTTGCACATAGTAAGGGCAATCACCCCAACAAGATAAGAGCCGGATTTCATCACCAGACTCTTGCCCAACTTAGGTGAACTCAATCTCATATAGTGTCATCTTTAATTAAAATCAATTAGACGTTGGCCCCTAGGGACATTCGAGCTCAATAGGACGAAGATCACCGAAGGTTGCACCAATTTCGCTCTGTGGCTTAGTTGATGTCTAGGCAAGCTTTGTCCCTATAAGGGAGACAGTTCATCTGTTCGAGGCAAGTGGGTTTTAAGTGGGACCTTTGCGAACGCATCGTGACCCCTCCACTTACCTGGGAGCTTACCTGGTCAACTCGGTTCATTAGACCGGATTGGAGGCTTAGGTGCCCTCTTCAAACCAGTTAGGAGCTGTCTAGTGATTTTAGGACAAAGACTAGGATTGATATGCTTTTCTCTTTTATTGCATGCTTGATTGATCGAGTACTAGTGTATGCACGGTAGTCGTTCTAGAGTACAAAATCTATTACCTTTCGACCCTGAAATAGAACGAACCCTTAGGAACATTCGAGCTAAGATCAAAACATTAGGATCATCCCCACCTCTTAAGATGGCTGAAGAACAACCCAAACTCCTGAGGGAGTACTTTACTCCCACTATTTACACTTCCCCATCTTGCATTCGATTACCTGAGGTAGCAGCTGTACAATATGAAATAAAGTCTAGTGTGATCCAAATGCTTCCATCTTTTTATGGGCTCACCAATGAAGACCCATATAAACACCTAGATGAATTCCTTGAGATTTGCACCACTGTCAAGATTCAGAATTTCACTGATGATGCTCTGAAACTTAGGTTATTCCCCTTCTCTCTTAAAGATAGAGCCAAACAATGGCTGAATTCTTTAGAAGCTAACTCAATTCGTTCTTGGGATCAAATGCAACAAGAATTTCTTAAAAAATACTTTCCCATAGGAAGAACGAACCAGTTTAGACGTGCCATTACAAGCTTCTCCCAAACTGAGGGAGAAGAATTTCATGAAACTTGGGAGAGACTTAGGGACCTAATCCGTAAATGCCCACATCATCAAATACCTAAGTGGCAGCTAGTGCAATGCTTCTATGACGGATTGACTGAACGAAACCGTCAGATGATTGATGCCGCATGTGGGGGGACATTCATGCTTCAAAATGAGCATGAAGCATGGAAATTATTTGAAAATCTAAATGAAAACTCCCTCCACCATGCTTCATGTTCTCGTCAAGCACCCCCGAGTTCTCAAAGAAAAGGGACCATTTGTGAAATAAGTCATTCTATGGACCTGTCTAGCAAGGTAGATGCATTGTCCCATAAGATTGACCAACTGATGATAGGTGGGCATTACATGAACTCTTCCCAAGCACAAGTATGTACTATTTGTTCTAGCCCATCCCACCCTATTCATGAGTGCCCTTCAGCGCCCCAATTTCCCGAACTCGTGCAAGAACACATCAATGCTGCTCAAACACTGCCTAGACCGGGTAATGACCCATTTTCCAATACATATAACCCGGGATGGCGAAATCATCCAAACTTTTCTTGGAAGCAGCAAGCTTCGAATACTGCCCAACCTTATTCCCAAAACTTTCCAAACCCTCAGAATTTTCAAACCCCACAAAATATTCATCCTCACCATCCCTCGACTCAATTTCAACACACTCCTCCTCCACCCCAAAGAAACACATCCTTTGAGGAGAAAGTGTTGAACGCCCTTCAAGGTTTGGAAACCATTACACAATTGGTGCACTCTCACACGCAATCAATCGCCAAGCTAGAATCCCAGATGGGGCAACTAGCTAATGCACTGAACAAGCGAGAGGAAGGAAAACTTCCAAGCCAACCACTAAGTAATCCTAGGGGACAATACATGGCTCAAGAAAATCAATTAAATGCAATTCATCATGAACAAGCCAATACTTTGACTACCCTAAGGAGTGGACATATAATAGACAATAAGATTGGAGAGGATAACAATAAGGAAGGTGAAGAAGAGGATAGAAATGTGTCAAATAAAAATCTAAAACCTTCTTCTTCTTCTTCAGCTAGTCCATCTTCTGCCAAAACTCACATCCCAACGGCCCCATTTCCTGAAGCTCTTACTTCACCCTCTCCATTTGGCAAAAAGGGAACTTCATTAGAAGAGATGATAGAGGTCTTCAAACAAGTTAAAATCAACCTCCCACTCCTTGATGCCATCAGACAAGTTCCCTCCTATGCCAAATTTCTCAAAGACCTTTGTACACAAAAGCGAAAATCTAGGACACATGTGCCTAAGAAGGTCTTCCTAACTGAGCAAGTGAGTTCTATTCTCCAACACAACACCCCTCCAAAATTCAAAGATCCTGGTGCTCCCACGATCTCCTGTGTCTTAGGAAATAATTTCATTGATCGAGCACTCTTAGATCTAGGGGCAAGTGTCAATCTTTTACCTTATTTAGTTTATGAGAAACTTGGTTTAGGTGAGTTAAAACCAACCTCGGTATCCCTTCAATTGGCTGATCGATCTGTAAAAACACCACGTGGGATAATTGAAGATGTTCTTGTCAAGGTAGACAAATTTTATTTTCCAGTAGATTTCATTGTCCTTGATATGGAATATGAGCCCAATCCTAATAAACAAATCCCCGTGATCCTTGGGCGGCCCTTTTTAGCAACAGTCAATGCATGCATCAATTGTAGAACAGGGGTAATGAACATATCATTTGGGAACATGAAGGTAAAATTAAATGTGTTCAATACGGCCGACCAACCCGCAAGAAAAATTGAGTGTTTTATGATAGACAACATAGATGACCTCATAGAAGGAGATGCAAAAACTATCTCACTATGTCTGGCTGAAGACAATAAACTTAGCGCTTGTTGGGAGGCAACCCAATTCTCTTAGATTATTTCTTAACATTGAGGACAATGTTAGGTTTAGGTTTGGGGGTATTCATCTTGATTTTCATCAAAAAAAAAGTTAAAAAAAAATAATAAAAAAAATCATCATCTTTTAAAAAAATAAAAAATTAAAAATATATATATATATATATTTTAAAAAATATATGTTTATAAAATAATAATTAAAAAAAGTTATTAAAAAAAAGTTTTTGTTAAAAAAAAATCCTAATTTATATACATTTATGCGAGAATGATAAACACACAAGGTATATAAAATCTAAAAAGCCTAATGACTAGTGGGAAGTAATACAAATTTAAGTTCTTTTTATTAAGTCTCTCTTAGGGAGTTGTAAGCTAATTAATACTTTGGAATTTCACTACACACTGGCCGACTCTTCTAAGGTCTAGGCTCGACATTATGTTGAGAGTATGGTAGCAACTTTGGACCCTGATGAATCATACTTATCTAATCCTAAAAAAAAAAAAAAAAAAAATCAATAAAAATGGATTTAGTCAGGAACATCGAAAAGGGCTACCTATTGTCAAAGGTCAAATGGGCTTGTGATGAGGACTCCGAGCATAAGTCCGTAGGGGAGTCTTGATGCCCGACACCTTATGCCAACTGGTGTGAGAGTTGTCGACTGATTGCTCGTTACATGGAGAAATCACCACAAGAGTAAAAGTGCACAATTTATATATCTTTCTTTAGAAAAAAAAAAGAAAAAAAATATTGTATTGACCGAAAAGACAATAGTGTGAAAGCCGTCGTTGTAAAAATTCGAGTAAACTGGAATATTACAGATAAAGCCCGTGAGGTACTAAAGTAAACATCCACAACTCTCGAAATCCTGCAGATAAGATGATTTTGAATCAGTAAGTAGGTCTTTTCGACCAATCCTTGGAAACTACTAGTATTAACAATATTTTGGAGATCCGAACCCTTAGCTTGTGTACGGTCCAGATTTCACCAAGCACTCCAGTATAAATAAGTCTTACAACTCCCTAAACGGAAACTTAATGACTTTAACTTAGATTGCATACTAATCTAGAATTTGGGCTGACTTAGTACATAAAACCGTGTGTGCTTTGAAATTCTTATCATTTATGTATCTTAAATTAGATTTTAATTAAAAAAAAAGTTTTTTTTTTTTTTTTTTCTTCTAGCTAGTATGCACTTGGAATTTGAAGTTTCATCAATCGAATTAAAAAAAAAAAAAAAAACAACAACAACAACAACAAATTAATCATAACAATAAATGATATTGAAGTTTGTGGGTATCTTCACTGGAAACCCTCACGAGACTATAACTCGTCCACTAGGGTAACCTAGGGGTTTAAAGCCGTGTTACATATGGTAAATGTAACCGCGATGCCTGTGAAAGTGAGTTAAAATTCTTCTTTTCTAGTTTTATTTTGCTCGAGGACTAGCAAAACATAGGTTTGGGGGTGTGATAAGTGCTTAATAATCTATAATTTAGTTATCTTTCCATAGCACTTATCAATATTTTTAAGCTGATAAATATATATTTTACCATAAAATTAAATAAACATTGAAATGAATTTAAAATATGGTAAGAGGTAAATAATTCTTTTCTCAAAACAGACTCTAAACTTGTCTCTCTCCTGGTTATAATCTTTCATGAAAATATATAAGGAGGAGATTGTGTTGACCCGATTTGGTAACCTGATGGAGTTGTAATCAAGCTAAGGTTATAATTAAATGGGTTTTGGTCCTGATTCGACCGAAAGTTATAATTAATTATGTATGGGGCAAAGGTTTGATTAACCCTTTTATTAAGTCACAGTCTGATCTGGTTGAGTTCAATCTGAAGCGGTTTAGTAAGAATTAAATGTCATTGGGCTCAAGAACAAGTTCAAGCAAATCAACAATCATGATCCACCTCAAACCCAAAGTCAATTCCTTGCGTGCCTTCATATAAAATTTATAATAAAAAATAAAAATAAAAATAAAAATAAAAATAATGATAATTTCGGGAAGAAGCAATGTATTCACTGTTGATATGAATAGTGTCCCGTGAAAACACTGTTCATATGAACAGTGCACAAAAATATATATAAAAAAAATATAAATAAATAAAAAACAAAAATAAATAAATAAATAAATAAATAAATAAATAAAATATATATATAAATAGATTCCACTGTTTATCTTCTTCTCCCGCTGCCAAACCTTCCCGTGATCCCGCCTCGCTCACAACCACTGCGTCTTCCCGTGGATCCCGCGGCGCCTCTTCCTCCTCTCCCGCGATGCAATCCTCCCCCGCGCGATCAAAGGAGCTCGTCCCAGCCGAACGCCCCAACGTCGTCGTCGTCCCCGGGTCCTCCGCCATCAACCGCGTGCGGCGTCTTCTCCTCCAAGATCAGCGACCCAAGCCGCGTCGAAATCCCAGCGTCTCCGCCTCCTCCTCCGCCCGTGGCGCATCCGGATCCCATCCCAGTCTCCGCGATCCCAGCCGGCTGCAATCAACGATCCAGCTCCTCCGCCCGTGACGCAGCCGGATCCAGCCCCTCCGTCTTCAGCCGAAATCCAGCACCAGCGCATCATCGCCTCCCCAGCCTCCGCCTCGTCCGTTTCTCGCCATCCAGGAGGGATCCTCTTCCGTGATCAGCGCCCAGCGATTCCACGGCCGTTTCGATCCTCAGTCGGCTGCAAGGGGTGGGGAAGTCCTATATAAGGGAGCTCGGTTTTGAAGAACAGGGGAGGCTCTGTTCGGGAGATGAAAAAATAAAATAAAAGAGAGTAGAGAGAGAGGCTGGGAGCGGAAGGGAGTGAAGAGCAATTTTTTTTATGAAGATGGGAGGACTTCCGGCCACCATGGGCAGCTAAGCCTCGGTTTAGGGGTTTGATGAAGCCATGGATGAGTATTTGTGTTGCATTTCTTTGATTTTTAACGTTGTAAGACAGTTGCATACTCAATGAAATTATGATCTTAAAATGTCTTGTTTAATTTATGTAAGATGTTTATCTTGTAGAAAGTCTTTGCATGAATTAATCTAGTTTATCGAAATTGAATCCAATACCTGTGGTTTGGAAGAGATTGCTATGCAACTATCGGATTTATCTTTGAAAAATTAATCATCAGATGAATCATGCTAAATAGGACAGACCATGCCTATCCTTAGAAAAGATGGTTTGTGCCAGGCTTAGATGACTCATACTGTGGGTTAGATTTCAGCTTTTTGTATGATTGCCCTAACTTGTAGTTAAGAGCAATCAGATCATACACGCATCTAAGTCATTGAAAGCATCACACTTACGAATCCATCGGTGGATTCTAGCCCTAAACACCTCTCTCCATAGATAATTCATACTACTACACCCATATTAATTCTTAGTTTTTATCATTTACTCTAGCTTATCCCCTTTGAAGTAATCATTTAATTAGGAAAAATAACTTGTCTCCAATCCCTGTGGACCGACACCCGTAATCACTATCCTACAGGATACGTGCTATTGCGTGGTTTATTTTTTTTGAAATTGAAATAACCGATCACTATATATGTGTGTATATATATATATACATGTATATCTTGGGGGGAAGGGGTGCAGGGAAGCAAAGTTTAACGTATGTAGGTAGCGTGAAAGCTACAACTTAACGAATGAAGGAGGTGCGCTGACTTACATAAAACCTTTCCTCCTAGAGTATTAGTTAATACATTGGATAGAATACAAAAGTATCCTGAATGGCTTTACATTATAGTCGCGAAGGTATAAGCCCCCACTTAATTGGGGTCTGGACTATAAAAAAAAAAAGTTTTATTATCAGCCTCTTCCTCAAAAAAGTGAGAAAAAAAAAGTTATATTTGACAATAGATTAATATCTTTGAAGAAATGTGAGTAAAAGATTTCACTAAATTGAATTGATCCATGAATCTAAGAAATAGTGAGAATTATTGATTGATGAAAGATCTTATTTTTATGATCAACTTTCTTAAAAACATTCTGGACAATATTTTCATGTAATATCTGCTTGATTTAGATCGGAAAAATTATATAGAATTTACGAAACCAAGTGCTATACCTTGTACGTTGTTGAGGTCCAGATAGTACCACCACAGAACCTTTATCTTATTTAACATGTTTTGAGAGAGAGAGAGAGAGATAGAGAGAAAGAGGGTCTGTTTTCCTTGATTGGTCTGTTTGTGAGGCATCATGCCTTCATTTTCATCACCATAATGAAGCTTGGCGTGTTTCAAGTGTTAACGGTCCTCATTAACAAGGACAAGGACAAGGACATGGCTACCTTACAATGGCTGTGCCTAGTGGGAGACACAGTGGATTTACAGGAGCCATTTTATTTACACCATGGTCTCAGCAGAGTACAATGCAGTTACTCAGAATCTTCAGGTGCTTGGCAGCAAATTTGGTGACTGGAATTTGTCACTGGTTCTCTAAATTGGTGGTGTTGGACCCACTTTTTATTTGTGGAGAGCCATAATAGTTGCAAAGCAGCAGCATAATTTGGAATGGTACAACTACTAGCCAAGCCTCCTTTTTCCTTTTGTTTTCTACATTTCAACTGTTGGTGCGTACTACAAACTGCGGTCTTTTGATGGTGGACTCTATGATTAGGTTAATTTAATGTAGAGCTACCAATCCCTGAAAAAGTAAAATAAAAAAAATAGGATTTGTTTGGTATTTTTTTCCTGTTCCTTTTTTTTAAGTAGAAACATGGGATCCCATGCAAAAAAAAAAAGTTATTTGGTTATTTTGTTTCTATTTTTGAAATAACTTTTATTATTTATGGAAAAAGCAGAAGTAAAAATATTTTTCTTCTACATCTAAAAAGTAGGGATGCTTCCAGATTTAATAGCCATGGATGCACTCCACCGACAAACATAATTTCTTGGATGGCGAATCTTTCATCAACAGCAAACAAACAGCAAACAAGCGTAAATGCATGACTACCATCAACAGCAAAAGCTTTCATTAAATGCACGTTCCGTTCCCAAAAAAAGAAGGAAGAAAAGTATGATCAACGAAAAAGTAAAATGGTGTTTCTTGTTTGGTTGAAGTTTTCAAAAGAGAGAAACAAAAAAGTTGTATTTCCATTAAAATATGATTCTCACGTTTCATGAAAAAGTTACTTTCTCATGATCCGGAAAATCGAAACATTTTTATTTTTTTCCAAAAAGACCTTTCAGCATCTAATCAAGGATCCTTATTTGATCCAAAGTATTAAAGACCTAATTTTTATTAAGGGTATAATAGAAGTTACACATAACTTTTCAAGAAAAGTCGATAGTCAACCAAACATAAGCACTCTGAAAATCTGTCACTTTTTCATGATCAACCAAACATGCCAAAAGTACTTTTTCAGGCATCTTCTTTCCAGAAATCTGCTTCTCAGGAATCATATTCTTATGAGGAAAAATGCTTCCCGCATACCAAACGAGCCCTGAGGGTAACCACCTTAGCTAATTCTCTAACAAGGTTAGGGGTAGGTTAACTTGACCCAAGATCATCTATGATATGTTTTTACGTCCTGGATAGCCATCACGCCATCCTTCTTGGAGATAGACGGTTGTTGCTGGTCTAGAACATGGGCCATGAATGGAACTAAATATGAACGCTTCAAATTTCTGCAACGAGCGGCAACCATCCATCTCCGAAATAAATGATGTGGCGGCTATCAGAGACCGTACAATACTCTACGATCTACGGTGCAAGTAGTGCACTGAAAAGGATCCGAACTAAAATAACTTACACCAAAGTACATATATCAAGCATCGCTTTCAGCCTCCTATTCTTCCAAGAGAATTCAATCATACGTGGTGGGGTGTCCATCATAAATTTCTCGATCGTTAACAGGGATTATGGTGGTAGGAATACGTAACATCGCATGATTGTCTAGATTTGGATAAGAATATGAGATTTTAGAGACACATAGTTGATTTTTGTGATATGTTGGTGATTCTGTAACCTGTCTCTCTAAGTTTAGAAAGGAACCAGACATGTTTATTGTGCAGGGCTAACATTGCCAAAATCAAACCAATATGTTTTCCTGAAACCCTTTAGATAGGTGGCATCTTGGAACTTTTGTTACATGAAATCCTCTTCCAATTTCTTACAAGGCGGGTCATAGTTTTTTTTCTTTGTTTGTTTTTTTTTTTTTGAAAATGGCAATTCATGTAGCTCTTACATGAGCACATCCTACCAGATCAAAAGAAAATAAAGAGTACAAGGAAGGGAGAATGTCTCCCAGGAAGTTCAGATGATCTCCCCGAAGTACCGGGCAACAAAAGAGGCGACCTAGTCTGCAGCATTGTTCGCCTTCCGAAATACATGTAGTGCCTGAAAAGAGCTCAGCTCCTGAATCAGTCTACGAGTATCGCGGATAAAAGGATGACCATCACCATATTTATCCACTCCCCGCGCTCAATCAATCACCACTGAAGAGTCTCCCTCGAGGCATATACGCTCAGCACCCAGTACTCATCTCGTAAAGAAGATGCCCTCCCAAGCCGCCTGTAGCTCAGCCCCAACTGCAGTATGATCAGGCGTACGACGACCGCCCGCTGCTATCAATCTGTCGAGGGGTCATAGTTGAATTGATCCACTAGCTTTCACTTTTTGAAAGTCTAATATATATACATACATGCAATCCTTTAGACCGTAGAATTCAAGCCGTTCCAACCCTTCCCATAATGTCAAAGATTCTCACTGATTGAAATCTTAATTGATCTGCATCCTTCCACATGAAGAATCAAACTTGTATGTCCATGAACCGAAATTAACCTTAATAAAAATGGCTTGGAGTCAAAACCTAGTGTGAAAATTGGACGTCCATGAAATATTTCTAAGGAGCCACAAAGTCAAAAACATATTTAACGCATGCACTTTGAGATGAGATTTGGTGCATTCATATTATTAAGCTTCACCATGGGTATCAAAACACTGCATTAAAGGGAACTGCAATTCAACATGCTTTATATGACTTACGATTTTGTCGCCAAAAGGATGGATTGCAGCATCTTGATTAGCAATTGCGTGACGACTAACACTTGTGAAAGATATATGGAATTCAAGAAGAATCGTGGCTATCTTAACAGCCAACAAACTTGTAGGTTCTTTTTCTAAGAGAAAAAGACTCCATTACGTGTTAACATCAAAGAGATTGGTCTCAACACTACAAGAAAAAAAAAAGAGAACAATACCGACATATAAATGCTGACGTTAAATAGAAGTGTCGGTAATTTTAGCTTCGGGGCTAAAATTTGTCAATGCTTTTAAGTTGTATCGGCAGAAAATGATGCTAAATTGGATCAGCGTCGAAAGGAAGCTGAGCATCATTGGAGGCAAAAGTGATGGTGGGATGACACGCTAAAAAAATGCCGTCGCACTTCTCACGAAGTTAAAAAGCGCCATCAAACTCCCCACAATGCTCCACGGCCGATTCCAAGTCAAATCCAAAAAGTCTGGAACCATAGTGGGTTCTCTCATGCTAAAAGATGGATGGTAATATATATATATATATATATATATATATATATATATATATATATATATATATATATATATATATATATATACACACACACATACATACATATGCATATACATACATATAGATATACATACATATATATACATATACATATATATATATATACACATATAAATACATATAGATATACATATACATATAGATACATGTAGATATACATATGTGTTGAGGTCATGGAAAATGAAGATCGGCCCCCCATCGTGAGGTATTATCTGCTCGAGAGGAGGGGGGGTTCGCATAGGTACTACGCCCCTGCATGATTTTGTCCCTTCGGTGCGGGATCTAGTCCCGCTACCAAAAGAGCCCTCACTATGGGAAGGGAACAAGCTCCTTATAAGCACGACCCCTTTCCGCTCTCAAGCAGTATGAAACTATCTTGGTCCCTGCCCCATCCAACCCCCAGCAGTACCCCCTCAACGGGAAGAGTCGTGCGGGGGAGTTTTGGCAGAGCTCTCAACGGAAGCACCAACTGTTGAGGTCATGGAAAACAAAGGTCAGCCCCTCGTTGTGAGGTATTGTCACAACTGAGGGGTCCGCGTAGGTACTGAAGGATTTTAGCATGTTATAATGCGCAGCGGAAGTTAGGAATTTTAAAAATTTCTTGATAAAGTTCCTTAACATAAAACCCTTATAAGCCAAGATCACCTTAATGAAAGCAATCAAATAATATAATATAAATGCAGAAATAGAAGAATACCTCTAACGCTAATCCAATATGCAGAATTTCCACTAGGTGCCCAAGTGTTCACCCTCCAACGTTGATCCACACGAAAACTTGATTTAAGTCTTAAGCTCCAAAGACTTTGATCCTTAATGCAGAATTCTTAAAGAACTCTAATGGCTTGCTTTCCTTTCTTTCTATTTTTCTTTAACCTTCTAAAATCACTTCTAATCCTTTTGTCCTAAAGAAGACCACCTTGTCTTGGCTTAGGACACACTAGAAGCAATGCTAGAAAGAAAGAAACTAATGTAAGAAAGAAAGAAGAGAGGAGTGGGGTGGAGTTGGAATGATGAAACCCATGGAGTGCTAGCCTATTTATAATAGGTGTAGGGATGCATCTCCAAGGGATGCATCCCATCCACACATCCTTTCATGAAAGGACATCATCTAAGGGCCATATCAAATAAGAGGAGGTGCAGATCAAGTGAAGAGGTGTATCAAATGATATGTCCTTTCATGTGGTGCCATATTTTGACCAAGTCAACATCACATGCTAATCACATGTCCCTCACGCCTCACCTCTTGATCTTTCATGATGATGATCCAAGGGCTCCAATGCAAGGCGCCATTCACTTGACCCATTATGTCTTCATCCAATGGTGGGATTAAGATCCAATGGTCAATTATGGTAGCCATCCTCTAACCCAATCCAATTGGGTTAAACCAACTCTCCATTATGTCTTCATCCAACGGTAGATCAAGATCTAACGGTCTAGATTGAATGATTTATTAAATCTAATCCAATTAGACTCAAACCAAGCCAATTAGGTGCCAACTCTTGGCTAACCCATATTAGAATATGATCTAATCAAATTAGATCAATTAAGAATCCGATTCGAATCCAATTCGAATCAGATTCGAATCCAATTCGAATTAGGAGCTAAGGTTTGCAACACCTGCTAGGATGTTTATCTTGCAAACATGATCTAATCCAATTAGACCCTTGATAAGTTTTCTTGTGTGTGACCCATTGGGTTCCATACTTAGCCAGCAATAGGTGTGAGTGCGAGTTGACCCAACTTGATTAGAACTCTTCTAATCGATTTAAGTCCAAACTGCGCGAACCCGAACTTAACAATTAGAATCCTTTCTAATTGGTGATCGAATTAACTCTTTAATTTGATCCAACCTATAAAACAAGATTGACGTCTAGCAACGTGTCATGTCTACCCGGAAAATATGGAATTTGGTGGAAATACCAAAAATACCCTTCAGTGGCAAGTTACCATGCAATTCAATCCTTTAATCAAACTGCATCCCAAATATGCATATGAGTATGAATATATGTCAAACTCAATTTCATATTCATATTTTTCTCAATCTTTTAATGATAATTCAAATAATGAAACATTAGAAACTCTTTCTAATTTTCATTCTACTTTGATCAAAGGTTTCCTGAATTATCATATGATTAGAATAAATAGGATGCTATCTTCTCTTACTAGAAGTGATTAATTCCTTGTTGACCTACTCATAATCTTCGTACACAATTCACCATATCCAGAAGACCTCGTACATAACTTATTGTCATGAATGAGTGTAAACCAAAATATGGGTTCATGTGCACAAGATACCATGGTGATCTCAGGTCATAGGATCAGTTGCACAACTCCCACTAAGAGAATCATCTTTTGACATGTAAGTAAGACTTCATAAGATTTCTCTTTGTAGGTCAATTCAGTGAACTCATTCCTCTAATGAGCACCCACATCTTTGTATTAGTGTCTCCACACAAATGATTGTGAGATCAATCATCCTCTGCATCGAGCATACATAAGACATGCCAGTCTTTCCGGTAATCATTGATCCCCGACTCAATGTACCAATGACTGGGAATATTTAAGATTAGGATTTTAGGATTTTAAGTCTCACTAGTATGATCTCATCATAGTCTTAAAACCATTGCCCTAAACTAAGGAGTTTATCATAAATATAATCAACAGCATATGATAAAACATAACGCCTTTATTCATATTTAAATGTCATGTACATGATTTGGACAAATCAAAAGAAAAAACCTTTCGCAATACATATTGCGATTGGCTTGTAGGGCATCTACTCTTTCAATCTCCCACTTGCACTAAAGCCAATCGCTCTTATATTTTATCCCCATACAATCGAGGTGGCGATCGAACTGCTGTTGTGGTAGAGCTTTAGTGAACGGGTCTGCTAAGTTGTTCTTTGTGTCTACTCGTTCAATGACTATGTCTTGTCTCTCGACGATCTCTCGAACGAGGTGGAAGCGTCTTAGAATGTGCTTGGATTTGTGATGAGATCTTGGTTCCTTTGCTTGAGCAACAGCTCCAGTGTTGTCACAATAAACTGAAACTGGTCCAGCAATCTCAGGAACTACTCCCAACTCAGCGATGAACTTCTTCATCCAGACAGCTTCCTTAGCGGCTTCACTTACAGCGATGTATTCTGCCTCAGTAGTTGAGTCAGCTACAGTTTGCTGCTTGGAACTCTTCCAGCTCACTGCACCACCATTTAGGGTAAAGACATACCCTGAAGTGGACTTGCTATCATCTGGATCTGATTGAAAACTAGAATCAGAAAATCCTTCTAGTTTCAACTCAGATCCTCCATAAACTAGAAAAATATCTTTAGTCCTTCTTAAGTACTTAAGAATATTTTTCACAGCTATCCAATGATTTTCTCCTGGATCAGCCTGGAATCTGCTTGTTATGCCTAAGGCATAAGCAACATCAGGCCTAGTACATAGCATAGCATACATAATTGATCCTACTGCCGAAGCATAGGGAATAGAATTCATTCTATTCCTCTCTTCAGATGTCTTAGGAGACATCTTCTTAGAGAGACGTATGCCATGACTCATAGGTAAGTAACCTCTTTTACTTCCTTCCATGCTGAATCTTTTTAGCACACGATCTATGTACTTAGACTGGGACAAGCCTAGCATCCTTTTAGATCTATCCCTATAGATCTTTATACCAAGTATATAGGATGCTTCTCCCAAGTCTTTCATGGAAAAGCTTTTTGATAGCCAAGTCTTGACCGATTGTAACATTGGAATATCATTTCCAATGATTAGTATGTCATCTACATACAATATTAAGAAGACAACAGCACTCCCACTAGTCTTCTTGTACACACATGGTTCATCCACATTTTTGATAAAACCAAACTCTTTGACTGTTGTATCAAAACGGATGTTCCAACTCCTCGATGCTTGCTTTAATCCATAAATGGATCTCTTAAGCTTGCATACTTGATTTGCTCTCCCACTTGAGACAAATCCTTCTGGCTGTGTCATGTAAACCTCTTCCTCAAGATAACCATTAAGGAAGGCGGTTTTGACATCCATCTGCCAAATTTCATAATCATAGTATGCAGCTATTGCAAGCAAAATCCGAATAGATTTAAGCATGGCAACTGGTGAAAAAGTTTCATCATAGTCAATTCCTTGCTTTTGCCTGAAACCTTTTGCCACCAATCTAGCCTTGTAGGTTTCTACTTGGCCATCTGCTCCAATCTTCTTCTTATAGACCCATTTGCAACCTATAGGGTTAACACCTTCTGGTGCATCAACCAAAGTCCATACTTGGTTGGTATACATAGAGTCTATTTCGGATTTCATAGCTTCTAACCATTTGTTAGAGTTATTACTCATGATAGCTTCCGAATAGGTCAGAGGATCATCATTTTCGATGATGTGGGCTTCATCATTCTCAATGATAAACCCATACCTCTTAGGTGCATTTCGCACTCTATCTGACCTTTGGAGAGGAGATGTGTGTTGTGGTTGTACTTCATCAATGGGTACATTTGGTTGAAGAATTTCTTGTGTTTCTATTTGTAGGTCTTGAACTTCATTAAGTTCAATTCTTCTTTCACTGCCCTTTTCTAAGATAAACTCTTTTTCTAAGAAAGTGGCATGCCTACTAACAAATACCTTTTGTTCAGTAGGGTGATAGAAGAGATATCCAATACTTTCTTTGGAATAACCTATAAATGTACATTTATCTGATCTGGCACTTAGCTTATGTCCAAAATTTCTTTTGACATATGCTTGGCAGCCCCATATTTTAAAATATTTAAGATTGGGCTTTCTACCTCTCCATATCTCATATGGAGTACTAGATACAGATTTTGAAGGTATCCTGTTTAGCACATATGTAGCAGTTTCTAAGGCATAACCCCAGAAGGAAATAGGAAGATCTGTAAAGCACATCATGGATCTTACCATATCTAATAGAGTACGATTCCTCCGTTCAGCTACACCATTTAGTTGTGGCGTATACGGAGGTGTCCATTCAGAGAGAATGCCCTTTTCTTTAAGATGATTTAAAAATTCACTAGAAAGGTATTCACCTCCTCGATCAGATCGAAGGATTTTAATACACTTTCCGGTTTGTTTTTCAACCATACTTTGATACTCTTTAAACTTATCAAAGGCTTCGTATTTATGTTTCATAAGATACACAAATCCGAACCTTGATAAATCATCAGTGAATGTGATGAAGTAAGAGTATCCACCTCTAGCTGGAGTTGTCATAGGACCACATACATCTGTATGTATAAGTCCTAATAACTCACTTGCCCTTTCTCCATGTCCAGTGAATGGAGACTTGGTCATTTTTCCCATAAGACAAGATTCACAAGTTCCTAATGATTCATAATCATAAGGATCAAAGAACTCTTCTTTGTATAACTTGTTAATTCTTGATTCACTTATGTGACCAAGTCGGCAATGCCAAAGGAGGGTATTATTCACTTCCTCTCTCTTTCTTTTATTGCTTTTATTAATATGAAAGACATTGTCATTAATTAATAAAACTAGAAGACCATTTTCCATAATGCCATTGCAAAGATGCTTATTAGAAAAATAAATAGAGCAACCATTGCCCTTTCCATTAATTTCAAAACCTTTCTTTAACAACAAAGGAATGGAAATTACATTTCTAATAATTTTGGGCATATAATAACAATCTTCTAATTGTAGGAGCTTTCCCGAAGGCAATTCCAAGTTGTAGGTTCCAACAGCTTCAGCCTGGATGGACTCTCCTCCAGCGCCATACAGCTCGAAGTCACCTTTCTTCAAAATTTTAATTTTCTGTAGTCCATGCAAAGATTTGCAAATGTGAAAACCACAGCCGGTATCCAATACCCATGAATTTGAATTTGAAGAACTTAATGACAAGTTGGCATGTAACATAAACATACCTTTTGATGCAACTCTTGCATCGGTCTTCATACTTGCAAGAAAACTCTTGCAATTCCTTTTCCAGTGGCCAGCTTTGCCGCAATGAAAACAGGTACTTGATCTGGAGTTTTTCTTTCCTTTTTTCTTTTTGATGCTACTCTTGGGGTTCAATCGTTTCTTAGAACCCTTATTTCCCGATTTCCTCATAGAGGTGCTATTTATAAGAAGGAGTGGACCTTTATCCTTCTTAATATGCCCTTCAGCTGTTTTGAGCATATTTAACAGCTCGGGCAGGGAGGTGTTCAGCTTGTTCATGTGAAAGTTCACAACAAACTGAGAGAATGAATCAAGCAGTGATTGCAGGATCAAATCCTGACTGAGCTCACTATCCATAGCAAAACCTAATTGACTTAATCTGGTGATCAAGTCTATAACCATAAGAACATGGTTTTGCACTGGAGTTCCTTCATTCATTCTAGCACGGAACAACTGCTTAGATATCTCATACCTAGCAGTCCTGCTTTGTTCTCCATACAACTCTTTTAAATTGAGAAGTATGGATTGAGTATCCATGCCTTCATGTTGCCTCTGTAATTCATTGTTCATAGAGGCAAGTATGATACATTTGACAGTCACACTGTCATTTTTCCACATCTTATGTGTGGCAACCTCCTCTTCTGTAGCATCATCCCCTAGATCTCCAAGATCAGGGGTTTCAAGTATATAGGAAATTTTCTCCTGAGTGAGTACTATCTTTAAATTCCTCAACCAGTCCACATAGTTTGGTCCGGTCAACTTGTTGGCATCTAAGATGCCTCTTAGTGAAAGTGAAGAAACCATTTAATAATTCTACATATGCAAAACAAAACTAATATAAGCAGACCAATCATGATGACATGTTTGCAACTAGATAAGGACTTTAATCTAATTTGTCTCCTACTATTTTTATCGAATATCATAGCCCTCTCCTATGATAAACGTGAAAATATAATTTTTCTTAGTAGGGTTGAGATCCTAATTCATCATAAAAAGCCTTGTGTTTACACAACAAACTCTTATGAGTTCAAAGGTAGGAAACTCTTTCCAATTGCATCTCATGCAATTCTCAACTTTATCTTGTCCTCTTAAAATACTTATTGCCTTGTGTTAGCACAACAAACAATAATATTTTAGTTAAGTCAAACCCTTCATTTCCATATAGTCATATTCGAATAATATTGCCCTTGTGGTTGCACAACAAGGCAATATATTAAAATATGCCATAAGCATCTTAATGCACCAAGACAGTATAACATCAGTCCCCATTGCAAGTCTTGTGTTAGCACAACAAACTAGCATGGATCTTGACATAATAATATCGAGGCATGAAGGAAGGCTATCAATAGTGTTATATCAATATTAAGCTTATCCATAATAGGCAATCAAACAATTGGCCAGGTAAGCAGGTGGGAGGCTCCCCTTACTCAGAGAGTAAGGTCCTAATTAAGTAACCACCTTTAGTGCTTTCCTTAGACACCAATTAGATTAATTGTTCTAAAATGGGTTAGCTCAAAGTTTTTCAACACTATGACTTAATATAATTTTTATTGAGGGCTTACTAGTCTCTAGCACATTCTTTAATTGTAACATACATTTAACATGTCTAAAATAAACTATTATGCATCATGGCTATCTCATAGCATGTATAAATCATAAGCAATTAATTAACATGCTTCAACATATTTTCATATGAAAAATTTCATATCATGATATTTTATTACATAACATATCATATATTAATCATACATTTCAGCATTTCTCTAAGCATATGACATTACTATCTCATAGTAAATTAATAATCATACATCATACATAATTATTTGATTGAACCAATTAAGGATGGCTCTGATACCACTTGAAGGATTTTAGCATGTTATAATGCGCAGCGGAAGTTAGGAATTTTAAAAATTTCTTGATAAAGTTCCTTAACATAAAACCCTTATAAGCCAAGATCACCTTAATGAAAGCAATCAAATAATATAATATAAATGCAGAAATAGAAGAATACCTCTAACGCTAATCCAATATGCAGAATTTCCACTAGGTGCCCAAGTGTTCACCCTCCAACGTTGATCCACACGAAAACTTGATTTAAGTCTTAAGCTCCAAAGACTTTGATCCTTAATGCAGAATTCTTAAAGAACTCTAATGGCTTGCTTTCCTTTCTTTCTATTTTTCTTTAACCTTCTAAAATCACTTCTAATCCTTTTGTCCTAAAGAAGACCACCTTGTCTTGGCTTAGGACACACTAGAAGCAATGCTAGAAAGAAAGAAACTAATGTAAGAAAGAAAGAAGAGAGGAGTGGGGTGGAGTTGGAATGATGAAACCCATGGAGTGCTAGCCTATTTATAATAGGTGTAGGGATGCATCTCCAAGGGATGCATCCCATCCACACATCCTTTCATGAAAGGACATCATCTAAGGGCCATATCAAATAAGAGGAGGTGCAGATCAAGTGAAGAGGTGTATCAAATGATATGTCCTTTCATGTGGTGCCATATTTTGACCAAGTCAACATCACATGCTAATCACATGTCCCTCACGCCTCACCTCTTGATCTTTCATGATGATGATCCAAGGGCTCCAATGCAAGGCGCCATTCACTTGACCCATTATGTCTTCATCCAATGGTGGGATTAAGATCCAATGGTCAATTATGGTAGCCATCCTCTAACCCAATCCAATTGGGTTAAACCAACTCTCCATTATGTCTTCATCCAACGGTAGATCAAGATCTAACGGTCTAGATTGAATGATTTATTAAATCTAATCCAATTAGACTCAAACCAAGCCAATTAGGTGCCAACTCTTGGCTAACCCATATTAGAATATGATCTAATCAAATTAGATCAATTAAGAATCCGATTCGAATCCAATTCGAATCAGATTCGAATCCAATTCGAATTAGGAGCTAAGGTTTGCAACACCTGCTAGGATGTTTATCTTGCAAACATGATCTAATCCAATTAGACCCTTGATAAGTTTTCTTGTGTGTGACCCATTGGGTTCCATACTTAGCCAGCAATAGGTGTGAGTGCGAGTTGACCCAACTTGATTAGAACTCTTCTAATCGATTTAAGTCCAAACTGCGCGAACCCGAACTTAACAATTAGAATCCTTTCTAATTGGTGATCGAATTAACTCTTTAATTTGATCAAACCTATAAAACAAGATTGACGTCTAGCAACGTGTCATGTCTACCCGGAAAATATGGAATTTGGTGGAAATACCAAAAATACCCTTCAGTGGCAAGTTACCATGCAATTCAATCCTTTAATCAAACTGCATCCCAAATATGCATATGAGTATGAATATATGTCAAACTCAATTTCATATTCATATTTTTCTCAATCTTTTAATGATAATTCAAATAATGAAACATTAGAAACTCTTTCTAATTTTCATTCTACTTTGATCAAAGGTTTCCTGAATTATCATATGATTAGAATAAATAGGATGCTATCTTCTCTTACTAGAAGTGATTAATTCCTTGTTGACCTACTCATAATCTTCGTACACAATTCACCATATCCAGAAGACCTCGTACATAACTTATTGTCATGAATGAGTGTAAACCAAAATATGGGTTCATGTGCACAAGATACCATGGTGATCTCAGGTCATAGGATCAGTTGCACAACTCCCACTAAGAGAATCATCTTTTGACATGTAAGTAAGACTTCATAAGATTTCTCTTTATAGGTCAATTCAGTGAACTCATTCCTCTAATGAGCACCCACATCTTTGTATTAGTGTCTCCACACAAATGATTGTGAGATCAATCATCCTCTGCATCGAGCATACATAAGACATGCCAGTCTTTCCGGTAATCATTGATCCCCGACTCAATGTACCAATGACTGGGAATATTTAAGATTAGGATTTTAGGATTTTAAGTCTCACTAGTATGATCTCATCATAGTCTTAAAACCATTGCCCTAAACTAAGGAGTTTATCATAAATATAATCAACAGCATATGATAAAACATAACGCCTTTATTCATATTTAAATGTCATGTACATGATTTGGACAAATCAAAAGAAAAAACCTTTCGCAATACATATTGCGATTGGCTTGTAGGGCATCTACTCTTTCAGGTACTACACCCCCGCACGGGTTTGTCCCTTTGGTGCGGGATCTAGTCCCGCTACCACTATGGGAAGGGAACAAGCCCCTTATAAGCACGACCCCTTTCCGCTCTCAAGCAGTGTGAGACTATCTTGGTCCCTGCCCCATCCGCCCCCCAACAATATGCATATAGATACATATAGATATACATACATACATATACGCATATAGATATATACATAGATGCATAGATATATATACATAGATATATACTACATAAAAGTGGGGAAAAAGAAAAACTGGGTCAGTTTTGAGCCCACTGATACGGTGGGAAAGCACTAATGGCAGTGGGAAGAACATAAAGCTCGAATGGAAATAATGCAAGCGATTGTTGTCAACCTTGCAATTAATGGACCATACTGCAAGATCTTGACGTCAGGCCAAGATATAGAGACAAGGTTGCATCAATAGTCCAACAAATATATCGAACTCCAACCAAGCCATTATTTATCGTTATATAACGGTTATAACAGCCGTTATTTATCCTATCCATTTTGAGTTATTTAATGTTAAAAAAAAAGCTGCTATAATGATCAATATAACGTTACTATTATCGGCATATAACTAACAGTGTTACTTTCCAAATCGCTATTATCTAATAAAATATTATTTTTAGATGGCAGAAACTATTTTTGGTGAAAAGTTTGAGAAGAAATTGAATTTCAGAAAACTATATATTTTATTAAAGGATTGGTTTAAATATCAACTAATGGTCTATTATTTGTACTATAATGAGCTATCATTCCATTAAATAGCCTATAATGTTAATTAACCAGGTGACTCCATAGAAGTAAGCTGATAAAGGTCAACAATGTATGCATATGGAGATAATTTGAACTTGTGATCCCCGCAAATGTAAGCCCTAATGCCATGTTAACCAAGCAAATAATCCCATAAATTTAAACTGACAAAAAAAAATCAACAATATATATGAGATATAATACTTAATAATAGTTATTATCTTTTCGGATACATGCATGCATATGTGTATGTATATTTACATCCGTCGTAAGTTACATCTGGACTCTAGGTTGTATAAAGCCAGACTTCACATTAATGATTCAAAATCTCAATATTATACTACTCAAATAGGTCATAATGTTTATCCATAAATTTTCTAAGTAAAAAAAGAATGATACCAATATTTTCCATGCAATAAACAATAACATAGAGCATATAAATTGAAAATACACATCATTCATGATTTTGATCTCTACATCTTAGAATATGCACTGGTCAAAATTTGTTAGGTTTTCAATGGTCACCCTACACATCTAGAGTAGTGGCTAAGTCCTCAACTTTATAGATTGTGTTCAATGGACATGATTAGCTTATTAAACCATTTTTTTTCATACCATGAAAGATGAACCATATCATTGCATGGGATAAAAGATACCTCTTGACAAAAATATAATCCATGGATATTGTGTTAACTTCTAATGGATTTTGACACATCAATTTTTAACTCCCATTGGATTTTGACACATCAATTCCTGAATCTATATATATATCTTCACAATTGAGTTCCTCTTAGATCTAGAAAAATTCCTTGCAATGTTCCTAGCCTCCTAGGAACTCCTTATTTCCAGACTTGCACGCAACAATATTGACCTGTAGTTTACCTGCCTAACCCAATACTTCAACATCTTGGGAACTATAGTTTCAGATTCTATTACTTACTACATACGCATATAACAGTAGCAAAACTGTTGAGATAATGATATTTTGATGTATTGGTATATAATGTGAAAGCCTTACCTCCTTAGCCCGGGATTGCATGCATGGTAGCCCCCATCATTAGCTAATGTAATTTTAGTTGAAGAACCAACCTTTATTTTGAGAAGAACTGGAAGTCTGGATTATATATAATATTAGATTTTCACTCTCTTAGGTTGTCGAGCTTCTAGATTACTATTCTCATATGCATATACTCTTCATAAGCACATCTATAAACATATTTTGAAATATAGAGCATATTTAGAATATATACTTTCCATAAACATGCATGCAGCTCCATGGGTGACGGTGAACTACATGATCGGTTGCATCGACGAATATAAATTTGGTGTGTTCTATGGGGTCAATATGCCAGCGTCCGTGGGACTGACAGTCTTCGAGAGGGCGGGAGGTTGAGTTTCTAGGCCTGTGGCTAGGTTGCCGGTGGCTTAGGAGACGTGCATGGTGACCACGATCGATGGTTTAGCGCACCGACTAGGGCATGTAGGAGGAGCGGGCAAAATGACTTACTAGAGGCATTGTAGACAACGATGCTATAATATGGCTGAAGTCGTAGTGAACAATAACGATGAAAGCTCCAGCGAACAGTTAACAAAGACTTGCTGCTGTGGATGGGCATGGCAAGTCCAATTTGGTTGTTAGCATAAATAGTGATAGGTCAACTGCATTAACTTGATTAATTTGATTAATCCGGAATATTATTAAATCCAGAGTTTGATTAACAATTGAAATTAGGTTAGAATTTTTCTTTAATTATATTCAAGCTACGAGAGTTTAAGTTTTAGGAGAGGTACTTTAATTTGTATCAAACATAAGAAAAAAAAAATGAGGATGGAGATTACGAGAAAAGATATAAACAAATTCGGAATTACATCGATGACCTTAAATAGAAATACTTGGAGATGTGTTATGGTTTCAGTATCATATGGTGCTATATTAATGAATGGTTATAAATGTTTTTGTATTTTTTAAAATAAAAAAGGTTGGTCTTTTCTCCTTTGGATTAAATCCGGAGTGCCGGCCGCGAGAAGCTGGGGAAAGTGTTTCCTTGGTCAAACCGCCAGTTTGACCCGGATTGTGGGCCCGCCTTTTCGCGGTGCAGCTTGGTCTCACACGCTCAAACCCAAACCAAATGAATCCAAAATTGAAACAACTGGTCAAGCCAGATGAGAGCTGACAAGAAGCAAGTAAAAACAAGGCATCTCGGTGAGATTCGAGTCCAAAATCTAGGCTCTCAGGACAAAGGCTTAATTAGATCTGGATCTCCAGGCTTTTTTAAGGTTTCAAGCCACCAATCTTAACTCGATTTCCTCGTTAAAGTATATAAACCCAGGTTGGAGGGAAGAAAAGGCCAATATATGAACTGGCCTCTCAGTCTTTATATAAAGATCACAGAGATGCAGGTGGAGCCCAGAAGAGATTCTTCCACCACCTTCAACAAGAAGCAGTTCGCAATCTACTCGTGCTTAGTTTCAAGTTGCAGAACTGTTGCATTAAGAATATGTGAAGTAGTACAACGATACGGATCGATTACAACGTCATGTGCACAGCTGCTGCAACCACTTCCTCTTGCAGCTTTGTTTGAAGAATAGGATTCGGGTTGTATCTTTCGCATGAAAAAATCAGTCATTGAAACGTGTCCTATATAGATTTTTAAGTACTCCAAACTCTTTTATTCATCCATCTGCACTGATCTTGAAGTCATTATTATGCGGTCATCTTATTGGTCGCATTCACACCCGTCGGGTTGTACTTAAAATAAAAAAAAAAATATTGTGTGGTCCAATGTGAATTCGTGAATTCTTCATTTGCGTGAAAGATACAACCTCTATCCTAGAGAATACGCATGCATTGATCATTGGAGTGCAAATTGCTCGTTCCTACGTCAACATGCTTCGTGCTTGAAACTTTTTCTCGTGCCTAACTTGCAAATTTTGATTATTGAAGGTTTTTCCTTTCATTAAGGTAGTAAGTGTTTTTCAACTGTCCCAACGCTGCTGCCCTATTCTTGTTTCAAAGGCCAATTATGGTTTTTAAAAAATATACTAATCAGATTTTTCTAAATATAATCTTTATCTATTTTTTTTTTGTTTTGTTTTTTGGTCGCAAGAGAGTGAGAAAACTCACTGCAAAGGAATGCAGATAAATATAATGTTTATCTACTATTTCCAGTGCATAGTTGAGCATTGCATATTCACTAGCAATCATTAATTTTCCTAATCAATGAATGCATATAAAGCATGCGGCAAAAATCAATATGATGTCCAAATATTAATCATATTAAGCCACTTGCAAGCTGCAACATCAATTATCATAACTTGGTGGCGAGAATGCAAAGATTAATTGTATCAAAGGTTTACTTGACGGAAGACAAAAAAGAAATATTAGATAAGAGAATTGCATTTCTGCCCGTAAATTATAATGTACAAAAGCAGCCTTTATATAGTACTAGGAGGCTAACGAAATTTAGTAGGGTCGACTAAATTTGGCATAATCAATCACAAGTCAATCAAGATGAAATTTGGTAAAACCGACTAAGTTTGGCATAATCAATCAATCAATGGATTCTAACCGTATCGAAGGTTTACCTGACGGAAGACAGATGAGCATCTTTGATGGTTGAAGGGCCAATATAGGTTTTTGAGCCTTGGCCATGGGCACTTGCTACTGAAAAAAAAGGTTGAAACCCATATCATCTATTTGTAGCATAATTCACCATCCAAAGTCACCTTGTCTTTTGTTTGCACAGAAAGGTAACTGCTGTACATCCCCATCAAAATCTACCACAACCATCCAATAATTGGGCCACCTCTTCAATGTCAAATGGTCCTGGCCTTCCTTCCCTACCTCAGAACATCCAAAAACAAGCAATTGATTGTACTATAAGAACATCAAGTTGCTTCTAATTGTAAGGCTAAGACCAACTGTGGACAGTTCAGGTCACCATAACTTGGGACCATTTGGGTTGGCCAATCAAGTGGTTCATTCAATTAGAGTACCATAACCATCCAAGTCTTTTCTCAACTATTCGATGGAGTTGCCCGCTAAATAGCGAGCAAACGAAGGAGTGCACATGCGCAAGATGTACGGCCGAGAGGGACGTTGTATCTAAAATTCGCACCACATTATTAGCTCTCACTCTCCAACTCAACCCAAAAAGAGTTATCATCAAATGGCACTTCCGATTTCCCTCAAAAATGTCTCTTTTTCACATATTCACTGCCACTTGAAGTCACTCACTTTCAATTCCTTCTACTATTCATACCTCACCTCTTCGTACCAAAAATGTACAAGCAAAACCCAACTCAAGAACCAATGAAATTTGAGCCCTAAAAAAGGTCATGGACCTTTACCATTGCCGTCGAAATTGGGCTAAGGTTGGAGCGCAACTCAGACAACCAGAAAGTCAGCTGGAGACGAGTTGAGCAGGTTGAACGAGGTGCGGGGATGGATCTCTTCCGTGTGTAGCCTGCAAAATATCCGCTCGTCAGAAAGTTTTCGATGGAGGATCATCCAATGTCTAAGTCAGAATCGAAAGGCAATAGTATGAAAGGAAGAAAATTTCGGCGGAGCGAGGACTCTATGAAAAAAATTGTGTGCATATTACGTATCTCAAGTCCTTCGAGTTGTTCTTTGTCGTTATCTGGAGCTTGAGAAGTAGTCAAAATTTTATACTATAAGCAAGAGGAATGGTATTAAAGTCCGCTTTTTATGGATTGAGAGGAAAACAGCAAGCATGTCTTATGAGAGCCGGCACAGGAGGAGCTCTCGCTATTTGACCTGGAACACGTCCGACGGCAACCCCACTCCTTGGAAACTCCCCAGTTCCCTCAACTCCATCCCCGCTTCATTAGCTTTGTAAAATGGCAGCATTAAATGTTCACAACTTTACGATGCTTGAGCAATGACTTGATGTACTGCATTCTGGTTTTGATTTCATTGACAGTGCTTGGAACTTCGTTTTACCATTAAAATAATTAAACCGAGATGACACTTTGTGTTACCTCTCCCATGAGCAGCGACAAAGAAGATGGATTTGTGGAGCAGAATAAGTGACGACTAAAGGAGTCAAAGTATTGCTTGTAACGTTACTGTTGATAACTTGCATTCTTGGAGTTTTTTTCTCTCTTTGTTTTTTTTATCTCCTCCATTAATTCCACGCAGAGATCTCAAAGCCATCATTGGTGGAGCTCCATCATCGACAAGCTTCGGTCTTTGTTAAGTTTATCTTTTTCTTCTTTTCTTTTTTTTTTTCTTTCTTTTTTCTAACTTAGGCGGCACCTCACAGTACATAAGTACGGAGACATCCAATAAAGTTAGAAAATAATATATCGCAAAGAGCCCTTGGCAGTTTTCCCTCCTGCATCCACAAAATGCCGCCTAAGTGATTGACCATGTAAGAGGTCACCCAATCCGCGGCCCCATTAGCCTTTCTATAAACATACCTAGCCAGGAAGACTTCCCCATCTCTACTCATAGTCCAAATGTCTCAAAGTAGGGGATAATCTCACCCCAACACCCTCGGATCCTTCTGTATCCACCCTATAATAGTGGTCGAGTCGTCCTCCATAATAATGGAGCTAGTCTGCAACACTCGCCGCGCATATCGAAGGCCCTTCCATTCAGCCCTCAACTCAGCACTAGGACCGATTGTTAAGTTTATCTTGAATTTTTCGATCTGCCTCCTCTTTGAAAGAGGGCTTGTGGTTGAATCATGTTACATCCGTATATACCTTTTTTTTTTTTTTTTTGGTCTCTCTTTTCGAATCTCTTTATTCTTTTTCGGTTTCTTCCGGATCCGTTGAAACAATTCTCTGTCCATATTTAAAAACCTCAATATCATCTGATTTTAGGAAAATGGAATAAGTAATGAAGATCCAAGTATTCACATCAAATTAAAGTTAGATCTCCTAACGTTATGTTCCTCTCCTTCAAAAGGGAGGGTTGGTGGAAGAAAAAAAGAAAAAATAATAATAATAAAAACAAATCACGCATGTACTATAGGAAACATTAAATAATTTGGATGGGAGGGCGCACGCACACATGCAAAAACATCTGCTGAACATTTAATAACTTACACATGATACAGCGTTGTGCTAAATCTCATGAGAATATTGCTAGGTTGCACATGGACAAATTTCAGTTAGTTTTAGCGGCGGAAAACATCAGCTTATGTGCTTAATTCCTCCCTCCGTCGAAACATCTCGCAGAAAAATAATGAGAAAAAATATGGTCAATGAAAAAATAAAAAAAATACTCCTTATTTAGTTAGAATTTTAAAAAAATGATGAGAAAATGGCATAGAAGGAATAAGATTCTCAAAAAAAAACTTATGAAAGACATATGAAAAAGCTACTTTTTTTACCGGTTGGAAATTGAATTTTTTTTTTTTTTCCAAAAGCATGCATCAAAATTTATGAGTAAATTTTTTTCTTCATAAAGTGTAATAAAATAAGTATATGCTCATAAGCTGCTACTCTGAGATGGACACTTTTCTATAATCAACTGAAGAAATTTTTTTTTTTTTTTAATGGACCAACGAGTTCTATATAAACTCCGTCCTCCCGTTCGCTTGGTACAAACGAGGAGGCGCGTAGGCTTCCTATACAAAACTCTAGACTCCGCTCGTCTTTGCGGGCGAAAACCCCAACAAAAGGCTCTCCAATTCCTTCCCGTGCACCAACCAAATATGTGCAACTCCAACGCCTTATCACCAAACTCCCAATGCGAGCACCACACCCTCCTCGCCCCCTTTGTCGACCAAAAGCACCCAAGCCCACCCCTTCTAAACCCAAGGCCTCCCGGCGAGCTCGCCCTCGCCTTGCTCGAGGCCAAGTCCCTACTCGCCTTGGCCCTCCCCATGGTTCTCAGCGGCCTCCTCTTCTACTCTCGATCCATGATTTCCATGCTGTTTTTAGGCCGCCTCGGCCGCCTCCCTCTCGCCGGCGGCACCCTCGCTATCGGCTTCGCCAACATCACCGGCTACTCTATCCTCTCGGGCCTTGCCACCGGCATGGAGCCCATCTGCAGCCAGGCCTTCGGGGCGAACAAGCGCTCGGCCCTCCTCCGCCTCGCCCTCCGCCGCACCGTCCTCCTCCTCCTCACCGCCTCCCTTCCAATCGCCGCCCTCTGGGCCGTCATGCACCGTCTCCTCCTCCTCTGCGGCCAAGACCCCGACATCGCCGCCGCCGCCCGCTCCTACATTCTCACCTCCCTCCCCGACCTCCTCCTCCAATCCTTCCTCCACCCCCTCCGCGTCTACCTCCGCGCCCAGTCCATCATCATCCCTCTCACCTACTGCGCCGCGATCGCTCTCCTCCTCCACATCCCCATCAACTACCTTCTTGTCTCCGTTCATCAACTCGGCATCCAAGGCGTCGCTCTGGCATCCGTCTCTGCCAACTTCAACCTCCTCATCCTCTTGGTTTCTTTCATCTACTTCTTCGGCATCCACAGCCCCACCAGTGGTGATGATGGTGAGCTGCATCTCACCAAACATGGCTTCGATGCCTGGAGATCTTTGATCGGCCTCGCGATACCGAGCTGCATTTCGGTCTGCCTCGAGTGGTGGTGGTACGAGATCATGATCCTCCTCTGCGGCCTCCTCCTCGACCCGAAATCCACCGTCGCCTCCATGGGCATCCTCATCCAGACCACCTCCCTCCTCTACATCTTCCCCTCATCCCTGAGCTACGGCGTGTCGACGCGCGTCGGCAACGAGCTCGGTGCAAACCGCCCCGACCGCGCGCGCCGGGCGGCGGCGGTCGGTCTCTCGTGCGGGGCGGCGTTAGGCTTGGCAGCGCTCGTCTTCGCGGTATCCGTGCGGAATGCGTGGGCGGCGATGTTTACGGATAGCAAGGGAATCGCGAAGTTGACGGCGGCGGTGCTGCCGATACTGGGGCTGTGCGAGCTCGGGAACTGCCCGCAGACGGTGGGGTGCGGGGTGCTGCGGGGGTGCGCGCGGCCGCGAGCGGCGGCGAATATAAACTTGGTCTCCTTCTACGGGTTCGGGATGCCGGTGGCGGTGGGGCTGGCGTTCTTCGGCGGTTTCGACTTCCGGGGGCTGTGGCTGGGGTTGCTGGCGGCGCAGGCGGCGTGCGTGGCGACCATGCTGTCGGTGGTGCGACGCACCGATTGGGATCTGCAGGCGGAGCGGGCGCAGCGGCTCACAAAAGGCGCTGTCGAGAGCGACGCTTTGGTAGTTAAAGTCATCGGCGACGGCAGCGATGAAAGCAATGGAAAGCAAGCAACAAAGACTGGAGTTATGGGTGGGGAGGGAAAGTCTCCTTTGATTGTTAGCATAAATATTGATGGATCCACTGTATTAACTTAACTTGGCGAACATTGGTTACTTTTCTTGGATTATTCTTGGGTGTTACTTTTTTCTTCTTAAACCCTAGTAAACTTCCTCCCTTCTTTACATGCTTTAGTGCTACGAGAGATGATAACAGTTCAAACTGCAACACGGTTTTTGTATGAAAGTCTTCATAAATGTTGACAAATTAAAGTATATGAGACGATATATGTTCCCACTATTTAACTTCTTCTGAAAAAAATGATTTGAGTCTTTGGCATTGGCTCATGCTAGGAGTGAATGCAGAATGCTGCAATTCCATTTCCTTGGTCAAATGTCCACCATGACCACGTATCATAAATTTCTCTACAAGTATTGGCTTGTGGACCCACCACCATTTCAACTGAACATGTAGTTGGGTCACATACTCAAACCCGAACCAAAACTATTCAAACTTGGAACATGTGGTCAGGCTAGATGAGATGACAAGAAAGAAGGGGGAAAAAAAAGTTATCTCGGTGAGATCTATAGTCCAAAACCTAGGCTCCTAGGGACAAAGGTTTAGATCTGGAGTTCCAGCTCCCCAACCTCACTCCCTTTCTTTGTTAAAGAATGCAAACCAGAAGTTGATACCAAGTTGGAGGGAAGAAAAGGCCATTGTATGAACTGGCTGAGATGGTCTTCCTTTGTGCGCGCGCGCGCGCGTGTATAAAGATCGAAAAATATGAAGGTGGATCCTAGGAGAGAGATTCTTCCAACACCTTTAATAACAAGCAGTTCGCCTGCTATTCTATTCATGCTTAGTTTTGAGTAAGCAGCAAATATGTCTGGTTGACCCATGACCCAACCTGGCCCGACTTGCTTAAAACTAATACGAGGACCCGTAGGGCCAAGTCGGTTCTAAAATTAAGCATGTTCTATTTTTCGAGTCGAGTCTGGATTTATTATGCCCGACCCAACCAGACCCGTTTAATTTTTGGGGCAATTTTAGGTTTCCTACCCTATGACCCGACCCGAACCTGGTACACCATTAGAGCCTGCAGGAGTGCTTAAGGGTCTCTAACTCTCTAGTGTATTATTGAATGGAATAAATTTATATTAAGACTTAGGTTGGTTACATTAAATAGGAATATTGTTTTTCTAAGAAAGAAGTTCACACTAATAAAGGCAAAATAGAGTATAACTTTACCATGTAGATAAAGATGGGTTAATGACGACTTCTTTGCAGCTATTGAACTTCGTCATGTGTCATTATCAAAACTATATTCCTTGTCCTATTCAATGTATGTTTTTTTAGTAGTATGTTTATAAAAGATAGTAGTAGATGCATTCCAACAAATTCAAGGGATACCACTGCTAAGTAAAAAGGATTAGCATAGATGCAATTCTTTTCTATTTGAAAAAAATGTGTTGCATGTATGAACAAAAATTCTTTCTTGTGGCTAATAAGGTTAAGCCTAACATTATTAGATTAGTTTATAATGGCATCAATCCTTGATACTTCGGCACTTTCACTTGTATGGTTCTGCATAACCTGCTTTCGGTAGTTGTTACTTATTGCAAAAGAAACCAAGTACAGAGAATGACAAGTACAGAGATCCAATCCGAATCTGATCTAGACCCAACCTGAATGACCCATTGGGTCAAAAATTTTAGCTGTGGACTGAGTTGACCTGATTTCCTGTTGAGTTAGGTTTGTGTCCAATATTAAGATCCGAACAAGGAACCGGGTCGGGTCGAAATCACTTATGACCCAGTCCGACCCAACCCATTTGCATCCCTAAGTTTTGAGTTGTAGGTTTGTGCATTAAAAATATATACAATACAATGAAAGGGATCAATGCCAACATCATGCAGTTTGTTGGAGAATATGCATGTGCTGATCATTGGAGTGGAAATCGCTCGTTCCTATGTCAACATGCTTCATGCTTCCACCTTTTCTTGCGGCCAACTTGCACAATTTTATGTTGGAAAGAAATCTTGGGAGTATTTGATTAGTTTAATCCCTCATTTGGACTTGGCATGCCCCGAAAGCCATGTTGGATGAGAATTAAGAATGAGATATAGTGTTTTCGCATCTCCAAAGGTCAGGGTCATCACTAGAATAGATCAATGCATTGGTGAGAAACTATTAGGAGTGGCTTTTCCTTTCATTAAGGTAGTCCATGACTTCCAAAGGTCCCTTCGCTGCCACTCATGCCCTATCTTGTTCAGTTGTTTGAAAGGTCAATCATGGTATTAATTGAAAAATCTCATATTAAAATCCACTAATTAGACTGTCAACATTTTTATCCACTCTTTTTTGGTGTATATTATATGCATTGCAGCTTCACCAGCCACCCTTAATTAATTTGCCTAATCATGCTTATAAAACATGTGGCCAGCTTCTTTTTTTTTTTTTTGTGAAAAAGGACATGAAGATGAAGTGGAGCCTGATCTCGGTGGTTGGATTCCTCTTACGTAGAAGCCAGAGATTCCATCTGTAATTCTCGGATAGTCGATCTCCAAATAATTGGATCTAAGCGATTATAACATGCATGGATTTCCCTTGTCTCCTTCTCTGATTTCAAAATAGTAATCATATTAAACCAATTGCAAGTCGCAGCATCCATTCTCCGAACTTCTAAAAATTTTATTTTCGGATAATATTTGTGTCACGCCCCTGGCACGAGATCACGAGTCGGGGGTCGCGGAAACCACCGTATACTCATAGGAACTCTCTCTACAAGTATATAAGGCATCTTATCACGACATCATACAACAAACAGTAGAATAAATTTAAATAATTAGCATTCAAATTCTAATTTAATTAACAAAATTAAAAGTTTTACAAAACCAATAAATTCCAAAATCTTGCATCAACTCTAAAATAAAATCTAGTCTAAATAAAGATGTTAAAATTTTGTCTATAATCGCTCTCCCATAATAAATTTTCAAATCGAGCTAATTCTTTGAATTTATAAAAACAGCAAGAACCGTATAATAAGCTAGATAGCTCAGTAAACAATGAATACTTTAGCTAAATAAATTAGGCAATAAATTAAATAATTATTTATAGAAAATAAGCACATGAAATTCATCAATTTAAAACTAAATTAAAATTTACGACATTATCGAAATATTACGCATGTCAAATTTAATTTTTCTCAAAATCCAAAATATCGTTCATAAATCAATTTCTTTCAAATCATCAAATTCAACTTGACAACTAAGAACTATGGCCATATTAATGTGCCACCGCATTACCCCCAATGGTAAAGTATCAAAGTGCCGACGTACTGTGATAGCCCGATTAAGGCTTGGTTAGCCTGACCGGCCTGACCTAAGCTTTGGCCCATCCTAAGATTCCAGAAAAAGAAAAAGAAGAAGAAGAAGAAGAATTTCAGCATGTGCCGTGCACGTGGCTGGAGGAAAGAGACTTCCGATCGTAGTCTTCTTCCTCTCCGAGAAGGTCGGACAGAATCCAACTCTAAGCCGGATTTCGGTTGTGGCCAAGCTCTATTTAGACCCATCCCGGTCCCTCTTCCACTCATTGGAGATTGCAGTTGAGATCGGAGCCCACCACTAGAGATTTTACTCATTTTCCTCTCTAAACGTTGGTCGCCCATTGCGCCGTTGCCGTGGCCAAATGCCACCGAAAATCGGGGAAAGACCTAGTCTCCTTCGAGCCACTCCTCTCCTCTTCCTTCTGGACCCTTTAAGAACCTTAATTTCGGTCGGTGATAGCCGAATTTTTGAGTGGAAAGAAAGATGCTCTGCATCCCCTATTTTTTCAGCACTTCTTTTCCTTTTTTTGGCCATCGACGTTGCCGTCTCCTAACATCGGACCACCGGTTAAGTCCCACGACCTCTCTACTCTCTTTCTCGACAGAGTCGTGACCGCCAATGAGTGGTCAACAACCAAAATCTAGGGAAAAGCTTCAGTTCCCTTGTTTTTCGACCTCTTTCTTTGGATTTTCTCGCCGGTTGTCCCCCACCTCCAACCACCGTCCTCTCCCTTCCTCCCCTGTTTTCCAAGAAAGAATAGAAGGAAGAAAGAAAGAAGAGAAGAGGAGGAGGAGAGAGAGAGGCCATCCCTCTCTTGTTTCTCTCTTATTTTCTTTTTCTTCCTTCTCTCATCTCCCTATTTCTCTCTCTAAGAAGATCTATGGATCCATGAACTGAGTCCTATCTTCCTATCCTATAGATCCGAGTTGACTCCTACAAAGGGCCTTGATCTGCCATAATGCTCGGGCAGCCAGTTAGACCGATCACCGAGCCTTTTAAGTGCCTATGAAACATAGTATTGATGAACCCTATTGAATAGCCTCGGCCTTAATCAAGTATGTGCCCCATGATTCATTGTCCGTGTTGCATAGACCTGATCTAACCGGGCCACCGTCATTCGGCCAACCATTTTGTTTTTCTTGTTATTTCAATACTAATAAAGTTATCGAATGAGAATTTATCTTACTCTTAAGATCTTTAAATAGTTTTAGCAGGTTTGGCTAGTCAAATTTGAAATTCTAAGATGAAAGATGTAAGTAACACCAACCCCTTATTAGTTTTCAAATTTTTGCTTATTTTTTGGTATTATAAAAAGACAAAAATAGGATTAAATGTTGATGATATTATATTTTCTTAAAATCAAGGATCAAGCATATAATATTATGAAACTCATGATTTATTGCAAAATAATGGCTCCATAATTATTTTATCATCGAGCACTATTTATAAACTAGGAACCTCGTATTTAAAAAATTTATATTTTGTTGTAAAAAGAATAATTTCATAATTACTCTACTGTAAAAGGTTTAATTATGGACTACAAACTCTTAAATAGTTTTTAGTAGTTTATTTATGTATGATTTAAGATAATATAATTTAGCAGTTTGTAAAACCTACACTTATACTCAATTAAATTAACGGCATTAGTGAATCCGTTTACCTCATATAAAAAGTCATAATTGCCCCAGAGTGCTGTGTAAATTATAAAAAGCCCCTAAGATTAGGGGTAAATTATACTTATATCCAATAGTTTGAAAAATATATGTTTATCCTCCTGAGGTCTGTTTTTATCCAATACTTGAACCCATAATTTATTTCTGCTACAGGAAACTAACATCAAGAGTTTTATTGCATGAGCCAGCATATCTATGCTCCAAGCCAAGCTATGGAATCACAACTGATGCACCCTCCAAAAAGAAGAGTTCTCATGCACGTCGAATTTGGATACTTTGGATGATAAGCTACCAGAGCTATTATAGCTCCATGTATAGATATAGAAATCCTCATTCACAGCGACAATGTTAAAGATCACGTATACTGTATTGGATAAGTAGAACTCAAAATCAACAAATAATACACCAGCATCCCTGATCTCAATGATATGGTGAGTGGGAAAGCAAAAACAAAATCTGATCGGGAAGAACGGATGTTGGTCGGGAAGGTTTGGTGCGATCGCTCGAAAATTGAGACAGTTGAATTTTACTAAAATAGGATGCTTGTCATCGAATATCGATTGGGAAGAAAGCTTGTTGTTGGTCACTCGTCAGAAAAGGACACTCATGGTGGAGTGGCAAAGTGGGAATGAACCCCTAGCCATTTAATCTCAAAGAGAAAAAGACTTTTAAAGACATAATACTTCGAAGAGTTCCGAGAGTCCGAAAAATAAAAGAGGAGTCTTATTTTCTTATAGAGGTAATTTTAACTTTTAACAATAAATAAACAGTTTGACTAACGTTGCCAATTTAAATGGGTATAAGTATAGATTTTTATAAACTATTAGGTGTAAGTATAATAAATATAAACATCAGAAAGATTTTTGTAAGATTATTTTGGTTATTTTCCAAAAAAATTTCTTACATGGCATTTGGGTCCCATTAAAAGTTAATGGTGTGAATAACATCCTGTTAAGTTATGAGTTGATGTATTAGATAAAAATAAACATTAGAGGGATAAGCATAGGTTTTTCATACTATTGAGTGTAAGTATAATTTATTCCTAATCTCAGAAAAAAAAATTTCATTTACTCTTTTTTTTTCGATCTCCTACTCCAACTCTTACATCTAGACTGGTTAAATGGACTTGGCTTAATTTCTTATTAGTTGGGCTGGGTATTACAATTTGAGTCGCAAATCATTGGGAAAACGTGATGAGTACGTGCACTGTTACATCATGGCATGATGGATAATGTGGCATTTGAGATATAAGAATGTAAAGATCAGTCGTAAAGTTTTACTTGACATAGCATGGATTAGCATTTTTTATGGCTTAAGGACCAATACAGGTTTTGAACCTCGGCCATGGCCTTCCAAGTTGAAGAGCATGCCATTGAAAACAGCTGAAACCAATAGCATAAATGAGCATCACAATTCATTTTTTGCACGGTATGTTATCTAACTAGCAGTGCATTACTAGTTAGATCTTCCATCTCCATCAAAATCTACCAAAACCATCCCACCTTTGGGCAGCCTCTTGAATGCCAAATGGTCCTGGCCGGCCCTCCCCAGCTAAAAACAACCACAAGCAAGCAATTGAATGTACCAAAAGCTCATTAAGTTGGTCCTAATGGCTAAGGCTAAGACCAATTAATTGGACAGACCGAATCACCATGACTTGGGACCATCCGACATTGCGAATCACTTGGTTCAAATGGAGTCCTTGCTGGTGTTTTTGATTGCATCCCTGGTAGGGTCTTTCTTAAGCCACTGACCGTCTCCGCCGGAGCTGCATTCATTCGCTACTGGAAAGTTAGTTCTACTCGACCAACAAAGACATGCATAATGCTATGCAATGGTGCGCAAGATGTACGATCGAGAGGGACGTAGTATCTAACATTCGCACCACATTATTATTTTTCACTCTCCATTAGCACCTAAAACAGTATCATCAAATGCCAGTCTTCATGAAATACCAAACAAAAGCCTAATGATAGGAACAGAAAATTTTGAGCCATAAAGAAGGTTCAATGGATCTTGACCTTTTCTTAGAATAATTGAGGCACTGCTTTTAACAACAAGATTCATGGAGGAACAAACGGAGGACACTATCCCGATCACCCATTGGTCACAAATTGAAATCAAAACGCAAGAAGCATGGATTAAACAAAGGTAACTACTCTTCTACTTAATAGAATTGGGTGGACCCCGGCTCTCCCCTTCAATCAAAAAGAAGGAAGCATTCTCCTAGGATGTGACCTTGAGAAGCCGTCAAAATTATATACTATAGCAAGAGGGGTAGTATTAAAAGTGCACCTGATAATCGCAAGCATGTCTTATGGGAGCCGGCACAGGACGAGCTCTCGCAATTTGACCAGGAACGTGTCCGGCGGCAGCCCCACGCCTTGAAGTTAAAGGACTCTCCCCACTTCTCCCAGCTCCAATTCATTAGCTTTGTAGTGCGGAAAGAGAACATTAGAACGCTTAGAACTTTCAATATCCCAGCAAGCACTTGGCGTATTATATTAGCAGTGGCCATCTTTCAGGTCTCTGCTCTTGAATTTCTTAACAGTGGTCGGTTCAAGCGATGACTTTTTTTTGTCGGAAAAAATCATAATATTGCATGCAAGATTTATGCTCGACGCTTTGCTTCCAAGGACTTTTTTTCCCCCTTTTCCTCCATTCCACGCATCATGGGCACAGGAATGATTTGTAGCTGGTTTGTTTTCTGAAAGGTCGCTGGGGAAGCACCGTTGATTGAGAAAGCTCACCATTTTTACTTGAATGTTAAGTAAATGGTGATAGCATGTAGAAATTTGCTAGAGTTCAGAGATTGTTAGGCACAATGAATTTCTACTTAGCTTGCGCAATTTAACTACAGCTTTCATTTTTGTATGTTACCATTAAAATTGAGTACTGGAAAGTTGCATCCTCTGGAAGAGCAAGTAGTATGTGCAAGTAAAACTGAGACTCGAGAATCTCTTAAAGCTAGATTCTGCTAATAATTTGCGCACCTCAATCTAAGATTTGAAATGTAATTCCACAGGCATTGGACCTTCACCTACTTTACTAGTTTGCTAATCGAAAGAGAGAGAAATGATAAGCTCACATTAATTGAAATTCGATTTTGTTTTATAAAAAAAACCACCCAAAAAAATGGCAAGAAATCTAACACAACTCCCTTTTCGAATAAGATATTGCCACCATTTGTGAGCTAAATTTCAGGTCACTTATACTTCGAGGAATCCACCAAAAATTTCTTGCACTTAAATGCACTGATCAATTAAATATGATATCCCGATAAATCACCACCACTAAAAAATTATATTTTTCGTCTTCAGCTAGTCACACGCACCATTCTTGCCAAGTGGTGTTTAATTATATGAAAAAGACTACCATCAGATACTCCCTCTACAAAGAAACGACTTCAACGCACCAAGTGAAAAATGATATCATGGAACCACCCCCATGCATCTACTAAACGTACCTCTTGAATCATTCCCATGCATAACAAGAATCAAAAAGAACTCCTTTATCAGTAACTACTTCCATTTGATTGCTTGATGGGATCACAATCATCAATAACATGGTTTCTGAATTCATCACATGCATTGCGTACACCTACTAACACAATAACACGATTCTCCATAATCCAAATGAGAAAAGAAGATTTTGTACATATTCCACAGTTCGAAAGTAGCGGCAGCTTACGGTTGAATACAGATCACAATTTGTTTGATAAGCTTTGGCATCCCAAAAAAAATAGGAATGTGAGGGGAACAGCCTCGAACTTATTTCTATAGCGGGTTAGGCATCCAACAGATCCATGCAAAGTGTGCCTTCCATGGTGAGCACCTATGCTTGGAAGACCAACAACCCAGAGGCCGAAGGCAAAATGAACCTGTCGAGCTTCAAGACCCCATCAGTAATTGAAACACAGGAATGGAGAAAATATGAACTTAGATGAGAGTTTGCCTTCTGGTTAGAGGCATGGAGATTGAGAGAGCACCCACCCAGAACCTTGGATGAAAGGCAGAAAATAGGCTACTGAGGTGGTAGCTCAGTGAAACTAAGCCATTACTTCCACCCGCATGGCCCGAGTTCGAAACGCGCAGACGTCGATTAAATTGTGAAGATCGAATGCTTCCTGATCAGACACGTAGGGTGGAAGGACTTATTGGTCAACTGATAGCTTCGGCAGTGCTAAGTGTGATGTACTCACATAGAGGGTTCATACCGATGCCCATAAGAATAACCGAGCCGGGCCCACAGATGGAAAGGGTACGAGTAAAAACGGCCGGCGTGCCCAACACACAGTCAAGTCTGCCCGCATCGAATATTCTCCCGATGGAATGGAAGCCCAGTGGGGACTGCTACGCGAGGGTGGGCTTGTCTCTTCCTCCCTCCTTCCTCTTTTCCTAAGAAAAAAAGAAGAAGAAGAAGAAGAGGAGGAGGAGGAGGAGGAGGAGAGAAGAAAAGAAAGGCGATTACACTAACATAGATGCTCATCATATTAAATCTTAGTTTCCTTGCAATCGAAAAATCATATTCCATTAATACATGCACCGAGGCAAAATGCAAGAACACCCAGGACCATCTGCCCTCTAGCACTCCAGAACAACAGAATGATTACTTATACGAAAGAGGTTGAATATGTGTCTCCTAAAGACTAGACAGTGAAACGTGCAACCAATTGCTAAGAAATTGGTCCTATGAATCTAAAAAATAGACAACATTGTGAATCAAAACAGTTGCTAATTTATTCCAACCGGGCGTATGCGTAAAGTTCTGTATCACCATGTCAATTCAAGTCACTAAACATGAAAATTCACAAAATTTTCGATGAGCAAGAGTGTAGCCAACTCCATTGGTTGTTCTGCTGTTCCTGGAAAATCTCAGTGGAGCAACGTTGATGTAAATGTTGCATGTGGCCAGAATTGGCAAGGAGAATTCGAGCATAAATTAAATCAGCAGAGCAGAATATGGGAATGATTTTAGAGATCCCCTACAACAGCAAAGCAAAGCAAAAAGTTACAACGATCAAGAATATTGAAGGGGCAAATGGAATAAAATAGTATAATCAAGATTTAAGGCCCAGCAAGGAGAGTGATTAGACCAAAGGTAGGTAGAGAGGCCAGGAAGACCTAAGATAACATAAATACATAATTGGAAAGCAGTACAGTGGATGTGCAAAAACTGACACTGATAATGCACTACCTGTAACAAGACCAAGTAATTACCAAATCAGAAGGTCTTATGCCTCACTTCATGGCCATGGTTTTTGCAATACTTTACCAAATAATCCAAAGTATTGTCAAACACTGAGAATGTGACTGGTAGATACGGGCATGGTAAATATGGCTATATGAAGAAACCAGGAATATGGGTATTACCGGCTCCCAAACAATTTGAGTTAGCAAGTAACCTCCAGAACAAATGGTAGCTTACATTCCTTCTAAAAGCAAACAAAGGATAGGTCCTCCAATAGTTGCTAGAGTTGCAACAAAATTCAATTTAATGAATTACTTCAGACAGGCTGCTTTAAGCCACATTCAAATCCTCAGTTAAAATATGTAATACTATTCAGAATTCGGAATTCCGCACAGAAATAGCTGCAAGACAATCATTAAATGGAAAAAAACCTTAAATTTGTCAAGAGCCAACAAGAGATAAACATTTTAAAAATTGATCCCACACCGTTCATTTTTTCTTCTTTGTCCAGCATGGATAGATAAGATAATTGTATACGCAAAACAACAAATCCATAGTGCAGCAAATTACATGATATAAAAGCCCTAAAACAAAAGGTCCTAGAAATTTGTCAGTTTGCTTCGGTAGAAGTAGCTGAAGGAAGATCTATGTCAAGCACACCATAAACAAATTACCTGTACCACAACCAGATAGAACAAAATCACATAGAACTGGAAATCATCTTACAATCTCTCCTGCCTGGGTGAGCGACTGCAAAACCAGTAACAAGTTGTGTAGAGCAATTAATAATAAAATACTTGGGAATAGCATACAGGATAGAAAGATGGCAATCAAAGAATGATGCTAACCTGCGGTACCTCTCATAATCGGGGCTTTCAGCTCTACCATAAGTAGGACTACCCCTTTGTTCAGGTTTGTTATATGGGCTGGGACCACGACCATAATCAGGGCTAGCCCTCTCCCTGCCTCTACCATAAGGACTGGCAGATCGCCCACGATCACTTCTCCTTTCTGGAGATCTGTTCCGACCTCTTCTATCAGGGCTGTACCCATTTCGTCTTTCATCATCATCACGAAGTGCATACTCGACTGAAATAACCCGATCCATCACCTTGCTACATATCCAATACAAAAGAGAACAGACAATCAAATCAGTGATACATAAGTTGTTTGCAAATTTCACCTTGAGAATGAAGGTTAACTGATTTGTTTAGATCAACCAAATGAAAAATGTATACTGTTCAAAGTTGATGCAAACAAAGGTGATCATCATTGACAACTCGAGCTACAGACCCAATTCTGATAATTTTTAATTGTAAAAGAATAAACATTTGCAGAGTAAGTCAAATATTTAACAGAAGGATCTATAAGCAATGGAGAAGTTGATAGATTAAGGTAGATAAATGTTCGTCCTACCATGCGCACCTGGAATACAGTATGCTTATCACAATACACCCCATAAAGATGTTAAAATTGGTGTTTGGAAGGAAAGTCCACAGGAACTACATGTAATTGTGGGCAATTGAAACAGGTGTCCATCACCACATTGGTGAATGTATTTTCGGGCATTTAGTGAAACAATCCATTAAAGCACACTATTTGTTATCAATATTAGCTGGCAATATCTGCAATTTGTTTAAGAATCTCCAATGTTGTGCTTCCTTATCTTCCCTCTGTTGTAACACAAACCCATTTTCCATAATGACTATTAGGGATAACCTCAAACTAATTAACTTTATAAAGTTGCTAGAAACAGTGATCTAAGCCCCCATTATATCCTTCAGTGGAACCAGCAGTATATAGCAAGATGCACCTCAATAGCATGGGCCATCACAAAACCTTCAAAACATGTTGTATTCGATGGACAACTTCCATGGTCTTTTAGCCTAAAAAATTTAGTTTTCTCAACAAAATATAAAGGGGCACCCCAGTGCATGAGGCTCCCGCCATTGTGGGGGGTCAGGGGAGGGACATACGTACACAACCTTACCCCCTGCATGTAAAGAGACTGTTTCAGTGTTTTAAATCCATGACCTCATGTCACAACGGAGCAACCTTATCATTGTGCTAAGCTCACCCTCTTCCTCATCAAAATATATATCCTGAAAAATCATCATTATTAACAGCTTCAAAATACAGCTGACAAGAAAAGAAACTAGAGAACTCAGGCTGTTACCATGAGCCTAAGTTGCCAAGTTCACTGTCAAGCTTCAGAGGAACCACAATCAGGATAGAAACATCAAAATGATGAACTAAGCATCTTATAGCAGTGATTTTAGAATATGGGATCCTAGGAAAAAGATAAATCTGCATATGATAGTCATCACAAGTTATGAAAAAAAGTTTGTACATGTTTGCCAACATACGACTTACAAGCTAGCAAACAATAACTGAAAAGTTGACCTCAAATATAACATGGATAAATATTAATACAAATTTAGGACTTTTGAGACTTTCAGCTTGGGCTTTTGGAATGCTAAGAATCTTCAATGTCAAAACTTGTATTCACATGAACCATTAATTGCAAAAGATTAGTGTTGATTTAATAAAGTTGTGAGAAGATGGAATTTGATAATTAAACAAAAGGAGTTCCATGAGGCAATAGGAAAAATTGCAGAAAGAAGTTACTCAGAAACAGCAGTCAAAATTTAATTATAAAAAAGAAAAAAAAATGTATTAAAGATTTGTGCAATATACAAAAAATGAACTTGCATGTAAGGGTGTGACCTCATGTTGGTAGCATCCAATGCTTTGGTGGCATCCTCCTGTGACTCAAACTGGATGAAGGCAAAGTTTCTTCTAATCCTAATATTCAAAATTTTTCCATATGGTTCAAAATGCCGCTCCAAATCTCTCATCCTGGTATTGATTGGATCAAAATTTATGACAAACAAGGTCTTTGTTGGCTTCATATTGGTTGGAGATCTTCTTGAACTGCCAGACCGCCTGCCACCACGCTCTTGCTGAAAATCCAATTTTGGGATATTCAATGAGAAATATAGAAGACAAATTGTTCGGTGTATCACTTATCCACTGACCAGCAATGCAAAGTCATGTACCTTTGTCCACTCAACACGTAGCCGTCGCCCTTGCCTACCAAATTCAATCCGGTCAAGTGCTCGAATTGCATCCTCCGCATCACGTTCATCATCCATGTAGATAAATGCGAATCCTGCAAAAGTACATGCCAAATCCAAGAATTAAATTATTAACTTAATAAGAAATCTAGGTCAATAAGCCCCTCATATAACGAAACCTTCATAAGAGAGCTGAGGCCTGTGGCTCCAATGAAATATTCAAAAGACTCTGCAAAGATATTTACATAACTTCGGCCCATCTCTATGAATGTTAGAAACTAGTGGACGAGAAAATCAAGAACAGACCTCATGTGTAGAACTAAATGATGTCATGGTATAATAATCCAAAAGTAGGTCTCTCGTGGTAGGCCATCGAACAGATTATGCGTTCTCGACCTATTCTCCAACCTGGCCGCAAGATCGGCATGGGAAACATGAGCAGATTGGGACAGTGGGCAAAGTTCATGGAAAATGAAAGGCAATGGTCTCTTGGGGAAATGTTTCCAGGTGGACAGATGCCACAGTGAATGGTGGAACAGATCAGCTCCTGGAAATACACAAGAAGATGACACTCGGGCTCAGGCAGGAAAGGTGTTGCACAGCCCATCAGCCAGGAAGAGCATGGATGCTCCAATACATTCCTGCGCCAAAGAAATTGTTGAGTGCGGGGGGCTAATCTTACAAAAAATATATAAATAATGTTCATCCTGATTCCCAATTCTCCTGTAAAACTCAATAAAAAGGTCCCGCGTGAATATGTCATGCCGTCTGGAAATGGTTGCAACATAGCAACTGAGAGCTGATGCAGTTGTAGCATGTCAACTTTGAAAAAGGGAGGACTCCTGCTTGAGAAATGGCATCAATAGTAGGGTGCACCCACATATTATTGCTCTGACATAGATTATGGTCCCTAAATTGCAATCTACTGAGGGCCATTACATAGATTGAACATAATTGATGATTTTCAGTAAATATATGCCCATTAGCATGGACAGAATTAGTTTAGTTTTACATCTGTAATGCAACTTGAACTTATTATAGTAGGATACAAGGATTTTCATTCAATTAAGAATCATATACAGGCATGCTCATATTGTAATATCTAGCATGAGATTATGCATATAAATATGGAGCTGTAACTATGTACACTACAACCAGAAAGGAAAAATAAAGAAATAGCAATATTCTCTTCATACACTTTTCCAACTGCAGGTGTTGAAGCCACTCAGGTCTGCAGCCATTTGTCAAAAGGAGAGCAATACTAAGAATTAAATCATGATTCAATATTAGCATCCAGGAATAATTCTTCAGTTTCAAATGTAACTTCCACAGAATATTCACAAATTGGCGCATTCAATCAAAAATAAACAAATGTTACAAGAACTGAAGGAAACAAATATATTAACTTGTAATACATCAGCTAACAATCCTAAGGGTCAAAAAAAACTTCTTAGAACAATGAATTGACACTTGCTTACAAATGGATAAAGACTACCTGACTTCATATCAACCCTATCAACCCTCCCGTATCTGCTGAAAAGTCGCTCAAGGTCAGATTGGCGAGCATCATACTCAAAGTTGCCACAGAAAATGGGCCTCATTTTGGTTAAATAAGTTGACAGCAAGATCTCCTTGAATCTGGAAGGAAGACAAATACAAATGATTTGGAGCAAAAAACATTAAAAGGGGAAACTAAACATGAGAAAAATTCATAAATCAGAGGACATGTTGGAGAGTCATAAATCTTTGATAAGATTGCTAAGATTCTTAATATAACCTTATAGAATGAAAAGGAAAAAAACACTGCATGGAACTTTGTGTAGATTAATGGAGAATATATTAATGTACAATGATGATGAACTGCAAGGAGCATAATAATGTGCAGCCCAAGAAACAAGTGCAGCTGTGTAAAAATGGGCCATTTCCTTCTCCCAAGTACATAAATTGGTGAAGGAACTAAAACAAAGCAAATAAAGTTCCTTCGACACTATCCGAAAGTAACAAAATGACTCATAATAAAAGCTTGCCAACTTTACAATCTACTCAACACTATCTATTAATTCAAAGTATTGTTTTTAGGTTCCATCATAGAAGAGTGAAATCAGTGAAGAAAGTCATATTGGTTGGGCCAACTAAAGTTGCGCTAAAGAGATTTCAGTCTTTTAAGTCTTCAGTCATATACAGGAAAAAATGAAATATTTTAGTGGAAAGATACTGCACAAATTATTCAAGATTATTACGTGGAGATTCTATGCTGTTTCCTGCAAATCTTATGCAAAACAGAAGGCATGTAAATAATGCAAACATGCAATCAAGGGCCCTAAGTTGTATGCTTCACATTATTCTAGGTGGGCATACGATGGATTTAAATGAAGACAAAGGCTAGCTGCAGGAATCTCACCAACCCAAGCTTAGGTCAATAATATCACCAATCATCCAGGCCCAGCTTGAGGCCATGGGTCTACCAATCCCAACCATCAACAAGGCCGCCCAGGCCAGCTACTTAAGCTGAGGCCTGAGCCTACTTCATGACCAAACTGCTGATGCATTCAACCAGAAACAACATGACTTGTGAAACTGAAAACTCTTGCAGCAGACAATTGCCATAGGATGGTGGACAAGGGACCTAATAACAATTAGGTAGAAGGCAAGGCTTAGGCGGATGCCTTGGCAGATTGTGACAAAATATTAAAATAATTAATTATTATTTATAAAGTATAAAAAAAATTAGAGTCAGAGACATATTAGAAGAAATTTAAGGGAAATCTCAACTTATAGAAGTCCTTATATTTATCTAAGAACTTACTTTAGTGTAGGATGATATTTAAGTAATAAAATTACAAACTTTCCTCAAATTGTATGATGATGTTAATTACTTATCCAAAGAAAGCATGCTTAATGGTTCACTTTTGTAGTTAAAATAAACAATCTATCATATAATAATTGCTCGCTGCAAAGTTACAAACAAATAATGGAAAGCAAAACTTTTAAGTATAACAAAAATCTTGAGCACCAATTGTTAAAGTAGGACAATTATAATACATTAGCCAACTAATAGCCTGATTCGCTTGGTTTAAAACCACATCCCCACAAAAAGTAGTCCAAACCTGGCCAATATGGACTTACTAAGCTAGGTAGGTCACTTAGGCACCATCTTGGCAGCTGGTCCACATATGGGGCCTGCTTAAGCAGTTAGGAACTATAAAGACAGCCAGTTGACCACCGAAAATCTAATCCTAGGTGACCACTTTGATGATTTAGGTGTGTGCTTTTTAAAAAACAATGGAACTCACAGTGTTGTATTATTTATTTGGGGTGGTTCCTGTACAAGGCAGGAACAATAGGGTTACAGGTAAAGCTATGACAGATCTCCCTTTGTTTCAGTCTTATGATAACTAAGGCAAAACACCACTTAATAAATTATGCATGATAAAGATAGTCAAGTATGGTGGTATGAGTAAATATTCCCCAAAAAAAGAAATGAGTATACACTTTCACATGTATTTGAGAACCTATTTAAGTAATAGTATAACATGTTTACCAAAAAAATAACAATATCCCCTACATATTATGTTCAATTTTTCAAGTACAGAAAACAATCTAAGAACTATCAATTGAAGAGGACAGAGAGGAGAAAAACATGTGGTCACCAGCATAAGAACAGACTCCTCGTGTAGACTGCCTAGACCAATACATCATACCTGCTGCATATTCAACAGCCCAGTGCATTGCAGTCGCTAGACAGCATCTGCATATAGGGTGCATATGCAGCCATGCAGGATACATTTGAAAACAGCGCCGAGAATGGGTCTAAGAATACCACGTCCTTATAGTTAGAAGGTGTTTCCTGCTTATCAACTTGTTAAGACTAGAGAAGAGTAAAGCTGTACCAGGTACCTTCCATCAAGGATTTAATGTTCATCAAAATTTATGAATGATAATTGGACGCCTGTCACATAACTGATTTTCTAGGATCTCAAATGCCAACAGTTTCCACACAAACATTCGAACATGGACGAGCCATGGTCCTTTGTTCCTTTAGGACAAAATTTATCAGATTAACACATCAACAGCCAATCTTTTAGTTTGCTAAGCATAAACTTTTACCCGATTCCTTTAGTTAACTAGAGTAGGACACATCAAGTCAATATTTACCTAGAAGTATCTAGTTCATAGATGTTTCAAAAAAAGAAAAAACAATGGAACTATTGAACAACAAATGAGTAACTGAAGAAGTACAAACACACATCATTTAATAATACTGGCGAATGTTCACATGCATGCGTACATGGTGATCCAAACAAAAATTTTAAAAAATTTCATCATTTTGTGAAGAATTTTTTGAGTAAAGAATTTAACTGCCTTTAACTTGTTGAAATTAGTAAAACGAATAATAAAGTAAAAAGGAGTAGCCATTTCTTTTATTCATTATCATTTTCCTTCCTTTTTCTCTATGACAACAGAGATGGCCAAAGTAAAACAGCCTCTTGCAAAGGGCGTCTCATGCAGACAACCAATACATCGCAAGCCAGAATTTTTTCCCAAGTCCTGAGGACAATTTCCTTTCCAAATCATATTTGTTTCATTAACCCTCCCAGAATTGGCTGCTAAATCAGCTCCTTGATAAGTTTCCTCATAAATATTCCTAGATATAACCTTCTCAAAATGCAATCAATATCTACTATAATCTTCAATTATTGATGATATGTACCAGAGCTCCTGTTGACTGAACTTGGCAAACAGACGAGAGATTGGCAGTTACTCTTGATGAGGCGCAATCGCTTGTGCCATCCTCAATGCTTTCTAACTGTGCATATTTTAGCAACAATCTACACTCCTTGGTTCGAAAAGCATAGGTGCTGACAAATAGTGGTTAGCCTTTTTGGTCTCTAGACTCTCTACAAACAAACCAGTACTCATATGGTCTCTCAATGATGACTTGGGTTGACAGTCTGTGGACATCTAAACAAAAAATTTTCTTAGTATTCATCATGAATAAGAAGTTAAAACTAAAAAAGGGAAAACAGACAAAAAATAACAATGTGTCTTCTACTAAATCGATAAAATTTGAAGGTTGATTACTAATCATGGTCTGAAGGCCAAAGCTTTGATCACTTGGCTAACAGCAAGATTCTTTATTTACTAATTATTTTAGTTAGGCTATCGCAAGACTGCTCAACACAACACATCCTTGCCAGAAGACCAAGCAGCTGGCATGGTGAGCCCCAATGGGATCAACGGACTGAGAGATTGCACCTAAGTGACACTATGTGGCTCATGATATTGCACAAAAAGCATACTCAGTTGTATTCTACCACCACCACATTTGCTCCAACACAGGCCCACTAACCACAACAAAGTTTATTAAAATATTCGGATCATTCCCATTGAAGAAGGAAACTTTTCAACTTTGATGAGTTGTAAGTCAATATTGGGTTGAATTGGCATAGACCATGAGAACATAACATACAAATGACTCAACCATGCAAAGAACATTTGCTATATGACATGCAATAACACCATCATTGGGATGGACATTAGAAGTAACAACTTTGCAAAAAACCTTATTATCGCTTTTGCAAGAGCTTTTTTCTCAAAAAAAAAAAAAAAAGTAACAATGAGATAACCACAACACAGTTCCTTGAAAGATAGTGAAACTTCAAGCTGAGAACTATTTTGGAAAATTGGGAAATCATGATACAAGCTGTTTCTACCATACAATTTAGCTATGTCATATTTGGATTAAATAACCCAGCATCCTTTGTTAGGAACAAAAAATTAAAAAAAAAAAAATCCCATGGATTCTTTCAGTTTAGATAAGTTGAGTTCCTATTAACAACATCAAGCTTGGGCATCATGAGATCTTCAACCATCAATTATCTAATAGAAGCTGGAGACAAAGCATTCTTATTACTCAAGCAAAAGATAAAGAGAACAACACAAAGTAGACTGAAAACTATGGATCGATATAATTCCAAGGAAAGAGAGATCACTGTTTGTTCATTGCTTCAGCTAAGGATCTGTTAGATCCTTTTCCCCTCCATGTAATATAAGGTTTGACTATAGCTGGACTTATCCCTTGCCACTGCCCATTTCCATCATCAGCCCAAGGAGATCAATTTCTCCAATCCACTAAGCCAGAAGGTAGCCTTGTCCTAAGCCCAGCCGGCTCCTTTTCTCTTATTTGCCAAGTTTAATATTCTTCAGAGAAGAGTGAAGCATGAAGAACAGGGTGGGATGGGAAAAATGATAGATGGGCGACTACTCATTAAGGTTTGAATATGTGTTTGCCACGAAGCACTCTATGGCAAATGAGGGAATATTATGATATAATTGGGACATATAGCTTGAGTAGTTATAATGGCTAAGATTAATTTCATAAGATTATAAGGTCCACTATCTCTGGACAGAAACTTATTATAATATAGATATACAACAGCTAACTTTTAAAGCTAGGCACACAACATATATTATATGGAAGAGTCCCATAATCCCAACAACTTTTGTTTTTTTAGCACTATATATTGCGCTCCCAAAATCTGATTACGGGCAAAAAAATGTCATCAAGGGAAGGCAAGCAGAAAACTTCAAGAAGTAGCAGCAAATAAAAATTGCTAGTTATTAATTATTGAGACGAAGGCAAAACTGCAATTGTTCACCTCCAACATCTTTTAACATAGGCAATAGCTTCTACCCTTTTTTAGCCTCAACATAAATGCTCCAGATTTTCCTATTAAATAGTCAAAAAATGAAGGAGAGAGCCAATTGGCAAGATGTCCATGTTGTTGTTCCAATAACAAAACTTTACTAATATCTAACAGCTTAATAGCTGAAATATTTGCAGCTGCCCTGATATCTTGCTCTTGCCCCTGCCCACACACCCTCATACATTCAACTCCATCTGTAGAATAAATGCTCTACGCTGAAAAACTGTTTTTATCAAAATCAAACTTAGTTTAGTAGAGATGTACCACTAATATTATATCATTCTTTTGAATATCTATAATATATTCCTTTCTTTAATATGAAATGACCAAATTAGCTTACTTTTATTTATTCATAATATGTAGTTCCTAGGAACTTATATACCTTAAATTCTTAGCAACATTTTTTTAGCATTTCAATTTTTGCTTCCAATTCAGGTAACAAAACCATGCTGCCCTCCACATTTTATAGTTTAATGCACACCAAAAGCAATGCTCCCTCAAATCTATTATCCAGTCAACCACATAACATCGATTAGAATAATTGAGGTGGCCCATAATTCCAAAATATAAATGATCAATCAGGAGTTATTGTTTTATTCAGCGATATGAAATATATCTTCTCAAAATTTCTATAGGTTAACATGGAAAAAAGTAATAATATTTAACCCTATAACTATCAATTGAACTTACAGGCCCAGACCAATCACAGGCTCTTCTTGGACCCCGGATGAAGCTAGAAAAATGTTAGGGCATGGGACAAAAGAAAAACCTATGACAAATTTTACATCAGTAATAGGTCTCATAGAAACATAATCAACCAAAAGACACTATTCAGTATGGCATGAGTGCAGATCCAACACTATTGAAAACGATATTCTTACCTTGTATGTATGCATAGTGTGGACTTAACAATGGATGGCTAGGGAACAGCATGAAATGGAAACCCTTGAGAAATTTTACTTCAGTCCTAGGTTTGGTAGAAGGTAACCAACCATATGGCACAATTCTGAAGGGCAATAGTGTGGATTCAAGCCCATTTATGACAACATTATCATCCTGTGTATGCATGCACATTAGCATGCATGTACATATGTTGCACTCAAGTTCACAATGATACAATTTGGTGGGATACAAGTGTAAGACATGCCAACCCAACTCAACAATAAATCAGCATAGTTACCCTATATATACTTCTACATATTCTGATACAACTTATTGGGATTTTCTAGAGTAATGTCAAAGTAGATGCCATATAACAGATAAGGTATTAATAAGATATAAATTATACATAAGGGTTCAGTCCAAAGCCTCTACTGAATACCCTTATCTAGGTCTAAATTCCCTGCAGCTCTTCACACCAGCAAGCTACCTCCCAACACCAAGCCATCTCTCATTGTGCAGACCCACTTTCACTATTGTCATGAACACCAGCCTAAGAACCTGAATAGGCTTCCCCGGCTAGATTAGAGTAATAGCATAGCCCATTTGAGACATCAATCCTACCTTTTTTGCACTTCTTTTTTTATCCTCAGCAGCATGGGAGGTTTGGGGGTTGTGCAAGTCAATTCCAGGCAGCAGTGAGAACACAATCAACGGGCAGAAAAGAATCCATCAACATAGCAATTCTGCCTAGATCGCAGCCTGGGGCAGATCACCTGAACTCACCTAGGTTTTTCATAATATTACCTACTTTGGAACAGAATCCAATCCAAACCTGAGAAGCGTCCAGTATGTACTTGTATTCTTACACCTGGACCCGATCCATTGACACTATGTATTGTAAGGTCTTACTAACCCAAACTTAAACCAGACCTAAATAATAGGCAGATGCAAAACCAGGTGTTAGTACCAGATTTTAGATAGCCAAGACTGGTGAAATGCAATACCACCTCCAACCTGACCCTTACCAAGGCCTATAACATATATAATTCTAGGATGAGGTTCCTTCTTCTCAAGAACAGATTAATTAATCTCAAGTTTGGCAAGCAATAAAGTTATACTAACCCCTGGCTTGTACATACACTCAAACCTCCATGACTGGATCTCATGTGAGATCTGCCAATAAATCAAGGGCCAACAAGGAAACCAGTCAAGTTCATGGGGCAAGGGGCAGCTAGCCTTGCCCCTATCCTTGGATAAACATATGCATCTGGACGATAGGTTCCAAAAATCCCTAGGTTCAAGAAATTCCACCTCTATAATTTCTATAAAAATTATATCAAGTATCCAGCATCACTAAAAGGAGAAAAAGGTATCCTACATCATTATGAACATGAAGCACGAGGAATTAAGGTTCCCTCGTCTTAGGAGGAAAAAAAATAATATTGAATGGGTTACCTGCGAGGCTAACACTCAAGCTGAACTCATGTTCAGTCGCACCCATCAATAAATCGAAAAATCCAACGGTAAAATACAACCTATGACAAGAGATTGAGACATCAGACATACAACGTCGGATTTTAAGCAGACTCCTGCAGGCACGCAGAGATTTTAACACATAATGAAGTAAAGCATTCAATCCCTGGCTATCTTGCAAAATAAACAAAACAACATCAAATATGCAACAAAACATATCTAGTGCCCTATTCTGTATTAAACGGAAGATCTCATCCAAATCCAATCACCAACAGACATCTCAAAAAAAAAAAAATCCTACATTAAAGAATTCAGTGAAGACCGAACAACAAAGAAGATAAAAATATCTAGATAAACTAACAGATCCAAACAGATCCATACCATACTCCTGAAAGAAACGAATCTTAGATCAAGCAAAGAAAAAAATTCCCGAGCCATTTCAAAAAGAACCAAAATGTTATCAGAATTTTTCAACAAGAGAACCAATTACCGATCGAAAGCAGCAAAAATTTAATAACGAGGGATCAAGTCACAGAGATCAAGAATCCGCGAGAGGGATTCGATCGGATCTCTCACCTTATGACCGGTGAGAGAAGAACCGAGGAAGAAACCCTAGAACCCGATGCGCCGGAAGACGAGAGAACAAGGACGGGACGGGCTTGTCCGAGGACACTCGGCTTGTTTAAAGATATCTCTATAACCAATTATGATGTGACACGTAGGTAGATCACGGTTTTAGCGTGAGAGCTCGGGTCGCATGGGAAGCAGATAAGCCATTGTCTTCGGCGACAACGAAAATTGAAAGGGACCAAGACTAGCCTTGAAAGTTGAAAATGAGACATGCCCAAGTTGACTTTGGCTGGAAATGGCTACGGTTGGATCTGGGTTTGATGCAGGCCACCTCCAATCCATAGACCATCTACCTATTCCCCCACACACCCATGTAAATTCAAGGATACTACTTGTACATGGGATAAGATTTTTTTCTCCATTTTCTAATTATTCTTAAAATACAATATAACAATATAACAATTAATAATAAATAAAATAATATAAAAATAAATTTTTATTTTATATTAAACATTGAATTTTAATGATTTCTGATAAAAATTTGTATTATTAATACCGGTATTTACATGACGAACGAAAAACTCTGCATATAAGCTAAGTTTCTACATAAAAGCACCCATCATTAATATGGCGAATGAAGAGCCTAATATAAGTTTTTTTTTCACCAAAAAAAAGAGCCTAATATAAGTTGAGCATCCATTTTAGATATATATATATATATATAAAAAATTGAGTAGGTTAGAATCAAGTTACCTAGTGTAACTCTTATGGAGTCATACTTTTTTTTTGAATTTAATAATTAGCGTCCCATGGCAATGATATAAGCCACTATATCTAAAGTACTTACACACAAAAATTCATATTTTTTGCAGACTCTTAGCCTGTGCATCAAACGATCAATTTTTTCATATTTTTTAAACTGTCCAAAACTAGGGATCACTAAAGTACATAATTTTTTAGCATATAAGTAGTTTAGAAGTAGCAGAGCACATCCAACAGTTTAGATCATCGATGTAAGACCTCGATCATCCATTTTTTTTCTACAAAAAAGTGTAACTCTATTAAAGTTACACCAAGTGTAACTTAAACCCAACCCTAATAGATTCAATAAATAAGCTATCTTACACAAAAAAAAATATTCATGAGATTACATAAATGCGGATAACTTTATCAAAAATTTTCTTAGAGGAGAATGGTTTTAATGAGTTCATCTGTTTGGAAATTGAATGGTGCAATGACAAATTATATTTTAAAATTACATTATTGTAAAAGGTTTGTGATGTCAAGAGTTATAATACAATACCTCTAATTAGAAATCGAGATCATTAATTATGTAATTTTAAGCTTACTTGGCTATTGTCATTGTTGAAAGGATCAATATTTAATAATTGCTACACAACAATATGTGATCACTAAGAAACATCAATCCTTCCAATGTCTTTTATACCAAATTAGTACTCATGTCAAGAAATTGGTTGTAGTTATGTGCCGGCCATCCCATTCATTTTATCTTATTAGGTAATATTGCATTTTTGTTTCAAAGCCATGTATTTTTTTTGCATGTATATTTTTATAAATATTCAAAATTATGTGTACCCTCATAAGTTCACTATTTATATGTATATCCTTACAAATTACTTCTTGTTACATATTTACCCTTGATGTCATAGTGAACTCAACTACGTTAGTTTAACTAGTATTTTTTATTTATTTATTTATACTTGTATACCTTTATAAATATCTAAAATTGCATATATACCCATGTAAATTTACTATCTACATATATGTGCTTATATTTCTCACACATCTACCCTTATTTTGATTTTAAATAGCTCATTTTTCTTGGTGTTAGGTAGCGTATGGACCGTAGAACAAGCATACTAAAAGAAATAATTTATAAAAGTAGACACGTAGACAGTAAATTTTGTGAAAGTATACATGTAATTTCCGATATCTATAAGGGTTATTGCTGATGATCACAAAATCTTGAAGTATAATTACTAATGTTTGTGTTGCAAGAAGAAAGATATTTATTTTGCAAGGAACATAACAAGTTGGAAGAATAGAAGAAGATCTCAAAAGCTCTCAAAAAGTTGAAAGAAAGCTATATTTTATTGGCCCAAGTTTCAAGTTCAAAGGATTCAAGTTGGAGGAGCAAATTCAAAGAAATATTCAAAAGAATAGTCCTCGAGTCGACTCCTGGAAGTTCAGAGTCGACTCTCGCACTCTGGAGTTTCAAGAAACAGTGCTCGAGTCGACTCCGGAACTCTGCGAGTCGACTCCGACTGAGAACAGACAAAAAAAGAGAGAGTTGATTTTCAGCGCTACAGTGCTCGAGTCGACTCCAGCTACAGTCGAGTCGACTCCCAGCTACAATGCCGGCAGACTCCTATTCACGAGTCGACTCCTACTTCAGCCGAATCGACTCATGCTTCAGCTGAGTCGACTCGAGCACGCTGGGAAGCATAACGGCTAGTTTTTTCTCAACTCCAACGACTCTATTTTTGTCTCTAGCGGCTAGATCTTTGTTTCCACGCCATCCAAATTATAAAATCAAGGAGAGAGCTAGAGGAGAAGTTAAGAAAGTGGGAGAGAACACATAGGAAAGATTTTTCAAAGAGATTTCAAGAGAAACCTCCCAAAAGTACAAAAGGGCCATTCAAAGCAAAAGAGAAAGAAGAAGAGCATCCGAGTGAATCCCAAGACTTCCTCTCCAACTGTGTGCTGCCTCAGTGATCCTCTACCTCGTGCGAAATCAGAAGAGGGTCAAATAAAGAAGAAGCTGAGTTCCATCATTTGCAAAACTTGGTTGAGGGCTTCTTTTCTTTACTCTATTTGTTTACATTGTTATATCTGCTTGTTTAAGAAGCTTGTATTTGTTTTAAACTCTTGTTCTAATATCTTGTAACTTGATTCAATCAAGGGATTAAGATTTGTTAGTGAGCCAAAGGAAAAACCAACGGTGTAAGGTTGTAGTTGGTGAACCGGAAAAAACCAACTGGGTTTGATTGTGAACCCGAAAAAAAAATCGAGTGGTTCTAGTCGGTGAGCCTATGAAAACTGACCGAGTTCGTTGTGATCTCATGAAAACAGCAAGTTAGGTTGGGAGCTTGTAAAACAACCGGCTGTAATCTGAGGGATTATAGTAAAATTTCCAAGAGATCTTGGGGAGTGGATGTAGGTGCTGGGGTGCACCGAACCACTATACGTTTGTTGATGCTTTCTTTTATTGTTTAATTTTCTTACTTACTTACTTAGATAAATATTTAATTGAATTGCTTAACTCTTATCCACGCATCCTTTAGTTGCAAGTATATTCAAATTGTTTAATCAAGTTTCATTTAATAAAACTGCATTAAGATTCATTGTATTGAAATGCTTGCTTGGAAAAATCTAGACTAATTGTTTATTGAGTCCGCTGTTTAATAGTTTTAATCTTGATCAGATTAGAATCAAACTGTTGCTAAGTTTAAATTCCACTGTGCATCTATACAACTTAGCTTAATTAATTGAAAAGTTTAGAAGTAGTTGAAAAGTTTTAAAAGACCCAATTCACCCCCCCCCCCCCCTCTTGAGTTGTATCTACTGGACAACAAGTGGTATCAGAGCAGATGCTCTAAGGTTAATTGTTGATCTCACGATCAAGAGCCAAAGATCATGACAACTCAAGTAGATAGTTTTCTATAAGAGGGACAATTAATTGATAAACCTTCACTATTTAATGGCATAAACTATATACATTGGAAAGCACGCATGCGCATTTTCATTCAAGCACATGATTATGATTTATGGAGTATCATGGTCAAAGGTCCACACACAAATACTAATTATGATAAGAAATGGCTCAACAAAATTCAAAAGCCATGAATATACTATATTGTGCATTAGATGATAATGAACTTAATAGCATATCTTTTTGCATAACTGCTAAAAAAATCTGGAATATGCTTGAAGTTAAATATGAATGCACTCATATTTTTAGTGAATCTGAACTAGCTCTGAAGAAGAAAAACAACAAACTGAAATTGAAAATTCTTGCTTTGTGGAACATGAAGATGAGGTATGTACTAGAACACAAAGTAATTTCTCATTCAAAGATGAAGTACATGCCGAAACTCAATCTGATTTTACATTTGATAAACTTCATGATGGCTTTTCTGATTTGTATTTAGAATATAAGAAACTTATTTGTAAGAACAAGAACTTGAAAAATGAAAATCAAATCCTAATAGATGAAAAACTGAAAGTAACTAATAAAACTGAAATCTTAATTGAGGAAAATAAAGAACTAAATCAGAAAAGCCAACTTCTCAGTGAAAGCCATGATAAACTTAAGAAAAGCAATGAATTACTTTCAGAAGATAACAGAAGATTAACTAAAGAAGTTGACAAATTAAAACCTATTGTTGAAAGATTTACTTTGAGCTCTAAAAAGTTGAACCTAATGATAAATAATCAAAGAGCTGAATTTGATAAAGTTGGATTGGGATATCAACCTTGGTACACCCAAAAATCTTTCAAGAATATGTTTGTTAAAACAGTTTCTAATTACTTTAAAATAGATTCTTATAATGATGATAAATAGGAACAAAAGCTATGCAATCTTCTGTTGTTCCTAGATCTGTACATTACAAATTTGATGAACCTAAAAGGCAAAAACAGAAAACTGAAGGTTTATCTACTAATCATATTAAATTTATGTTTGTTAAATTTAATAAGAGGATGCAGAAATACACTCCTTGTAATTCTAAAATCTGCAAGCCTATGGACAAAATAGCTATTAAGAAAATATGGGTTCTAAAAGGAACAATAATAGCTAACTTGCAAAGACCCAAAAGAGCTTAGGTTCCTAAGTTGAAAATCTGAATATTTTCTGCAGGTGTGTCTAGCACTCAAGGCTCCAACAAAAGATGTTAATTTGGACATTGGGTGCTCTAGACATATATTAAAGAATGAAACTTAAAATATACTTAAGAAAAGTAATTGAAATGAAAAGAATAATGGAATTAGTAATCCTTGCATCTCATCATTCTCTTTGCCTTAGTATATGATTAAAACATGAATTGCAGGTATTAATCAATTTTGTGATATAGGTAATATTTTTAAAAATATAATCAAATCACTTCATTTTATAGTATGCTTTACTTACTGTTGGATAAGTTGCTAAATGATTAATCAATTTATTAAGAATAACTCTATGAATTCTCTATATGTTTGATTGAGAGTTTTTATCCATGGCATTATCTTTTATTGGTCATAGATATGAGAATGTATACTTGGTATGTTTTTGAATATATGCACTATGAATATCAAGACTAAAAAAATCACTTTTGGCATATAAAATCAACTCATGCTAGTTTGTACATAATCTCAAAAAATCTTGTCGTTGGTTTACTTAGATTAATTTCTGTAAGGTCAAAGTTTGCTATGCATGTCATCTAGGGAAACAAACTAGAATCACTTCTAAATCTGAAAAACATTGTTTCCACCTCATAGTTCTTGAAAATTCTCCACAAGAACTTATTTGGATCTCTAGAATTGTGAACCTAGGAGATAAGTTTCTTGATTTTGTAATTGTGGATGATTTCTCATAGCTAACGTTGGTTTTGTTTTTGGCACTTAAATTGAAATATTTTCTGCATTGGCACAAACTCACAAAAAGAATTCAAATGAAAAAGATTTGCAAACTATGAAAATAAAAAAGTATCGTGGCATAGTTTTGAAAACCAATTTTTTGTTAAGTTTTGCACAGAAAATAATATTGAATACAATTGTTTCTGCACCAAGAACACCATAAGAAAATAGGGTTAATAGAATCCTTGAAGAAATAAAAAAGACAATGTTATATGATAGTCATCTACTTAAATGATCTTTGTTAAAAGCTATCATCATTGCTTGTCATACATATGGTTTCTATTAGATCTATTTTTGATGAAAACTTCTTTTGATCTTCTAAAAAATAGAAAATGAACTATTGCATATCTTTCATATTTTTCAGTCGTACATGTTATGCTTAATATATTCTTATGAAAATAATGTCAAATCTGATAAAGATATTCCTATCTTTGGATATCATTCATCAAGCAATGCATATAGAATATTCAATGAAAAGATCCTAGTTGTAGAAATATCAATTCATTTTATTCTTTATGAGACTATTGATCTTTCATCAAGATACTAAAATCAAATTATTTATGTATATGGTTAATCTTTTTGCTTACATATAACAATCTGAAACTAAAATACCTTAAGAAGAATGAACAAGATTATAATTGGTCAAGTTAAACTAAATCATTTTTGAAAGAGATAAAATTTGAAATCTTGCCAATAAAATATGAAAACTTGTTAATAATTAGACCCAAATTGAGTTTTTCAGAAATGCACTTAATGAAGAAAAATTGATGACTACTAAAAGATTCAATCAAGAAAAGATGAAATAGATCTTGATGAAATTCTTGCATGATTAGAAGTAAAGATCACCATTATCATTTGCTTGCTTTATGAGCTTTATATTTTATAAAATGAATGAGTAAAAAGCACTCCTATGTGGTTATTTCATTAAAGAAGATCTATGTAAAATAACCACCTTATTTGAAAACACTCATTATAAATATGATAAAGCAATATGTGATTTGGAACAAGCACCAAAAGTATGATATAAAAGCTTGAGTAACTTTTTGATAGAAAGTAATAGTGATAAAACTATGCATCAAAAAGAAGAATTTGTGATATCTTATTTGCTTAAAGTATACATTGATGACATCATTTTTGGTTCTACTAATGAAGATTTATATGAAGATTTTACTAAGCGCATGCAAGGTGGGTTTGAAATATGTATGATGAATGAATTAACATTTTCTCTCGAACTTTAAATTAAGACAAACAAGAAAGGAGATCTTCATTGACCAAAGTTAATCCACAAGAAAACTTTTATAGAAGATTGGCATGAATAAGGTATGTCTATGACCCCATCTTGTAGAATTTGAAAAGTATGAGCAAGGTAGATCTATTGTTTTAAAGCTGTATTGAAGCATGATAGAATAATTATTTTATCATACAGCTAGTAGACCAGATTGTATGCTCATTATGTGCCCTTGTGCAAGACTTCAATCTAGCTCTAATGAATCATATTTTATTGATAACAAATGAATCATAATCTGAATTTTGATAGAAACAACTGTTTAAGATAATTTGATTAAAACTTAGCTAGCATGTCTTATTGATAATTATCTTAAGCAAATAGAATCTAAGCTAAATTGATTTTGAAAACAAGAAATTGACTTGACGTTGATGAATCTTCCTATTGCCTCACATGCTTGTCCTTGAACCATTTTGGTTAATAAAACTATCTCTTTAGTTCAAGTGACATGTGATTGCTTATATTTAGGCAATCTCTTGAGTAAAGTAACTCAACATTCAATTATTGTCATATCTTATGTTGAGTCATTTAGTTAAGAAATATGTTGTATGAATGTTTTGTATCTTGAAGAAACTAATTACTTTTTCTTCAAGAAAGAAAAAGATTTTGTTAATAATGCACGATCCTTAAGCAAGAAAATGAGAGATTTCAACTTGAAGAACACCTCCACATAAGATACAATAAACATTCACATGCAAACAAGAATGGGGACCTTCTTCAGCCAAAAGTTTACACATAAGAAATCTAGTAGGTATTTGACTGGAAGAATGCAGAATGAATCGGTAATTTTAGATACCTCTCTCATAAATTAGCTAAGCAAAGTCAATAACTTAAATCTTATTATGACATGATTAAAGTCTTTAATTATTAATCTCTTGATATCATGTCTATATATGTATTGATTGACTTATGTTTTTAGAAATTGTTTAATGGTTTGCCCAAACTAAATTATATCTTTGCCTATGTCATAACCATGAAATATACAAGTTTATGCTTAAAATTTTGATTTAAAATAACTTGTGAGAAGCTATGAATCCTTGAGCATAATGAAAATATTGTTTGCATGATATACATCTATATGATACATAAGATTATTTCTTTATTCTGCTCTTTCATGTAAATTACTTGAGAATAACAAAAAGAGGAGATAAAGAAAAGAAAATGAACATTATTCAAGCAAAGTAAAATCTAAGTAAACGCAAATACTCCAATCTTAAGGAAAAGCAAAATAAGCATAATATATTCGGCACATTTGTGAGACTTGTGTGAGCATTCTTTTGGAAGGGATAAAATCCGTAATTAAATACACTTAAACAGGGAAAGTTTGAAGTGAATATTTTAACCTTTCTATATTGCTCATCATAGGGATGGTGCCAATGGGGAGGCTAGTGGTAGTACTCGGCACTATTTGACCTAACTATTCGGTGTAGGGTATATTAGGGACGGCACAAGAGGAAGGCTAGTGGTAGTACCTCGTGCCCCTTCCAACTCCACCGGATAGGGAGCAAATAGAGTATAGAGCATAAGAAAGTAAAAAAAAATGAAAAAAAAATCAAAATGTTCATTAATTGGTTAAGAAAAGAAATTTAAAAAATGATGAGAAAATGAATGACAAAGTAAATGAAAGTATATAAGAAGAATCAAGTCAAGTTTTAATCACTTGAAAACACACCTTAAGGATGAAATCAGTGTAAGATTATATAAGAGAAGTTTATTTGAAAAGAATTGATTTTGATCCTTGACATGCTTGTTCTTAATATTTTAATACATGACTTAACACATAATATATTTTGTATGTGGCATGATGTTTTGAATTATGGGTTCTCAATATTTTGTAATGCTCCATGCTTGGATAATTTGATTGAATGTTTGAAATACTGCATAAATTTTTTTTTTAGTATTATTAAAAAGAAATTTCAGATTTATCGTTCACGATCGTCTTTGAAATCTGAAAGTTGAATAAATTTGTAAAAAGGAGAAGAGAAGAATATCTCTATTTAGGCAAAATGAATTGATTTTGTTTTATCTTTCAACTTGCCTAACTTTGGTATATAATATTCTAATTCATACTAAAACTCAACATTAAATACAAAGATTCTGAATATGCTCTAATATGTTTGAAATATGTGTTTTCAATCGTAATGAATTAAGTGAGCTACAATGTGGAAGATACATATCTCATATTATAACTTTGAAAGCCTTCTTAAAAATTTTTATGAAGCTCAGAATCCGATTTTGTATAAAAGCTTAAACTTAATTTAAAAATACTTATATCGTTACATCTTTGTAACCTTAGTTATATACTTCAATGATCGGAATATTCAGGAGAATAACTCAATATGATTCCTAAATAAAAATCTTAACTTAAGAAAAATAGAATTAATTTTGATGCCTTGGTTGATTGCTCCGATATGCATCTGAAACATATCATTTCTTATCTTTAAAGTGTACTAAAATTGATTTAAATGATGCATTTTTCAATGATCTTGATTGCGAACAAATGTTTCTAAATATATAACTTTATTTTGATATTAAAAAGATTCATTGTATTTCATGTATACATTGCTGTGAATCTATGAGTAAGAAATTAAATTCTATAAATATTCACCTGAATGATCTTGTATATCCCTTTCTACATGATTGTTGCTTCCATCACTAAAAGAAAAAGCTATTTTTAAAAGAGTGAATCATCTTAAAGCTAGAAATATTTCAGCTCACTCAAATGACTCTTAAAAGAAAGAAAATGTAATTGCTTTTAAAAACAATTAAGCTTCAAATGAATTATTTTCTGATTAATATTTCAGTATATTTTCTCAAAGATTAAGAGGAAGCATAACTTATTCTTGAAAGATGAAAAAGAGTGATTGCTATAAATTTTGAAAAACTCTAGATCACTTTACATTCTTGATATCATAGAATTTTGATTTTATTCATGCTTATCATTAAAATCTGAAATTCAACAAAAAGAAAAGAATGATTAAAGAAGAATGTATCTTTTGATGGGGAGCTTTAGATATATCAATCTCTCTAGATTTTGCATCTTATTCAAAAGTCACCATCATATCATGCATACCTTAAATATTTTATGAATTGATTTTGATGAGCCTCCTTGTGTTGCCATTACTTGTCTTAGTTATATATAGCCTATACTTTGAGTTTAATTCTCTAGAGTGTTCATTATCTTAAATGAATATAATTTGATACTTACAAATGTGCTCTCAATGGGTTAAGTTGAAAATATGATGAAATTTGTAGAAAACATATTTTCAAGATTAACAATTTGAATGTTTTATTGAAAATTATCTTCAAATTCTAAACTCTTAAATGCAATGCTCAATTAAAGGGGAGAAAGAAAATTTCAGGGGGAGAGATCATATGGAACTTAATCGCATAAATTCATAACTAAAGGAGAGAGAAAGAATACTAAATGAGAAGTGATCCTAATACTCTCCAATATGTATCATCTGAAATTTCAATCTGAAAATCTTTATGATACACCTTGAGGCTTACTATTTGGTTAATATATTTTATCCATCAATCATGAACCAAATTGCAATTCAAACAGTTGATCTTAAGAGCCTCTAGTTTAATGGAAAAGGGGGAGAATAATGTGTTGAGTTTCCTTGAGTATCTCTTGTGAACACAATTTAAAAATAGCTGCTACATATGATAGATCTATAGATTTTAAAACGCACCTAATCGGCAAATCAGCTATTCTGAAAATTATTTGAATACGAATTCCATCTGTCTTTATTAGAAAATATATTTTGGAATTCACTAATGAGTTCTTATTGGCTTGCTCTTTAAAACTTCAATTTTGTGCCAATTCATTTTTATATGTATCAAAATGTGCTTTTTTTTAAAGGAATAAAAGAAAGCCTTTAAAAGAGCTTTAAAATAACTTTCAAAGCTTTGAATTTTATGTATGCTCTAAGATATATCATAAATTGCATGAATTCATATTTTGGTATTTATGACTGAATGCTTTTATTATCATATAAGAACTTTGAAGTCATTAAGAATTAATGATCCAACATGATGTTATATTTTTTTTAAGTTTTGATCTTACACTCTGAAAATTAATTAAATTGCTCTCATGTTGCTAAATACTTAATATATTGGGCAAAAGAACTTAAATGAACAAGCTTTCATACTTGTTATTAAAGATCTTTCAAAAAAAGGGGTTAGATTTCCATTCGTGCATTCTTTGAATATTAGTCTTGATACTCCTTGAATTAACTTAAAAAAGGTTCCACCTATACTTGATTTGAAAACTATCTTTGTGGTATCATTTGTTGCTTTGTGCTTAATGTTTCATTACTTTGCAACCTTTTTGATGCTGTCAAAAAAGGGGAAAAATATTTGAGTATGAGTATATGCTCATAATGCTTTATGTTTTGAATTGAATACAAATCAGCTTAGATTGAAATATGTTGATTGTGTTAAGTTGATTAAATCTAAAATATTATTATGAAGTATGTTTTAAATATGCATGTTTTCTACTTCATGCAACTTAGGTATGCATTAGTTCTAGAACACAATCTATTTTATATTGTATATACTCCAAGTTTTGTCATCATTAAAAAGGGGGAGATTGCTGACCCAAAAATTGATTTTGATGATCACAAAACCTTGAAGTATAATTACTAATGTTTGTGTTGCAAGAAGAAAGATATTTATTTTGCAAGGAACATAACAAGTTGGAAGAATAGAAGAAGACCTCAAAAGCTCTCAAAAAGTTGAAAGAAAGCTATATTTTATTGGCCCAAGTTTCAGTTCAAAGGATTCAAGTTGGAGTAGCAAATTCAAAGAAAGATTCAAAAGAATAGTCCTCAAGTCGATTCCTGGAAGTTCAGAGTCGACTCTGGCACTCTGGAGTTTCAAGGAACAGTGCTCGAGTCGACTCCGGGACTCTGCGAGTCGACTCCGACTGAGAACAGACAAAAATACAGAGAGTTGATTTTTAGTGCTACAGTGCTCGAGTCGACTCCAGTTACAGTCGAGTCGACTCCCAGCTACAGTGCCGACAGACTCCTATTCACAAGTCGACTCCTGCTTCAGCCGAATCGACTTATGCTTCAGCCGAGTCGACTTGAGCACGCTGGGAGGCATAACGGCTAGTTTTTTCTCAACTCCAACGGGTCTATTTTTGTCTCTAACGGCTAGATCTTTGTTCCCACACCATCCAAAGCTATAAAATCAAGGGGAGAGCTAGGGGAGAAGTTAAGGAAGTAGGAGAGAACACATAGGAAAGATTTTTCAAAGAAATTTCAAGAGAACCTCCCAAAAGCACAAAAGGGACATTCAAAGCAAAAGAGAAAGAAGAAGAGCATCCGAGTGAATCCCAAGGCTTCCTCTCCAACTGTGTGCTGCCTCAGTGATCCTCTACCTCGTGCGAAATTAGAAGAGGGTCAAGTAAAGAAGAAGCCGAGTTCCTTCATTTGCAAAACTTGGTTGAGGGCTTCTTCTCTTTACTCTATTTGTTTACATTGTTATATCTGCTTGTTTAAAAAGCTTGTATTTATTTTAAACTCTTGTTATATCTTGTAACTTTATTCAATCAAGGGATTGAATCAAGGGGTTAAGGTTTGTTGGTAAGTCAAAGGAAAAACCAACGGTGTAAGGTTGTGGTTGGTGAACCGGAGAAAACCAACTGGGTTTGATTGTGAACCGGAAAAATAATCGAGTGGTTCTAGTCTGTGAGCCTGTGAAAACCGCGTGAAAACAACAAGTTAGGTTGTGAGCTTGTAAAACAACCGGCTGTAATCTGAGGGATTATAGTGAAATTCCCAAGAGGTCTTGGGGAGTGGATGTAGGTGCTGGAGTGCACCGAACCACTATACGTTTGTTGTATTTGTGATGCTTTCTTTTATTGTTTAATTTCCTCACTTACTTACTTAAATAAATATCTAATTGAATTGCTTAACTCTTATCCGCGCATCCTTTAGTTGCAAGTATATTCAAATTGTTTAATCAAGTTTCATTTAATAAAACTGCATTAAGATTCATTGTATTGAAATGCTTGCTTGGGGAAATCTAGACTAATTGTTTATTGAGTCCGCTGTTTAATAGTTTTAATCTTAATCAGATTAGAATCAAACTGTTGGTAAATTTAAATTCCACTGTGCATCTATACAACTTAGCTTAATTAATTGAAAAATTTAGAAGTAGTTGAAAAGTTTTAAAAGACCCAATTCACCCCCCTCTTGGGTTGTATCTACTGAGCAACAGTTATAAGTAACACTAGCCCTTACATTAGCTATATTTTTAGTCTCTTTATTATAATCATTAATTATTTTTATTAATAAAAAAATGATGATCACAAATATGTAGTAATCCTTTCTCTTCTACCCCATCCCATGTGTGTGATTATACGACCTATCCTTTATTCTCCCATTTCTCTCCTCTCCTATAACCCTTATGACATTAGTCACTTCATATTAACTCATCATGGAAGCTCTACAAGAGATGGGTGGGAGGCAATTGCAAAATGGGGCTATAAGCACTGTGTTGAGGGATGGCATGACTCCAACATCAACCACATAGTTGCTGCTAGGAATGCTTTCAAGATCAAAGCCTGTTTTGAATTGATATTCGCTTCTCTGTTCAGTCCTTTGTTGGTTCCTCTTATTTGTTTGTCTTACTTGTTTTCTTTCCAATTAAAGATCGGATCTTGCTCTATGCATTGGTTAATTTTTTCTCCATTGTGATACACAAAGACATTGGAATTGTCTTTTCGATGTCGGTTTTCCCCACCATTTTGGAAGTTTTGAGTATTCTTTTGGGATTATCTTTGCTGTATTTGGTGATGGATTCCATGTGATTATGGTTTTTTTTTTATGTTTTTTTAATTTGATTTAACATGTTAGAAAATGTATATTTTGATATATGTCACGTATCTATTAATAGAAAATACATATGCATATATTTATTTATCTAAAATGCTACAAGACTATCCATCATCAGTTCAGGTTTGACCCAGATGCATACTCCACCTAATAAGCTTACCAAATCTAATTTTAGGATCCACATTCCCTTATTTTTCACCAGGTCAGGCAGGTTTATCAGGTACCATTTACAGACCTGATATCAGCTTGAATCACAAAGAGAGAGAGAGGAAATAGAGTACCTGAAAAGCCAAATAAAGAAGAAACATAAAAAGAATTTGGACTGCAAAGGATTGATATTTAGTTTTGTCAGAAGGGAATAGACAAATCTGCACTGTTGAAACAGAATCATAAGCACCCAACTACACTTCAATCATGTCCTGTAGCCAAATTTAGATCTTAACAGTATGTCAGAAAAGTCTTTAAGGTTTAAGCCAGAGATAAGCAACTGAAAACAGTATTCCATTCTTTGCAAATTAAAAGGAATGGTCGGCCATTAGTTCTTTGTCTTATGAGGAAAACTGAGAGGCACTATCCCAAGATAAAAAAAAGCTCAGTTACCAACCAACAAACAAAGCTTCATATACAATTACTCTTGTACCAAATTGTTTCTAGTGAAGGTGTGGTGTTTATTAGTACTACAGAACAGTCTTCAGCTGCTCATACACAGCCCACAAGATAAAGCCTAAAATGGTATCCCTAACTAGACTCATGAGTACAGTACTAAGCCAGCCGTTGGAGCCGCCAACCGAGGTCCTACCGACAAGATCACGAAACCGCAAGTTCCCCTGATCAGATATCAATGCATAGACCACCCCATTCATGTGTCCTTTTCCAATAACACCAACTACAGTCTTGCTCCTGTTCACAGCTTTGCTCCTCTTCAGAGACCATGCTAAATACTGAAAGTGAGAAAACTATCTGTTATTTTATAACTTTTATGCTGAAACCTGCAGTTATGATGAAGCTAATATGAAGAAGCAGTCATTTTATAAACTAAAGCAGATGCCTGCCAATAATAGAAAAATTGTAGTCAGACTTCGAAGCATTTGAACTAGCTAAAGTTCTTCTTGCTCGAGAATCCAACATTTAGCGGACCTCAAACTATAACAAGAACTTGTGATCTTCCACGAGTAAACTATTTATAAAATGTGTTTGTTCTAAGTAAACTATTTATAGCATAGTTTGTTCCTTCAACAAACAATATTAATTCTAGCAGCCTTAACTTTCAGGTGAAGTTGGAAAAAGAAAAACAAATACCGTATCACGCTCATTCATGAGAGGCTGCAGCAATGAAGGATATGACATGCTCAGCTGTTCGTAAAGCTTAAATGGGCTGCCATCCATATCTTGATCCTACATCAAGATAAAGAAAATCCAGCAAAGGATAATATTAGAATTATAATCAAGCTTATGACTCACCCAGATTTGGTGATCAAGTTATTCAGTAAAACTAGAAGTTTTCTACATTTGCTTGAACGGTTGATGATCTCTTTCACTTGCTCCCATTTCAACATATTATTTGAGACTCTATACACAGAGAGTGGGGCATTTGAATGTGTCAGATTAACCAAGTCCAGCAACATGGCTTAGTCCATAAATACACACATACGTATATGACAGATGCAAATCTTAACAAAAACAAAAGAAAAGCTATAAATCAAGATTTTAATGCCATACTAATGAGAAAAACATGGATCCAAAAGGATAATAAATAGGAGCAGCTTGTGAATTCGTAATTTGGATTTCAATTTTTTAAATACTGTGTGATGAAAAATTGCAGAAGTGTGAAACATTAGATTCACATAAAAGAAAAGAGTGAAACTTGAAGGGCATTGGGGGGATAGGGTGGGGTGGGGTGGGAGAGGGAAGAGGGACAAGAAACCTTCAGATTATTCTCTGGCAGCTCAGAGGATGGAAAAGTTATGCCTTGAAAAAGTGAGATCACCAATCTCAGTTTTTCACGCCACATGAGAGAACTCCATGCCCTTTCAAGCTGAAATGCACAGAAAGATCTGAATGGATTTGAAGTTACCAAGGCATCAGAAAGCAATACCCCAGCATCCTGGTTTATCAAATACATACAGTTATTTCAATTGGCCGATCTCCCAAAACAATTTGAGCTCCAACCTCTTCAGAAACTTTTCGAGCAGCTCGAAACTGCATTTATTTAAAAAAAAGGAAAATTATGATAAAGAAAAATCATGTATCAACTAAATTTTTATCAAAAAACACGAATCTTCAAAGAATATAAAGTTAAAATATTGCAATTCACCACCTCATCTCCAAAAGTTCGATTGACACCAGAAGAAATCTTGGAAGAGAAAACTGCTAAGAGCAAGCGTAATGCAAGAGCACTTTGTCCTCCTGCCATTACAAGCTACAGCATAATTAACATATTTTTTATTTCTCATCCACAGCATACTTTGTATATCACTTTTAGGAGCACACTATAATTTGCATGGGCAAAAGCTATTTACCCAAGTTTATGCTACGATTGACAGCTCCAAAAAATTTAGCGCCACTTAATGAGAACATATTAGATTTTAGGAGTGGGGCATTCTCAGCATTATTGGAAGTGTACATAATTCCAGCCCTGAAAGTGAATTCTGCAAACATATAGGTTAGCCAAAAGACTAAGCAAATTCAAAAGCATGACCAACCTCGGGACAAATCAGGACAGGAGATTCTTAAAACTGCCTGGGCAATATGAGTATTAACTTTAGAGAATAAATTATGTGTAGAAATACAACATAATATCGACCACCCTTGTTTTTCAAATTGTACATTTGGGGAACAATACCTATGTAACTTCAGCGTGAGTATTAACTATAGAGAATAAATTATACGTAGAAATACAACATAATATCGACCATTCTTGGTTTTCAAATTGTACATTTGGGAAACAATATCTATGTAACTTCAGTGCACTGTGAAATACTCGTAAGAAACATTCGTATACATTAGAGATTGGTATAGAGGAAATCGTTGAAGGTAACAAAAATGACATTGTTGCCCCTGAAAAAGGTGTAATGCATGATAGATGAAAGAGCCTTTTCTATTATCTTAAAGGCCATGCTCAAGCAAAACTGCAAGCAAAGGCATCAGGATGACATGCATGTGATATCAGACATCTGAGAGATCAATTAAACATATCATGATGTATCGAGATTTTTATAAACAAGGCGCAAGGTTTGGACATTCCTATGGTATCTTACTAGGATTGTAGGCCAGAACGCAAATCATGAGATTTCCAATTTTTTCTAAAAAATTTAAAAGAAATATATAAATTGAATAAATGAGTCAACAATAGTGTAGATGAATGGAAACAAAAAGGCATAGATATAAGAGTCTATTTTCCATCATCAATCATCATAAGCAACATATAGCATGTCAAATCATATACATCTATTCGAAACATATATTATTTATCAATTCAATTATCCTTTTAGGTAGAATGTTTTAGGAAAAATAAGGATGAGACTTAATTTTTACTCCATAAGCTCCAATGGCCAAGCTAGAATGAGACTTACCATGTGGTTTGAAAACTTAAAAATTTGCCTTATGCTTTTAACTCCATATGCTCCAATTGACAAGTCATCCGACTTTACTGCTCAAGATTATAGTGATAAGTAATTTTAAAAATTATATGATCAAATAAATTGTAGATTATGGACTTTTACATGATTTAATATATAGATAACATGATCAAGTTTGACCTTACCATCGATGAAGTTCAAATTAAATGGTTTGTTGTTCTCGATCCGACATGTCGAACCAACTCAAACTAACATTAAGTCAGCAGGTTTCAATCAAGGATACTTGGATTAATCATAAATATTTTGGCCCAGCTACCTTATCCATCAAATGGTTGGCTTTATGTTTAGCAATTTGACCTACCTAATAGGGGTCATTGCTTAGTGCAATGTTAAAAGGCTTGGGCTGAGAAGTGCAATGGTGTGATTTGAACCTGGATAATGTGGTTTTAATTTGACCTACCTAATCCCAATTGACTCATTTAATAATTTTGTTGGATTGACATGATTATGATCTAAAGCTAAAAATGACCCATCACCAACCAATCAACAATATATAGATGTAAAAATTAGTAAAGTTGCACATAAAATATTATACGGAGAAACATATCAATAAAATGTGAAATCAGTAAATTAACAATAATTAATCGGTTAACGTTGTTTGCATCACGATAATCATGTTATCATTCTAACTTTGTCAACTTAATATTTAATAAGTTAACCGTGCCATCTCAAATGTAACCCTACTTGAGCTATTAATTAAACAGGTTACATGCATCGAGTTGTGTTACTTGTTTAGTGAATGTCGCATGTTTAGGTTGGGAAACACTAGATGAACCCCAGGAGCGACCTAAGGGAAGAAAAGGGGATAAAATAGTTGGATAGGTAGTGATTTAAGGAGAAACAATGGAGATAAAGTGCAATAGGCTCAAGAGAATTCCTTTCTATCTTTACAGTTCAGAACATAAATTCCATACAAGTTTTAGTGTAAGGATTTAAGTGCCAATGGAATGAGACAGTATCATTAGTACCATTCCATTCCAACAGGAAAACGGGAACCGCAACACTTGTAGGTCACTAGTTCTCTCAAACTGAGATGTCCTAATGTCTCGGTCCCTCCTGTTCATCCTGGTTGTCTCCCGACATTTGGACGCACTAGGATGGTCGAGACAGACTACGATGGACTGAGATGCAAAATTTTTTTTATTGTTCTTCTTTTTTCTTGTTGTTTTGAGTGTTTCGATTTGTCTTAACCATACCATCCTGACCCAGTACTATATCGTCTAAGAATTAAACTGGGGTGGGAGTTGGTACCAAGATTTAAACCCTTGGTTTAGGACTTAATAAATAACCAAAAAGGAACAAAATGATATTTAAAAAGTAAGTAAACTGGAATGTGACTTGGAACAGAGATGTAAACCCTTTGTTTAGGACTTAATAAATAACCAAAAAGGAATATAGTGATATTTAAAAAGTATTGTAGATTTGTTGTTTTTGGTGGCAAAGTCTTGTTGCTTTCTAAAAAAAAAAACTGAAAATAGAAGCAATGAATAGCAAAAAAATAAAAACTCTGTGCGAATGATATCTTCAACATCAATCTACATGTAGTATTTCACTATTTGGTAGAGAAACTAAAAAACAAAAAATTAGCAACTATAACTTACAGGCCCCAAGCTATGAGAGATTTCAAAAGTTCATACGCAGCACACTAGTAATGCAAATTGAAGAGCTAGAGCTCATCCAATATAGTGGTCCAAGATGCAAATGCTAAGGTGCTTAAACAATTTAAACTAAGTAATCCAAGAACAAGTCAATTTGTAATTGTAGTCAAGCTGTTGAATTTGAGGCAAATATGGTGGGGATGACCATCAAGCATCCTAACTTATTAAGATGGCCAAGTCACCTTACAAGTTGCAGGCATTATGACCTCATTAGCCTATTCAGAATCATTAGCCAAAACAGCGCGTACAAATATTGCATCAAGGTTCATACTCTGGGAGGTGCTTCCCCAAGCATGTGGCTGTGTGATTCTTATGTCATTTCCTTGAAATGATTGACATTCCCTCACTTTCATTCTCAAAAACAAAAGATGTGTACTGCAAGCCCGGAGATTGTATCGAGCGAGCATTATCACAACTACCTTAGAGTCATCCATTAATGAGAACCATGGAAAGGATGACTTTACTAATGCTAATTCTTCCACAAATACCTTCACACAAGAAGGGGCAAACTCACATCTTTAGCACTACTACTGAAGTCATCCCTCCCATAATCCTTGAGTTCTGCTTGAAATTCACATCATGTATTGCTAACAGTAAGATTAATCATGCTGTTACTTAAAAATTGATCGACCTACAAATGAAACCAAAAACCAAGTCATAAATTTAAAATCTCTATGCACGTCATTCTCATTCCAGTTCTAGCTGATTATATCATTCTAATTCACATCTCCATGAAGAGAGAGAGAGAGAGAGAGAGACTACTTGCCTGCTTCTACAGAGCTCCACCACCACATTGTCCGGTTTTATCGCCCTGACGAGTCGCTCCACATTCACAGCAGACTCCTCCGATATGTGAGACGTGCCGATCAGCCAGATGGCTTCAGGCTCCACGAATTCCCTCCTCCAGCTCGGGACCGGACCGAAGCGCCTCTTCTCGATCACGACCAAGGAGCCGCTCTCCACCAGATCGATCAGCTCCCGGTGCGTCGCCGCCACCGCCGATCGAGAATCCTCCAGGACCTCCGACTTGTAGTCGAAGCCGGGCGGCGGAGGCCGGATCGAAACCTTTGGATTCCACCACCTGCCTCTAGATCGAAGGTGGAATGCGTTGGAGCTTGGAAAGGTGGTGGCGATCGGCAGAGAGAAGGTAAAATTCACCATCTATCTATCAGCTTCTTTGCTCTCCGCTCTCCGCTCTCCGGAAGGTGTGGAGTTGAGGCTGTCGTTGTGACGAGGAGGCGATGGGTGAGGAATGAAACCCTGTTGAATTCGGAGCCACGTAATAAATTATGCGGTTCGGAAAGGCACTTGTGAGGCTTGAATGGACTGGTGATGGGCGGCCTTGTTGGCCACCTCACTGACCATAAGGACGAAAAAAAATTACATGATTCGCCTGTCCGATACCATCCTATTATAATATTTTTGGTTCGATATATCGAATAGCAGTTGGCGAAGTCGGCCTGGCCTCTGTTCAAGATTGGCTCGGCCTTCGGTAGGGTTCGAAGTTGATCTGGCTCTTAGCAAGACTGAGGCCGATCTGCCCGACCTCGTCCGCAGCTGCACCCGCGCGCAGGGGCGGCCCAATACATTTGGGGGCCTTAGGCGAACTCATTAGAAGGGGACTTTTTTATTATTATTTAAATAATAATTTTTTTAATAAGTATAAAAATATTTTAAAATTTTTATTTAAAAATAATTCGCCTAGCTTTTTGAGAAGCAAAATTACTAATTAAATTTTTATACTCAAGATCCATTAAAATACTATTTTCAATCGATAATATAGCTAATCCATTTAATCTTTCTTGTGACATAGTTGATCGCAAATAAGATTTTATCAACTTTAATTTTGAAAAACTTCTTTCAGCAGAAGTAACTGTTACAGGTATTGTTAATAATATCCTATATGCAATGCATGCATTTGGAAAAGAATCTGTTTTTTTTATAAAACTTAAAATATCAATAGGGGTACTAGTTTCTGTTTGTAAAAATTCTTTTAAAATTTTTAACTCTGAAAACAGATCAATACCATCAATATCAGAATATTCACCATGCTTTAAAAAGTTTTCAAGATTAAGACAACACTTTTTCAAATCATCTTCATTCAAAGATTTTAACTTTCTAAAATTAAACAAAAAACCAAAAACATTTTCATATACGGTAAATTGTTCAAACCTATTTTGAATTGAAAAAATAGCTTGATCTACTATATATAAAAAGTAATCAATTCTAAAAGATTCTTCAGCTGATCTTGTTATCTCATCATCATTATTTTCATCAAAATATTTTTTTCTACGGATCACACGTTTTTCACGAAATATAGGTTCTATTTCCATTTCATTTGCAATTTCTTTAGATGAATTCAAAGCATTCATGAATCCATTTTCCCTATAACTTTTCAAATAAGAAAGAAGACCTTTTAATTGATCTATAGCAACATCAATATGCATGTCTTCAGATTGTAAAATCTTACTAACTGAGTTAACAGCAAACAATATATTATACCAAATATTCATGCCTAATAAAAATTCAAAATTTCAATCTCATATGTAGCTAAACATGTGGCTTCACTCTTTATTTTAGGATCTTCACTAGTTTCCGCTAATTGAACTAAAGCATCTCTTATTTTAGGAGCTTGGTTTTTAATTGCTTTGACACTTTCAATACGACTTTCCCAACGTGTTTGTGACAAGGGTTTAAGAGTTAATGTGGATATATTATCTTGTAAAATTTTCCATCGTTTTGTAGAAGAAGAAAATAAGGTATAAATTCGTTGTATCACTCCAAAAAAAGATATAGCTTTAGGACACGAGTTAGCAGTATCACATAATACTAAATTCAAGTTATGACATCCACATGGTGTGTAAAATGCTCTAGGATTTATATCTAATAATCTTCTTTGTACACCTTGATGTTTTCCTTTCATATTAGATCCATTATCATACCCTTGTCCTCTTATATCATTAACCTCAAGTTTATGTTTTTCTATTATATTTATAAGTTCATTAAAAAGGCCCTTTCCAGAGGTATTATCTATTTCTAAAAATTCTAAAAAATATTCTTCTACTTTTACTGAACTTGTTGAAGTATCTACACATCTTAAAACTAGGGTCATTTGTTCCTGATGGCTTGCATCAGGAGTGCAATCAAGTATTACAGAAAAATATTTTGCTTCTTTAATCTTTTTAAGTATTATAGCTTTAATTTCAGATGCTAACATTTGAATCAATTTATTTTGAATATTATGATCTAAATAATGATTGTAAATTTCACCATGTTGAATGCGTCGAATATGTTCTTGCATTATTGGATCAAATTCTGCAATCGTTTCAATAAAACTTAGAAAATTTCCGTTATTGCTTTGATAGATCTTTTCATTCTTTCCTCGAAATGCTAAATTATTTTTTGCAAGATTTTTTACAACAGCAATAATTCTAAATAGAACTTTTTTCCAATGATCCTTCTCTTGGTTTATTTGTTCTTGGAGATTTTTATCAATTGTATTATTTTTTAGCAATCTCACTTCTAACTCAATCCACCTATTCATGCTAATGATATGTTCATTAGTTGTTTCATGACTTTTAAGTTTGATACCTAGATTTTTCCAATCCCTACTTCCTTCATTGACTAATTGACTCGTGCTAGACTTTGAATCAAATAATTTACAGCAAAAACAATATACTCTATCCAAATCTTTCGAATACACTAACCATTTTCTATCATGTTTTTCACCATTAGGTAACTTACGAATATAATATATCGTAGAAAAGTGTCTATTGTTTTCATCCTTAGGAAAATGAAAATCATAATCCCTAATTGGACCTCTTTCCACTATTAGATCTTTAAATTTTGTATCAATTATTTTTCATTGACCAGGATCATATAAATTTGTAGGAATAGAACTAGTTTCACAATCTTTTTTCTTGTTTATCCTATCTCCATCTGATTCTCCATTGTGTTCTTCACTAGATATTGTTTCACTGGCAATCTCATTTTTTAACTCTATTCCGGGTGCCTGTTCTATTGCTAATTCTTGAGTTGAATTTGATGTAGTGTTATGTTTGTTTGTAACAACAAATCTATCTAGAGCTCCTTTTTGAGATTGAATGAGTTTATCGATTTTTCTTTTTTTTTGAGTTTTTCATACCCACAGTCATATTTTCTATTAGACATTTTAATCTATAAATAATATTATCAAACTAAGCAATTAAAAAACCACCACAAACAAATCAAAATATAAAAAAAGTTAAAAATGATAAAACTTAATTGTATCAAGAAAAACAAACTCGGGTCCTGACAAGTAGTGCAGTTAATTGTGTCGAGAAGAGGTGGAATAGTTCCGAACTCGACAGCGAGAAGAGGCCGAATAGTGCCGAACCGCTGAAGTAGTGAAGTCACAACCAATCTACAATTGAACCAAAAAATAACAAATTTTAAATTAATTACTTAACTAAATAAAATTTAATTAAACCAAAAAATAATTAATAAACTAAGTAACTACATACTACAGTTACTTACTCACCTCAGTGGGATTGGGGAATCGGGATCAGTGGACTGTAGACAGTGCCACAGTGGGAACTGGGAATAGCCGAACGGCCCGAACCTCGGGTCTCGTCTCGGGAGGTGGCCCGGTGGGACCGTGGGACTGGGAGCCAGGGAGGAGGTCGAGTGTCGGGTCCGTCGGGACTTGGGAACCGGGAACCCCGAGGAGGCCGCCGGCCGGAGCGGCGGAGGAGCTGAGGTCTGAGGAGAGGACGGGGCCACTGCCGGCGTCGGTCACAGCCTCACGGGAGGCCGAGGATGGCGAGTCGGTGACGTCGGCGAGAAGAGGATGGGACTGAGGCCTCACCGCCTCGGCCCTCGGTCGCTGCGGAGTCGGATGTCGGAGGAGCCGAGGACGGCGACTCGGAGTCGGCGAGGACGCTGGACGCCGAGGAGAGGACGGAAGTCACGGGACTCTGCACGGACGGCGGACGCACAGTGGACCGGACGTCGGCGAGGAGAGCTAGAGAGGGTTTTGCAAGCTGAATAGCCGATCTACCGAGTGCCGAGACCGAGTGCCGAGAACCGGAGAAGGTTCCGGCATTAAAAAGGCAGAGAAGGGGAGAGTCGGACTGTCGGAGAGAAGGGGGGAGCCGGGGAGGAAAAAGCCGTTGCCCACTTGCCCGTTGCTTGTCGAGTGTCGACGACTCGACCGCTCGACCACGCCATCGCCCGTCGCCCGTCGCCAGTCGCCGTAGTCGGCCTCAGCCTTTCACCGTTTTACGTCGCGTCGCCGCCGCCCAAACCCACTGCCCACTCCGCCACTCGGCCACTCCCTCCATAGCTGATAGCCCATAGGCATAGCCAGTCCCAGTCTCCCAGATAGGCGATAGCCTTGAGCTGGAATAAAAAAAAAAAACAAGCTGGGTGGGGGCCTTCCCTGGGCCGGGGGCCTTAGGCGAGGCTCGAGCCGGCACTGCCCGCGCGCACGCCCACGCCCGCACATGTGGCCGAACATCCCAACCTAGCTAGCTCATTTTCACGAACCATTACTTGCTGACCACGCCATAATATGCCACCCAAGGACCATGCCTTGCTGCCCCAGCCATCCTTGCTGCCAAGAGTCGTACCCTGCCACACCAGCCAACACCATGCCATGTCTAAGGACTGCCCAAATCGTGTGCCTCAAGTGAGCTCTGGCCTTGGCCACAAGCCACCTAGCCAAGACTATCTCCTTCCATGATGAGGATGGACTGTACCTCAGCCACCTAGGCACCCTTGTGAGTACTATAAATAAGCCATATAAAAAATACTTGGGACTTTTTTTCCAAAAAACGTTGGATCAACTCTAACTTAGCTATCGGAGGGCCTTCGCCGAAATCTCCAGCCAAGGCTTTGTGCAGGTACCCCGGAGTGCAGGAGGTGGCCCTTTTTCTCCATTCCGGTCGGCGTCTTCTCGGCTTCCTCCTGCGTGGTCACCCTCAGGCCAAATTTCAACCCCAACAATAGTGTACTTTTTATACTGCATACTAGTTCGATATCGATATAGTATGGTACAACTAATATGTATTAGTACCGATCAGTATGGCAAATCTTACTTAAAAATTGTATATGGTAAATATTGTTACTGCAAAAATCTCATAATGAATAAGTTACATGAATGGTGTTTAATTTTTTTGATGCATAATTTTCAATTCATATTGTATAAGCAGGAGTGATAGAAAAATTATGCATTAATAATTGAACTTATATTACCGGTATATTTTCCTTTTTGTCTACAAAACTATGTTTCCTTTCAAAATCTACTCTGTCAGTTGATGAAGTAAGTATTTCTGAAATCTACATGGCAACTTGGACAAGAATAAGGTAAACATATATTAACATTTCAATCTCATACAATGAGGATCATAGTCAAATGAAGGAAGAAATAATTTTGCTATCTTAGAGGACTCTCAATATGTTTTATTTTTGTAAAAGTGAGAAATATATTTTTGAAGACTATCGATTTTACGGAGGACCCTATTTGCAAAACATGTACTTCATATTAAATATGTCCTCAAGTGGTCAAATTGAACCCAAATTCAAAAACCTTTGCCAAATTTATAGATTTTTTAACAAAAACTACTTGCAAAATTCAACAATGTCAATCATTGGTCACAAACTTACAACCCAAAAGCTTAAGCTGTTTAGAGCATGCTAATGAACCCATGTGACACCTCTTTTATCAGTCGATATGGAATTATGACAATCTCGCCTACCTAATTTTGTGATATTTTTGTCATAGTTGGCTCCCACTCGAGAGAGGAGGACCATTTATGGCTCGGATCCTACTCAACCTTAATATCATCCGGTTAGGGACCTACATAATTAATATGGATTGAGACGTACGATGCGCGAAAAAGACTAAACCTATATGTCACCTCTTTTGTTAGTCTAGGTGGGATCATGACAAGTCGGCACCCCTCATGACATTTATTAGCCCCAAAAATGAGAGGAAGAGACTGCTCAGACAATGGCTGCAAGGTCTAACTTTTTCCTACTCTTCTACCCCCACCTCATGGCATTCGCCAGGCCAGCGCCCAAGTCGCGTGCGGGCCGCTTTCCTCCAGCCTGAATCCAGGCTCGCCCGTTGCTGGCCTCCCGGCCACGCCCATCTCACGTACGGACGACGAGACTCCCAGCGATATGGCCACGCTCTCCGTCCTCCCTAAATCGAACACCAACTCCTCATCACTGCATGCGCCACCATCCCACTGCGCATGGCTACCAACCCTCCGGCAGCCGGAGGAAAGCACCGGAGCTACCGCGGAGTCCGGTCCCGCAGCGGCAAGTGGGTGTCGGAGATCCGGGAGCTCGGCAAGGACAGCCGCATCTGGCTCGGCACCTATCCAACCCCCGAGATGGCGGCGATGGCCCACGACGTCGCCGCCCTCGCACTCCGAGGCCCCGGCACCGTCCTCAATTTCCCTGACGCCGTCGGGCGTCACCCTGCCCTGGCATCCACATCACGGGCCGATATCCGTGCAGCCGCATCGGCGGCAGCGGCGGCAATGACCGTCTCGGGGACGCAGAGGCCGGAAACCAGCAGTGCCGCCGATCGTCGGTGTTGGTTCGACGGCAAGAGTACTGGTTGCGAGGAGGAGCTCGATGAGGTTAAATTTTTGGATGAGGATGAGATCTTCGACATGCCGCAGCTGCTGACGAGCATGGCGGAGGGGATGCTGATGACCCCACCGAGCTGGTTCTGCCCGTCACCGAGCGAGGACACGCCGGAGGCTTCAGGAGTGGAGAGCCTGTGGAGCTATCCTTAATTAAACTAAAGGGAGATCTCCCTTTATATAGTTCAGTTAATACACAGATAGCGAGAATGCTGCTTTCTGTTGGAAGTTTATTGTATAATACTTTATATTACTTAGTTTGTATGCATGGTAAAGTTACACTATGCAATCATAGATCATGCTGTTGGCAAAATCCCTGCAAGTAAAAGTAATCAAGGGCAAGGGCAAAGGCAAGAAAAGGTTGGTACAGTTCGTACCTACAGCCCATAGTCAATCCAGTTCGAAACCGAGTTGACTCGGTAGGAACCGACCGATTCGCACCGAGTCTGCATCAAACTGGTCAGTTTCGGTCCGAAAATAATCGGTTCCGGTCCGAAAAGGACTAGTTCTGGCCAATCTCTTTGCGGTTCTGAAAAAGATCTGTTTCAACTTATGCTCTCTAATCTAACTAAAGATGTTAGATGATCGATATAGACATAGAAAATTGCAACCATCTTTTGAGATATGATATGATAGAAGATGAAAGATTTAGGACCTTGCTACCCAACTTAAATACCTATCAAAATTATAAACTAGAACCAACGACTGTTAGTTGGCAGCTCATGCAAATTCATATCAAAACTTTCCCAAAAGTTTCCTTTATTTCCCATTATTACAAAATTATGCCTTAGTGTATGCTCCTTACAAGCCATTCTTGAAATATGTTCTTTCACATGCTTTTATTAGATCTTATGCTCATCTTAAACAGCTTATATTGTAGTCAAATGTTGCACAGTTATGACAGATGTCAAATAGACAATGCTCCAATGCACCACAACATACAGGAATAAAGAGAACACAGGGAAATAAAATTTCAAACAAGCAAACAAAGATGAAACTGTTACGAAAAGAATAGAGGGTAAGAAAGAACTTATCGGTTGAGACGTGATGTTATTGTCCCCCCTGCACGTGATGACCGAGCGCGACGCGCTTGGTTAACCCGTTTCCGGATCAAATCTGCCAATTTTGCCTTGGGCCTCCATTGGGCTTGTACCCGCATGGGCTACTTACTTTTTATGCTTCACCATAAAAGGTTGAAGGCTATATAAAGGTCATTTGAGTTTTACCTCTTTCCAATGTGAGACTAAAAAAAGTACACAAGAGAAAAAAAAGACTTGGAATTTTGAAATACTTCAACAGAAACATCATGCTTAAAAATTTCCACTCTGTGGGATCTAAAAACACAACCTATGACTGTGGCAATCATGGTGCAATATCTTATCCAAAAACTAGTCCTACGTGCCCTGAAAACCCATCCCATATCACATCTGAAAAGAGAACTCTGGTTTATCTTACAATTCCTATATAAAAAACCAAATGAAAATCCTGGTAATCATTTTAAATTCCTGAACATGCCGAGAGTTGCATGAAAGAAGTAAGGCTTAGATGCAAAAGATAGCATGGCAGAATCAGCCAAACAGAAATAACCACAAAATGAACAGTAAAATTTTTGCAAGTCTCAATTTGGAAACTAAAATAACAATCTTGGGGCAGAGATTAATGCTAATATGCAACATCCAAAGCGCTGGTAATAGCAAAACTACCACTAAAATAGAGAGAGAAACTCACAGGAGGGGCAGCTGCTGATGCTGGTTCCTCTCGATATTCTATCGGCGGCATTCAATGGTGCAGGGGAGGAGGAGAAGGCTACAAGGCTGGTGATATGATGCATCTGACAGTCTTTCAGACCTTTCTTCCTATTAATTGTTACTATAATTAAAATCCAAATTCTAGGTAACAGGTGTTTAAAAGTGATTGTTATTCATCAATACTCATGATTCATGAAAGTATAATCAAAAGGAATAAAACCGGTAACACACCTACCAAGCAAAAATAGTTATAAATTAACAGCCATAGGATGCTTAAATTGAACATGAGCATAAATCCTTGCACCACTGCCCGCAGATATGATGCAATTGCACCACTGCCCGCAGATATGATGCAAAGCAGCTCTGTGTTTCTTGAAATCTTCAAATTAAAGTAATGATTGGTGTGAGGATCCGTGAGCGAGTGTGTTTAGCGCCATATTGGTTATTCGCTGGATAAATCTTGGATACTTATATAGGATCAAGAAACCTAAATAATACCTTCTAGCTAGCATTTTTGCGTAAAGTTTTGGGTTGCTGCAAATGATATCAGAGCAGACCCGTCCACATAACCTATATGAAGTAGGGGACACTGCATCATGGATCTATTGGAGCTGACCACGAGCCAATCATGATGCTTGTAATTAGATTTGAATGGATTTGAACCCTTAGCTCGACGAGGACATCAATACTTAGATGGAGAGAGTATGTGAGGATCCGTGTAGGCGTGTGCTTAGTCTCATATCGATTATTTGTCGGGTAGATCTTGAATACTTATATATGATCAAGAAATTCAAATAATGCATTCCGGACTTTGAAAGATCATGCAACGCACTCCACTTTGGTATGAGTCTTCTTTCACATGATCGCTTCCTATCTTTAGATTCGCTTTTCCTTGATAATAGCAGTCAGATCACCAGTCTTTTGACATCTTTGAAGATACTGAACATAGTTGAATGAATTTTACAGCATTTGACATAATCAAATGGTTTTTGGCGCAACACAATGCATGAGTTTTCCTTTTGAACCAGGGTTAAAAACCATTGAATAATACAGAGCATTTAACCAGAGTGATAGCATTGTTATTGCTACAAACGATCCGTGCATCAACAATTCCATGAAATATTACTGAAATTTTCTGACATGAGATAAGAGCATGATAAAGCCCAGGGTCATCTTAATGTTGCTTAAAGGATTAGAAAAAGGAAGATGTTGAAACAAAATATGCAAAGACAACTTTTTCTGCCATAAGTATTTCTAAAATTATTGATCAACAATTTATATAGGGAAGAGTGAAAAAAATAGAAGGCCAAACAACGCTCGTGTATAACATGAGGCTGCCATTTTGGTAATAAAAAGTTAGAAAAGAATCAAGAATTCAGGATTAAACCTCCTCAAGAGCAGGGGTGCTTTTGTTGCTCTGTTTTTAGTCCGATGAACCCAGGTGGGAGGATTGGAGGAGGATGTCATGTGAGAAACATGTGAAATTTTTAATAATAGGGTTAAAGAGTGAGGAGACATGATTCGAACTTAGGACCTTCGCGCTAATACCATGTTAAAATCACCACTTGTCCCAAAAACTTAAACTTATAGAATAAGGTAGATTTATTTATAAATTTTATATTTTCTTACATAAAAAAAAGGGTTTGTAGCTGCTTATTAGCAGCACAAATTTATTATATGTTGCTATAATAAATATCACATCTACCCACTGTACATGACAACAAAAAATTATAAGATGCCTGACAAAATTTAAATTAGCAACATTTTTTTATATATATGCTGATAAAAAAATTATTGTTGTTTCCATAAATTGATGTATTATATAGATAGAAATTTGACTATTCGACTAATATATATATATATATAATATTCATATCCCTCAAAGAAAAATAGATATGAATATAGATAGATGACTATCTGATTCGTATTCGAATATCCGATTCTATTTGTAACTCTATTTAATTTTATATAGCACTTATGAATTTTAAGAAAAATAAATGACCATATTAATGTGCTATTGACTTGATTAATCATTCATTTAGTAATATTTTTGATTTTGTGGTCATAAAGTTTAATTATCCGATCTGTTTCGATATTTATATCCATACTTTCAGTATCCAATTTGTATTCATATCCGACTAACATCTATATCTATATTCATAAAAAAGAAGAAGGATATAGATATATTAGTATCCGATCCATTTTCAGCCCTCCTTGTTGGCACATATAACATATTTTTCTATTATCAAATGGTTAAGAAAACGTTTTCATAGCAAAACAGATAACTTGATTTTATCTAATCTGCAGCATGAAAAGGAGATTTTTGTCACTATCATTCAGCAATTGGGATGGAAATGGATCCTGCTTTTCCTTTAGGAAAGGTTATTTTACATTACACAGTGACAGTAGCAGCTAGCCAGCCAGCCCTATCAGTGCACAAAATGTCCATCCCCAAAAGCAGGCCTTATTGGTTAACCAAAAAATAAAAAGCAGGCCTTATTATGCGTGTGGTACCGCCAAAAGTAGCTAGCCAAACCGATGCCTTATTGATTAGCTCCCTCGTGACTCGAAAAGAGAGGAAAATGGATACAAAGTGGAGCATTTCATGTAGGAGAGTGTCATTAGTTGCAAATCTTTTTTTCTTAGGACTTTGTTTAAAACAAAATCTACAAACATTGAAAGTTATGTAGGTTTGGAGTAGAGTAGATCATAGGCCAAACTTGGGCACAAAAAATATCAAATTTTCAAGAGGCCCAGCCTGAACCCGACTAAAACTAACTATAGATCGAGTTTGAAGCATCCATATATTTTTCATGCACCATGTAGCAATAAGAATTCTCTCCATCTTTAGCTGTGTTCCACCATAGAGATCCATAAAATTAAGCAGCTTTTACAACATAAAACATGCGAAGTTACTAGATATCTTTTTTTTTTTTTTTATAAACAAAAAAACTGCTAACTTTGTTCATTTGTTTTTATTTTTAATATATGTTTAAGTGAATAACTGCAACTCTTCTTAATTTCTCTATACATTTTTTTTGGTTTATTCTTTTATTTATGGCTAGATTTTTTATGTGCAATAGGTTTGTAGCTGGCCACTTTGAGTTGGAATAAAAATTCATGATTTCTTAACATGCAATTATTTAGACCACCCTAATTCAACGTATATATGTTGCTTTAGTTACTGTTCCGTTTATTAGGTTACATTTTTAACATACAATTTTATTTCTTTGCTTGCATATCAGTAAAGGGTGGGCACCGACTACCAAGAAACGAGAGCATCAGGGATGGTAGTTATCATGGATAAGGGAAAGGGTGATTGAGGTGTGGGCAATATGAACTTGATGTTTTATATATTAAATAAACTATAGTATCAGTTATATAAAGAAATTTTTGTTATTTATCAATGGGTTGCTTTTGCTTTTGGTAACAAACGATGGATTAATTTTGGTCAATTTTAGATCAACTGGCCCCCAAACTTTACTTTTATATAATTTTAAATTTTTATAATAATAATAATAATAATATAAATTTTAACAAAAAATATTTACTTTAAAGTAAAGTAAACTATCTAGCACGAAGTATAGGCATAAAGTTAGAAGCAATTAAGCATTAAAAAGATGCAAAAGAACCATATATATATATATATATATATATATATATATATATATATATATATATATATATATATATATATATATATATATATATATATATATATATATATATATATGTATGTATGTATGTAAGTATCTATATGTATATGTGTGTGTAGCTATCATGCATGAAGTGAGTAATTGAGCAAGTTGAAAACCAGTGATTTAGGAGGTAAAGAGGATTTTTGCCTGAATTTGTATAAGTGCCATGCTATACCATACTGGTAAGATGCTGGTATAGAACTGACACCCAAGATGTAGAATCATAGTTAAAACAAATTATCTATGCAAGCGTAGGGGTGTAAATGGATCGGGTTGGATCGAGTCATAAGTAACCCAACCCAACCTGGTTCCTTATTTGGGTCTTAATGTTTGACCTAGACCCAACCCAATAGAAGATCAGGTCGGGCCATAGCTAAAATTTTTGACCCAACGGGTCATTCAGGTCAGATCCATTTATAACTTGGCCTCAACCCAAAAAATGCAGCTCCAGGTCGGGTCCGGGTCGAATCCCTATATTTGTCATTCCACGTACTTGGTTTCTTTTACAATGAGTAAAAACTGAAAACTACAAAAAGAAGTTTATGCAAGACCATACATGTAAAAGTGCCTAAGTATCAAGAATTGATGCCATTCCAAACTAATCTAAAAAAGACAGGTTCGACCTTATTAGCTTCAAGAAAAATTTTTTATTCATGTATGCAAGTAAACAAGAATTGCATCTATGCTAATCCTTTTTACTCAGCAGTGATATCCCCTAAATTTGTTAAGCATCTACTATTATTTTTTCTAAATATACTACTAGAAAAATATACATGGGCCAAGATAAGGAATATAATTTTGATAATGATATGTGACAAAGTTCAACGGCTACAAAGGACTCATCATGAACCCATCTTCTTCCATATGGCAAAATTAACTCTATTTTGTCTTCATTAGTGTGAACTTCCTTCTTAAGGGAACAACATGTCCATTTAATGCAACCAACCTAAGCCTTAATATAAAATTCATGCCATTTGAGAGTACACAAAAGACAATCTCTTCTATTCTCATCCTCAAACACAAAAAAAAAATTAGAGGAATAGAGAGTTAGAGACCCTTAAGCACCCCTACGGACCCTAATGGTGTACCGAGTTCGGGTTGGGTCGGGTCATAGAGTAGGAAACCCAAAATTTTCTCAAAAATCAAACGAGTCGGGTTAGTAAACCCAGATCTGACCCGAAAAATGGAATATGTCCCATTTTAGATTCCGACCTGACATGGGTCCTTTAAAATGGATCAAATCGAGTCTAATGGGTCAACCCGATTCATTGCAACCTTATATAAGAGACAATATTTTTTCATTCAAGAAATTTCTTTGGCTCTAAAAAATTAGTACATTATAAATCACCTTTAGAGAGGAACACTATATATATATATATTAGGATCGTGCAACATCAAGCTCCAACCTTTGCTTGAATATTTTTCTATCTATTGTTTCCTCCCTTCTTTTTTTTTTTTTTTTTGGTACAACGATAGTTCATGTCAGCCTAGCATAATACTACCCTTAGCATCAATAGAAAGAAGGCTACATAAAGAAAAGAGGACAGAGTCGGACTCAGTTTAAAGAACCTCTCCTAAATGGTGAGTAGCAAAGGAAGCGACTCAGTCTGCAGCCCTATTCGCCTTCTGAAACACATGGACAACCTGAATTGAACGACAACCCGTCACTAAGCTCTGGATGTCCCTGAGAATAGGGTGGCCATCTCCCTAGAGCCCAACCTCCCGAATCCACTCAGTCACCGTAGAATAATCTCCCTCCAAGATGAGGCTGTCTGCCCCTAGGCTCCTCCTCGTATAGGTGGCTCGCTCCCATGCTGCCCTAAGCTCGGCTCTAATAGCCGTCATATCACCGGTGCGTCGCTCGTCTGCGCGACTAGTATGAAAGCATGATCCCGAATCACAAACCCAGTCCTTCTCTATCTCCTTCTGTCGAAGTACTACCGTCAAAGTTCACTTTGAGGTAGCCAGCGGTTGGAGGTTCCCAAGAAACAAGAGTCATTTGGGGCGCTGTAGCAGCAAAGTGGAAACCTCAAATGTTCCTAGCCAATCTCGGTGGGAATCTCAGAGTCACTTAGGGTTTCCTCCTTTCTTTAAATCTTTCATTGGATGTATAATTTATTTACGGATAATAAATTTCGAGACCGGGTTTACTGCCCTCACCCAGCCTGTCATCTGGACAAACAAATAAAATATAGAGATAACAAGTCACGGGGGAGCCTCGTGGCATCCATCAGATAGAAAGAATAAAAGAAATAATAAAAGAACGATGGGATCTTAGATTCTACCATCCAAGTTTCTATTGATACTTGGCCATTCCTAGGTCTGTGGAAAAAGTGATGCTCAAATCATAAAAAAACTTCATAAAGCTAGCAAAAGGTCCACCAACTCCGGAGTTCATCGTTCAATGATCACCAGTCAAAGATACTTCAGTCCTTCAAAGGTATGCACCGCCCATCCCTTGTCCTGCCCTTAAAACTAAGAGGCCCTATCCAAAATCTTCGGCCACCAAATCCACCATGGCGTCAACTGCCTCCTTCCAAACACCAACCAGCCTCCTATTCTAACATGTCATCATCTCATTGGTAAACAAATTGGTTATCCCAGAGCAGACCAATCACAGACTGGCAGATACAAGAACAGAGACCAGTTGCTGTCCAAGAATAGACAGCTAATCCGTGGGCTCTGCCCTTGTTTGGGTGGAGAAGGACAGTTGCTGGATTCGGCCGTTGGAATCAGGATATAAGAAGTTTAAAGAAATAGGAGAGCCGGAGGAAGGTTCATACAAGTTATCGGTCGGTGAGTTGTCGGGATACGGGGCCCAGCTTTTCTCCCGCTCACCGCCCACAAAAACGCGTAAACGCGGGAGGAGCCCAACGGACTCCAACTGTCAAAAACGTGGCTAAATCCGTCTGGAATCTAAGGGGGCACGAAGCAAGCCGGGGGGGGCGATACGATAACGGTGGGGGGGTCAACTGTCGGAAAAAGTCGGATTTTTTGTCTGCGTGACACGTAGCCACTGGTCGCAGCTTCGCGGGAATTGCCGATGGATGGAGGATTTGTTGGCGTTTCACACCGAAAATTTTTGTGCTAATTTAGTGAATAGATTAATTTTTTGGAATTTAGATGCCATTGGTGTATACTAGAAGTACAAGTCCAGCCCAAAGCAATCATGTTATTGAAATGGATTAGGGTTTTATCCTTTACCTAAAGCCAATTCCAGTGGTATGTAAGTCAAATTAAACTCAGGTCTAAGCTAATTAACATTAGCCCTTTGCAGATTTATGCATATAAAATATAGATTCAGCTATATCATGTCTATTTGGTCATAAATCCACTTCAAGACGCTATGCAAAAAGTCTTTGGCATCCAAAGGAGATGATAAGAGCTATCCAGGATAGGTAGGATTACCATAATGTCATTGTGTAGGCAATCCACGAGCCTAATTAATTAAGATATTATATGTCAGCCAAATTTCAATGAGAATTATTTCTTAAAATATTATTATATATGATTAGACGAGACGAGCTTCTCTTCACACTATGGAACTAAATTTATGCGAAGAAATCATACCCTACATCACATATACCATATCAACGATGCACTATAAGAACAAACTAAGATGAGATGGGAAGTGTAGCAATCCAAGACCAGTGCATGAGAAATAAAATTTATAAAAACAAGACAAGATATGTGGTATGATGCACCGCCACGTAGTGAAGGATATAATTTGTCGTTTGTGTTTCTCCTACTTATTGCTATTTCGCTTCGGCTTTTTATCTATATAGCGGTTAATGAAGACATCCTAAGTTCAAAATTTTTTTATAATTTTTTATTAGAAATAAAATAATTTTAAGTGCCATGTTCTGATTTATTAGTAAAATATCAGCTGTCACGGTGCGTCACGGTGCTGAAATGAGATCTGACCGTTACCTTTTGGCAGAATTTGAAAGTAACCAATCCGCCCTCTTTGGTCAAAATCAATCCCCCTCCCGTCCATGCTAACGCCAGCGCAGCGTTTCCCAAAACCGCCAAAACATTTCTTGAACCAGAAAGAAGGTTCGCCTCCTTCATCCGGACTCGCCACGTGCCAGTCCCCATAATTAAAATATAAAAATAATTAAAATAAGAACTAGGTTCTTTGCGCTAGGCACAGCTCTTAAAGCATCCAGAACCACTTAAATCACCGCCTGCACATATCGCAAAGCGAACAACGCGCGATTCAACGGTGGATTCGCTCGAAGGAAGGATTCCCGTTCCTTCGCGCGAAAGATAGAAGCCCTGTCCTCCCCTCTCGATTTCTCGATGGATGGACAGCTGTCCCCGCCCACCGGCATGCTCCCGGTTCCACCCCGTCCGCTCCGTGTGCCGCGTTTGACCCCGCCCTCGCTTCCAATACTTATCGTCCACCTCTTTGTTCCCTCTTTATCTCCAGCTCACTCCACTCCTCCTATATAAACTCTACTCTGCTTACGATTTGGAAACCAAGTGATCCAAGTATTCAATGGAGTTCTTCGTCAGTGACTCGAATTCGCCGTCGACGTCCGCGGAATATGAGTTTGCCACAGTGTCGTCGACGCCGCCAAAGCGGCCGGCCGGGCGCACCAAGTTCAGGGAGACGAGGCACCCGGTGTACAAGGGAGTCCGGAGGCGGGGACCGGCCGGGAGGTGGGTGTGCGAGGTCCGCGAGCCGAACAAGAAGTCGCGGATTTGGCTGGGGACTTTCCCGACCGCCGAGATGGCGGCGCGGGCCCACGACGTCGCCGCTATTGCGCTGCGCGGCCGCTCGGCCTGCTTGAACTTCGCCGACTCTGCTTGGCTGCTTCCTGCGCTTCCCCGGTTCTCCACCACCAAGGACATCCAGCGGGCCGCCGTTGAAGCCGCTGAGGCTTTCCGACCCTCGCCGGAGTCGGATAACGCCGCTGCTTCCAGCACCGCTGCAGCTCGGATGGAGAGCTCGTCGGAGGCGCCGGCGATGCCGAAGCAATTGCCCGAGGGGCCTAGCGGCGGCTTCGGCGTCGGTGGGGTCGATGTTATGTTTCACGACGACATCGAATTGGAGATGTACGGCTACTACTGCACCAGTATGGCGGAAGCCTTGATTGTCGAGCCGCCGCCGCCGCCGGCGGCCGCCGGAGGCGGAGGGAATTATTGGGATGAGATGGACGGTGGTGCTGACATGTCTCTGTGGAGCTACTCCTTTTGATGGTGATGTGGCGTTTCATGTACATTAGTTTCCTATCTAGGGTTAGAAAGGGATGAAGGCTTACCTTTTATTTTTTTCAACTGGGATTTGGGACCACTAGTTGCTAGTTTTAGAGAAATAACTCAAATAGGTTGTTAGTCTTTATACCCCTTCATGCTATTAAGTAGAAAAGGTTGTAACATGATCATTTTAATTGACTCATTATAATGATAAACATTCTTATTTGATAGTTTTATGGCTGTTTGATTTGTCCAAAAAAGTTGAGGACCTGAAAAGGGGCTTCTCTTATGAATCCAGTAGTTCTCTTTTTTGTGATTATTATAATCAATAGTCACCATGACTTATAAAAGCATGGCTGATACAACAGTATCCAAACCTTCCATTGACCACATGATCACCCCCAAATGAATGATTAGGGATGATAAAATAGTCAATTAAGGAATAGTTGCTGCCAAAATCTGATTTGGAGATCTGAGGAACGCTACTCAATCTGCACCGAGCCAAAGGAGACAGGAGATTGCCGGAGCTAATCTGGTCGGAGACCCTCCGATGCTGGAATAGAGAGAGCGAAGAGAGCATTGTGTGATATTGTATTGTTGTTATTGAGTGTTTCCATAATTTTATTATCATTTTGACGAGCAAGTAGGTATGAATATATAAAGAACTACAAATTTTACTGCAATTTTATGCAGGTCTGGGACTTTTCTTGGGCATACTGCAAGTGTGGAAGATTTACAAGTGTGTTTTCTACCGGGAAAGCAGAGTTTGAGTTTTTTGATTTAAATTTCTAGCTTCCGATGTTCTATCAATTTGAAAAACTTGGTGCCTTTTCAATTCATGATCTTAGATCGATCAAGGTAATATTATGGCATCTTTTCTAGTCCTCCAGCTTTTTCAAATTGAGTTCTGTTCCTGTTTACCGAGTTTAAGAATAATCTGCCAACTAGTCTAATTTTTCAATACCTTCATTGTTTTTGATCTCGTGCTTTTCCAGAGATGAAACAACAAGCTTAACAATATATTATCTTCAGTTCTGACATTCTGATTTCTGAATATTCTTTATTAGATTCTCTTAGCAGATGCACTTGTTTGATCAATCAACTGTATAATATACTTCAGGTAGACTATTTTCAGAAAAGAGATGACTCACAGCTGCACAGAGCATTATAGAATCAAATATATAGTATTGTTAAGCATGGGATTTTTTTTTTTTTTGGAAAACAATTAAGAAACATGTCAGACTGTTCAAAATGTTCAAGTATCAATAAAAGATAACAGGGTACAAGAGGGACAATGTTTCCGAGATATGAAGAAAAATGTGCTGGCTGCTTACAAACATTTGAAGAAATTTTAGACATTTTTTTGCTATGAAATCACCACTCAGAAAATTAGCTAGAGAAAAAAAAAAGCATGGGTAATTCAAATTTCATCCAATTTCAGATCATTTTGTGGAAATGCTTCATGTGGAATGTTATTTTGCTTTACTACTTTTTAAATTCTTTTGTCACCCCTTACCCCTTTGACTCTTGCTTTCATCAGGGAGTCATGCTGTTCCTTTTGTTTCTCAAGACTGCCTTTAGCTTCTTTTTACAATCTCCAATGTTCATTTTTATAGTCTACTTTTTACATTGCATTATGTAATTTCTCTCTTTTAACCATAGTCTTGACTATAAGTTTATAAAAATGTTTTATGTATGAAGTTCTGAGTGAATTTCCTTTTGCTAAAGGTGTGCTTTAGTTTCCAAATTTCAGCTAATTCATGGCTGGAGGAATTCTTCTGTATGCATTTCATATTTTCTGCAGGCTTTTCTCCTCTTTTTGATCTAATTGCGAAGGAATGCCTTCAACTTTGGAGAGTTGTTTAATATTTCAGCATTTTAATTATCAATGGACATTTAATGGATGAAGAAAAAACTTCCTTAATATGTTAAGTTTGTTCTCGACTCACGATTTGTCACAATAAAATTCGTAGTTACCAACACTGAATCATACAGAGATTGTTAAATACTTGGACCACTTTCATTGCCTTGTAGATGCGAAGATACCTAGGGCATCATTCTTATCATTTTTCAGTAAAGAGACAACTTGCCCATATGTTTGGTAGTAGATGATGATGCAAGCATACAATTCTGTTCTTTTCCTTCTGTTTTTTTAAATAAATTCTTCCATATGATGCTTTTAAATGAATCTACATCTTCAGGTACTTCATAGTTGGTCGATGGATCGTCTTGATTTTCCCGTAGAAGCTCCTGTGAATCATGTCTACATGTGTACTCTTGAGCAACTGGCTATATGTACAATCCATTCCCATGAAGAAGCTCCTGTAATCCATGTTGTCATTACCGCAACTATTTCGTCTATGCTCGGGACAATCCAGTCTTGTATGGTCACAGATTTATTCATTTGGTTACCTTATCGCAAATTGAACTAATAACTTATCACTTAGACCCAGAATTCTCCTTGTCAACCTTGTGCTGCTATAGTCCATTTTACATTTCGATTCACTTTCATTGGAAATGAAAACCTCCTATACTGCTGTTACTGCTTTCATGGATAATTCATAATGATGTTATGGAATTATGTAAATGGTATTTGGTCATCATAGTCAGTTCTTTTATCTTTGCAATCATTCTTGTTTGTTTTCAGCTTGAAAACCTTAATGATGGATTGCAGTTGAATTATGCAATGGAATTGGTCCTCCTCCCTATTTTCCTTTTTTTGGCCCTTTTATAGCATTTCTTTAAACCCCATCCCCTCCCTTATAGGTTTTCTTCCATGAGTGCAGTTAGAAAGCTTCAATTTTTATGATACTTATTATCAGAAACCTTTTATAGCTCTTTTCTTCTACATGCATGAGCTTATAGTTTGTTCATATTAAGCCTTTCTCTGTTTTTCTTCATGTATCCTGTCTCTTTTCTTGCTTGTACTCATACAACTTCTTGTTATTCTCTCCTCTTCTTCTTCTCGTCAAGTATTCCTTTCATTTTTTCAAACCTACAAGTAAAGCTGGAAAGTCTCAATATCTGAGTTCTGGGTTATATTCTCCACATGTTCACATTACTGTTTTTTTCTCTATTTTTTTCTTAATTTTCTTGTCTCTTTTCTTGATTTGTTCTTTACAAGAGAGTTTTTGTGTACTACTGCTTCTTGGCAATGTATCTTTGTGTTCTTTGTTTTGTTAAGGATTTGATCATTTTGCCACTTACACCTAATCTGCTTTATTTTCTTGTGCCTATGTTTCAGGAATACGTCTACAATCGTTTGCAATTCAGGTGCTACGCTTTGAACTCATGGCCTCTGTCTTGTTCCTGTCTATTGGCTTTAGATTTTGTTCTTAATTTTTTTGGGGTTCTGCTGTTGTTGTGTTGCAGTTATGGATGGTACTTCACCTTTGTGCAGGGTTTTGTCTATCAGGGGCTCATACACCTACAGGGCTTCACCATGAAGCAGATGGTGAACCCATGGGAGGCCTACGTGAAGCTATCAGCTGCTCTAATGGGATCGCACGGCCTCACGAAGGGGTCCCTGGCCTTCTTGAACTACCCAGCTCAGCTTATGTTCAAATCTACTAAGGTTCAGTCTGCAACTCCTTGCCATTCCCACTAGCTTCTTTTCTGGACCAATCCATTTTAGTTTTCCAGTTAGCACTGAATTTTTGCTTCCTCGCAGATGTTTAATCTCTTTAAAGTACTTGAGATTGTGTGATAATGATCATTGTGTTCCCCCTTTTTTTAATCAAAACCTTTTGGATGCCATTATGTTCTTAAAAATTTGATACTTCTGATAGTTTCTTGATAGATTTTCACTTAATAATATTTAGCAACATATAATATGTAATAACCCAGGGCCTTATCCAAAATGACTAGCCGAAAGGTATTTTTTGGGTTACTTGATTCTGTATAAGTACCCAAGATCTACCCAGTGAATAACCGATGTGGGACTAAACACACACCCACACGAGTCCTTACATACTCTCTCTGTTCAAGCCCTGACGTCCTTGTCGGGCTAAGGGTTCAAATCTATTTAAATCTAATCACAAACATCATGATCAGCTCGTGGTCAGGTCCAATGGATCTGTGCTGCAATGTCTCCTAATTCACATAGGTTATAAGCCAGGTCCGCTCTGATATCATTATGTAACAACACAGGACTTCATCCAAAATGGCTAACCGGTAGATATTTTTTGGGTTCCTTGATTCTGTATAAGTATCCAAGATTTACCCATCAAATAATCGATGTGGAACTAAACACATATCCTTACGGGTCCTTACATGATATCTCTTATTTTTCGAGCTCTTTGGGAATTTAGGTGCTACCAGTGATGGTAATGGGAGCCTTCATTCCTGGCCTTCGGCGTACTTCTTGTCGTGGGTCTCATCCTCTTCACCTTGGCTGATGCCCGAACAACGCCAAACTTTAGCGTTATCGGTGTGGTGATGGTATCTGGTGCTCTTATCATGGACTCCTTCCTTGGTAATCTCTGGGAGGCATTCTTCACCATGAATCCTGAAACCACCCAGGTGATTCACATTTTTTCCCTTCTATCCTATTTAATTATTGATGGCATTTTTGGCATGCATGTGGTGTTTTTGGTAGCTACTTTTCTTTTTTAATCTGAGATGTTCATAACAAGAGCATGAACCTCTGTTCTAGATAGAGATGCTCTTCTGTTGTTGGCCTACCTTTCTTGATCCCTCCCATGGTTTTAATTGGGGAGCTCTTCAAAGCTTGGAATTCCTGCTACGAGGTAAATCTATTCTGCTTCCTTTTTTATTTGTTCCTTTTTTTTGTTGGAAATTGATCATACAAATAGAGAAATTCTTTCATTCCTTTTGAACGTGATTTATAAAAAATTATAAACCTTGTTAATATGATGGGCAAGTGCAAGTCCAATTTATATTCATAGTTTTGTGTTACTAGGGTTTGTCAGAGCTTAAATTACACCAGAAAATAGTGATGAATTTATAGGCCGAGTTGAGCCTTTCTGTGAGTTGTCAGTGCTGTTCTGGTTGAAATCTGGCCTGAGGGTGACCACGCTGGAAGAAGCCGAGGAGACACCGTCCGGGACAGAGAAAGAAAGCCACCTTCTGCGCTTCGGGGTACCTGCATAAAGCCTTTAACGGGGATTCCGGCGAAGGTCCTCCAATGGCTAAGTTAGCCGGGCTTTTGGAAAGGTTTCTGAGTGGCTTAGAATAACTTATAATGGCTTGTCCCAAACTTACCGAAGGCCTTTCTCTATTCCCTTTTTATAGGGTGAGAGTCTTGGCCGTTACCTAAAATTTCGAGTCGATTCGTGATTAGTTGGCCTTCAATTGGAGACGACGTACAACATGGAGATCCATCCTGTGGGCGGAGAATTCGGAAGATATTTTTCTGGATTCGTTTTGAGGGTCCGCCATGTCATTCCAAACGAAAGTGGTCGAGGAAGTTCTTAAATACGTTGTATGCGCACTCACTTCGAGACGTTACTTGGTGGTATGCGGAGGGCCAGTCATCAATATCCTGCCCCCGAGGTGGCTGTCATAATGACTGGCCTTTAACACCACGATTCAGGTGGATCTGTTGAGGGAGCCTCTGGGTCTGCCATGTGGCACGATCTGGCCGCTCGGTGGCTTGGGCATGGGATCCGCGGGATCTTCGACGGGATTAAGGTTGACAAGACCGAGATCGGCTCGGCCTTCAGCGGGATCCAAGGTCAGCCAAGCTCTGGCCAAGGTCAGCTTGGCCTTTGGTGGGCTGAGGTCGGCCTGGCCTCTGATCGAGGTTGGCCTGGCTCTTGGTGGGACCGAGGTCTGCTCGGCTCTTGGCGGGGCGTCATTGCTTACGGTCGAGGGAGCCTCTTCGGCTCGCGGTTGACACTGTAGAGCGCCCCGAAACTCAAACCAGGACGTCATTGCACTTTCGGTTGAGGGAGCCTCTTCGGCCCGCTCAGCTCTGAGGTCTGCTCGGCTGAAATTGGGTGACTTCATGCCGGAGTAGGACGATCCAATTTGCCTCCCATCAAGAGCTTTAAGAATACAGAGAGCCATCACATTAGAGAGAGAGAGAGAGAGAGAGAGAGAGAGAGTTTTCATATACAGGTTAAGCCTAAAATAACTTTTAACAACCAAGGCACAGAAATCAGAGTTTAAGAAGCCATAGAAATATCACTTATTATGCTATTGTCAATAATTGTGCAACTAGTGCAATTTGAGACTTGCCTCGTTAGTCACTATTGCACCCTAAATTCAGAACATAACAGGTATCACATATCTAAAGAGTAGACCATACAAATATGCAAAACTATATCAAATCAAAATAATTTAGAGCAAGAATAATAATTCTTCAATTCTTACAAAAATAATTTAATAAAAATTCAATCAAATTATTCCCATAAATAAATATCCCAATACAGCATGAATCATAATGCTCTAACTAATTATTACCGTTCAAAACAAATAACATATCCAAACTAAATTGAGCTAAGCTAAACTAAACTAAGTTAGAAGTCCAGATGACTCAAGTATCTCTAGCAATCTAGAGCACTCCCCCAAGTCCCGTGCAATCATGATTCGGAATTTGAAAATAGAAGAAGAAAGAATAATGAGTTACACTATCCCAGTAAACAACATAATGTATCAAAGTGGTGTCTAAGCATGCTAAATAAATAAATAATTAAACAACATAATACCGACTGGGAGAAAATCAAATCTCGAATAATACACATATATTTTTTTAAATTTTAATTTTTTTATAAACTGATGCTAAATCCAATATTAGGCTATGACCAGTATATCCTAGTGGCATGGGTTAGATGACATATAATACGTGCACAAAGTGCTAGATAACAAATAACAAGTACCATTATTCTAATTACCAATGGCTCGATGTCGAAACTAGTTTCTCAAATTATAAGTGGATAGAACAACGTATGATACCTATTGGCGGGACCAAACTATAGCCATATTGAGAATATATATATATATATATATATATATATATATATATATATATATATATATATATATATATATATATATATATATATATATATATATATATAACAAATTTTAAAAATTATTCTGTCAAATTTCCAAAATTTATTTTACAAGAATATCGAAATATAAAATATATTTTAGAATAATTATGATAATAATAATAGTATGCTTGATCTGCTTAATCAAATATAAAATAGAGATCATAATCCAATTTAATAAACTGATTGTAATTTTCCAAAGGGCACTAGAAAATATACTTTGAAGTGTTACTTATCTCTTCTTGTTTCAAAATTCCACTTCAGTTAGAAAGATCGGTTTCACCTATTCAATGTCATTAGAATACAATTAATTTTATCATTGTTTTAGAAGCAAAGCAAAGTTAAAAAAATAAGGACTACTGGAGATATGGCTTCATGCCCGACAAGGATGAAGGAGGATAGGGTTGGCTGGGCTGTAAGAAACAACAATCTGGTCGGTCCGATCAAGTTCATTCTATCCAATCAAAGGTCTAACCAAAGTACAAGTGACTCATAGCCTAGTAACCACAATGGTAACCATCAATTAGAAGACTGCGATAGGAGAGCGCTGACTACTGGTGAATAATAGGGGGGCTAGTGATGGAAAAAGAGAAGATAGAAAAAGGAACGACTCAAAACATAGGGGGTTTGGCCCTTTTGTCATTATATTCATGATCCCCAACGATGGGGCTCTGATGATGGCCGAGAGCGGCACAGGGGACAAGTTCCCATTTCCGGCGACAAGCGCCAACAGTGGAGAAAGTAGGAAAAAGAAAATAAAAATGATTTTTTGGATATGAAAATAGGGGATAAACAAGGATTGTTATCCTTGGATTATTCCAGTGAAATCTTGGTTGGTGGCGGGGTTATAATTGAGGAAGTAAAGGAAAAAAAGATCAAGGTCCTTATTTAGGATTCTAGCAAGGTTTGGTTACGATTTTCGGCAGCCATAGTGGACTTAGACCATCAGCAATTAAGCAAAGAAAAGAGAGAGAGGGCAGTAGCTGCGGCGATCTTTGGTTATGGAAAGAACTGGAGGATTTGAGCTTTAAATGGAGTGGAGGTTAGGCTTCCCTAGCCTATAGCAAGTTCGTTGAGGAGGACTCTTCCACCTCTGTCCGTGTTCGAGCAAGGATCTAACCTGTTTGGATATGGGGTTGGGCCTTTGGGCCGTGTATTTGATGCCAGGCCGGGTCAAAAGGCCGGCCCATTCAATGCGAGGCTGAGCCTCACAACCACATCCTCCTGCTTAGCAATCAGAGGTGTTTTTGTGCGACGCACTCCCATAAATCTAAACGTGGATAATTATAATGCAGGTGGGTCTCTCTCTTTCTATCTTGAAATAATAATAATAATAATAATAATAATAATAATAATAATAATAACAATAATGCAACTAGTGCTGCATGGAAAAATAAATAACTTGAATCTATTCATATGGTTATCAGTCTTTGGCTCTTGAAACCAGGGAAAATGACTGATGCAGGTATGGACCATGCACTCATTCCTCATCACCTTATCAACACTAGTCAACAAAATACAACTCAATAAGGAGCCTGTGTGAATTTATACTCAAAAGGGAGCACTCCTATGTCTTTTTGCTGAATAATACCGGTCTGATTAGGACCATTAGGTCTCTCTTTCCTTATCATTAGACACTTAAGAGAGAAAAAGAAAGCTGGTAAGCTAAACACTGTTAGTCTAATCTGAATCTCTTGTTCTTGTTAATGGATGCAGCATCTATATGTCTATGCTGTGCTGGTGTTTGAAGCAATGACCACCTTCGTCGGTCAGGTCTCTGTGCTCTCCCTTATTGCAATTTTTGGGGCTGCAACCACTGCTATCGTATGTTTCATTCCTTTTTACTGGCCTCTTTTTGTCATTTTCTAATAACAGTGCAGTTATTTGAGACATGTTTCTCATTCTAAGTTTTGTTCTAATAGGTAACTACAGCGAGGAAGGCAGTCACACTTATGTTATCATATTTGATATTCACAAAGCCATTGACAGAGCAGCATGCCACTGGACTTTTACTTATTGCAATGGGAATCATCTTGAAACTTCTTCCAGAATACAGAGATCTCATTCCTCCTAAACTAAAACAGCCACCGCAGCAAAGATCTCAAGAACAACAAGAAGAAAAGAGGCCCTTCGTCTGACGGAACACAAAATATTTGCTCTCTGATTTTTATTCTCTAGCTCATCCTAGGAGTGTAATTTTTAGGGGTGGTTGTCTTATAGTTTATTGTTTTCTTCTTTCTATAATCTTTTTCAAGAGGGTCAGCTTTGGTGCAACGATAAGGCTGTTTAGTTGTGACCGGAGTATCATGCTCGAAACATGAAAAATATCTCTATGTGCTGGGATAAGGCTGACTTTCCCCGAACCCTAAAATGGTAGGAGCATCGGGTATTGGGATGCTTTTATTCTTTAAGGCTTTTGAATTTCCATTATGGCAATCCAAGGTTCGATGAACTTTACAAACAACCAATGAACAAATGAAGAAAATTTTTATTTTTACTGCAGCAATGGAACCTGCTTCTGCCTATGATGCTGGTAAACTAATACCCAACCTAATTATTCATTTGGTGGTAAAATTGGTGATTTAAACAACTGCAGGATTAATCCTCCCGTAAACACGACCGGAGTCAAAAGTAATCAGAATACATTCATCAGAATGGAGTAATTTTTCCAGAAAGAATATTTGAAAGTTGCATCATTTTCAGGGATAATGGTGAGACAATTGATTGCGAAAACTTGTGATAATTCATTGGGGACCCATTCATATGTCTGTCTGCCCCTGCTCGTGCCAGGGAAATAAACTTTTTCATTGCTATAACTATATCCTGAATTTAGTTAGGGGCCTTGTTATAGAATATAATCTCTGAGCACAATTTTGCTCCTCTAGATTTCATGATAAATCTCATCATCTATGCTGATAAAAACATAGAATGGTCACTGTAGAACTTGTTCTTGCTCTTACCTCTGGTTGCCATAAGAAATGCGCCGAGCTTTCGGCTCATGCATGGACAAATTATTCCATTATGCTGGTGTTTGAAGGAGTCATGCTAGCCTTCAGTAAGATTCAAGATATTGACTTGAAGCATATTGATGGCAAACCTTATTTTGAATGCTAAAGGAGACCTGCCTAGCTTGAATTGCACCATTCCTAGTACTAGCAACCATTGTCTCTACCTCATTGGAACACAAAACAAGTGGTATGGATGCACAGAAAAGTAACATTACATAAGAACATTAATCATAAGAAAACATTTATATCTATGAAAAAGTATTTGATCATCAATTGTTTCATTCTCATTTTGTTTCTAACTAGGCAATTATGCACATAAATTAGCATCTTTTTCAAGGTGAACAAAGGTTGGGAACTCATTTTCTATTCGGAACTAATCCAAAAGGTTATTATCAGAGTCCATGGTCTCTGAAAGGTGAGTGAAGTTCTGTCATTTGAACTTACGACATTCCTATGTGCTTCTACCATGTCATCAGCTCTAATCTGGCAGCCCTTCAGTCTCTGGCTCTAATTAATTTAATTCATGAAATTTGATACTCCATTTTGAAGGCATTCAGATTTAAATAAGCTTTTATCAACCACATCAATCGAAAGATTATTGGAATTATACACAAGCTATTATACAATTGAGATTGGCCAACTAGAGTCTAGAGGACTGTTATGAGATGACTTTATTCTTACTGGTTGCATGCATATCCAAGTTGCTCAAATTTTTAGAATTAACCCTTAGGAAGTGTTTTTACATTCATAGTGCATAGTGTTGAGGATTAACTTTATACCACTGGGAAATACAGAAAATTATTTTTGTTTACATATGAGAAAGTGATAGGAACTGATTGAGATAGGGCACACTTGTACCGTGTCATCATTAAGTGGCCCTTACAATGCAGTGTGTCCTTTAGAACTAGACCTTGTCTCAAGGAATAGACCAAACTAGTTCGAATGGACATTGAGATATTACGAGTAGAAAAAGAGAGTTCGATGGAGGTTGAAATCTCACCACGCATGTAATCGTAGGTACAAAGTTGTATTTATTATCATTGAGATATACAAGAAAGAATTTTACAAGGCAACAAATAATATAGATTGCAAAAAATTAGGAGAACAATCAGCACTGTTATTGACTTGAGCTGGAACTGTGCTGGTTGGCAACATTGTTGGCTAAAGACTCGGATCCAGCTAAGGCTTCAACATATGGCTCCGGATGATTTGAATTTTGAACACGGCTCCAGATGATTTGAATTTTGAACTGACTTTGAATTGATACAACTAATATTCCCCCTCAAATTGTGCGTGGTAGTAAGGCATAGTTTGTGTCGCAGGTGTTCCAAATCAAGATGAATCTGAGGCTTGGTGAAGATACCAGCAATCTGTGATGAGGAAGGCACATGACAAGTAACCAATAGCCCAAGAGATACATGCTCACGAGCATAATGATAGTCTAACTCAATATGCTTACTGCGAGCATGAAACACTGGATTGACTGTCATATGTAATGAGCTCAAATTGTCACAGAAAAGACCAGGGGCATTAGGTAATAAGATATGAAGATTACGAAGTATAAATGAGAACCAAGTTAATTCAACTATAGTTTGGGTCGTTGCTCTGTATTCGACCTCAATTGTAGACCGAGAAATAGTTGGTTATCGTTTAGCACGCCAAGAAATAAGATTACTCCCAAGATAAGAGCAAAAACCAGTAGTTGATCGTCGAGTTAAAGAGCAGTATGCCCAATTAACATCCGAGAAAGCATATAAGTCCAGTGTACTAGATGCCTGAATGTGAAGACCCAAGTTGATAGTGCCTTTAATATACTTCAAAATCCTTCTCACCATCGTAAAGTGACTATTAATTGGAGCTTGCATAACTTGAGAGACATAATTAACACTAAACGAGATATCAGGCCTAGTTAGAGTGAAATATTGCAACGCATCAACTAATGAGCGATAGTGATGTGGGTCATTGTATTGAGTAGAGTTCTAATCTGACTTAAACTTCTGAGACATAGGAATAGAAATTGGTTTAGACTCATGCATAGAATCACGTTTTAACAAGTCATCAACATACTTAGCTTGATGTAGCATAATACCATCAGAGACATGTGAAACTTGAATTCTCAGAAAATAAAGGAGAGCACAGAAGTCTTTCATTGCAAACTCTGAATTTAGAGTGGCAATAAACTCATTGAGAAGAGCATTAGATGAACCTGTGAGAATTATATCATCCACGTACAGAAATAAATTTAATGTACGTGCCGCTGAGTGAACGATAAATAAACTGGGATTGGCTAAGCTGCAAAAAAAACCAATTTCAAGTAGGAAGGAACTAAAACGATCAAACCAAGCTCGAGGAACTTGTTTTAGTCCATAGATGGCTTTATGCAGCAAGTAGACATAGTCAAGATGTTCAGAACTTGGAAAGCTAGGAGGTTGCTCCATAAAAGCTTAATCAGATAATACACCATGAAGGAATGCGTTATTTAAATCTAATTGACGAATGCTCCATTTGCGAACAACAACAATGGAGAGAACAAATCTGATAGTTTCTGGTTTGACAACAGGCGAAAAAGTCTCAGAGAAATCAATTTCGTCAATTTGATGATACCTTTTTGTGACCAATCGAGCTTTGAGCCGTTGTAAAGACCCATCAGTGATGAGTTTAGTTTTAAACACCCATCGTGAACCAACAACATTCATTGATGGGTCTCTAGGAACAAGAGTCCAAGTCTGATTGTGAGACAAGGCAGCAAGTTCTTCTTCCATAGCCTTGGTCCAACCTGGATGTTTAAGAGCAGCTCGGATAGTGTTGGGTTCTTTTGGACTAGGAATGTAGTCATGTAGCAGGGCATAGCGAGGATTGGGCTTGTGAATACCTGACTTAGCACAAGTTGTCGTATGATGAGAGACAGATATTTGAGAAGAAGATGTACCAGTAGCAGATTCGTGAGGTGGGGCATCATTCATAGGCTCATGAATTTCATTTGCTGGCGTGGGTTCAAGAGGTGCATTGGTCAGAGGCAAAATAGATGCATTAGGAATAGAGTGAGAAGCATCAGTGAGTAAAGTAGAGATGACTTTGATCTTTGCCAATAGAGCATTAGTTGGTGGAGGTTTATAAGAAGGCATTTGTTGAGTGGAGTCTGTTGGAATTGAAGGACCAAATGTGGAGGCCAAATTCGAAGGAAGCCATTCTTTAAAGATAGTGACCACTGACTCAAGAGCACCACATTGAAGAGAGGTTGGTTTTTTACATGGAAGTGTTGCCTTATCAAATATCACGTGGCAAAGAGATAATGATCCACTGAGTAGGAGGGTAGTAGCATCGATACCCCTTGTGTCCATCATTGTAACCTAAAAATACACAGGGTAAAGACTTAGTATCAAACTTACTTGGTTTAGTATCTCATATGTAAGGAAAACACCATGAACCTATAACCCGAAAGGAACCATAATTTAGTTGTTGATTGTGAAGCACATAAAATGGCGACTGCCATTAAAGAGTTGCTGAAGGAGTTCTGTTAATTAGAAAAACAATAGTGGTAAAAGCTTCAACCCAGAATTTTTTAGGAATATTTGCATAAAGCATCATAGTAAGTCCAAATTCTCTTATTACTTGATGTCGTTGCTCTACGACCCCATTTTGTTCAGGTGTGTAGAGATAGAAAATCTGATGAATGATATATGATTGTTGCATATGGTTTAAAAATTGCTAATTAACAAATTCTCCGCCACCATCAGTTTGTATTATTTTAACAGATTTTCTATATTGGCGAGTAACATACTTTTCCAACAACAAGTACTGAGCAATCTGTCATAGGAGAACTAACTATATAAAATTTGTGAAATCATCCACAATTGCAGCATAATATAGAAAATAGTTAACATAAGTAGCTGGAGCAGGTCCCCATAAATCAATATGTATCTTATCAAAGACAACAGTACTTTTAGAAGAAGATAATGAAAAGGAAAGTTTAGTCATCTTTCCTAATTAATAGCTCTCACACATGGGAGTTGCTGCTTTATTGGACACAACCTTTATTAAACCATAATTGCAAAGATGTGCTATGACAACTACTTGAGGATGGCCAAGCTGCTGATGCGATAAGTCTTTAGTGACAGCTCGAAATCTGGTTGAGAAGAAGGTAGCCAGTGAAGCACGAATAGAGTACAATTTACCCTGTCTTATTCCCCTCATCAGCACCTTTTGGGTGACTCCGTTCCTTATGGCAAAATCTTGATTAGAGAACTCACAGTTAACTGGATAATCAGAAGTCAGTTGGCCAATAGGTAACAAATTCTTCTCTAAATCTGAAACCAAAAGAATATCAGTTAAGATAATTTGAGAAGAACCAGAACCAAGAATAACATCACCAATATGAGTTATACATAAAAAATCCCCATTTCCAATAAGAACATGATCAGTACCATTGTAGGGACGAAGGTTATTCTTCGACATCCATTCTTCATCATTTGGTAAATTGTCAGGTTGAATGGCATGACCAAACCTATGCCAGCAACGGAGGGCATTGTGACCTCGTTTGTCATAGATTTGACAAAAAAGATCACAATTGTTCTCTCGGTAATTGTTAGGTGTAGCAGGGGCAGAGCTTTGAATATTTGGGGGAGACCCTTAGAGAAAAAATTATCTGAGTTTATTGACCCTTTGTTGTGTGACTTGGAGTTGTTTTTTGCCCAAAGAAGGCAGTATAGGTAGTCTGGTCTAGAGAATGAAGGCTCACACGTGTTTCATAACTTTGCATCAAAGGAACCACTTCACCATAGGAGGGCATAGTAGGTTTGAGCATTGAAGTAGTAAACGGTTCATAGCGAGCACCAAGACCGTTAAGCAAGAAAAAAACCTTTGTTTTGTCACTTACTGGATGTCCAATAGTAGCTAGGCTATCACAAATACCTTTAAACCTACGAAGATCATCGTTGAGAGACATTTCTAGATCTTTCTTCATGTAGGTAAGTTGTTGAGTGAGTTGAAATTGGCATTCTTAAGAGGCTCAATCATAAGCTTCTTTAAGAGCAAACCAGACTTGTGCAGAAATATCAAGGCCAATAACAATGCCAAGGGCTTCCTCGAATAAAGTTTCAATGATCCACCCTCTAAGAAGACGATCAACAGTTTTCCATTTTTGATACTTAGGGTTTGGAGCAGGGCAGCATTCGATCCATCTGCTACTAGAAGTACAACAGCCAGAGATGACACATCGCCAATGAGATGTTGGGGTATGTGGAGACCATTGGTGATGAAGAGAATTGAAGGAGAATCAATTCTGCATAATTCTGTCTGGCGGACTGTCGGAGTCGACTCGAGCTACAGTCGAGTCGACTCGGGAACAGTCGAGTCGACTCGGGAACAGTCGAGTCGACCCGGGAGGAGAAAGGCCAGAAGACCGAGAAAACCATGTTTCTGTCTCGACTGTCAGAGTTGACTCGAGATACAGTCGAGTCGACTCGAAGCATCGTCGAGTCGACTCGAGCTACAGTCGAGTCGACTCTAGATCGTGCCAGTTTTGTCCAGACGTGCCAGAGTCGACTCGAACCACAGCCGAGTCGACTCGGGCTCGCGAAAAATCGTACGGACGATTTTCTTTTGGTGTTTTTGGTGGCGTTTCGACGGCTATAATCATCTGAAGGTCTTGAGACTATATATAGGACTCATGAGAGCCCTAGGAGGATAGATATTCAAGGATATTTTGAGAGAGACTCTTGTTTTGTGCGGCTAGGGTTCTAGAGAAGAAGAGGATTGGGATCCTACTTCTTGTGCAAAGGGAATTCTGTGTGAATCTCTTGTAGAGCGATCGCGTGTGATCGTTCGGGTGTGTGCTATCTCTGTAATCTGTTCATCCTAATTGAGATTTGGAGCGGTGGAGGACGTAGGCTACTTGTAGCCGAACCTTGTTACATCTTTGTGTTTGCTTTGCTATTTTCTTCCTATTTCTTCTTCCTTTGGTTTGATAATCCGCTGCGGTGCTCAAGTGTTTTATCCTATTGATACCACGGGGTAATCTTTTGCCCTTAAGCGGAAGCGAAGCGGTGATCCTTGAGTCCGGTGTCGAGAGAGCGAGAGAGTGCTTATCTGTTTGCTTCTCTCTTTGCTTGTCCGACGTTGGTGGTTGTACCGGTGTGAGTGGGTTCCGGTGCGGGTCGCTGCCAACAAGTGGTATCAGAGCTATTGGTATTCTGCAATGGCGGATGAAGGGAAGTTGCGAATTGAGAAGTTCAATGGCACGAACTTCGGATTTTGGAAGATGCAAATAGAGGATTATCTTTACCAGAAGGATCTCTATTTACCTCTTGGAGGTAGAGCGAAGAAACCAGAGAAGATGTCCGATGAAGACTGGAAGGTCCTCGATCGGAAGACGCTCGGCACCATTAGATTGTCACTTGCATCCCAAGTGGCATTCAACATCAAAAACGAGAAGACGACGATGGAGTTGATGGCAACATTGTCGCGGATGTACGAGAAACCCTCAGCATCAAACAAGGTATTTCTCATGAAGAGGTTGTTTAATCTTCGTATGAAAAATGGCGGCAGCGTAGCAGAATACTTCAACGAGTTCAACGGACTCACGGCCCAGTTGGAGTCAGTGGAGATTAGTTTTGACGATGAGATTCGGGCATTGCTAATCCTCTCCGGACTGCCTGATAGCTGGGAGGGCCTGGTGATGGCGGTGAGCAACTCTTCGGCGACGGGGAAGTTGATCTTTGATGACGTTGTGGGAGTGCTTCTGAGTGAAGAAGCAAGAAGGAAATCTTCTGGAGCTACGGAGTCGTCTGGAAGTGCACTAAACATCTCTAACCGGGGAAGACAAAAGAAGGACGGTCGATTTCGAAGCGACTCGAAGTCGAGATCCAGCAGGTCTCGAGCACCTCAGAACAAGGGAGCGAAGTGCTGGAACTGCGGGAAGATGGGGCACTTTAGGAGGGACTGCAAATCTCCTAAAGGGAAGCAAGGCGACCACACCGAAGGAGTCAGCAAGGATCTGGCAAATCTTGCTGAAAACGGTGACATGGATACCCTCGTTCTATCTTTATCTACCGGTGACGAGTCTTGGGTGATAGACTCGGGCGCGTCTTTCCATGCTACATCCCAACGGAAGCTTCTTGGAGGATATGAGAAAGGAGACTTCGGCAAAGTCTACTTAGGGGATGGAGAGCCTTGCACCATACAAGGAAGGGGAAGCGCGGAAGTGAAGTTGATTTCTGGATCTTCACTTGAGCTTGAGGACGTACGGCACGTGCCTCAACTGCAGAGGAATCTGATTTCTGTTGGACAGTTGGCGAGCCAGGGGTACAAGACTATTTTCACAGCTGATCAGTGGAAGATATCCAGGGGTTCGTTGATGGTGGCTAGTGGCAAGAAGGTTAGGACACTTTATATCGCCAACGGCACGGAGAACTCTATTGGAGTTGCTGTAGCAGATGTGGACGCCAAGTTATGGCATTGCAGACTTGGGCACATGAGTTATCAGGGACTGGAGGTGATGCACCAGTTGGGAAAGCTGCAGGATCTCAGGAGTGTTGAGATGGACTTCTGTGAGGATTGTATTCTCGGAAAGCAGAAGCGTGTTTCATTCAACAAAGAAGGTAAACCTCGGAAGCAAGAAAAGCTAGATCTCGTGCACACGGATGTGTGGGGGCCTGCACCGGTTTCTTCCAATGGTGGATCTCAGTACTATGTTACTTTTATTGATGATGCTACCAGGAAGCTTTGGGTATTCTTCTTGAAGCACAAGTCAGAGATATTTGGGGTCTTCAGGAGATGGCAGGCAATGGTAGAACTCGAGACAGGAAGGAGGTTAAAATGCCTGAGATCAGACAACGGTGGTGAGTATTGTAGCAGAGAGTTTGAGGACTACTGTGCAGAAGCTGGGATCGTCAGGCAGAGGACAGTTCCAGGGACACCACAACAAAATGGAGTTGCTGAAAGGATGAACAGAACAATTAATGAGCGTGCCAGGAGTATGAGGATACATGCTGGATTGCCACAGCAGTTTTGGGCGGAAGCAGTTAACACTGCTGCCTACTTGATCAACAGAGGGCCATCAAAGAAACTTGAATTTGGGATTCCTGAGGAAGCATGGACAGCAAAGAAGATTGATTTGGCGCACTTACGAGTATTCGGTTGTACCAGTTATGTCCATGTTGATTCCAGTCAAAGAAGCAAACTAGACGCCAAATCAAAGAAGTGCATTTTCGTTGGATACGGAGGTCAACAGTTTGGGTATCGGTTTTGGGATCCCGAACACAGGAAGATCATTCGTAGTAATGATGTGGTATTTAATGAGAAAATGCAGCAGAGCACTGAATCAGAAACAAAACCTGTTGAGCCGTGTTTTGTGGATCCTGAAGAGGAGTCTACAAATTCTGGTCAGAAGACTCAGTCAGAGCAAGAACCTGAAGTATTGGCACCCTCTCCACAACTAAGAAGGTCCACTCGTAATACTCATGGGAAGCCTCCTCAAAGGTATGATGGGACTCTTAGTTATTTGCTGCTCACAGATAATGGCGAACCTGAATGCTTCACGGAGGCATTGGAGGTTGATACCAGGAAGGAGTGGGAGTTGGCCATGGATGATGAGATGGAGTCATTGGAGCAGAATCAAACGTGGGATTTGGTGGATCTGCCCAAGGGGAAGAAAGCACTGTCAAACAAATGGGTTTACAGGCTGAAGGAAGAGCAGAATGGGAAGAAACGGTACAAGGCCAGGCTGGTTGTAAAAGGATTTCAGCAGAGAGCAGATATCGACTTCACGGAGATCTTTTCTCCTGTAGTCAAGATGAGTTCTATTCGGGCAGTGCTGAGCATGGTGGCAGTAGAGAATCTTCACTTAGAGCAGCTTGATGTGAAGACAGCTTTTCTTCACGGAGATCTCGATGAGGAGATATATATGCAGCAGCCGGAGGGATACATTGCAGCTGGCACGGGTGACTTGGTTTGCAAATTGAAGAAAAGCCTCTATGGTTTGAAACAGGCGCCCAGGCAATGGTATCTCAAGTTCGATAGTTACATGCTTGAGATAGGATACAGGAGATGTCAGGAGGATCACTGTTGCTACTTCCGGGACTTCGGTACATCTTATATTATCTTGCTATTATATGTTGATGACATGTTAGTTGCAGAAGCTAGCATGCATGAGATTACAAAATTGAAGCTGAAGCTGTCAAGAAAATTTGCAATGAAGGATCTAGGAGCAGCGAAACAGATCCTTGGGATGCGGATCAGCAGAGATAGGTCTAAACATATCCTTAGACTATCTCAGACGGAGTACATCAGCCGAGTACTCAAGAGATTCTGCATGGAGGGTGCCAAACCTGTTGGCACACCACTAGGTGCCCACTTAAAGCTTTCAAAAGGACAAAGTCCGAAGACGCGGGTGGAGGAGCTCAATATGTCAAAAATCCCGTATGCATCAGCGGTGGGGAGCTTGATGTACGCTATGGTCTGTACGAGACCTGACATTGCTCAAGCAGTGGGAGTTGTGAGTCGCTTTATGAGCTGCCCAGGCTTGGAGCATTGGCGTGCGGTCAAATGGATACTGAGGTATCTGAGAGGCACGGAGCACATATCAATGTGCTATGGAGGTTCTGAGATCCGGTTACAGGGCTTTGTGGACTCAGACATGGCAGGGGACTTGGACGGCAGAAGGAGCACGACAGGGTACTTGTTCACCCTGGGCAGTGGAGCCGTCAGTTGGATTTCCAAGTTGCAACCAATTGTTGCACTGTCGACTACGGAGGCGGAGTATGTGGCAGCCACAGAGGCGTGCAAGGAACTAATATGGCTTCAGGGCTTGATGAAGGAGCTTGGGAAGGAGCAGAAGGATTGTATGTTATATTCAGATAGTCAAAGTGCAATTCATCTGGCAAAGAATTCAGCTTTCCATTCAAAGACGAAGCATATTGACATACGGTACCACTTTGTGAGGTCATTGCTCGAGCAGGGACTCGTCAAGTTGGAGAAGATTCATACAAGTCAGAATCCTGCAGAATGTTGACGAAGGTCGTCACGGTGGAGAAGCTGAGGAGTTGTTCAGCTTCTGCTGGTCTTCATGCTTGAAGACGTTGAGGAGGCATCGTATCTATCTCACTAGGATGATTCAGTTTCAGTGGGAGCACAGAGGAGAGCCAAGTAACAAGAGGATATACCCAAGATCTCCAAGTGGAAGATTGTTGGGGTATGTGGAGACCATTGGTGATGAAGAGAATTGAAGGAGAATCAATTCTGCATAATTCTATCCGGCGGACTGTCGGAGTCGACTCGAGCTACAGTCGAGTTGACTCGGGAACAGTCGAGTCGACTCGGGAACAGTCGAGTCGACCCGGGAGGAGAAAGGCCAGAAGACCGAGAAAACCATGTTTCTGTCTCGACTGTTAGAGTCGACTCGAGATACAGTCGAGTCGACTCGAAGCATCGTCGAGTCGACTCGAGCTACAGTCGAGTCGACTCTAGATCGTGCCAGTTTTGTCCAGACGTGCCAGAGTCGACTCGAACCACAGCCGAGTCGACTCGGGCTCGCAAAAAATCGTACGGACGATTTTCTTTTGGTGTTTTTGGTGGCGTTTCGACGGCTATGATCATCTGAAGGTCTTGAGACTATATATAGGACTCATGAGAGCCCTAGGAGGATAGATATTCAAGGATATTTTGAGAGAGACTCTTGTTTTGTGCGGCTAGGGTTCTAGAGAAGAAGAGGATTGGGATCCTACTTCTTGTGCAAAGGAAATTCTGTGTGAATCTCTTGTAGAGCGATCGCGTGTGATCGTTCGGGTGTGTGCTATCTCTGTAATCTGTTCATCCTAATTGAGATTTGGAGCGGTGGAGGACGTAGGCTACTTGTAGCCGAACCTCGTTACATCTTTGTGTTTGCTTTGCTATTTTCTTCCTATTTCTTCTTCCTTTGGTTTGATAATCCGTTGCGGTGCTCAAGTGTTTTACCCTATTGATACCACGGGGTAATCTTTTGCCCTTCGTAGCGGAAGCGAAGCGGTGATCCTTGAGTCCGGTGTCGAGGGAGCGAGAGAGTGCTTATCCGTTTGCTTCTCTCTTTGCTTGTCCGACGTTGGTGGTTGTACCGGTGTGAGTGGGTTCCGGTGCAGGGCGCTGCCAACATGAGATAGCCTATCAACTTTTGGCTTTCTGCAAGAGCAAGAACCTGCTCACGCCAAAGATGATAGTTTTCTAGTTTCAATCTAAGTGACAAAATTGCCAACATTAAGAGATGCAGAAGACATGTTTTCTTTTTGAAAGAAACAAGGGCACTCCTCACAATTTGAGCGCTCTGATACCAAAAAGAAAAAGAGAGTTCGATGGATGTTGAAATCTCACCACACATGTAATTGTGGGTGCAAGGTTGTATTATAATCATTGAGATATAAAAGAAAGGATTTTACGAGGCAACGAATAAAACAGATTGCAAGAAATTAGGAGAAGAATCAATATTGTTTTACAAGGAAACAAATAAAATAGATTGCAAAAAATTTGAAGAACAATCATCACTGTTTTATAAGGCAACAAATAAAATAGATTACAAAAAATTAGGAGAATAATCAGCACTGTTATTGAGTTGAGCTGGAACTGTGCTGGTTGGAAATATTGTTGGCTAATGACTCGGATCCAGCTAAGGCTTCAACATACGGCTCCAGATGATTTGAATTTTGAATATGGCTCGAGATGATTTGAATTTTGAACTGATCTTGAATTGATGCAGCCAATACTACGATACTATATTGGTTTAAATAGTGTCACTTGTTTCCTCTTAGATAACAGGTTGGAGATTTGCCTCGTAGAGATAATTAGAATATGATTATCTGTTGATATATTAGGAGAATCTTCTTATCTCATAGTCTTATTTAATTATGACTAATACATATTCATATTTTATTTAAATTTCTAAAATATTTCAAAAAATTCTAAAATTTTGTATTTTGCATGATTGTTTGAAACTAACTCATTTTATATAGATTTAGGAGTCAGTAAATCAGAGTTACCAATCCATTGGAATTATAAATATAGCTACCAAGAATGGGTTGCTAGACCCTATATACCTAAGAAAACTAGTTTCTTGCTATCACGCCCCGAGCCGGGAGTGCGACAGACGCCGCCCGCCTGCATGGTGGACCGTACAGGTATGCAAGGCAACTGATCATATCAAAGTAATTACAAATCTTAAAAATTGACTTAAACATTAATATATTCAAAACAATCTTACAAAGTTTCAAAATAGCATACGTCAACATAATTTAAATATTTCAGCTAGTCTAACCAAAATTCCAATTTGAGCAAAATCAACCAAAATTAGCGTACTCTCCAAATTTCGTGCGATCAAGCCTTTGGATCTGAAAAACAGACAAAATGTGATAATGAGCTATACTGGCCCAGTAAGCAACATAATACCCTAGAGTGGGGTCAAAGCATTTTAGATGTTTAATTAAAACACAAAATAATGACTGGAAAAAATAAATCACAAATAAGCTTTTTTTTTGAAATTTATTAAGCTTTTTCATAAAAACTCTGCTACCAAAATTCCAATATATATAGGTTATGGCCACGAAACCTAGTAGCATGGGTCGCACAAAGTGCCAAACACTATTATTATTAACCATCAATGGTACGATATCCAAATAGCACTATTCTAATCACTAGTGGTATGGTATCGAAATCGGTTTCTCACAGATACAAGTCAACAGGGCCAACGAATAATTCTTATTGGCGGGGCCAGAACATAACTATGCTGGGAATATATACATACAAAATAGATAACTTTTTCAGTCAAATTTTACATATTTCATAGCATATAACAAAATTTTCAAATAGTATTTAACGTGCCTGACCCATTTTATTAAGTACAAAACAAACATTGGAATTTAATCAACTAATTATTAACTTTACCCAAAATTTGGAAAAATTACACTTTAAAGTATTAGGTTACTTACCTCTTCTCGCTTATATCCTACTTCAGGTAGGCAAATAAAGTTCACCTATTTAAATATCATTAAATATAATTAATATTTTGTTAAATTCAGAGCTAAGCAAAACAAAAAATATTAGTGGATACGGCCCAATAGGGTCTGAAGTCGCCCCGCAATGGACCCGACCCAATAGGGCCCCAAACTTGGCCCACAAAAGGGCATAGCCCAATAGGGCCCAAAGTGGCTGAATTGGGCCCAAGTTTGGCCCGCAGTGAGTTCGGCCCAATAGGACTTAACATGGTTGAACTAGGCCCAAGTTGGGTGACCCCATGCCAGGGCTCGGGAGGGGGTTGACCGGAGGCCGGCTGCGCCTGCGGCCGGCCAGTGCCGAGCCGACCCTCTCTCCCTCCCATGGAGAAGAGAGAGCTCGGGAGAATGACGGCCGACCCTCTCTTCTTCCCGTAGAGGAGAGAGAGAGCGCAGAAGAGGAAAAGCCCATGGCGGGGACCAGCGGCGACGCTCGTGGCTGCACACGGGTGAGTCCCCTCTTCCCTCTCTTCTTTTTCTTCTTTTTTTCTTTCTTTCTCTGTTATCCCGAGTAAATCGGGAGGAGAGAAGGCAAGGAAGAGGAAAAAATGAGGTGGTCAGGAGTTTACCTAGCTTCAGGGAGGAGCCATGAGCACCTTCTCCGGCGACACCGATGTAGGTTTAGAAAGCCCTATCTTTGAGGAAGGAGGAGAACAATAAGGGAGGGTCACCATAAATAGCGGCTATCGGGGCTATTTATACGGTTGTAACCACGTCATCGCCTGGCTACCGTACCTCCTATTCTTCCCTCCGAAGCAATGGGTAGTGGCTTTCAAATGGGCTGCCGACTTTGGTCTAGGTCGGCCCATCCAGCGGCCCAATAATCACACCTGCTACACCGAGATGTGAAGTAAGTTCACCCCGAATGGCCTTTGTAGTTTCTCCCACTAAGTGGTTATGGAGGCAGAGACTAGGTGGTCTATATTAGTTATGTCATTAATAAAACATTGTTAATATCAATAAAATACTTGGAATCCGAAGCATATGATGTGCCCCTTTATGTATGATGATGGGAAGGTAAACTTGATCTCTCAATTTTAGAAGCTAGCTTTCATTCTGAGGCTTGCTAACAGGGGATTGTGTTAGTCCTGCATCTTATTGTATTGTCATGGTTTGCTAAGTTTGTTTTGATGAACTTGGTCAAGTCACAAGAATGGTGCTCTAATTAAAGCATCCAATGGGCCCAAGAGTGTATAAGCATTGTAACCTATTTGTGTGAGATTTTTAATCCTTTTAAGTCCCTACTCTATGGATGTGCCCAAGAGCACCATGCCGGGACCGGATGGGAAAAGAAACTACTTGGTAGAAAGATATTAGGGTTTTCAATGCTTCTACATGTCCAACAAGATGCACCAAACTTGAGATGCTTTACTTTTAATCTATCAGATGTGGGACTATTATTATTCTACAAATTTAATTATTAGGTCTGTAGAATTGGAATTTATCTTTTGGGGTGCTTTTAAAAAGCCTTAGGTAAGTGTATATATTTTTCCTACCATTATGGTAGGCAGGGAAGCTTCAAGTGGACTCTAGTCATGCAGTTAGTCTTTACATGGAAGGATGCAGAGGCCGAGATGGCCTCCTTAGAGTTTTGGGTAGAGGATTAATATACATCCTTCTTCTCACAACTCATTTAGCCTACGGGAAAATAAGAGAAAAAAGTGTGGTCAAAAGAAAAATAAAGAAATTTTTTTTGTTTGTTTGGAGTTTTCAAAAAAGAGAGATGAAAAAGTAGCATTCCTATAAAAAGAATATTTCTATATTTCATAAAAAAGAAAAACTCATGAGAAATATGAAAAAATTACTTTTCCGCCGGTTGAAAAATAGGATTTTTTTTTCCTAAAACTACCCTTAAGTATGATAGAATTGGTATTTCATACAACTTTTCTAAAAAAGTAGATGCCCAACCAAACATGAACCACTCCGTAATATGCCGCTTTTTTTATAGTCAACAAAAAATACTAAAATTATTTTTTTAAATATTATTTTTAAATAATATCTTAGTAAGGGTTTTTTTATTTTTTTTTCCGCAAAGCAAACTGGTCCTCCGTGGCACAGGCCGCACAATTCCTCGAAGAGACACGGGGAGATCACGCGGCGATGCCTCCCCATCCGTCCCCTGAACACGTGACTGCGAGGCTGGGCCTACCGTTACCCAGGCTATTTCATTGCCTGAACGGCTAAATCATATAGCACATGAAACACCCATACTGGCAAACTAAATTTGGACACGTAAGCGCATCCATAAAACGAACCTAGCCCCATACCAAGGCGAAATTTATGTCTAAATTATAACGAACACAAAATTCCCGACATGGCCGGACACACGAGGGACATCTGGTCGCCAACAAAACAAATCCGAGCTTACGTGAGACAAAAACACGTGGCGTACGTAGATGACAAATAACACGTGATACATCTTTCAAGTGGGAATTTTGCTTTACTTTTCACATTATCTAAAAGAAGTATTATTATCCGTACCATCAAATTATTGATGTATTATTTTTGTAGTACGTCACAACTCACATGTGAATGTTTTGATTGTCTCATCCACGATGGTCCATGCAAGCTGGTCCAACCATTCTGCGGTCAGGACCCGCTAACATCCTTCCAAAACAACCCCAAACAGGAGATTTTTACTCTTGTGGATCTATTTTGTTTGGAGGCAACCTAGAAAATAAATTTCATATTAAATTATTATATTTAATTTAAAAAATAAATAAATAAATAAATAAATAAATAAATGATAGATTTTAAATCTATTTTTTTAAGAGAGAAGATAAAATAAAAATTAGAAGGTAAGATAAATATCATTATGAAGATGATATTTATATAATCACACTAGATTACCAAATGGAGGTAATCTAAAATACCTTCACTTATATTATATTCATATTATATTAATTATATTTACATATATAATATTAATTATATTAATATATTAGTATATTTATTAATAAATATTAATTATTTATTAAGAAATTAATAAATATTTATTACTTATGAATAAATCTAACATATAATTTATTAATAATTAATATATTTATTTATGTACCAAAATATACTAAGTTGATTTATAAATTTATAATAAGAAATATTTTTTAATATATGAATAATTAATTTAAAGTATTTATTTACTCATATAAATATAGTTTAATATTCAAAATGGCAAATATCGATAGCATTTATATAAGTGGGCCATAAATAGCGAACAAATAGACCGAGAAAAAATATTTAAGTGCATTGTTGGAAATTTGGCAGTATTTCTATATAAGATGATCTCTAAGGCTCCAACCAAACAAAATAATATTTTTTTCAATGCTAATTTTTGGAGTAATTTTTTCACCAACTAAACATAGTAAAATTTATTTTTCCTTACAATCTACTTCTCTGATAAATAATATTTAGAAATCGTTAGATTACCCCTCATACTCTGATAAACTCCAATGAAACAAACCCTAAGTTTTTCTGGAACTTTTATGCGTGAAATTTAGCACTATAGTGATTGACAAAGACTAGGCTGACCCATGTTCAAATACCTCATGGGGGTCATATGCAACATTTAACCACCATTCCTTCAGGATAACTTCAAAAGATGCAAGCAGATCTGCCTAAGAGTTGAATAGATAGAGCTACATTCATATTTTCATATAGGGCAATGTATACAATAGGATATAGTTGAAGAAGAAGGAGAAAACATGTTCTTCTCTTGAGCCTATTTTATTTGATTGATTTTGCCATTGAAATCAGGCAAGTAGGTTGGTCTGTCTTTCTTTAGATCCTGCTGAAAGACACGAGACATACATATAAAATAAAAGAAAAAGATCTGGATCGGGCTCTCGAAAGTTCATGTGACCGGATCGAAGGTCCCTTCCAAGTACTCGACGATTGCTATGTTGGTAAATGGCTTGAAGGGCCAATGCACCTTTAGAGGTTTGGGGATGACCTGGAGGTCCTGGACCTATTAGTTGCCCCTCCTACCTTAGAGCATGCACAGGAATCTTAGACATTGAGGGGGAGGGGATGTCTATAATGAACTATTTATACTTATTATATATATATATATATATATATGTATATATATATATATATATATATATATGTTAACATGGAGGCTCCATTCATCATCTGTATAGATACATATTGCTATGTGTCCATTCACCACCTATATATTGTAATCATGCCGTTCTCTATCAAGCAATGTGTGAGATTCGTGGCCATTACCTTCTCAGATCACCTCCAATACAACAAACTTCTCACACCATATCTTTAAATTCCACAAGACGTTACATTGGGCAATTTGTACGAACATATCTCAATAAACCAATATACTAAAGATAACATAATTTTAATACAACGTATGCAGTTGATCCTCCTCATTCCGCTTCATTTCTTAAACATGGTGGTTATATCCTTCTTACAAAAGAAGGATATGCCTTCCTTCACGCTTAGTGACTGTTGGATCATCTAATGCACATATCTCAAAGTCATCATTTAACTACCTGCATAGATCATAGCTCTCAAAGCGTTCCCAACTTCATCATCCATCTACTTGCATAGATTTCAAAGCGAATAGTGAAAAATCAAACAATCACTAAGTGCAAAGGAAGACATATCCTTCTTTCGCGCAAAGGATATAACTACATTCCTTTATTTTTACCCTTCAGTCCAAGCAATGTCAAGAGCGATAGCTAGCCTAGGGTTTGCACAACACTCAAATGCCACATCACCATGCTAACCGAGCCATGTCGGCAAATCATCCGAGTCGATTCTATTGTCGCTTTCTTTTCTTTCACACCCCCCACTGACCCCATTTAAATAGTCGTGCAGGATGCTGTGGCGGCCAGCACTTTTCATTAGTACTGTAATTTGTTTATATCCTATGCGATGTATTAAATTACCCTAATAATTTATTAATTTTAATTATATTTTTATAATCCCACTCTCACTCACAAAAAGAACGTACAACAACCGATACTCACATTAAGCTGCATTTAAATATTTTCTAAATGCAATACTTTTTTATTTTTTATTTATACGCAGGTTGAATTATGATTATATTATTTTATACTAATATATATAGATTTTTTTATATTGATAGTTGTACATATACTATTAGAATTTTATATAGTAATACCATATCATAATATTAATATCAAAAATTTATTTTAAAAAATAATTTTTCATATTTATATCTATTATATTCTACTTTATTTTATTATTTTAGTTATCTATTCTATATTATATTTTAAAATAGTTGAAAAAAAAGAAAAATTTACATCCCACACATTTTATCTATATGGTTTATTAGAGAGCAAGTTTTGAGGGAGGCGAGCTCTGACACAAGGCAGAGAGCTAACACGAGAGACCGCAAACGAACCCGCGATCGGTGACCACTCATCCCTCCGCAATCCCTCAATCCATATGCAAAATGCCTCGGACCCAACTTTCCAAAATGATTGGTGAATTTTCCTAAATTCAGCCAATAATCTCCTGCCACATTGGCAAAAGTTTTACAGTTTTGGACCCGTAAATTAGCTGAAAATCTGAGAGGATTAGACATATTTCGATTAGACGCTGCCCAGAAGCTACTAATTGTTCATCCTATCGGCACCTATTGGTTGACCCTGGAAAGCACCCAACCTATAACTCGGGTAGTAAACGAATGGGTCTAGCTATTGGTCTCGATTTGTTTGTTAATACTTTATAGTTAATTATCGTAAGCAAGAAAGTTCCATTTTTGACAACGAGGAGCCTAGAGGTGGGCGAGCGAGCGAGAGAGCGAGCGAGGGAAAGGGGGCGGAACGGAAATCCACGCCGTCACTCTCTCCGTCTCCCGCCCTTCCGTCGCGCTTCGGCGCCGCCATTTCTCTGCATTCCACGGCGGAGCTCACGAAAACCCTAGCTCTCGTGGTCAGGGTTTTTCTTCCTCATTCTTTCTTTCTTTATTTAATCCTTTAGTCTATCTTTCGATCGGTATCTCTGCGTTGTTTCCTCGTTTTCTTGATTTTTTTTTTCACCGCACGATTTTGTTCGATTTAAGCGGTTCTTTTGCTGCTTGGCTATCCGATTATCATATGGAGCTCGATTCTTGTTTTTCTGTGTTTTTCTGGTTTTCTTTTTCTTATATAAACGAGTGGTGATTGGAGGCGGCTCGCCTTGGAGGGCTGGATAGCTCCCTTTTTAGAAGATGGGATTGGTTAGGGATTTGAGTGGATCGCATTTGATCTCTTTTTTTTTTTTTTTCTGCTGGGTCGGATTTAGAATGTTGGGCTTTTGATTTAATGCGTCAAAGAGCATCGAATGGCTTGTGGCAGTTGTTTTCTCCTTTGGCGTTACTGCCTATTTTATATGATAAGCAGTGTGTTAACGTTGTTTTGATTTGATAAAGGAGCTGATTGATCGTATTCTGAATGCTGTGTTGCAGACTTCCTTTGTTGCCGCAAGGCAGTGTTTTTAGTGGTGGATTGATATGGATCAGGTGAGGAGCGCTTGCTTTTCTTTTGCTTATCTATAACTAGCTATTTGTTAATATTCTAAGGGTTATTGTGGTAATGTGAGGGGTTTTGGCCTTAGTATGAGAAGGTGGAAAAGATTGGAGAAGGGACTTACGGCGTGGTGTATAAGGCTCGGGATCGTCTTACCAATGAGATGATTGCATTGAAGAAAATCCGGCTGGAGCAAGAAGATGAGGGTGTCCCGAGCACTGCCATTAGAGAGATATCACTTTTGAAGGAAATGCAACATAGTAACATTGTCAGGTCATTCCTTGCAACCATCTACATTCTCCCTTTTGATTAACTTTGTATACACTTGCTATTCTTTATTTCATTGTTCCTTTTTCAGTTGTTTGCTTGGAAGTCCGATGCTTTTATTAACGAGTAATGCTATGGGGTGCTCGTTCCATGTACTCAAAAAAGTCTTCTATACCATGTGGCAAGAAAGTGGTTGATGTAGATCTTTGCGAATTGGTCTGATTTGTAGGGGGGTGGTTGGATACTGAGTTGCACATCCAGCAGTATGTGGGCCAATGGAAATTTTCCTGTGCACTAACATGAGGCCTGAAGTGTTTTCCTTTGGTTCATGAATCGGTAGGAAAAGGAAATGATATATGCTACGAGGTGCTATACCCATGGTCTATGTTCATTTGAACCATGACTTGTTCAAGTACTCAAAAAACAAGTTTGCCATTTAGTCAGTATGTAATATTGTAGCAGAGAAAAGTGGGAATGTTGTGAGGGCTACTGGTTTGCCTAGTTGATCTATGCTTAAGTTGTGGACAAGATAAGTCCTATGAGAACAACATCCTTTTGTTTCTGCTTCTGTTTTTTTTATTTCATTGTTTATATTATGAAAGAGTATATATCAAACTAGTGTGAACATGTTGACTTTGAAAAAGAGTCTAACTATGCAACCAAGGAGTTATAGCTTCTGAATCAGCATTAACTCTTAGTATTCATGCTGGATATCGTTGCCCTATATGACAGTGAGGTTTAGAAATTCGTCTTATGTTTATCAAAAAATTGATTATATGTCTGAGTTACACAAGGTTCGCCGTACCGGTACCGAACCCCGTACCGGTGCCGCACTAGTATAGGTGTACCGAGTCTTGGTACGGTACGGTATGCGGTACGCCAGACGTACCGACATTGGTGTACCGATACCGGTACCCATCGGTACGGGTACGGTACGCTCGATACCGACCGGTACCGATCGGTACAGCGAACCTTGCCTGAGTACTTACTGATTTTGTTTGTTTAGTCTGTTTAACAGGCAAACATACATTCCCTCTTATACTTTGCTATTGGTGGTTGCTAAAACCAACATGTTTTATGATGTAGGAAGGATGTTTCCTCCTTATAATCTTGAAGCGATTGATGTTCCTTTTGATCTGAATACCTTGCTGAGTCATTCGTATTGTAAAGAACAGATGACAAAACCCGACAGATTTTTCATGTTTAGGGCATTAAGAAGGCTGTCCTATATTTTTTGTACCTTCTCACGTCAAGTTGGGCATCGTTTGTGAATACATTATAGGGTGGTCATGGGAGGCTATTGGTCATTATTTGTCACATCCTATTTTTAGTTGTATAGTTGTACTCGAGGTTGTTAAGAGCAAGGCAACCTTAAGGTGATAGGACCCTCATATCACTTGAGGCATTAGGTGCCAAAAAGGCACTCAGCCAAAAAAGGCAAAGTGCTAGCTATGAGAAGTTCCATAAATTCATTAAGATGAATACTCTTTATATCTATTCTAATGTATAATGCCAACTCTCTTTATGCCTGTGCGTGAGGCACGTTTGTCTTGTTGCTCTTCCCCTTCTTGTGTTGCCTCGCATGTTTCTTCTCATGACTCCCCACATCTTAGCTGGATAGAGCATCCAGCTGTTAACCATAATGTCAAAGGTTCAAGTCCTTGCTTTGGCATATAGCATTTATTATTTATTCAAATGAGTCTCGACCTTTTTTTTCCGTATAAAGTAGAAGAGAGACTCATTCATGGGATGTTCAATGCTTAAAAAACAATACAAACATCATAAAATTAATTATTCAAGTTTTAACATCCTGAATCACAATTGAATCTTGAACATTAGATTCCATGTTCAACATCTTCCAAAACATCACATCAAAATACCAAAATCCACAACATGTTTCTAAAAAGAAGATATCAAACGTGCACCGGTGGACATCTAAAGTAGCATAAAGGTTCAATTATGGTAGGAAAATGCGACTTACCAAAACAAGTGCAATGTTGGATATTGGAGAGGTGCTCACCTAAATGCCTCTTGCCTTGTCCCAGGCGTTGCCTTAATAAACCTGCCTCGCTTGGGGATTGCAGAAGTGTGTGCTCTGGGTTTTCCTTGCCTTGCCTAAGCATGCGCAGAGCATTTGACAATGTTGATTATACTTGAAGGAGAAATGTCAGATATAAGTTAAAATGATCTCTATCCATTTTTGTATTATCAGATCTATCATTTGTTGGTCCCTAGATGGTGACGGATCTTTCACATGCTTGTTAGAAGTTGATCTTTACTCATAGGTCTTGGGAGATAATATCTTAATGTTTCGAGACAATTTGGACTGGTCTAAAGGGGGATCATATTAGTCTCAAGTTGGATGAGACCATGTCATCATATAACTCCTAAATATTCTCTTGATGATCGTGCTTGGATTTATGCTGGTTTCGTTAGCTTAAAACAGTTTTTTGGGTGCTATCTTACTCCAAAAACTGCATAAAATCTGATAATAGTGTTGAATCTGCCTGCTGTTGCTTGCAACACTTTTGTATCTATATTTTGCAGGAATTATTTCTTCAGACATTACATTATGGGTAAGAGAGCTTAGGTTTAGTGAATTGCTTTTCGAGGGATGGATGACCAATATCTAGAGATACGAGTTATTATAGAATCTTAGTCATCATTTAGATGCAAATAGTGACCATCTGGGCTTGTTATCACATGTTTTCATATATACAAGAGGTTAATTGGAAAGTTTTAGAGATTATTCTTGTCCTAAGAGTATTTGGGCCTACATGGCACTGTTTTGAGGACAAGCACGACCATAAGTACACCCACAATCAATGTCACAGGCACAATCATCTATCACAATGAATAACATATCCTTGGGGATAACCCTTCAGTTTGATATTGAACATGACCTAGGCCATTTAGAAGATGACAACTGTTGTGCATTTAGGACATGATCCTACGGTAAATTGGGAAGAGATGCCTGAAATACATACAGAATAAGTGGAAACAAAATCTAATATAGTTATTATCTTGTTAATTGACAGAAAAATTGTAACATCTGGGAGGAAGGGGAGCTTGTCAATAGAACCCTCACTATCATAAAAGCACCCTTTCTCATGCATGTTGTGAGGATGAACAAAGTAAACATGTACAGGAGTTGAGCAATATCCTTAATGTTTCTATCCATCTGAAAGATATTAATGGGACAGAGACATTGGGGTTAATGAGTTATGGCGTAGGTGAGAAACTGGTGTTAATATTTTAAGGACTCTTAAGATTGGGGAGTGTAATGTGCTATCCTTGTTTCCTAAGATATTTGGTCTAGATGCTTGAGTTATTATTGGTAGTGCATGAAGAGTGAGGGACTTTGGTGTTTTATCTTAAGGATTATTTTAATTGATGAAAAAGTTGTAGTTTGGCCTTTTTCCATTCTTCTTGGGGCACTAGTTGTTGGAGCAATCAAGATAAATAAGTCTGTTAGTGGAATAGGTAGGTTTATTTCTTTTTGTTTTTATTGGATGGCAGGACTTTGTTCAGTGGTCCCTGAGCAACGTTTGATCTGTAATGGTCTGACTCAGACTGTATGCAGAGATATAATGGAGCAACATGTGGAAATTCAATTATACATGTGTTTTGTTTTGTGGTATTGATTTCTTGACAGGTTGGACTGTTCTGTTCCTCCCATAGAGCTTATATCCTGGAAGGATTGGTTATGCAGACAAGCTTCAGCCTTCGTTGGTCGGGAGAGAAACAATTATTGGGAGATCACTAATAACTTTGATGCAAGATATTAGGAAGTTGGGAGATTAGATATAGCTGATTAAGAGTTTTCGAGGGCCTAATATTTTGTCAAAGTTTATTATCTGGGCTACTATCATATATAATAGTCTTTTTGGTCTCCAATACCTCACATAGCCTTGAGCTTGTTCTTTTTAATATTTTTAATTCTTTATATGGGTTAAATCTTCAAGGCTAGGCTAGTCGGCTATTTGGGTTATTCTATTACTTTTCCATCTTAGCTTGCCCGCTAATAAGATTTGTGTCAGGTTTCTCTATGATCATATTTTGTGTCTAATGAATAACTGCATTATGGCTAATTTCTTGCCTGTTAATCGGAAGTTGGATCAGATAAGCAGAACATGGAGAGTGGCATTTATTGTATCTTTTTCCCACAGTGCATGACATGTTAAACATACTATCTAGTCTCTACAATTTAAAACTGATGACCCCTTCATGCTAACACATGTTTGTTCTTAGTGCTAAATGACCAAAGCACATTAAAATACTATAACATCATGAGCTAAAAAGCTGGATGACTATAAATTGTTTATTGTCACTTTCTTAAGTATGGAACTAGTTTGCTTTCATGGATTACTATTTCAAGTTGTGTATGAAAATCATATTAATTGACAAGATGCTAGGAGTTCGGAAGAGCTTTAATGACCCTTCAATCTTCATATCATAAAACTTTTGTTTTGATTTTTTGATTTGATTCAGCTTTGAAATATTTAGGTACACATTCTGGCTTGACTGTTCAAGTCTACAAGCTAGAGTTCTGCAGAAATATGATGAAGCCAATACATGTGATAGGCAAATTCTTATTTTAATACTTCCAGTTTTAGTAACCCCATTATTTGAGACAAAATAATTCCTAGTTTCGTGGTAAATTTCATGTATGACTTTAATGTCTAGGTTGAATTATGAGTTTTACAGGGGAAACTTACTATTATATCAACAATTTTGAACTTTTATTAGTTTTGTATTCTATGGTAATCGAAAGAAATGTTACCAATATTGTTTGGAATGTGAACTCTTTAATTCTGTTTGCAGGTTTTAAGGAATCTGTTAGTACGTACATGTTTTGACATGTTACCTTTGTCTTTCCCCCCCTTTTTTTTTGATAATGGGGGCTGATGCTACAACTGCCATGAATGCGAGTGAAATCATCTGTAATGCTACCATAATATTTGGTAGATGTTGTCTGAGAAATTTGGTGAAATGTTTTTGATATGTTAACTATGCACTCTTTTCTGTTAAGCTGGTGAATCTTCTACGTATATTTGTTACTATTGTAATGGTTTGAGACGTGTCAAAAACTATCATCAGAATGTCCATCCATTTGCTGGTATCTTGCAGAAACACTAGGCATGAGTTCATTCGGTAGAACACACATTTCTGTTTTGCATTTTCTTCTTATTTTGCAATATTTATCTCGTGATTTGTGGCTTTTCTCTGCAGAAACACTTACTAGCACTTTTTTTCGTATTTAATCCTCATTTTGCGATTTTTAGCTTGTCTATTATGGCTTTATATTGAGCACAAATTAAAACTCTAAAGCATTCAAATGGTGTTTGAGTAGCAGGTTGCAAGATGTGGTGCACAGTGAGAAACGAATATACTTAGTCTTTGAGTATCTTGACCTGGACTTGAAAAAGCACATGGATTCTTGTCCAGAACTTGCTAAAGATCCGCGCTTAATAAAAGTGAGGTTCTTATCCCGTTTTATATGTATTCATTATAAATTTTACATTCACATTATATTCCTGACATATTACCTTGGTAATGCTTAATCATATACTTGTAAGAAACCCTATACAGTGACTATGTACTCTTTATAGAATTGCTATTCACTGTTGCCTTTCATCCTATATGGTTGAACTTGTATGAGTTAGTACTTGAAACATAATTATTTCAGAAAGCTTCTTTGAATTACTAGAGTACTTGCTGATCTTATTATAGAAGATTTCTTATCATCAGGTGGACTCATTAAGCTTCCCGGAATGTTTACATTGGAGCCCTTTCCTTTTTTGTATATGATCTACTGTGGGTTAATCATATTTCTTTGTATATGGATTGTCTTTTGGTTTGCTCTTTGGCTTATAATCTGTGCCTTGAAGATTTGTTTCCTATTATCAGACCTGCTATCTTCCTTTCCATTTAGATGCTTTCTGAGATCAGAAATATGGAGGTTTGCTTTTTTCTTGCATGAATTAAACCATGAGCAATAAATAGCTCTGTCCACCCACCAACTAGTACTCTAGGTCTCATGGCTGGTTCTTTCTTGCCTAACTGCCTTGGGAAAGAATCCAACAGCAGTCCTAAGAGGCTTGATGTTAGATTGACAGCTAATACTAGAATTCTGGTCGATCATTTGAGGGAGACAGCTGTGCTCCATAATTGATCTCATTTTATTACAAGTAGTTTATTGCTGATGATAAATATGGTTTTACTTTATATTTGACGACTTTGATCTTATATTTTATTAATTAGAGAAGTGTGGCTGACCTGCATTTCTAACCATTTGATGTACTAACTAATTTAGTTGTGTAGCTGAATAGCCAATGTAAACAAGTAAAAATGCCAGATGGTGGCTATAGTCTCATTTTAGGCTACTATCAGTTTGAACTTCAGAGCTGATATATTGTTTCTTTTCTTTTTCCTGCAGATGTTTCTCTACCAGATCCTCTGTGGTATAGCATACTGCCATTCTCATAGGGTTCTTCACCGAGATTTGAAACCTCAGAACTTGCTTATAGATCGACGCACTAATGCCCTGAAGCTTGCAGACTTTGGACTAGCCAGGGCATTTGGTATCCCTGTCCGGACATTTACTCATGAGGTACCTTTGTGCTTCAGCAATTTTTCTTCCATTCTTCAGAAAGTTCAATTTTTTATGGGGTAGGTAAAAAATTGCTTTACTTGTGGCTCAGACGAGAATTTCTCAGACTATTTCTGTCAAAAATAGCGTTGTGGAATTCATTTAACTTTGGGAAAAAAGATAGAATATAAGGTGTTGTTTGGCATACTTTCACTTTTCTTATTTTCAAAAATAGAAAAAAATGTTTCTATTTTATTTCTAAATTTTTGAAAATATAAATATAAGGGGCCATTGCTTGGTATAATGGTAAAAGGCCTAGGATGAAAAATGCAATGGCACAATTTAAAGTCCTGGAGCAGCTACTTTGCGCAAAAAATGCTAAAGGTTAGGTTTGCCCCCATTCCCCCCCCCCCCCCCCCCCCCCCCCGGACCAAAACTAGGTAATAATCATTCTTTTTGGTATAATCAGTTATTTTTAAAAGCATAACCATAATAATGGTGGCTGAGGCAGTGATTGTGGTGGTGGAGAAGTGGAGGCCATAGTGGAGTTGGTGTCAGGGACGATGGCAGGAGGGTGTTAGCTATGTGGTGCTAGTCGCAGTGATAGGGGCACAGATGATGTGGTGGTAGCAATGATGATGGTGGTGGCCATGTGATAGATCCTATGGTGGCGAAGATAGTATGGCGGAAGAGGTGGGGGGACGGTGGCAATGGTGGTGGTGGAGACGATAGTGGTGACAATGACAATGATTGTGGCAATGATGGAGGTGGTCTCGGAGGTGGTGGTAAAAGACATGATTTAAAGATTCTTACTTTCATTTTTTCTAGAAATAATGAAAATAAATTTTGAAAAATGGAAAATAAAAAATAATGGTATAAAGTATAAACATGTTTGTTTATCTTGGTTTCTATGATTTTGTTTTTAAAAATAAAGTAAAAAATAGAAGTGATGCCAAACAGGCCCTAAGCATATTGCATTAATTCAAGATCTATTGGTGCTGTGCATTTGTTTGGCTGTTTTTAACCACTGGGCATATAAGAGTGTATGCATTTGTATTTTAATGAAAAAATGTCTCTTTCAATCAAGAAAATGAAACTTTCTTTCAACTTTTGTCCCTTCTAGTAATAATGTTGCAGATTTTTCTTTTTTCCCCTGTTCTTTACTTATCTTTTTTTCGATAGGTGGTGACACTATGGTATAGGGCACCAGAAATTCTTCTTGGGTCTCGCAATTACTCCACCCCCGTTGATGTTTGGTCGGTGGGTTGTATTTTTGCTGAAATGGTGAACCAACGGCCATTGTTTCCTGGAGATTCTGAGATTGATGAATTGTTTAAGATTTTCAGGTTTAATAGATACTCTGATCATGAATTTAATATTATGGTTTCACTCTGTGTTGCTTTTGTACCTAACGCTTATATGCAAATTCTTGTGCATGTATAACTTTGAAGAGTTTTGGGTACTCCAAATGAAGAAACTTGGCTTGGTGTTTCTTCCTTGCCCGACTACAAGTCTGCTTTCCCCAAGTGGCCTCCCAAGGTATTGAATCAATTAAGCAATGAATTACTTGGGTGTGTCGACATTTTTTATTCTTATCTGTGAGATCCATTTTGATTATTAAATCCTATAAAAAGTTATAAGTGCTTTTATTTTTGTTTTATACTATGAGACATGGCCTATTGAAATTCCACGTTTATTTATTGAAGCAATTAAATCTATTAAAGGTTAATAGTTGGCGCACATTAGATTACCATGATAACCATTTTTTTTTCTCTTGGAACCAGGATCTATAATCTTGGTACTAGATACTATATCAGTACATTACCAATTCGGTATGGTGCGATACGTACCCCGTACCATGGTAATTGTATCGGCGCGAATTGAGCGGTACAAGGCATATCGTACTGTACCAGTTCGGTACTAGTGCCCAATACATGTAGCATACCAACACTCGATACGCCAAAAAATTTCGTATCATACCGTACCGATACTGTGCTAGCGTGGCACTGGTACGGGGTTTGGTACTGAGACGGCGAATTTTGCCCTGTATTGCGGCAACTCCTGATTCTTTTTTCTCAATTTGTATCATGATAGTGCCTGAAATTGGGTAGTACAGGTTGGTATGATATTATATGCACCTCGGTATGGGACAATACTGCTCGGTTTGGACCAATATAGGTCAGTTTAGGTCGATATGGGGCCTGTAGAAAGCCAAAATCCTATCTCGTCCTAGTTCCAAACACAGTAGGGTTGGCATGCGCCGAACCGAGCGGTTCAGGCTGAGATGACAATCATTGCTCGAAAAATATTATAACCATTTAGGATTATTCGAGCATTAGAATTTGACCTTTTTAATTAATTTTAATTATTCCAAATTTCTTAAGTATTTTAGTTTTCTCAAATTCCTTAAGCTTCAAAACTTTCCTCTTATCTTATTCTTATCTCTATTTGGTGGCTTATTGTTTTTCAACTTTAGTGGCTGGTTGTTGAGGGGTTTGCAGGCTTGTTGCGAGACCTGAGGTCTGTCAGAGAAAATCTCTCTCCACATCATTGAGGTCCAGCATTATAATACATAGGTCTATATATGAGTCCTTCTGAGTGGAATACCATCACAGAAAGACTTGAAGTACCCGCATTCCTTATCATTTTATGCACTCTTCCCATTGATATTTCTCTCCTTCCCAATTTGTTTCTTCTTTTTCTGGGCAACTGTGTGTGTGTGTGAGAGAGAGAGAGAGAGATAGAGATGGTTATATTGCCTATCATGATTGTACTCATAGGTTAGGGTTATCGAGGGGTTGTACCTTGGAGCCACTGTTGCCCCGTGGACCTGTATGTAGCGGAGGCATCAGAGGTTTTTGTGCAGTGATACTTGTGCCTCATCCAAGCCAGATTCTCTATTTTCGTTAATATTTATATATGAATGCATGTTTGTTGATAATTACTGGATTAATTTTTGTTAGTTCTAACTAAGGTCGGAGGAACTAGTACTGGGCATTGTACTGGTTCTCTAGCGGTATGAGCCGGTACGGCTCGTACCGAGCGTGTACCGATGAGCGAGGGCATGGTACCATGGGAGAGAGGAAAAGAAAGAGAGAAGGAGAAGAGAGGGAGGGAAGTGGACGCCGATAGAGGGCTGGCGGAGGCCGCGGGGGGTGGCGGAGGCCGTGACAGGCAAAGCCGCTGCCAGTTCCCCTGTTTTGAATGAAATAGGGATCCGGCTGCGGCTTAAAAAAGTTTTTTAAGCGAAGACAAATCACTTGCTGACTTCACTTAAAAATCGCGAAATTAAAAAAATTCAAAATTTTTAAGTGAAGTCAGCAAGCGATTTGCTGGCTCTCCCGACCTCTCCCTCTTCCTTCCTCCCCTGCTCGCTCTCTTTTTTTTGCTTTGGCAACGGGTCTTATTTTTGTTGTCGGAACCGTACCAGAGCCATCGGTACGGCTTGGATCAGCCAAAATCTTCCGGTTCGGGACAGTTCCGTCGACCTTGGTTCCAACAGTCTAAACCTTCTGATACATAATTTCTATGATTCTGTAGCATGCTGTATATTTCTTTTTCTTGAAAGTTATTCCCTAGATTAAAACTTGCTATGAAATTAGTGGCCACATTTTTCTGTTTAACTGCTGGAATTCTGGTTTAAATATCTGTACTATATGTTTCAGCTATTTTCAAATTTGGAAAACTTGGTTTTCTGTGCTCTTGTATTATCTGTTACTGCTGCTTTATGATCTATTGAAATTTTATTGTTGAAATTTCAATATTTGAAAGCCTAAAATGGAAAAATTTAATCCATTCAAGCCCAAGATACTTTATATGGTTTATGAATCTTTTGTGTAGGTATCTTTAGTTTATCAACCATGTATTTAGACACGAAGTTTTCAATACTGCCACTATCAATCAAAATAGAACATCTATATCCTCCTGCAGTACCTATAGTCAAGAAAATACTTCGCCTCAACCAATTGTCCTGGACGGGTTGCCTAGGCGCGACCATGACACAGTGAATCACCACTAGTTCGCCTTTGTCGTGCTTCCACTCTCAGTGCACGGCGATGGGCATCATCAATACTCAAGACATCGAACATCTTCACTTGGTCCAGGATGTTTCGTCTCAAGCCATTGATATATCTACTAGCAACATAAATGGGGTCCTCACTAAGGCCGTTTCTTGCTTGGAGCTCATAGAACTCCTCGGTGTACTCATCCATGGTCCTAATCCCTTGTCGGAGGTTTTGGCGATAATCCAATGGGACAAATTGCTTTCTCAACTTCTTCTTCATCTTACTTCAGGTACGGATCTTATCCTTACTTGCTGAACTCTTCGTTCCTGGAGTTGCTTCCACCAAACCAGTGCATGCCTTTTTAATTTGAGGGTCACAAATTTGACTTTTTTATCCTCAGGGATTTTCTTTCAATCAAAATATTGGCCGATTTTGTCGACCCAATCAAGAAAAGCATCTGGCTGGAAACGCCTCTCAAAATTTCCAACATCAATGTGAATGCCATCATCCCAACGTCTTGCACGTGGGAGTTCTCTATGTGGTGATCTCTCTCTGTTCCTACGCAGTGGTTGGTCGTCTAAGTCATTTTCAATCTCATCTGACTCACTACTCTCGACTACCCTCTGATTGATCCTTTGTCTACCTTGAGGTCTGACTCTACATCTTGGCTCATCCCGATGGTTTTCCTCTCTCCTCTATCTCACTATCTTAGGTATGTTCAATTCTAGTCTAGTCATGAAGTTGGAGAGGTGTTTCACCTATCGTTGGATTTGCTTTAAGGTTTGTTGTTGGGTTCTAAATGTATCTTGCCAATTATCAGACATGATTGTAGGCTAAAATTTGATCCAAAACTGTTTCGAAGGTGCTTCTAATGTTATGGAGGTGAAACAGATTTTTTTTTTTCAGATTTTTTTCGATTTTTTTTAATGCCGAAAATGAATATTTTAATACAGAAATTAATATTTTAATGCAGATTTTTTTATTTTTAAAATGGGAAAAATGAATGTAGAATTTTTTTTAATGTAAAAACTATTTTTTGTATTTTTCAAAAATTAAAATTTTTGTAGTTTTAAATGCAGAAAATATAATTTACTATTTTTTTAATCCAAAAAATATATTTGTCTGTTTTGAAGTGCAGAAATTTAATACTCAGAATTTAAAGTGCAGAAAAAATGAATGTTATGATGCAAACACAATAATAAAAATTCCTAGATATGCAAGACCTATTTGCTCTGATACCACTTTGGTGCAATCTATAATCGATTACTACATATGTAGATTGATTTCATAATAATCAATTATGGTGCGATTGATTAGACACTTCAGCAAATACTCATCATTCCAAAAAAACATTATAGAGGTATGTGAACGCAAAACATAACATGATGGATATCTTATTAATGAAGCCTAATCAATGAAATATAACTAGGGCAGCAAACTAAAAATAACCACAATAGAACAATAAAAAAATACTGCCAATAAACTCGGGTTTCAAGGATGTGATAGATGACTACGATGGTAATGATGATGGGTGGAGATAATGATTGATGGATGAAGAAACAAGGGCTGGGCAAAAGATGGTGATAGAACTAGTCAGATAATTACCTCTGCAAGTTTGGTCCATCCAATCCAATGAGAATCTTCAGGCCGCGCTCCACCAAGGTATCGAGATGAAGGATAACGGGGTTAAGAAGGTGACTCCAGGAAGAAATAGGTCAAGAAGCAGGATAAAAGTGGAAGGAAAGGATCTCTCAGGGCTTCGCCCATGGTGGCACTCACCTTTCTAGGGTTTTTTTCTCTCTCTTTTTTTTTTGGCTGTTGTCCTCTCTTTTTATAAGCTGAGTTACTGTTCGGTGAATAGTAACCGGGTCGGGTTACTGTTTCGTGAACAGTAACGGGTCGGGTTACTGTTTCGTGAACAGTAACGGATCGGGTTACTGTTCTGTGAACAGTAACGGGTCGGGTTACTGTTCACGTGAATAGTATTTTTTTTTGTGTTGTTTTCTGTAGATTTCTGCGTATTTCTACAGATTTATATTGTATCTTTTTTTTCGTTTCTAACTTTCTTCCCCCTTTTTTCATACATTCAACAATTCTATTTTCAAGACTATCATATATCCTCCTCCGTTCCTAGAGATGAGTGATGATCGTGGGCATTGAAGAAAGGTTAAGGCTCAAGCAATTAAGTGTGGTGGTTTGGAGTTGGGTTAGGCTTCCTATCACACCTAGGTGGACCCTTTTTGCTTTGCAGTACTAGTACATGACTCGATTGAAAATTCAAGCCTAAACATGGCTTTGGATGGAAAATACAGAAACAACAAAAAACATAAACTAAGTATAAGATGGAGTCTTGAGACTATATCAAAATTGGTACGTGCATGAGAACTCTTCTTTTTGGAGGGTGCATCAATTGTGATTCCATGGCTTGGCTTGGACCATAGATAGGCTTGGCTCAAGCGACAAAACTTTTGATACTAGTTCCTTGCAATAGAAAATTTTAGAGGCATCTACTTGTCCAAGAGATTTAGATTGCTTTTCCTTCGGCACATAGCTCTTTTCTGATGATTCATCAAGATCAAGCTCTAGACATATGGTGCTTCATGGTTGTTTTCCTCCTTGGGTGGATGTTATATCACTTAAGGCCAGTTTGGTTATTTTTTAGAATTTTTCTGACGTGGAATTTAGGTCCTATTTAAGTTTACGGTTTGGCTAACGTTCTGTTAAATTATGGGTTAAAGTATTGAATAAAAATAAATCTCAGAGGAATAAGCGTAGGTTTTTCAAACCACTGGATGTAAGTATAATTTATCTTTAAACTCAGGGGTTTTTGTAATTTACTCATCAGACGGGGGCAATTTTAATTTTTCACGAGGGAAATGGATTCATTAATGCCGTTAATTTAACTAGGTGTAAGTATAAGTTTTACAAACTATTGGGTGTAAGTATAATAAACGAAAACCTTAAGAAGGTTTTTGTAATTTACTCTAGAGATTAAATGGGTCTTCCTTTAACTTGCTGCTCATACCCTGCAAAACTGAAAACACGCTACCTTTCATAATCTGATCTAAGGTCCTTATGCTAACTAGAAAACTGAAACTTTGACACACTAGTGGTATAGTTAGAAAGCATATTTTTGGTAAAACCTATTCTCATCTACTTGAGAACTAGATGAGAATTTTTTTCTGAACTTTTAATTTATATTTCTTCTAATTTGCATTCTCCTCCTATTGGACTTATAGCCTCTTTAGAAGACTTTAATAGTTGCAAACCTGAGAAGTTTGATGGGTTATGTTCTAGGAGGTGGCAGAACTAGGTGAAGTACTGGCTCACCACCATATGCCTGGTCTTAGCTGTCTACCTGTCTTGGACCCTACATCTAGTGATAAGTCTGATAGAGGGTCAAACCCACATACTAGTTCTGACCGATCACCCTCTACCTCCAACCTTAGATCCTATTCTAGGTGTCCTCAGTCTATAGCAAGGGCACCTTAAGGGATTGGCTTTCTTTGCAAGAACCGCATTCTTAGTGCACTATCAGATTGTCTGTATGATCTTTATTACTCGACAAAAAGTACCAAATAACTCTGGAATGCTTTGGAAGGTGAATATGACCTAGATAGTTCAGGCCTCGATATGTTTAGAATTCCCCGATTCAAAGTTATGTAATGACAGTGGGTAAACCTGTTAGTGAACAGATTCATGAGTATCAAGAACTCCTTAAGGGAGCTGAAACTGGTAGATTGGTGTTTGTTGAGTAATATAAGGTATGACATGTGATATATAGACTTCTATCTTCATGGTCTGATTATGCCAACGAACTTAGGCTTAAATAGGGAGTAACCCTTACCAAAGCCTTTAATTCAATTAGGATTTAAGAGCAACACAGGCTTAGGTCCAAACCAAATAATGATTTGAGGGCTAAGGTTAACTTGATTGAGAACCAAGGAAGACTTAGAGATCAGAATGGTTTGAGGCCTTGAAACCTTTTTGGGCCTAGGGGGAAGAACTTCAATCAAAACCAAAACCCTAAGAAGAACAACCAGCATAATTATAGGGAGCTTGGGACTGTTTCTATTAGAAGACTAGAGAGTTCAGGTCCAACTAGAATGGTCAAGGTGCTTCAATGGATCAATTGAATATGTTAATGGCTGGAGAGAACTCGTTTGACCCTTCTTTAGGTTTGATTTTATTCCTCCTCTAATTAGCTTAACCTGGTTTTGTAGTGACTGATGGTTGGATTCTGGAGCTAACATGCCCTAAGTGGAGGAATTGTGTCTTGAGAATGACTCCTGCTTAAATGATTGGGATGGGATGCACCTATTTGAAGATGAGGTCCGATATGATCTTAACCCTTGATGTGCGACATGTTCCTGAAATTAGGAGAAACCTGATTCCTGGCTTTGCTTCAGCAGGGTTATAAAGTTGCAATGGAGTGTAATAGTGTTATTATTACTAAGGTTAGTTTGTTCATGGGGAAAGGCTATGTATGTGAAAGCATCTTTAAAATAAGTGTACAATATGTTCTTGGAAGTAATAAAATTTCTCTAATTGTTATCAGTATTTTGTCTTCTTGTGTTCGGTATGGTCGATTTTGTCAGAACTATAAAGAGGATAATGAACCTTAATTTTGATTCCTAAGTCAAACATTGATCTTAAACATGAATGTGAAATATGTATCCAAACCAAACACTCGAGAAAACCCCTCTAAATCAATTGAGAGGCTTACGAACCTCTAGAGTTGACTCATAGCGATGTTTGTGATTCCAACTGAATCCATACAAGAGCTGGTACTAGATATTTTGTGACCTTTATAGATGATTTTTCTAAATATTGTTACCCTTATTTTATAAGGTCTAAGAATGAAGGGCTGGATAAGTTGAAAACTTATGAAGTAGAAGTAGGGAATCAAATAGATAGAAAAGTTGAGGTCTTAGATTTGATTGAGCTGGTGAGTACACTTCGAATGAGATGACCCTACTCTACGAGGATCATGGGATTGCTCATGAGGTTACTGTTCCCTATGCACCTAAATTTAATGGAGTAGCTGAAAGGAAAAACCAAACTTTGATGGACATGGTGAATGCTATGTTGATCAGTTCTAGTTTACTTCAAAGCTTGTGAGGGGAGGCACTCCTATCTCCCTGTTGCATCCTTAACGGGGTTCTTTTCAAAGACAGTGAGAAGACTCAATTTGACTTGGAAGAAGAGGACCTCTAGGTTAGATTATCTGAAAATATTGGGGTGCTTGGCTAAGGTAGTAATAATTGAGCCTAAAAGGAAGAAGGTAGGGCCTAGAAAGTAGATGTAGTGTTCATAGGCCATGGCATGAATAGTAGTGCTAATAGGTTCTTGGTGATAAACTTAGGGCTCAGTGAGATTACCAACAACTCCATTACTGAAGCAAGAAATTCTACTTTCTTTGAGGATGTCCTTTCATTTAGAACTAGAATTCCAAGCTATTTTAATAACCAACCCTCTTCTATTTAGTCCAGTAGCTCCTTTAGACCTTTTGGAAACCGAACCTTAAAAGTTGAATCTTGAAGACGTAAAAGGGCAAGGGTTGAGAAGAACTTACTTGGGTGAAGATTTCTTCATGTTTTCAAATAGAAGTTGAACCTGCAGCTTATGAATGAAGCCATGACTTCTACAAATGCACCTTCCTGGGAAGAAGCCGTTAACTCTGAGTTCCAATTATTGAGAACATACTTGGATTCTAGCTGGCTTACCTCCAGGAAATAAACCTGTAGGGTGTAATGGGTATTTAGGAAAAAGTTGAGATTGGATGGCCATGTCGGAAAATATAAGACTGGACTAATAGCTAAAGATTTTACCTAGAAAGGAATAGAGTTCTCCTATATAGCTAGAATTACTATTATTAGAAACTTGTTAGCTTTAACATCAGTATATAAAATTAATTATTCACCAAATAGATGTTAAAACCGCATTATTAAATGTGGATCTAGATGAGGGGATCTATATGGAACAACCTGAAAGTTTTATTGGTAAGGGGCAAGAAAAGAAAGTGTGCAAATTGGTAAAGTCCCTGTATGGACTTAAATAGGCTCCTAAACAGTGGCATGAAAAGTTTGATAGAGTAGTCCTATCCTAAGGCTTTATAGTTAATTAATTTGATAACTGTTTATGCAGCAAGGTAGTAGGTTAGTATGCGTTTCTCTTATATTTGTAGGCTGATGACATTTGGTTTTTGGGACAAACCTGTGTTGCAGAGGATGTCAAATTCTATCTATCAAACACCTTTGAGATGAGGACTTGGGCCATGTAGATGTTATCCTATGAATGAAGCTAACAAGAACTTCAAAGGGATAAGTTTCAATCAGTTTGCTGCTATTGAAAAGATGTTGAAGGGATTCAACTACTTTGATTATAAACCTGTCTCTACACCTTATGACTCTAGCATACATCTTAAGAACCTAGGGGAGCATGTATATCAGTCGAAGTATACTCAAATTATAGGATCTCTCTTATATATAATCAATGGGACTAGACTAGATATAGCCTATGCTGTAGATAGATTGAGTAGGTAGACACCTAACGTCAGTAGAGAGCTTTGGACTGCTTTAGGGAATTGAAATAGTTGAAGAGAACCACTGATTATTTCTTATTCTATATAAGATCTTATAGTGTTTTGGAGTGTTTTAGTGATGCAGATTGGATCAATGACAGTTTGGACATTAAGTCCACTACTAGGTATGTGTTTGTCATAAGAAGAGCTGCCATCTCCTAGGATCAATCAAAGAAATAGTGGTATGCAGGAGCACCATGGAGGTTGAGCTTGTAGCTTTCAATGGAACTTGTGGTTAAGAAAGTTATTGTCTAAGATTCCTTTAATTATTAAACCTGTTCTAACTATTTATGTTCATTGTGATTATAAAGCTTTGATTGATTTAATGAATCAGAAACATACAATAAGAAGATAAATTGACATATGCTCGGTAGATTTAAATCTGCGAAAAGCCGTGTTAACAAAGTTACTTCTCTTGATTTTGTAAGATTTAAGAAGAATGTTGTTAATCAGCTGAGGAAAGGTGCAATCCTAGAATCATTGAGGGGATGGGGTTAAAACTTCTAAAGGAGTCACATATAGTAGAAACTAGAAACCTAGCCTTTGTGATTGGAGATCCTATAAAGAAGGTTCATTGGGTAGGGACAAGCTGATTGCATGACTTGATAGAGCACTAGTTTTGAAGAGATTCTCCACCCTATTGCTATAGTGACAATGCTTACTATGTGAGCAATTAGGAAGAGTCAATAAGCCAGAGGTAGGAATCTATGATGTACTAGTCACAAGGACCCTTGGAGGCAGGAGTCTGCAAGGTACCAATGACAAGTACCCTTGGAGGACCCATTTATATGAGGAGGCAACAACTACGGGTATTGGGCTATTCCCTAGAAAATTCTCTTGAAAATCAAGGTGCTAGCGCATGATCTTTAGTAGTGCTAACCGCCTGAACCTGACCCTATGTCTGTCTTGTGTTTGTGATTGGTTGAAGTCTGGTCCGAGGACCTAGTTCAAGACTTAGTTCTCTATGGTGTCTGAGATTGAAATTGTCAACACTAAAGTATAAGTTCAAGTCTGGAAGACACATGCATCAATTGCACGGTATAAGTTGCCCAGAAATTTGATTTATTAATTTTGAATGTTTTGAACCTTGTGAGGGACTAATGGAATTCGACCTTTTCTAATTAGTTTTATTAATTATTTTGAATTTTTTAAGTATTCAATTTTCTTAAATTCCTAAATTTCAAAAAACTTTCTTTTATCTTATTCTTATCTCTATGTGATGGGTTATTTGTTTTTTAACAGTGGTGGGTTGTTAAGGGATTTGTGGGCTTGTTGCGAGACTTGAGGTCTGTTGGAGAAAATCTCTCTTCATGTTGTTGAGGCCCAATGTTACAATACATGGATCTATATAGGAGTCCTTCTGAGAGTGGAATACCATCGTAGAAAGATTTGAAGTCTTCTAAGTTCCTTACTATTTTCTGGGCTCCTCTTCCTATTGAGATTTCTTTCCTTCCCAATTTTTTTCTTCTTTTTCTAAGCAACTGAAAAAGGGTCTGTTCCATTGCCTCCTGCGTTCATGCACACAGAATAAGGTTGCTGAGAGCCTGGGGTTGTATATTGGAGCTGCTGTTGCCACCTAGACCTACATATAGGGGAGGCATTATAGGTTTTAGGGCAGGGATACTCATGCCTCATCCAGGCCAGATTCTCTAGTTTCTTTAACTTTTATATGTGAGTGCATGATTGTTGATAATTGTTAGATTAATTTCTATTAGTTTGTTCCAACATCAAGGTTCTGATGTAGTGTTGGCTGTGCAGGACCTAGCAACAGTGGTCCCAAATCTTGAACCAGCAGGAGTGGATCTTCTCTCGGTATGTACACTAACAAAGCTGCTTGGGCAATCTGTTGTTACTTTTCCTGCATCATATATGTTAGGGCATTACTAGGTTGATACATTCGAGTGTCAATACCGTGCTTCTGGTTTCCGATTCTCTCACTCAAGGTGGCCATGCATAGCGCATGAGAAGCATAATTGTTTAACGTACACATATTCTAGCTTAGCTATTCTCTAGGTACACAGTCATTTAAAATGTCAGTTGTAGAATAAGAAATGGCGTACATATTGAGATGCACAAAGGAGGTTGCATTTTTATAATTGTTTTCTAAATTCTGATAACTGGTGAGCTTGCAAGCAGAGTGGCCTGCTTAAGTTTAGATCTGAGTAAGTTGATCAGTTCCAATGCCCCTGGTGCTGTGTAACCATATGGTCATACTGAAAAAAAATTGGATCAACAATATGCTAATTCCTGATGTGGAGATGCTCATTTGGCATGCCTTTGTGAATTCGCCTGCAGTTGGGAAGGAAGAGCAAAGTAGGGGTCTTAGATGCTTATGGATGACTTTCTGGTTGCTAACTATGTAACTAATGCTCATGTTTCGCAGAAAATGCTTTGCTTGGATCCGAGCAGAAGAATCACAGCTCGGAATGCTCTTGAGCATGAGTACTTCAAGGATCTTGGGATGGTACCGTGAGCTGCAATTTCGTTCTTTCCTGCTGTATATTATCTCAGGCAAGTATATCAGATGAGCTGCGGCTCTTGATTTTGAGTCTGAATTGTGTGTTTTCCTTTGCCCCTTTTTCCTTGCAACCGGCTTGTGAAGAGAAGCGGAAACCCGAGCTGGGAACTGGGATTGTCTTTGTTAGAACATTGTCAAAATTGAATTCAAAAACAGAGAAGAAAAAAAATTGCAAGCCTTTCTTTTCTTGCTCAAGAGAGCAGCATATGGCTCACCTAAATTGCCGGGAAGTTATTATGTGAAGCCTCGGTTTGCTGCATTAATGGAATTCTTTCCTTGGATGGAGAAGGCATTGCATTTATTTCTCAGTCAGGCTCTGAAAATAAGTAGAGAACTCTGATATAGTTTATTTAGCTAACACCACCATCTGTCTTGATCTCTTGGACGAATTTGTATTCCTCTATATGGATGGAAAGATTAGCTCATGGTGCTTCATCAGCATGTCGCATGCCGCCAGTTTGACCCATTCGGTTTCCCAGAGCTGAACTACTCAACCGTTGATAGTGTTTTTTCCTTTCTTCTTCTTCTTGGCTGCCTTCATGGGATGTGTTCTGGTATTTAGTATCTGATAGCCTGTCGGCCATGTTCCTGATATCTTGCAAGCAGGTGGGGTTGCATATGGACGTTTGCCAGGTGATCCATGCAGTTATTATTGTGGAGCCATCTGAAGGACGTAGCTGCTGCAAGGAATTCTGCTGCATGCTCTTGATTCTCAAACCAGTCGAGCAAGATGAGCGGCTTCAGTTGTGTCTCGAACGATCTCCAAGTTTCGGGCGCTTCAGATCACCCACAAAAGTATTGCGGGTTTTAATGCCCCCATGAGTATTGCGCCGGTGCCCGAGTACAGAAAATCAAGAGCATCGGAGAGGCAGGTGATCCTTGTTGCCCGGCGATCTGATCTGATCGACGAAAGATTGTCCGCACCAGCCCTGCCGGACTCCATGCAAAAATCCTGAAAACTCGGCATTTGCAGCCAGGACAAAGAGTTTGTCGCGAGGGCTGGATGCTTTGATGATGACATGCAGTTGAGTTAGTGTTAGAGTGAGAAAACCTTTGGTGCTCCTTGATGAGGTGAGGCAGAAGTACAGGGAGTTGAGGGTGGCCAATGCAAGGAACTCCCACTTCAGAAGCTCCTTCATCTGGAAAGTGTTATATTTGTGCGAACCTATGCTAGCGTTTAGATACATGTAGATGATTGGTGATGGTAGGTCCATTAATGTCATCCATGATGCCTGGATGGCTTCAGAAAGTGACGGAATTGGCGAATCTCCCCCTACTATGATAGTAGGAGACTATTGACCATACGCTTCTTGAGTGCCCTAAAGCGAGGACGATTTGGATCATGGCATTTGGTAGTTTATTTTCGGCTTTGGAACTTAAAAATAACCCAATAACATCTAAAGGAGAATGCTGAGCAAAATGGTATCAGGAGTCGATTGCTCTATGCTATGATGCTTACTATATTTGGCTGGCTACGAATAATGGAACATTGGGGAGAACTCTTTGGTGGTTGCCATGGAGCTTCACTCCAAGCCTGGGACTTCATTTAGGCCAGGAATTTGGAGAGGTCCTTCATAGTTAGGGGAACTTGGAATACAACATTAGCAGTTTAGGGGTGGCAATTGGGTCAGGTTATATATGGGTTGAGTCGAAAAATTTCAAACCCGAACCTAATCTATTTATTAAATAGATTAGAGTTTAAAACCTAAACCATCCATGTTTAGTAAATAAATAACTCGACCCGATCATTCGCTTAATCTGTTTAATAAACAGGTAATCTGTTTAATCCGTTAACCTATATAAATTATATAACATGTTAACTTATTTGATAAATAGGTAACTTGCGTAACTTGACCAGATTTGATGATTAAATGGGTTAAACGAATCAAAAGCCTGGAACCCGGTCAACTTGTTTATGACCTGAACCTATTTAGCCCAAATCTAAATCTGCTTATTGTTGGTCGAAAATGGGTTGGGTCATATTGCCAACTCTAGTTGCTTGCCTCGTGTGGCTCATTTAAAAATCTTCATCTCATAACTTCCTCAAGATCAACTTTGATAGCAATGTGAAGAACTGTGGGCAGATTGAAGAAGCTAGATTTGTTATCCATGACTTCAAATCAACCATGGCGGCTGTTTGGTGGACTTCAATCTACACTATAATTGTTCCACTGGACGAATCGAGAGCAGCTTGGGTGCTATATCCATGTTAAGGGCTGAGAATATAATATTGGAAGGAGACTCCAGAATGATCATGTCGTGGATTAGTAAAGGGGAAGACCATGAGGAAGAAAGTCACCACTTGTTGGCAGATATTTGGAGGTCCGCATTAAGTGTCGGTTCCTATATAACTAATTATATCTATATGGAGGTCAACAGTACTACTAACTGGATTGCTGCTAATGTGGCGGACCATTGCGTGCAGTACTATAGAAGGTTTCTTTTGCTCTATCGCAATGCTTCCGAAATATTTGTCATGACCGATGCGAGGAGTTGTATTTATTATTGGGCTTTCTAAAGCAGCGTTAAAAAAAAAAAAATTGGAAACCAGAGTCCCGCCCGTTCGCGCGGCCCTCTGGTTCTCTCGCCGAGCCCGTGCGGGCTTACCTGGGCCAGCCAATCAGGTGGGCCTGGGCATCACAAGCCCTCCACTGGCTTGCATTGCTCTCGTGGATGAAGCTGCCAAAGACGACCCGATTCTACGCCAACCACTATACTTCCATAAACCTGCTCAGTTATCACGTTGTTTTAGGAGCAGCACACACATGAAACGTGTCAGGGGAACTCCCATGCACGCTGAAACCGAAGCCTCTTCCCCTCCTTGCAGCCATTTTTTAACTATTACTGTGGTGAAATTTTACCCACATTCCTTCACCACCTCTTCCCCACAACATAACCCTGGCAGCTCTTCCATAACTCGACCTCATGGCGAGGAGGCCGCTGGCCTGAAGAGAAGGGTGGTGGTAGTGTAGGGAGGGAAAGCTTTTGGAGCGGGGATGGCGTCAAGAGTGTAAGTCTATGCGGGTCTTGACGCCATTGTCACCTCCTTCTCCCTCATTTCCTCCATCGCCGCTGGCCGCCTCTCCTCGAGTACTTCCAACTCTCAACTAATTAGCTACCATATAATTTTTGTTCTTCTGCTATATTCTCCCACTGGGATAAGTCATATCTTGCAAACTTGGATTCTTACCGCACTGGTTGATTTATTGTATTATTGTCTCGAGATCCGCTGTGGTTGGTTAATATCGAAGCAATTGTATTATTAAGATGGTATGCTAAAGAGATCTAGGTATGAATCTTACTTTTACCAAAATGAGTTGGAAATTGAGTTTCCAACACCAACATGGATCCATCCTCTATACATTAGTGCGCCAAAACTTATTTCATGATGGAGTCCGAATCTAAATGGCCATTTTTTTTTTTTTGGTTGGTTGGTTTGGGGGGGGGGGGGGGGGGGGGGGGGGGGGTGGTGTTTCTATTTTGATGTTCGAACAAATTTTGGCGCAGTTGAAGCCTTGGGGTTTGCAAACTTGGTGGCCGATGGCATATCAATGGGTTTTGGAGATTTTGTATCAACCAGCACTGAGAAGGAGATGGCTAAGAAGGAGAGGGCGCAAATCCACCAGCTTCCAGCAGGGCTGTTGCTCTCCACATACCAAGCGTGGGGGATGGACTTGGAGGATGCCGCTCCTGTATGTCATCTTTGCACTGACCATTTCCCTTTGTATTGATGCTCTTTAAATCATTGTTGATAAGACTCATCAAATTTATTATACATATACAGTCTCCAATCTATATTCTTGAAAAATAATAACTACAAGTATTCTTCCTTTTTTTATATATAATAAGAAAACAAACTTTCTTCTGTCTTGCTCTTTTGTTTTTGTTTCTCTTTCAAAAATTGCATGGATGAAGAGGAATGAGTTCGTCCAGGCCAAAGACAAAAATGTATATTGCACAATAATATAAACACAATCATACCTCTCTCTTTTTTTCATGAGCAGGTGGGGGTGGCGATTGTTGTTTTAACATCATTTATTTATTTATTTATTTTTAAGTACCATCAATCTCTTCATTGTAGCATCTTAATAATTACAACCATCCTTGAAAAGAAAACAAAGGAAAAGGTTCATCTTCATCCAACTTCATTAGTTTGTATCTCAGGCTTCCATCTTGTTGCCAAGCAAATTTTGGTTGGTGAATACAGATGGTGAATGTGTTCTCAAAATACAAAGACATACTGGTTGATGAGAAGATGACTGCCAAGGCACCAAGTTCCTTGGGGCATGCATTCTCTCGGCACTTGCTCTTGCACTTCTCGGGCTCGCCAAGGCCAAAATCTCTGGGCAAGAGTACCTGCACTCTGCTGCAGCTACTCTGTTCAAAGGATGCATTGCAGTGACATGCGCATACTTAAATAGGGTGGATGCTTCGAAATGTGGGCATGCATGACTAATCTTACAGACTTCAAACTGCATCTACTCATTGTAGAAGCTAATACTCTGTGGCCCTTGCAAATATCAAAGAAAATCTTAGACCTTATGTGTTTGCTCTTGGTTTTGATGTGTAGCTATATTCTTGAATCTAGAACAGTTTGTTCTCTATCGTTTTTTCTTACATAGTGTGGCCAATAGATGATGGTTTGTATCCAACTTTGCAAACAGAAATTTATTGCTTGATAAAATGGCCATAAAATTGTAAAGAAGTAGAACTGTTAAAAGATTGATATCTAACATTGATATAGATCGATATCTAACATGGCCATGTTAAAAGAAAACAGACACCAATACCAAAGGATTATAAAAATTAATATAGATTAATGATATTTTGACTCAAAAAATTCTCCATTTATGAGATGCCTGTTAATACAATAGATGATTGGATGCGCTACTGCTTCTCACATACTCGGTAAGATCTGAGATTGGAAGTTCCACATACCCTTGATGAATCTTCACAACTGACATGTTACCTATTCCAAAGAGTTGAGGTCCGGTTGAAGTCAGATATCTCCAGAAGCGTGGTAGTGACTGTTAACTACGAAGCCTGCCTGGAGCTGACCTGAAAGTTGAGCACCCGTGAAGTGAGTTTAGTGTTTGTGTGATTACAAATCTTAAGGCTAAGTTGCAAACACTAAAAACATGATTTAAACCACAGAATGAAAAGCTGGAGGATGTGCAGTGAGTGATCATCTCATGAAATTGAAAAGAAACACTAGCTTAAAATGCTTATATGAATTGGAGCTAAAGATCCTTGGTTTGCGTTGTCTGAAGTGTAGATAGTTCCACCAAAGGTGAAAATTCTGAAGATAAAAGAACCGAGAGAGAGAGAGAGAGAGAGAGAGAGGTCCACTTACAAATTGTGCAGACTGATAATTGCGCAATGCTGCATCCCAGTCTAAAGCATTGTTTATGACTGTTCGCTTGCGCACAACTCCAGAGCATGCTCTGCTTCTCTCAAAAATAGGCTAGTGAGTTGTTTCTGCCCTTTTCTGTAAACTATACTAGACCACCGATTTCTGCTCATCAACTTATCTTCACTATATTTATTGTTTCTGCTGCAATTGAACAAAAAAGTATCATATAAGGCATAACGGAAATACTAACAACGTAAATCTAGGACATACATCTCCACTATCATGCAAGAAGGCACAACAGATGTCCACATGTCTAGCATTAAAAGAGCAGATACATCCAAAAACTCATGTTTTGATAGTCCTAGAAATATACATAGAAGCAACAAAAGATTTAGGGGAAAGCTGATTCAAACTAGCAGATTAGCAAAAATAAACCTTAAATACATATTAAAGCTAAATGCTTAAAAAAATCTGAAGCTGTTGTTTGAATATAAAAGAAAAATAAAAACATAATAATCTTCGAAGCATTACTAACTGCACGAGTGGAAGTCGCATAATTCAATTTTGATCAAGAATTAATATCAGATTAAAAAAAACTTGGAAAAGAAGGTTCGAAGGTGGAAGAATTAGAACTCTGGTTAACGCTTGGAAAGATGTACCGGACAAGGATTTGAGATTTGTGTTTACCGGCCCGAACTAGTTGTACTGCACGTGGCCGGTATCATAGTGTCCAAATCAGATGTTTCACATGGGGCTGGTATGCCTACGCCACCCGAATCATGCTGGATGGGGATAGATTGAGCCATATTGGGTATAAAATTGCGCTATACCACCTAATACTGCCCAATAGCAATCAGGACCCCCTCATAATGTTTTTTTCCTTTTCCCTCTCCTTTTCCACCATCTGAAGGTAGCATCAGCTGGGAGAGGGAATTTGGAGTAAAAAATGAGAAGCTGCACATTGGTGAGCTTAGATTGCAGGGTTTGGGGATAGAAACAAGCTTCTAGCTTCCCCCCCTTTTTTTTTTCCCCAAAAAACCCAAAGAGTACATGATGGGAAATTTGAAGAAATCATGCAGGGGCTGTGATAGGAAGATTAGATTGTGTATGAACTCCAGATTCAAATCCTATAGCATGAATTTGAAATCAAAATCAAGAAAATTCAGGGTTCTAGGTTGAATGCTAATTAGGTGACTAAATGCTGATTTGATGCCTTTAAAAATCTTGAAATGTTCTTTTCTTCTTTTTCCTCTTGGCCAAATGATTCATTGTATGACTTTTCAGATAAATAAATAAATTAATATATAGTTATTCATGACTAATTATTACTAATTTAATAAGCACCTATAATTTGTCAAATCAAAGCTACTAGTAGACTATTTCGTTTGGGTAGCGGTGTCATTCATAAGTTCATTGATTTCCAATAACCTAGTTACATTTCAATTGCTATCACATGCATATAATTTTTCAATATAGTTCTAATTGCAACTTAACATAAAATTATGTATTAAACTAGCAATAAAAACTTGAGCACACATAGGATAAGATGGCTATGTTATTTAAGTTGACAAAAGTACCACATTTATGTGAAAGCATAGCACAAAACAATATAACATAAAAGGTAAAAAATATTTTGGATGTCAAAATAGACCATAGGCCAAACTAGCTGCAACAAAGTGTATTAGTTGGCACACTTCCACAATATGACATCCATTCTGGTGCATATCATATTGACACATCATCAATACACTCCCATTCCATGAGACTTGAATCCTTGGATCAACGTCAACTTAATGATGATTTAAAATTGACTAAATTTTGGCTCTAATTGTATGACATTTTAGTCATTTTTAATATGCAGAAAATATTCCCCACAAACATTCAATACCATATACTCAGCATACCTCTCATGGTCTTCAACTTCTCCAAAATGGAACCTCTCAAGAAGTTCAGTGTCAGAAGCCTCTGTTCCAGAACCCTCTTCAAGTTCCATCATCCTTGCAAAATGCAAAGTATGCAGACTTAAGGAAAGAAGATCATTTCAAAATTATTGTCAAGTTGAGTAGCAATGAGCCAAGACTAGGCCCTGAAACTCTCTTTTTAAAGCAAGACCAAATGGACAGGCAAAAATAGGACAAAATCTAGTCCAAGAAGGGCCTTTGGCTTGGCCAATTTATGCCCACAGTTTCAAAGCGAATAAGTTCAGGAACTCATGGACTAAACTAGATTGCATTAACATATGATCAGAACAATGAATGGCCATTCATTCTACAAAATTTAGTTAAAGGTATCCAATCAAAGTGCTCAGTCCTATCAGCTAAAGAATCAAGTTGAAGTACCTTGAGGTATGTTAGTTGGCATGACAACTAAATATATTATTGGTGTTAGATCAACAACAATATCCATCCTACCCATGTGGGACCTCTCTTTACAAGAATGCTACCAAAAGGATATAATAAGGATATCTAAAGACTAAGGGTTCTTACTTGACACGAAGAAGATCAACAAGTAACTCTAAGGCTTCAAGATCCCCACAAGCTTCCCATACCGCTGCTTGAACTTCTACATCAGATGGTTGTTTTTCTGTTCCAGATCCGACAAGCTTGAAAAATCAAGGTAAGTAGGGGAGAGTGTTAGAAAAACAAATATACAGATAAAATGACTTGTTCCTGGTGAGTGCTTCTACTGAAGTCAAAAAGTAATAAAAACTTTTGAATGAGAATGACCTGTCATATTCTATATATAAACCTAGCATCATCTATATATTTGAAATGAAAGGTTAAAAACGGCTTACCAAAAAATTCAAGCAAAATTTTGTAAAAGAAAAATTAAATGGAAGCATGACAAGAAGAAAACAACAAGGTTGTTATACAGATAAGAAGGAAATTGTATTTGTATGGATGAATCTAAAAAGCGAAAGCCAGATTGAATTACGAGATATCGTGTTATTTTAAACAATACAGATGTTGCTGGTTGCAAACTTAGATAAGAAAGGTGGAAGGCTGATGTTATGTTGACAGAGGTGGAAGGTCAATGAAATGGATCCAAATTTGATGTGTGCGAATGTTAGAACATCCCTAGTTTTTCACAGGTGACCTAAATAGGAATTGGCAAAATGTTAGAAAGCACCAAAAATTGAACTCATATATGCGCAACCAAGTTGGCATACAGAAAAGTGTTAGAGAATAATAATGTTGGCCTGGGATCAAGGCGCATGAAAATGCTGCCCTAAAACCTTTGACATCTCCAATATATGCAGGTGTTGGCCAGCCTACAATGGCTCCGAGGTACAATATCCCAAGCTCAGAGCATTCCTTCTCTGTGTGCATGATCACAAGGAGACAAACCAGTTGCATCTTTCAGTAGCCCAGAAAAAGGAATAGGTGGTGCGCAAAAAGGAGATATAGCAAAACAAATTGGAGAAAGGGAGACATCAAATTATTCATACTAGAATCAGAATTATCTGACTCAATCATGAAAGAAAACATGCTAAAATTATTTAACCATAGACATATGGAAATCTAGTGAAAACTAATGCTGACTTTGGTGGAAATCCGCAGGACTTTTGACCAAAAACTTTTGAATCCTGTGAGTGAGTGTGTCAGCACACGGGATGGAAATTAAAATCAAATATCGAGTTGTCGAAGTTATCCATTGCGAATCTTTTGGATTTTGTATCTATTTATCCAAATAATTATAAGTTTTGACCCTAAGTGATAGGGAATAGGGAATAAAATTTATTCCTCATACCAGAGACAATTCATTTCCATGATTCTGCTACAAGATAACAAATACCAATTGTATAGTGTATTTTGGGAATGAGTCACTAGGAGTTGTAAGAATAGGGTTAGATAGGCTAGGTTGTGTTAGTCAAGGGTTGAGCTTCGCAAGGGAATGGGTTGAAGGGTCTCGACATGATGTTGGGTAGGGTTGGTTTGGGTACATATTCTCCTAACCTCTTTCGGCATCAGATTAGACCCAACCCATTGCCACACCTAGGTCTTCTTTCAAAATATGAATCTCACGTTAATTAACAAACATTCTTTAGTATTATACTTTTTCTAACAACTGCTTCAGTTAAAAGCCATACACCAGTCACCTAGATCTCTTAATTAGGAAGATAATTGTGCAATAACAAATAGTGGCTACTAGGACAAACATGTCTAAGTAAACACACAAGGTAAGACATACGACATTACCTCTTCTAATAATGAAGCAACCAGGCTAAGCTCATGTTCTTTCATGGCAATGGTCCGTAAAGCTGCTACGAACTCCTGAGGAAAAACAAGCTTATTTAAATAAGAAGGAACCTTGCGCTGACCACTCCAGCTATAATTGCAAAGCCGACTTGTAGGGCCTTCTCCATTATCTTCATTTCGGAGAGGGGATCCAGCAAAAAAACCATGATCAAGCAAATTTCTAGGTAGAAGACACCTCAATTCAGCTTTCTGAAACATGAAAAAAGTACACTAGCATCAACACGTCCATGATAAAGAAATATTATGGGTAGGAGATATACTAGTCCAGCCTTCTGAAAATACTAGTAAGGTTCCCTAAATAACTAGGCTGAAAGATAATGATTTCATGAGACCAAATCAACATAACATGATGCTAATGAGAATATTGTAATCATATATATATATATATATAAGTTTATTGACATCGCGTGTAGCTTGACCAGGAAATGTCATACAGATTGAGGAATGATTCTCTAAAAATTTCAACACAATGTAAAAAGTAAACATCGTACATCAATATAACCTCAAGAGTTCCGTAATTGATATTGAAAGTGCAAACAGTCATGAACCTTGTTAAGATATCCTTGAGGTGTTCCATCTCGGGTAGAGAAGTCATTGAAATACCAATGTATTAATTGCTAGATAGCTGCTACCTCAATGTATTTCTTATGCTAGTGAAATACCAAAATCCTACTAATCGAATATAAGTCTAGTTATTGAAATAAAAACAATACAAAATTAGTGAATGTGATGTTTGAGAAAGAGATGTCATTGAGATCAACCAATTTCTGCAATAAAATAGACCAGCAACTTTTTTTTAAGAGAAGGGAGGGGGTTATCCCCCACAACTGGATTTGAACCCGGGTCATTGAGCGCCAGTACCACCACCAATGACTTACCAACTTCACAAGTTGGCCCCACAGTAGACCACCGTACTATACATAGCCTTGATACAGTAGTAAGAACTAAGAAGTGGGTGTCCATTTTCTTTCTTGTTTTTCCAAATTGACAGTCACAAAGCAAAAATGTAGAAATAGTGATAAAATCTCAATCATTAGCATCACCAACTCATTAAGTAATGGTGGAGTCTCAATTCTCTGGTGAGATGGAAGAAGTGGTGGAAGCAAGTTCTAGGCTTCTGATGAGACTGCATGATAGTTGACCAAATCAAGCGGAATTTGGGAAATATTATAAAAAGCTTCAAATAAAACCTTCAATGGGAATAAGTGCCGACTGTACTGAACAAATAAAAACAACTGGTCAAAATGGAGGTGTAAGTTTGTTGTAACAAGTATCCACATGTGACATAAGACAACCCAAGGGAAGACTTTATATGCGTTCCTAAAGATGCAATGAACAAGCTAATAATGAAATTAATAAAATGTGAAACTAAAGTAATCAAGAAAACAAACCTAAATTCCAAAAAGATTATTGTCTAACAGGTTAATATAAAAACAACCAAACATGCGATCTAATCTAATGCAAGATGACTTATTGTAATGCCTGCAATGTGCAAGACTGATATTAGATGCAATTATTCCATCAACAAAAGAAGCAATCTACAGCTAGGAGCTCAACACAGGATCATGGCTCAGAAGATCACTGCATCAATGGAATTTGTTTCATCCCCAAAGGTTCCTCCAGGCAAAGTGAAGAATGTTTAATACCAATCAGCAAAGAAGCATCCTGATTCTCCATGATCAGTGATCTTGAAGTGCATCAAGAACCCTTTGGTGGTGATTCAAAGGATAGGAAAGAAGGGTTTTGGAACAGATTCGGAGGAAAGAAGGTGGCGGTCTGAAACTGTAAATAAACAAAGATACCAGGAAGGTTCAAGCACAAAAGAGGAGAGAATCAACCCCGCTGGAAGATATTCGTGGGCCTGGAATCTGGTGTGCCAGTCTCTATTCTGTAACAAAGATCAGTTCGATACGTGCTTCGGGCCTGGTAGCAGGCTGGATGCCAGGTAGGTAGCTGGTTGCTACCTCGTTCCAGGTGGGTGAAACAGATACAGGGTTTGGGGGTATTTTCTGGATAGGATTAGGGTTTAAAACCAGGGAAAGAGAAGCAACAACTGCTTATCAGAAAAGAAGAAGATGCGGAGCAAATTAAAGAGAGACAGAAAAAGGAACCCAGACATAGGGAAGGTCCTGCACCAGTCTTCAGTGTTGCCAAAGAAGAAAAAACTCAGAAATGAGAAGCCAAACCTATGTTTTTGCCAAACCATGAAAAAGAAAAACAAGAAAAAAACAGAGAGGAGAATTTAGGGCGGGAGGAGGGGCACATATTAGATAGCAATATTTTAAAGACCGGAGTCACCAGACCATTGACCAAGCCATAAAGCATCCAGGTTTGGGTCTGAGTCGAGGGAAATTTCTTTGAATGGATATGTACCATCATCATTTCTTGCTCTAGAAACCAATGAAACCTGCAATAGAGGTCTGCAGTAGAGTTGTAATTTTTCATTGCTTAAAATAATACCACATCTTCTCAGCATGCAAATCATACAAATGCCTAACAGATAATGAAACTAGTCCGTTAGGTCTTGATTCAGTTAATAAGTGAATATCTATGGGTTTCCAAGATTTATGGCCCTTGACAACCTTAAAAACAATAATGGCTAGTGGAGTGATTGAGAGAACTGTATGCAAACTTCAACAAGCAAAAACTAATCCCAGGTAGACTTATGATCACCTAACAAGCACCTAAGAAGATCACCCCACTCCTATTAATGACTCTTACATTTGTGGATGATAAGTAGAGGAAACATGTGATTTATTATTCAACGTTTTTCCATTAGGTTATCCAAAAATAACTCATAAACCTAAAGTCTCTATCACTAACAATTATTTGAGGAAGACCATGCAACCTAACTATTTCCTGAAGAAAAATTGGAGTAAATGCAGTGCATTGGCTATTTTGTTGTAGGGAAAAACTGTGCCATATTTGAAAACTATCCACCCAAACAAGAACTGAAGAATGGGCCCTAACTGGCTTAGGCAAACCTAAAAATGAAATCTATGGCAAGATCTTGCCTTGGGAGTTGTGGCAAAAGCAATAAGCCCCTTAATTTGTCAACCACCCTTTCTAATCTAACACGTGCAACACTGTAAAACAATACATGTCAATCCCTCTTGAGTCTTGAGGCTAGGTCAAAACTCCATCGTTAACCATGCAATCATCTTTTCATGTCCAAAGTGACCAGCGGCACTCCTAATATGCAACTTCCAACCCACAAAATCCTAAAAGATGAAGTAATTATGCACAAAAATGACTACTATCAGACAACTAACCATCGTGAATAACAAAATATACACTCGTACCATGTGCATCATCCAAAAAAATGTGTGGATGTCATAAAATGCCCACACATTGTACTTGTTTTCAATGTGAACAAACCAACCATGTAAAAACATGCCAAATGCAAAATGGCCACCTTTCCACATAGTGCATTAGTTGCTTATTCTTAATACTAGAACAATGTTTAAGAATAAATGCGTACTCTTGAATGCAATCAGCCCATTTAATGTGCTTGGGCCCTAATTTCTTTTGTAAACTTAAATATCTCGAAGCTTGATGGTAAGAACAGAGGATAAATTCCCTAGATAAAAGGTAATGATGCCTATAACTCAGGCATGAACAACCACATAAAATTTGTTGTCAAAGGTAGGGTACTCTTGTTGGACCTCATTTTATTTTCCACTAAAGAATGTGGCAGGATGACCCTCTTAACTCAATACACCACCTATCCCTACACCTGAGGCATTGCACATTACCTCAAAGAATATATAAAAATCAGGGACAGCAGCATTGGAGACAATGTCATCCTCTCTTTAATTTGCTAAAACACCTGGGTTGCAATTTTGGGCCGTTTAAACTCCCATTTATACAAGCAAATCATGATACAAGCCATAACTGAATTGAATGTCCTAACTAACCTCCTAAAAATGAAAGCCGCACCACAAAATTTAGGACTTTATGAATGTTTTGAGCTTTGGGCCACTTTTCAATGATAACACACTTCGTCAGGGTTAGCAACAATCCCATTAAAAGACACCGCAAACCAGGAAAAATCATCTGACAGTGCATGAAGGAACAATTGTTAAATTAGTGTAAGGTGTCACCCCACTAAGAACTTCAAAAACCTAAAGAATATGAAGACGATGTAGATGAGAATGTCATAGAAATTGATGACCCAAAGATTGATTTTGATGATCACAAAACCTTGAAGTATAATTACTAATGTTTGTGTTGCAAGAAGAAAGACAATTTGTTTTGCTAGGAGCATAGCAAGTTGGAAGAATACAAGGAGGGCTTCAAAGTTCTCATAAAGGTTGGAAGAATGCTCCACTTCATCGGGACAAGTTACAAGTTCAAAGCATTCAAGTTGGAGGAGCAATTCCAAGAAAAAGTCAAGAGAACAGTCCTCGAGTCGACTCCTGAAAGCTAAGAGTCGACTCCGATACATTTGGCATGCCTTGGCACCATGTGGCACACCCTTGAAATATTTGGCACACAGTTGGAGTCGACCCCAGAAGAAATGGAGTCGACCCTAAAACATTTGGAGCAAAATGGCACAAGAATGGCACATTTTGGATCAGTGGCACAAGGTTGGGTCGACCCCAGGAAAGTTGGAGCCGACCCCAAGAAATCAAGAGCCAACCCCAACAAGACAATGAAGAAGAATTATTCCCTGAAAACACTGTAGCGGGGTCGACCCGAGAGCGCCGTAGCTGGAATGAAAAAAAAAACATACTCTCTGGATTTTCTGTCAGGGCCGACCCTAGAAGTATTGGGGTCGACCCCAGCACTGTTGAGCCGACCCCAGAAGAGTTGGGGTCGACCCCAGGTCCCCAGTGAAGGTGGGGTCGATCCGAGGAAAGTTGGGGTCGACCCGAGCACGACTGACAGCATAACGGCTAATTGTGCAGAATTATTTTTTAAGTCCCCAACGGCTATAAATGGCTAGTTTCTTCAATCCAACGGCTAGGAAGGTCTATTTGAAGGTTGGAGAAGTATTTAAGAGGGACTATTCATTAGAGGAAGGTATTCTTGGCCAATCGAGAAGAGCATTCAAGTGGAAACCCTAGAAAAGAAAGCTTCATCCAAGTGCCTCATTCCAAAAGCCAAAAGAAGGTGGTTGAGCAGATTCAAAGGGACATCAAGAGCTCTACCAACCCTTGAGGAGTGAAGCAACCTTGGCAAAGAAGAGAAGAGCTTCATCAAAGCGATAACTATTTTCTTATCTCTTCTTTTAGTGCATAATTGTCATATTTGCTCATTTAGGAGCTTTGTTCATTTGTTTTCTATTCTTGTTGTAAGGTTTGTTGGTAAGCCCGTAAAATCAACAATGTAGGTTGTTGGTGAGCCCGTAAAACCAACGGTTAGGTTGTTGGTGAGCCCGCAAAACCAACATATAGGTTGTTGGTGAGCCCGTAAAACCAACGTAGGTTATTGGTGAGCCCGTAAAACCAACGTAAGTTGTTGGTGAGCCCGTAAAACCAACATTTAGGTTTATTGGTGAACCCGTAAAACCAATTGTATAGGTTTTGGATTGTGAGCCCGGAAGACAATCCAACTGTAATACAAGGGATTATAGTGAATTCCCAAGGAAAAGCTTGGGAAGTGGACGTAGGTGCCTTGGGGTGCACCGAACCACTATATATCGTTGTGTTTGTGTTGTGCTTGATCTTGTGCTTCTTGCTTTATCTTTTATCATTGCTCTAGTTTAATTCATTCAAGTAGTTTAAGATAGCATCCACTGCACTTAACAAGAAAGATTTAAAGGCGCCAAAAATTTAGAAAACCCAATTCACCCCCCCCTGGGTTGTCACCTTGGGCAACAGAAATGAACTACCAGGAAACAACAAATGAAAGGGTGAAGACTATTGCAAGTTCTGAACTTATCATCAAACATAACCCTGGATTTCCCAGAGTTTGTGGATGACAAGGCACGGAGCAAGAGATTTACTAGATGAATTAAGATTTCAGAATGTATCTTTGTTAGTAGATTGAGTCATTAATTAGATGGTGACTCATTAATTAGTTGGTTCAGTCATTGATGTATTTATTTTCAATATTCACTTTATATTCTTGTTATGTTCTCTTATTCTGTTGTGTTCTATTATTGTTCTATTCTTAAGTGTATTGATTGCAATATGAATTTGTAGAGGGGTATTTGGTCATGAAAAATCAAACAAACCCTATTTAATTCGGCCACCCCCTTCTCTATTAAGTTTCTTCTCCTCTTGCAACCTGAAGATAGCTGTGAGGCCTTCCTAGAGCGAGTCTGGATCTATCCTCCTCTCCTTTTATTTGTTTGTTATCTTCTTTTTCCCCTTTTCTTCTCTTTAGATTGCTGCAGTTTCATCTTTTCTTTGCTTTAATCCCTAAACCTAGTGCAAGACAACCCCAAAGGTTTGCTGCTAATCCATCTGCCTGAACTTGTTAGCAGCCCATCTTCCTAGCAGACAGCCTGCTACAAGGCCTCCAACATTTGTTGGATTACAGAACCTCGGCATCAGGGTAGCACCTTTATATTAGACATAGTAAGATCATATTTGCAAAAGACCGTTCAATTAGATGAAAAGGAAGTGTCAACTGGCAACCTATTTAGTTTGATGAATCACAACAAATATTATTCAAAGAGAAAGAAACTCCAAATAGCCTATGCTAATATCCACACAAAAAAGGAAAAAAAACTAACTTGATGAACCATAAGGAAAGTGTATATAATCTATAAATAAAAGAGCCCCAACTCATATTTGTGCCTATACTCTAGCCTATGCATCACAAGAAAACCAATTCACAAGAGTTAAGAGCTATAACTTGATTATACACCACTGAGTAAAATGGGGATCAAAGAGGGGCAAGAAACAGCATCAAAATATAAGAGTAAGATGCAATGGTAGGCTACAGACATAGGTCTTCTCAGTGACCATCTTAGATATCACAATTTTGAAAAGAGACAAGGTTCTTGATAAAGCAAGTAGCCTTGAGTGACTATAACTCGGGGTGGAGAACATCTAACAGAAACAAAATTGTTAATTGCTATTGAAGCATAGATAGTTTAGTTGCAAGGATGAAGATGTCTTGGCTTCATAACTCAAAATATGTATCAACCACCCAACATGAGAGCGGTGACCTTCTGGAGATTGTACAGCATGTTGGGCATAACAGTGGTCATAAAAAAAGTTGACACCAATGGACACAGCTGAACTGCACATTGAAATTGAGAGACTCTATGAAGCTATCTAGAAGTTGGCACAGTGAGAATGACGACACCGCTCAACTGATGTCATAAGATAGAAGTGTCCTTCGGATGAATTTGAAGCTAGTAGCAGATGATGAGTTAGTTAAGTGAAGCACCTCAAAATCTCCATGTGGCAAAAACTATTAGCTCAAACCTAAACGACTCGTACATCTCAACATATGTGACCAACAGATACCCATTGTCACAAAAAGCTAATGACTAAATTGAGCCAAGCATCTCCAATATCTAAAAGAGGCAAAAAGAATATGGGATCAAATCTAAATGATCAACATACCAGAATTTGCACCCCTTAGGGTGGGGATCATTATGACCAGGATCTTTACCCAAAAAGGCTAACAAGAAGATTTTACTCAAGGTCCTTATCCCTACTTAAACACCTAAGACCCCAACCATACAACTGATGTGAGACTTAACAAATGCCAGAAGGGGTTTGGATGCACTCTTCGAATTAAGCCCGGGCATCCTTGCTAGGGGAAGGGTCCAATCAAAAACAGAATCACAAATTCGATTTGTTTTGCTACCACTGAGGCTAGCCAAAAAGTTTTATTCGAGGTCCTTGACCCTACTTAAACATATAAGACCTCAACAATGCATAGCCAATGTGGGACTAAACATACACCGGCACAGGTCATAACAGAATGAATTATGAACCTGAAATTCAAGAAGCTAGTGATGGTAAACCAAATATACATGGTCATGGAGAGTTATAATCAAATCTACATGGTCATTGAGAGTTATAACCAAGGGTCTAAATCCTGGTACTGGAGCCCATCTTGATCAAGAGCCAAGTCAGTAAGGTATAGTAAGGCTTGGCTCGGTCCATTGACCGAGAGGCCTAGCAGTGGTCCGGCTCCTAGGGCTGCGGCTTGGAGCCAGAGCGAGGCCCAAAGGCTTGCTCCCACTTTTCACTGGGTAGAGCCCTTATTCGAAGCCGAGATAGAGATGAACTTTGTCTCCTCCAACTCCAGCAAGCCTCACCAGCTATTTAACTTCCCTACCACCCCGTCGTGCGAATGCACTCAAAGACCCTTTCTCTCCTTTTCTCTTTGGATCTTCACTACCATGATTTGCTACTACGTTGGTCGTCACCGTGGCCGATCCTTGTTGGAGATGAGGCAACAAAGTCTCTTCTCTTTCTTCCTCTCTCTCTCTCTCCCTTCCTATTCTTGATGAATAGCGTTGTCATCAGCTTTGACTCTAGCAAAGAATCACTGGAAATCAAGTGGGACCATGTCCCTAGTTCCGACGATCATTGCCCCTATTCCTTGATTGTCTTGAAGTCGGACACTGTTGCTCCTCTCCGGTCATCCCTCCTCGATGGATCGTGGCCGACATCGGAGCCCTAGCCATCAATGAGCAGCCTGAGGCTCAATTCAACGTCTAATCCTCTTTCCTCTATTTTTCTTTGCTTTCTGGCCTCTCGCCGGCCATCTATCGTTGGTCGTCACCCTCCACCCTCTTCCTATGAGTGGCGGCAAACCCCCTTTTCCACCCACTCTTGTTCTCTCTCCTAGTCTCTTTCCCCCTCTTCCTCTCTCCACCCTTCTCTCTCTTTGGTGATGGGTGCACCCTAGAGGGTCCCTCCTTATGATCTTGGTCAATCCTAGTAAGAGGGTCCTAAACCACTATGGTAGTCGGGCAGTGTGTCAGCCCTCATCGTGGTTCTTGTTGAGCATCGTAGAACAACATCATCAATTCTTGTTGTATTATCATTATTCTGGTCGAACCCTTGCTTTGCAATTTGTTAAGTTGGATTACCTAATCAAACTAATCCAGCCCATCAAACATCTCCAACGAACTAATGTTTTGAAAACCAAACTGGAAGGCAACTTGGTCCTAGCTGGTTCACCAGCTTGGCCGGTAGTCCGATCGGTGATGTCAACATGACAACATGTGGATGTCATAAATATATTTTTATTTTCAAGAATTATGAAAATATAAAAAATAAGAAAAATAAGAAAAAATTCCAAAAAATAGACAAATATCCAAAAAAATTCATTTACATAGTGACAATCTCTCCAAAGATGATTTTATTTACCTACCCAACATCCACAAGTATGCCCTAAAGGTATCGAAGCTTTTCTACCCAGCGATCTCCCCAAGGTCTCAAGACACCGTCACCTCCTCCACTCCGAGAAGCCTCTAGAAACCCCTAAATTTGTCCACCACAACTCCGACTACTTTCTTGTCAGGAAAAACAAGATGTTGTGGAGCTATCTCAATCTCAATGAGTACAAGGTCTACAAGACCGAGCTCACCACTGAGACCTCCTTCAAGGCCAACGACGCAGCCACCCATATCGCCAAGAAGAGGCAGAAGCAGCATGCCATCATCGACTGCGATGGCAACCAGTCAGAGGAGAACCGGAAGACGGAGCTCTGGAGGCTAGAGATCTAAGGAGCGAGGGCAGAGCAAAGCAATGGGGATACACGGATGAGGAAAGAAGGATGGGAACTGAGGGTTTTAATGGAGACAAGAAGGGTCATCAATGGCATCCATATATGGGCCGAACCATGTTGAAATAAAAGAATGGCAACTCAGACTGGACCGTCTGGTTTAATTGGTCCATCCGGTTTTGCTGGCTTTTGCCAGTTTTTATCCACTCCCGAATTTCTGAACTACTCGCACTGAAGACTTGTTCGGTTTTTAGTCAAACCAATCGAACCGGCCAGTCTAGTCCGAGTTTCAAAACATTGCATCCAACTAGCTTCATTTCCTTCAACTCTTCCTCTTGTTTTTCTACAATTGCTCATACCTTATCTAATTATTGGACTTGTTTCTATGTAAGGGTGCAATCGTCTGGACGAGAAGAGGTCTAGCAAGGGGCAATATGCTATAGTCCTTAAATCGAGATTTTTTAGGGAGTATTTTCAAAAATTGTTTGGATTTATCTGTGTACTTGTAAAGTAAGTAATGATCCTCCTATTCTAGATTTTTTATTTAAATAACATTATTTTTGACATCAAATAAATTGTAAATTGATTTATATGTGATTTATGCATTTTATGAAATAGTGTTTTGAATGGAAAATAAACATGTAACCAAGGTCCGCCATACCGGTACCGGTCGGCGTACCGGTGGCGGCCCGGACCGGTACGAAACCGGTCCCGTACCGGTCCGTACCGGTTCCGTACCGGTCCGAACCGGTCCCGTACCGGTTTTCAACAATAAACTACCGGTACCGGATTTCACGCTGATCCGGTACCGGTCCCAGGCCGGACCGGTACGTACCGGCCCGTACCGGCCGGTACGGACCGGTACGGCAGACCATGCATGTAACTCATAAGTAATATTTTACCGAATATTATAATGTTGCTTATTGATCTTATATGAAATATGTATATTTTGATCGAAATACAACTCATATTACTCTATAAAAAGAGCTTTGATATGTTTCCGATTTGGACTTGCAATCGAACTATATTTTGATACCTTGCTAGTGGTGGTTATACATTGGCATATCGATATCTGCCAATGAGGGGTTATACATTGGCAAATCATTACACTGCTAGTGGGGTGTTATATTTAAGCACATCAATACCTTGCAAGTGAGGGCTATATATTGGTATATCGATACCTTGCCTATGGAGGTCATACATTGGCACATCGATACCTTGCCTATGGAGGTCATACATTGGTACATTGATACTCTACTAATGGGGGTTATATATTGGCACAATAATTTCTGTCAGTGGGGATTATACATTGGCACATCAATATCCTACCAGTGGGGATTATATATTAGCACATCAACACCCTACCAGTTGAGGGTAATGCATTGGCACTTTGATTATTTTAAGCTCATTATTCTAGCCCGGCAATAGATGTATGTATGGTCATAGTCAGACAGGCAGTTGAGCTAAATTATGATATTTTTGAATTATTCTTATATATATAAGCATGAATATAGACATGATATTTTAAATTGTATTTAAGAATATGAACTAAGGATATGAAAAATTATGGAAATTCTTTTTTTCCTTATATAGGCATATTGACTTTGCTTATATAATTAGTATTAATAAGAAAACGTATTTAATTTGTTATTGAATTATCTAGTTGAGGTGCCCATTACTTACTAGGTTGTTGAGCTCATTATTTGGACCATGGTCTGCCATACCGGTCCGTACCGGCCGGTACGGGCCGGTACGTACCGGTCCGGCCTGGGATCGGTACCGGATCATCGTAAAATCCGGTACCGGTAATTTATTGTTGAAGAATCGGTACGGGATCGGTACGGACCGGTACGGAACCGGTTCGGACCGGTACGCCACCGGTACGGACCGGTACGCCACCGGTACGGACCGGTCCGGGCCGCCACCGGTACGCCAACCGGTACCGGTACGGCGGACCTTGATTTGGACTTTTCTCTCCATATGAATTAGGAGAATTAGACATTGATGGGGGTACTGCCATGAACGTGTGGTTAGAAGCGAAAGCAGAATGCACCAACATAGCTTAGAATTAGTACTGCCTTTCTTAGAATATTGTTGGAAACAAGGTCGGCGGAATCGGTACCAGGCACCGTACTGATTCTCCGACAGCATGAGCCGGTACGGGCTGTGTCGGGCATGTACCGATAGAAGAGAGAGTACGATACCGTGGGAGAGAGAGAGAGAGAGGGGAGAGGGAACCCGTGGAGGCCGCAGGAGGCCGGCGGAGCCGTTTGAAACAAGGAAACTAGTTGCGGTCTTGCCTCCCGCGGCCTCCGCCGACCCTTGCCAGCCCTTTGCCCGCGTCCCGTCCTCCCCCTCTCCCTCCCCCACCCGCTCTCTCTTTCCTTCTCCTTCTCCAGCTCCGGCAATAGATTTCGTTTCCATTGCCGAAACCGTACAGGTGAGCCACCAATACAGCTTGGAACAGCCGGAACTGCCTAATTCGGGACGATTCCGCCAACCCTGGTTGGAAATATGTTGTACGCTTTTTAATTTGATTAGTGTTTGGAGATTAGTGGATGTAAGACTCTTGAGAACAAAAAATTCTAGAATAAATAAGATTTATTAATTATTGAAATTTGGAAATTGGATTTTCGTTGCTTGATTTTATTGTGCTGCGATTGTTATGATATCATGATGGTAGCCTTGCATGCTTGTGGGGGGAGGGGGAGAAGTGTCCTATGAGTATACGACGGTTGCCATGTCCCTGACTTGTGATTTCAGATTGGGGGTGTGATAGGCATCAAGATAGATTGAAATGACCATTTACAAGAATCAAGAGAATAAAAAATAAAAAAAAAGTTGTCCTATGATGCCAAGTTGTCCCATGTGCCGAAATGCAACCATCCTGCAGTGAACCAAGATGATTTGATTTGGAAGACCTGATGTCCAGGATGCATCCCAAAACTGGATCTCTCCCCAGTACAACATAGTATTGCCTATATGGACTGGGTTCCTAATACTTAACCAATAACATTAAGGTGGAGAGACTGAAAACAACACAAAGCACCGAAGGGCAATAGTTGAACAAGGTAATACATTAAGGACATTATGAGAACCATATAGCATTAGAAGATTATTCTCCCATTTTTGGAGTTCTAATAAATGATGTGTCAAACAATTTTATGAACAAATGAATGCAAATAAGGTCACTGAAAGACATAATACCCTAAATCCACAAAAAGGAGGACAAAAGAAGCTCAAGGAAAATAAAATAATAAACACAACATGAACTACAACAAACTAAAGGTAATAAAAAAGTATTAGATTTGAATGAGTTCAGAACAAGGTTTGTCGTCTCAGTTCCAGACCCCATACCGGTGCCACACTAGCACAATGTCGGTACAGTATGGTATGGAGTTTTTTATGCATATTGAGTATTGGTATGTCACCCATACCGAGTACCGATACCGAACTGGTACGGTACGGTACGTCCTGTACTGCCCGGTTCGGGCCGGTATGGCATACCATGGTTCAGAATAGATCAAAGCCAACACAAAAACAATAAGAGGCTCCAACAAATTATGTAGAAAATAATCTAGTGTTGAAACAGCAGGTCAATTTGCATTGAGATTGCTTTGCATAGTTTATAAAGGTTAAGATGATCTAGTTGAAATGGTTGTAATGCAAATGGTAGACATACGCCTAAGAAATTCAAGAAAACTGGCACTCTGACAATTAACTAGCTGCCAAAATCCAGTGAGACATCAATTATCTGATCCATATTCTTTTTTGATCAAACATATCCATATTCAAACATCATGAATGAAAATGGGCCAGGTCTAGGCCAAGGATTTGCAAAATTTTCAGAAGAGCTGGCCTAGATGACCTGGCTGTACAATGTTAACTTCAGCCCATGAGCCAGCCCATTTGCATCTCCATCAAAAATCCTATATATGACTAAAAATTTTCAGGCCTCACCAATTTTAGGTGATTCATCTGATAATAGTCAAATCAATTGGTGGAATTTGCATGTGAATGTGCCCAAGGACAAGCTTTTGAAGTTATCCTAATGAGAGCAAAATACATAAACTTGATACGAACTAATGTAAAGAGCAATTACCAGAGCACTTGCAATATGTGCCCACTATAAGGAACAACAGCCTAATATGATTCGTCTCACAGAACATGTGAATATAATTTGTGACTGGACATTGTGCATCAACATAAGACCCTCACTACTATCTCTAACAATCAGTAAACATTATATCATTTCTCACAATACTCTATGTAAACATAAAATAATTATGTGCACAAACTACCTGCATATCAAGGAGTCTTGCTCTGCTATCAGATAACGGGATACCCTGTAATGCTTCAATAGGATAGTGTACCTGAATGAGTGACCATGAAACCATGAACCTTTGAAGAAAATGTAACTGTCATTATTTTAGATATACATGGTACATAGATCTGAGCATATGACGGGTCAGGCCAAGTTCAGGCTGGGCATGGTTCCCATATCAACAGAAATCTACTAGGCCTGAGCCCAACTTAGCCTGACCTCAAGCCTAAAATTCAGAACCCAAGCCTGGCCCGATATAGTTTTTGTAAGCCTAGGTCCGACCTGCTTAACCCAACAAGTTGGTTTGGGAGGGCCTAAGTCCGACCAGCCTACCCGGCCCAACTCGACCTAACCAAGCTTGACCTGATTTGATTTTGTGTATCACTATTTTTAAAATCTCTATACAGCATGGAAATAATATATTTACATAGAATGTAATAAAAAATAAAAGAGAATAGTACAACCTTCATTCCATTGCATATATCAATTTAAAAAAATATTAATGGCAAAAGCTATTTTTATTTCTTCGAATTTTAAAATAAAAGGTATAGCAACATAATAATTATATAATATTATTATATACTTTGGGTCGAGTTGGGTTGGACTAGGCTGGGATTAAAAAACCAAGATTGAGCCAAGCTTGAATTTTGTCAAGCCTAAAATAGTAAGGCCTAGTCCAACCCAACAAGCCAAAAATCCTAGCCCAAGCCTAGCAGGACCAGGTCGGGCCGAGCCAGATTGGGTCGAGTTTGCTTAGGTTTTATGGTACACCACAATGTGCAATAAATAGAACAGTATACGAAAACAAACCAAAAAGAAGTAATAACCAATTTACATCAAGAATGTAAATATCAGTGCTAGTACCCCTGCTAGTCACCAGTTGGCATGACACGTGCCTTGCCAGCATATATTTTGCTCCATGCAAAGCTGTGCCAAGTACCAATTCAGGCCTAGCATGGTACATGCTAGTCAATGCATGAAACCATCCTTTACATAAGATATGGATAATATAGCGACTTAAAAATTCATGAATTATTAGAAGGTTTTTATACCATGAGATAATCATCAGGATTATTTTCAATGACGAACCCATAAAGGTACAACAATTCCTGCAACCAAAAACTAAAGCAAGTCACTTGTTGGTGATACATGAATATAAATAGTTTTCACAATGTTAAGCGCGTGAATTGAGAAATAGCTTGCAGCAATTTAGTAATAAGTAGAAAAATCAGCTAATTAGACTTTAAAACTTATGGATGTATATGTAGCCAGCAAAAGAGAAATAATACGCCAAAGTATTCATGTTGTTCTTATACCCCTTTAGTTTGTTTGATATAATAAAATAACAAAGAAGAATTATTAGGAAACTGAAGACAAACAATTACGATGCATCCATCATAAGGTATCAAACAACATGCAACCGAACTAATGGATATTGATAAATAGTAGATGAGATATCAATTCATCATCTCTAAGGTCAGTATGGAGCAGATAAGGGCGGTATAGACCAAATTATATGATGAAGTTTGACTATAATCGACTTCTTACCTAATATAAATCTGCATCTCCATACAATGATCAGATGCGAACTAATTTTGTTCAGCATATAAATCATAAATAAGATTACCAAGCTAATTAAAAGAAGTAAGCAAGTAGATAGAAAAGAAACATGAAACAAAAGAAGACCAAGTAATTGCAAACAAAAACAGGTTGAACATATAGATTCTAAAAGTTTATCATATTGGGACCATCAACACATTGACTGGGAAGATTCTAATAGAATGCACAACAACATACCTCATTTCCTTTGTTACCGTAGCTAATATATATCTCTTTCTCAACTTCACCAGTGCTTTGATCAACTTAAGATAAGGAAAAAGAAACAAAGATGGTGATTATTCAAATGGCAGAAAAAACTGATAGAAATTTATGGACATTGAACTGTATTTCATTATGAAATTAGAAAAGAAAATGCACGAAGGAAATTAAACAAAGATGTCCTGCCCATAAGGAACTTACAACTTACCACACTTTCTTCTCTAAATGTATTATACTAATTGATTATATAGGTTATGCCAAGGGTTTAAATATTGGTATCAAGTCCCAAACTGCAAATGCTACCATACAGGTATGGTAACGTATAGTTGGAAAGGAGTGAGACAGTCTATAGCACATCCCTCAGCACATGCTTTTAAGTCAAGGGGATGTGACAGTAGTTATTAGCCTTTGCAAATAAACATAAATTACAATAATAGTGATAGAATTTATTTCCTCCAATGTCTAATCATTGCATAAAATAAGACAAATAACATAATTACCAGAAATTTACTTTACTAACATGATGTAGCAAAGCCTTCCAATTCTTTCTAAAGATGGAAAATTTAGAATAGAAAGTTCAAATGGATATTACCAATCACGAGGTACATCGAGGCAGGAATTCCAGTTATTTTTCCTGCCGGATCAACCTCCCATGTTGCCACAGCCTTCAAACCTGAAACAAAATCATCTCCTAAGGTAAAATTTTTAAGCACAAACCAATGATGAGTTCTGTAAAATATCTTCAAAATATCAATTTGAATAGCATGATTCTCATAAGTAACCATTAAACTATATCTTTCAACATTTTAAATAACGCAAAACTCTGCATGCCGTAACAATTTTTTAAAACTGAAATTCCCTAATGCTACAAAAGTACAAACGATTCATTCCACATGGCCATTTTATAAGTTAGTAAAATATGCTACTACCAAAAGTAATTTTAATAGGAAGAATCTCTAGCTTAACTCAAAAGGAAGCAAAGATGTTGTTTGTAAACTATCTTTCGAACAGTAAGATGATACACCAGTATAAACTTGATAGTATTTAATTCTTTTGAAATGGAATACATTATGACAATAAAATTAACTTTGTTAGCTAATCCAAATACCTGCATGAAATATATGACAGGCAAAGTGGTCTAAGAAAGAGAAGCTACAGGGATGAAAAAGGAATTACAACTTATTTGAATACAACCCGACCCCAGAGGGCATAGCACAATAATCCGCCAAAAGAATTATACATTTATCTATATAGTCATGACCAAGGTCCGCCATACCGGTACCGGTCGGCGTATCGGTGGCGGCCCGAACCGGTACGTACCGGTTCCATACCAGTCCCGTACCGGTCCGAACCGGTCTCATACCGATTCTCCAACAATAAACTACCGGTACCAGATTCCACGCTGATCCGGTACCGGTCCCAGGCCGGATCGGTACGTACCGGCCGGTACAGACCGGTACGGTAGACCATGGTCATGACATTCACAACCAGTAAATGTACTGTTTCACTTGATATTTTCTAGAACAGCCGGTTACATTTTCCTTTATTAGCATGCCTTGGTTTCCTTTTTATATAGTGCCCCCATAATTCTGAAGTAGCAGCTCACCTCATGTGTCCTCACAATAACTAGAAAGATGCAAAATCCCACTATGTGAAGTTGAAAATAAAAAATTAGGAATGCACAAAATTTTGGCAGTAACCACTTTTCGAATTTTCTAGGTAGAAAGATGATGAAGGAAAAGGATGTCATTGTTTTATCCTCAATTCTGCAAATGAATGAGAAAAAGGATGCTAACATATGTGAATTAATTTGGCTTACACTCAAAGGTCTTCTTGAGCCAACATTGCTTCTTGGAAGTCTTGCATCAATTCTTTCATCGGTCAGCTTCTTAGGCAACTTCAACAAATGCCAGCAGCAATCTCAAATGCAAGTTATTCCACATCAACCTGATAGACACCCACTATATGTTGATAGTTTTAAGCAAGGTCCGGTGTACCGGCCAGGTACCGGTCCCGTTGAATGGCCAAGTTTTGGGGTTCTACATACCGGTCCTGTACCGGTTCTCCAATGATAAGCTCCCGGTACCAGATTCCACGCTGATCTGGTACCGATTCAGGGCGGTACCGGTACGGCAGACCTTGGTTTTAAGCAAATTCTGTGTTAGCGAGCACCAAACTTAGCATACAAATTAGTGTGCTTCAATACATTAGATGCAACATCTGAAAGATATCCGTATACCACCTAGAACTGCAACACATATTGTGCCACATGGCCTCTAATGCCTTGTATCAACAAACCACTATATGAGTGTCAATGTCAGCGTCGATCGAGGGCGACTGCGTCGGCGTCGAAGTCGGTGTCAATCGATGATGATAACATCGGTGTCAATTAAGGGCAACAGTGCTGATCGAGGGCGACGACGATGGCTAGGGTTCAAAGAAGATGGGGGGAGAAAGATTGAAGTTGAATGCGATCAGGGGGGTTTATAAAATGAGTCAATTCGGTTTATAGGTGAACTGAGACAAATTAATCAAAATCGGCTGAATCCGGGTGAGTCAACCTAGTTTCGCCGAGTTCTAACCAGTTAGGTGTTCCATTTTGATTAGATAATCCATTCTGATTCCTAGCTGGTTTGATTCGATAAACCCTGAACCAACCGATTCGGGATGGTTCAGCATATCCTAGGCAATACCCTTTAAATCCCAAACTTCGTCCCCTCCGATCAGTCTCTCTGAAACCAGTCTAAAGCCTCCTCTTAGATCATTTGTCTCCTTTTCTCTCTCATAAGAGATTCAACACCATCACCCTCTTCCTCTCTCTTGAGAATCCCGCAAGGTTTTTCTCTCTACGGTCTCTTTCTTGTGAAGAATCCAATAGCATTGTCCCTCTTCTTTTTCTTCTATGCACACATATAGCAGAAATGATATTTATATGTATAAATTAAAGACTGCCATTAAATTGTGGGTCACAGCCAAAGCGGCTACCCAAGCTCTAGGCTGCATATAGGTGTCTAATCACAGACCTGGTGCCAACTTAGGCATGTGGATAGCTACCTTGCCTAGAACCCTTGAAAGCAACAGGTGCCTAGGCGCTAAGGCTACTTAAGAGCCTAGACCTTGGCAGCCACCTTTGATAGCCCAAATATATGTAGCATACCGTGATTATTGTGATACTATGCTAAACACAGCACCTAAATAATTGCATATGTATATGACTTGCTTTGAATGAAACACTCAAGCCTCTCCAATTTTGCTTCTCATAAAATGGCATATTCTTGTCAATATTGCTCAACCTCATTTCTTCCAAGTTTCAACTATTATGTTCATCGAGTTATTTCCCCATACTGCCTTGCAGAACAACCATAGATTTTTTTACCAATATTCTCTTAATATTCTATTGCCTCCTACAATGGATAAACAAACACATAAGCACCAACTTTAATTAACTAGTTTAACAGAAACAGGTTGGTGCCTCGCATAAAATTTACAATCCCAAAATCAATGTTTAACTAAAATTTTCCAACAAAGCTGGAAGAGAGAAAAGGAAACAATGTTTATAATGGAGCTATTAGAAAGCCAATGAGGTTTAAAAAAATAGGCCATATCTTGGTCATCAAACCAAAAAAAAAGGTTAAAAGGGTATATAAATAAAGAAAGTACTTGTGCAGTGACACTTGCAACTGCAAGACTACTATAAACAACTTATACAAGGACTTATAATGAGTGATAAGATTAAATAGATTCCAACATGGAGTTTGTTCCTGTAATTTCAAATATTAATGTTTTATAATATATGGAAAACTATGTATCTTTCACAATAGGACATTATCACAGAATACATCCTGGGAAACTCACTAGATTAAGTCACTCATAATTGAGGTTAATTATCAAACTATTGATTCAAATAAATGTATATATTTTGTTGAGAACCTCTCTAATAATAATATATAATAAATGCAAATACATATAATTCAGCTGCTGATCACTTACCTTCCATGTTAAAAAAATTATACACAACTGACATTTTTGGAAAATGTAAATTTGCAGGAGCAAGTATGGCCAGAAGTTTATTAAACTTTGGACTAATAAGACAAAACGGAGCCCACAGTTTTACTAATGAATAAATCTAGAAGATTTTGAGATTGTTAATTACTTAAACAGTTAATTCAGACATATACTAGATTCCCTACATGATTATCTACAAGAGATGGGACTTGACAGTATGGTTGCAATCTTCAATTGCCACTAAAGATAATCTTTCATTTTCCAAAGAAACAGTCTGTTCTATATGCACGAGAAATCATTTATCATGCTGCACATTTTCATTTTGTGGATGTTCTTTGAATAAAATATAAATATACAATGGGACAACTAAGATACCAACATACCATGGTTACAGAAATCAATTCCAGGAACAAGACCTTCAACCCAGATAGTCTCTTCATTTAGTGTTTTTAAAGCTTCATCATTTCTTTTCTCCACCATGATATTAGCAACCTAACACAAAAACCCAATGCTCATCAGTTGAATGTTAAAAAAATTCAATTCACATGATAAAATTGTAAGAACAATATGTCCACCATTTGTATCTCCGCAATAAATTATGAATGCTAAGCCACATGTTAAGTTAGTCCTGTGCAAACCATATTCAAAAAGAAGGGGGAAAGTAATTTGGTCAGGAGAAATGGTGACCTCTTTTTTTTCACTCTGCCCATGACCAGACGTTTCACCAGGGTTTTGGGTTACAGGATAACCACATTCACTACCTTGGCACATCGTATCATTGTCTTGCCCTCTAATTGAATCAGGAAATACATAAGAACGAGGAAATGGAATGTTCAAGGCTCGAGTCCAAAATATAGAGTTTGCCCTGTCAGAATGCAGATATGAGAGAGCAGCCTGAAAAAACAACAAAACATATATGCATATATATATATATATATATATATATATATATATATATGCATATATATATATATATATATATATATATGCATATATATATATATATATGCAAAATGCAAAGTTCTCAACTTAGGAATTGACACAAGAAACACAAAAGCCACAGCTAATAAATTTATAATGAACAAAAGCAGCACATACTTGAGATATGTTGATTAGGGCATAGGACTTATCTAGGTAAATGTTCTTTTATTAGTGGACGCCATTATAACATTACCATATCAGCATGGTATTGCCTGACATTATTATGAGCCTAAACCCCATATATGCTCATGCCTAATTATCTTTAACAATCTTGATTTCGTTTAATACATTTCAGAGGTATTCTTCTTTTTTATTTTCCTGCTTCATTTAAGAAATTAGATGTCCAGTCAAAAGATAGGATTAAATAAAGCTAGAAATAAAATTCTAAAAAATGGCCATGGTAATGTGGACAGCTAGGGATGTTGATGGTGCCAAGATGGTTTACAGATATTTAAGCAGGTGTCTAGAAAAAGAGGATGAAGAGAAAAAGAGAGAGAGATGGCAAAGGTGAAGGGAGGAGGGGGAGGGCACAGCAAGAGAGGATGAAGAGGAGACATGGAGAAGTAGAGGGGTGGAGGAAAATGTTTTTTTTTTTTTTTTTTTTTTTTTTGGGGGGGGGGGGGGGGGGGTGTAAGGTTAGGAAAGCAAGTAGAGGATTCATCGAGGAAAGGTGGCAGAGGAGGTAAGAGAAAAAGAATGAAGGGGGGACACACCTTGCTACCTCATCAAACCAAGTGTTTCTTCTCAATGCCTGTCATTTATTGCCAGCTGCTGAAATTTTCTCCTCTAATCTCTACTTCATAGATCCTCTATCTCTTGTTTCAGATTAGAAGAGCAAGGTTTTAAGACGAAGTGGCTTTCTAAAGCTTGCCTAAGTTTACATATCCCTGTGGATTAAATATGCAAGGCACCAGAGAAATTGCTTTGCAACCCGATTGTACATTGGGGTCACTTGGCCCTTGTGCAAAGTAACTCATCTTTTGGTTATATTCTAGGATCCTCTTTTAAAAAATTAATTAAATTACTTTTTGTTATAATTTAAATCTAACTATGCAAACCTCTAAGAAATATCCTAAAGGGCTGGACTTGGCTACACTCAAATGGATCTCAGCTCAAATCCGATCAAATCTACACTAGATAATGGAGGTCCCATATCGATGATTTAAGCTGTTGGATGTGATCTACTACTTCTCAACTGCTTACAGACCAAAAATCATGTGATTTGGATGCCCTTATGCTATGCATCAAGTGATCGAAAAACACATAATTTAATTTTATTTAAACTATCTATTTTTTTGACCACTTGATGCATGGGCTAGGGGTCTCCAAATCACTTGATTTTTTGTGTGAACATAGTTTAAAAGTGGTAAATCACATCCAATCGCTCAAATCATCAAAGTGAGATACCCATTATCCAATCTAGATCTAACCAGATCTTAGTGGAGATCCACTCAAGTGTAGCCAAGTCTAGCTTGAAACTGCAAATGATTCATATGGGAATTAGCCAATGAGAGTTATTGATGATGAGTAGTCACAAATTCATGGGAATACTATGCTTCTTCCAACATACTAGCATAAATTTTCATTCTGAGATGCCCAGTTCTTATTTTGCATATAGTTTATTGTCCTGTACATGCGATGATTAGTTAGATACAGAATCTAACGGTACATGCATGATTTTTAACAGCAAATGATTTCAAACCTCAACATCCAGATAGTGCCTAATCCTACAAAAACAACAGCTATCCCTCCATCCTAGAACTATGAAATATGTATTCAATACTTATGTGAGTTAAAGCAGTCCATGTCCAACATGATTGTACCAACAGAAGTCCTCCTAATATATAAGCTTTCAAGAACCAAAAACATGCCTAACATCCACATATTATTAATGTTTGGGCATAGTTAAGATCCACCAATAATTTTCACTATACATACTAAGTCTTATGGTGTTGTTAATATATATAAATATAGTTTTGAAATATTAACTTGTATCATAGGTTAATTGGTACTATGTGGTGCCCATGTTATATAACAATCAATAAAAATATCTAAAATGGTTGTGAGTCAGCTTCCAGTAGGTTAGAAACTAAATTTATTTGTTCAAAATATAGCTATACACTATTCTAGTGTAGTTAAATTTAGTTCAGGTTAAAGAAAAGAAAAGGAAACAATAATGTGGAGCATATTTTTGTGCTAGTTGTCATGAATACAATATGAAATACATAAATCTTCAGCGCTTCTTTTTGAATTGAATTATTAAAAAATATTAGTTTAGTTGACTAAGAACCCTAAAGGGAGAAACTATCCCATGTAACAAAAGTAGGCCAAAAAGGTTGACTCTTCAAGGTTTGTAAAAATCATAGTGGCTTGGCATGAATAATATGGGACTGAAGGCTACTTAACTCTCTTAAGAAAGATCTAAGAAATACATCTGACCCAAGGATTTAATCAGTTCAACTATGAGTACAGAACTAATCCGCCTGCAGCAAAAGAACTCTGAGGTTCAGACTAGACAGAATTGTTCTTAAATTGCAGAATATAGGCTTGAAGAGATCTCCATAAAAAAGCAGAAGAAGAGGCCATCAAATTGAAGCTGATATAGATATAAATTTGAAGAGGAAAAGAAATAATTAGGAAAAAAAGTGGAGATCACAAGAGGAGGGAGAAACAACCTTCTTCAAGAAATATGTAATCAGCCCACAAAACCAGCTGACCACCTTCTCTTCCAAAGCATATCAGCTAAACCTAACCCTCCCCATCAAGTCCTTCTAGGACATAACAGATAAAAACAAAACAGATTGCCCATTCATAAAGCCACCTACACCCTCATCTAACTAGTTGGCCAGCACCCATGCTGTTATAACACGAGTCCTTTTAGATCTGCATCTAAAAGGAAAAGATTAATGCCCCATAAGGGAAACTGAACCATGCCTAATTAAAAGAGTGATAGAAAGAAAAGAACACTATCGCCCTGCTGGTGAAAGTATCATGACCTAGAACCCAACTCTGCCAAGTTCTGAGCATGAATGCAATTACGGTCGATCATTTGCCTGATTCCAGTTCAATTATTTTTTGCAGAAGTATATAAATCTCATTTTAAATGTCAAATCATATAATCATAAACATGGTATATTGAACCGGCCCATACCGGCTAGTTCAGCCCGTACCGGACTGGTCCAGTTCCTGACCGGTCTAGTTCAAGCATAGAAAAAGGGGCCGAAACCGAGCAATACAAGCCCGGTACCGGTGCGAACCAGTCCGCACCGGTTCGCACCCGTACACGCACCCTGGACAGCAAGCCCGCACACGGTTCCTCGCACTGGGCAGCGCGCCCGCACACAGTCCCCGTGTGGGGCATTTAATGCTACTCTGTGACATTTAACGCGGCGCGCGCATCTGCACGCGCTTCCGCAGATTTTTTTCCGCGCGCACACTGCGCTCTGTTGGCCGATTTGATACCAGTTCAAACCGCTCTGAACCGAAACCGTACCGGTCCGGTAGGCGACCGGTATGCCTACCGGTACTGGTACGACGTACCTTGATCATAAATAAATGTTTATTCGATCATGAGGAGCAAACTAAGGGTAATGACCCAAGACATCACCCAAAAAGGCTTGTCAGAACTTCTAATTTGGAGTTCTTGGCCTGTATAAATAACCAAGATCTTCCAAGTGCATGGCTAATGTAGGACTAAGCATGCGCCCGCAAAGATCCTCGCATTAAGTCTCATCCAAATTTAAATTTTTGCAGTTCACAACCTGAATCGTAACAAAGTTTACTTCATTCCATTGTCTTTATAATTCAAAACTTAATTTATTTTAGAGACATATTTTACATCTTTCAGTATAGGTACAGGTACATTTCAAAACTCTTTCCTCTTTGCTAATCCAACCACTTCTATAATTACAAGACTTACCTTAAGATATGCAAAAAGGACCTAAGTCTTTCTTTTTACACTGATAGCTTCACTATGTATACCAAGAACACTTCAAGCTTGCTAGCAGACTGATGTTGATCGGTCTTTCACTCTGAAATTTTATAATTTAGTGATGAGCTTCACAATTCAGCAAGTATGCAAACATAGCAAACAATATAAATACCCAAAAAGATGAACAACAGAAGAAATAAGGATCAATATTTATTGAAAGTCAAATAGTTATGAAATGATATCTCATAATAGGTATCAAAATAAGTCACCAATATGACTTCGTATGAAAACACTAGAGTGCACTCGAAAACAATTAGTACAATCAAGATACATGCCTTTTCTAATCTCGTTGAAAATATTTATTTGTAGAAACATTGAAATTGACTTGAATCACTTAACAAAATCAAATCAACACCAACTAGAAAGCAACCAACTATTATACCCATTGGTCATGACTCATAAGTTCACTGAGTAATAGGCCCCTTAGATAAGGTTCACTTAGACCAACCATTGTACCCACTGGTCGAGGGTTCACTGATGTACCAGCTATAATATCCTAGGATCCATTGATGGCCAACTACAAAACCTACTAGTTAGGGGTTTATTGTAACCAATTATTTTACATTTTGGTTAAGGGTTCACTCATTGACTAAAGGTTTCTTTTCAATCCATAAAAAATGATATTTTCACCTTTAGGCAATATAACAATTAAAAATATTTTGAATGACTTAGTAGAGATGAAAACAAATCTCTTTAATACAATGATATAGATTTGAATTAAGATAGCTCATGTAAAACTTGATAGTTCAAATTTCAGTAGTTACACAAAACACAGGATTTACAAAATTAAATTAGCATACGATTATTAGCAAGAAAAGGTTTAAAAATCAAAAACTGTTGTTGCATTTATGTACATTAAACAAAACATTTAGTTTTCATAATCAAACATTAACTACAATTAAATTATGATAAAATCTCAATTCCAATAGAATAAAGTTCTTTTGAATGTCAAATGGAAAGAGGTTAAGAAACCATTTTAGAAATCGCTAGACCATAAAAACATTCATTTACAAAATAAGATGTTAACTATATAAGGACACTCAAAGATTTTGAACATAGAAATTCACTCTATAATCTTCTTATATCCAAACTTATTGCTTGCTATCCGACTCCATTTCTTCTTTTTACTTTCTCTCCTTCCCTTCACTATTTCCCTACCTTGAAGATGGCTGACTTTGTTTAGGTAGCAAAAATGGTACGAGGGCTGCAACCTCCTATTAATAGGCAGCCTGTGAGCATTGAGGTGTCTGGTCACCACAATTAGTAGATTGGTGTCAAGTTAAGCTTCAGCTAAGCAGCTGAATTTCTAGCATGAAGTGGCTGCTTTACCACGAGGTCAAACGAGCATGAGATTGCAGCTTAAAGGAAATTAGCACAAGGTGGCAGCTCCTAATAAACATGAGATGGCAGTTCTAACATGAGGTGGTGCAACTAGGAGCTGCCAGTTTAAGCATGAGGTGGCTATTGCCTTTAAGCATGAGGTGGCAACAAATTTGAGATGGCTGCAATGAAAGTATGAGGTGGCAAGAGGCATGAGGTGGCACCAAGCATGAGTGGATGTTACTCTCTAACATTAGCAATTTAGTCCCTAAACTTTTCTAATTCATACTTAGGATCTTATTAGTACTTAAATTCTGGTCCTTACTAATTCCCGTACAAAAGATTAATTCCCATGATGATCCTATTCATATATATCAGTAGTTGCTACAATACACTTAGTCACATATACAAATGATCATATTTAAAGTATTAATTTGTAGAGGTATTACAAAAAATTCCCTGAGGTTTCTCTAAACCTTTCTACAAGACCAGAAAACTATCTTCTAAAAAACTGAATTGCAAGAAAAATATGATCAGCAAATCTTTAAAACCATAGAGTGAAAAATTGAGATATGCTATGTCATGCTTGGTCTTGGCTCTAAAGCTTGGTGTGGCCCAAAATTCCTGCTTTATTGTTTGATTCATTGATTGCCGAACCGTGTCGAACCAGCTTGGTTTGGGGTGTAATGAGTTGGACCCGCCGGTTACTGACATGGTTCAAGGCCTCTCTTCGAAATACTAAAAGCCTCTCCGTGTCATCGAAACCCTTCGAACTTAGTGCCCAATCACGGATCCCCCCTCCTCCGGCCCCTCCGCCTCCTCGTCCAACCTCTCTCTCCCTCTCCTCCCCCTCCCTCTCTCTCCCTCTCCTCCCCCTCCCTCTCCCCTCGTGCGGAAACCTTCACCTCTCTCTCGCCTCCTCCGGCCTCTATCTCCCCCCTCCATCTCCCCCCGTGGAAACCCTCGCCTCTCTCGCAGCTCCTCCTCCAACCCCTCTCTCTCCCTCCCCATCTATAGTTTTCCTTCTAAACCCCTCTGGAGCTGGACAATGGCCCCAATCTCCTCCCTAGATGTCGATTCTATAGGTGTGTCCCCTCTCTCTCTCTCCCCCACCCTCTCCTTCTCCCTCACCCCTCTCCCTCGCTCTCCTTCCTCTCCGTCCCTCTCTCTCCCCCTCCCGATGATTCCTGCATACCGTGGTTCAGTACAGTATGGACCGGTATCATACCTACGAGTCGCCGGATGGCACTCCTATCAATATCAATTTTGCCATCTTTAGATTGATTTCCTGACCTGGTTCATTTGTGTTCCAAAAGAAGCGACTAAAAGGCTTCATTAGCTATTTCACAAGCTTCCACAAGAGAGTAATTGCAACCTCCTCTTGCAAAGGTCCTTTCTTTCATAGTCTACCTTTGTGCATCATGATCACCCTTAAATCTAATTGCATGGATTATATAATAAAAATGCTTCCAAGTAATATAACGTTACTTATCGAATGTTCTCTTGACAATCTAATTTGAGGGCACAAAGATTTTGATGCAAGAATGAGCTTACTGAAGGAACATTTTTCCAAACAGCAATAAAGGCAAACCACAGCAAAACTAGCAAATGTGAACAACAATTTCTAAAAAACAGTCTGCCCTGAAACTACAACAGCTAAGGGATTGCTTCATCATAAAGAGAATAGCTTTATTTTGAAATGGGTGCTTTTGGAGAGCTCATAAAATATGCTTTCCTGCTTATTTTGAATCACTCAAATTAGATATCAGGATAAGAAGTCTTTTTTACCTAAGAGGATACAAACAAACTGCTGAAAATTATGTTTTTGACACTGATACAGGATTTGAATGCAATGTTGGTTTTTAGATTCTTTTGGAGAATTAGTACAATTACTGATTAAATTTTCTTCCTTTTTGAGTTAAGATCTTTTTCTTTATTGCTTTTCCCCCTATTTTGCATAGATATTCTACTGCTGCTTGTAATTTTTGTTAGGTTTTCAAAAGACAAAAAGTGATTTACCTTCCACATAGCTATCAGTTGACAAATTAGAAAACTAAGTAGACTGTCATATTTACTAACTACTAAGAATGTTATCACATGCTTGTCAAGTTTTACAAAACATACATAAACTCAAACTAGCACCAAGCTTACAACCTTATAATGGAGAATTGTATTTGCAGATGAAGCTTAGTGTTGATTGTGCTTTCTATGTTGCTCTACTATTGCCTACATTGGTAATAAATGTCTGTCTTACTATATGTCTATTAGGATATAAGAGTCAATGCATTCAAAATTAGGCACAATAAAGTATAAGTTTTCAATATCAAAGAGATGACAACTTGAATTACATTCCAAAATGACATTTAGTAACAAAATTAAAAAGATGCATACCAGAGGAAATCTTCAAATCGCACTTCAGTCACACTGGCAAAATACCAATAAAATTAAATGCTACAAGCCTACAATCAATCTCAAGTACAACAAAAAAAAACAATTAAAAAGAAATTTTAAGCATACACTAAATGCAATAAATTCTAAAAAGGTATAAAAAACTAAAATTATATATCTATTACTTACTTTAGTCTCTCAAGTTCAAACTGATAGATACAACCAATGTAAAACCAATGTCACCTAAACACTTGGCACTTGGCATAAGTGCCAAGTGTGTCTACGTGTCATCAAGTGTCAGACATGGTGTATTGACTCAGGACCCTAAGATCTATCTGGTGCATAACCAATGTAAGACTAAACACACGTCCGCACGAGTTACTCCCCTCGTTTAAGCACTGGCATCCTGCTAGGATAAGGGTCCAAATCTAGTCAAATCTAATCACAACACCACGATCAACCCATAGTCAATCTCAAACGGACCCATGCTGCAGTGTCCCCTAGCTCATATGGACCATAGATCGGGTTTGCTCTGATATCATTTGTGACAACCTAAGACGTCACCCAAAAAAGCTAGCTAAGAAAATATTATTTGGATCCCTTAGCCCTGTATAAGTATACAAGATCTACCCAATATATAGACAATGTGGGACTAAACACATGCCCATACGGACCCTCGCACACCCATGCACGCGTACATTGGTTATGTATCAGATAGATCTTGGGTACTTCTATAGGACCAAAGTACCCAAATATCCACTTCCGGCTAGCTTTTAGGATGAGATCTAAATCATTGCAAATGGTATCAGAGCAGACGTAGCCCATAGCCTATATGGGCTGGGGACATTATAGCATGGACTCTTTTACGACTGACTACAAGCTGATCGTGGTATTTGTGATTAAATTTGGACCCTTAGCCTCGCAAGTACGCTAGGGCTTAATCGAGAGGGGAGGTGAGGACCCGTGCAAGCATGCATTTAATCCTACATCATTATGCATGGGGTATATCTTGAAAACTTATATATGGCTAAGAAACCTAAATAATACCTTCTTAGATAGTTTTTTTGGATGAGGTCCTAGGTACAAATTGATACCATTTATAATGATTCAAGATCTCACCCAAAAAGCAAGTCCAAAAGTGTTATTGGGTTTCTTGGCTTTGTATAAATATCTAAGATCTACTCAATACATAGCCAATATAGAACTAACACAATTCCACATAGGTCCTCACACCCCCCCCCCCCAATTAAGTTGTGGCATCCTCGCTAGACTAAGGGTCCAAATATAGTCAAATCCAATAAAAAATATCACGATCAGTCATGGTCAATTCTAATAGGCTCGTGCTGCAATATCCTTCAGTCCATATAAACTATGGACCTGGTCTGCTCTTATATCATTTATAACAATTCAGGATCTCACCAAAAAGACTAGCCAAGAAGGTAGTATTTAGGTTCCTTGGCTCTGTATAAGTACCCAAGATCTATATACTGCATAGCCGATGTGGGAATAAACACATGCCCACACAGATCCTCACACGATGGCCTCAAAAAAATCTAGGCACAGGAACACGACACACAAATAAATACATATACATATATATACAGCACATATATATAATACATGCATGTGCTTGTGTATTCTAATGCTTATTCAAAAAAAGAGAAACTTAGAATTATAGATGCTATCTAACAAATAAATTAATGGAATATCTAGATTTTTGCAAGTTATTAATTTATTCATTAGGTTCATATAAAGTTATTTAAGATGTATAAGATACTTAAATTGATAATTATCTGTGATATGTTGATATTTAAAACATAAATACATTTTACATAAACTGTTCATATAATTATGATAACTTTATATAAAACATAGCGACAATTTGCTTAAGATGACCATATAATTTTGATAACTTTATAGTAAAAATATAAGAACACTTCATTTGAATTGTCTACAAAACCTTAAAGACACTTAACATAAAGTGTCCGACACTTAAAGCTTGCATGACACTCCAAAAAAAAGTGCAAGTGCCAAGTGTGGGACACTTTGCTGATGTCAGTAGGACATTTAAAGGGGACATTTCTAACTTGTTTGTAGTGTCTTCTAACAATCAAAGAACTTCCAAAAAACTCCATTGTGTATCTCAAAAACAAAACTTAGATTTAGAGACAAGATCCCAAAGCTCGGTGCTTTGGTAGTTTGGTGTTTTCGATAAGTCCCTTAACAATATAAATGCTTCCTAGAAACTCCAAAATGTGCTTGAAGTTGTAATAAAAAATTAAGAGATAGCCTCCAAAGCTTGACGCCATGGTTGTTTGGGGGCAATGTGATGTAAACTCGTAAGGTGCTTGGAATGCATAATATATTGGCTGGTCCAAGGCCTGCCTCTTAAGCTCAGCCTCTCCACATTTCTTTTGTTAGCCTTGTCTAGAGGATAGATACAGAATTACTTATTGTAGCATTTTTTGTCGATGGGTTCAAAGTTTCATATACACATGTCCGCCTCACGGTCAATTTATGGGAAAATGCGAGAGGGATTTGCTTAGCTCAATTTGAGCTCCCAAGGCCAATTCATTTTTTTATGCTCAGATCAGTTTAGGGACAAGTACACAGTGCAGTTGCTGCCATCTATGTCCACTCAATACCAATCTGAACTGATTCTACTCCTAACCAACCATAATTTCCCTTCTTGTTTAGCACCTCCTATAAATCACCAATCCCTCCATCAAGCAGAACCATGAGATAAATCAATGATAACAAGACCAAAGGATCCAATTCAGCCTCTTAAGCTTACAGCATTTTTGGTGTTTTTGTCTTTGAGTTGATGGTGAAGGCTTCAGTTTTATTTTTAAAAAAATCACATGGAAAACTAACTATGATGAGAATGATGCTTGTTATTGGCAAAAGTATGTAGTATAGAACACATATACTGTTTGTTGGCTTTCGTTGCATGAGTTGGTGAATCAATCATGTGTTATGATTATGTAACCTATGTTTGGCTTTTAGACCCAAACAAAGGGGCCTACTAATTACATATGCATGGAACTAGGATATACCCAGTACCTACCAATGCTCTTAGATGCAACAAAGTGCCATTAGGCAATTATCTATTCAGATATTGAAAAAAGTTAGCAATATATAAGACTAAATTGTGATAAACTAACCCGTCTATTCATAATCAGAAACCAATCTCTCGTATGTTATTAACTACGGTCATTTGTGCATTCAAATAAAAGAATGCAGATTACTTTCACAGTACTCAAAGAAATCAAAACTCATGCAATACATGATGTGAGTTATGGCTTTTAAATAAAATATCAGTTTACAGACTCCTATACTCAGTATAGGGTGTACATGTGCATCACATGGACATGTATCTAATGAGTTATGCCTTTGGAAGGAAGCAAATACACAAACAGAAAAGAAAAAGAAAAAAAATATTCTGTCTGCATTAGCTTTTGCAAAATACAATTAGACACAGATCAGATGACCAAATTAATCTAACCAAATAAAGGGATTAGGCATAAGATCACTTAACCCACCTTTCCAACTCCCCATCACAATGTAGAAGCTCCTCAACCAGACCCCTCACCTTATCATCATATAAAGCTTGAAGTTTTTTTCTCTGCAACAGAAAATCATTCCTTCTATAACTCAACTGCCAAAAATCAAATTATAAAACAACCTCCCATATAACAAAAGAGTTATAAAGTAGTTAATGCATACAAAATCACCAAACTAGTGACAGCACAATGATACTCACCTGCACCACAGTAGCTTGGTACAATGTTGTTCCTTTCAACTCAGAAAGCTCAACTTCTGTGAACCACAGTGTACTCCCAAAGGTGCTCGGAAGCATGTCCAAGTACCTAGATAGTTTCCTCCAATTGAATTAAACTATTAAGTGTGTACCAAGCATCAGAATGCCAAAAAGACAATAAACAAAAAAAAAAAAAATAACACAGATGATAATTACTTGTTCATCTCAACATGCAATTTACTATTACCGATTTCTAATACCAGTCATGAAAAGGGATCATTAATTGAAGCCATCTAATTAATCATACAAAGTGGGGTGAAGGTAACAATGGCATTACAATCATTTGAATTACAGATTCTATTAATATTTATTTGAATTAACATGACAAGAAGTATAAAATTTTGACTTCAAAACAGTATTTTAGTGTGTTGTTGAGTGTTCCAATGGCTTCCACAATGAGTCTGGACTAGTTACACAATGGGGGTATAGAAAACAATGGCATTACAATCATTTGAATGACGAGTTCTATTAATACTTACTTGAATTTACACTACAGGAAGTGTGAAATTTCCACTTCAGGACAGTAAATTGAGGGTATGTTTGGGTGTTCCTACAGCTTCCACGATAAGCTGGACTAATTACGCGAAGCGGGTACAGACTATAGATAACAATGGCATTGTAAGTTTGCTCTAAAAAAACAACAGCATTATGAGCATTTGAATGACCAATTCCATTGATATGTATTTGAACAAAATTAAGTATTAAATTTCCACTTTAAAACACTAACTCGAGTTGTACCAAAAGGAAAAATAAAGCAGTAACTTGAGAGTGTTTTTGAGTGTTCCTACGGCTTCCAAAGCGAGTTCGGCCGTAGGCGCTGCACCATCAAGTAAATCATCACAAGGAAGCGGTCGTCGACGTCCCCCTCCTCGAACAAAGCCCTGCATCTGGGCCCCAAGGTGGGGTCTTGGAGGACTCTCATCGGAGTGATGGCCAGATCGAGCGGGACTACCATAACAACACCTGCCAAAGAGTACTTGTCGGTCATTCGTATAGATGGAATTTGGGTGGGCTAGAGGCAGCGGGAATTCTGGGCGGTTACCGTCGCCATGGTTTCCGGCAGGCTGGGCGGTGGAGAAAACACCGAAGCCTTTGTTGGGGCCACAGTGTCGGATGCTACTTCCTCGCAGGTCCAGCCCATTCGCCTAGATTCTTGAAAGCGTTGTTATATGGATCGCGAGAGAAAGAGAGAGAGGGGGGGAGAGGGGAGAGAGAGAAGAAGAAAGACAGGAGAGAGACCTGAAGCCATTGGAGGAAGCGATGGAGCTTGGCTTGTTCCGATTCGGAGGAGGCGGCCATGCTCTCGTCTGCTAATTGGTTTTGGGAGAGCGGACGCAGAGACAGGGTTTTAAGAGGTGGTGTGGGAACGATAACAGGGGTATTAATCGTCCCGAGCCCGGCCCAACCTCGTCTGAACTAGTTTGTTTTAAAATTAATCTCCAGCTTGAAAGTCGAGAGCTGGGTTTTTTTCTTTTCGGTAAACCGAATATATTTTTCCGTTCTAGCGCGGATAGTGAGAGAAAAAAAAAAATCATAGTCATTACAACTCCATGTACCAGAGTATTCTATAATAAATGATACAACCCAATCAGCAGCCTCGTTCCCTCAATAGATTGTTGATGTCTTACAGCAATGAATGCTCATCACCAGACCTAGCATGGCCCTGGATCCACCCGATCACCGTTATCGAGTCCCCTCCCAGGTGAGCCCGGTCCACCCTCAAAGTGAGCTGCATATAGATAATGCCTTCCCAAGCGGCTCTGAGCTCAGCTCCAGAAACAGAGGTGCTATAGAGCCGACAACCTCCAGCAGCGACGAATCTATAATCAGCATCTTTGATCACAAAACTAGCCGCTCCTCTCCTCCTATCATCAAACACGCTGCCATTGAAGTTTACCATGAGAAATCTTAGGGTGGGGCCTCCCATGCGATGAATATCGTCCAAGACACCCCAAGAGTTGTGGGAAGCCAAAATATCCCTCGCTGTCTCAAGTCCTCCAAAAAGCTGCACAGCTAAGAACTTATCAGCATGGAAGAGCGCCCTGTCAAACACCACCCTACTGTTCTGATGCCGCCCCTCAAAAATTCTGGAGTTCATGTCCAACCATATATGATAGCAGTGTAAGCTGACCTGATACCCCCACTATCAGTGGAGGTTCTCATCAATGAACTTTTCAAATACTCAAGGAAGGCTGCCACCGGCTCGAGGATTGTAGGAAGCACCAGTCAGAACCAACCTGCTGCCACACCTGAACTGCTCTCGGACAATGGAAAAGGATATGCCCAATAGACTCTATCATATCCGGACACACATCATAACAGGAGTGGAGTCCCATTCCCCATCTACTCAAGACCCCCTAGTCGGGGGGCAAGCCCACGCCACCTTCCATAGGAACAAAGCAACTCGAAGGTGAACACGAAGCTTCCACAGCCAACCGCCATCCATCGAAAAGGAAGCCTCATTTGTATAGAGCTCATTTAGATCAGCAGCCCGCTCCGCCAACTAAGGCCCAAAAAGCCGCATGATTTTTGCAATATCCCATCTCTGCTCTTCAGGAATGAAAAGGTCGCCAACCATTAGACCAGATGTCTCCAGACCAACCATAGTGGGCCATAATCGGAGAGCGAGATCCGACACCCAGGCATCCTTCAGAACATAAATCAACTAGTCATCCCCAACTATCCACCTGATCTGAGAGATCACCTTCGGCGTCCGAATGCGCATCTCTCGTCAAATGAACGAACTGTGTCAACCTGCCTAAAAGTCTGATGCCAAGATCCAATTGCCGTACTTAGCTCTCATCAAAGAGCTCCACAAACAATCCGGTTCAAGTAGGAACCGGGCTACATGCTTGGCTGCCATACTCTTCCTTCTCAACAATAGGGAACAGATACCCAGACCCCCTCTACCCCTCAGTTGGCAAACCGTCTCCCAGGCCACAAGGTGAAGACCCCTCCTGCCATCCTGCACCCTCCAGATGAAGTTCCTGAATAGCTTCTCCACCTTTACTAACGGGCCCTTTAGTAGAACGGTGTGGGACAGTAGGTAGACTGAGGTAGAACTAAGGATTGATCACACCAAGGTAACTCTCCCCACCATTGAAAGAGCTTTTCCCTGCCAGCCCTCTAGCTTCCTTCTAATACTCTGCTCAATCTTGTTGCATTCTGCCACCGGCAGCCGCCTCCCTGTGATAGAAACCGTAAGGTACCTCCAACCACCAATTTGCTCACCAGTCTCCAGGATCTCCATGATATCAGCTCTAGGAGTCAGCTTGGTCTTCGGACTGAAGAAGATAACTAATTTGGTCAGGTTGACACACTAACCGGAAGTAGAGCAGTAGTCCTCCAAAATCCCTTGATCCCCATGCACTCTACCTAGTAGCCCAAGCTAGGAGCATGCAGTCGTCCGCAAACAAAAGATAAGAGATCGTCTCAAGGCACAAAGTGGGCTAGTAAGCCTCAATCTCCTAGGACAAGGAAGCCATGCAAAGAGCTCTAGACAAAGCATCCGCATATATAATAGTAGAGGGATAGAGGGCAATCTTGGTGTAGGCCAATTGTAGAGTGAAAGAAGATCGTGGGCGTGCCATTCACCAGAATGGCAAAGAATAGATCCATAAAATCCACACCTCATGGAATCCAAAGCTGGCTAGAGAATGGGAGAGAAATGTCCAACTCATTCGGTCATAGGCACGCTCCATGTCCAACTTGATCGCCATGAGGCTTCGATGACTTGGGGCCCTCCTGAGATCATGCATAAACTCTTGAGCAATCAACATATTGTTGGAGATGCTTCGGCCTCCCATGAAGGCTCCCTGCTCAGGCCAGATGAGTCTGGAAAGAATGCCTCCAAGTTTGGTTACGATGACCCTGGTGATTACCTTATAGAGAGTGGAACAGAGGCCGATAGGCTTGAAGTGACTTGGCTCCATAGTCTCCTGCCTCTTGGGGATCAGAGTAACAAAGGTCTGCTTCCATTCCCTCGGCATCGAGGCTGTGTGGAAAAACTGCTAGACAGAGGACACCACCTCATGTTGGATAATAGCCTAGTACATCCTGAAGAAGAAGGAAGGAAACCTATCTGGCCCTGGGGCCTTATGCTCCGTCGGCAACCAGATAGCCTCCTGGACATCCTTAGCCGTCACCGGCCTAATTAGGTTTTCATTCTTGGACTCCGACACTATCACCTTAGGCCCTGGACCAAAAATGTGATCATCACTCCCTATTTAGGCCGACCACCTCAACCTGAAGAACTGCAAAAGCTTCTAGCTAATACTCCCTTCATCCTTCGTCATCTGACCATAGCTATCCCTGAGGTTTCGAATTCGGTTCCTCTGTTTGCTGATGAGTACCGCTTGATGAAAAAATCTAGTGTTTCTGTCTCCCTCCATGATCCATTGCATCCTAGACTTCTAATGCCAAAAGGTCACCTACTAGCATAGAAGCGAATGATGCAGGGACAACTGCGATTTCAGATCAGCCAAGTCATCGGGTGATAAACTTCCGTCTTGCTCCTCCTTAGTCTGTAGCCCAGCAATACAGCCTTCAGTCTCTTATAATCTTCTAATTATATTGCCTACCTCCTTCCTATTCCACCTCGGAAGCTGGCGTTTAAGCAACTCAAGCTTGCGTACATCGCATTCCCCCGAACCGCCTTGTGCCACACCTCCCTCACAATGTCCCAGGAGTGCGGATACGAGAGCCAGATCTTCTTGAACCGGAATGGCCAACAATACTAGATAGGAGCAGCAGTGCTAATGAGAATCATACTATAGTCGCGCCGATGCAAATAAGTGCCAGACATGATAGTCCCGGTATCGTTGAACCCATCAATCTTGGCAAAGACCCTATCAATCCTCTTCCAAACTCTTGCTTGGCCCTATCAATTGTTGCGCCAGGTGAACCTTGGCCCAGAGACACCCATATCCATAAGGGCATTGACGAGATAAAGTCTTGAAACTCCATGACTTCAATCTTGCTCAAGCACTGTTTACCCCCTCCCCCCGCTTCTTGATTGACTCATCAATGCAGTTGAAGTCGCCAGCCATCATAATAGGGATGCCTTGCTGAATGATACAAGACACCTCACTCCACAGTTCCCTTCGGGCCCCGTACTCAATAGTAGCATACACAACTAAAAACACCAGGGGACATCATTGTTTTCAGTAATAACCATAATTGCTTCTTGACTACATTTATTGAAAATGTCAAACTTGGCAAGGCTCAGCCTCCACACCGCCACAATACCCCCAGATAAACCCTAGAATTTGATAGCCAAAAATCTCTATGAAGGGGGAAATCGGCGTCTGGCCCTCTAAAGACTCCTTCAAGACAACCTTGTCTCTAATAGTACACAAACATCCAATCCATTCAGATGTACTAACCTCCTAAAGGCGGCCCAGAAGGAAGGCTTCCCAACCCCTCTGTAGTTCCAAACAAGCAATTTCGTTACACTTGATGAGAGTCCTCCCCTAGATCATCACCAATTCCAGCACTAGCCCCCACCTGGTGCCCCTCAATCATGACCTTCCCTACAGCCAAACCACTATTGCCAGAGCCTTGCAACTCCCCTCCCAAAGCAGCTTAGATTTTTTGGACGGCCTGACCATGGTCAGCATCCTTCTTCCACAATGCTGCTTCTCTCGATCTGAAGGCTCCAACCTCCTCGCTGTCCACCGTTGGCATTAGAGGCTGCTATGGGTGGTCATTGAGGATGCCTCCTAACCGGGTCCGCCCAGTAGCATCCTCGGCCACCACGTCCTCCTCCGCATCCAATCTAACCACTGTTGAAGACTGAACTCCTGCCGTGGCCGCCAAAGCCAAGGCCGACGAAGGATGCTTGGAAAATCCCATGTGATATGTCAGGAAGAGGGCGGTCGCACATGCGAGTGGACCACCTTCGACTGGGTTGAGGAGAGCTGGTTACCTCCGAGTCTGTGCTAGAGCAACTCGCATAGGCCCACGCTCAGAGAGTGGGCTCTTGGCCCATTTAAGGCTCGAGCTAAAGTCGGCTTCCATCATAGCCTCGTCTATGCACCCATGCCCACAGGCCCGATCCACCACATCCATGCTTTAGGCCCGATTCATCTCTCTCCGCAACTCGACTCTTGACTCCAACTCAGAGCCAAGTTGATGCATTCCTCTGTTGTTCTAAGCTAAGTCCGACATGATATACACCTTCTCCAGAGACCGCCGACGAGCCACCTTTGACGGCTTCTGCCAACCATCAAAGTATTCTCATAGATGAAACACTGCCAGAACACCCTAGATCGCCCTTGGATCCGAATCCTAGATTTGAGTGTATCCAAGGCATTGATTTCCAACTTCACCTGCGCATATCCTAGCTTCCGCAACTACTTGGTGAAGTCGCCAAGAGCCGGCGGCCTTTGCCCAGTATTCCAGCGGTAGGCACAAAAGTCGGACCCAAACTACTATCATCTTCACCTTATCCACTTCGGGGATGAAGTCTGGAACCCAAGGTTCCATTGCTTATAACTGTCCGGCCATCAACCATGGCCTGCCGATCCGGACTGCATCCCGATCGGCCTCATTCCTAAAGTGGAAGATGTAGTGGTCCTCTGCCAATGGAAATACTTCCACATCATAGTAAAGTTTCTCCCAGGTTTTGAGATCTTGGGCAAACCACTCAACAAGGACTCACTTGCCCCAAACTCTGAGACACTATTGTCGTCTTCTCCCAAGTCTGTTGGGATGCTACCATGCACTCCATCGGGAACTCCAAAATATCGGTGAAGTACCATTGAAGCTTCTCAATTTTCTCTTTTGAGATTCCGTTAGTTTTCCATCTGGGTTGCCAAGGAAGCCCCTGCACAATGTCTGCCCACATCGTGTTGCTCTCCTCCTGTCTGGCCGTCTACCGATCCTTGCCTCTAGAGGACCCCTTCATCGGCCTTGTCTTATGATCACCCATGGCTCAGTGCCCACCAGTCGTTGGACAAAAATCCGCAAAGCCTACATAAAAATTAAAGCAACCTACCACCCAACCACTCATTGGGCGCACTAAACATTCACCACTCGGAGACTTAGTTGAGAGCTTGATTTATAGGTCAATTCTAGCTTCATTTTGAATCCAGCTTAACACAAGTTAAACTGATTTGCTTGAAATTTCTAAATAGAACTAGAAATCAAAAACATGGTTCAAGCTTGAATCAAAGCTAGATCAATATTTAATTAATTCAAAAAAATTAAATAAATATTTAAGTTTCAAATAAGGATGGCAATTTATGGCGCGATCTATCAATCCAACTTGCAAACGACCCGCTTTAAGCAGTTTCGAATTTGATATAAATGGGTTTGGGTCATAAACAATCAACTCATATATACTTATTTATTAAATGGGTGATCAGACCTAGACCTTTGACCCATTTGACCTATTTTGACCTGTTTAATAATTGAGTTCAATCATGATTTAACCTATTGAATCTATTTAAGATCTATTTAACATATTCAAATTATATTTAATCTTTTTTTATCCTATTTAACCCGAACCACTTAACATATTTAACCTGTTTAAACCTATTTGATCCATTGAAAACTCACTTAATCTATTTAACCTGTTTAACCTGACTTGGTTTATTTAATAAATGATTATGCAGCTCGGTCAAGTTACTTGTTTAATAAACAAGCGGGCTCATATCTAAATTTTTGATCTATTTAATAAACAGATTAGATTCAAGTTGATGAATTTTTGACTTGACAGACATCCAACCAGGCTTGACCCTACTCGATTGCCACCTCTAGCATCAAGTGACCCTTAAATCATTGAGAGGAGGTTCTCTTATATATTGAAGAAGCGTGCCATGAACTTTAGGCATGAAGGATGCAAATCTTCTTTAAAGTCAGGTCTACATAAATGCCTTTTTCTCTGTCCTCAAGTGCTGAGTTTTCATACTCTTTTCTTGATTAAAATATTTGTCTTGACTCCTTTGATCTATTTCAAACAATATTAGAGAACATTCCATAGACAGATTTGGATTGTCCATGTCTTACTCATGGCTTCTAATACCAAGGACATTTACTCCACCAGGGGCCTGAACTTTTCGAGTGTAGCAATAACAAATGTATTGATTCACCCTGTTGAACCTTCTTTCATCATTACCAAGGATCCATCCTCTAAGGATGAAAAAGAGGGGTATGAATGTTTTTTTTTTTTGTAAAAAAGAAAAAAAAAAAACTTTCTTTGCACTAGTAGAACTCAACTAGCCTTAATGCTTTATGATAATCATTCTCTCAAAATGTGCTAGAAAAGAATTATGGCGTAGAGGACATGGGTGTAAAAAAATATGACTTGGAAAAATATTTGAGACACACCATTGTAGACACATGATCCTTGGTAGACCAAGTCCATGAGATTCAAGGGTTGGTGCATAAATTAAACCAAAGGGACATGGATAACCGAAAATTTTCTAATATGACACTCATAGATAACTTCCTCCTTCAAAAATCAATTGCCTCGAAGCTCAAGCATTGGTGTGAATGATTGTGTCTTAAGGAGGTCATGAATTCTCCTTGCGTAGAAGAACAATATCGTGAATAAGAAAAGTTGACCCAAGACCTGAACCTACATAGTTACTATCTAAATCCGTTCTAGTCGAAGGATTTAGACTTGAGCATGGGAAGCAACATCACCATTATCATTGCATGAAATGTATTAACTGTTAGTCATCTCCAGAAAACAGGTCCATTTTACCTTCCTTTGCATGTCGCAAAGCCAAAATTTGTTACCACCACATAGACAAAATTGAAGAAGCCAAGAACCCTAATGCCAAACCAAGAACACTTCTAGGGTACCGAACCCTCCAACTGACTTGGTTTGGGGTCCACCTCTGCACCTTTGGTGAAAGGTTAGTCTTTTCAACTTCCTTTCTGGCATGTCATTCCATTAATTGTTGGATAGACATGGGAGCAAATATCCATGTATAATATAACCAGACTGCTTTTTTTTTTCTTCATGTAAAGCAGCTTTAGGGAGGGTGATGATGAGCAATTTCGATGCAGTTGAAATAATTGGAGAAGGATGGTCGACCTAAAGCTGACATTGGGGAAGACATCAGAGAAGGCAGTGTCATTGTATGATGTGCTACACATGCCAGAAGAAAAGAAAACTTTGATTGGTCACTCATTTAAAAAGAGATCTAGAGTAGTTTTTGATTCCAATAAAGGGTTCTTACTTTGAGAATTATAATTTAGATTGCCTAGCCAAGTCATAAGATACACACACACACTGACACACACACACAGAGAGAGAGAGAGAGAGAGAGAGAGAGAGAGAGAGAGAGAGCGCCAAACAAGATTAAAAAATTCTCTTGTTCTCTTAAGATCCTATCCTTTTTTTTTTTTTCTTTTTTTTTTGGTAAATGAATAGGAGGGGAGGGGGAGGGACCAGCCCACCCACGTAGCAGCCCCGACCCCACTCGGCCCCCTTCCACCAGGGAATGTTCGATACAGATCGCAGATTTTCGCATGCTTTCCTGACTCGTTGGCTCACCGCCTCACGTGTGGGTACGTCACCCCAGCACCACCTTTGTACAAGTGGAAGAAAAGTATAACTGCCAACGAGCCATCCAGACGTGGGATATCCGGTCTCTTAATTTAATCGACGCCCGCGCGTTTCGAACCCGGGCAACTTGAGCGGAATTATCGCCCCCTTACCACCAGGCTACTACCTTGGTGACTATCCTTTTATCTTTTAGACTTAAGCCTCGTTTGGCGTTGTTTTTGGAGAATCAAGAAACACTTTTTCAAAAGTCAGGAGCTCTTTTAGATGATTTTGAAATTTTTGATAAAAATTTTATAGCAATTTTTTAGTTCCTTAAAAAGTTATAAAAAGATCTAATAGAAAAAAGCTCCAATTTGGAGCTTTTGGGCAAGAGCTCTACTTCAAATGCATCCGGAAGCTTTTTTTTTTTTTGCTCGACAAAAATTCACTCAAAAGACTTTGAGTCCCAATAATGATCTTTTTCAAATTAACTTAAAAATATATTATAGATCCATAATATTTTGATTTCTGATAGTGCAATATAAGAAGAATATAATATAATATAATATAATATAATATAATATAATACAATATAATTAATAAAATTATTATTGTATTTTTAATAAAATAAAAATATTTATTATAATACTTATATTAGATATTAAAATAAATAATTTATTAATTAAGAATACTTTCTAATAAAAATTTTTGATGGTAGAGACAGTTAGCTAATACCGTTTCTTATTGTTTCTCGATACCAAAGCACTTCCTTAGTTTGGTTAGCAAAGAGACGTTAAAGTTCTATGATACTTCAAAAAATAGTAACCAAGCAACAAACAAGCTTTTTTATTAAAAGCTGTTGATGTTGCCTTGTATCCAAAAAAAAAAAAGAAAAAGGTTGATGTTGCCAAATAAAATTTAGCTCAATTTTAGGAATTACATTCCAAAAATATCAGGATATTGACATCAGTCAACCTTTGCTAGCCTTCAAGCTTTTTCTTGGAGTCAACAGCAGACATGGCAAGCCTTTGTTCACCAACTTTTGAATAAATTGCCATGCAGTATAATCTCCTATAAAGAAGTGCGTTGAATCATTCCTGCATGCAAGACTTTGTGTGTGACCAATGACCATACTGCACTCCGAAGATGCAAGGACTTATCGCGTGACATGCACAAGTTTACCAAGCCTTACCAACTTGATAGCACACTAAAATGCAAACCTCCCTTTGCAACTCAAGAAAATTCCCATAAGCGAGATGTAAGTACTTTGCGAAAAGGAGAAGCAAACTCCACGAATCAGAGAACTACGACGACCCAGTGCACCATATCATTTAGCAAACAATTGATCTAAGTAAACCCCATTTTGATCTCCAAATATCATGATTTACAAGGCATGGGCTCATTCTCACACAGCAAAACACCAGTCAGGTATCTGCTAAGCAAACTCCAAGAATCAGAGAACTACGACCCAGCGCACCATATCATTTAGCAAACAATTGATTAAAGTAAACCCCACACTGATCTCCAAATATCATGATTTATAAGGCACAAGCTCATTCTCACACAGCAAAACACCAGTCAGGTATCTGAATCAGAGAACTACAACCCAGCGCACCATATCATTTAGCAAACAATTGATCAAAGTAAACCCCACACTGATCTCCAAATATCATGATTTATAAGGCACAAGCTCATTCTCACACAGAAAAACACCAGTCAGGTATCTGCTGACACACAAGTTCTCAGAAGTAAAGAATATATACCACCACATTTGGAGCTTCCTTCCCTCAACATTTTCAATAACATCATCAAGAATTAGCCAAAATGCGTTACAGAGTTCATTCACATGATCAAGTTACACTCCCCAATCAGTAAAGTCCCCAAGTCATACATTGATAAAGGACACACGATCTCAACAAACGAGTGACGATCTAAGAGATGGTGTGCTTGAGAGTTGTGTGCATGAGGCCCAGCGTATGATCGACTCTGAAACCATGAGATCGAGCTGCTCATGCTCCCCAAGTCCGATAGTGTGGTTCCGTCTGTGGTGGATACCAGTGGCTCTAGACCAAGTTGTAATGACCTTTCTAACCCCCTTGGGTTCAGATTCTCTAACATCATGGCTAAAGCAAGCAGTAGGATCAGGAGACATAAAGAACTTTCCAAAGCTGGAGTCTGCAGCACACAGAGAAGCATATCAGACTTTAGTTTACAGAAACAGAAATGTGAAGTTAGAAGCAGAAGTGAGACAGCTTTTACCTCTCTGAATTGTGTTGACATTTGATCTGTCGGCCGTGAAACCCAAAAGGTTTTCTTGCTCATTCAGAGGACTGAAGAAAGAAAAACTAGGCATCGATGGAATTGGCGTTGAGAATTCGAGACTGCTTGACTCAAAGCTGCTGCGGAAAGACCAACCGACAGGAGGGGAGCAAGGAGTGGCATCCACCATAAAAGGAGAGAATGATGATCTGCAGGAGAATGCAGGGGAAGAATGATCTGCCTGGGTTCGACAGGGGATAGGCGAAGGGGAACTAAAACTGATATCGCGAGTTGCAGGGACAAGTGCGGTACAGAAAGAACAATTTCGCATGTCTCCTTGTCCCGAATTAGTTTCATTGCAGTTACCACAGGAGACATTTGGTTCCTGTGCATGGTCTTTAATCCAGGCATGATCTGCAAAAGGGAAGAAAACAGCTTAAAAGCTTGCAAATGCCATCAGCTGAACCAAATGATTACAATATAAAGGAATGATCTGCGCGATGGTACAAGCAACGTCAGGTTTGATGCGGCCTTTCAATACAGCCCAATAAGCCCCAGATATGAAAATAACATCCAAATACAAGAAAAAGAGCAAAACTAGAAAATGATTTTCTCATACAGTTGTCACTGCAACTGCCTTCTTGGGATACTGTTAGTGGCATGGAAATAGGATCAATGTTGATCATGTAACGCTGGACAGTTTTTAATTTGCCATAAATTCAAATAGTAGCTATCCAAAGCTTACCACCAATTAAGCAGCAACATATATGTAAAAAAAATTAAATACACTTATCTGGAGCAGATATATTATGCAAAAATTGAATAGACAGATCACTTTGATCATATAAGAACTTATAGTCAGCACATTAGAAATTTATAGGTCACACCTAGGGCTACAAACAGAGCCATCCATGAGCAGCTCGTGTTCAATTCAGAATTTGGCTAAAATTTAGCGAGCTTGTTTAGCGAACAAGCCAAGCCAGAGCTAGGGTTCGCTCACTTGAGTTCAGCTCACTTAAGCATGAGTACAAATAGATTACTTGAACTATCATTACTAATAAAACGACCCATTGTATTAGAATTATTTCAAGAATATATTACTAATGAATAAAAAGAATATACTTTAACTATAATATTGAGATAACTGTGGAAATTAGCACAAAGTACATATAAATGCCTTAAGGCACCTCAGGCTCTTGCTAGATTTCTTCAATGAGCCATATGTGAGCAGTTTGCATTTGGCTCGATTACAATGAGCTGAGTGTGAGCCAGGCCTGGCTTGCTTGAGCTCGATTTATTTTACAACCCTAGGCGCACCCTTAGTTTCAGTTAATGCAATCAAATTAGGAAGTTGCATCTTACCTAGAACCTGCTTGGCTGTAAGCCTTTGAGCAGGGTCCCTGCATAGCATTCCAGCTATCAAATCCTTCGCAGATTGAGATACACCACCCCATGGATCAGATGGGAACCATAGCTCAGCAGATCTAACAGACTCAAAAATTCTCGACTTTGTCTTTCCCCAAAAAGGTGGCATTCCACTGAGAAGAATGTAAAGAATAACCCCTGCACTCCATACATCGGCCGCCTCATTGTAACCCCCTGCCAGTACTTCCGGGGCTATGTAAAAGGGGCTTCCAACAGTGCCATATAAGCTTTGCCCTGTTCAATTTATTCAACACCAATTCAAACCAAACAACAAGAAAACAAAGTGAATTGAATCAAGTGTAATTCTGAGAATTCAAAAAATACCTGGTTTGATATAGGCGGCGAGCCCAAAATCCGCCAGCTTGATCGGCGAAGTCGACGACTTGGTGGCCAGCAGAATGTTCTCCGGCTTGAGGTCCCTGTGGACTATGCCCTTGCCATGGCAATACATCACCACCTCCATGAGATGCCGGAACAGGATGGCTGCCTCATGCTCTGAGAAGCAGCCATGCTTCTTGAGGCGGTCGAAGAGCTCCCCACCGGCACACAGCTCCATGACAAGGTGGACACAGTCTTCCTCCTCATACACAGCCTTCAGGGCCACGACATTAGGGTGGCCAGAGAGCCGAGCCATGACCTCGATCTCAAGTTTGACGCTGCGGAGGTCATCCGAGGAGAGGAGGCGGCCCTTGGCAATGGACTTGCAGGCGAGGGTCCGCCCCGTGAGCATGTCGGAGCATGCTCGGATTACCCCAAACTGGCCCCAGCCCAATTCCTCCCCTAAAACGTATCTGTCTTCGAGGTAGGAGATTTGAGGGGTTTCAAGGATTGGATCAACGAGGCCAGGGACCTTATAGGAGTTGTAGGGTGGGTCGGTGCTGTTGCCTTGGGCAACAGCCATGGCAAAAAGCTCAGAGCTCTCTGCGAACAGCTATTCTCCTCTCTCCGAATCCAATTGACTTCTTCTTGTCAAAAAGGATATAAAGATTGGAACTTGAATAGAAACCCTCGATCTGAGATCAAAAATCTTAATGCGCCCATTGCCCAGCAGCTGAAGGATCCGAGCGGGAAAGCAAGAAAAATACAAACTTCAGTAAAGTTAAGAGGTAAAAATTCAAACTTTATCTCAAATTTTAACATAATGATTCAAACCATCAAACACCCAACACGAGATCGCATAAATTCCAAAACTCTAGCTGCTCAAAATCGTGAAACAACAAATTACCACATAAAGCCAAAGAAAAACCTAATCATCCATAGACATACGCATCAAAACAAAATTTCCGCCGACCGAATCAAGAAAAACCCGAGAGAAAAGTGGAATCATGAAACAGTGTCCGATCCGACTACTTCAGCTCAAGGATATGTGGAAAAACCCCAGAAAATTTCCAAAAAAACACAAAAAAAGGAGAAACGAAGGAGAGAGAGAGAGGGAGCTTGCCTGGAGTGGAGTAAGAGGAATAGAAGCTGAGACGATCGGAGAGTAGGGCTCGGCAGCCCCGCTTCTTCGATGGCTCGACCGAGAGAGGAAGCGGCGTCTTCACAGTTTTCCGGCGTTGGAATCCCAGTTTTTGGTAATAATTGTATGAGTGCTAATATTGTGGGGACCTTTTTGCTGCATTAGTTACCCTGCTGTTCCTGTCCTTCTGTTATGTTTGTTTCCTAACATAGAGGGCAAAGTCTATAGGAACCCAAAAAAGGAAACCATTCTAGGACTCAGGCAATAGGGACATGGGCCCCAACATGGAAAATTTAGTGCCAATGTCCCAGGTAAGGTAGATTTGCTATGATCTATGGTGCTTGGATTGTTATTGGTCACCATTTGCTACGTACTTTATTATATAATATATTTGTGTGAAATGATTTTTTTTAGAGAATTAAAATATGAGCCACTGAGAGCGACAATAAGTGAGTTTTTAACTGCACATCAGTCATGTTAATTTGCTTTTTCTTTTTTATTAAATAATAAGCAATGATGAAAAAGAACTTAACATTATAAAATCAAATTTGTGGAATTGATAGCTACAAGCACTCGGATGCTAAAACTATCCTCAAGTAAGAAGTAAAAAAAAAAAACAAATGTAGCTTGAAAACATTTTTATTCTTTTCATAATACAAATAATACTAATAGTAATAATAATGTTGCCTTACTGCATCAATATATCAAGATATTGAACATATTTTTTTATACTTCAGTCACATTACCAACTTAGTTAAAAGTTTTTAAATTCTGAGATATCAATTGTTACAACATAAACCAAAACCGATGTAAATCGCGATCTCAGTTTATTTTAATTATTAAAAAAATAAAAATAAAAATTAATTTATTTTTTTGGCATCTTAACCAGTATTTTAGAATTGAAATATCGACATCCCGACTAATATAATAAATCCAAGACCAACAACTATATTTAAGTATTAATTTTAAAATTTATTAATTAATAAAAATTAATTTACCAAAAAAATGAAAAAGTACTTGTTGATATGAATAATATGATGATGTTTTTGATTTATATCTTTTATATATATATATATATATATATATATATATATATATATATATATATATAGATAGATAGATAGATAGATAGATATCCGAAGGTGATGTGTGGCGGTTTTAATTGAGTTCTCATTCGAAATCAAAACCATCACTCCCCTAGCATGAAGCATATGTGCATTTGTCATTTTGAAATGGGGGACGGACGTGAAGCTCGGGCTTAACTGGAATAAATAGAAAGGAAGTGTAGAAATGGAGCATGGAAGCTTCTTGGCGAAATCTCGGGACAGCCTTCCGCCATACTTGCGGTTACGATAGCGATTTGCGGTGTCTCCAGGCGCGCTGCTCCCTCTCGCCTTACCAAACGAAGCGAAACAAAGATCTCGGACCCGTGAATTAATCTCGACCGTTCGTTTGACTGGAGGTCGTGATGATGGATTTTTACGGGGTCGGGACTCGGGAGGACTTGAGCGCTGACTTTCTTGACCCCCGCCCTTTTTTTTTTTTTAAGGGCACAAGTATTGGTGCACTCAAGTTTAAACTCCACCGGCGGACCGGTTCCGGCTGTGGGGCCCGATTGTGTTTGTGGCTTAGCGATGGTTACCGATTTTATTCTTTGGTTAAGAAAGATACTTGGCGTCTGGGGATTGTGATGGGAAACGTGAGGACATGATTACAAGCAGCTTAATCCTTTGCAAGAAAAAATTCTTTAGATCATGATTAATTTAGTTTTAAGTGTCAACTAACAAATTAAAAAGAAACAGTAATAGAAAACTTGTTGAATAAATGGATACCTATAGGTTAATGGGCACCTAGGGTCCAATGCAATGTGGCTTAAGTTCACGGTACAATTAAAAATGAATATAGTTTAGGCTTGAAGCTCGGTACATGATTAACTTTAATAGAACCAATAAGGCCAGAGGTAAAGATATAAAATTTCAAGAAACACAACAAGTTCATTGAGAAGTTAAGAAACTCTAAATAACCAAATTTGAAAGAGCTTGCAATTGTACGGATTCAATTATAAATTAAAAAAATATTTTAGTTCTAATATATAAATGGTTTCTTTCAACTTCACTTCTATTGTTGCTTTTGCTATTTCCAACACCTCTTCCTTCACCTTCACCTTCTATCCCATCCTCCTTCCATCTCACTCTCCTCCCATCCTCACTCTAATCATTATTACCTAACGCTACTCACCCAAAATGATAGCGCTACTTATTACAAATGTTACCATTGATGATAATGTGTGCTCGACCTATAAGAGATATTACTCTTGGCCTTGGGCCTTGTCAATTATGGACATTATGACTCCCCTTAGACAAAGTTGAAAAGATATTATCTCCAATGGCCTCTCTCCACATCCTTCTTGCTCATTTGCTATGTCAAATAAGATCTTTCAACTATCTAAGAAATTATATCATCAAAGATAATGCGAGACTTACTTCTTGCTTTAGAGCTGCTGCTTTGCCAATAGATAAGACCATGAACAATTATCTTAACTCCTATCTTCCTCGGTTTTCTACTAACCCGTGCTTTAGACATGGAGATAAGCGTTATTAAATTACCTTTTGTAGAAATCAATTTATTTTCTTGCAAAAAAACTGGTTGTAGGCATCCCCTCCCAAGCTTCTTTGGCTTAATTAAAAAGTAATCAAGTATTAAAATGTCACGACCCCCGCCCCGTTCCCGGCGGGCCGCCGCGACGGTCCTAGGGTGCGGGTAGGCATAAGGCCACCAGCCACCGCGTAGAACCCTACTACCTATCAATCATCAATAAATCTTGAAAAAATTTGGCATGATGCATGCACAAAATGATCACTTTTCCTATAGTGACCTGTCAGGATTATCTCATTACATACAACAACGCTACCTGTCAGAGCAGCAATCACATAACCTGTCACATAACGAACCTGGACAATATATATCAATACATCATCACAGGCATATAACTCAACTGTATAAAAATCTGGTTTCCATTCCATCCATGGTCAAACCCATATCCACAACAGGATCTATGACTGTAACTATACACTATATACAACAGAAGGTTTATAATACACCAAAAGGGTATAAACCTCTATCTACATTATACTATACTATACTATGGAGCGGCACAGCTAGCAGGCAACCACTAATCCTGCTCCTCTCTATACAATACCTTTCCTGCAATCAAAAACATCAAACTGGGGAGTGAGTATATAAATACTCAGTGAGTGGAGTAGAGAGTACTATGCACATGAGACAAGATATAATCATGGCTCGAGGTAAAATCTCAAGATCAATAACAAGATGAACATGAACTCAACATAAAAAATATGGAGTAAATCATCAATATCACCACAATCAATATCAACTCATCTGAAGCATATATGGAATAATCAAGTCAACATATATGCTACTTATGAATATGTTCAACAGGTCATAGTACTGAATCATATAAATCAGGTGTCAATAGGCTGAATCATCAACAAGACAGCTATCGGAAGGTGGGTTTTACGCCCCAGGCGAACCAGCAACAACTCCCTACTGCCATATGCATACATCGAATATGACACCACACCAATATGTAAATCATCACTAGACAGCTGTCGGAAGGTGGGTTTTTACGCCCCAGGCGAACCAGCAACAACTCCCTACTGTCACATGCATATGCAGGATAAGACACCATACCGATAACATAAATGCTAGACAGCTATCGGGAGGTGGGTTTTACACTCCAGGCGAACCAGCAATAACTCCCTACTGTCACATACATATGCAGGATAAGACACCACACTGATCATATAAATGCTGGCCAGTATCCAGAACAGAAATCCATCTTACATTTACATACTAAACGGCACCTCGCGGGAATTCTACATCCGTGGAAAGCCATACTGCACCTCGCGGGGTCTTACTATGCCCGGCGGCAAGCAGAATATAAGTCGTAGGACCGGCCGATCCTACGCCTAGGGCCGTGTCCCCCCTAGAAAGGGACTGGGCTCCGCCCACCCAGAAGGCTACTATGTGCACAAAGGCCGATGTTCAACCCCATCGACTATAGGTGTCCTGCAGATACTGTCAAGCCATGCATGAATGCCATAATGCACCCTCCCAATACTCTACTAAAAATGAGTATAATCAAGACTACCACTCACTTGATCATGACCCAATCATAAACTAACATCATGGTTAGGAGTGAGGGGTCAAGGGTGTGCAATGCAACTCAATATACCACTGAAATGGGCTCTACAAATCTTTGAAATAGAGGAAATGAAATCAATTTACAAAAGAAGCCATTTCACAATTCAGATCCAATTTAATTACTCATAAAGGAGTATAATCAAGGCTACCACTCACAAGTCTTTGAAATGGAGGAAATGAAATCAATTTACAAAAGAAGTTATTTCACAATTTGGAACCAATTTAATTACTCATAAAAGAGTATAATCAAGCTACGACTCACAAGTCTTTAAAATAGAGGAAATAAAATCAATTTACAAAAGAAATCATTTCACAATTCGGAATCAATTTGATTACTCATCAACCTCTCGTAATTCCTCTCAATGTTCCCTCAAATGCATGTACAGAATAATCAAGCATGGAGAATCAAGATTATAGAGAAATCTACTACAATATCAATCAATATGCTCAAGTGGAATCAATTCACACTTGGCGACATTCATGAAAATGAATTAAGAAAGCTCATGGTGCAAAGTACATGACTCCCACTCACCTGCCAATCCGACACGGCCTCGATACGCCTCTAGAATTTTACAGTAGGCAGCAGGGGACTTCTTCCTCTTGTTCCCTAGCTTCTTGCCCAACTGTGACATGCATTTACAATACATTTAGTTTTGTATCAAGGGCTATAATCTACGTGCCATTTATAATATAGGGAACTTTAATTGATTCAACTCCCCCGTTCCCTAAATCTTTTCTTTTCTTTCTTTTTTTCTTTTTCTATTAATTAACTCATCATTTATGTGTATTAGGGACTCCCTTGCACGAGTACAAGGTCCCTTTTAGCTTGATCTAGGCTTAATACCCTATTATAGCATTAAATCCCCTATTTTCCACCCGGATGAATAGTAACCCGGACCGACAGCCGGTTACTTCATCCCAGGTTTGATCCACTTTCAGGACTCCAAATTTAATGAAATTTTTACCTAACATTCTACACTCATAGGGAATTCTAAAGAGGTAACATGCATTGCTATCGGAGGTCGTTTGACCCCTTAAATAATTCGCCGAAGTTCGAACTTCGACACAGTTTTTTCGTAGTGCCGGAAAAATTTGTCAAAATCCGATTCTTCTTCTTTTAACCGCCTCTACAACCCTTATCCGACCCCTCTAGACTATATTCACCCTTTGTATAGCCTAGTGTCATCAAAAGACTAGATAGGGATGGATATTTACCTTTTTCTTTTTGGAAAATCGAGGTTCTTGCATAGAGGGGAAGGAGATCTACGTTTTTCCCTTCAGCTGGAAGTGCAACCGGGATCCCTTTCCTCCTCGAATCCCCTTCCTCTTCTTCTTTCTTCTTCTTCTTCTTCTCTTTTTCTTTCTTTCTTTCCTCTCTGTTGAGAACCCCCTCCCTCTTTCTCTCGGTTTCATTCCAAAAGCCAGCTCAAACCCTCTAATTAAATCACATCAAAACACTATTCACCCTTTGTTTAATATTATTAAATTTTCATTTTGCCCCTAACACTTCAACATATCTATGGTTATGCCATTAACTTTTGATTCCTTTCCAATTTTACCCTTACCACTTCAACGCATCTACAACTATGCCATTATCTTTTCATTCCTTCCAATTTTACCCCTCATATCAATTTTAAATAACTATTCTATCCTTTTTTTATATAAAAAAAAATATTTTGGGGTTATTACATCTAAAAGTACTCTATAACTTGAATTACCTAGTTGTCTAAGACTTTTCTCCCTTTGTTCAAACAAACTAACACTTTCTACTTCAACTAAACGTCAATTAGTCAGGGACCCAAACCTATTTCACCTTCAATTAATCAATTACAATTCTATCTGCTTTTAATCAATTTCAATTGCATGAATTAATTGAAAGTTCGCCAATTTAGTCCCCAATTCACACTCTTCGGCCTAAGTGAACCCTTCAACTCTATTTAAAATCAATCGACCCTTCCCTCAACCTAAATTGACCTATAATTGACCGTTTACGAGTTCAATTAGCAAATACCTACTATTTTTTCAAAGATCTTTTAGCTGGCTAGTCTATCTTTTCGTTTAGCTCGGTTCATTAATCCGACTCCAGCTCTCCTTCAATTGATCCTTGTTCCCACTAGTTCTTATCTTAGTTTATATCCCATAGATTCAATTATAATTTGATTGATTTTTCATATTTGCTAATGGATTGGAACCTACTAGGTTCAGATTTGAGTTAAATTTGGTTATTTTTGAAACCCTACCAAACAAGCTTTTATTGGCCTCAAATTCAAACCATAGGCCTCCCTCATAGCCAACGTATCGTGGATTCAATTTTGTCTTTTTTGTGTATCTCTATCCTCTTTAATTATGATCACCCTAAAGGATCCACTTGAAAATATCCAAAAATTGGAAAAGAGGTAAGATGGCATCTAGAACTGAGGTTCTTTAATTAACTCCCTCCAAAAACAAATTAGTGGAAATAGATTTTAGCCTTCAAATCTAGGAGAAAGAATCCAAGCGCGGATTATTTGGTATCGGTTTTATGGGTCCTTATCATCCAAGCATTTCTATCTAAGGCCACCACTAATACAATTCTTGTTTTAAACTATTAGTGGAAATTAAACTAGGAGCAGTATTGGTTCTTGAAAGCTTTAATTTTTGGCCAACTTCCTTATCCTAATGCATGGAAAGACACCATGAATATGCCCTAAAGTTCCTTAGGTCATGAAAGCATGTTTGGAACAAGAGGTTCATGTTTACAACAAGAGAGCAAAAACGTTGCATATCACTAAACCTCATTGAACAAGATAGAGGAAAAAAAAGATTAATGGAATACAAAGCAAATCAAGTATTTCCTCTTTGAAGTACAATAATTTAAATTTTCACACACACAAAGAGAGAAGGATTGGATGCTAGAATGACATGAATCAACTTTATGAAGCTACTATCAAAGTGAAAGTTGAAAGCTTCAAAGAGTGTTGAGTGTGTCTTGAGTGCACCAGCTCTAAAAAGAAAAAGTGATCTTTTTCCGTCCCCGCTTTGCTCATGAATTAATCTTATTGTAGGATACCAGTTCGAGTCCAAAAAGACTTACTCTATTATATATATATATATATATATATATATATATATATATATATATATATATATATATATATATCTTTTGAAACCTTAAAAGAAGAGAGCAATTGAGTATTCCAGCGATGGGTGTATCGAGAGCTAGCTTTTGTGAGAAAATCTTGTACTATGTAATTTCTAATTTTCTATCATAAAACTTTTATATTATTTTTGTTCATAAATGTAAGTTAATAGACCAAATCACATAAATATTCTGTGCTCTTATTTTTTTTCTCTTTGTTCCTTCTTATTTTGTTATTCTCTCTATCGTTGCAACAGAGAGAAATAAAGATGATGGAAGCATTTATTAACCAGCTAGAATCACTTACTAGTACTTGTAAGTCTCACCATAGAGTGCATTTTCTTATTGGAAAAACCATAGTGCATACCAATTTATTAAAGATATTTTGGAAGTCTTCTTTTGTGACATTCAAAACTGGTTGAGATATAGTTTTGGCCATTATCATCTACGAAACATAGATTATGTTTGACATTAAGAAAAGAAAAACGAAGATCATGTTTAAAATGTCAATAGCTGTTATCTGATCACCACTTGATAGTTTGAAAGCACTCATAATCTAGTCTGGAAATGGGTGAGAGCAGAAGATGAATTTCTAACTAGGAGCACTGGCATTAAAAAAACATGCTAAACAAGAAACCAGAGGCAAAGAAAATTGGATTTTTAAGTAAAGCAGTAAACGTTAAACCCGAAATGCTATTATAACACCACAAAGGAACTCTTATTTATACAGAGGCTGGACTCACTTTTATCTCATAAGATGGCATTGAACCATTATTCCATACAACTACAAGAGACAGATCCAGACTACACTCATTGCTCATGTCTTGACGGCTACAGATTAAACTTTACATTCATTGGACTCACTTTTATCTCATAGGATGGCATCGAACCATTATTCCATACAACTACATGAGATACTGTTCCAGACTGTACAATCATGGCTCATGTCTTGGCAGCTACAGATTAAACATCACCTTGATTGCATCACGACCACGAGCACTGACCTCAAAAGCTTCCTCCACCTCCTTCTGAGAGAATCCAAACCTGTGAGTTATCAAAGGCTTTACATCAATCTTTCCAGTCCTCAGGAACTCAATGCACAATGGCCAAGTGTCCTTGTAGCGGAAGATACCAACTATATCAACCTCTCTGTATCAAAAGATCGTAGAAAAATATAAGCATTTGCCACATCAAGTGAATAACAGAATATTCATCTTATTAAGTTCAATAGCCTTACTTTTTTTAAAAAAAGAAAACCAAGAAACATGGTTAGATGGAATTGTTCTCTCATCATGATCCGATTTCTCAATATTTTATTTAACCAGCGATGAGAACTATGGGAGTATTGATGGAGATGACCAAGGTTCACCATCTCAGTATCGGATCCTATATTGGTACCATCCTATTATAGTGTCAGTATGTGGTACAGTACGAGATGTTGAGATATATCAAATATCCGTATGGTACGAGACTGCGTACCGGTTCTGTACAAATACTAAATGGTATGCCGGTAATGGCAAACTTTGGAGATGACAATACCTTGCTGCAGCAGGAGTAAGGGGGACGGTCAAGTCATGATGGCCCATTCCCACAAGGCAAACTTTACCACCAGCACAAGTAGCATTGAGAGCAGTCGACATTGTTTTGCTAAAACCAGCACAATCTATGGTGACATCAATGTCAGCACCCATAGCTTTTTGTATTTGAATAATCTCCTCATCAACATCCTATAAAAGAATAAACAGAGCAACTTATGAACAAGGAGTCATTAAAAAAACAATTGGCCCAAATGCAAATGCAGCAACTATTGAATTACAACTTCATGATTTACATAATTTTAATAAATAATAAATAATTGTTATCAACTTTGACTATTTTCTGGATTGTTAGCTTTGTTCTGAATCCTCTGTAGGATGTATCATGAGTCAATATAATTGTTTTCCCTTTTCCATGTAATGTCAATTCTACCAAGCCTCTTACATAAACCCCTGGTTGACTACACATTCTACATACTCCCATAAAGATGGCAATATATCCCAACTCATGATATCGATGTTTTTCAAATGACATGTCCATTGCTAAAGATGCATAAAATTGTATCAAGATTTTGAATGTTCAAATATCACCTTGTCCTATATAAACCTTCATCCTAATGCACTTGCAAATTGAATTGCACCTCTCAGAGAACCTGTGTCACTACTTTGTAGTGGCCCCACTTGCAACAATAACCATATATTGGCCACACAAACCAACTGTGAGTAAAAAATTAGGTATATCAAAGTATGAACTATGCTAGCATATGTAAATAAGTAGTCCTCATCGGTCTTGAAAAGTAAAACAATAATGGCAATCCTCCCCCAGAGGACAAGTTCATTCTTTAGTAGGAAGTCAGATTTTTTGTTCTTAAACCTTACTTTAGGGATATCTTTGGTGAAAATTTTGTTCATAAATCTTGCTTTCTAATTCCTAGGAAGTGTACTGTGGCATCAGAGATTCAAAGCTTTGTGTCTCCCCACTATGCAGCCAAACTTAAAAATGAAAGAAAGACATATAGCTGATGAAACTAATTGATGAGTCTTGAGTTATAATTCATTGTCAAGGACCAAAAAGCTAAAAAGCCATGCTTGTGAAAAAGCCCATTGTTATTGAACATTTTCTTGCCCTGTCCAAGAGCTTGAGTAGTTAGTAACTTGGTAATTTATGTTGCATTTGTAAGCACTTTCACTTTTCCTGTTTCTAAAAATGAAAATAAAACGTTCCGTTTCTATTTTATTTTAAAATAAAAAAAAACATGTTTGGTGTAATAAACTATTTTATTTTTGTAGAGACAAAAAATCAAAAACTAACCCCTCTTCCATCATTTGGTAGTTGCAATGGGAGTGATGCTGATGATAGTGACAGCAGCGAAGGAGGCAGTGGCTGCACCCCTGGTGGAGGTGATCATGGTGGTAGGATCGGCATTGGTAGAGGTAGCGGCAACAGTGGTGGAGGTGGCGGCAGCAGCAGCGACACACATAGCAGCAATGCAGTAACAATGGTGGAGGTGGCAGCGGTAATGGCTGTGGCAATGGAAGCTGTGGTGGTGGCGGCCATGGCAGTGGTGGAAAGGAGAGGGTTTCCACTTGAAAAACTTTAGTTCTCTCTCCTTTTATAGAAAGGGAAGGAGCAGATCTACACTATAATTAACCCAGTCCAATTTTAGGATGCACCATCCAAGGATCTAACATGGAACCTATGGTTGCTACAGAGACGGGTATAACAATGGGGACAAGTTCTATTTCATTTTAGTTCTTTATTTTCAGAAAAGGTGAAAGAAAGATTATTTACTTTAACCTTTTTTAGAAATTATAAGGATATTATAGAATATAGAAAATAGAACAGGACTACCGAACAAGTTTTCTTGTCTAGATTTCCATGTTTTGTTTCCAAAAACAGAAAGCGTGGAAATAAAGGATGCCAAATATGTCTTTTGATAGTGCTGGCCATACTCATGCAAGACTAGTGTGAGCAGCCGATATACCAAAAAATAAAAGAAGCCAAATATGCACTCAAATTCATGTTGTAGAAGCCCCAAGTAGCATGTGATCTTCTGTAGTAAAATTAACCCTCTTTCTCATTACAATTTCTCAACTTCTGTTTCCTAGGATGAGAAGCAATTTACATCCTGTTTCATCTACACTGTATCGGTAGTCTAAACTCAAAGCAATCTTCTATTAGATTTTTATTCAATTAACTTATATCTAAGAGCTTATTGTATCATAGAATGCACAAGTTGTTACAAATTAGAAAAAAAATAAAAGAATAAGGAATCGAGATAGCCCCAAGGAATGCCGTACCGGCCGGTACGGGCCGGTACGTACCGGTCCGGTCCCTGACCGGTACCGGACACAGATGAAAACCGGTATTTCCGGTTTTCTTCTGTGAACCGGCCGGTACGGAGACCGTACCGGCCGGTACCGGCCGGTACCGCTTGGTACCGGCCTCGTACCGGTGCGAACCGGCCGGTTCGCACCGATACGGTGTTTTTTTTTGGGGGGGGGGGGAACCACAGTGCCTCGCTGTGGTTTTTTTTTTTTTTTTTTTGATGGGAAAGAAAGTGGTCCGGACCGGTACCGTACCGGTCCGGCCGGCCACCGGTACGCCGATCCGGACCGGTACGGCAGACCTTGGATAGCCCCCAATGTATAAGAGATAATAAAGGAAAAGAAAATAGTAATGGCCTGCTTGGGTAACCCAGCAGGATTTAGGCTGAATTTTCTACAGGATTTGTGAACTGGGAAGTCCCTTTGAACATGGCCCATATCAACCCAATATCTTTCCAACCCGAATCCCGGGAAGGAAATAGGTCTTTTTTTAAACTTCCTACAGACCAATAGACCCACAGGCCAGGATTAGATTGAGACTTCGGTGGGCCTTTAGAAGATGTGGGCTGTGCAGGCCAACAAGCCTGATTTCTACTTGCTATTTCCTGTAGAAATATCCAAACATGCCCTAGGTAAGTTTGTAAGATTTATAACTAATAGAGGCTTATCATATGTTAAAAATATTTTCAAATTGTGTAACAGTAGAAAAAAAGAATTTTATGACAATGTAAACCATGCTTAACAAGGAAACGCGAAAGGAAGAGAAAAGAAGCAGTAAAACCTCCATGCTCGCAGAAACTTTCACAATATCATCTGCTCCAAGAGACTTTGCAACTGACAAACGGTAATCATCAACATCTAGTATAACTATTTTTTGAGCACAAAAAGCACGGGCTGCAAACATTGTTACTAAGCCTATCGGTCCAGCTCCCATGATTAGCACATTTGTCTCTGGACCAACACCAGCACGACGGCATGCATGGACCCCAACACTGAGGGGCTCACACATTGCCCCTTCCTCCAAGCTTACATTGTCCGGAAGCTTGAAACAGAGCTCAGCAGGATGCACCAACTGCCATGAAATGAGAGAGATAGTTAGCATCAATCAAGCAGTCCTTTCAGCCTTAATCTGTCTAAGTTTTGCTGCAATTCTGATATAATAAATGTTAAAGTAGGGAAAAGCATGAAAAAATGAGTAGAAAAGCAGGAGAATGTTAAAGCTTCAAATTTATAACATATAAAAAATTAAGAGACTCTGATGCTAGGAGATTGAGAGTTGAGACTGCCATTCCTGCTCTACAACCATGCATTATTCTACCCATAGATGAAAGGTAGGACGTACTAAGATATGATTCCACTGTAAAGAGCTAAGTTTTTTTTACCTCTTTTATTCTTGCAATTTCCTTTTGGATGAGTAGCATGAAAGTAAAAATCTGGCTAAATGGATTTAGTTAACATCAACATGGTTCTTGAGGTTAATTGGAGTTAATTTATGTAGTAATATTTGCTATGTAATCCTTGCTTTTAAAGTGCTGATCATGTATCTTATAAAGCTGAATACCTGATTAGCCAAGGAACCATGAACAGGAGGAGTGGCAAAGAACTTCATCTCCGGGCAGAGGTTGTAGCGGCCACCCTTGCAGTACTTGCAGCGCGAGCAGCTGATCCCTGGTTCCAATGCCACACGGTCACCTACAGCCAGGGACTTCACTTCGCTGCCCACCTCTTCTATAACCCCAGCACACTCATGCCCAATTACCATAGGCTCTTTGACAACAAAATGGGCAAGAGACATCCTCTGCAGTTTCAAGTAACATTAACAACTTAAGTTAACAACTACATCCATATGCAAAAGAAAACATTGGTAAGATGCTTTTGCCTCAACAAAATTCAAAGAGAGATAGGAGCATAAGTAAATTAAGGAGATGGAGAGATGAACCTTGAGGTAATGAACATCACTTCCACAGATACCCACAGCTTTCATCCGCACCCGAACATCGCGAGGGCCTGAAAACAGTAAATTTTGTTAGCGAAGAAAACCCCTGGAATGATAATTATACCATGAACAATGAAATTTGGCATGTTTTGATCTAGGAAACACAATAAGCCATGATCATCACCACCACCACCATCATCATACTTAAACTCCACTAGTTTATCCTCAAAATTGAAAAGGGAAAATAATTCACAATTAATTTTGCCTGCCCAGAAGATTAAAACATAAGGAAGGGAAGAAAAAGCAATCCCTAGAATGATCCACTAAGACATAATCAAGACATGCTTTGTCAATTTTTTTCAAGAGGATTTAGAAAACACAAGCCGTGATCATCACAACAATCATCATGTTTAAACACCACCAGTTTATCCACAAAATTTTGAAAAGGAAAAAAGTCAAGATGAATTTAATGAAAACATATACATGATATAAGAAAATCAAAAGAAAGCAGGTCAAACTCATGACACAGAAGATATAGATATGCACAACAAGCCATGTATACACCAGAAAAACATAACATTATCATCTTATGACGAACAAAAATGAGAGAAGAAATAATGAGGAAGCAGAAAGAAAGGTGGTGATGGATACCAAGAGCTGGGAGCCGGTAAGGTTGGATCTTAAGGGTGTTGACAGACACCAACCAGGCTGCCATGTTCTCCTCCTTCCCATCTCCACTTCCTTCACCACCTTTCCCCATCTCCTTCTCCCTCTTTCTCCCTATCACTATTCTGAGCTTCTAATCCCCGAGAGCCTCACTTGGTAGTGTGGGATGAGACTTACAGGCCGCAAGGGTCACTTTCAGAAGATTTATTCCTCCCTTCCTGGGACTTTATCCCGCTGCTGACAGTTAGGCAGGATAACTTATTCTCCTTTTCAAGGGAAGGATAACGTTTTTTTTTTTTTTTAGGAATAAGGGGGGTAAGGAGAACCTCACCCGTGCAGCAACTCCCACTGGGCCCCTCCTCACTAGAGAATGTTCGATATGGGCAGACAAATTTTATTCATGCTCTTCCCACCTGCGGAAAGTCCTATCAATATGGCAGCCTCTTTCACGCGTCGGTACGTCACACCAGCACTACATAAGTACCGGCAGATCAGATGGCGATTCCATCGGACAAACTAGGCGGGGGGCATCCGGTCCCTGCATTTAATCGACGCCCGTGCGTTTCGAATATGGGCTATTTCGGTGGAATTTTAGTCCCGTTCCAACTATCTACCGCCTCGATGGTAGGATAACTTATTCTCATGGAGATTTCGGGCACTATTCCCGTTCTACCGGATGCATTTTGTTAGGAGCTTGATAGCTGGTATCCGGGTACAATTTTTGCTTTTCGTTTTTTTGGTCCCTCGGAATCCAGCTACTTTACAAAAACTTTGTATAAATACATCCACTTAAATTTGCCATCAATATATCCCAAAAATAAATAAATAAACCCAATAAAATATCCCATAATAGATCCACTATGCTCAACCATATAGAAAGCCACGCGTTAGTCTCTCTAAAAACATACTAAATTACACATTTCAGATTTGCTATGCTTCAGCTTGTATTAAAAGGTTTACTGTTTAGGATTCATGCTAGCACCATGCTAAGTGCAAAGAGAAAAAGTATTTAATAACATGGTTTAGCACTTTAATATTTTTCTTTAAAATATCTATACGTGGCTTTTCATAAATATATATTGCCGCATATATTTCAACCATTATGTGAAATACCACAGCGCTGCCAATAATTTTAGAATTATTTCAAGCAGAAGGTACCAAGTTGATCTTTTGTATACCGATGCTAATGAAAGTTTGTATCTAAGCTATTTAATTTCTCAAAATAATAAAAAGGAACCTTCTTGATTGGTGAACCTTAGTCTAATTTTCGGTCATCCATCATATGGTTGTATAAATCTATGTTACTCCTGAAAGAAGGAAGTAGAGACGATTTAGGTCTTACCACTAAAATATCTTACACCAATAAAATTTCAGAAATAATATATTATGATTTTTAATAACATTTCTCTTGCATATCATGTTTTCTTCGAAATGATAAAGTCATAATTAGTAATCATTATGGATTACTAATGCTTGGGGTTGATTTACAATTTATAGTCGTTATTAAAAAGTTTTAGTCATTTTTCTATTTATTCCGCATGGCTTGGTATTTATTTCCTATATGGTCAAATCTTCATATGCCTTAAAAAAAAAAAACAAAAGAAAAATGAATCAGTAATCACATAACTCTTTCCCACTTCTACTCCGGGAAACTGTAACAACCCAAGATCTCACCCAAAATGGCTAGCCGGAAGTTATTATTTGGATTCCTTGATCCTGTATAAGTACCCAAAATCTACCCAGCGAATAACCGATGTGGGACTAAACACACGCCCGCACGGGTCCTCACATACTCCCCCCGTTCAAGCCCTGATGTCCTCGTCAGGCTAAGGATTCATATCTATTCAAATCTAATCACAAACACCACGATTGGCCTGTGGTCAGCCCCAATGGATCCGTGCTGCAGTGTTCCCTAGTTCACATAGGTTATGGGCCGGGTCCGCTCTGATACCATTTGTAACAACCCAGGACCTCACCCAAAATGGCTAGCCAGAAGTTATTATTTGGGTTCCTTGATCCTGTATAAGTACCTAATATCTACCAGCGAATAACCAATGTGGGACTAAATACATGCCCGCACGGGTCCTCACAGAAACTCCTTGAATCCTATGCACTAGAAACTTAAAAAAGACTCACACATGATTGATTTAGAGTTCTTATGATTAAGGATGGAATTCCATCCAACAAAAAAGATCGGTGGGAAAGATAAGTGGCGTAAGCTTGATTTTTATTTCTCCTTGCCTTCCTCCTCCATGCTGCCTCTGCACCCTCTGCTCTTTTTTTTTTGGGGCGGCGGGGGGACAATTCTCCTTACTTTCCTCCTCCACGTGACCTTTTATCCTCTGCACCGGATCCAGGTGCTAAAAACCTTTCCACTACTTTTTTTTTTTTTTTTTTAATTACTAGTGCGGGTGGATCATACCTGACGGGTACAGATACACCCAATAAAGTTAAAAAATAGGATACCTCGGAGTGCCAAAGGCAGCTCCCCATCTCCAGTTTACAAGGTACTTTTGGAATGACTAGCTACATACGCAGCCACCCAATCCGCCGCACCATTGGCTTCACGGTAAATATGCTTGGCTTAAAAGGCCCATCCATCCCTCACCATAGCCCAAATGTCCCGGAGCAAGGAATGGTCTCTACCGTCACCCCTAGGACCCCCTTGGATCCAACTGATAACGGTAGCGGAATCACCCTCCAGGATGATAGACCTGGCCTGTAACACATACCGGGCGTGGCAAAGGCCCGCCCAGGCAGCTCTCAGCTCCGCACTCGGCACCGAGGTGTCAAATAGTTGACTACCCCCAGCAGCCACAACCCTGGCAGACGGGTCCCGAATAACGAAACCCGCGCCTCCTCTAGTGCCACCATCCAGGACTGACCAATCAAAGTTGACCTTGAAGAAGCTCGGGGGTGGGGGCTCCTAGGTGAAAAACACCGTGCGGGATGCTGCCGAAGCAGAGTGGGAGCTCCAGATGTCCCGAGCTATCAAGGTCGCTCCAGCGGGGGTGATGTGACACGGCTCTGCCGCCTGACAGCGGGCACTCTCGATCACAAATCTTGGCGACATATATCATTCGACGAATGTACGAGCATTCCTGGCCAACCAGATCTGATAGGCGGTACAGCTCACTCGAACCACCACCTGACAAAGCGTCGGGGACTCCGAGCCCTGACGCATAGACTGTAAGAACTGGTCCCTACAGCTCCAAACCAACTGTGGGACCCCTGCCAGGCGCCAAGTATCCCTCGCCCATGTGCACCGAAACAGGACATGGTCCACCGTCTCGACCGCACCGCACACCCCACACTCCAATGGGATCCTCACTCCTGGTCCTCCAAGTACAGCTCTCGTAGGAAGCCGGTCCCAGACCACCTTCCAGAGGAACAACGCGACCCTCAGGAGGAGGCCCAATCGCCAAATCCAGGCACAATCAAGACCAGGCTCATACTCCCGCCTAAGAATGCGGGAAAGATCGCCCATCCGGACTCTAGGACTGGTCGAGGAACTCCACGCTCGTACGTCTGGTCCACCACTCTGAGGTAGGGAGAGAGAACAGACCCTCTCCGCCAGATGCTCCCCGAAGAAGTGGGCCAATCGAATCTCGTCCCAGCCGGCCTCCCCGAGGGATATGAGATCACGGACATGTAAACCCTCCCCAGCCTCGACACTAACTGTAGTTGGCCAAAGGCGTAGGAGAAGGCCATCAACCCATGGGTCCACGGTCACATCGATAGAAAGCAAGGGACAGGGTGGAGGAAAAAGGCAAGAGAATAGAGAAGAAGAAATCAGTAAGGAGAAACAGAGGTTTAGAGAGAGGAGGGAAAGAGTGGAAGAAGGTGTCGTTTCTGGTCTGTTTTTGGTCCATTTTCTTTTTCTTCCTTTGCTTGCACCTACCCTTTCTTTCATTCCCGAATCTCTTCCGTGCCAAAAACTGTTGTCATGGACATCTTTACCATCATCCACCCCATATCCAAAAGCTATTTGTTGAGAAAAAGATTAGAAGGGAAGAAGAAGACAAGTTGGACGTACCATCAAACTAAATTCCCTCATGCTTCACCAGGGAAAAGAAATGAAAAAAAGCATAATCCTTTCGCCTTTTTCTACCCAACTTTGAATTCAGAAACTAGATAAAAGTCTTGCATTTTAGTTTCTTGTTGTTCCTGTTATATATTTGTTGCCCCTCTTTTTCTCTCTCGGGATTGGATGGCAAGGAGAATACGACTGCATTCATGCAGGGGCATGCTAGAATCTACGCTAAATGCTATGAGTATCCAAACCGGAAAAGATAGATGGCAGTGGTTCCGCTGCTTTGATCTTTAAGAACCTACTAGGATGCCACTTTTCCAAAGAAGGAAGTGGTAACTACGGGAAAGATAACTACAAATAAAGAAAATAATTGGAAGACAAAGAAATGGTCATTCGATTGACAAAAGGAATTCTATCTTAGAATTACAACTTTGTATTCATACATCTCCACATAGGAGTCGCAATTTCTAATCTGACTCATCAATCTAACCTGCAAATGACCCACTTTAGATAGGTTCAGATTTGATATAACTGGGTTTGAGTCATAAATGAGTCAACCAATCTAGACTTGTTTATTAAATGGATCAGATCCAGATTTAGGCCTTTAGCCTATTTAACCCATTTTGACCTATTTAATAAGTAGATAGGGTCATAATCTGGTCTACTTAACCCGTGTTAGACTTGTTTAACCCATTTAAAATTTGCTTAATCCATTTCTATCCAGTTTAACCTAATTTGTTTAACTTATTTAACCTACATATCTCTCTTTTAATATATACACACACACACACACACACACACACACACACACACACACACACACACATACATACATACATTCAATTGGATGGAACAACTTCAGCCAATTTCTTAAAAAGCTCTTCTTGATATTTGTCCCTTGGTTGTAAGGACTTTATAGCCCTAAAGTTAAAAATCAGCAACTTGTTAGTTCAAAACTAGTCCATGTTCCTATCAATTTTAATCTATAGAATATTTACCATTACTTTTATCATCCTTTACATATATTTATAAATTTTGAATACTTATTTTAGAAGTTTCTTTCATGATTCCAGTTTGATGCTTATCTTTGTTCAGTAATATATTTTTGTTATATAACGTATGCCACGACCTAAACTAAAATAAATTGACATATTGCATGACCATATATTTTAATCAAGGTTTGGTGACTTGATTTTAGGAATCTCACGTGAGGCCCCACATTGCTCGTCAAGGTGGGCCCTGAATAGAAAAAACATTTAACCCATTGGGATTTGATCAATTATCATGTGGATAAGAGTATCATGTTCATCATCATACTTGAACTGGCAACCATTGTTTCGATGTAAATCTAACATAAATCATGTGTCACTATACGTATGGAAACTAGGTCTGGTATGAGTAGAAAGACTCTTCAACCCTGGTTCTTAGAAATTCTAATAATTGGGGTGTGCCGCAAATGTTTATTAGTTGTATTGTTTTATTATGATTTACCACGCTTGGGTTTAGAAAGTGTGTTTGAGTTGGTGAAGTTAGCAAGTTCATCATTCATGTGAATTTGAATTAGTGGAAGCACCAGCATGAATCCAATATTTTAATTGAGCCACAATAGAACTTTGTGATCACATAGTGGCGATATGAACAATTCTATTAGATTTTAAAATGCATTAGTTTCTAGATTTATGCTTAAATGTAGATTGATGATTGTTTGCTTAAAGAACTTCTCCCACCATCTTAAAACATTTGTTTTTTTTTTAAAAAAAATAATATACATATTGTTTGAATTTCATTTATAAGTATGACTTTGTTAGGGCACTAATTTACAATGTCGAGCATCTTATCATCGATGAGAAAGTATCTAGTTTTTTCCATGCCTAGTCAACGAGGATTTATCATCTGATGTGAGATCCACACATTGTGCTATAGCATTAGAGATGTGCTGGGATAGCTCATCCACGAGCTTTTGAAAATTATCAAATACTTTATTTGCACAATAATGATCATCATCAATGTCAAATAATCAATCATAATAACGAAGTGATATATAATGGGATTCATCCGTCACGATAGAACAAAAGGATATCGAAGATTAAAAACCATCGAGACAAAGCGGTTGATAATGGCTAGATAAACTCTGGAGTATGTCGATGACCCTCCGCTCCAAAGAGAGAGAAGACAAGAAAAAATACATTGAAGAGGCATAGAAGTCTTGTTCATGTTGGATTTGACATCAATTGCCCATAAGACTTTGGGAGTGCGATGAGAGCAAAATGAATCCTCTTTTACATTAATGATGCAGATTGACAGCTATTTTCAGCAATAACTATCATCTTTTGGATGGTTTCTTACCTCGATAACTTTCTTTCACTGGTTGTCTGACATTTTCTTGCATTGATAACGTTTCTTGTTCAGATAGCTTTGACTTGAGTAGTTAATTCCAGCAAGAAACTACTCACATATGGCCTCTCATATGTGTTACAAATGGCCCACCATGGCCCTTTCCAGCGTTAAGACATAAATGATTAATTAAACTCAATCAATGTAATGTTACCATAGTTGGTCGATGATTGATTAGTTTTTTTTATTGAAGTGCAGGGGAATTTTCCTCACCTATCATCCAGTCACAGTTCTAGGAAGCTCCGCAACAAAGAAATTATTGAAATTGTGTTAGTATTGGTAGACTAATCGAAAATTAGCCTCAATCCTAGCATATACTATAGGGAGAGCCCAAGAAAACCTGGAGCCAGGATTCCCCCTGTGAGCTGGTTGGGGGAATTCCTAAGAGGAAAATGCTAACCACCACCCATTGCCATCACTGGAGAACCAGGATTCATAGCCTGAATAGCCACCCATTGGGCATGAGGCCATTGGACAACCAGGCTGAGTCTGGTAGCTTTCCCTCGCACTGTTGAGGACTTTCTATTCACCTGCCCAAAAAGATACCACAGAGAACTGAGACATAAAGCACTGAGAGTAGTTAGTTAACCATGCAGAACCTCCAATCTGAAAAATCCATTTTATGAAAATATGAAACTGAAAAATCTTATTTTCAGTAGGGCATATAGACTGAAAAGTCTATTTTATGAAAATCTTAAACATAACTGCATTGCAGTTCAAACCCCCAAGGCGGTAAGATCGACAGAGTACCAGAAAGACCAAGAAATCTCAAAGAAATTATAGATGAGATTAAATACTAGATTCATGGGCACCAAGAAAATAAGCACCTGCTTCTAATAAGGCATGCTAAGCGCGCTAAGCTCGTCGGCTTGGCATTTAGAAAGAACGGGGACAGTAATAACATCATCTATTATTTAACAGGCCCTCGGCACCCTTCTTGGTATAATACCTCCGATACATATAATCAACATTTGTGAGGTAGAATGTTCCAGGGGACAGTAAGCTTGTGTCTTTGCTTGTCACAAAATCCTTGGCTCCATATCGGTGCTCCATCAACTTCAAAGTTTCGACAAACTTCTCAGGTGTAAACTGAACAAGAAACAAAAAAGAAAAAGCTTAATGTCAAAAACACATGAATGCTGACCAGTTATATAAATAGGTGAAAATTATCTACCCAAATGAAAAAAGGTTTTTGTTCTGTTCACAAGTAACAGCAAACAGCAAAAGAAATGGTTGAGCGGACGGGCTGACCAAAGATCAAAATGCATTATCAGCAAAACAATCAGTACCACTTTCTCACATACAGAGTGAGTGAGTGAGTGAGAGAGAGGGAGCAATGCCACTACAAAAATACGAAAGTTTTCTCAATATACAAAAACCTCTAGAATTTTGTCAATCACTTAATACAGATTAGGCATCAGATTTGCAGGAAGATGAATATGGCTGACATTTCTCCACGCACAGACACAAATTCTATTTTTTAAGCAATATTACTTGAACATGCAGGAGTTTTAGTTAATCTAGGGGTCAAAGTTCCTATCTCTCTCTTTTGATTTCGCAATCAGACTCAAGTTCTTTATACTAGTTTTAGGAAGAGAATTTTTAATAGGTGGAATAAGAGAAGAGTATACAAAAGATCTTATGAAGAGGAGGCACAAAATCAATCTTCAGGGTCGTCAACATGGAGCAACTAATCCTGTTATGCATGACAGGATGGTACCATTAATTCAATCTGTCAAATCTCAGAGAAACTCCTAGCAACTAGCTTTACAAATTATTGCCATCTGATTCAAATAAAGGATATGTCCTTCGAAAAGCAAGCTTGTACGGATTACTAAGTAATCAGATCTTATTAGAAACTAACCTGCAGTGTTCATACTGAGAATATATAGATAGAGACTTCTGACCCATCATTGCTTATAAAAAAGAAAAGTGCCTAACATGGACATCAATCTCATTTGAGGACAAAATAGTAGCTCAGTACAACACAAACATTGGATCCATTTATCACAAGGTACTACGAAGAATCAGACTAGAGAAAAAACCAGCTTATGGGGAATGATTAAGGATCCCACAACAGCTTGGGGACAGCTATAAGAATATAATCATTGTCAATCAGATGAAAGATTTGGTTAATCTATAACTAATTATGTATGAATGCTCAAGTGTGTAATGGCTGCATTTATTGATGTTAAAAAAGAGGGGAAAGAAAAGAAAGGAATAATACTGGGCAAGAAACAAGCATGCTCAACTAACCAAACTACTACTACTACTTTCATATTGGAAGCAAGCGGAACTGAAATAACTCATGATGAGCCAAAACAGCCTCTGTCAAGCAATTCTTATATGGTCTTCCATTAAAAGAAACTTAAGTTGGTTTCTTTTGGGTGGTGGTAGTTAAGAGAGTGCACAGGGAGTTTTGACAGAATTGTCAAAGGGGAAGTGCTAAAACTATATTCAAGAGTAATAATAGTTATATTTGTCAGAAAATAATTTCTCTAGAAGATAGTATCCAAAAAGAGTAACCTTGAATTTTTCCAGAATTTTATCAAAACATCATCTTGCTTTGGAAAAAGAGCTACAAGAAATCTTTGCGGAGAGAGAGAGAGAGAGAAGGGGGGGGGGGGGGGGGGGGGGGGGGGGGGAGATATTGGGCCTACATATACTTTGGCCTCCAACCCAGCCTTTTACCTGGTTCTTAGCCATGTTTCTCTATATTAATAGGATGGTTTCTCCCCCATTTATGGTTCATGGTTTAAGCCTGCTTCAAATGAGCACATTTAAATGCATCAAAATGACTGTGGCATTACGTGGCAAATATCTGTCATATGTATATTCAGATCTTGCCAAATGTTAGATGATTCATCTGGATCAATTCTCAATTTCATCCATTTTCAGTTATTCTGTAGACTAGCATTCCTGAGCTTTTCTTTTAGTAACTTTTCTTATATATGTATTTAGAACATAATTAGAAACATGCAATATTCCTCATGGCAAGGCATATATAACCACAAAGACAAATTTTTATAAAAGGTGACCAAGTGCACAAGGCTCCCGCCACTACGGGGTTTAGGAAGGGTTAAATGCGCACAGCCTTACCCATGCGTGTGGAGAGGTTGTTTCTGTGTTTTGATCCCATGACTCTTACGTCACAATGGAGTAACCTCACCAATGTGCTAAGACTCACCCACAACACAAATTTTCATAAAAGACAATTAATTTTTCCTCATACATTTCTAGTCAAGATACCAAAAAGAATCATAGATTAGTTCATTGTAAAAGCAACAGAATCCATGTCAGAGGTCTGAGGTCTTTGGTGAATATAGCTATGATCGTAGATGTCTAGCATGTATACAAGTACCTGGGTCCATATGCATGTTAATGCAAGGGATTTTTTTTTTTTTTATGGGTGTGTGGTAGAGCCAAGGGAGGAGGCAGGGGGGTTATGTGTGTGTGTGTATTTTTGCGTCCCTTGCAATCTGGTCGGGCCAGGCAGGCTTTGGGATATTTACAGTTTTTTAAGCGGAGGCACGGCCGCATGCTTCGGAGCAAACCATATAAGACCAGCACAACAGCCTTTCTCATTATGTTCGTAGATTTAGGGATTACAAAGATAGATGCAAGTTCAGATAAACAGCATGATATTGACCTCCAGAAGACATTTGTCAGTCAAGATGTTCACAAAGCTTATACATTAAAAATTGAGATGAAAGGATATATAATGGGACAAAACACAGAAGCACAGACGAAAACAAAATTCAATAGAACTTGATAAGCTAGCACAAAACAGACTATACAACATTATGGAATAAGGACATACCTCATGTCTTGCCTTCAGCTTCTCTGAAACATTCAGCACAGCATTAATGTTGGATAGGCTGAAGGGATGTTGACCCTCCTGAAGTTTGAGTGAGAACATTGTAGAAGAAAGGCCACTACCATATGAGAACATCACAACCCGTTGGTTCCCCTGAATAGAACAAGTAACATTAATTAGGGAAGGCCAGTAGCTCACGATGAATAAATGAACCACAGCTACTAAAGAAAGAAAAATCACCAGAGTGCTATGCTTGTTATGAAGAAGAGATGCAAATGCAGCATAAATAGATGCTGTGTACATGTTCCCAATCTGTTTTGGCAGCAAAGTAGACGGTTGAACCTTTTCATCATATAAGTGCTTTGCAACTTGCTGAGAAGTCTGACCATCGATGAGTAAACAATCAGCAATTAGAAATCAATTATTACATATGGACTAAAACTATAGTAACATGACAAGCGACCTTTTCAAGCTCACGACTCTGATAGCTTTCATCACCAGTCAAGGTTGAAAAAGGCTCCAGCTTTTCCCTTGCACCCTTCTCAACAGAACTAAGAAAGATAATAACAGATGAAATCTGATTAGGAATTCAAAAAAAACATTACTAGAAAGGTGCAACAAGACTCTAGAAAGAGGAAGATAATGTAAAAATTTAATATTTTGAACAAGGTTCACCTTCTGTCAGGAAAACAGAAGGTCAAAATGCAGCATCTAGATCAGACATGGTTGCTAAAATTAACCAAAGAAATCCCGAGCAAGTACAAAAGAAACAGCACTCATTGAAGAGTTTTAGCACTCAAGTTTTCTGCAAAAAATGGAGAACAATTTCATCCTTTTATATAAATTTTGTAGCTTGTGTAATTACAGTATCACTTACAGGGGTCATAAAATTGTTGAAAGGGTGAACAACTTTTCCGTTCTGATGGATAAGGCAATTCAAGAAAAAATCAATTAGTTCTGTGGAACAAAATGGTTAGAGCATAACCCTCTAAGGGTGCCAATGAGATAATATGGACTTATCCTCCCCCAACTCATGAGAGCATACCTTAATGGTCCATTGATTGCAGGTAAAGTTAGCCCAGAATAAATGGGTTCAAAGGAAAAGCTGGTGCCATAAACATTTTAAAATGCCAACTCTACCAAGTGGCTTTTTTAAGGGTGTTTGACAAAAATAGCTGGAACGGGCAGGTTAAAGGGGCCTTAGGATATCTCAGTCCCCAACCAAACATAGCCTAAAGCTGTGTCTGCTCAACCCTGCAATTTCTCTTTCGGCTCAGGTTCAGTAAATCTCAGCTTTCAAAAAAATGCAGGACCTATATTGGACCAAAAGTAGATAAAACCTGTGTTTATAAATATCATGGCTTGTTATCGAGAAAAACTAAAAGATAAAAACTAAAGTTCCACATTTCGTCATAAAATATGAAACAAAAACAATTTGATAAAGAATGATTCATAAGAATGCATTCCAATATTGATTCTACTGGTTCAACATGTAGCAAAAAGAGATTAAGCATGCATTAACTACACCAAACCGACTCTAGCTCAATTCAGGCTCACTTTGCCAGTATAGTTAAAATTCAGGACAAGAGATAAGCTAGAGAACCCAAAGATTGAGCACAACTGGGCTCACAATAAATTGAAAATCTAAATTAGTTGAAAAAGCAGGCTAATTAACAACCCTAAATCCAATGAAAGAATATATGCTTGTAGATTCTATGAACGGATACTTCAAATTGCATGTCATATCCGTATGAGTACATATCAGATATTGATATTTTCTGGATAAATCTGGATATATGTCAGATACTAACTTTAAATATCCCATATTTTAATATTTCAAGAAATAGACTTTGGATACTTCTCGGATACACCCAAGATAATTTGAAGGAATTATTTCTCCCCTTTATTAATGAATGTTGACCCTTTTATGATGAATGTTTAGTTTTAGCCTTTGTGATATCGATGTTATTATACAAAGTATAATACGTGTTTTATAGATTTGAATGATAACTAAATGGTGGAGATTGTGGACGCTAAGGCTATTGTGTAAAGCATGAACTATGTTAGTTTGATAATCCGATCTGCCTCATTGATGCTTTTTTGTCAAATATACATAAAAATATGTGAATGCATTCATTGTCATATCCTAGCCCTATGATATCCTTCTTTTGCAAGATTTGCCATATCAACATATCTGTATCTCGTCATATCAATATCCTCTGTCCATGCTTTATGGGTTTGTGGCTACAGATATATCAAATTCATAGGCACAATAAATGAATGCAGCCATATTATCATGTTTCAATATTCATATTGATGACAATTATATTGTTATCCTTTTGCTAACCAAAGATGCAAACATAAAATCATGTTTTGAAAGAACAACCTAGATAACTTTCTAAGCAACATCATGGTCAACAACTGAATCTATTTCCACCTTTATATCATTCATCATCATGTCTTTGAGGTGAAAAGAAAGAGCATATTCTTCGTGAATAGATTCATAATGGTCCTTCAGTACAATGCTTTAAAAATTCAATATGGTACTCAAGGGCCAAGAAAATCCAAGCAAGACCTTCTCTAAATGTTGTGTTATGGTTGAACTTGAAGATGCTTGGTTATGCGTGCTGCTAGATCTAATTATTTCCTTTTGTAGCCTTCATCATTTTCATGGGTCCGAATGTTTTCAAGCGATAATATCCGTCCTCTCCCAACCTCATCCAAGAATTTTGCCACCAGACCATGAAATAACAAAAAGAATGGGCCAAGAAGTAGGCCTATAGCTTCACTACAATTTTAACCTCTTGATGCAGTGAAGCATCAGTTTGTTAAATGGAACTGCGTGAGTCTTTATTCAAATCTAATTCAAAAAATTTTCCTACTTTAGTATAATTGCAGACCTAAACTTTCAAGTACAAATCTTGTATACAATTTTAGGGCTCTATGATTAAGCGCTCCTTTTGAATGTATTAAGCAGTTAGCAGTTGTTACATCGGACTGCATGAGTCTATTTTCAAATCTAATTGGAAAATTTCTCTATTTTAGTATAACTGCAGACCAAAACTTTCAAGTACCAAACATTTTAGGGCTCTATGATTAGACACATCTTTTGGATGTATTAAGCAGACCAAGCAGACTCATTTTGACAAAGTTTTCTTGGCCCAATGGTGTGGTGAAGGGATTAGGGGTATAAATTAAAAAATCTTTTGCTTTATTTTGTCATAATTTGAGTCTAAGGGTGAAATTTGTTTTAATTGAATTAATTGATTAAAAAGATTTACTTTTGTTGATTTAAGTTATTATGGCCAATGAATGAAAGTTCTGGATCTCTCTTCTTCTAAACCCTCGGTCCTCATTTTGCTCTCTTTCTCAATATTACAGTATTACAACTTGAGGACTTGCCTCCAGAATGAGGATCCAATTGAGCCTGGATTTGGATTGTTTCCTTGAGACTTTCTTAGCAGAATCTGAAATATTTAAGAATTCAACATGTAATTCAGATTCAAAAAAAATGAAGATATGATTACCCTGATGTTATCTGCATAACTGAACCTCTTCTTGACCATAAGGATTAAGGGCTGTGCAGAACACAATGGTGAGTCAGTCCTGATGACATGACCTTTTAAATGGGCCAAAACACTTTTTTATCTCGTTCCCCTATAATAAACATATAATCTTGTCTATCCTATTCTTTCACTATAATTGATTCATATGATACTAAATCCATAGTCAGCTACAGTTTAGGTGTGTAACTGAGCCAAGCTTGGGTCTGATCAATCTTGGTTTGAAACTAATTTTCAACTTGAACACTGGGATCAAGCTTGATTTGTTTCCCATTATTTCCAGCTCAATTTGAGTTTAGTTACGAAGCTAGCCAAACATGAGATTAATTTATCAGCTTGACAAATCCATTAGTCCAAACTTAAATCAAGCTCAGTTCAAGCCCTAATTAACATTTAATTGATTCGAAGAATAAATAAAATACACTAATCAACTGTACATTATCTATATAATGCAGTGTATATTACAATTTATCAATGTCTATTCAAGCCCCATAAAGCCAAGCTGATTGAGCTGGGTCAATTTTTAGCTCAGCTTGAAATTAATTTCCAGCTTGTTTTTCTGGTTCAAGATTGATTTATTTAGCTTTGGATCAAGTTTGATTCAAGTTTTTCTCAAGTCAAGCTTGAGCTGCTCAGTTCATTTGACAGCCCTAGCATCTCTTTCAACTGAAGTTTGATAGATCTAAACTCATATTCAACATGATTAAGAACAATGACCTAACTAAACATTACGCACAAGATATCTCAGTTTTGATTACTTCAAAAACAACACAAAACAATCGGATATGGACACTCGTACCTTTACAAAAATTTGGTTATATATTTTTAAACAACTTCAGTACTCCTACTTTATGAGATGATAAATAGCACAGCCGGACTATATATAAGGATTATTGCATCTATTCGTTTTGAACAGCTTTTGTAAACCACCAAACTTCACCCCCAAGTCTCATGGGATTGATGGTCCAAACTTTGTCCTTGGCATATGAAGATGGTTCCAAAGGCTATGTTATCCACAAATGTTACACACCATCTGACCCAAGTTGGATATTTACAATGACTATTAGATATCAAAAAACATCAACAGAAGATGAAGATTTGAAAACTTTAAGCAATATTATGATTAATTTTTCAGAGGGTGGTCAAAACGGACAACAACTAAGGAAAATTTGATGATGATGCAGTGACTTTACCATGTTAAAACATATTCAATCCACTTATTTCTGACAATCCATAAATGACTTGGCAGATGGTTCATCTAAGTATCATGAAAGACCATTTTGTATGCTGCATTAGCAGTGTCATAGGATCAAGATCGAACAATAGTTTACATGCCAGTTATTTCCTTTTTTCACCTACATTGTCAATTTTATTTTTCATACTGGGATGTTTTAACACACAAGAAATCATTTATAACAATTCAAGTCATGAATATAAGCACAGCAATTTGAAATATTAAGGATACATGGCTGGCACATGGATTGTGAAGCTTCAGACATTTTGGTCTATCAAAAACCATACGGCAGATTAAATAAATGATCAGAGGCAATATCTTTCAAGATAAAAAAACTGTTGTCATTATGGCAGACAGCTATTAGTTTCCCATTTAGCATTTAACTTAAAATTATAATGATCACTAGTGATAAGAAGGTAAAACCTTGGACTGCGTAAGAAGTCATTAAAGTAGAGCCGAGCAAAACTTTTCTGTACAAGCTGCAATAACAGTTCAAGTAGAGGTTAACAAACATTATCCTGAAGAGCTTCTTCGCACTGCAGGAAATAGATATAAAATCTGAAGGAAAATGCAATATAATTCCTGCACCTTGTTATATGGAGAATGGAAAACAAAATAGTCTGCATCAGAAATTGAAAATTGCTTTCCCTCAAACTTTTCATACCTAAAGACACAAAGATGTTCTGATGTCAGCTGTGGGTGAAGAGTCAAGGTAATAAAGCACACCAAGTTTCAAAATCTAGTACAACTTACTTGCTACAAAAACGTTTGTAACATGAATCGAGTGCCATGAGATAGCATGTTTGTGATAGTTTTCCATCAACAACCTAAGGAGATGTTACATCAAGTATAAGTAGAAGCTCTAGCACATGACAAAGAAGAGAATTCAAAGACTAAAAGTATGATGCCTGACAATTCAGAATTTTCAATAAGTAAACATCAATATGAATAAACATTTCATAACAATTAAGCACAATAAATGTGATGATGACGAGAGCTATTTTTTCCACTTTCAGAGCACTGCATCTGTAGAACTTTGCTACAAAAAGTATTATGAACAACATCATTCATAATAGAATCTAAAAGCCACATCTCCAAAACCTCGCAAATTTGTCATAAGATGTGGACTACCTGATACCATACAAGTTTGAAATGTTTACAGGTGGAATCATTGGACCATTTGCATATCTAGGAATGGCATTTCTCATCTCGGAGCTAAGCACAAACAGCTGGGTCTCAAGAGGAGGACAGTTAAAATTCAATGGTAGTCTAGAACATGTGTATGACAGACAAGAGGTTTTGGGCAAGCAGCAATATAAACAGATTAGAGTAGCCGGATCCAAATATCTGAAGTGATGCTACAGCCATGGGTACAGTCCTATTCCATGCTTGTAAATGAATTTCATGAAAATAACTATCCCAAGCAAGGATCATTGAACCGGTACCTCAGCGCCCGGACCAGCTCAGACCGGTACCGAACCGGCCAAAAAGGCCATAGCGCGCGTAGCACACACGGCATGTTGTGGCATTTAATGCCACAACCACAGCGTGCTGTGGCATTTAATGCCACGCCACAGTGCGCGCTGTGGCAGATTGAACTGGACTCGATGCCGGTTCGCACCGAGTCTTGGCCGAATCGGATGGAACCGGTCCGATTCCATCCGGTTTGCTCTTGTACCGGCCCCTATAGGGCCGAAACCGTTTTGTGTGCCCGTACCAACCTGGTCAACGACCGAGTCAAAACGATTCGGCCTGAACCGGGCGGTACGGCCCGGTTCAGCATTTATTGATCCCAATGAACCCTCTGTGCACCTTTAGCATCAGGAAGCTAATGTCACCTCAAATTACAATTACATTTTAGTGCATAAGTCATAGATACCTATGGTGTCTCCATCGTATAAAGGGCAGGACCCAAAATTTCCGGTATTGTATACTTCATATTACCTTCTCATCCAGAATAAACCATATGTGGAAGCTCATTTCAACAACCACTCATGCATATAAAATTTTAAGCTGAAAGTCATTAGTTAAGCTTCTCCTTATTCCTTTTCCATAAGGAGATAAGTTATGTATAACAAAGCTACTGTAAAATAAAGTAGTAAGACGTTAAAGCATGACACAATCTGACACTGAAAAGAAAAAAGACCGAGAAAGAAGCAAAAATTTTAAAGATTTTTTTTTTTTTTTTGTCTCAAGAAGAAGATAACGAACACAAGGGCTGGATAGAATAATCATAAAGAATCCTAAAACAGCCAGCCAACATGACTCGACTGGATGAAGTATCACATATGAACAAGGGAGCATTCAAGACCAAACATGGTCCCTCAAACAAGCCAGAAGACAAATGCATAAACCTTACTAAACCAGTAGTGATCAGAAAAGGGAAACCTATGGAAGTCAAATAGGCCATTTTCTAGCCATCTTGACTAGCCATATTCCCTGAAACTAGCCATGAGGCAGAACTATAAACAAGTAATGATCAGAAAAGGAAAAAAAAATAGAAACTCACTAGACTATTTTAATAAAATTATTAATATAAGATTAAGCAAATGTTAGGTCCAAAAAGAGCTGACGGTTTAACTGAAAATTAGTTCAATGTCAGCTACGATTTGGTGGACATGCATGCCCCTATCAATGTACACATGTTTAGCATGTTTAAATGCCATATAGCAACAAAAGGACACTTTCATGGTTCTACTTAGATTGAACAAATAAATGGACACATAATCATGTATTATATACGAACCCTCCTATACTTTGGTTTTGGGAATTTATTTTGCTAGACACTATTGTCTGCATCATCATGTGACCTTTGTGCATCTTGTCCATGCAATAGAATGCTAGGAGAAAGATGAGCAAGGACAATCCATGCCTGAAGGTTTGGGGTCCATGTTAGGAAGTATCGTATATTATACAATGTAATGCGGCATAGTATATTGTTACATGACATAATGTGGCATAGCACATGCATTCTCCACTAAACAGCTAATGTGATGCTTAGCTGAAATCCATTATTATCTCATTTCTGAGAAATTCAGGAGTTGAACTCAGGACCTCTCCACTGAAGAAAGGGTCCCAATGAATTAGGTCAGGTTGTCAACTTTAAACATTTCTCAAAGTAAAAGTTAGAAAATAGATGTGCATAAGAATAAAGCAGAAAACAGATTAGCTTCCACAAGCTCAGGATTTAAATTAGAGAACAAAATATTTGTCATTAGTATAACATTTCTCAAGGTCTAAAATAATAGCAAAACTGCAGCCCAAATATTATAGAGCAAAAAATAGAAAATTACAAAAGTTATGGAAGAGAATATCAAAAATGAATTCTAAGGTGAGAATTAAAATGGGAAAAAAATGAATGTTCAGCTGCATAATCTATGTACAAGACTAAATCCACCATACTAACAGGATAGTAAAGAACAAACCGGATATTCACTTGCAAGGTTGGGCTTGTAAAAGTCATAAACATGAATCATGTGAGTTCCCCTGTATTTACTTTCGAAAGGAATGGGTGCATTTGGTCCAATCAGCATTGCAATAGCACCTGCGCCCCCAGTAGGCCGAGCAGGCCCTTTTGCGTAAACCTAATGAAAAACATACTGTTACTGAAAGGCATGGTAAGAAATCCATGGTATATAAGCTTATTTTGTCCTACATGGATGTCTGCCAGTAGTTTATTATAAATAGTAAAGTCCATTTTTACAACATCTGCATCACACAACTAATAATCACTAGATTTGTTTCAGGTCACTAGAAAGGCAAGAAACATCTGGATGATCATACCGCACTGTCTGTGCAAACAACTAGTCCATATCGCCCATCCCAAGAGCTACTCTCCACCCAATTGACACAGTTAAATAGAGCAGCCGTTCCCCCATAACATGCATTTGTCGAGTCAACTCCTTCAACATCAGTGTTACCAAATTCCTGTATTTTTTCATGAAAATTGGTCATGTAATTTTAGTGGCCGATAGTAACTTGTTTGGAGATGAATGCGAATATGTGATATAAACCGACTGTGACACAAAAAAAGTTGTGTGGTTGGCAATATGCTATATGCGATGGATTAAATTTATTATGGATGTCTTTGCTCCAGAAAAATATTATGAATGTGATTTATATCAAAGTGTCAACTGACATTTTTCCATTTGGGTTGAAAGATGCCCATAGGCAATGAGCTACAAAAGGAGTTGGCATTCCCTTAATAACCCTGAACTCCCCAATCATGATGAGGGCAGGATTTGGGCTCAAGTCTCTGATAAAACCACCAAGACAATTTACCAGCAGGCTAAGCTGGCACCTTCAATAATAAACTGGAATGTATCACAAGTTATATGAAAAATAACAAAACATGTTTTGTAAAAGGTTATGGAACAAACCTCAAATATTTGCATCAGCCAGGTCTTGACAGACTTACTCTTGTCTATCACTGACTCACTACCAACTTCTAGGCGACCAATTTGTTTTGGATCAATCTGATACTTCTCCAGGAGGGATGTAACAACTGTCAAGCTGAATAAAATGCCTATTAAGTAAGAAAATCTTAAAGCACCATCTTGATACATGGATACTAAGCATGTTTAAAACAACAAGTGAAAGACGTGTTTTTCTCCCACCAAACAAGTTTATAAAATAAGCATAAGATCATAAAAGAAAATTCAAGACCATGAATGGAAACCAGCTTAAAAAATTCTCAGTAGATATTGGCAAGCTGGAGGCAAATCCTATGGTTGATCATGATAAATAAAGACGTCAACAAGCACTAAAATTATCAAAAGCAAAATTGTTTCAACTGGAGTATCCAAACATGAGGTACTGTTTATGGTCCTTCTGTACAACTGCAAAACCGCATTCCAAGATACATCAATGGCTAAAAGTTAATATGCACAGGCATAAATTAAAATGATATAACTGGAACTAAAATATAACAAAAGGCAGAACAAGGAATCCCCTTGGAGTGCCAATAAATGCATTTAGGACAATAGATTCTACAAAAATATGAAATTTCTGTTGTGATCGGTTTAATTAGCACTCACGTTAACTCATGCAATGAAAATTTCCTTTAACTGATTATGTACCAAGTATTCAATCATTGACATAAATATGACAAGATTGACATAGGTCTATCAATTACATTTAATTAAATGTTTGATTTAACACTAAATATTTGTTAACTATATTTAATGTTATTAACAAATAACCATTGTCCCTGATTACAAATAACAGGGGAATGGATCTATTTGGAAGAAATAATGTATACGAGAATTAAAATTTATCATTCCTTTTGTTTCACCGAATGGATAAAAAAAGCCAAAATATGGAAGATTGAAGAAGAAACATAGTGAGGAGAATTTTTTTTTTAAAGAATTTTATTTGCAAAATTATGGATGAAAATCATGTTATGGTATGTTCAAAATTTCATAGAAAAGATATAAGACTTTACTGATTTCTACATGTTATGTGAATCAAAGATAATAGGGGAAAATTTGGAACTTAAAAGGAAAAAAAAAGCTAGTCACCTTAGTTTCTAGATTTTTATGAAGCAGCTGAACAACTGCAAAATGAATCTATCTTCTCAAAGGCAACATGAATATGAATACCCCATTCTTGGATGTGGAACAGATACGACTATGGATAACGAGGAACATATGCACCCAGGTTTCACAATGAAAACATAAAACTCCCACTGATATATGAAACATTACATCTTGATCAGTTGAACAGATTTTGACTAGGAGCTAATTACCTCATGGATATCACATCTTCCAGTTCTGTGCAAAAGGCCATGCAATCTTGCCCAAGTCCAATGGTGTACTTTCCCTTACTCGCCCCATCATAAGCCTCAAGGGCTTCCTGTAGTTAACAAAGGTAGCTATTACACATGTGCATCAAAACACAAGATGGCAAAAGAGTTATTGAAGAAAAACCCAATCTATACTCTATGCAAAGCCACTTTTTATGTCGCTAGACCACATATCCCTAATACAAACTCCATGACCCAAAAAAGAGGAAAGAAGGCACTGCCATCCAGTTCATCTATGTTAATTTCTTCTACTCCAAGAACTGCCTTTTATATTACAAATTTCGCCGGTTAATTCCAGGAAGAACAGTGGGCAACCTAACCTAAAGCATTTCCTGCAATTCTATTGTAACCTCACCACAGCAAAGCTACTTTCAATGGCACTAGAACACATATCGCCAATACAAACTCCACGATATATGAGAAAAAACCTCCTTATTTGCCTTCTCTCTTCTACTTCAAGAATTGCCTCTTACATTACAATTAAAGTACTAAAAAATTTAAAAGAACTAAAAAAAAAAAATCCAATCCCGATCATCAATTTGAGCGAAACTTCCATGGTTAATTCCAAACAGAACAGTGAAAACCCAGAACACTTCTTTCCGAAGAACACCTTTTTTTTCTATGTTCCATCCCGGTTCATCTCTTCCACTGCAAGAACACTCACTCACATTTCATTTTACCGAAAAACAAAAATCTCGTTACAATTTACATGTCAATTTCACAGAATCCGAAGAAATCCAAAACCAACATAAAATAAAAACAAAAACGGGATCTGCCTACAGAGGTTAAACTAGTCATCCACGAAACAAGAAACGAAACAGATTTCACTCCCAACCAAAACCCAAACGAATTGAACAAAACCCACAATATGAAAAAAGAAAAAAGCTCTCCAATCCCACCTGTTGAACGAAAGTGGGAGGGAAGTAGATATCCATGGCGAGAATTCCCACATCCTTCCTCCCCTCCATCTCTTCCCCTCCAAATCCAAAACCCTCTATCGTTTTCCTCTCTCTCTCTCTCTCTCCCGCTCCTTCCTTTTCCTTTTCGATGAGAACGGCCCCGAGATACGAAGACAGGTAGGTGTTCCCCTCGTGCGCCCGCCCTCAGCAAAGCGACGTCCCAGGGAACACGCTTCCCCCTTTATATAGGCCCCCTTCTCCATGCCCTCCTCCACCTCTCCCTCCTCTTTCATTCTATTTACATCCCCTGCCATTGAATCCATAATCGTCACGCGAAAATCTCACCCAAAGCGTTACATACATGACACGTCACGTGAGCAGTGTCGCGGTCATGAAACGAGACTTCTCTGGCCATTGGATTGGGATTGGATGGTTGAATGACAGGTGATCTCCCCATTTCCTTTCGTCTTCATTTCATGCCATCGAAGCGACGTCATTTGGTGATATTTCTGCGCACCCGGCAATTCGAATGCGGAAAACTGACCAAGAGATGAGACTAGCTTATCTGGCCGACGGATTCGGATCGGATGGTAGAGATGTTGTCTTCTGTGTGGGTTGGGTGTATTACAATGGGCTCGAACTGACGCGGACAGCTGTCTAGTTACGTTGTCTTGGCCACGTGCTCCCCGGGGGTTAGGTGGGTGATGGAACATCCATCGACCCATGGTTATGGTTCTGGGGGCGTGGGGTCCACCCAAAGAATGGAGGGTACGACCACATAGTGTCCATCTGATGGGAGAAATTATATCAACAGTTGGATCACTTTAGGCCTTACCCACCATGCTCCCTCGTATTCAATTTCCAGTTTTTTAATTGATGGGGGTCAAATAGAAAATTTTTCTTTCCGTTAATAAATATTTGGCTAATAAACGCTTCCCTATCAAATATCTTTAAATGCCAATCACTAAATAAAAAGCTATGGAAACTAGATTTAAATTTGTAATGGAACAAAAATCCATAATCCTGTTCTCTTTTATTCCACACCAATCTAAAATATTTAGGATTTGTTTGTATCACATCCAACTTAATGATGATATAACAATCACTAGACAAGCTATAGAAACCGGTTTTAAATTTGAAATGTAACAAAAATATATAACCCTCTCTTCTTTTGTGATTGATTGTCACACCTCCGACCTAAAATTTCGAGCCAAAGATCGCATCAACCGCAGTATACTCATAGAGAACTTTTTCCACGGACATGTGAGATATTTCAACATGATATCATAATTAGATAACGAAAATAATTTAAATAATAATGTTCAAACTCTAATTAAATGACAGCTAAAAGTCTTACAAAATCAATAATACTTCAAAATCTTGCATCAACTCCAAAAAAAATCTAATCTAAATAACAATATAAAACAGTAAGAAATCGTATAATGAGCTAGACAGCCAAGTAAGCAACGAATACTTTAGCTAGATAAATCAGGCCATCAAATAGATAATAATATGCAGAAAATAAACATATATGCAATACTATTATACGAATCAAATCTTTCTTAAAATATTAGATTCTATTTATGGATTCAAATTCTTTTAAATATTTATTTCATCTTATCGATCCTAAGCTATGACCACATATTTTTTGTAGTAGGGTCATAACACCAATTAATCTTCTTGCGGTGAGCTGTGCATCATCCTGTAGTAAAGTTATTCAGGATCACTAGTCTGCTGACAGTATGTCACTAATCATCTTGGGCACGACCTTCAAGACAAATCATATGCCAGCGTATTAGTCTCCATTGGCGGGGTCCTCAACATAATCAAATCAAAAATTAAATAGTTTTAGGTTTCATATTTCAGTTCTAGAATCATGCAGTAGCAAAATCAATCAATCATATCCATAATAAGATCATATATCATCATGATATTCTAAAATAATATTTTTTGTAATAATATACTATCCAACAAATTTATGCATCGTGAATAATACCACTCAAAAATCATAAATATAATAATTTAATGATTGCTGAATTTTTTTTAAAAAAATATTGCTTACGCTAAATTCAATTTTTCTCGAAATTCAAATATCATTCATAAATTAATTTCTTTCAAAACATCAAATTCAACTCAACGGTCAAGAACTATGACCACATCTTTTCTATAGAAGAGTCATAACACCGACTAATCTTCTTGCGATGAGTTGCACATCAACTTGCAGCAAAGTCTTTCAGGACTGGTGGTCTGCTGGCAGTATGTCACTAATCATCTTGGACACAACCTTCAAAACAAATCATATGCCAACATTAGACCCCATTAGCGGGTTCCTTAACATTGCTTGGTTGCAAGTCTAAATTTATTTCGATTCAAAACTCAATTCTCCAAATATATTTAGTATTCCAAATCAAAAGACATGATATCGAAATTGATCAAACATAATCCATATCAAAACCAATACATTCGATCAAGAATCATACAATATTTTTAAAAAAGACATATAACACAATGCATCAAATTCATAAATCAAAAAATAATTTGATTCAAAAAATATTTATAATTTATCGATAAATCTAGAAAAAATTATATTTTTCTTAGAATTTCATCATAATATATAAAAACTTAAATTCTAACCCTCATAGGGTTGACCAAACGGAAGTGCTCGACACTCCAGAGCGATTTAACAAAGATTGGGACGATCAAATATAACAGTATTTGGCAGAGGCCATGTGGGGGCTGACATTCTGCCCGATGACCTTAGATCAAGATCCTCAACTAGGGTCAATTCAAAAATCACTGTGAAGAGTTTCTATTAGATCCAACTATCCTAAAGAGAGTAGAGAGAAAAAGTCTAGAGAGAGAAAGTCCACTGGAGAGAGAAAATTCAGAAAGAGAATCTCAGTTCGAGTTCAATCAGGAGTCTGGGTTTGGTTGTTTATGACACAAGTAACCTATATCAAACAACATATTTAGCCATAAATCAAGCAATAGAAACTTTGCAGAGAGAAACAAAAGAGAGAAAGATTGGAAAGAGAGAGAAAAGAGAGTAGAAAATAAGACAGAGAGACTGAACTCTTTCTTTCTCTCTCTATTCTATGTTTTTTTCTCTTGCTTCTTTGGTGAAATAGGGGAACTTCTTCTCCCATATTAGAAGTAGAACTAAGTTATGGTGGTTGTGGTGATGCCTGCTGGCCGGAGGACCGACGACCATGCAATAGGTGGCTGGCGACGACTGGCGGTTGGTAGCCCCAAAACTGATCAAAAATAGGATAAAATATAGCATCTTTTTCGACAAAGATCCGGTGATAGTCAGCCGGACAGGGCTCTAAGGAGTCCGAAAGAAGGAGGAGAAGATAGATCAAGGCTAGTTGGGACCTTACATGGTTCTCGATGGCGAATGGCAGTGACAACGACATCGGTAGCGACTGATGTTCGGAGAGAAAAACCAAAAAAATCTCCAGCAAAGATGATGGGGATATCAGAGCTGATCATCCACCCGTCTAGTCCACCATTTTCATTATCATTTTATTTTATTTCTAGGCTTGTTTGCATTTTATTTTGTGTAGGGCTTTATTTGTGTTATTTTAGGGCTTTATTGGAAATTATTTTTGTGCAATGGGTTTATGTTAATTATTCTTGTTTAGGCCCTATATATAGGGGACTTTTATCATGATTAGGATTTCAATGAAGTGAATAAAAGTTTCTCTCTTCCTCCCCCTCCTTCTCTCTCTTCCTCCCCCTCCTTCTCTCTCTTCCTCCTCCCATCTTCACCCTCTTCTCCTCCTCTCTACCTCTCCTCCTCTCTTCCTCTCCTCCTCTTCTTCCTCCCTCTTTCTCTGTCTCCTTGTTCTGCCGCAACAGTAGCCTTCCCCGTGATTGAATCATCATCAACTAGTGCCCTGTTCAGTCACCGCAACAGCTTTCTCTCATGATCGGTGCTGCATCAACTTGGTATCAAAGCCTCGGCTTTGCCTCTGTGCCAAAGCCCCAGGTCCCTAAACAGCATCTTTCTCCCTTGCTGTCTTCCTCCCGCCACTGCCGTCGGCCTTTTGATAGGGGGGAGTCTCAACTCCTACATGAGTTCGGTCCTATTAAAAATAGGGTGACACCCATGTATACCTATCAGAGCACGCATCTCTATACGCCTCCGGACGGAGAGCCACGCTTCGTCACACGATCACGCGTGAGAGTTTCCGGAGATCGGTCATAACTCTTGGACCTTTGCTCTGATACCACTGAAAGTGAATCCTAGGTTCTTCGGTGTTAAGCATGCGGATTTTTTTTTTTTTTTTTAAAACCATGGCTGAACCTGATCGGGTTGCCTACGTACCCCTTCATAAGGGGGATCAAGCCATACGTAGTTCTTTTTAAGTTTTAAAACGCAGCGGAAAAATCGAATCAAACAATTTAATTCATGCATGCTTACAAGATCAAATCTAGAAATCAGCACCTTAAGAACACATAGGATTATGCCGGAATCGTTTAAACAATTATGCTAAAACTTTCATGCATGATTAACTATCAGATCTGAAACTTAAGAACTCTATTCCGATTAATCTCCGAATATCCATTGAATGAATTCTGGAGATATCTCCGTGAGGAGCCCCAAAAGAGGGTAAAACCTCGGGGAATCAGACCTAGATCTTGACACCATAATAAAAGATTAATGTAGGATTAATACCTTTTATGATGGACGAAACTTGTGGATCTGATCCTCGACTTCGCAGCCACGCACACGAATGGCCTCTACGAGAAGTCCACGCGAAGTTCCTGAAGAGATCCAATCCTGCGGAAGTGCTAGCTTGCGCAGAATTTCTTGAGGCTGAAATTTGATCTTCCAAACACTATCAACTTTTGATCCGCCTTCTTGGAAGAACTTGGAGGAAAGGTTTAAAGGGATTGAAGAGGACTTAGATCTGATCTAAAGACTCTTATCAGGGACCCCTAACACTAATGGCGCGATGGACTTAGAGGAGGAAGAAGTCAGCTAGATTGAATGCAGAATTTTTCCATGCATGAACTAGGGTTCCTCTCTTTTCTTTTCCCTTTTTTTTTCTTCTTTTTCTCTCTTTTTTCCTTGAATTCGACCACCAGATGATGGAGGTCCTTTTAATGTTGCTCTCCTACCTAACTTCATGCCAACCATCCCATATTTGTGGAGGATTTTGTGGGGTTTTGAATTTTGAATTCAAAATTCAAGTTCATGTGCCATTACATGATGAAGCTTGATCTAATCTAAACCATTCATCATGTTGCCACTTCCCTCTTTCAATTTCGAAATTCCCATGCCCCTAATCAGATTAGAGGGTCACGTGGTGATTTTGTGGTGATTAAATTCGAAATTCAACCTTAATTAGAAGTGAGATAAAGATAAGGATGGCATATGTCATGAAGAGAGAGAATTTGATCTTATCCAATTCTTTTCATGAATTTATCTCTCCATTTCGACCCATCTAATGATGAAAGAGGTCCCTGATGTTGCCAAGTGTCCCATGGCACCATTAAATAAATTAAATTAATTTTTAATCATATTAAAAATCAATTTATGGCGCCATGCATGGATATGTGACAAGTGGATTTCAAGATCCGAATAGTTTCAGATCAAACCCATTTAATTTAATTAAATCCTAACAATTAGAATGATTCAATTACCATGGGTTGAACCTAATCCAATTAGGTCAATCCCTAATTAAGCACAAATTTAATCTAATTTAATTTGGTCAACCTAAGTCCTCTTGATTCAGACCTAATCCAATCAGGTCAAAAACCCTGATTGAGCCCAGAATTGAATCTAATTCAATTTGGCTCATCCTTAGTCTAATTACTCAATCCAATTGAGTTCATTAGCAATCTAATTACTAATTAATCCTCCGATAATTACTTTAATTATTTTATAAGATAATTTGCCAATCGAATTGAACAAATTACCCCTGAATGATTCTTAATCATTCATCAACCTTCTTGATCAATCAGGAATCTTCTATGCGTGTGACCTCATAGGTTCGAACCTAAGCCGGTAGTATAGGAACGACTTCCTACACTAATCGATGTGACCATCTAGCAATGGTACCCGACGTCCGAATAGGCCGAATATATGCGAAGCAAATATTCTGGAACCCTGAACTATGGTTACTGTATAATTCAATCCCTTTGACTCTTAATGCCAGGATGACTTAGAGCTCACTGTCAACCCTATAATTAGTACATCCATTATGTGATTAACTTTAGATATCCCGTGACTCCTCACTGAGATTACCCTGGCCAAGGTTTTGCTAAATTAGTCACAAGACATTATCTCCTGTTTGCAGGAGGGGTCAATTCCATCTTGACTCACAACTGACTACGCAAGTACTTGACTGCACCCAGTGACCTTCCGTCACTGAATTAGAAATTCAGGTAGTCCGGTACCAAAGTACAGTGAGTTGCTTGCTAGTCACAGGTTGCGGTCTCAGGTCAGAGGGCCAAACTTATACCCATATCCACTCGGAACATCTCTCGACAGTAGAGCGTTCCGGAATTGGTCACGTTCAGTGAAATGTACTCCTACACTTCACCTGTATGGCATACCAGTGTCTCCACACTCCTTGGTTAAGAGGACAACCAACGTATATGTCACACAACGACCTAATCTCGATAATGTTGTCGTCCTAGTAACAACATATCATTTGGTCGCGAACAAGTTTAAGGACTCAAAGATAAATCCTCCTTTATCATAACATAAGTCCTAAGGACTTCATCATATAAGAGTTCATTTGAAGATGAAATGATGAATAATGCCAAATAATACTTTATTAATTTGTCAATTTATTTACAATATTCAATCATCAATATGCTGACGATTGACATTTAGGATACAATTCCCAACAACTCCCACTTAGCCTAAAGCCAATCGGCACAGTATCTAATACCCATCTTCGACTTGTGTTCGTTGAACTCTTTGATGCCGAGGACTTTGGTAAATGGGTCAGCCAGATTTTCTTTTGTGTCAATCTTCTGAAGATCAATATCACCTCGTTCTATAATCTCTCGAACCAGGTGATAACGTCGCAGAATATGCTTGGTCCGCTGATGTGCTTTAGGTTCCTTTGCCTGAGCTATGGCTCCAGTGTTATCACAAAATATAGGAACTGGACCATCAATGGAAGGTGCCACTCCCAGCTCGGTGATGAACTTGCGCAACCATACGGCTTCCTTGGCTGCATCAGATGCTGCAATGTATTCTGCTTCACATGTAGAATCTGCCACTGTATGCTGCTTGGAACTCTTCCAGCAGATGGCCCCACCCTTAAGAGTGAAGATATATCCCGACACGCTCTTGCTATCATCTTGATCTGACTGAAAACTTGAATCGGTATATCCCTCAAGTTTTAAGTCAGAATCACCGTAGACAAGCCACTGATCTTTAGTATTTCTCAAATACTTAAGGATGGTTTTGACAACCTTCCAGTGGTTGCTACCTGGATCAGACTGGTATCTACTCACTACTCCTAGTGAGTATGCCACGTCTGGTCTAGTACATGTCATGGCATACATTATAGATCCCACTGCCGAAGCATATAGAATTCTATCCATAGTCTCTCTTTCTTGAGAGGTTGTCGGACAATCCCTTTTAGAGAGGTTAATTCCATGGCCCATTGGAAGATAGCCTTTCTTGGAATTAATCATACTGAACCTTTTCAGTATAGTATCAATGTATGTGGATTGGGATAATCCAAGCAATCTTCTAGATCTATCTCTATAGATCTTCATCCCTAGGATGTAAGATGCTTCTCCCAAATCCTTCATGGCAAATTGAGATGATAGCCAAACCTTTATTCCTTGTAATGCAGGAATGTCATTCCCGATTAAAAGAATGTCATCCACATACAAAACAAGAAATATAATAACTGAACCATTTGCCCATTTATAAATGCAAGGTTCCTCTTCATTCTTAATGAAGCCATATGATTTGATCACCTTATCAAATCGTATGTTCCAACTCCGTGAAGCTTGCTTTAATCCATAAATGGATTTTTGAAGCTTGCACACCTTAGACTCATCTGCAGATATAAAACCTTCAGGTTGCATCATATACACCTCTTCTTCTAAATCTCCATTTAGAAAAGCGGTTTTAACATCCATCTGCCAGATTTCATAATCTAAGTGTGCTGCTATCGCAAGCATAATCCGAATGGATTTGAGCATTGCCACAGGAGAAAACGTCTCGTCATAGTCAATACCATAACGTTGACGATATCCCTTGGCAACCAGACGGGCTTTATAGGTCTCTACTTTTCCGTCTGCGCCCCGTTTTCTTTTGAAAATCCACTTACACCCTATGGGTTTAATCCCTTCGGGTGGGTCAACTAATGTCCATACATCATTGACCTTCATGGATTCCATTTCGGATTGCATGGCTCCAAGCCATGCATCAGAGTCATGCCTCTGCATAGCATCCATATAGGTGATCGGATCCTCATTGTTTTCATCAAGTTCGACAGGATCCCCGTCCTGGACCAAGAAACCGTAGTATCTGTCCGGCTGACGTGGTACTCTACCTGATCGCCTTAATGGTGCATCTAAGATGGGTTCTGGATCTGATCTAATCAAATCTGACTCAACTAGTTCAGTAGATGGTGTCGGATCTTCTACATGTTGAACTTCCCTAAGCTCAACATTAGATCTTTTAGTTCCTTCACTAAGGAATTCTTTCTCTAAGAAAACAGCTCTATTGCTTACGAATAACTTTTGTTCTTCAGCAAAGTAGAAGTAATATCCTTTAGTTTCTTTAGGATAACCAACAAAGAAACATTTGTCAGACTTGGGTTCAAGTTTGTCTGTCTTCAAACGTTTGACATATGCTGGACACCCCCAAACCCTAAGGTGAGACAGCATTGGCTTACGTCCAGTCCACATCTCATGTGGTGTTTTATTTACAGACTTACTTGGAACCTTATTTAGAATGTAGCAGGCTGACTCAAGTGCATATCCCCAAAAGGATATGGGCAGACTTGCAAACCCCATCATGGATCGAACCATGTCTAACAGAGTTCGATTTCTTCTTTCTGATACACCGTTATACTGTGGTGTGCCAGGAGGAGTCCATTGGGAGAGAATCCCATTCTCTCCTAAATATGTCAAAAACTCATTGGAAAGGTATTCGCCTCCTCGATCTGATCGAAGAGTTTTAATACTCTTTCCAGTTTGTTTTTCTACTTCATTACGATACAATTTGAACATTTCAAATGCTTCAGATTTATGTCTCATTAAATAGACATAACCATACCTAGAAAGGTCGTCTGTAAACGTAATGAAATATGAATACCCACCTCTAGCATCTGTGCTTATTGGCCCACATACATCAGAATGTACAAGGGTCAATAAATCACTGGCTCGTTCACCTTTTCCGGTAAAAGGTGATTTGGTCATCTTACCAAGAAGACATGACTCACAGGTTGTCAATGATTCACAATCATTAACATTGAGGATTCCCTCTTTACTTAACCTGTTCATCCTGTTCTTGTTAATATGACCTAGCCTATGATGCCAAAGGTAGACATCCGTGACATTATCTATTCTAGGACGCTTACTTGACGTGTACATTACATTAACAGGTTGTGATAACAAGTAGATGCCATTGCTCAATTGTCCATTCATTACAGTAACACCATTCATAATGATATCACAAGAATATTTCTTTATTGAAATTTCATAACCGTTCATGGCCAAAAGGCCTACGGAAATTACATTCAATAAGAATGCAGGACAATAGTGACAATCACTCAAGACAACTACATGAGAATCGAAAACAAGTTTGAGATTTCCTAAAGCTAGAACTGGAACAGATCTTCCATCTCCAACATTCAGGAATCTCTCGCTGTTTTCAAATCTCTCATTGACCTGAAGTCCTTGCAATGAATTGCATATATTAAACGGACTTCCAGTATCTAATACCCAGGTTGAATTATCATATATAGAGAAATTACAAGGTGTTATCATATAAATACCTTGATCAGCAACTGATTGCCCTTTTCTCTTGCTTAGCCTGTTCGGGTCAAGTGAGGTAAGGTACTGAGGACAATTCCTCTTCCAATGCCCCTGCTTCTTACAATAGAAGCATTCTGCCTGACTTTGGTCATCCTTAATCCTTTTGGTCTGACTATGCTGAGTTTTCAGCTTTCTATACCAATTATTGAAGTTGGGACTAGTCAACTTATCATTATCCAATAATGAGCGAAGTGACAAACTTGTGGCCATTTCTACATAAAAAAAAAATTGGCTATTAGTATATGAATTGACTAAACACAGTAGACTTGGACTTTAGTCTAAAGATACTCCCACTATTTTATACAAATTGGTAGCCTCTACCTCCAATTCGAAAAATTACTCCTAATTCTTTAGTGGGCACTAGAACCCAATAGATCGCATATAGGCCCGAGTGTGGCTCGGCTAACCCATATGCACCTATTGGTAGGTTCTAAACCAGTTGCTTCACCAAGCAACTTCTAGTGATAATTTTGCCCTAGGTTCTTCGGCAGGCGTGTGGCGCCTCCACCGAATACCCTAGTCAAGTCCAACCATTAAATGATAGGGTTAAGTCTAATCAACTAATAGACGACCAAGCCCGAGTGTGGCTCGGCTCACCTGACCGCCTATTGAAGGTACACTTAACTCATCATATATTGAATGACAATTCCAATGCTTGATAAGTACCAGGCGTGTCGCGCCTCCAATAATTATCAAAACATTGGAACCATTATCACCCAACTTAATGGGAGGCTATGACCTAGTTATCCCCATAACCATTTCATTTTAAGGACCTAATAATTTTAGAGGATTTCATAATTAGGATAGATGAGAAGATCCGGTTAGTCTAATTTCTCCCACTGACTTCACCAAATCAGATTAGACTCAAACCGGTTAAGGAGACACCTAAATCAGTCAAACTGATTTTCCTTATAGGCATGGGCTAACTCGAATCATTAAGTGATCCAATCAAAATGTGATTGACCATGTCGGCCAGGTAAGTGAGATCGGTGGAAGGGATATGCCATTAACTCGGCAAAGACGAATCAGTGCGAGTAGCTCCCAATTAAAAACCACCGGTCAAAACTGCCAAACTTACCTTAGACACCGACTGGTTAATCAATTTCGATTTGATTACTCAAATGACTCGGGCTACACCTCTGAGCCTAAATCAAGTTCCATCTTGGTCTAATCAAAGACATGGACTTGATCCATCTACAACTATTGTAAATTGATCTAGAATTTTCTTGACCTAATCTAGTTACTACTTAATTAGATTTGATCAATTAATTCTATTTGTCCATGTATGATTCTAACCTTAGGTCTAACCCAATCCTAGGAACTTGATTCAAGCTAACCCATATGCCCAAAGAATTATGCAATGTCAATTAATTGAGTTACAATTCTATTTCATAACACTTAATTCTCAATTAAGTTTAGACTTATGAAAGTTTTGATCATTGCATATTTCTTTTTAATTACATATTAATTACAATCTTTCAGTTCTTAAAACATATTTTCAGATCTGAGTTTTTGTAATTAATCACATGTAATCAGATTAAATTCATGTTTAAGTCATTATATTTAATGTTCATGCATCACATATACATAACAACATGAATTAATACAAACAACATACATCTTATGTATTTGTTTTTTCACTTTTATTTTCAGATCTGATTTGTTCATTAAAATCAGAGATCATATGAATCATAAATTTTATTTAGATCTAATCTAAACAATATTATGATTTCAGATTTATTTATGTTACAAATCTTAACACAAACATGCATCATATGCATTCAAAATTTCAGATCTAGTTAATCATGCATAATCAGCAATTAAATCAATCATAAAAAATACTTTAGATCTAATCTAATCATGCTCATGATTTCAGATTTAATTACAAGAATTAAAACATAAAAGTTTAAACATGAACCTGGCTCTGATACCACTGTTAGGGGAGTCTCCACTCCTACATGGGTTCGGTCCTATTAAAAATAGGGTGACACCCATGTATACCTATCAGAGCACGCATCTCTATACGCCTCCGGACGGAGAGCCACGCTTCGTCACACGATCACGCGTGAGAGTTTCCGGAGATCGGTCACAACTCTTGGACCTTTGCTCTGATACCACTGAAAGTGAATCCTAGGTTCTTCGGTGTTAAGCATGCGGATTTTTTTTTTTTTTTTTTAAAACCATGGCTGAACCTGATCGGGTTGCCTACGTACCCCTTCATAAGGGGGATCAAGCCATACGTAGTTCTTTTTAAGTTTTAAAACGCAGCGGAAAAATCGAATCAAACAATTTAATTCATGCATGCTTACAAGATCAAATCTAGAAATCAGCACCTTAAGAACACATAGGATTATGCCGGAATCGTTTAAACAATTATGCTAAAACTTTCATGCATGATTAACTATCAGATCTGAAACTTAAGAACTCTATTTCGATTAATCTCCGAATATCCATTGAATGAATTCTGGAGATATCTCCGTGAGGAGCCCCAAAAGAGGGTAAAACCTCGGGGAATCAGACCTAGATCTTGACACCATAATAAAAGATTAATGTAGGATTAATACCTTTTATGATGGACGAAACTTGTGGATCTGATCCTCGACTTCGCAGCCACGCACACGAATGGCCTCTACAAGAAGTCCACGCGAAGTTCCTGAAGAGATCCAATCCTGCGGAAGTGCTAGCTTGCGCAGAATTTCTTGAGGCTGAAATTTGATCTTCCAAACACTATCAACTTTTGATCCGCCTTCTTGGAAGAACTTGGAGGAAAGGTTTAAAGGGATTGAAGAGGACTTAGATCTGATCTAAAGACTCTTATCAGGGACCCCTAACACTAATGGCGCGATGGACTTAGAGGAGGAAGAAGTCAGCTAGATTGAATGCAGAATTTTTCCATGCATGAACTAGGGTTCCTCTCTTTTCTTTTCCCTTTTTTTTTTCTTCTTTTTCTCTCTTTTTTCCTTGAATTCGACCACCAGATGATGGAGGTCCTTTTAATGTTGCTCTCCTACCTAACTTCATGCCAACCATCCCATATTTGTGGAGGATTTTGTGGGGTTTTGAATTTTGAATTCAAAATTCAAGTTCATGTGCCATTACATGATGAAGCTTGATCTAATCTAAACCATTCATCATGTTGCCACTTCCCTCTTTCAATTTCGAAATTCCCATGCCCCTAATCAGATTAGAGGGTCACGTGGTGATTTTGTGGTGATTAAATTCGAAATTCAACCTTAATTAGAAGTGAGATAAAGATAAGGATGGCATATGTCATGAAGAGAGAGAATTTGATCTTATCCAATTCTTTTCATGAATTTATCTCTCCATTTCGACCCATCTAATGATGAAAGAGGTCCCTGATGTTGCCAAGTGTCCCATGGCACCATTAAATAAATTAAATTAATTTTTAATCATATTAAAAATCAATTTATGGCGCCATGCATGGATATGTGACAAGTGGATTTCAAGATCCGAATAGTTTCAGATCAAACCCATTTAATTTAATTAAATCCTAACAATTAGAATGATTCAATTACCATGGGTTGAACCTAATCCAATTAGGTCAATCCCTAATTAAGCACAAATTTAATCTAATTTAATTTGGTCAACCTAAGTCCTCTTGATTCAGACCTAATCCAATCAGGTCAAAAACCCTGATTGAGCCCAGAATTGAATCTAATTCAATTTGGCTCATCCTTAGTCTAATTACTCAATCCAATTGAGTTCATTAGCAATCTAATTACTAATTAATCCTCCGATAATTACTTTAATTATTTTATAAGATAATTTGCCAATCGAATTGAACAAATTACCCCTGAATGATTCTTAATCATTCATCAGCCTTCTTGATCAATCAGGAATCTTCTATGCGTGTGACCTCATAGGTTCGAACCTAAGCCGGTAGTATAGGAACGACTTCCTACACTAATCGATGTGACCATCTAGCAATGGTACCCGACGTCCGAATAGGCCGAATATATGCGAAGCAAATATTCTGGAACCCTGAACTATGGTTACTGTATAATTCAATCCCTTTGACTCTTAATGCCAGGATGACTTAGAGCTCACTGTCAACCCTATAATTAGTACATCCATTATGTGATTAACTTTAGATATCCCGTGACTCCTCACTGAGATTACCCTGGCCAAGGTTTTGCTAAATTAGTCACAAGACATTATCTCCTGTTTGCAGGAGGGGTCAATTCCATCTTGACTCACAACTGACTACGCAAGTACTTGACTGCACCCAGTGACCTTCCGTCACTGAATTAGAAATTCAGGTAGTCCGGTACCAAAGTACAGTGAGTTGCTTGCTAGTCACAGGTTGCGGTCTCAGGTCAGAGGGCCAAACTTATACCCATATCCACTCGGAACATCTCTCGACAGTAGAGCGTTCCGGAATTGGTCACGTTCAGTGAAATGTACTCCTACACTTCACCTGTATGGCATACCAGTGTCTCCACACTCCTTGGTTAAGAGGACAACCAACGTATATGTCACACAACGACCTAATCTCGATAATGTTGTCGTCCTAGTAACAACATATCATTTGGTCGCGAACAAGTTTAAGGACTCAAAGATAAATCCTCCTTTATCATAACATAAGTCCTAAGGACTTCATCATATAAGAGTTCATTTGAAGATGAAATGATGAATAATGCCAAATAATACTTTATTAATTTGTCAATTTATTTACAATATTCAATCATCAATATGCTGACGATTGACATTTAGGATACAATTCCCAACACCTTTGCCTTTCCCTGCTTCTTCTTCCATGCCGAAGTCTCCAAACAGAGCCCCTCCTGATCTCTTCTTCCCTCATCCGGCCCACACCACACACCTCCTCCATCAGGCCTTTCGAAAAAATAAAAGAGAGGAAAACCCTGTTTGTTGGGCCCGTCCTGCCGACCGCCAAGCCCGCGGCCACCACTCCCACGCTCCACTGCCACTGCATCGTGCCACCGCCAAGCCGAGCGCCGCTCCTCCGAAGTGTCGCCGCGTGCCCCAAGAGCTCCGCCACCATCGGACGCTCTGTTGCCGCTCGCGGAAGCCTGAGATCGGCCGCCTGCGTCGTGTCCGCAGAGGAGACCGCCGCCGTGGAGCCTCGCGGTCGGTCGCCGTCGGTTACTGCAAGCCCGTAGCCGCTGCCGCGCCCTCCGCCCGCCCATAGCCGCCACCACGATTATCGGCACACCTTCCCGTAGCCATAGGGAGGTTGAAGAAAGCCCTAACGAGTAAGTATCGAGCCTGTTAACCCATAACCCGTTAGCCCGGCTCCGCTTCAAAAAAAAAAAGTGTCACCTGCCCCGCATGTGACGGGTCCATAAAGGGTATCGGATTGGGTCAAACTCGTTAATCCGAATTCTAACGGGTCTGAGTTATTAAAAAAAGAAAAAAAGGAAAAAAACCCTTACCTATCATCGTCGCCTCCTCTTCCTTGCCGCTGCCCGCCACTGCCCCTTCCGCCGCGCTCTGCCTTGCCTTCGCTGTTGCCATCGCCCGTGTAGCACAACCCCACCGTCGCCGCAGTGCCGCCAAGCCGTGCGCCTCCTTCCTCGCGGCCGATCACAGCACCGCGCCTCCCGTGCCTTGTCACCACCTCCGCGTCACTCGGCCTCCTCATCTTCGAAGTTGCCGCACCGAGCCGCTGCCACCTTCTTCCCAGCTACCGCATCCGAGCCGTCGTCGACCGTCCCTGCCACCCGGATCTTTGCCGCTCTGACAGACACCCGAAGCCCACTGCCGACCTGCTTCGAGCTCCTCCCTGCTGGAGTTCGAGCCATCGCCACCGCTCTTGCGGCCACCATCACTACCGTCATTGTTGCTCTACCGCACCGCCTCCTCTTTCTTCGTCGCCGCCGGCCTCAAGCTCCCTATTATTTCCCTCCTCCTCTCGGTCGTAACTCACCCGAGGCACCCTTCCTCCCCTACCACAGCACACCAGAACACCCCTCTCTCCTCATTAGCCTTCGGGCCAGGTCCGAACAACACACCAGAGCCCCAGCCTCTACTTCGGGCCTGCAGACCTCTACTTCTCGTGGGTCAAGTCCACAGTTCCAGTAACCGTCATTCTCTCTGTGTTTGAGACTCTACAGCGGATGCTTATAGTTGATTGCATCCAACATAGATAATAGGTTCTTCCTTCTTTTGGGCTTGTTTATCTAATTATGTTCTAGTTCTCTTGCATGATAGCCACATTTTGAAAACTCACATTATTATCAAACTCCAAAACCTAGAACATCTATTACCAAACCCATCCCATTCACCATTTAAATCTAGATATTAAATTAGCACACCCTAGCGACAGGATATTTCTCCACATCCGTCGATCAGGTTACTTTAGGATTAGAACGATTGTAATACGTTCTTGCAACCTAACTTCTTATAGCGATTAATTTCATACTTTAATTCTAAAGTAATTGAAGTGCAAATTGGTAACATTTAATTTTAAGTTACTTTTGTAAAAATTTGCTGATTTCCGAATTCATAGTAGATTGCATTAATAGGTTGTTTTACATCACATTTGGTCAGTTAGGGTTTATTAGTAACATTGCATTCACATCATCAACTAGTATTATCATTGCATGCCAACTCGTAGCAGTAGGGAGTACCATCTCGCTCAACCTAAAACTCCTTTAGCTACTATGGATTCCGAGGCTCTATAAAATCTCATTGAACGGTTCGCTACCTTGTAAGCTGACCATGAAAAATTCAAGCAAGAGATCCGTGCACTAGTGCAACACATTAGGACCCCCCGAACTGCCAGCCCCAATCACAACCCATCCTGAGTTTGGTTTGGCTGCACCACCTGTAGATCTTCCCTATCCTCCTAGGAACCAACATCCTCCTGAGTACCAGCGCGATCTTGATGAATGGCTACTGCATACCGTAAGAGTAGATGCCCCTACTTTTACTGGTCAACTAGAGCCAAGCGTGTATCTTGATAGGAGAGCAGCCATGAATAATTATTTTGAGTGGTACGAAATGACTGACAATAGAAAAGTACGATTTGTCAAAATGAAGCTTATTGGACAAGCTCACTAGTACTGGTATAATGTTAAACATATGCGTGAGACCCAAAGGCTTCCTCGTATCACCACATAGGAGGATATGAAGAAAAAGCTGAATGAGAAATATCTATCATTCTCTTACCGACAACGTCTTATGGATAGGTGGCAGAAACTAACTCAAAGAACATCAACCATTGCTGATTATATTGCACAATTTGAGGAGTTTTATATGAGGTGTAGTGTAATCGAAGAGGAGACTGTTACTCTCTCTAGATTTCAGGCCGGACTCCGTGAGGAGATCCATAAAGAACTAATCCTCCGAGAGATTACCACCCTTAGCCAAGCATACCAGTTGGCTCAAGATGTGGATAGTTTCTTACGAGCCCCATGTGAGGTGTACCGACCCTCGACCCATGGCTCCAGGAGCCCGATCTAATCAAAATTATCTGCCGCGATCCTTCTAACCAGCCCAGCCCTAGTCAAGCACCGACTAGGACGTCCCCGATGCCCGTCTAGAATCCTTAAAATGATAAAGAAAAAGGCATATTAGGTCCCAACCCTCCTTCTAGACGCCAAACTCAATATTTTAGGTGCCAAAAATTCTGCCATATAGCATCCCAATGTAATGCCAAGACCTATCTAATGACTGAACTAAAAGTTGGAACATAAGAGAATGAATGTGTCGAAGAAGTCTACGAAGCAAACATTAAGAATTTTGTAGAAGACTTTGGAAACGAACAGACCGAGTTAGAGTTTATCGAGACTGAACCCCAAAAGGAGCTCACTGATCTAAATAACCAAAATTCTAGGCTTCATGTAGTTAGGTGTACTCTAGCTCAGAATAAGATCGAACAAGATTGGCGTAGGACCTCCCTATTTTACACTCTCGTTAAGATCAATGGTAAAATGTGCAAAATCCTATTTGATAGCGGGAGTTGCATCAACGTCATTGCTTCTGGAGTTGTCACCCGCCTCGGCCTGAAATCTACCCCTCATCCCAACCCATATAAGGTAGCTTGGGTAGATAAGACATCCATTTCGGTATCGAAAAGATGCCTCATTCTAATTCAATTCCTATCTTATAAAGACGAAATCTGGTGTGGCTGCATTCTGATATACGTAGGTCAAGTCATTCTAGGAAGACCTTGGCTGTACAATATGGACATCACACTTCAGGAACATTCGAATTAGTGTAGCTTTATGTTCCAAAGTCCGAAAATTATACTGAATTCATTACCTCGTAGAGAGCCCGCCCCTGAAAAGAAGAGTGCGACTCTACGAAAAGATGAATCACTTCACAACATTACTCCGAAAGAGGTAATGAAAGATATTGAAAGCTAATCACCTGTGTTTGCCCTTGTGGCTAGAGTCATCAATGTGGAGTCGAACCCTGAGCATCCACCAGCAATAGTTTTCCTGTTGGAGGAGTTTCATTCTGTTTTTCCTAAGGATCTTTTTGACATACTTCTTCTGATGCGTGATATCTAGCACGCAATTGATCTCGTTTCCAGAGCATCCTTACCTAATCTTTCCCATCATGGGCTTAACCCATCGAACATTCTGAACTGAAACGTTAAGTTGACGAACTCCTCACACGAGGGTATGTTCATGAGATCTGAGCCCCTGTGTTGTACCCACACTCCTCACTCCCAAGAAAGATGGTTCTTGGAGGATGTGCGTTGATAGTCGTGCCATTAATAAAATCACGATTAAGTATTATTTTTCCATTCTTAGGCTAGACAACCTTTTAGATTTTATGTCTGGTGCCACGATGTTTTCTAAGATTGATCTGAAGAGAAGGTACCACCAAATTCGGATTTGTCTCGAATGTCTATGGCAAGATGTTAGTATGGACTTCGTGTTAGGACTTTCTCGTACCTCTATCGAACACGATTCTATTTTTGTGATTGTGGACTGTTTCTCAAATATGGCCCACTTTCTCCTCTATTCTAAAACTTCTGACGCTTCTGGAGTTGCCAAACTTTATTTCAATGAAGTCGTTAGACCTCTTGACCTTCTAAAATCTATTATATCTGATAGGGATGTTAGATTTGTGAGCTATTTTAGAACAATTCTTTGGCACATGATGGGCACCAAACTAAAATTTTTTTCTGCCTATCATCCTCAAACCGACAGCCAAACTGAAGTTGTCAATCGTAGCCTTAGAAACCTGTTAAAATATCTGAAAGATAAACGTGCTAGAATCTGAAATTTAGTATTACTGACAGCCGAGTTTATATATAATAGTTCGGTCAATAGGTCCTTAGGTATGAGTCCCTTTAAAATGGTGAATGGTTATAAACCTAGGCAGCCCGTAGACCTAATTTTCATGTCTCGTCAACATAGAGTCTGTAAGTCTGCACAATCATTTACATCACACCTGCATTCATTGCATCAGGAAATCAGCAAACGTATTCACTCTAATAACTTAAAATATAAATCCCTTGCTGATTTGCATAGACGTTACAAAGAGTTGAATGTAGGAGATTTCGTCATGGTGAGAATTAGACTTGAACGATTTTCTTCGAGAACGTTCAAAAAGTTGCAAGCTCGTAGTGCGGGATTGTTCAAAGTCCTAAAGAAAATCCATTCGAATGCTTATGTCGTAGATCTTCCTGAAGACTATGAAATCAGTGCGACATTTAATATTGAAGATTGAGTTCCATACAAAAGACAACATTCATTCCTTCTGACCTTTTTGTTGATACACCCACCTTTATTGATCACCTTGATCCATCACCTGCTATTGATCCTCCACTCTAAAATTTTATGCATGCAGAGAACACATAGAATATATATTAGATGAGCATGTTATATTTACCAAGAGAGAAAGTTACCGGCGTTACCTTGTCCAGTAGAAAGGTCGACCCGAATCGGATGTGACGTAGATTTTGTGAGCCGAGTTGCAGAGTCTTGATCCTGACCTTCTAGAGCAGTACGACAGCCGGACATACCTACACTCAACGAGGTTGAGCTTTTTCCATCCGGAAGGAGTTGATGGGGACATCAGAGCTAATCATTCGTCCGTCTAGTCCACTATTTTTATTAACATTTTATTTTATTTATGGGCTTGTTTGCATTTTAATTTTTGGGTAGGGCTTTATTTGTGTTATTTTAGGGCTTTATTGGGAATTATTTTTGTGTAAGGGGTTTATGTTAATTATTCTTGTTTGGGCCCTATATATAGGGGACTTTTATCATGATTAGGATTTCAATGAAGTGAATAAAAGTTTCTCCCCACGTTCTTTCTCGAACGGTGGTATGAAGTAGCAAAAGTTCTTGAAAATCAAGATATTTAGACCCATGCTATTCTCACATCTTCCCTCTAATCACCATCTTTCTAACTGCTCTAACGTGGATGGCACACCCACACATCTATCTACCTCTTACCATTTGTCTTATCACCCTTTTTGCTCACAAACGAGTCCTTAGGCATAGTTGGACAAGACAAAGAAAGGGCAAACAAGTTTTATGGTGTCTAGTGGGACATGGTATAGTTACTGCAATACTGCTTAGGAGGTTATAAATGCTACCTAGATGATGTTGACTCATCTAATAATAGATCTTCTTCAAGAAATAGTCATACAACTTCAGTCTTATCCGGAGGAACATAGGCACAGCTTATTGAAGATGTTCTCATGCCAAGCAGTTGCCATGTTAAAGTCATTGGTAGAGCAAAATAAGGTAGCTCTAAATATAATAACAGAACAAGTGAAGAAGCTTAATTTTGTTGTTAAAGATTAATTCTCGATCATAGCATGTTGTGATGCAGACTATAGTCATCCCAACCGATAGAAAAACTAAAGGTGAATTTGCCTATCAGTCTATGGAGTCGAATGTTGATATCTTTACAACTAACAGCTTAGTCTCGACTATTCGAGAAAATATGATTGGAAATTGTATGATGTTCTCACAATGTTTTAATTGAGATAACAAAATCATGTACAAAAGATAATGTCGGACTGAGGGTGCAAACTTCAGTTAAGGACATCAACCATCCCTTTGTAGATAGGCGACAATGTGGTGGCCTTGTGATAACAAAGGCTAGGGGGCAACCATGTTTACAGGAGAAGCTATGCTCCACTCGAATATCATGCACATTGAAATTTTGTACTAAGGGACATTATCATCCTAGTTATGCATGGAGATCCTACGAGATATGAAGGCTAATTATTCAAATGTTCAAAGATCCTCATCTGGTAGGCCGAATAGCTATTGAAGACAAATCGAGCGAAGACAATTGATATAGAGCTTGAAGTCGATTAGATACAGTGACCTATTGGAGATCATTCTCATTATCCTAACAAAAGAAATCGTGATATAATACAAGGCATGATAGTTATCGAAATGTGGAGAGTAAAAAATATCTAGCGTCAGTCATTAAAACTATTAGAGGAGTGGAGGTCAGGTATGAGCAGGTGTCACCATCTGGAATAAATGGTTACAAGATCATTTATGACATGATGTATATATAATAGGATGTAACTTTGAAAGACAACCCTCGATCAATCAAACACCTATCGTTTGCCTTTATTTTTATCTTTATTCTTGTTTTTACAATTACACTTTAAGTACCTTGCTTTATTTATCTTGCTTTATCCTAGTTTATCCATAGCTATTAGTGTAGATCTGTAGCCATGCCATCAACCCTTTTATCCTCTTTTCTTTTTAGATTTTGACATGGTGGCATGCCCATGGACTTGCATAATCTAGCTAGGGACTCATGCGGCATTCCACCCTATAGAGAATCCAACACCAACACATCTTTTCTGACATGCCTAGTGGGGTGTACGAGGAGTTATTAAGATGCCACCTGAAAGAGAAATGATACTTAGTCATCAAGACTAATAGGGTATCCACTTTACCATGTCGAAAATTTTAGAGTTCACAGGCTATGCCAACTATGCAAGCTTCTCCAGCCACATAGGGAATTAAAGCTCTTGGTGATCAGACTATTCTTTGAGAGCCCGACGTCAAAAGCCATATTCCTCAGGCAAAATTAATCCATCCACTAGCTGGTCCTTTACAAGATATGGTTATATAGTTCAAGTTCAATAAGGACGAGAGCCAACGCAATATACTAGAAGTAATTACTAATCAAGTGGCCGATGTGTCGAGGTCACTTGTAAAACAACACAAGATGTCCTTAGCTTTGATGACAAAGTTGGTCGAAAGGATTGTGTCAGTTATCGAGAGCTAATATGACATGCCACAATATGCTCTGATGTATATTGTGGTGAACCCGACTAATCATATTTGCGGTGGGCAAATTGGCCTCTCAATTTTTCAGTATAAGAGTTTCAGAATTCTAGAGAAACCTAACTTCCAATTTATGGTCTACAAGATGAATATGACTAAAGACTATCCTAGAGAACCCATAAGGTTTACAGACCGAGGCGAGGAGGAAGGTATCCTACAAGTGAATGCAAGATCAAGATAGACTGAATCAGTGTCACCAATAGTTTAATTGATATTAGGTTGACAATCGAACCTAAGAAAAGGTTTGGCCATCTTGATTTGTAGATGGCTACATGGAGAAATATCGATGTAATCACACCGACATAAATCTCTACGATTAGAGTTGTTAATCCTTTATTGGTAATGAATGAGTGATAGCACTTCTATTGCCCTACAATATAGTTTACCGCCATTATGAGGGCTAGAGGAAATCCATGTTATTGGATACCGCCATTGTTTCTCCAACCATCATGCGTGTTAAACTCATATGCCAAGAGGCAGCATGGTATTGGTATCGTTTGGAAAAAACTTTATTTGTTTTGAAGTCAGCTATTCATCAAGAATCCTCATACCACCTATAGATGAAATATACCATGCAAATGTCCATCGGAGGACTAGAATGGAGAGCTATCGGTTTAGTCTAGAAATGGGATTACAAACAAAGGATACAATAACAATAATTTGTCATAAAAGCTAGAGTTATAGGATGAGGGAGCTTATAGATTCCTAGCTATATTCTATATTCTTGATTTGCGGCATTCACATTATAATTGCTTGGCCTTCTCATCAATCTTGTCCATTCTAAAAGGAAGTTTGGGAAGCAGGAAAACAGAGTTGCGAAGCCAAGCACGTGCTTCATCCGGAGCCTTGAACTTCTCCACATCGTTCATTTTCTGCTCGGCTCGAATCATCTCTAGAGCCTTCAACTTATCACGATCTTTAATCAGCTAGGCTTCTAAAGTACTAATTGGACGCTTTATTGATCGAATGTTATCCTAGAGGTTATTGTAGGTATTCATAATTGATTTGAGCTCGTCTTCAAGAACAACTACTTTGATCTTAAACTCCTCCATTTGTGAGGTCTCTTGCTCAACTTCATCGGCCAATGAAGATAGTGGTGATGGGTTCGGATGAAGTAAGAAATTCTATCCCTCTTGTTAGTCAAATTTGTTGCTTGACCAACTAGGAGATCAATGGCATGCAATAGAGTGTTTGTGGCACTCTAGATATGGTCATTCTTCGAGGGATAACTAGGTCATTGAGATCGAGATTAAAGAGCCTTTGAATTGCCCTCCTGGCTTTCAAAACTTTGGCTGAAGTACTAAGTAAAACAAGAATGCTGACCGAGGATGGCCCTGGCTGAATGTATAGCTAACCAAGCCTTCATAAGGATCGACGAGCTTAGGATGGAGCGATCGTGGCCTCTGCTTATCTGCAAGCATGAATTGACCTATTAGAAATTAAGACCATAAGTAAAAAGGAGGTATAATTGATTATTTACTTTAACTTCTTGGCTATTGGTTGAAAAGCTTGAGAACAAAAACTTAGAGGTGGACTCTATAATAGGATCGGGGAGGAATGAAAATTGGTGAGGGTTCTACATTGGCCTAGCCAGCTTCGATGATAGCTTTCAGGCCTTACAAAGGTGATTGAGGCTCTGAGTAGAACTGCTATGGTGACCCAACTTGCATTGTCTGGTTGGGAGAATGGACTAAATCTTCGGGAGGCTCTATAGCTCGCTCTTGGAGTCAAGAGAGTTTTTAGTGAAGTTTGGCCGATAGAGAGGTGGTAATGTTGGTCAAGTTATTGACTCTAGATAAGAGAACCCTTTATCTAACCCCTCACTGTCCTCCTAGATTACTAGAGGGTCAGAGGGTGCTTTCTCACTTGAGCTATAGGTTCATCTCCATTTGCTACAAGGGTCCAATGGTGTAGTTGGCCTAGGTTTGATAACCATGGCCTTCTTCCATTTGAAGGTTGATGGCTTAGCCTTAGACTAAGCAGAATAAACTAGGATGGCCTCCACAAGATCTTTAAAATAAAATAAAAGGGTTAAGTTAGTGAAGAAATGATATTAATCGAATTATCAAGAACTCACCCTTATAGCCAAAAGTTACAAAGATATTGCCCTCTGAAAAATTCACAATTTCAATACAAGCAATAATACCCAATCAAGATGAATGAACCATTTATAGTGGATTCGATGAGAGCTACCAGATCCACAATCCCAAATATAGTCATTGGCCTTAGAGGTTGGCATATAGCCAACCATGCATGGAATAGCTTGCCACAAGCCAACCAATCTATAAGTTGCCCTAACTATTTCTTCCTAGCCACATATTTTGCCTCAATGTCTGCCCTCAAATGAAGCTTGACTTTTCGTCTCCAAACCTCATTAACATGCCCTAGATATACAACATATTTAATCTTATAAAACTTTTTATATTTCTTAATAGCATCACATAAGTCTCAAAGAATACCTTTGTCCTTGGAGAATGTTGAAGCTGCTTTACCTACAGGCTGAGAAAAAAGAGGACCACAAATTGGATTTGCAATAGCAAAAGATGGTCCACCTTTTGACTTGAAGTCATTAATTCGAGCAAGGATGGTGGTTGTCAACTCAAATCGAATTTGTAATACGAAAGCATCCTACCATATGTGGACCATATGTGGAAGCCCAACTACCCTATCCATATGTGGATGCATGTATTGGTAATGGAAGCCCAACTACCCTATCCATATGTGGATGCATGTATTGGTAATGGAACAACGTAACCGAAAGTGGCATGTAAGTATTCAAATCCAAATGATCATTAATGGCAAGAAGTATATTATTCTTGCATTTTATGTGCATATGAAATTCAAATCCTTCTATCTAAAATGGAGGCTCAACTTGTACAAAATTTTTTATTCACCATATGAATATCATAATGATGGATAAAATACTATTGTGGTATATCCTCCAAAAAATTTTAAAAAAAATAATACTATTGTCTCTTTTGTTCTTAATATCTGTATTACTTTTTTTTTATGTGGATGAGTAAAAATAGATGTCAGGTTTTTTGGGGTTAACTAGAATGTGATCTAATGGTGGATCATACATTAGCTTAGGAATTTTTATAGGAGTTGGGAGTGAGAAAAGAGCAATTCTTAGTGTCGAAGCAATTCCTAGGTGGTTAAGTGAAGAGAAAGATATAAGCATTTCCATTCTCTAGTGAAGAACCCAACATATTACACAGTGATTGCATCATAAGAAAGCAATTTCTAGTGTTCATGTTTCACTTCAAGAGAACTTGTACACGAAATATCGGTTAGTAAGCCCTGAATAAATTTTTGCCTAGATTAAATAAGGGATTAAGAATTAAATGCGATGCCCAGCTAATTTTTCGTCTTGATTAGACAAGAGATTAAGAATGAAATGGTATATCCATATGGGATACCTGATCAAATGATCAGAACTGTAGAATTAAGCAAACCGATTCCCACGCATTGCGTAAGTTATATGTTAGTTAGCCACTAAGCCAAATCAAATTCAAACTATGTGCCATCCCTACAGCTAAGCATGTGTGAGCTCATGCGTGCTTGAGGCATACTCTAGGTTTGGTTTGGGTCAACTTAGCCGCACTTTATAATTTATTCCCCATTTCAAAACATAAATTTATATTCTACCAAAAAAAAACATAAATTTATATGAATACTAAGACCCATCTCTACCTATGATGTCATGTGGGCTGGGTACAATAAATTCTTATCGGGTCGTTTTCCAGCTGCATCTCGAGAGACCCGTCCTATTTGTTGTTATCTAATTTCGTCCACAAGCAAAGCTGATTGAATCCCCTCCCCGACAAGAGTTGCACCAATCCCCACCATCCAATCAATGGATCTCCACCACCATCTTCCCCCACATCGCAGATCGTACAGTCGATCGTACGGCCCAGATGCGAAGAAGCTACTCGGTAGACAGTCCAAAGCGGTGGCACGCACCACCACCACCGTTATTACCCTCCCGTTCGTGCTTCTTCTTCTTCCTCTTTTTTTTCTTTTCTTTTTTTTTTCTTTTTTTTTTAAGCGGGTAGGTCCCAAAAAAATCAAAAAATAAAATGCTTAAGAATACCCAGAACAACTCTTCATCTCCAATCCACAAGGTACTACCAAAATGACTGACCACATAAGCAGCTACTCAATCCGTAACTCCATTGACTTCTTGGAAAACATGCTTGGCCTGAAAGGCCTCTTTGTCCCTCATCATTATCCAGATATTTCGGAGCAATGAGTGGTCGTGGCCGTTACCCTGGGCCTTTATGGATCCAACTGATTACCGTGGTCGAGTCATCCTTCAGAATAATAGAGCTAGCTTGTAAATTGCGTCGGGCATGATGAAGATCCGTCTAAGTAGCTCTCAACTCCGCATTGGGAACCGAGATGTCAAATAACTGACAGCTACATGCATCCACTATCCTAGTGTATGTGTCCTATATAACAAAATTCGTGCCTCTTCTCATGTCTTTGTTCAAAATAGATTTATCGGAGTTGACCATAAGAAAGCTTGAAGATAGGACTCTCATATGAGAAAAACCGTGCTGATGTGCATAGTGAAAACTTCTCCAAAAAGTGACCGGCTCGAGGGGGTGCAGCTGTTCAGGAAAACGGCGTGTACGTCTAAAAGTTTAAACGGGGTGTATGGACCGCGTCATGTCAGCTAAACAAAGTTTGATCCACGGCCAACGTGACACGTCATCACTCGGCCCACCAAAAAAACAAGAGATACGTGTAGAATCTGTAGATCTGGGTAACTCCGTGGTCCCACCTTCGGTTGGCTCCAGCCTGTCGCCTCCGCACGCATCGGCCATCCGATCAACATACAAAAAAAAGGGAACTGGATCCTCTGTTGCCCAAGCTCCGCCGCAAAAAGAAACTATCCACAGAGAACTCGACACGAGGCACGTAATATAACGGGCCCACGCGGAGTTGGAGCCGATGAAATCGGAGAAAGGATGGAGTGATGTGAACCGCACCTGACGGACGGCTAGAAGAGGTACGGGCCCGGTAGGGACGGTGATGGTGAGTCACAGAGAGGGGAGGACCCAACGGACGGACGAGATAAGCTCGATGTTTATGAATAATTAAATTAAATTAAATTGCAACATCGAGGCCGCCCATATCCTGATACGAGAAATTATTTGGACCGTTGGATCCCGTGGGGCCCGGCCGGATCGGGCGGTTTGGCGAGCGAGAATAAGTTGGGGGCGGTGGGTCAGATGAGGAGAGAGATAAGAGGATAAATATAAGGAAGCCCTGGGTTGGAGTATCAGGGTTTTGCTTTCTAATTGCGTGTTCTGGAGCTGGAGACGAGGAGGGAAAGCAAATAGGCTGCGCCTTTTTTGGTTATTGGAAGGGACGGCAAGCGAAGGACGCGCGGAGAGCTGCCTAGCTTTAGATCTTGGGGAAAGGGGATGGATTCGCAGAAGCAAGAGGAGGAGGAGGACGAGGACAGCCAGAGGACTGGTCTTCGAATGGGCGGAGATGGCGGCGGAGGCGCGGCGAGGCCGACTCACCACCGTTTGATCGTCCCCAAGCCGGAGCCGATGGAGTTCATGGGGGCGCTACCGTTCCTCAGGCGGCCGGGCGGGCGGAGCAAGGACCGGCACACCAAGGTGGAGGGCCGCGGGCGGAGGATCCGCATGCCGGCCGCTTGCGCTGCGAGGATCTTTCAACTAACCCGGGAGCTCGGGCACAAGTCGGATGGGGAGACCATCCGGTGGCTCCTCCAGCACGCCGAGCCCGCCATCATCGCCGCCACCGGGACCGGCACCGTCCCCGCCATCGCCACCACCGTCGACGGTACCCTCAAAATCCCCACCGAGGCCGCCTCCGCCTCCAGGTGCTCTACCTCCACCGCGGACGGCGCTGGAGGGGAAGAGTCCGGCGCGAAGCGGAGGAAAAAGCTACAACCCACGCGGGCGGCCGCCAACAGCGGCGGCGGCGGCGGCGTCGCAGCAGTTCCGTACTACCCTATCTCAGCTGCAGACCCGCTGCTCCAGGGCAGCGGCGCCATTTCCATGTCGACGGGGATGGCCCCCATCGCGGCGGTGGGGGCGGCGCCGTCTGGGCTGGTACCGATGTGGGCGATGGGGAACACCGTCGGCGCGAGCGTAATACCTCCTGGAGCTCTCTGGATGCTGCCGCCCTCGTCGGCAATCCCGGCAGGGCCGTCGAGCCAGCAGCCGCAGATATGGACGTTCCCATCGCCGCAGATCATCAACCTCGCAGGTGCCAGGCCAGTTCCAGCGGTGTTCCCCGGCAGCATGCCTGGGTTGAATCTTGCAACGACGGTGGACGCACAGCCGCTGCCGGCGGCGGACGGCTCGGCGGCCGTCGATGGCAAGAAGGGCGAGGACGGGGCCTCCGCCGCCGGGGAGGCGGGGAAGACGCAGGAGTTACAGCTCATGGGAGAGTCGGTGGAGAGCCGGCACGGCCAAGAAGCGGAAGAACAACAACGGCAGGAGCCGGAGGAAGAAGAAGAGGACGACGAGCCGCTATCGGAATCCAGCCCAGAAGACTAGGTTTTTCTCTTCCCTTGTTCTTTGTTTCTAATTTAGGAAGAAAAAAAACGCAGTTGTATTTAGTTCAGTAGAGCGGCCATGGCCCATGGACGAAATTTTTCCTTTTGCCCCACTTATTATCCTAAGCTTTTGGTCAGAGTGGGACGCACCAGCGCACGTGAGTACATATTAACTTTTTGCACCCTTTCGAGAGCTCCTGATTGGGTTTAGGGACGGTGGTCCCCACTGGCGGGAGCCACCACCTGTCCATCACGTGATTGGGTTGGAAGCGGAACCGAACGAAAGGGCGGGCGGGAGCCTGGCGGCGGGCCCCACCCCGGAGGGTATACGCGTCCGGTGGTAGCTGGAAGCGTGGGGCGGCGGAGAAATTAGGGCATGGACCAGGTCCAGGGGATCCAGATGTACGGCTGATAACCGGCCCCTCCCATTTGATCCTGAATTGGTTAAATATAAGGAGTAACGTGGCGGGTGACTATTGGCTGGTCCACTGAACTTCGTCCATCTAATAATTAGACGTGTCTTGGTGGGAACCGAGTAACCGACTCTCCTGAGAGGCGACACGTGGAGTCCGGTAGGCGTGGGCACGCCGAATCTCCGCTTGGTGGATTCCGGCTGGGATGGTGCATATTATTTTGACCTTAAAATGGCGAACTTTTTTTTTTTTTTTTTTTTTTTTTTTTTTTTTGGTGCAACGGCGGCTCATACCCTACGGGTATGAAGACGGCCTACAAAATCAGAAGCAAGTAAATCTAACAGAGACTCCGGCACAGTGTCGGGCTCCCTCACAGTAAAACCACCAGAATGGTGAGCCGCATAGGCAGCGACCCAATCAGCTGCACAATTCGCTTCCCTGTAGACATGTGTAGCCTGATAGGTTCCACACGCCTGCAAAAGTCCGCGAATATCCATGAGTAACGGTCTGCCCTCACCTGCACGACCACGACCCCTAATCCAATCAATCACAGTGGCTGAGTCGCCCTCTAGAATGACCTGGTCGGCATGCAGTATCCGTCTCGCATAAGATATGCCCTTCCATGCGGCTCGGAGCTCCGCACACACCACCGATGCATCGAAGATCCGCTGCCCCCCCAGTGCCACTAACCTGGCATCATGATCACGGATGACGAAGCCTGCACCTCCACCACGTCCATCAGCTGCCAAACTACCATCAAAATTCACCTTCAGGAAACCAGGGGGTGGGGGTACCCAGGATACGAAACAGATGGGCGCTCCAAGAGCGGTCGGGGTACCCCAGATGTCCCTGGCCAACCTGGAAGGTGACCTAACAGCAGTGCTCAAAAACTCCTCTGCATGCAGAAAGGCCCTGGCCACCACCGCCCCCGGGGACGAGCTGCGACCCTCAAAGACTCGTACATTCCTGTCTAACCAGGAGTGGTAGGCCAGATATGCAACACGAGACCCTCTCTCCTGCACCCCGGGTCCTGCCCCTGGGAACTCCAGGAACCGGATGAGCTCGGCCATGGACATGGCGAACTTTTTTGACTCTTGGGATTAATGTGATGATTAATTCTCTCAAATAATATGTTTTATTTTTTTTTTAGCTGGGCTATAATGGTATCTTCAGGTGGCAGGAATATAGGTAACGGCAGTCTTCTCTTGTTTGTGCGAGGAAATGAGTTACTTTATTAAAAATTTCATGACCTACTAGGTTTGGACACATCTAAAAAGCTTGGAAGGTGTAAAGTTTTTTTAAAGCAGATAAGGACTATAATGTAATAAAACCATTTAGGTCCATCCAAAACATTGTGGATTATTGCAGCACAATCTCCTCTGGAAACCACTTAACAATGTCATCCTTGCAATTCACATTTTTTAAATCCTGATGAACTGGTCTTACAAAACGTAATGGATATTGCAGTGCAATCCCATTAGTTAATTGCTTAAGAATCCACCATCTTTAAATTTAGATGGATTGTCACCTACCTGGTACCCTCGCAACTCCATATTTGGGACAGAATTTTTGTTTATTAGTGCATGAATTTGGAGATTTGTAAAGGTATTTCTTTGTAATAGGAAGATTTGCAAATAAAAATATCTGAAGTTGAGGCTCTAAAGAGTGTATTATGACTGTTGGCAGTATATTTATCTCGTACCTATATCAAGCCACAGATCAATAATCTATGATTTGAGGAGTTTGGAATTTTGAATTTTAAATTCTAAATTTTGAATTTTAAATTTTAAATTTTGAATAGCATAAATTTAGGATCGATTTTAGAAATTTATTTATTATTTTTTTAATATCATTCTAGTTGTGTTCTTTTGTACATTCTCAACTATATATATATATATATATATATATATGATTGCCACCTCATAAGATTGAGGTAGAAAAAGTTTTTCATAATATTCTTCTTTTCTATATGGTATCAAAGTCTTTAACCTTACCTATCACAATGGCATCTTTTTTCAACTCCATGCCTACACCTACCGGTCCATGTTCAATTACTTTTCAACTTAATTGGGATAATTTATTATCTGGAAGGTACATATTCAACCTCTCTTAATAACCAACCAACTATGAAATATTGTAGGTGGCACGACCTTGCTTTCACCTCCAACGATAATCACAATTTCAGATGATGGAAGAATAAAGAAGCCAATCTCTAATCCGGCTTATAAGTCATGGCTTCTCCATGATCAGAACACTTTGGCATGGCTTTTCAATAATATATTCCATGCAATGATGGTTCATGTCGTCGGGTTGCCACATGCATGAGATGTTTGGCTTGTTCTCAAATAGCTTTATGCCATCCAGAATGAAGCATGTTATAGTACTCTTTAAAAGGATTTCCATACTCTTAACAAGGCCTTGCTCTTTATGAAGGATTATCTGTAAGGGGCAAAGAAGATATTAGACAACTTGGCTGCCATTAATAGACCGTTATTGCCCGCCGATTTACGCCATCAAATCTTGCTTGGCCTTCGTCCAGCGTACTAATATCTTGTCTTTACAGTTCTTGCCACGAGGATTGTCCCTAGTTTTGAAGAAGTACATGCTATTTTTTCTCCAATATGATACCCGACTGAGACTCCAAATTTTTAGAACTCTATATGGTTATAGGTGGGATTCTACCCACTGCAAATTATATGCAACAAGACAGCTAATGAGATCAACCACAATGTCTCCAGTAGCCAGCGTATAATTTATCTAATGATGGAGCATCTACATTTTCTCCATAGGGACCTTACCATCAAAAGGATCGTGTCTTAAGATCTCCAAATGCTACTAATGGTTGAATTCAAAATAAGATACGTTGTCAAGTCCACTACAAATATAGGCACACGATCTTGAAGTGTTATCATCGTTTCGATCAGTCCTATTAAGCAAAAGCTGTTCTGCTCAAACAAATGTTGCTGTCGTGAATGATCCAACATGGTACACAGATATATGTGCCACTTATCACATGACTCCAAATTTGTCCAATCTTTATTTTAGCTCCAACTACAATGGTTATGACTAGGTTAACATAGGAGATGGTTCAGGTTCGGCTATTAAAATCATCGGTCACTCTCTTTTATACACTTCTACTCATTCTTTCTAACTTAGTAATATTTTACATGTTCCTCAAATCGCTAAAAATCTTTTATCTATATCTTAATTCACACATGACAATTTTGTTATTTTGAGTTTCATCCTAACTATTTTTGTGTGAAGGACCTCACCTTTGCTCAAACCCTCCTCAAGGGCATGCTTAAGAACAAAGTTTATTGTTTCTCACTTGGGAGTATCACCAAGAAGGCTCTGTTGCATATGCTGTTTCGGTTAGTATTTCTCAATTTATTTGGCATCAATATCTTGGCCATGCTTTTATACCTCTTATTCTAGAATTCTTAATAATTTATGTCTGAATTTTTATAACAATAATAAAGTTTCAATTTGCTCTGCATGTCAATTAAGTAAGAGTCACTCTTTATTCTTTTCACACTCTTATTCTAGCTCTTCTTCTCCTCATGAACTTGTGTATACTGATATTTGGGGGTACTCTTCTGTTATATCATATTTTGAGTTTCGGTACTAAATATATTTTTTAGATGATTGTAGTTGTTTCTCCTGGTATTATCCATTGAAAAATTATTCTGATATTTATCATATCTTTCTAGTTTTCGGTTGCACGTTGCTTACAATGCAAAATTAAATTTTTCCGAACTGATTATCCTCATGAGTTTTAATAGCAGTCGTTTCAACAAAAATTGTATGGTCATAGAATTGGTCATCATTTCTCATGCCCTCATGCCTCCTAACAAAATGGAGCTACGGAGTGCAAACATCGTAATATTGTAGAAGTAGACTTTGTTCTCCTTGCCCAATCTAATCTTCCTTCTCAATTTTGAGATTTGGCTTTTGAAATGACTAATTTTTTCATTAATCGTTTATCCACACATGCTTTCCATTTTTCTTCACCTTGAGAAAAAATGTTTAAAAAGCTAGATTATAATTTTCTTCATGTTTTTGGATTCTTATGTTTTCTTATCTTTGTTCCTGTAATAAAAATAAATTAGAATTTTGTTCTCTTCTATGTGTCTTTCCTTCTATGTGTCTTTCCTTCTATGTGTCTTTCGTGGTTATCCTACATGTTTTTATAGGTATTGATGCTATCATCCTTTTTCTAGGCACATTTTCATATCTCATGATGTTATCTTTGATGAGACAGTATTTTCTTATGCATGAACTCTTTTAGTGATGCTTCCAGGCCAACCGATAGCTTTCCTATTGTCTCTTCTTTACATGGCTTGCATTCGAGTCCAATGATTAGTCAAAATAATCCACTCGTATCTCCAACCCCAAATCCTCAAACTCAACCTGGTTCTTTACAAACATATAATAATGGCCCAACCATGACATGTGACCAACATTCTATAGCCACTGCTGAACCTATTGCTCTCAAATTAGTGACTTCTTCTTATATTGGTGATTGTCATATGGTCACATGCTCCAAGGATGACAAGCTCATGCCATGTCACTTTAGCATGAAATATTTTTGGGCATTTGTGACTCCCACTATCCCTGCCAAGTCTACTTGCTTCACTCAAACTCAACATGACCCTCAATGGCATGAAGTGATGGCAGATGAGTACACTATCGTGCTTTCTATTGCTTTCTAATGGTACTTGATTTTAGTTCCACCCTCTCCTTCACAATATATTATTTTCTGCAAATGAATGCTCAAAATCAAAAGGCAATTTGATGGCTCCATCGAGCACTATAAAGTTTCCTTGGTTGCTAAGGGCTTCAATCAACAAGAGGGTGTTGATTGATGAGATGTTCAACCCATTTATCAAGCCTATCACAGTTCGCATTGTTCTTTCTTTTGCAGTTTTCAAATATTGGTCTATTGGGCAATTGGACATTAAAAATGCATTTCTTCATGGACAATTTGCTGAGGATGATTATATAAAATAACCTCCTAGTTTTACTAATCCAGACCATCCTACTTATGTTTGTAAGCTACAGCATTCTCCTTATGGTCTTAAACAGGTGCTACATACTTGGTTTCAATGGCTGACTCTCACTTACATACTCTAGGCTTTAATGGGCTAAGGCTTATGGCTCATTTTTTATCAAGTGCACTAAAGAATATGTGCACTCATAGTTTATGTTGATATTATTTCTACTGACACTCTTACTGCTTCATTGGATGTTTTTATTACTTTCTTACTAACTAAATTCGCTATAAAGAATCTAGGCTCTCTTTACTACATTTTGGGCATTGAGGCTAAGTCTACTACTTCTGAACTTTATCTGACTAATTAAAGTATATTTCTGATTTCTTCTCAAAATCAATATGGATGGTTCTAAGCCTGTCTCAATACCTATATCTGTTGGATCCCAACTTTCTCATTCTGATGGTTTGCCACTTTCTGATCTGGCTCAATATCGAAGTGTGGTGGGTGTGCTTTAATATCTTACTCTTACGTGTTATGACATTGCTTTTGCAGTCAACCAAGTATGTCGATTCATGAATAGGCTCACTTTCACGCGCCGTCGATTTATGAATAGTTGATGCATATTATTGACTATGGTCTTTATCTAACCAAAGGCTCCTTCTCTTCTCCTCATGCCTATTCTAATGCCAATTGGGCCGGTGATCCTGATGATTGGCATTCTATAAGTAGCTTCAATATTTTTCTTGGTCCTAATTTCATATCTTGGAGTGTTAAAAAGCAATGCATTGTGACGCGTTCAAGTACCGAATCTGAATACAAATGGCTCGTCAATGCTATTATTGAACTAATTTGGATTCAGTCTTTACTATAGATATTAGATATCTCCCATTTTTTAAGCTTTATACTTTGGTGTAATAATCTATCATATATCTCACTACCAATTTCGTATTTGATGCACGAGCCAAGCATGTTGAAATTGATTTTTATTATGTTCGAGAGCGAGTGGCTCGTCATTAGCTTCATGTCCGATTCATGTCCCCCAACAACCAACTCGTTGATATATTTACCAAAGGACTCGCCTTCTGATGCTTTCAATAGTTGCATTCCAAGCTCTCAACGGTACCTATCTTAACTTGCAGAGGGTATTGGCAATATCTTCATTTCAGCTCCATATCAAGCCACATATCAAGGATCCATGATTTAAGGAGTTTGAAATTTTGAATTTTGTATTTTGAATTTTGAATAGCATAAATTTAGGATTGATTCTAGAAATTTATTTATCATTTCTTTCTATCATTGTATCATCCTAGTTGTAATCTCTTGTACATTCTCAACTATAAATATACATGATTACCCCTCCATAAGATTGAGGCAGGAAAAGTTTTCTATAATATTTTTCTTTCCTACAATGCTTTTCCTTTGGTACATTGGTATTGTTTTTATTAAGATTCATCTCATGTAACGTATGCTGAAACGAGATAATGCTGAGCACATCCATGGCAGAATGAAGTAGCACAATGCAAATGAGAAGTAGGATATATGGCTTGATAATGGGGTTCATGATTGATTTAACTTGATGTTTGATGATATATGTTGCTGCACCCTACAATTTGTTGTTGATGCTCTTGTTTCTCTCATAAACAAAAAGGAAGTATACCTAGGATGGGGAGTTGATAGTTTTTCCAAGCTTAGAAGCCATGGAAGCTAAACTATCATCATCTATTGGAATCGGAGTTGGCTTCGGAGGCTTTGCTGCGCAAAGTCTTTGCCTCTTAGACTCATTCTTGATAATCTTATAGATCACTGGCTCAGAAAATTTGCTTACTCGATTGAGCTTCTGGCATGGACACAGAAGGATCAGATCGAGCATGAATAAATTCAAATTATTCATTACAATAATTTCAAGTAAAATATACCTAAACTTCATCGTTAATTTGAGGTTCTGCTGTTTAGCAGAGTTTATTTATCTCCATTGGAGGAGGTGGAAAGATATTTGGAGGTTGTGTCGAGTGGTGCTTGTGTTTGATTAAGGGAATGCCGTCCTCATCATCATTTCATCCTTATCTAAAGCGGAAACCTTTCCCTTTCCCTTTGCTTGGGATCGAATGAGGGTGCCAATGGTCGAGCTACAAAGGATGGTTGATAGATCATTTGACAGCAACCCAGGCAAAGCAGTAGTAACCTTTGCAAACTAAAGTTGAATCAAGAATTGTCCTAAAAATAAATCAAAGGTCGAAAAATACTTACCAAGTCTCTTCTTTGACCTCCTTTCTTGCTGAATTCCACTTTGGGAGGTGTTAGCTTTTGCTCATGGAAGAAATGTCAGTGGTTGGCTGAGAAGAAGCTGTATTAAACAAGTTATTACTTCAGCAAAAGTTGAAAGAGGTAAGGAAAAAAGATGTCCACCTCGGCTTTGAAGATGGTGGGGAACCTCCAGTCACCAACTTAGAAACAATATTCCTTGCTCAAAACTTTGCTCAAAAGTGACCAAACATCACTTGATTGATCAAAAAGTACTCCACCAGGAACAAAGTGAAATTGAGTCCTATTCCTCAGATAATTATCAATAATGTCCCTGATTTTTGCTATGTCCTTTTTTGATTTTTGGGTGGGTTGATGTTGGCACAGGGATTGATCAAAGAAAAGTTATCTTCACCTAGGCGAAATTGTCAAGCAAATTGTTGAGGGAAAATAAGACTTGATACTGTGTTTGTTGTTCGACATGGTGATCGAGGTGTAATGAAGATCATGGTCTATTAGAAAACTCATCCATAAATTATTCGACCTGATCTTTAATAATGTAAGTGTTGGCCGGGCCGATCAAAGGTCATTGCTTCTAGTCTCCAAAATGAATTACTTCAAGAAGAAAGATGGAGGGAGGAATGATATTAATGTTAAGATAGTAGAAAAAACGGTATACTCTCTTGTGATTCAATAAAAAGACACCGTGCATGCTGCAGTTTAATAGAAAAATAAACAAAGATGAAAGTAATACGAGATTAATGTGATTTGGTAAAACCCTACCTACTTCCACGGAGAGAAAATACGATAAATAGAAAATAAGAACCATTAACCTTCTAGTCTACCAGCAACACATAACCCAAATTAGCAAATGGTCCTGACACCATCTGAATTCAAAATACAGCCAATATAGAGGTTGCTCTAAGTCAACTTTCCTAGTTTATTTTAGGGAGAGACCTTGATCTATCCTCTCTCCCTCAGTAGAAATTTTCCACTCACATTCCTCTAAATCCGAGAATTGCATTACCATTGTCTTTGCTTCAATAGTAGGAGAGACTTATTGTGGTACCCATGGTATGCCGTACCGACCCAAACTGGACGGTACGGAGCGTATTGTACTATACTAGTTCAGTACCGGTATCCGATATGGATAGTGTACCGAGTGTTGGTACGAGAAAAAAATCTCTGTATCGTACTGTTCCGACACTATGCTAGTGTGGCACCAGTATGGAGCCTGGTACCAAGACGGCGAATCTTTGTGGTACCCACTATCTTGTAAAAGCTTTATTCCCAGTCACTCATCTAGGTTCTTAATCATTGTTTTTCCAACTAGACGATATAAACCACCAGTTTTTTTCTATCTTCAATAGAAACCCCTTGGAGTCTAAGAGGCTAAACAATATTAGATGCCTACGTATCTTTGGGAGATACAACACCAATCCTCTCTCCTTGAACTAGGAGAAGAGCCATGGTTGGGGCAAGTACCTCCAATGGTTCATATAATCTCTTTATAAATGATGGGAAAACAAGCTCGATATAGATATGACAAGATGTATGATGTGAGGGTTAATCTACATATCACTTCTCGAGTTGCTAAAAATCCAACTTCTTCAAGTTTCTCTACCTCTTCTCCTTGTCTTACCACAGGCTATTGGGGAGGTGCTGATGGTTAAAAAAGAATTATTTTCGACAGGTATTGTTCTGTTCGCTGGTTTTCTTTCCAATGTGATTTATTGAATTCCGCGCCCTTCTGCTTAGTGAGTGGTAGAAATAAAGTTGATTGAGTAATTGTTTTAAAGCATATTTTTCAGAGTATATCTTCTCCCATCTCTATGATGAGTGCTCTTATTAGTGATAAAAATATATATTGAAAAGGTTGAGTTATACTCTTAACGAATCTAAGATAGAAAATCTGTAAGGTATTAGGTCACAAATACCCTTGGAGGACTTACCTATATGAGAAGTGTCGTATAGGTCACGACTAGGGGTTTGGGCTTACCCTAATAAAATTCTCATGAAAAATCAAGGTACTAAGCGCAATGCCTTTAAATATCGCTGACCACATAAAGACCCAATTGATTCATATTATGTATGTGATAAGTAGAAGTCTGAGTCAAAGGACCTAATTCAAGGTCTAATCCATTCAGATAGATACTATCAATACGAAGTGAGGTTCAAGTCCTTAGAACACCTAACCTATTGCATAATATAAGTTGTTCAGATATTCTACTTTATAATTTTCAAAAAAATTAAATCTTTTGGAAGAGATTGTTGGAGTTTTAATAAAAAAATAATTTTTTTATTCTCTAAACTTTAATTGTTTTAAATGTTTTAAAATATCGTTTTGTAAGATGTCTCTTTCAGATGAGTTGTGACTCTTCGAAAGAAAACGTTGGTTTCCGAAAAGATACAATATTTCTGAAACAAGACGTATCTTTAGAACCATCGCATCTCTTCGGTCTTCCGGATAGAGTCTAAAAATAGACTCCTCTGAGATTAATTCAAAAATAATCCAATTTCTCTCTTTCTCACTGGTACTCTGTCTCCCGAGGGTTTCTTTTATAGATAGAGAGTTTTTTCATTCTTCAACTTTCTACTTTCTATCTTTTTATTTTTTCTAGGCATCTGAAGGAGCCAATCGGGTCAAGCTTTTACAGCGATCGTGCTCGTTAGAGGAGGATCGGGCTGAGCCAGGTTGTTGTACATTGGGGATGAGATCATCGTAGGCCTACATGTAGGGGGCAAATTATGCTCTTAGGGCAGTGTATATCACACGCCTCGACCCAAACAAGCTCTTTTCAATGTTTTAATTTTATTCTAGTAGATTATTTACTTATAATACTTCTATAAAATAAAGATATAGCAGTTTTTAAGCAAAATATTTTCAACAATGACGAGGCAAGGAAGACCTCAATACTGGCCTATGCAATCCGACCAAACTGCACCAAACCCATGTCACAAAAGCTGCGTGAGGTAGGATCTCAAATGCAAGAATCAGCTCCAAGAGGCCCCTTTAAGAGCACAAACATAACCTCTAAGCAGCGCAGGCTTCCTTCTTTCTATCAAGAGTTGGCTCCACCCATTCTCTAGGCCAATTACTAGTGATCAAACTCTCCTCGCCAATAAAGATACAGCTATTTCTTTCCATCCATATTGGCAACAAACGTTGGCTGCTGAAAAAATCCCAATCCACACGCCAACAAGATGGCATACGACTTTCTTTCAATCCAGGCTGGATGGCATATTTTGATTCATAAGAATCTTATTTTTTTATAATGAACTCAACAAAAAATCATCACCATTGCAGGTTTTAGTGTAAAGATAAGGTTGCTCCATTGTGACCTAGGTTATAAGTTTGAAACGTGAAAATAACCTCTAAACAGTCGTTTTACATGTGAGAGAATAAGGCTGCATACAAATGATTCTCCCTAGACCTACCAGCAGCAGGAATCCTGCGCACCAAGATGCTCTTTTTACTTTCAGCTACTTGCCAAAGGTGTTTGGTGATAGGGCATGACGCTACGTTGTCGATGAGGAAATGGTAGGACTGAATGTAGAATATGCCACCAGAGCACCAATGCCATATTCTCCTGGTATGTCAAATGACATCAAAGCACCTGCAAAGCCCTTGCAGCAGCTGTGCCACCTCCTATAATTGATGTTCAGATACAGTTTGCTGAAAGAAAGGAGACAAAACAACAAGCATCACTTTCCTGTAAATGGTTTGATTCAAAGATAAACTTCTGAGAATTTTTCTATTTCCCAAGCTCAACCAGGAGAGGAGCAACTCTGCAGATTTCCTGCAGGCTCCCTCCAATCAACACGACTGCTGCATGAAGATTCTTTGGCCCTCCGATCTTTACTCCTACAGATTTGCCCCCAAGCAGTGAGGACAGATGACCCTCCAATAAGCCCCAGCTCCACTCCAGAAGAAATCATGTACAGGTCAATGGCAAAGTCTTTTCCACCTAGGCACTCTACTAAGAAAAGACTAATAATCAAGTCTGAGTTTGTTTCCTTAGAGGAACATGAACATGTTTGTCCATCATGTTTGCGTGATCAAATAATTCTTTTTCTGTTTTCCTGATCACACTCAGATATCAGATCAAATTTCATTTAAGCATCTTATTGTAACTACCCACCAAATGCTCTTCATTCAAAATTAGCCATGTACACTGCATGTCTGAAAACAAAATTTTACGACTGACTGTTAACATGACAAATCTTGAACGGCTTTCTTCAGAGCATAAAATAAAGATTTTCTTTTTAGAATTAAAAAAAAAGAAGAAGCATGCCCTTCTTGATGAATACAGAGTTCTTTTTAGTATTCATTATGAAATGGTGTTAACTGGAGAATCAGATTGCTGGTTCTTTACATTTGTGGCATGAAGTTACCAAGCCAGCTCAGGTAAATGTAGCACTGAAAACTCAGAATTCTAGTCTCATCTGTGGAATGCATAGAGATGAAGACCCTTGTCAATTTGAAGTGTTAGCATGGTCCTGTAGTTAACAGGTTGTCTCTCATTACTCAGCTTAAATCTGAAAAAACTCAAAAGCAATGCGGCGAAGATCTTCATTTGCCGGTAAGCTAATTCCTTTCCCAAGCATATACGTGGACCAGCCTGCATGCCCACCATAAGAAGTCCATGTCATTGTCTTGCTGAAAGTTTAACTTAATACCATGATGAAGAAAAATTAATGTATGTTCAACATTTTTTTTTCCAAAAGACATTAGATGCTCAAGTGAACCATCTCTATGTTGCGACCCCCTCAACAAAGTGTACAATTAAGAATTCTACAATTATATAACAAAAATTACCTGGAACGCGGTAAACTTAAATGGGCTTTCAGGAGAGAATACTCCATCACTGTTAAGCCACCTCTCTGGCCGAAAGTCTTCTGCATCATCGCCCCATATGAATTTCATTCGGCCCATAACATAAGGCATATAAACCACCATATCCCCCTTCTTCACATCATGCCCATCTGGCAAAGTATCATCCGCGAAACAAATCTTGGGATTCTGGATGGCATGTCAGTCAGATAACTTATGATGAGATTAATACATGATCTTGGATTTTGCATGTTATTACATTCATGAATGACTTCTGCAGTAAAAATTTACCAGGGGAACTGCAGGATACAGCCTTAAAGTCTCTGACAGTGTTGCATGGAGATACTGCATCTTGTCAATGGTTTCTTCAGTTAAACTTGCTGCAAATTCTCCTATGGATGCATCATTTCCAATCTCTTTAGTCGCAAGGATCAATTCTTCAACTATCTTTTCTTCGACAGAAGGATGCTTGCAGAGCATATAGAAGAGCCATGAAAGAGTGACTGCTGTTGTATCTTTTCCTGCAACCATGAAGTTCAGGATGATGTCTCTCAAGTACTTGTGTGTGATTTTTTCTGGATCCTGCTGACTCTCAACTAGAAATCTAGAGAGGAAGTCTTCCTTCTTCGACTGCAATGCCACTCATGCAAAAGAATCAGGCATTCAATTAGAAATCACAACACTCTAAGGCCTGCTCCTGTCTATTTATTATTATGAGGATGTTTGTATATCTCTTTATTTTTCTATTATGTACCATTTTGACCATTAATTATGGCCAAAAATAAAAATAAAGGATAACAGAAAAGGAAAGGAGAGAGGGATATGTACCAGTCTTACCAAATCATGTTGCTTTATCTTGTTGTCTATCACTTTGTACACAAAGTCATCAACCACTTGAATTCTTTTGTTTAGCACTGCTTCAGACCCAATGTTTAAGAGCTTCTTAATTTTCCAAGAGATATCAACATAACGCCATGTGGTTAAGGCACTTGAGTCATCAAATGCCTCAGCAAATTTGCTCCCTTCTTCATTAGATCCACACAAGCTGTCTATTTCCACTCCAAAGGCCACCTGGAAGATTGAATCCATTGTTGACTTCATGAATAGGTCCTGCAAGTAGGTCAACCACATTTATGTGACTACTTTAAGTGAAGGATTTCAATCACTTATCCTTCTAGTGGCTTATAAAGTTAGTATATATAATAAAACAAAGACCAGTATAAGGTAATAAAACAAAGACCTAACACGATGATTCTATCACTCACTTGAATATCCACTATCTTGCTTGATCTTACAGCCTCTGAAATGACTGAAGCAAGCTTAGTTGCATTGGAGATAAAGACCGCATTACTGTAATCTCTCAACACCGACTTGGAGAATTCAACACTGGCTACTTTTCTTTGGTGGTACCATTTCTCACCATCGACTGCAAATATTCCATCACCAAGGAGATCCTTCATATTGTTGTAGTTATATTGTCCCTGCAACATAAACTAATTTTGATATCTTGTAACAAAAACAAGATTATTGGCTTCTCCTGAACTTGCCAGATATATTAGAGAGGCTGTGCATGTTGCAGAGAACGATCTCTGAGGTTATCACTAGTTATTCAATAAAACCTCTTTACAGGGTTCTTTAATATTTGCAAATTTAAACTATCTTGAAAATGCTAATTGTTTAGAAAACTAATGTTAACAAACCATGTAATGTCCGGGCCCACAACCTACTAGGCCCAATAGAAAAATAGGCCCAGTTAAGGGTTGGGCCCAAATTTTACTGTAGCCAGTATAATGATTATTATAAAAAAAAAAAAAAAACGAAGGGATAAGACCGACAGGGAAGGGTGACCCCCACCCCTGCTGGCAGTCGATGCCGGCGCACCGGAGACAGAGGGGGCGGCGGCCATTCCCGGAGAGGGGAGGCATGGAGCGGATGGGACCTCTCAGAGAGGGGGGTCTCATCTTCTAAACCACTATTTAAGTCCCTGCCGGCAACCCTAAGTCGGAGGCCCCCAAGAACACTGAAAGAGAGAGAGCCGAAGCCCTGGAGCCTAAGGCGGAAGAGCCCTGAAGCTCCAAGAGGAAGGAGGGACTACGAGGGGGAGGAACGGCCCAACGGTAACCAGCAAAAATCCAGGTAAGTGGCCCTTAGGTTAAATAATAAAGTTTTAGGGAGTGGAGATACCCCTCTGTAGGGTATTCTCCCCTCTGTTTCACTGATGAAACAGAGGGGAGGAGACTGGCACAGAGAGGAAGGAGACCGGCACGGGAGAGAAGAACAGGAGGAGGGCCGTGGGCCGGACCCACAGGCTGCGGGCCGGACCAACAGGCCGCGGGCCGGCCTGAGAACGGCCCAAGCCGAGCCCACGCCACCCAGGCCGAGCCCAGCCGGACTCGGCCTGCGGGTGACAGGCCCCGGCCGTGGCTGCCCTAGGGCTGAGGGGCAGCCAAGGGCCGCCGGGTCTGCCGTGCCGGCGACCAACGCGGCCTCAAGGCCGCCAGCCTCAGCCGAGCCCCACCTCTCCGCCGGCCGAGAGGTGGTGGCGAGACTCCCACAAAAAAAAAGAAAAAAAAAAAAAGAGAAGAAAACGGAAGAGGAAAAAAAAAAAAAAAAAAAAAAAAAAAGAAGAAGAGGGGGATACTTACCGCGGACCACGGCCTTACCTCGCCGTGGTCGGAGCCGGAGAAGTTCTCCCGAAGGAGATCGGCCTCGATCCCACCTCCCGGCTCTTCTCCTCTCCTCCGGCACCACTTCGAAGGAGAGGGAAAGGGCCGGCCTCCCACCGTCGCCGCCCCGAAGGGGAAACACCACTCCGGGCTGGTAGATCTGGCCGGGGAGGGTTCGGTGAAGGTCGGAAGGAGGAGGAGGCGGTAGATCCGGCCGGCGGAGAAGAAGAAGGCCACAGATCTGGCCGGAGGAGAAGAAGGGGAGCCGGAGAAGAGGGCCGGAAGCATGGGCTTCGGTAGAGACAAAGAAGGTGAAGAGGCGGAAGCCTCTGGAAGGGGGGAGAAAGAACCCGATAACGGGTTCGCGGGTCGGATCCGAATCCGAACCCGCAACCCGTTAAGCCCAAAGAAAAAGAAAAAGAAAAAGAAAAAGAAAAAGAAAAAGAAAAAAAAAAGGGGGAAAGGGTTTAGCCAAATTTGACTAAACCCGAGCCCAATCAAATTTGGGCTAAGTCTGGACAAGCCAGACTATAAATTTAACCAAAATTAAACCCAAATTAAACTTGGGATTAAGCCTAATGACCAATTAGAAGGCCAATTAAACCATATGGACCCAATCAAGGCTCCAATATGAACACATTAGACTTGGGCTAAATTTCGGGTAGAATCCAAACAAGTAAAAGGAAATAATATGCTCATTATAATGTGATTTTAGGTGACTCAGGATCCGTCACCAGGACGTAAGAAACTTGGGAGAAAACGAATCACTGTAAGTAACCTGTCCTAATCCTGTTGTGGATCATGTTATGTTATTAATGTTTCCTAAGCATTTATTTTAAGTATATATGTTTCATACATGATATGTTACAATGCATAAGTAACTTTAATGATCCCAGAAGCTATGGCTATGTATGCAACATGATGATACTGATATTATAATCATGCATGTAAGTTTATAAAGTCTTAGCTAGCCCAGAGGCACTATAATGGGCTCAAAGATGCTACTGAGAATGACTGAGCCGCCAGTGGCTGAATAGTAACTGAGCTGCCCCGCCAGTGGCTGAATAGTAACTGAGCTGCCCCGCCAGTGGCTGAATAGTAACTGAGCCTGCCCCGCCAGTGGCTGAATTGGAATTGGGCCTGCCCCGCCAGTGGCTGAATAGTAACTGAGCTTGCCCCGCCAGTGGCTGAATAGTAACTGAGCTGGCCCCGCCAGTGGCCGAGTCTGACTTCGCAGTAGCATCCGAGAGTAAAAGGACCACGGCATGCCGGGGGGCACGGTTTCATATGCATATAATATGAAAATTTTGTGATTTGCACTACTGCTTTGTTTAAATTGCATACTTATTATGCCAGGATGATTATTAGATAAACATGCATGTCAGCTTCTCAAAACCCTGATTTACATGTTTAGTCTACTGGTTGATCCGGTAGGATTATGCAGGATTACTTACTGAGCCGTGTAGCTCATATCCGTTCATTTACTTTTTCTTTCAGATCCTCACCAGTGATCGCCATCAGATATGTTTTTATTTTGTTACAGAGCTTCGTATTTTTGGAGAAGCTTATATACTTCTGTACATTTGAATAGCATAGAAGTTCTGTATTTTTGGTTTCAAACTTGAAGGTTGTACTGCAAACTGTTAATATATATATAAGGATGAATCCTTTTTGGCTACCTGTTACCCCTGTATGAGGCTGCGTGCTACTGTGGGCGATAGTCGGCAATAGCACGGCCGTGTCACGGATCCGGATCCGGGGCGTGACATCTAGTGGTATCAGAGCCTTAGGTTAAACAATAGAATAACCATAAAATGCCTAAGGAAAAGGGTAGTTAAGAATGTCACCGTTATAGAAAATGTTATAATATGCTAATTATCATAACCTCACTTTAAAAAAATTTTGACTGCTAGGTGATCATTAGGAAGATATGGATGACGACCGGAGACCACCCTCCCCGGAGCCCAGCGAGCGGTCAGTTTTCCCGGATACTCCACGGTCTGCAGCAGGTCAGGCAGGCCTAGCCGGAGTGTATCAGCTTATGGCGCAAGTGCTGCAACAGCAGCAGATGATGCAGTTGGCCGCTATGCCATCAGCAGACTCCTGCTATGAGAGGTTCCGCCGACTGAACCCCCCGACCTTTGAGGGTGGGTCTGACCCTATGGCGGCTGAAACATGGATCCGGGAGATAGAAAAGATGTTCCGAGCCCTCCACTTTCCTGATGAGGTGACAGTCCGGCTAGCGACCTCTATGCTGACAGGAAACGCCGAATACTGGTGGACGGCCATGGAGACGGCTTATGCCGTTGACAGACTCACCTGGAGGGACTTTAAGGGGATGTTTTACAATCAATACTTTCCGGACTCAGTGCACCTGGCGAAGCAGAATGAGTTTTTGACACTAACCCAGACTGACCAGATGTCCGTTCTGGAGTACGCCAATAAATTTAACGAACTGGGACGATTTTGCCCCCAGTTCATGGAGGATGAGAGAAGTAAGGTGAACCGGTTTGAGCAGGGATTGAGGTACGGGATTCGGTCCCGAATATCCTCCCATTTATTCTCAAGCTACAAAGATGTACTGGACCGAGCCTTGAAGGTTGAGGCTGACCTGATACGGTCCGGGAGAGAGAGGGAGGACCTGAAGAGGACCCGGTCATCAGGAGCACCGAGTAGTGGGGCTGGAGGCAGCAAGGGGGCTGTGCCCAAGAAGAGACAGAGCAGAGGCTGCCCCACCTGTGGCGGAAACCACAGGGGTACCTGCATGAAGAAGACCGGAGCTTGTTATTCTTGCGGGCAGACAGGACACATCGCCCGCAACTGCCCTAGCCGAAAGAAGGACGAGCCCCGACATACTGCACCAGAGGACCAGAGATCGAGGGGTAACCCTCGGGTTTTCGCACTGACTCGACAGGATGCCAGTGCTAGCGATCAAGTGGTGACAGGTACACTTCTGGTCAACTTGATTCCTGCCCTCATTCTATTTGATTCTGGTTCTACGCATTCTTTCGTGTCGGTTAGCTTTTCCAGACAATTACATAGCACATCTGAGAAATTAGTGGAACCATGGCATGTTGCTACACCCCTTCAGAAAACCGCAATTGTTGACATTAAATATAAAGATTGCATAATTCAGATAGGGGAAAAAGAATTAGAGACAAATCTTTTACAGCTTGACATGCAAGACTTTGATATTATCTTGGGCATGGACTGGATGTCACAGTATCACGCCCACATTGATTGTTACCACAAGAGGGTGGTATTTCGGATACCTGGGGAGCAAGAATTTTTCTTTCAGGGCGATATACCCCTTCAAGATGCTCCTACACTACACTTTATTTCTGCCTTGAAAGCTGGAAAGGCTGTGAGAAAAGGGTGTATGGCCTATCTGGCCTGTGTAATGGATACCCAGAAAGAGACCAAACTGGAAGATATTCCAGTAGTCAGAGAATATCCGGATGTCTTCCCGGAGGAATTACCAGGATTACCCCCAGACCGAGAGATCGAATTCACAATCGACCTCGCACCAGGAGAGGGGCCAGTCTCCAAGGCTCCTTACCGGATGGCCCCTGCTGAGTTAAGGGAATTGAAGGTACAACTACAAGAACTCCTGGAACAAAAGTTCATCCAGCCCAGTGCGTCGCCATGGGGAGCTCCTGTCCTATTTGTGAAAAAGAAAGACGGGAGTATGCGACTATGCATCGATTACCGGGAATTGAACAAGATAACCATAAAGAACAAATATCCCCTACCACGGATCGATGACCTGTTTGATCAGCTGCAAGGCGCCCAGGTCTTCTCCAAGATAGATTTGAGGTCAGGCTACCATCAGCTGAAGATCAAATCTGAGGATGTGCCAAAAACTGCATTTCGAACCAGGTATGGGCATTATGAATTTTTGGTTATGCCTTTTGGACTGACCAATGCCCCGGCTGCATTTATGGACTTGATGAACAGAGTCTTTAAACAATATTTGGATCAGTTCGTGATAGTTTTTATCGATGACATTTTGATATACTCAAAGAGTCGGAAGGAACATGAAGACCATCTGGGGGTAGTGCTACAAATCCTTCGAGAGAAGAGACTGTACGCCAAGCTGAACAAATGTGAGTTCTGGCTGGACAGTGTGGCGTTCCTCGGCCATATAATCTCCAAGGAAGGAGTGTCAGTGGACCCCAAGAAGATAGAAGCGGTGGTGGATTGGCCTCGTCCCACCAACGCCAAGGAAATAAGAAGCTTTTTGGGATTAGCCGGGTATTACCGGCGATTTGTGGAAGGGTTCTCCAAAATAGCTACCCCTTTGACCCAGTTGACTAAGAAACGGGCCAAGTTTATCTGGGACGGCAAGTGTGAGAGGAGCTTCCAGGAGCTTAAACAAAGGTTAGTTTCTGCCCCAATTTTGACATTACCGTCCTTAACTGGAGAATTTACCATCTACAGTGATGCTTCCAAGAACGGGCTAGGCTGTGTGCTGATGCAAGATGGCAAGGTGGTAGCCTATGCCTCGAGACAGCTGAAACCCTATGAACAGAATTACCCGACACATGACCTAGAGTTGGCCGCAGTAGTGTTCGCCTTGAAACTTTGGAGACATTATTTGTATGGCGAACACTGTGATGTGTACACCGACCACAAGAGCCTGAAGTATATATTCACCCAGAAGGAATTGAATATGAGGCAAAGAAGGTGGTTGGAACTCTTGAAGGATTATGACCTGAGTATTAAATACCACCCAGGAAAGGCCAACGTGGTGGCGGATGCCCTAAGCAGAAAGTCAGTTATAAGCTCCGCCGCTTTACTCACCACTCAACCACAGATTCAGAAGGATCTCGATGAAATGCAGGTTGAGGTGGTTACCCAAACTACAAAAATTTTGCTGGCCGCCTTGAGTATACAACCAATCTTGATTGATAGAATAAAGGTTGCCCAGCAGTCTGATGAGCACATTTGTCAGCTCAAGGATGAAGTGGAGAAAGGGTTGCGACCCGAACTCCAAATGCACCCAGATGGCACTCTAAGGTTTGGCCACCGACTGTGTGTACCGGCAAATGTTGACCTAAAAAGGGAAATCATGGAAGAAGCCCACCAATCCCGTTTCTCTATTCATCCAGGCAGTACTAAAATGTACCGGGACCTTCGGGAACATTACTGGTGGAAGGGGATGAAGAGAGAAATAGCTGAGTTTGTGGCCCGATGCTTGACCTGTCAGCTAGTAAAAGCAGAGCACCAGAGGCCAGCAGGGTTGCTGGAACCAATAGAAATTCCTGAATGGAAGTGGGAGCACATCACGATGGACTTTGTTACAGGACTCCCCAAAACGGTGAGAAAGAATGATGCAGTGTGGGTGATTGTTGATCGCCTTACAAAATCAGCTCATTTTCTGCCATTCAGAATTGGTACTCCTTTAGACAAGCTGGCCCAATTATACATCGATGAGATTGTACGCCTGCACGGAGTACCAGTGAGCATCATTTCTGATCGTGACCCCCGATTCGTGTCCAGATTCTGGGAAAGCTTTCAGAAGGCCATGGGTACCGGACTGAGGCTCAGTACAGCATACCACCCCCAGACTGACGACCAGTCAGAGCGGACAATCCAAACTCTGGAAGACATGCTGAGGGCTTGCACTGTGGACCTAGGTGGAAACTGGGATAGTCACATACCACTGGTGGAATTTGCTTATAACAATAGCTACCATTCCAGTATCCAGATGGCCCCATACGAAGCTCTCTATGGGAGAAGATGCCGATCCCCCTTACACTGGGATGACGTCGGGGAGCGGAAAATGCTAGGACCCGAACTGGTCCAGCACACCAGAGACAAGGTACTACTAATTAAGCAAAGGCTTCAGGCTGCCCAGGATAGACAGAAAAGATGGGCTGACAGAGGAAGAAGGGCCTCGGAATTTTTGGAGGGGAACTTTGTCTTCCTAAAAAATTTCACCATCAAAGGGTATTACCCGATTCGGAAGACACGGCAAATTAAGTCCTCGCTACATTGGCCCATTTGAGGTTCTTGCTAGAATAGGCAAAGTTGCCTACAAATTGGCCCTACCTTCAGAGCTATCAGGCGTACACAACGTCTTTCACGTCTCCTTGTTACGGAGGTACGTCCCGGATCCCAGCCATGTGGTACCACATGAACCTCTGCAATTAAATAAAGATTTAACCTATGAGGAGGCTCCCCTGTGCATCATAGACAGAAAAGAGCAAATCCTCCGAAGGCGCACCATTCCCTACGTTAAAGTCCAGTGGACCAACCACACTGAAAGGGAAGCTACCTGGGAATTGGAGGAAGAGATGCGACAACGCTACCCTCAGCTCTTCGAGAACCAAGGTATGTTTAATTTCGAGGACGAAATTTATTTAAGGGGGGAAGAATGTAATGTCCGGGCCCACAACCTACTAGGCCCAATAGAAAAATAGGCCCAGTTAAGGGTTGGGCCCAAATTTTACTGTAGCCAGTATAATGATTATTATAAAAAAAAAAAAAAAACGAAGGGATAAGACCGACAGGGAAGGGTGACCCCCACCCCTGCTGGCAGTCGATGCCGGCGCACCGGAGACAGAGGGGGCGGCGGCCATTCCCGGAGAGGGGAGGCATGGAGCGGATGGGACCTCTCAGAGAGGGGGGTCTCATCTTCTAAACCACTATTTAAGTCCCTGCCGGCAACCCTAAGTCGGAGGCCCCCAAGAACACTGAAAGAGAGAGAGCCGAAGCCCTGGAGCCTAAGGCGGAAGAGCCCTGAAGCTCCAAGAGGAAGGAGGGACTACGAGGGGGAGGAACGGCCCAACGGTAACCAGCAAAAATCCAGGTAAGTGGCCCTTAGGTTAAATAATAAAGTTTTAGGGAGTGGAGATACCCCTCTGTAGGGTATTCTCCCCTCTGTTTCACTGATGAAACAGAGGGGAGGAGACTGGCACAGAGAGGAAGGAGACCGGCACGGGAGAGAAGAACAGGAGGAGGGCCGTGGGCCGGACCCACAGGCTGCGGGCCGGACCAACAGGCCGCGGGCCGGCCTGAGAACGGCCCAAGCCGAGCCCACGCCACCCGGGCCGAGCCCAGCCGGACTCGGCCTGCGGGTGACAGGCCCCGGCCGTGGCTGCCCTAGGGCTGAGGGGCAGCCAAGGGCCGCCGGGTCTGCCGTGCCGGCGACCAACGCGGCCTCAAGGCCGCCAGCCTCAGCCGAGCCCCACCTCTCCGCCGGCCGAGAGGTGGTGGCGAGACTCCCACAAAAAAAAAGAAAAAAAAAAAAAGAGAAGAAAACGGAAGAGGAAGAAGAAAAAAAAAAAAAGAAAAAAAAAAAAAAAAAAAAGAAGAAGAGGGGGATACTTACCGCGGACCACGGCCTTACCTCGCCGTGGTCGGAGCCGGAGAAGTTCTCCCGAAGGAGATCGGCCTCGATCCCACCTCCCGGCTCTTCTCCTCTCCTCCGGCACCACTTCGAAGGAGAGGGAAAGGGCCGGCCTCCCACCGTCGCCGCCCCGAAGGGGAAACACCACTCCGGGCTGGTAGATCTGGCCGGGGAGGGTTCGGTGAAGGTCGGAAGGAGGAGGAGGCGGTAGATCCGGCCGGCGGAGAAGAAGAAGGCCACAGATCTGGCCGGAGGAGAAGAAGGGGAGCCGGAGAAGAGGGCCGGAAGCATGGGCTTCGGTAGAGACAAAGAAGGTGAAGAGGCGGAAGCCTCTGGAAGGGGGGAGAAAGAACCCGATAACGGGTTCGCGGGTCGGATCCGAATCCGAACCCGCAACCCGTTAAGCCCAAAGAAAAAGAAAAAGAAAAAGAAAAAGAAAAAGAAAAAGAAAAAAAAAAGGGGGAAAGGGTTTAGCCAAATTTGACTAAACCCGAGCCCAATCAAATTTGGGCTAAGTCTGGACAAGCCAGACTATAAATTTAACCAAAATTAAACCCAAATTAAACTTGGGATTAAGCCTAATGACCAATTAGAAGGCCAATTAAACCATATGGACCCAATCAAGGCTCCAATATGAACACATTAGACTTGGGCTAAATTTCGGGTAGAATCCAAACAAGTAAAAGAAAATAATATGCTCATTATAATGTGATTTTAGGTGACTCAGGATCCGTCACCAGGACGTAAGAAACTTGGGAGAAAACGAATCACTGTAAGTAACCTGTCCTAATCCTGTTGTGGATCATGTTATGTTATTAATGTTTCCTAAGCATTTATTTTAAGTATATATGTTTCATACATGATATGTTACAATGCATAAGTAACTTTAATGATCCCAGAAGCTATGGCTATGTATGCAACATGATGATACTGATATTATAATCATGCATGTAAGTTTATAAAGTCTTAGCTAGCCCAGAGGCACTATAATGGGCTCAAAGATGCTACTGAGAATGACTGAGCCGCCAGTGGCTGAATAGTAACTGAGCTGCCCCGCCAGTGGCTGAATAGTAACTGAGCCTGCCCCGCCAGTGGCTGAATTGGAATTGGGCCTGCCCCGCCAGTGGCTGAATAGTAACTGAGCTTGCCCCGCCAGTGGCTGAATAGTAACTGAGCTGGCCCCGCCAGTGGCCGAGTCTGACTTCGCAGTAGCATCCGAGAGTAAAAGGACCACGGCATGCCGGGGGGCACGGTTTCATATGCATATAATATGAAAATTTTGTGATTTGCACTACTGCTTTGTTTAAATTGCATACTTATTATGCCAGGATGATTATTAGATAAACATGCATGTCAGCTTCTCAAAACCCTGATTTACATGTTTAGCCTACTGGTTGATCCGGTAGGATTATGCAGGATTACTTACTGAGCCGTGTAGCTCATATCCGTTCATTTACTTTTTCTTTCAGATCCTCACCAGTGATCGCCATCAGATATGTTTTTATTTTGTTACAGAGCTTCGTATTTTTGGAGAAGCTTATATACTTCTGTACATTTGAATAGCATAGAAGTTCTGTATTTTTGGTTTCAAACTTGAAGGTTGTACTGCAAACTGTTAATATATATATAAGGATGAATCCTTTTTGGCTACCTGTTACCCCTGTATGAGGCTGCGTGCTACTGTGGGCGATAGTCGGCAATAGCACGGCCGTGTCACGGATCCGGATCCGGGGCGTGACAAACCAAAGCCTGATGAAACCATAAAAATGAAATTCAGTTCAAACATTGCTTGGTTCACCAAAAAGACCACTTAGAGGCCGCCTCCTCCTCCTCCTCCTCCTCCTCCTGCTTCTTCTTCTTCTCCTCCTCCTCCTTCTCCTCCTCCTCCTCCTTCTTCTTCTTCTTCTTCTTCTTCTGCTTCTTCTTCTTCTTCTTCTCCTCCTCCTCCTCCTTCTTCTCCTTCTCCTCCTTCTTCGTCTTCCTCTTCTTCCTCTTCTTCTTCTTCATCTTCCTCTTCTTCTTCGTCTTCTTCTTCTTTGTCTTCGTCTTCTTCTTCTTCTTTGTCTTCGTCTTCTTCTTCCTCTTCCTCTTCCTCTTCCTCTTCTTCCTCTTCCTCTTCTTCTTCGTCTTTGTCTTCGTCTTCTTCTTCCTCTTCCTCTTCCTCTTCCTCTTCTTCTTCTTCTTCTTCTTCTTCGTCTTCTTCGTCTTCGTCTTCTTCAAATATAGTGAGTATATTTGACTATACATCAAATATACTCACTATATTTGATGTACAGTCATTATCACCATCCTTCTAATACCATAATCTGGAATACCACTGCTGCATTCCTCCCTCTACTTTCATAGCTGCATTATAAGTTACATTTGTTTTCAGAGGTGGATGTTCAAATAATTAGAGAATGCCTACCTGCTATAGTAAAGATAGATAGCACTTCCTTTCGCCATATTTTTTCATTCTTCTCCTACTTATGGGCCTTGTGACTCCCAGATTTTCAAAGGAGAAAAGATGGAAACATTTCAATTTTGGCATTCTAATTTTTGCATGTTACAGTGGAGCGTGCCAACTAGTGCAGTTGGTATCTTTGGAGGTTCGTTCCAAGGACCTAGGTTCAAGTCCTTTCCTCATCCCAACTTCAGCCAGAATTTTTCTGATCCTAGTTCACAAAAAAAAATATCAATAAATAAATAAAGAAGCATCTTACAGTGACCTGTGTTAAGGGAACATCCTAATCTCTCTCAGAAAATCAAACCCCAGTTGGAAGAAGAATATGTATATGGAATGCATTGTGATAAAAACCCCTTTCATTTTGCCTTTTAACAAGAAATATGAGATTAATAGGCCTTGTCTAAAAGAAGAGTGCATATCTGATCAGTAATGTTTTCTTCACTTAATACAATTATTGAAAGATTATCTGCACTGCTTATTTTTGGATTTAACTCAGAATTCTCAGATAATTGCAAGGTTTTGAGAATATTGGCTTTTTAGACTGAAAGAGTCCGTTTTAACAAACTAATACAGTGTTTAAGAAATTCAGAGTAGATTGGCTTCTGCACTCCCTATGTTAATTATTCCCAGCAGCTCTTAATCAGTTAAACTGAGTCTCTGATGCAGTTTTTTTGTTTTTTGGAAGAGAATCTCTGACACAGGCTTTGACAATGGTTATCTTCAAAATAGGCAGATTAACCTTTTCCAACCCCAAACATTAGAACAACATATTAAACTCTAAGAGCTTATGACTCTTACACGATGCATCACTAACGACCCTGCTGCAGCGAAGGTGGAGATGGGGTTCAAATGAACTCTTCTCTGTTCTGTCTTTCTACAAGTTCTTGAATGAAGTGGGTCTTATCTCTGCTTTTCCAAATTGTTGTTCAAAACTCCCTCTCCCAGTTAAATCTCTGATTAGCTCTTGGCATGCCATTTTCAACAAAATTCAGATCACCGAGAACCTGAGGAAGAAAGGATGTATTAGTCCTTCGATCTTTCTTTCTGTTATCTTTGGATCTCTCTTGAATTTGAAACATTTTTTAACCACTTTTTCTTGGTGGTCTGCATGGACAAAATCTGAAGTTCAAGCTAGATGGAGACAGGTGGGATTACTTACCTATTATCATTTGCCAGTGCCTGTGGTTGGAGAAAAACAGGAAGAGTTTTCTCCAACATTGACAGCCAGATACAAGAGCTTATTACTAATGCTATTTCCTTGGTCAAGGACTGGTTTAGACCAGTATCTGGTAGGTGTAGAGTTATGATCCTCCCTCTGTGGAGTTGTGGTAGCATTCAGATGAAATTCCTTTCATTTTCTGTTTTGCTCTAAGTTGAGCTCCTCCTATAAGTAAGATATTCTACTTCTCTCTCTCTCTCTCTCTCTCTCTCTCTCTCTCTCTCTCTCTCTCTAACTTCATTATCTTAATGAATTTGACCAGGTTCTGCTCAATTTTCTTCCCATAAAAAAAGGAAATACAGAGTCGATAAACAGTTTAGCATCATAAATGCCTCGGAGAACCATCTGCAAGTACTGCATTTGGAAGCACTATCATTTGCAAAGACTAACATTTTCTTCCTTTAATACAAAACTCTTGAATCCACAAGGAGATAATCTCAAACAAAGTTAAGGAAATTTTAAAATCAGATTTTGATTGACTTTCTGACAATGACAAAAGATCCTGCTGCAATCTGAACTCCATGGTTCATGTTGTGCTTAGAACTCCTGTCACATAATAACTTTATGACGACTTGTTATTGACTCCAAAAAATAACTCGAATTACATTTTTTTTTTCATGAGGCTTGAAGTCAGGGATGAACCTGTTATATTACACATTTGTACATGTAACGATAATTTAAAATCTAATGGACTGTATTTACACTTGAAGGATTATAAGTTAATGGAGAGAAAATTTATAAGTCAAAGCCGGATACAAAAAATTAATCATGACTTGACTGTCCAATACAAATTTATGGAAGGCTGGCCATTTCCATACATTAAAAAACTGAAATTTTACTCTAAAATCCTATATAAAAAGGTATTAGCACCAAAAAGTGATGGCATGGATTTCTGCAATAACAGATCAGCATCACTGTATCAATTCGTTCAAATTGATAGGTTCACCTTCAACATGTAATTCAAGGCTCCAATTACAAGATGCAGCATAAGATGTAATGTGCATTTTTTGTAAAAGACTAAATCATTTCTGAAAGACTTTGGAGTGATTTGTACGCAAATAAAAGAAGAAGAAGAAGAAGAAGAAGAAGAAAGAAGAAAGGCTTCAATGCCTTTCATTAACCTCCATGGCACATGACCTATACCGTATATACTAATACTATTCTTAGAAAGGATAGAATGAAGCAAATCTAAACTAGATCTATAGCCTGAATTTTGCATTATATCGATGGATTTTTACCCCTTACACCTTTCAAGAGGGTGGAAAAAAAGAAGAAAAGATGACTGGGTGGATCAAGTATACCTTCCCATAGTTAGAGAAGTTGGTTTTGAGGATGAACTCCACATTAGCCGGATCAGCAGTGTAGACCTCACTACAGAAAGGGGAGAGCAGCCTGTAGGTCTTGTGCTTGCGAGCGAGGCTTGTGGAGTAGTCATGGAGCCGACCAAAGTTAAGGAAGTGATGGAAGATGGTTCCAGCGACTGGGGGATACCTTTTCTTCTTCCTAGTGGCCTTTCCAAGTGATCTCCAGACAATCAGGACTCCGAAGGCAAAGGCAACAGCAAGCAGGATCAGAGCTGCTGCCATGGCTGCGAAACCAAGGGGATGGGGGTCTGAAAGAAAGAACATGGTGAGTTGATGAGAGAATGATTGGCGATGTCTCCAGCCACTTTTCCACTGAGATATCTAAGGAGAGGTTGGCAGGTTGGACAAGAAAGCTTCTTCTTTTCATAATTAATCGTTTTTGGTTAGGTGATTGGCTGTTGATGTAACATATATATTTCTTTTTCCCTGGAAGACTACCACAGTAAGAAATCTCTCACACAAAAAAAATGAAAAAGTCTCTCCCAAGAAGGCACTGCGATTTCTTTTTTTCTTTCATAAATTTTTCTATGTTGCTTTAGCTTTTCTGTTTCTTCACTAGCTTCATCAACTTTTTATCTAGAAAATAAAAAACATCAGTCTTCTTGTCCATGGGAGCTAAAAACTGTGTGCAGTCCCGCCATATAATAGTTAATATAAATAATTTACATATCCAAAAACAAATTAATTAAATTGAGAATATTAAATAGCAAATCTTAAAAGCCTGTGTAGGTGATATTGTGATGCATATATATTTTGAAATAATTATTCTGATCATATGTATTTTTCTAATTAAAATCTTAATATGTAATTTACCTAATATAATTTATAAAAATGATAATTAAAAACATATAGTACATTTGTATACTTCTATTTTGAGTTTTATCGAACCGGGCTCACTAAATCTAATTTTATCTCGGCTCATATATTAATTAGGAGACCTAAATTCTAGTCAAATTTTGAAATAAGCACAAAATTGACTAGCCAATAACTTGCTTATACTAATTATAGCATAAAATATATTTAATTCAATAATTTATTTAAACTTATAGTAGATTGTATATTTTTATGAGCATTCATTTGAAAAATATTTTTTTAAAATTTTTTTTCTAAGGATAATAACAATTGTTAGTTGATTGTTTCATAAATCTTGGCATTAATTAGAGGTGTCAACAAAAGCCAGTGCCTTACTAACTCAATCCAAAACCGGCTTGAAACATATCCCTATCTCTCTGAATGAAAAAAAAGAATAATGGAAACAAACGGAGCCATATCCCTTTCTTGAACATTTTGTCCTCTCCCTAACTGGAAACCTATCTACTTTTCCTGAGCTCTACCTACATCTCATGTCAGATCCTAGTTGTCGTTGGCTGCAAAGCTTGCTTCATGTACTTCATGGTCCATAAGCGCATTAAGGACTACCCCAAGAACGATGGCCTCTTCCACCTTGGTTGTAATGGTTGCATTTAAAATGGCCAAATTTTGGCTCGAATTAATTAAAAAAATCATTGTTTTAAGACAAAATGTTCGATTTTTTTTTCTTCTCCTCCTCTTTCCCTGATTCAATCTACTTCTTCTTTTCTTCTCTCCCCATCTATACCCAGTTGTGAATCATAGAGAAATATCTATAGTTGAAGATAAATAATCTCTTTTCTATGACAATTATTTTATTTAATGCTATGTTATACATTATCTTATGATTTATAGTGAATTTTTTAATAGAAGAAAAAAATTTCTCTCCACTTTTGCTTTCATCCTAATCTAAAGAGAAAGCATGCAATGTCTGTACATAGGGTTTCGAACTCATTCGGGGAGGGCATAATATAGCAGCATTCGAGAAGCAGAGGATGTGGGATGCCGACGATGCGCAGAGGAGTTGCTAGGGTTTTTGTTCGGGAGAGGGTGGAGCGCTTAAGAGAGGGCTAGGGCTCGGTTTGTTTTCTTCTCTTTTCTTTTCTTTTATTTTTTTGTGTTGAGGTGGTTCCATCTATCCATGTGGCAGGCTGCTATAGGCCTGGTCAATAACTGAGCTATTAGACTGAGCCTAGAGAACAATATCTCCTCCTATTACATTTCAAAGAATTATATCCTACACCTGATGTACCAGCTCAGTGGTACACAAGGCCAATGATATGCCGCAATGTGGGCATTTGTCTTTTTCTACCATTTGAAGTCGGGAGAAGTTAGGAAAGTGTTCTTTTCTTTGCTTGATTTGGGTAGGTGAAGGCATCCACCATTTTCTCTTTCTCAGCTTCTCTCTCCCCAATCTCTTTCCCCTCTCGCAAGCAATTATCGAAGAATCAACAAGATAAAAGGCAAGAAAGAACCCTCCCCTTTCTCTTCTCTAATCCTTTCGATTCCTAATCGCAAATCGAGACCTAATCCTTCTTCATCCAAGGCTAGGGCTCTCGATCCCCCCATCCCATGGATGCCAAAGGAGGGCAAGATGGTAATGGAAACAGTGGAGATGGGGTCGTCGATAGCTGTGGCAATGGAGATGAGCAGGCACATAGCATTTTTTTCCCTTCTTGTAGCTTTTAAAACATGGGAGAAGGCCTTTGGATGTGCGCAAGCAGGAGAGAAGGGCATGATGGTGATGGAGACAGTGGAGATGGCATCGCCGACGGCTATGGCGGCAAAGATGAGGAGGCAGACTAGTGCATTTTGTCCTTACATTGAGATGGCCAGAATGTCCATATGGTGGCATATCAATGGTTCGGTGTACTGCTAAGCTAGTGCACTGGGTGTAGAATATAATTTCTCATTACATCCCAACCTTCCATCATGGGAAGAAGACTAGTGAAGGCTTCTCTCAATCTTCTTCAACTCGGTGAAAGAAATTTATTTAAAAAATATGTTAATAGCCCCAACCTCCACATGAGACCATACCGGCACAACCATCAGAGAATCCATCAGTGCTCCCGAGTCCACGAGATATGCACAATCTTGCTGGAATTCAATGATGAAGGGGGACTTAGGGGAAGAAGAGGCGGAGGAGCGAGAGCTAGGAGGTCCTCGATATGCTTGCCAACTTTAACTGTTCCTCCTTCAGCCAGCCAGACCGCCTCCTCATCGTCCACATGCCCACTTTTCCTCCTTGTCCTCCTTCATCTCCATCTACACTCCTCCTTTCTTTTCCTCTAATTGAAGCAGTTAAATTTTTTTTTTTAAAAAAAAACAACGAATAGAAGAACAAGTTGAGATTTTTCTCTCCTCAAAAGCTCCCTCCTTTTCAATGAAATTAGGATCTCTAGTGATCCTCCAAGATGGTCCGATGGCGAGGTTATGGATCTAACTCAGTGGTTCGGGCCGTGTTGGTCGATTGTTAGGTGCTTCAATTTGGGATTGATCTCGTATAGCCATGGTCACTTGCAATACTTTGCCTCTATAATCTTCAGTGCACCATGAAGAATTTTTTTTTCCCCACGCTCTTATTCTCAAATTCATTTGCAATCTTCCATGAACTTAGGGACATTTTTGACTCCATTGGATGTATTTTAGATAAGATATGGAGAAGTACCACCAAAGAAAGGAATAGAGGTTGTTTCCACTTTTTCTTTTCTTTTCTAAATCTTCTTATAGCGAGAGAAAAAAAAAAAATCACATTTTCAACTTGTGATAGGATATGAATAATACACATTTCCAGCCTACGATGAGATATCAATAATACCATATTTCTAACTTATAGTGGAGCATCAATGATGTCATATTTCTAGCTTATAATGGCTACCAACAACATGGATAGTTCCAAGTATCGCACCTGATTGTCCAATTATATAAATTGATCATGTTTTCTAAGTAAATACAATTCAATACCATATTTCTTGCAAATTTTGATGCACATGAGCATCAAGTTCTATGTAAACCAAAATCAGCAATATAGAATACATATGTACAAAAGGAAACATACAACCTTAACAAGTAATCATGCGATGAGTAGATATAACGTTCCGTGCAAAACCAAACTCATTGATGCATAAAAAAAAAAAAAAAAAACACGTGCACGCATGTGCAAACACGTGCACAAACAAGCATATGCGCGCACGCACATGCACAAGCACGCACATAGATGCATACACACACGTGCTGGCACACCCACTCGCATGCACACACCCACATTATATATATATATATATATATATATATATATATATATATATATATATATATATATATATATATATATATACCTATACAAATGATTATGTCTACAGATTTTTCTCTCTACCGAAGATAAATCTGGAAACAATATGTACCAGTCAACATCGAACATGTTCAATAAATTTAAATAGGGACTTTTAGGTTCTTTTGTTCATGCTTGCTTGCTATTATTATAAATCTTGGTAACATATCTTCCAAGAAGGCAAAAGAATAGAATGCATAATCCCGCATTCACTGTAAAGATGAAATTGGTGTATCGGCTTCCAAAGAAAACAATTGAAATATGCTACCATCTTCTTGCCCGAGTTTCATCTACTTCGTCTTGTGGTGAATCAACTGGAACACTATCATCAATCACAATTTGAGGTTCCTCTTGAGCTGTGCTTCAAACCAAATGGTCAGAAGCCTCTTGATGTTCCAGAATGCATCAGCATGACACCAGAAAACAATGGAGTTAGAGTCATTAAGAGCCCTTCTGAACCAAGCCACAAACTCATTCGATCCTGAGAGAGTGCCTAGCTTGACACCGAACCCGACTTTGAAGATTGAGCCCCAAGTCGATCTCCTCAGAAGATCCTGCCAAGAAGACAAACAACAAGACCAATTCTTCCGACATGCATGGCCACCTTTCTATTATCCAAATGACTTTAATCATATCTGCGTATCTGTTAAAGTTTCAGTATTTGCAGCATCTGAGATTTTCTTTTCTGAAACATGACACTACTAAAGTCTCAAAGAACCTTGGTTTAGAACTCGAAGCTTGCAAGCTTTATTTGGTGGCGCCACTTCTTACTATCTACCACAGAGATCCTTCACTATGTGATAACTGTACTGACCCTGTTAACATACCATAAATTATATTAACAGAATTTAAGATAATCAAGAAAGAGGAACAGAATAAAAGGTAACGGTAAAATCAAGCACCTCACTGTATTTGGAGAAGCTGAACTCGAGAATGTGCTTGATTTTGGCAGGGTGAGCAATAAAGATCGGGCTATCTGAAGGCTTGATCAGCCAAAAAGGTTTGGTGCCTGCATGCAATATTGGTTTGGAAATCAAAGAGCGAATTATAAGTAGATGCTCTGATGGAACATGGTGCCCGCAATGAGGAATCTATCAGCCTTTTGGATTGACCCCTTGATTCAGAAGATGCAAAAGGAGATAACTGAGCCAATAGCATAGAGAAGTCTCACTTCAAAGGCTCTACCAATCCTGAGAGTTGGGAAGCCATGAAAGGGGATGTGGTGAATGATTTGCCATTGGCAAAAAGGCTTTTGCTGGTTTATATATCCATTAGTCTGTGCAGAAAGAACAAGAAGACAGTGCCATGCCATCCTCATGCCATGACATTGACAGCCAGGCCTATTTGCTTGGAGCCTAATAACTGCAACAGTTTTCATATTTTCTGAAGTTGGTTCATTAATTCAAAGAGAACCTTTACTACTGTATGAATTACAAATGCCAAGAATAATTTTCAGATGTATAGGTGAAGAGCATATACATTATCGGACATGTTCTTTGCCCATGATTGCAATGTAGCATCTGATTGCATCTTAGATCATAACAACACGAGTTCCATATATAAAACGATAGGTTGCAGGACAACTTATCTGGCCTCTAGGGTCAAAGTTATTGTTCTATGTACCATCATACTCAGCAGTTGAAGAGTGGAACAGCACAATTAGCATGTTAAGACACAAGTTACAATTCGTGAGCATGAAAGTCTTGATTTCCTCGATGTTGGCCATGAAATGTCTGAAATATTCCCTGGCCTCTTATTTCTTCCAAAAAGCACTTAGCATATCCACTTGGTTGCATAAGCCTCAAAATTTTCTGGCATATTCAACAACTGTTGAACCTTATAATAAGCTCTCAAATTTAAAAAACAATGGTAATCTGATTTAGTTAAAAGAATGAAAGAATAAGGTTATGATACTTCTGCAATTTGAATACTTTACATGCCCACCTTTCTTTTTGTTATCTGTATAGGAACAGGTGCACTTTGAACAAGTTGCTGTCAGCCCTGATTTTGATGCAGCATACTTGCTCATTCATTCACTGTTCAAAGGATTTTCTACATTCGGTACTGTCTCCTTGCATCTCTAGATTATTTATCATCATTCCTTCCTGAAAATTGGTTGAAAGGCCGCACTTCATATATAGAGAATTTTTTGTGCCAAGGTTCTGATCCAAGTAAGTCCCTTTCCTCATTTGCCATAAAGAACGTAGATGAGACTTGCTTTAAATCTCATGATACTGTGAATTTACCCAAAAAAAGGAACAAACCTGGAATCTTCATCAGATACTCAAACAAGCTGCTACATGTCAACAAGTCCAAGGGATTTCTAACAATTCCTCATCGTTAGTGGGTAAGTAACCTGTGGACTTCAACTCATCATTGATCCCATTCAACACCCACCCCATTTCCATCATCAAGTTATCAGGTGTTCCTTTTGCTGAAAACTCAAGCACCTGGCCATCAACTTCAGTCATACTGCAACCAGGTGCAGTTTTCTTTATCCGGTGCTCTTTCATGACAGATCTAACTTTCTTTACATCCTCAAACCTATTAGCCTTGGCATATATATCCGATAGAATTATATAGAATACATGGTTCAGAGGATCTAAGCCAATCAAATAACCAGCCACCCTTTCTCCGACCTCCACATTTCCATGCATCCTACATGCACCAAGCAATGCCCCCCAAACATACGAGTCCGGCTCCATAGGCATGCTTCTGATCAGTCTGTCAGCCTCTTCAAATAACCCTGCTCGGCCAAGCAAATCAACCATGCAGGCATAATGCTGCAACTGAGGCTCAATGAAGTAGACTTGTTTCATCACATTGAAACACCACCGGCCTTTTTCTACCAGGCCCGCATGAGCGCAAGCATTTAGAAGTGCACCAAAAGTCACATAATTAGGCTTTGTCCCATGCCTCTCCATCTCTTCCAGAAGACCAAAAGCCTCTTCTCCAAGCCCATGGATGGCAAATGCTGAGATCATCGCTGTCCAAGCCAAGACATCTTTCTTGGGAATCTCCTGGAAGACCTCCACAGCTCTCTCCACACACCCACATTTTCCATACATGTCTATCAATGCGGTTCCAATCACGACATCAAACTCCAGCCCATACCTCTTCAAGTAACCATGCACCCATTTCCCTTGGTCCAGAGCTCCCAGCGAAGCACATGCTGAGACTACACTGGCAACCGTCACCTTGTCAGGCTTAGCATATTCATTGGCCGAGAAAACCATCTCATGGAACAAAGCCAATGCCTCCCTTGACCGGCCACCCTGTGCAAAGCCAGTTATGATCGAGTTCCAAGTTCTTGTATTCCTCTCCTTCATGTCCAGAAACAGACGCAGAGCCAAGTCGAGCTCCCCGCACCTCAAATACCCTATCAAGATCGAGTTCCAAGAGACTATATCTCTGTGGGCCATTTCGTCGAACACCCTCCGCGCGGAATCGACGAGCCCACAGCTCGAATACATATAGACCATGGCATTTTCGACGAAGATGTCCAAATGGAAGCCCAGCTTCGAGACATGGGCGTGGAGCCTCCGGCCGGCGGCAGAGTCGAGGCGGAGGGAGCAGTGCTTGAACAGAAAGGGGAAGGTGAGGTGGTCGGGACGGACGCCGGCGGCGAGCATTTGGACGTAAAAGGAGAGAGGGCTGAGAGAGGAGGTGGGCATGGCGTGCGCTCGGATCATGGCGTTGTAGGCGGAGAGGGTCGGGGAGGGGAGGCGGCGGAAGAGGGCGGAGGCGTAGGGGAGGGAGCCGGCGGGGGAGGTGGCGCAGAAGAAGAGGAGGCGGGAGAGGAGGGAGGCGGCGGTGCGGGGGTCGAGGTAGGGGGAGGTGGTGATGAGGGCGTGGATTTGGCGAAGCTCGCGCAGGCTCTGGCATCGGTGGATGAGGCGGGCGAGGGCGGTCGCGCATCTCATCCTTCGCGCACGCGAGCTCTTCCATGACAGGTGGAAACCATGTGCGACGCTCCTAATACGACTTTAGCATTAGAAGTTGGCCCCGTTTGGCATAAAAGCTGAAATGAAAACGCATCGCAAGTTAGTAGCAGATAGGCCAACAAAGCTACAGATTGGGTATTCTTGTATATATCAATCAAGATACCTTATGAATCAGAAAGAAAAAGTTCTGAATTTACTATTTTCAATTTTTTGGATATATTCATACTAGAATCATATAAATCATCCGTTTTAGTAAAAAAAAAAAAAAGTTGTGCTAAATAATATTGCTGCCTAGTAAAATACCCCTATGATAATAAAAAAACAGAGAGATGGCATTCATATTAAAAATAAAAAATAAAAATATATAAGAATAAATATAATAAAATATGAAATATTGATATATAAAATTATTATTAAGTAAAAATATTGAAGAATAACAAAGGTACTAACTATATTAAAACAAATTCTAAAAAGTACATTTGAATAAATAAACCTATGTTATATTTTTTTAAAAATCAATATTGTACCATAAGTTAAGATATGATTAAAAATTAATAATTTAATATATTAAAGTGCTATTATTTGTGGATAGAATCTTAAAATACACCTTGATCAAAATGGCGGAAGAAGACATGGAGAAGATGTCATTCATCACGAGTCTAAATACTCAGTGGTCCATTTTTTGCACCAGCAGAGAACTATACATGCTCAGATAATCATTATATTGCTCTTTCGAAAATAGAGGGCTCTTACACAATCTCTCAACCATGCATTCGAGAGTCTAATGGAGAATGTCGGATTGGGGTTTCAAACATGGGATTAATAAGGGGTTGAGAGATTGTGCAAGAGCCCTCTATTTCCAAGATGAGTGATGTGGTGATTATCCAAGCATACATAACTCTCTATAGTGCAAAATATGCACTATAGAGGATTAAGAGTCAAATCATCACACCATGAGATATATCCATAGGGTGTAGACTATCCCATGGTTATGGGAGTTGCCACCTAGCCTTCTAAGTAAGCTATAAATTTTATGGGAGGTAAGTTATAGATTCAAATTGAGGTTCATGGTGAGGAAAGGCTTGAAGGCACACCCTACCACTCTCTCTTTTAGAAGATTGTAGAGGTGAAAAGGATTTCCTATCTCTAATGGACTAGGACTAGGGTTTCATGAATAAAGCGATAAAGAAAAGAGTAAAAGAAAAAAGGGAGAGAGAAAGAAGAGAGGGGATGTACTGCCTAAAGCTCTTGCTCATGTTCCTTTTTCTTGGTTGCAAGAGACTACGGAAGTATATAGATTAGAGATTTTTAAGGCTAGATGAAGGTAGAAGAAAGCATGGAGTAAAGATTAATACTAGAGTTTGCAGGAGAAAATTTTGGTAGAGTCTCCCTAATACTTTCTTTTTTCTCCCTAATTTCTACCTTGAATTTTGGAGACAATAAGGTTCTATCATAAAGAAAGATGAGTGGTTTAAGAGTTGAGATTGATTAAGGGATAGGATAGCTCTATATGTAAGGGTTGTCATGGGTTGCTAAATGGGTAATATTTATTGGCTTGGGATTGCAAAAAGGATTGTTGCGGTAGCTTGGTTCAAGGGCTATGATCTAGAAAACTCATGCCTCTTGTGTTTCTTTAGAATTCAATGGTTAGGATTTTGAGAAGGAGAAGAGGCTTTAAAGGTGAGGGTAAGAGCTCTTTAGATGTAGTGACCATGATTGATTTGAAGTGGCAAGATCTTACTGGGAGAAGGGAGGATCATGGACATGTATGGCTAGCATTAGAAGAGGTCATGTTTTATAATGTATGTTGCTTCATATAGATAACATAAACATATAGAGGAAAAGGATAGGATTAGGAGAGAGGATTTAAACCACTGATGGAGAGAGATGCTAGATAGAAGATTGGAATTGGCTCATCTTTTCTTTATTTGGATTGATCAAGTAGAGGGCTAATGAATGGTTGAGATTTATAGGAGGGAGAGAAGAGGAACCAATGGCTGAGGATGTCCTACCAAAGAGGTTTAGTAGAAGCAATGATTAAAACTTAAGGAGCATCCTCAAAAAGGATAGAGTAATCACTTTCAATCATAGTAACATTAGCCTTAGAAGACATATCGTTCTTTTTTTTTTTTTTGCTATGAGACATATCGTTCTTTGGCAGCAAGTTTGATACATCAGGAGGTTATGAACAAAGAGGTTCAATCAATATGTGGTACAAGAGCTTCTTCATCTTCTTTTGGATTATACTTTGTTTCAGTTTCTTTTTCGCTGACAAATAGCCTAGTGATCATTTTTTTAACACATCATCTTCAATATGTATCTTTTTTCTTGCATTCTTGGATTGAAATACCTTAGGTTGCCTTTCCATTGATCTTATCTTGGCTTCTCTAGTGTTCTTTTATAGTCGACATTTATAGGTCAAAGAGGGATGGCCTATAACCTAACTCCTAACTTTAAGTTCTTCTCTTCAGGAGGATAAGGTACTTCATCCCCTAATTTCTTACTTTAAGATCTTGCCCTGATCTTTAGTTCCATTTTTTGACTCAAAGTGGTAATCATTTGATTTGGGTTAATCATTTTGGAGTGAATGGGTATGTGCAGTGCTAAGGTTCAGCTTGTGGTGCTAACGAAAGGACGAGGCATTTAAGCGTAGTTTGTGATAGCTCTAAAGGTCGCACACTGATAGGTTGTGCAAGCTTGACTAGCTTAGACTTACAAGTTCCGGTGTTGATTCAGAATTTGAGGACACTACAGGTTATTTCCTAGCTTAGATTCTTCAAATTGAAAGTTATGGTATTGAATATCGATAAGGTGTACTGGATGTCTATTATTTGAACTTGATCTTTGGTTAGTTCAGCGGATGTAGTTATTTCTTGCTCTACTATTATAATTACAATGTTACCATTATTTTTAAATTTTATGCATTGCTGTAGGGAAGAGGGTATGGCTTTTATAGAGTGGATCCAAGAATGGCCTAAGAGAAGGCTCTAAAGGATCAAAGTCAAGAACCTAGAATGGTATGGTGATGATAAGGTCTTCTTAAAAGAGGGCTGCATCCTGGCTTAATATTTATGCTCAATGGACAAATATTTAGTCATTAGCTATTATTGACTAACACCGATTGTACCCTGTAGTTTCCTTGGTGGATGTTATGTGCAATGGCTTGGTGCAATCAGTCTTGTCAGCAAGCTGTAGCTCCTTATTTGTGAAGACAATTCATTCTTGTTGATTAATCAATCCAATCATCCTTAAGTCTCTAGCTCTACATCTTCTTACATTATTTCCACTCGGAAAGCTCTCTTAAGTCAATACTTGGAACACCTAGTCATGATTTTCCAAACGCTTGCCTCCACCTTCATTTATTTCAGCTAATGGACAAAATTATGATGTTATTTGGTGGCAATTGGGGGTGGTCCTCCATTGGCCCTCGTTCTTGCTTGTACATTTCTCTTCCTAGTTTTTTTATAGATCATGCCATTTACAGGTGCACTAGCTTGAAGATTCTTCTTAATCTTCTTTTGCTGATTTCATTGCATACCCCAGATAAATTGACATGATCATAATCAAGGGGTATATAGTGAGTTTCAGGTTGAGAGATCATTGCTTGCGGTAGCAAATTGATGCGAATTTAGGAGTTGGGGCAAGTGTAGAAAGAAAGACCGTAGGTATGCAAGCAGAAGGAGCAACAATTTGATAGGTAACTCAATGAAAGTCTATAGAGAAAGAGAAAGAGCTACTCTTTATAAAGGAGCAATTGCTGTTAGCAATATATCACTTAAATAAATAAATTAAATCTAATAATTGCAATTAATAGAAAGTCTTAAATGGAATATATATATATATATATGTATGTATATTATTCAGCATCAAAATAAATTTGTTATAGTACAAATGAAATCTATTCTAGCACAAAATAAATCTATTCATTTAATATATTTAAATCATAAAGTTGCAAATCCTACAGATTTACTAATAGTAAATTTAAAACAAGAGTAAGAGAAAATAGCCTAATTGAAGACAGGTCGAAGCGCGTAGATGCTGTCCCAAAGAAGTGTTTGCCCTCATGTACGGGTCTCCTAGCAATTCTCCTCAGAGATACGACGATCCTAAACTTCTTCTTCGGTACATCTTGGAAGAAGCCAAATCAAACCTGATCGGATTTGCAGATCCAGCGAAAAACGAAATAAACTGAATAGAATTGCAAAAATAAAAAATTAGAAGTAACTAAGAGGAAGAATTTTTCTTCAGATTTTTTTTTGGTATTTTTTCTCTAATTTTTCGTGTCTTGAATAGGATGAAATTAAGGGGTATATATAGGGGTGATTACGGGGCTTATTGGTCTTTTGGCGGATGCTTCCGTGGTAATTAAGCAGCAAACGTGCATGCATCCCAAAAAGCTGTATGCGCATTTAATTTTTCCAACAATCCTCTACAAAAATTAATTTTTAAATAATTTTAAAATCAAAACAAAATGCTAGATATCTTATATTATGTAATAGGTGTAGGTACCTTTCGATTTGAACCTTTACTTAGTGACAATTGATTACATCTGTGAAGCCAAGGTGGTCTTAACCTTGAACCTCGGTCCATGGCTCAGATTAAATTAACAGCATACATTATATAGCCCGATCTGGGTTCTAAGTGCGCTAATATGACCATGCGTAGGTATCTCTTATGTGTTTTTTAGGAAATCATCCATTTTCCATAATCGCAGTCTCACGACTGTACATATAGATGAGTCCTAATAAGGAAGCTAGCAAGAAAGCTCCTGCTTCTTGGGTCTCGGACTCATTAAGAGTTATACAAACAAACTCATCCTACCGCTTGCTTTTATGAGCACTAGCACCATAGGGATGAGGAAAACATAATACAGTGCTCCTCTTAGTCATACTCCGGTTTGTTTCTACCCATTGAACCTTTTAAGGTTGGGTTCCCACTGTGGTGATCTATCTTTATGGGTTAAGCCCCATCCTCCTCGACGACTCTAGAACTATTGTTATAGACAAACTTTTTGTAAGCTGATCAGCCAAATTATTTTCTGATTTTACAAAATTCAAAGCAATAATATTATTTTTCAATATATATCTTAATGATTTATGATGCACTTTTAAGTGCCTGTTCATTTTTATATTGGCTTTTTTTGGTTGCACTTATCTATTGCAGATTTATAATCATAATGTAAGGAGACAGATGGTAAAGGTGACTCATCTACAGGAAGATCTATTAGTAGATCTCTGAGCCACTCAGCCTTAGTGCTAATAATGTGTAAAGTTATCAGTTTAGACTCCATGGTACTCATAGATATCAAGATTTATTTGGTGGATTTTTAAGACACAGCAGCACCTCCTAGAAGAAAGACATATCCTATGGTGGATTTAACATCTAAGGTATTGCTGATCCAATTGGCATCACTTAACCTTTTAGAACAGCAGGAAACCTACTAAAGTGCAAACTATAGGACTTAATACCCTTAAAATACCTAAGGAGACTCTCTAATACTGTCCAGTGATCTCTATTTGCATTAACAGTATATCTGCGGAGTCTATTTACAACATATGCTATGTCTAGCCTGGTGTAGTTTGCTAGGAATCCTAGTGAGCTTATAATTTGAGCATATGGGCTTTGAAGGATAGAAATTCCTAAATTCTTCTTAAGATGTGTAGATGGATCAAAAGGAGTAGAGACAGACTGACAATCGGTATAATTAAATTTATTGAGAATCTTGTCAACATAATGACTTTGGGATAACTTAATACTATTTGCACTTCTAATTATTTTGGTATTTAAAATTAAGTCAGCTTGTCCCAAATCTTTCATATCAAACTTAAGACTTAAGAATTGCTTTACTTCATCAACTATCTCAAGATCTGTCCCAAAGATCAGTATATCATTTACATAGAGGCACAAGATCACAAGTTTATTTCCAACTTTCTTATGGTATACACATTCGCTTGTACTATTGATTTCAAATTCAAATATCAGTATGGTTTCATTAAATTTCAAGTGCCATTGCTTGGGTGCTTGTTTATGACCATAAAGAGATCTGACTAGTCTGCTAACTTTATTTTCTTAGCCTGAGATTATAAATCCCTCTGGCTAGTCCATATAAATTTCTTTATTTAAGTCTCCATTTAGAAAAGCTGTTTTCACATCTATCTGATGAATCACTAATTTATGGATGGAGGCTAATGCTATCACGATCCTAATAGTAGTAATCCTAGCTACATGTGCATAGACATTAAAAAAATCTACCCCAGATCTCTGTATAAAACTCTTGGTAACTAATCTAGCCTTAAATTTATCTATAGAGCCATCAAGCCTAAGTTTCTTCTTAAACATCCATTTGTACCCTATAGTTTTACAGCTAGAAGGAAGATCAGTTAGTTTTCTAGTATGATTTTGGATAATTGGCTGCATCTTATTGTCCACAGCTTCTCTCCGAAAGGATGAATCCAAGGATTTCATTGCGCCCTCAAAAGTAGTTGGAGAGTCTTCTATAAAAAAGGTATGAAGTCATCTCCAAATGTTTTCTCTACTCTGGATCTCTTACTCCTCCTAGGTTCTGCTTCTACTTCTATTTCTCTTGTCCTTATTCTACTAGAGCTACTAGCTATACCACTATCTACTCTAGTCCTAAGTAGAAAGGTGTCTTCAAAATATATTGCATCTCTGGCTTCTATAATAGTATTGTTATTAATATCACTTTCTTGTGAATTAATTACCAGAAATCTATTGGCATTACTATTGGCTGCATATCCTATGAATATGGCATCCACTGTTTTAGGCCCTATTTTCTTTCTCTTAAAATTAGATATTTTCATTTTTGCCAAGCACCCCCACATTTTCAAATAGCTAAGATTAGATTTTCTATGTTTCCAAACTTCATATGAGATTAGATCATTATTTTTAGAGGAAATTCTTGCTGAATAAGTAAGAAACCACTAATTAGGTTTCTTCTAACGACCGCAACATGTTGGACGCTGTACAGGGACAGAACTTTTTCAGAAATAAGCTTTAAGTCTACACGTCCCACTCCTACCACACGCGCCTCCGAGCTGTTTGCTATGATTACAGCTCCTCCACTTGAGATCTGAAAGCAGTCTCAGAGGAGCCAGCACCGGAAGTCGCTATGTTGACTTGAGCACTGGTTGTGTGTGGACCTTTTTTCTTAAATTGAAGAGGTGCAGTCTTTTTATAAAAGCACTAGGAGCCAAATGGTTGGTCCGACCACACACATAGTAGAAACGAATACCATCTTGCTCTTTCTTCTTCTTCTGCTCCTAGGATTGGATTGGTTTTCCATTATGGTGGTTAGGATTTCTATGGTGGTAGGGTTTCTTTTTGTAATGCTTATTTTTGAAGGGTCGGTTCTGATTTTTCCTAGGTGGGGCTTTTATATTATAAGCATCATTCTTGTTCTTAGTAGAGGTTTTACTTCTAAGCCTGTGCTGCTCTTCAATCCTAATGGAGTTCAAAACTTGGTTTAGGGTGAGATCTCCTTGGGCATAGCTCAGAATCTTAGCAAAATCAGATAGAAATTAGGTAGTTTATCTATCAGATAGGCTACCTGGAATGATTTATCCAAATTGGTTCCATTAGCCCTAAGCTGGTGGATCAGGATTTCAAAATCATGGATTTGATCATTTATTGGCTTTGAGTCCACCATCCTAAAGTTATTAAAGTCGAAAGCCTTGAACCTCTTTACCCTAGCATCATGAAGACCATATTTGCTATCTAGGGTGTCCCAGAGTTCTTTGGCACTCTTGGCTGTGTAATAAATGTCATACATCCTTATAGAGAGGGCACCTAGGATTCTATGGATGCAATAATAGTCTATCTCATTAGGTGTCCTAGAAGGTATGCTGGTGGAGGCAGAAGGTTCAGTGTGGGAGGAGGATGAACTCCGGTTTGAGTTTGGATTTTGGCGAGTAGCAGGTCGTGAAGTAGTAGAGTTGGACCCATTATCAACTTCAGAAGTGCTCTCATCTATGGCTGAGATCAACCCTAATGTGGTGAGGCAGAATCGCATTTGGTTCTGCCACCTCCTAAAGTTATGGCTATCAAAATTTTCAGGTTTAGCACTAAGGTGGTCACTAGTGTTAGAGGCCATACGTTTAAGGTTATAGAAAAAAGACAAAACCTGAATAAAGGCAAAAAGTCTATGTCAAATGATTGCACTAAAATTTGTATTGAATTTTGAATGTCTAGTTGATATATCCAAAAAAATAATAGCCAGATCAGCTCTAGATCGGTGGTGGAGCACTAAGCTCACTTAAGTACCAGTCTTTCTTAGGCACGTATGCCATTTTGACAAGTTTTTCTTTGATACTATTAGTTAGTGGATATAATCACTAGAATTATACAAATTCAATTTTTACAAAAGCCTAAGTGCAAATTATGTATCAATCAATTTCTGAATTTTTGGTTTGAATTTGTCGAATTAGTAATAATTGATTATTAATTTAGTACTAGAAAATCAATTATTGTAATTGAGATCTAAAATATCAATTTAATAAATTATATAATTTATTATCTTATTAAAATAATTGATTACTAATTTTGTGCTAGCAAATCAATTATTGTAATTGAGATCTAAAATGCCAATTCAATGAATTATATAATTTATTACTTTATTAGAATAATTGATTACTAATTTTGTGTTAGCAAATCAATTATTATAATTGATCTAAAATATTAATTCAATGAATTATAAAATTTATTATCTTAGTAGAATAATTGATTACTAATTTTATGCTGGCAAATCAATTATTGTAATTGAAATCTAATTTGTCAATTCAATGAATTAATTATTATGTATTAACCAATTTCTGAATATTTCGTTTGAATGGGATTTGGAAATTATTCCTTGAGGAGTCCAAATGGAGGTATGATAAACCTCTTGGAGGTTAAACAAATTATTACCTTTTTAGAATGATTTACTGAATTATATATTACTAACAAAAAAAAAATAAACCAAACACTTCTTTGGATTGTTAGCAATATATCACTTAAATAAATAAATTAAATCTAATAATTGTAATTAATAGAAAGTCTTAAACGGAATAATATATATGTATATTATTCCGTTTAGCATCAAAATAAATCTGTTATACTACAAATGAAATCTATTATGACACAAAATAAATCTATTTATTTAATATATTTAAATTATAAGGTTGCAAATCCTACAGATCTACTAATATTAAATTTAAAACAAGAGTAAGAAAAAACTAGCCTAATTGAAGGCAGGTTGAAGCGCGTAGACGCTGTCCCAAAGAAGTATTTGCCTCTACATATGCGTCTCCCGATAATCTTTCTCAGATATACAACGACCCTAAACTTCTTCTTCAGTACGTCTCGGAAGAAGCCAAATCGAGCCCGATTGGATTTACAGATCCAACGAAAAACGAAATAAAAAGAATAAAATAAACTGAATAGAATTGCAAATATAAAAATCAGAAGTGGCTAAGAGGAAGAACTTTTCTCCAGAATTTTTTTGGTATTTTTTCTCTAATTTTTTGTGTTCCGAATAGTATGAAATTGAGAGGTATATATAGGGATGATTACAAGGGCTTATTGGTCTTTTTGCGGATGTGTCTATCGTAATTAAGCGGCAAATGCGCATGCGGCCTAAAAAGCTGCGTGCGCATTTAATTTTTCCAACAATTGCTACTAAAGATAAAATTACCACGAGCCGAGAAGGACTAGGATTACAGATGCATCTCAGGAAACTGATCAGAAGCAAGTGAAGTCAAATTGATCACAAGTTGTTGATGAGAGGAAAATGCTAGAGTATTAGCCACAAAAGGTGGCGTGGCAGCAGGAGCCAAAGAGAGTATGATACAAGGAGCCTATAGTGGTGCAACAGCGGCAACTAATCAAACTACCAACCCTAAGAACAAGCAATGATGGAATCGACAAAAAATGAGATACGGCATGAGCAAAGCAAGCAAGCTATTGTGGGGCTAATAAATGGGTAGGACAAGAAATATGATGCAGGATTTTGCAATAGTTAGTTGCTTGAAATATAAGAAAACTTAAGTCAATTTGTTTATTTTACTGTTGTGGTATTTTTGATAGCCTAGTCTAATTTGATAGTACATGTTTTGTACTTCAATGACATTGATTATAAATTTACATTATTTTGAATTATCTTCTTATTTGTTAGATATACAAACTATTGCTGCAAATAGACCTATTTTAAACAAATAAATTATTTTTTGTAACATAGTTAGAACGAGATTAAGACTCCATCGGAATGGCCCAGGTTCGAAATACGTGGGCATCGATTAAATGCGAAGACTGAATACCCTCCGCTTGGTTTGCTTGGTGGAGTCGTCATCTGATCTACCGGTGCTTGGATGATGCTGATGTGACATATTCATACATAAAAGAGACTGCGATGTTGGTGGAGCTTCCTAATAAATGGAGAGGATATGGGTAAAATTTATCTGTTCATATTGAATATACTCCGGCAAAAAAAGGGCTAGTTGAGCTAAAAAAAAAAAAAACATTGGTCACGAAATTTAGCTGCGGCGTAGCGTAGGCGAGGTCGCCCAGCTAATCCACCCGTCCCTTCGCCAACAGCACTCCTCCTGTTGTCTGCGCCTTTCGCGTCTGCGAGTCCTTGTTTATTTCCTTGCTCGATTAACCGCTGGAAAACGATCTTCTTTCGTTTCAGAAGCAATTCCATTCTTTTGGAATCCTAAAATTCCCAAACTTCTTTTCGTCATTCTCAATCTTCTAATTCGGTAGAATACATAATATGATTTCTTCGATAACATCTCCTCGCTCTCCAATTCTTCACAGGTGATCGATCTATAATAAAGAATCCACCCTCCCTTCAAGAAACCCTCCTCTTTGCCTCTATTTAACCCCCCTCTATCTCTCCCTTTTTCTCCTCCAATTCCTCCCAGGAATGAGCTATCTCAAGGGCCTTTTTGATACCTTCTCCAAGTTCTTCTCCGGCGTGCGCCCCTCCGATTCTTCTGATCCCTCTCCGTCTCCGGCCGCTGCCTTTGATCGGACAATGGAAGGCTCGGCCGCGGGGCCGTCGGTCGTCAACGAGAGGGTCGTGCTGAAGCTGAAGGGCTACTTTGAGCTGGCGAAGGAGGAGATAGACAAGGCAGTGCGGGCCGAGGAGTGGGGTCTTGCGGAGGATGCCATCGCCCACTATAGGAATGCGCATCGGGTGATGCTCGAAGCGAAGGCTGCGAGAGTCCCTGCCGCTCTCCCATCCAGGTGATTTTCTTGCAGCAATTTATCTATTATTTGTTGCAGACTATGCGCAATCGTGGGGCAAATGTTCCTTATTGGCTTTCTTGGCAGTGAGAATGATCAGGTGAAGGCTTATCAGCAAAAGATCTCAAAATGGCAGGAAAAAGTTGCGGAGAGACTACAGGTTCTGGGTCAGAGAACAGGTATATTTTTCTGTCCCTTTTTTTTAGGAAAGTTATCATAACATTTAGATATGGTTTGATTGCTGTGCTGTAACTGTATTTTCCTTTTTCTTAAAAAAAAGAAGAAAAAGGACCTGAACTGTGTGCTTCATTCTTGTGGTTGACAGGCATGGCAACAAAGAAGGTATGGATTAATTTAATTGAACTGTAAGTGTATTGCATCTATATTTTTTTTTCCTTTAACCATCTTTCAAATTTTTATATAAGATATCCCAATTGTTGATTGTTTCATTATATGCACTATGCAGCTTTTGGTATTACTTAAAAAGACTTAGGATGAATTATCTCTAAGGTGTGCTCTAGGTAATTTTTTAATCAATTAAACAAGCAATTTACAGAGCTGCGTTTCATTTCTTCTGCATATCTGATTCCAAATTCTTTGCCGGCGTAACAAAATTTTTAAACTAATCTAATTTTGTCATTTTGGGTCTCTTTGTCTTTGCATATTGAATCTAATATAAAATTACCGACATTGTTAGTTCACTGGATGATTTCTTGCTACTGGAGAGTAATTAACAATTTGATGATGCCGTCTAGCAACATCCCATGTTCTATAAAACCTGGGTTTTACTGCCCAGTCATATGGTAAATTAAGACTAGGAACATGAGGAAGATGGTCTCACTAACACCCATAAGTTTTGTTGGTTTTGTACATTTTTTTAAGACTAGCATAAAGAAGCACACCATCATGGATAGGATTCAAAAGGAGTCTATGAACATCAGGTTAGATTTTCCATATTCTCACAATTACAAAATCCTAACGAACTCCCCATCGAATCCATAATCAGAAATAAAAGAATGATTGATTGCCAACAAGAGGAACCATGCTTTGTAGGTATAATTGAGTCTCTCGGGGTCTGTTTGTATGCCTGAGGATCCAATTGGTTTGGTAAGATCTTCTGGCAGGAGCTCGCTTATGAGGATATATTTCTACTTGGGTGGTTGAAAGAGTTCAAGGCACCTGTAGTGGGCGACTAATTCCTGTTTTGTGTAGATAATTAATCTCTTTTCCAAAGTGATTTATCTTTTTGGTAAGGGCCTGCTGTATTGGGCAACCTACGGTTACTTTGCATTTTATTAATAACAATCTCGTAGAGTAGTTCTTCCACTCCTATCTCTCTTGTCCGTGTGCTCCTTCTTTCTCTTCAACTATAAGTCTCGTCTAGGCTTGTCAAATCCGGAACCTGACCTTCTTATTTCCTATAATCATCTTCCTCCTATCTTGATCAAGATTGGGGGTTGGAGTGGTGCTTCTGGTTTAGACCTATTGGCTGGGGGTATGGCCCCTTTTGTGTCGATATTAATGGAAATACTAATTTAGCAATCAGTTTTTGGTGATAGAAGAATAATATTTGATGGAAACATTGCTTCATTCCCTATCAAGAGAAAACCCCATTATTCCATACAATCATGGATTCAAATGAATAAGGGTTTGACAATCACAAAGATTAAATTTTAGTTTATTGGGAAACGACTAAATAAACTTTACTTAATTCAGTTCATAATCTTGCAATCGGAATATAATTTTCTTCATCCCCATCCATAATCATTAACAAACTATGTCTCTTACACCACACGTTGATCATGTTGCCATGATTGTCAAAAAGATGCTTGAGGTAAGATTGTGAAATTCGGTCATACTTGCAGACCTCGATTCCTCCTGTCACTATCCGGCCCTTACATTATATCCAATTGTACAATTGATGGAAATCTATTTGGAGCTTTGCAATTTTGCAAAGAGGGGGACCTAAACCTAGTATTTATAGACTCACCAACATGAATGTTACCCTTTATAGGTTCCTAGTTCATGCTAGTTTTAAAATCTTTGCATAAGCCAACTAGGGCTTTGCACATTCTTCAAATTTGAGCGACAATTCCCAAGCAAGCTCCTAAGTAAATGATTTGTATCTTGAGAGCATACCAACCCATATTGCCTTGTAACTACCGTAATGTACCATGTCGACAAGGTATTGGTACAACACCAAGGTTTTAGTTTAGCATATGAGCCAAACTAGACTATGAGGGTCCAAACTGAGCAGAATTGCCTAGTACTACTTGGTATTGATTGGACGATACCATCGCTGGGAGTGGAAAAATTTTTTTTGACCATGTCTTGGTGTGGGAAGTATACAGTGGCATATCAATGTATCGCACTGAACCAGTAATACTAATTTAACTTCCGGTACTGATTTTGTAGATGTTGCTTGAAAGGCTCTCCCTTGCTTGTCTGTTAGCATATATTCACTTGTCTAAATGTTAGCGCTGGATAATTGCATAGTCTATCCCCATGTAATCTGATTTTATTCAACTATAAGGAGGTTAAAAGAATTCAGACTCACTTTGATGACTTCAGAAGGTGCTATACACTGACAAATTGCTTACTGAAGTATATCATTGACTAGTGCATGAACTTTTTCTTGGTTCAAAAATGACAATAAGGAATTTTATTACTAGAGTTTGTGGTCACAAGTTCCTTACATTGATTGAATGTATGGTTTTTTTTTTCTTTTTTTCGTCTTTGGTAATCTTTTTTGAGGAGGATAACTTTTTTGCCTCATACGATCTTTTTCAAAACATCCCCATGTTTTTCCTTGCAAAGAATAATTTCTTTTCTGCCAGGTAAATGTTTTATACAACATGTCACATGACTGAGTAGGTGCAGACATCATATTTAGATCAGAAAAATAAATTGTCAATCACTCTCTTCACACCATATGCATGTCAACCTATTTGTTCATGCTTGAAGCATTCCCGTCATCTATCCTTGTGGTGCAGTTCACCAAGAACTATCACAAGTTCTCCTCTAATAGCACTGTTTTTGGTATTATAGTGCATCATGTTGATTGCATCATGGTTGATGGTGATATATTGATCCTTACCTTTAATTTGAAGCAATATATAGAAACTTCTTTATGGGTAAGCTTTTCTAGCAGCCCTGCTATTATTTGAGCTTTTTTTTTTTGCCTTCTTTCTTCTATGATGTTTGTTATACTGAAAACACTCCTCAAAATTGATCAACCATGCTTGCTTAGTCATAACTTGTATAGTTGGTTTGGAGACAAAACATAATTTCAAGGGTTGATAGGAAATGGTTTCCAACTTTTGCCATATGTTTCAGATGTATGTCTAGCATATCTTTTTATGAATTATGAGCTTTTGGGTTTCTGACATTGCATACATTCTTCATTTATTAATTTTGTGAGTCTGCATCATCTCCCTAGCTGCATCCATTTGTGTTGTTGCATTTTGAAGTTGGTTCAGAAACTTATGGTCGTTTAGCAATTATCATTGTTTGTGGTCATCAAGGATTTGCTTATTGGTTTTTGTGCCTATGCATCACCTACCAGCATGACAAGTGCAATGCCGGCACATATGCCATTCTGTGCTTAATTTATTAGAAAGTGGATTTGATACATGGTATGTAGGGTCGGCGGAACCGTCCCGAATCGGACGGTTCCGACCGTTCTGAGCTGTACCAGCGGCTTACTGGTACAATTCTGGCAATAGAAATGAAATTCCTTGCCTGAGCCAGAGAAGGAGAAAAAAAGAGAGAGAGCGAACGGGGAGGGAGGAAGAGGGTGGGATGCCGGCGGAGGGCCGACGGAGGCTGGTGGAGGCCGCGGGAGGCGATGCCGCAGCCGGTTCTCCTTTTTCGAAAGAAACAGGGGTTCGGACACGGCCTTAAAAATTTTGCGATTTTTAAGTACTAAAATTTCACCTCCCGCGGCCTCCGCCAGTGTCCACCACCCTCCGCTAGCCTCCCACCCCCTTTCTTTCTCTCTGTCCTCTCTCTTTCTTTTCCTCTCTCCCACGATTTGCGTGCCCTCTCCTCCGTTCATACAGGCCTGATACGGCTTGTACCAACTCGTGCCACCGGAGAACCGGTACAGTGCCCGATACCGGTTCTGCTGACCTTGGTGGTATGTGCCACCAAGCATGGATGGTCGTGATGTTGGCCTAGCATGGTAGTGCCAGCCAGCATGGTTGGCACTTGAAGCCATAATAGTAGTTTTTAACCTAACACCCTTTTAATGGGGCAGCTCTAATGCTATTCAGATTGTTAAATGTTAATTTACGTTGTCAAAATAAACATCCAGAAATTGCTTCCAAATTTAGCTGCTTCATCACCCAATTTACTACAGCTTCGGCAGTTCCATTGTTATAACTTGTTGATATGCTTCGTACGAAAGTAAACTAAGTAAATATTTAGGTTACATTCAGATGAATTTGTTGGCTTCACTGATAGGCTGACAGACTAGTCTTATTTTGGGTGCCTTTGTTTCTAGTAGCTATTACTTGATCAGTAGCAATTTGGTTGATTTCCCCCCATACTGCATGTGCATTTATTTCTGTGTAGGCTTCCCCAAGCCATACTCTAGTGAGAACAGTCTCATCAACAACAACTGGTGCAAAGAAACCTGTACCACAGAACTTGCCCAGTTTAAAGAATACTCTAACAACAGGGAATCAGAAAAATGGTAATGGGGGTGCAAAATCTGCTCAAGATGCTTTGAGTGGCTATGATGCCCGGCTAGTTGAAATGATAAACACGGTCATAGTAGACAGAAGTCCTGCTGTTAAGTGGGATGATGTGGGTAAGAACTTACAAGATCATATTCATTTTTATGCAAAGCTGTTCAGCATATGATACCTGTCTTATCTTGTGTGCAGCTGGCCTTGAAAAGGCAAAGCAAGCTCTTATGGAAATGGTAATCCTACCAACTAAGAGAAGAGACTTATTTACCGGCCTTAGGAAGCCAGCTAGAGGTATATTTTCTAAAAGCATTTGTCTTTATTTCAAAATTGCAATGTTGTATGATCCTAATATTTGGATTTAAAATTTGTCATTTCACTCAGGCTTGCTCCTTTTTGGACCTCCTGGTAATGGGAAAACAATGCTTGCCAAAGCTGTTGCATCAGAATCAGAGGCAACCTTTTTTAATATTTCTGCCTCATCTTTAACATCGAAATGGGTAATTCTTACGATAGAGCTACTTATATTGCTGGATGGTGGTTCATTTCTTGCTGCTTTCAGTTGTGATATATATAAATCATTCTTTACTTTTGATGCAATAGGTGGGAGAGGCAGAAAAGCTCGTTCGGACTCTTTTTATGGTTGCTGTTGCTAGACAACCATCTGTAATCTTCATGGATGAAGTCAGTCACTCTTTGCTCTTCCTTTTTCATTTCCTTTTCTATTCGATTAAAATTTTAGGGACGATGTGTGCACAAACTCTTTGTTGTTTTTATAGTCTATTTTATAATCATAATCATCTAGATTTTTCCAACTATTTGAGGTCAGCTTTGTGGATTCTCATTTGCCAATTATTCCTATTTAGGTCCACCTCTGATGTTATTCCAAGTTTCTCCAGGTCTTTCCTTACAACCTCCATCTTCTATAGTCATTTATTAGGGTTTTTTCTTCTTAGCTCCTATATGTTATAGGCATTCTTAGAAAATATTTGTTTTTAATCTTTTGCTGATAGACTTATGTAATGATTATTTTGACTTGAATTTATATGCTTGTGGTATGACAAATATGGACTGGGTTTGTCATACATTTGTTTTGCAATATCTAACATTCTTAAATCTGGAAAAGCAAAAAAATGTGCATCCTTTGACAATGGCATGACTAATATCCTTGTGCTTTTAAATAGGTTGAAAATTAGGCTACTAGCTTGATATTAGGGAGGTGATATCTAATGCTTTTGGTGCATATGAACCACAGGTAGGGCTGAAGGAAAGAAAGACGACAATTTTGGGGGTATATGGACCGATCTAATTAAAATCTTTAGAGAGTTGGAGATTTGTTGGCATCTTGATTGTTGTATAAATGATATTAGATGGAGATAATGGTACATGATACAAACTAGGGCTTGCAAATTATCATCTGTTCCCTCTGAACTGCCCAAATTTCATTAAGCAAATTTTTCTCGAGTGTCAGTTTCTGTGTACCCAGAATGGACCTAAATACAGTTAAGCTGGGTTTAGGTTTATGATCTCCAATCTCCAAAACAAGGTCCTCTAGGGAACTTTGGGTGCAAGGTTTAGGATCGAGCCTAGAAGCTTGAGCAAGCGGTGTTTTTGGCAGCATGGGCCTTAGCAGGAGCTTTGTCTCTTGATTTCCTTTGCTGTCACCAGGTCCACGGCTAGCACTTCACACATTGAGGAGGCTGCAAAGTTGAATCTAAGAAGCTTAAGGTTTTTGAAGAGATGTAAAGGTTTCAGGAAATGGATGTGACATGTGAGCCTTTTTTTTCTTTTCTTTTTTCTAGGTTTTACTTCTAATAATCTATTTAAATTTTAGAGTATTGGTTTTGGACCTTTTGGGTTTGCCATACATCAATCATTTCTGTTTGGGTTAGCTCGCTGGAATTAGCTCAGCCTTTTCTTATTTGATTGAGATTACCTTACCTGATCCAACGCATTGTCTAGACTTAGGCAGATTTGGCTTGACCTTCCTGGTCTAATTTTCGGCAGGCATGGCAGGATTTTCTGGCCTTATTGGGTCGGGCCGGTAAGACTTCAATTTTGATTGAATTTTGGGCTAAGCACAGGTTAAGCTAAATCTTCCTGGCTCAGCCTTACCAAAAGTCAAATGAATAAACCTTGATATTGTATATCATTAATTTTTTTATTTATTAATACATATATATAGATGCATGTCAGGGTCTGTTGTGCCGGTACCGGGCATCGTACCTGTTGCCTGGCAGCATGAGTCGGTACAGGATTGCACTGTGTTGTGCCGAGCCTGTATCGACATAGCAAAGGAGGCAGGGAGAGGGGAACGGGAGAGAGAAAAAGAGAGAGAGAGAAGGGGGAGAGGGAGGGGGAGAGACAGAGGCCGGCGGAGGGTGGCGGAGCCTGGCAAATGGGGAAGGAGGCGGAGGCCACGGCCGAATTTCTGTTTCATTCGAAATAAGGTTCTGGCCGCTAAAAAATTTCGCAATATTTAAGTGAAGTCGGCAAACTATTTCATTCGAAATAAGGTTCTGGCCGCTAAAAAATTTCGCAATATTTAAGTGAAGTCGGCAAACTATTTGCCGACTTCACTTAATCGCGAAATTTTTAGCGGTCGAAACTCTGTTTCGAACGAAACAGAAATTCGGCCGTGACCTCCGCCTCCTCCGTTTGCTGGCCTCCGCCGACCCTCCACCGGCCTTCCTCCCTCTCGCTTGCCGACTTCACTTAAATATCGCAAAAAATTTTAGCAATCGAAACTCTGTTTCGAACGAAATAGGAATTCGACCGTGACCTTTGCCTCCTTCCGTTTGCCGGCCTTCGCCGACCCTCCACCGGCCTTCCTCCCTCTCCCACTCGCTCTCTCTTTTCTTCTCTTTCCTTCTCCTTCTCCTCCTCCTCCTCCGGCGACACATCTCGGTTTCTTGCCGGAACCGTTCTGGTCCACCGCCAGTATAGATCGGGATGCTCGGGCGATTCGGGATGGTTCCGCAGATGTTGATGCGTGCATATTCATATATATATATAAACTATCTTTTCTCAAATCCCCCTCTTCTCTCACAAAATCTGGTCTTGAATTCCAGGCCTGTTCTTTCTCATCTTTGGATGAAAGTCTTCTCGACCCCAGTATTTGTTGCTTTACCTCTCTCGCATCCACCACAACTCCTAACCTCTCTTCCTCTCTAATTTGGTTGCTTATGCCATAACCTTATCAACATTCCTTATGATTATTGCCGCTGGCACTCACCGTCAATCTCCTCTTCCCCCTCTCTATCTCTAAACCATGATTATGGAAGGGGATGAACCCTTGGCTTTGGTTGATTGAATTTGGTTAGTTTAGTTCAAGCCTAGATTTCGATGAGTGGGTTGGGCTTAGGGAGAAGACTCTAGAGTTGAGGCTGGGCTAGCTTGGGCTCAAGTTAGGTATAGGTCCTTGATACTGAGTTGAGTCTTGGCCTGGTCAATGCCTACATTTACCATTGCCACTCTTAAGAAGAGTGCAGTCATAGTACTACATATACTAACATGATCTGGCAATAGCAAGTACACATATAGGGAAACACGCATGTGTTGATTTTGAAAGTGAACTAAATTTGTAGCAGATGTATTGGAATTTCTAACATGAAGAGAATTACTATTTTGAAGTTATATGGTGATATAAGCTAAGTTTGATAACTATGTAGCTAGTGGCAATGCAATGAGTGCAAAAGTACTTGAGCATTTGCTTACATGACCTAGTAATAGGAAATACACTTGCAAGGAAACAAGCATAAAATAATTTTGAAAAATTGAATAAATAGGCAATAGATGTGTTGTAATTGTTAACAAGAAGAGAGATTAGTATTATTCTAAATATTAGGGACTTTTTGACACAATGTAGCATGGCAGCTAGTTTCTATGAGTGCTTATTGTGAAGATCTCGAGAAATGATGATACTACAAGATGACTAATACTAAAGTGGTAATATTTTTGGGAATTTTATTAAATTGGAAGAAGCAGTAGCATTCCTTAGAGAAACAACTGAAGGATAAATATTGGAACTTCTAAATTATGCCAAAAATGACTTAAGGATCCATGGTAGATTATGTTACAAGGGTATATAGAATAGTTGCTAGATAATCCATGGATAATAAGAAATATGTAAAGAAAGTTGATGGTGACACGTTAAGTTTCAAAAGGTACTTAAAGGTTCATCCACTAAGAAATGGGGAGGAGCACTGACCTATGTAAGTTAATGTTGAGAGGTAAATGCAAATCCTTATAATAATTATGTCATTATGCGGTCCATCTACCACTGCTCACAAATTAGGCAGCGCTTCTTGCTATCTTTCTCAATTACCAATTTTACCCTGCGAATGTTAAATCCAATTGCAACTAATCAGTCTTTAAAAACAAAAAGATGATTGGGGGCCATGGAGGAATACAAAGAGGGAGTGGTTACTTATTGGAAGGTGTGTGAAGATTTCTCCTAGCTCTTCCTGATTTGGACCTTTGCCCATTCAGTATTTTCCACTGTTCGACTTTGCTCCTTAATTGCTCTAGCTTACAGAGTCTGGATGGTGTCTTCTTAACTACTTTATCTACCCTTTCTGTAATGTCCTTTTTGCTCAACTTCTCTTCCTCTTGATCCACCCTCCTCTCTCTGTCCCTCTCCTGTAGATTCCAGCATTGTTTCTTTTTTTCTTTTTTCTTTTTTATGGGTTTGTGTGTGTGTGAAATTCCAGCATTGTGTTAAGATGGTGCGGCTGACAGTTATGGAGGGTGGAGGTGGAGCAGAGGATGTGCTCATCATTGGAGGGGCTGACTGTGACAAAAGCTGCAAAAGCTGAAATGTGAGATGTTGAGGCCATCATGAAGGTTGGTGGCAATGGTATCAGTGACCCGATCAAGCTAAATGTTGCCGTTCATAAGGAAACAAAGTATCAATGGCGGGTAGGCTAGAGGTTGAAAGGTGGATGGATGCCAGTAGAATTTGGATAACAGGAGGCAGAAGGAGGAGAGAAAGAGGAGGAAGATTATGGTGCACTAGTCATTATATAAAGAAATTATAGATTATGATAGCAAAGAAACAATGTAATTTGACAATAAAAATAGTAGTAATATTATGTTTGAGATTATTTTCCCATGTACTGATAGAAAAGAAAATCCCAAAGGTCACTGTTTTTAACTAGCTGTTGATGCAGCACTTGAAGGATGATCAAACTGCACCTGAACGCTATGTGACACCTGCCTATCCCCCATGTATTGCACCAATCCCTGGCTAGTGCGTAGCGAGTTTTAGCAGACAATAGTTATTCTGTAAATAGTGAATAAATCAAATCATAACCATTATTAAAGCATGTCATTTGTATGTCTTATATTATTAAGGGCCTTTGAGATCATTATTGTAGTCTCCATTTCTTAAGATTTTTGTTTATATTATCTCTTGATTTTATGGTTATATCTTGTCAAACTAAATTCACTCTACATCGTTGTAGCATTGCTTGAATGGCTATTCAGATTGGTTAAAATGCATAACAACTGATGACAATGCTTATTTTCTTGAAGTTTTTTTTTGAGTAACCCACATCCAAAGCATGTGCTGAAAACTCGTGATGATTAGTGGTAAGCTGACTTCAGGAAGAAGTAAGAAGCAAATCCATTGTATTACAAAGACTGCAAGAATGATGATTAGATGTATACATATACAAAAAGTCAAGATAGATTTACAGTACGAGGATTAAAGCCTTAATCCTATTATTGTAATTTACATAATATGCCATCTCAATAGAAAATCCACATAGTTAGAGATTATTTGCATCACCTAAAATGCTTGAAAACCAAAAATCATGTGCTTGGGAGTTTGTTACCTATGCATTGAATGATTATAAAACAGATAGTAGCGGTTACGCTTGGTTGACATAATGGGCGGTGGTGCACATATATAGAAAAATTCACACAATAGATCATAGTTTATGTCTTAAATACATATTAACTGAACTTTAGATCAATGGGATGCTTCAAGTAGCAAGTCAAATCCAATTATCCAAATACTTTATCTTGCTGTTTAAAGTACTTTAAACTGTTCACTTTGTGACCACTCAGTACATATGAAATCTCAAAAACATCTGATTCTTTGTTTTTAGGCATTAGGTGATGTGAATCATGTTAATATTGATTTTCCATTGGGATAGTGCATTATATTAATCATGGTGATAGGATTGAAACTGCTTCTCTATAGGTGAGGTTCTATCTCAATTCTCTTATGAACACACACATGCATGCCTATGTGTGCATGCCTGTGTTGTTTGTGCATGTTGCATGTATCTGTGTTGATTGAATTGGCTTCATTGGGGGTGAGGTTGATATGATCTTGATGCAACTTGAGACTTAAAAGAGGTGAAATTAGATTTAAAATTTATGGAATGAGCTTATTACTACAGTCATTGAAGAAACTACGCTTAACAAGGGTGCATTTTCACCACCAAGTTTTGGATGACTAAAAAGTGGCAAAAACTTTGTAAATGATATTAAAGGGTGAGTCGTTGAAGTCTGATTTATAGCAATAAAGATATGGAAAATCATTAAAGAAACTTGGTTAGTTTGAAAAACTAGATTCTTCCTATTGGTTCTGGCTCAAGAAATGGATCCAAAACAATAGCTCCACTTAAACACATTAATTAAACCCTTAAAGCTGAATTATTCAACACTTGCCCTCAAGCTCATGCTCCTTCTTTTCTTCTTTTAGTTTTTTGAGAATAATTGTGGGAACACCTTGAGAAACAACACTTTCAAGATTCAAACCTAAAACCTCGTTCCATGTGGAGAGGTGCAACTGCTGGGCATTCTCATGGGCTTATTGCTGATAATGCCCAACTCTAATGTCATATTCTTAGCCACATATAGTCACACAATTAATCACTACATTTTTAATCTCTTTACTCTTTATTGTTAGAAGTTAAAAACCATGGGAGTTATTAATTGTATATGCTACCAGTTATTAGTGATAATAAGTCATTCTAAATCTCAAAAAGTTAAATGAATCTAAAAATGTTGGAGTTTCCATATGATTTAATATGTGAGTAGCATGATCAAGTGACATTTTATGATCCAGGGATTATTTGATCTATGGCATGCATCTCGAATTTATGATACTCTGTCACCCCAATTAGATAGATCATTTTGTTCCAAATCATAAGATTTGGATCCTGGATCATATGATCTTTAAAAAATGAAAGGGCAATTTTTGTGCTCGTAGTTAAGATGTTGAATGTCTAGAACACATCAAAGATGACTTTGTGGATAATTGGTCGGGAAATATTCAATTTATATCACTTCTCTCTCATTTAGAGTATTAGATTTACTGTAAAAGAACAGAAAGTTTCACCTATAGTGGAAGATAGAAAATAGTCCTTCAATCACTCTAGAGTAGGCTATAACTTTAATTATAAGAAGACCTGGATTTTATTTTTTCGCTTCAAAACTTACCATGGTAAGTATATTCAGTATTATTCATAACCATGTCATGTTTAAATTGAGTGATTCAATTTATTTAGTTGGATGGTATTTGTGCAATTGTTACTTATGCTGAAACCAATTTGTTGTTGTTTGGCAGATCGATAGCATCATGTCGACAAGGTTAGCTAATGAGAATGATGCGAGTAGAAGATTGAAGTCAGAATTCCTAGTCCAGTTTGATGGGGTGATGTCAAATCAAAATGATTTAGTAATTGTTATTGGTAAGCTTCCTAAATGCTCTAATACTGATGTTTATCCTCTTAAATAAAGGTGGTTTGTTTCTTCACTTCTGGAGTCAGAATAGCTTTCTTAATTTATTCTACATAAATATACATGCATAATAATACAAGCATATATACGTGTACATATATCTTCTTCCTATATCAACCCATCCTGATGGAGGTCCACGTCTGTGCCATGTCGCATCATGGGGCTGCAGCTTAGAGTTCTTATTAAATTTAATTTAGTTATAATTTTCTGTATTTTTCTTTTACTTTTTGGATGTTTTCGATTTTAGGGTTATTTTGGATTCTAGGACTGAGACGAAAAGGTCTCAAGTCACTCTCAATTCTTATCTAGGAACCTAATTGCTGTTGCGCAATAGTGTTTACGACACTGTTCTTGCTACAGTAACCATGCTTTATTAGGGACGGTTTTGGGATTTTAAAATAGAGTTGAATTAGGGCTTCTACATGTTATAAAAGGGGACTATTGGGGTTTGATGTAACCAGACTATGCAGATTATGAATGACATAATAGAGTCTTTGGTTTTCGTTACTCTTTTGGTGTGATTCCACAAAGGAGGTGGGAGGCCTTCGCACGCTAGGTGTGATTCCTAGGTCCTAGTGCAAGTACGGTTTTGTTCTTTGTATTTCCTTTCTTTCTTTTAGTAATATCTGTGTTTCGCTTTACTTTTTCTTTCTTTTGCATCAATTTTTCCTGTTCTTTTCTTCCTTGTATTGATTACTAACTGTTTCTTTTAATACCTAAACATCCTATAGTCTAGCTATAAACCTCACCGTTCTGATCTATCATTGCATAGCTGTTTAAATATTTTTTCCTTATTTAGATTTTTACCCGCTAGTTAAACCCTAGTTTTATAATCTCTAGGTTGGTTTCCACATCCATCATCAATTTCATAGTAAAATTCAACTTTTATATTTCAAATTTATTTAAAAGTCAAATGTGCAATTGAAATTCCAGCACTTTATGTTTTTCAATCATATCGTAAACTTTTCTAGATCCCCTTCCCTTGGATATCCTACATCACACCCTTTTCCATGCCCTAGCACTTATCTTTTGCCCAATCCCTGGCTGTTTAGACCCTCATTGCTTCCCTATCCTTTCGGGATCCTACCCCCTTGAACTACGCACCTCTAAATTTGGCTGAGGTAAGATTTCCATCAGTGCACTATTGATAATATTTTATGGTTAAGTAATCCTAGTTTACCTAAATAACACATTTTATGGATAGTTGGTGTTGTTTAGGAATTCTACAATTAATCTTTCTAGAAGCTAGTTGTGTTTGCAAAGAATATAGATCAAGCGCTAAAACCAATCCCTAAACTACTTGGACTTGTTATTGATAGAGGCTAAAGGAAGTTCAAGTTTGATGCATTAACTAGAAGACACATTATTGGGGAGACAGTGTGGGATTTAAGGTTCGCCGAACTAGTATGGGAGGTTGTACCGGCCAGCAACTAGTTCGATATGGTATGAATGCATACCGTGCCATTCCAGAATGTACCGAAAATAGAGAGAGGGAAGGAGGAGAGGGAGAAAAGTAGAGAGGAGGAAAGAGAGAGGGAGAGAGAGGGAGGGAGAGGGAGGAAGGGGGAGGGTGCAGGGCTAAATCCTAACCCTAATGCTATGCAAAGCGCACGCGAGAGAGAGGAGAGGGAGAGGGAGGGAGGATGGGAGAGGGCTGAGGGAAACCATAATCCTAATCTTAGCAGAGTGATAGAGAGAGAGGGAGGGAGGGAGGGAGGAACTTACTGGCGGCGGCCGAGAGAGAACAAGCAGCATCTAACACCATTGAAACTCTCGAATGCGGGGTGGGGGGCGCTCTCTTGAACCATCGCTGACTCGTGAACGAGAGGGGGCGGAGACTCAAGCCATCATGAGCGGGTTAGGGAAGGAAGGGTTTAATAAGCAAAACCAGTGTGGTTTAATAAGTGAACTAGGGGGGTGGGGGAGGGTTTTATAACCGAACCAACCAACCCACTAAATCATTCATACTTGTCATCGGTTTGGTTCAATATGACCCAAACCGTCCTGTTTGGGTTGGTTCAGTAATCATTGATGGGTTTGATAATATACTTTGCTCCTTTTAGGAAACCATAAAATATGTTTCATTACATATTTTGGTTTTTGTGAATGGGTTCCATTATATGTGGGGTTCAACATTGACTCAAGCCTGTCAATCTGTTTAGAATACTATAAACATGTAAACACACTTAGAGAGGGCGGGGGAGGAGGGGGTTTAATTGCAATTTACAAGTATAGGGAACAATCCATAAGGAAACTAAATTTCATACATGTCAAAGTCATCTCTCTATGTGAGCCAAAATTCTCCAATGCCATGTGGTTGAAATTCCTTGGCCATGTGCCATAAAGTAAACAATGACACTTAAACATTTTGCTGCCATGTGTCATTTGTTGCAGAAGGTATAATAACCTGCAGAATGTCCTACTTTCTCATATACAATTTCCGCTGCGTGTGGCATAAAATTAAACCACCACATATCCCTACTTTCATATACACAACATTCTCTCCAAGCAGGGTAATAATAAATTTCAATGTTTCCCCACTTTCTTATTTAAAAAACCCCTCCGTTTCAGTATTTTGTCTAACTCCTACTTTGATATATATTAATGCTGAGGGAAACCATAATCCTAATCTTAGCAGAGTGATAGAGAGAGAGGGAGGGAGGGAGGGAGGAACTTACTGGCGGCGGCCGAGAGAGAACAAGCAGCATCTAACACCATTGAAACTCTCGAATGCGGGGTGGGGGGCGCTCTCTTGAACCATCGCTGACTCGTGAACGAGAGGGGGCGGAGACTCAAGCCATCATGAGCGGGTTAGGGAAGGAAGGGTTTAATAAGCAAAACCAGTGTGGTTTAATAAGTGAACTAGGGGGGTGGGGGAGGGTTTTATAACCGAACCAACCAACCCACTAAATCATTCATACTTGTCATCGGTTTGGTTCAATATGACCCAAACCGTCCTGTTTGGGTTGGTTCAGTAATCATTGATGGGTTTGATAATATACTTTGCTCCTTTTAGGAAACCATAAAATATGTTTCATTACATATTTTGGTTTTTGTGAATGGGTTCCATTATATGTGGGGTTCAACATTGACTCAAGCCTGTCAATCTGTTTAGAATACTATAAACATGTAAACACACTTAGAGAGGGCGGGGGAGGAGGGGGTTTAATTGCAATTTACAAGTATAGGGAACAATCCATAAGGAAACTAAATTTCATACATGTCAAAGTCATCTCTCTATGTGAGCCAAAATTCTCCAATGCCATGTGGTTGAAATTCCTTGGCCATGTGCCATAAAGTAAACAATGACACTTAAACATTTTGCTGCCATGTGTCATTTGTTGCAGAAGGTATAATAACCTGCAGAATGTCCTACTTTCTCATATACAATTTCCGCTGCGTGTGGCATAAAATTAAACCACCACATATCCCTACTTTCATATACACAACATTCTCTCCAAGCAGGGTAATAATAAATTTCAATGTTTCCCCACTTTCTTATTTAAAAAACCCCTCCGTTTCAGTATTTTGTCTAACTCCTACTTTGATATATATTAATGGTGAGGGTCTTAGGTCAAAAGCATAATAAGTTTAGCAAATTAATATATAATAAAAGTTTATTGTTGTATTTTTAAAATTCTTTGAAGTAAATTTCACCACGTTTTGGTCTTTTAAGGCATGATGCCTTGCTAATGACGGAGATTTCTCTCCATGAGTGGTCAAATGTCATATTACTGCTAGCCTTTGTAATATTTAAAATAACCTAAGCATAATTGATAATTATTCTAAGCCTGCTGATGCATCTCATCAGAATGTCATTGTGCTAACTGTAATACCTAAGCATTTAAATTTACAAAACTTTGATGTTTTCAGAAAGCAACTTATTCTTTTGATAGCAGAACCCCAAAGAGGTACATGCATACATAATGTGTAACACCATAATTATTATGTCTTATGAAAATTTGGTGCTTATGTAAGTCTGGTTCTTTTTCTTGAGCTGCTCTTTAGTTTGTCGAGATAATACCTTTTTGCACTTGATATAAGTTTTTTTGTTTGGTGTTGCCACTGGTAAAATGTTATTTCATATTAAATGTTGATACAGGTGCAACTAATAAGCCACAAGAATTGGATGATGCTGTTCTACGAAGATTGGTGAGTATCATATTTTGCATGAGTACGATATTCTGTTTTGAGGCACTATATCAAGGATGTGCTTGGTGTTGCTTAAGAAAAGTACTGTCGTAACTTGTAGAGTAAAAAGGTACTTTCCAAAGAAAGTTCTTGATTTTTTCATCTGAGAAGTTCTTCTACAAGAAGAAAAAGCAAAAAAGTGCTTTTAGGAAAAGCTAAGAAACCTCGCTTCTAGCTTTCTCTTCCATAAGAACTTTTAAAGTAGACGCGACACCAACCATGCCCCAAGTGATTTGAGTAATAGCATGAAACCTCCAAAACCAATACTTCTAGTATATAGAAGTTTGTATCCACCCAAGGGCTGATTTTTATACACAATATGCACTAGATTCTTCAGAAAGTTAATTTGTATTGTTCCATTTTTATTTGAAGTTTAGAAATTGAAAAGCCTGAAGTTACAATAAGACTTAGAAAATTACCATTTCTTATTAGTATAAAGAGTTGAAATCTAACAAGCAATATAAAAATAACGTTGATATGAAGTTAGTTTCCTAGTGAAAACTAACTTCATAGTCTGGTATTTTTGGAACTTGATACTAGTTCGGGGCCATGTCCTTACAGTTTGATAATAGTTTATAACAAGGTTCACTGAACCGCCCGGTTCGGCCCATCCTGAGTTGACCCAATGAGGAATCGAGTCACTTCACCTTTTTTTTTTGGAACCAGCTCCGAATCGGCTGGAACCTATCCCGAGCTGATAGGAACCAGCCGGAATGGGACGGAACCAATGCGAATCGTCCGGTTCGCACCGAGTCGGACCGGTTCCGAACTGCCCCCCCCCCCCCCCCCCCCCGCTTTCTTTTGTTTTAAAAATAGGTTGGGAAGGCCCGAGAAATTTCTCCGACATTCCCAACCTATCTGAATAATCCCTTTTTTCTACAGCGAAAAATATGCTGATTCAGCACAATTGAAGGAGTATGCTACCTTTTCTCTATCTCATTTTCTCTTTTTTTTTTGGACGCAAAAAAATACGTTAAAATTTGCAAAATAAGAGGAGATCATGCCAATTTTTTTTATTTTGGCTTAATTTTATGATATGTTGTAGATCAATGGATGATCTGTACGATGACATAAAAATTTATAATTTTCAGATTATATATTATTTTAAATTTTAAAATATATTTCTAGATTAAAAAATAAAAAATAAGATTCAAAAAAAAGGTAAAATCAGAAGCATATTTAGGGGCATGCAAGCTACTCTTCAGATAAATTTTGTGTCCATTTATTCAAGTTTTGATGTGATCATGCACATAGTGGGCTAAGCCTGAATATGAAAAAGAATTGAGATATAAATAGCCTTTAATGCATGCCCATAGGCCTAAAAAAATTTATGTAGCATCCATTGTAGGGTTCTATATGGATCTGAGCCTCAATTATTTTTTTAAAATATTTATATTTAAAAAATATTTTTTAATTTACAAAATAATTAAAGATATATAATTAATATATATAAAAATTATGAAAATTTATTAGTACATAATATATATTTCAAAAAAAAAATTTGAGGTAAAAATATATTTTTTTGAATTTATGGTATTTAAATATTATTTTTTAATTTAAAATTTATTTAAAATATTTAAATGACAGTTCTGGTAGTTATGGATCTGCTGGCTAGGAAGGAAGTGGAGAACATAAAACGATTGTTTATGAGATACAGCCATAGCTGGTGGCTTTCAATTCACCGGTGAGTTTCAGTTTACATATGCTACACATGACGGTGCATGATCTGGTAGAGCCTACGAGAATACGATTGTATATAAGAGACGGGCTCCTCGAGGTCATTCAGGAGGATGCGATATAACTGCAGATGACCTCGCACGTAGAGTAGAATCCATAGATGTATCATATTTTAAGTCGTGTACTGGATTCTATTACCTGCAGCTACAAGTATTCTATAACATATACGGATACGGATATGGATTTGATGCATCTGAGGCATCGTCTTTCGGTGGTTACTATCCTATGCAGAACGGAGCATCTCACATATTGGATTTTGCCGTCGGCATATTCTGATTGGCTCCTTCATAGCCGTATTATCTCAATCAGAGAATATCTATCAAAGCTAAAGCTTCAATAAGAGATCCGAGAGTGCTTATAATACAGAATGTATTTCATATGGGATGAACATACAAGACTACAACGCCGCTTAGTTAGAGGAGTGGGCTGATGTGCCTCCTGACTATGCTAATAATCCGGATTTCTATGAGGGGCATCGCTAGAGATTTTAGATATCGGTATATATATTGTACTTTAAATATTTGTAATTAATTGTATTATTTTATATTTTTCATCTCACTAATTAATTTTAGAATATTTTATGTTGCTTCTTGTAGCATGCAGCATCTGACTAATTATTTTATATTTTATATCACTTTAAAACAACAAAATGTATCATTTAGGTTATACCAGGATCATAAAAATATCAAAAAATATGAAAAAAAATCAAATTATACTTAAAATCATTGAAAAAGTTGAAAAAAAATGATTACCAAATAATCAAATTTGAAAAACTTTTAAAAAAATTGGGCTTTACCGGCACGCCCAAGCGTACCATATATCAGTACGGTACCAAATCAGTATTGTACCAACCCACCCACCGACCGGTATGGGACCTGGTATGGGACCTGGTATCGGTTCAGCTGACCATAGTTTATAAGCTTTCGCTAGTCAAAGTATAATAGTATTCAGTCAGTTGCAGCAATTTAAGTCCAATGGTGGGGGTCTTCTACATTAAGTCACCTAAAATAGGGCTTTGCTGCTTTTGCAATTTTTGAAGGTCATCAACCTGGATTCAGTACTGTCAAACTTAAGAATTAAGTGTTCAGTTAAAAGAAGTACCAGCTCTCAGAAGAGGATGTAATATATATAAATAGCTAAAAAGTAAAGTAGTGACGGGTGAGCAAGACACTATATCGGGTCGGATGTACATGAAGAACCAGCATAATTCAATTTTACAGATTATTTTATCTTTTCACGAATTATTCTCGGCAATATCATGCACAAAATCGTGTAATCTTTATTAAAAAAAACCATACTAGAAATGTATGCAATAGAGTATAGAAGGCTACTTTATTATCTCTAACAATAAACAAAAGCTTAAATTTATTTAATGTTAAGGATATTTGTGGGTACCGAAATTTGCAATAATCATAAGAGATTTGAGTTTGCCTGCTGTAATGACCAGATATTCTTTAATTTTGTGAATCTCTTTACTGCTTAGAACTTTAGTTTGGAACAATTCTGCATGTCTAAATCTTACATTCTTATGTATTTAAATCTAAAGGGTTCTTTTGTTTCTTTGATCTGGTACATTAAGGTTTGCCTTTTGTTTGTGCTCTATCCAATTGTATATACAATTTTTTTTTGTTTTTTTTTTCTATCAATAAAATTGTTCCTCCAGATTGACTTACTGACTCAGAAATATCACTCAAGCAAATTACTCAACAGATGTCGAATTTTCTTTTGCCTTGCTTCCTGTATGATGTTACTTCAAAATAGAGTAATAGGAAGCACCGCATCAGTCTAGGGATTTATTAACTGAAAGAACACTGCTCTTGTTTCTTTTCTCAGACATCAGTAGATCTGGCATCAATTTGTTAGTAAATGTTGTTTATTATATTTTACATTTCATGAAACATTGAACCAGGTGAAAAGAATTTATATCCCCCTACCGGATGAAAATATTAGGAGGCTCCTCCTGAAAAATCAGCTAAAAGGTCAAGCATTTTCATTGCCCAGTAAGTGCACTTGTTTTTGATTTGCATCTTTTATATTAAATGTCATTGCCATCAGAATAAAATTCATTTTCCTACAGCAATTGTTTCAAAGATTAGCTTCTTATGTTATTGTTCTTTGATGGTCAAGAAACTATGACCATAACGATCAAGCCTTTCCAAATTTGTATTCAAGCTATTTACCAGTTAGTAGCTTAATCCAGATTCTTGTGACCATGGTATGAATAAAGAATGGTTGTTAACTTTATAATCATAGCACGTCTTTTTGGAAAAGAGCTTATCTTAGGCATTTATGACATGTTTAACAAGATGCTATAGATTGTCCATCTAGAAATTCATTCCAAGTGTTGCATCATTAATATGTCTTTTGAGTAGGCAGAACGACAGATGGACTTGCATTTACTGGATGTAGTAGAGTAGCGCTCAATGGATTTGGGAAATGCATTTGTTCTGTTGACTCCTCACTGGAACCAGAATTTTGAAACATGAACTGACAACTGGAAATTGGAACAATGCAGAAACCTTTTTTCTCCATTTTCCTTTGTTGCTCAAGTAATTGTATTTATGCTTTCCTAGAAAATGAGCTTGGTTGTGATCTGAAAAGACAGGTGACCATAAGCCTGAAGTGCAATGGTTAGATATCCAACTAAGTCTATGGATATGATCATGGATGTACATAAGTGGTGGGCACTGGGCAACATTCGGAAAGCTGACATCAAATAAATGGATATTTCCCACCTGTGTTTTTGTGGTAACATATAGTTCCTGCCCGTTCACAAGCTTATGATTATAATTACTAAATATGCCAGTAAAATATATCTTGAATTCTATGGAACATTGTTGCGTTAGTTTCGAATTCAAGTATGGGTTTGTATACTTGATTCAAATTCTTACTTGAGACCTCTGTTAAGAAACTTCTTTAAGCAGTGTTGCACAAGATTCATCATAACTGAATTGTTGTTACACAGGTGGTGATCTGGAGAGACTTGTCAAGGAGACTGAAGGTAGAAATCTTTGATGTTACTATACTATATCTGTATGAAGTTTACAGCATTGATCTAATGCTTGCATATGTAATTGTTTGTATGCTTAGGTTATTCGGGAAGTGATTTGCAAGCCTTGTGTGAAGAAGCTGCAATGATGCCAATCAGAGAACTTGGTCCGCAAAACATTCTTAAAATAAATGCGAACCAGGTGGCAATCAATATCTGTAACATCTCCCTCTGCATTCCTTTGACTCTACAACTGTTAGGGGATCATTCTCTCTTTGCACTTCCAGTTTTTCTTTTCTACTATGTCTCTCAGCATTTATTCGACTCTATATAACTGTCGGGGGATCACTCTCTTTTCAGTTCCAGTTTTGCTCTCCTCCTTTGTGGTAGTTAAAACTGATAACTAAGACCAGAGTTTCCTATTTGGCTGTGACACATATGTATTGCAAACCAGCATGAAAAGTACTGATTTGTAACATGATTCATCATAAACCATATACTTAAGGAGCGCTCTCTAGTTTGCAGTCCATGGAATCTCAAATCTTCGGGTTCAGAAGTCCAGCTACCCATGTTGTTGGAAAGGAGGAATGGTTGGTTCAGTTAAATTCTTATAGATTGTGGGAAGAGTAAAAATTGGACTCTTAAAAGAACTCGATGATTTAAAAGCTTAACCATGCAAGTCATATATAGAACTGATTGATATATAACGTTAAAGCCTCAAAATTAAAAGCCTTGACATATATCAATAAACTTTAATCTATGTTCATGGTATATATATATATATTCTCATCTGGATTTACCAACATATAATTTTACCAACCACCATATCTAATCAAAACTAATGGACTTTCTAATAGCAATATATTTTATAATCGTACTTTCAGCGAATCAAATTCATTGATAGGTAGCAAATTTCGAATTATGAATCCGAACGTGAGCCAAGCAAACCAATGAATCAGGTAACTTAGATTGAGACTTGTAATGCACTTGCTTGCTTTCTCTCTGTTGGAGAGTCAAAATCTAGTGTCAAAATCTGATCTGAAGAATTCATAAACTAGAATCAAAGCATCATGTGCATTCACTAGTGGCCAGTGCTTATTTGCTGCTGTACTTGTCTTCTTAATGGTTTGTAGGAGTCATGCCATGGTGCACTTCCATTTTGAAGAAAAGAAAACAGTGTTTGAATGTCTTGTATTGCATCAAAGGAGTAATTTCATGACTCTTTTTCCTCATATTAGCTTTGCAATTTTGGAGGAAGTCCGGCGCATGATAATCCCATTTAAATGCTCTTTAGAAAGGAAAATTGTTAAATACTTATATTGTTAATATTGCACTCATATTATATCCAGAAAGGGTAGAATTTGAACCCCCTTTTTCAGGTACGGCCATTAAGATATGATGATTTTCGGAGGGCAATGGATGTCATCAGACCAAGCTTACAGAAGAGCAAGTGGGAAGAGCTTGAGGAGTGGAATAAGCAATTTGGTTCAAATTGAAGATGCAAAGATTTGCAAGAGCAGATTTGTTGCAGAACTGCAAATAAATATTCATATCATGGCTTTGATATAGCTGAAGTATCTGTGCGCTTTGGACTAATCGACTGATTTCTTGCCTCGCCAAGTTAGACTGGTGACCATTAAATTCAACATGTAAAGAGGTGTTGTGTCTATTATTTCTAGACACTATGAAAATTGACATGTTAGAAAGTTCCTTTTGCTGTTTGACTAGTGAAAAATGTTATTATGTACATATACATAAATTATGTAAATATTAACCTTTTTTTTGTGGAATCGTCTCCTACACCGTAAATTTGTATTATGTACATTTTTTAACATTGCAGATTTTTTTTAAAAGGAAAATGTAAAGGATGGGGTTTTTCTCATCGCCCATTCATGCTTGGATTGATGCACAGGTAGGCGATGGTCTTAACATGCCCAAAGGTCCCCAAACCCAACCTGAAAATCCAACCCAAAACTTTCATAGACCAGGTATCGAACAAAATTTAGATCCAGAACTCAAACAGGTCAGGATCCGGCTTTACTAAAACTCAACACAACCCAACCCAACCCAATAGCATCCCTGGGTGTGAACAATGTTAAGCGTCAAATCAGCCTATTAAACAGGGTTCATCTCCTGGCTCTACTTCCTATCTCCCCATCCCCCAGGTACTTGTTATTACACTGCTTAATTGAAGCCATTCACCATGTGAGTTTTACTTGGTAACTCGATTTGTATTGCTTATGCAAAATCAGAAACTTCGTCCTTGTTCCGGTTTGAAGTGGGAAAAGAAGGTAGATTTATTTGCGATAACTAGTTGATGTTATGTAAAATCCCACCCTAACTTTTCTGTCTCAACATGTCCATAAAATAGGCGAGACTCGAACTCTATGAGAACATGTATTGAGTTCATCAAGTAAAGGAATTTGGCCCTTGCGGTAAAACTCTAAAGCACAATATACAGAGTCAAGGGAGTCAAAAGTGTTCTAATTGAAAATAAATATCCCTTTTTGGTTCACATTCAAGAAAGTATCTCTTTTTGATTCTAATGCCAGATTTCAATAATATCACATATATGTAGTAGTTCCTTAATAGATTGCATGTCTCCTGAATAAAAAAAACTTGTCATATTAGCTCATGATATAGTAGTTGCCAAATGAAAACATTCGATCATTTTCGCTGCAATTGTTTCAGAAACCACATTAGCACCACTCTAAAAAGAGCCTAACTCTGATCGTAATCATAACCAACAATGACTAAAGCAATCACTGTGATCGGGTTTATAAATTTTTGTCGCTTGGTTCAACTTTTCCAAATACAGTTTCATCACTTCCAGTAATATTGCTGTTGATGTGCTGTATCAATAATACCATATGCATATACTAGCACCAAGTATAATGAAGATATCGTTGAACCTCCATTATATAAACAAACAAAAAAAAGGAAAAGAAAAAAACTTAAATAATTCATCATTATTGTACTGAAGTGGTGAAACTCCTATCTCGTATAAAATATTGAGTCATGTTTTTAGACCTGGACCACCTCATTTGCTAATTAGGTCGGGTCGGATTCCACCCAAACATGATCCAAACTCAAATTAGACGGGGGATTGGACGAGACTAGTGTTGCCATAGAAATTCAGCCATCACCACTCCAGTAGGAGAATATATGAAAACTTTTTCTTCTTTTTTTTTTTTGAGCTTAAGCAAAAACACATATTACCTTCTAAAAATCTAACACAAGATCAACCATTATCCTCCTAAATGCCAAACAAGTTTCCTTATTAGTCCCACGAATCTAACTAAAGGAGTGAAAGAAAACATAGAAGCAGGCTAACATGCAACCAAGTAGCTTCTACCAAGTCTAGCTCAAGCTTTATCATCACCAAAGTTGACGAGTGTTTCAGAGATCCCATAGAGAGATTGGCAAGCTCAGCTCTTCATGCAAATCGTCGACCTGCAGCCCACCATCCCCAACCACCGAGTGATCCTCCAAAGCCCTCATCTCCACCAGAGTGTCCCAGTTGAAGTCACCCTCGCCGAAACCAACCATCTCTGAAGCCACCCCACTGCCACCTTGAGTTGGCTCCGCCATTACCGAGCTTTCGGCACCCTCATCGGCCTCCGGTTTACTCTCCTCTTCTTTGATCACACCCAGTTGCTGAAGGAACTCCTTCAGATCAATCTGTGGCTTCTCGTCCCCAGGGATTGGTGCCATCTCCATCGGCATGGAACTCGCTCCTTCCACTGCCATGTCGAAGCTCTCCAAGTGTGTTTTCTCCATCGCGGCCACCGGCGGTGCCGGTTCCAAACTCCGAAAAGAACCAGGACAGGAGGAGGAGGAGGAGGAAGACAAGGAAGAAGAGGACGAAGGTCTCGAGTTCTGGAACTCTTGAAGCTTTTGGTGGATGACATGGACGTTGTGCTGAGCGTTGAGGTTAAGGAGGCCGCAGGAGGGGATCATGGAGGTGAAGTTCTTGGAAGGGAACCATTTGAAGCGGTGCGGGGGCTTGCCGATGGTCGTGGAGGAGCTGATGTTGCTGGAACGGAGGTGGGGGAGGTTGAGGTAGGCGTCTGGGCCGTAGAGGCGGCGGGCGGCCTCGTCGTAGGCCATGGCGGCCTCCTCGGCGGTGGCGAAGGAGCCAAGCCAGAGCCTGGTACGCTTCTTGGGCTCCCTGATCTCGGCCACCCACTTGCCCCACGTCCTCTGCCGCACTCCCCGGTAGTCGCAGGAGGCGTTCTGGGGGCCGCCCTTCCCTCTGGCGGGGCCTTTCTTCCATGGCCTCAGAGGGGGGAATTTTCTCGCGTTGTCCATCGCGGGCTTCGGAAGGAGAAGAGGAGGAGGGCCGCAGCGAGTGGAGTGGAACGGAGAAGCGGAGGGGAGTGAGGAGGGAGGAGTAGGGAGGGCGCGGGATATGATGAAGTAGGAGTGAGGGGTTTGGTTTAAATGTTGTCACGGTTTGAGATGGTCTTCTTCTTTGAAGGCATGTGACCGTTAGGCATCTCTATGCAGAAACTTTACTTTGGAGGGCAACACTTATACATACATACATACATACATTTACTTTGGATTTAGACAAGTAATTGATCTTCTTACACTTCAAAACACTTGCATAATAAGCACATTTCATTCTAGTTACATCAATTTGCATGATGCATTTGACTATATATATATACATATGCCCATGCAGAGTTCGGATTATTTTTCACCCACTTTAGATGTTTAGTCTCACAATCACACTGTCCATGTAGCAAGATTGCACAGACTTGTACATGGGACATGACAGACACATAGGAGGCATCAAATGATAAGATTGAATCTCTTCAGTTCTAATTGATCGGAGATTAAAAGAAGCACTTCTCTCAGATCTCTCGTAGAAAATAATAAAGATAAATTAATTTTTGAAGTAAGATTTTCAACCTTTTTTGGTTTCATTAGTTAATGATAAACTCATGCACGAAATCTATATTTATAATGGTAAGGTTGTGGTTCTAAATTTCGGTCAGATTCCTCTTCTAATTAGAAAAGATAAAAAGTATAAGAAAAATTCTTGGGATAATTGGTCGGCATCTCAATCTTAAGGACTTGCTCTTTAGAGGGCTCAGGAAATAGTGATCCTCTTGAATAAAGTTCAACCCTGAATTAAAGAAGAGCCTATCTTGTATGCATGTTGGACTACTACTACTGGGTGTGATAATATATTTATAGGCCTTTAGGTTAGGTCAGATTAAAACCTGTTGAGTGGAAAGATTAAAAACTGTTTAAGAGGAAAATGCTGAGCCACATTAATTGCATGTGTTACGTTCAATACAAGATCCTATATGATCTACTCAAGAAAAAAGAGGCATACTATTAATCAACAAAACTAATTTTCTTAAGAAAATTGACTAAATGTTTTAATGAAATGATCTAATCATTAGTTTTATAAAATAATGGGAGAATATATCTTTAAAATTTTTATTTCACTAGGTAAATATCATCTGAATATTTTAGGCATCGGTTTTGAAAATTATCAACTATAAATGAAAGAGGCATTTAGCCAAAGAAAAATTTTATTTGTGCTATAATGCGAAAATTTTCTAATTAAGAAAGAGCGTACGTCTCATAGAAAACAAAGAATTATCATGAAACTTATCCCAAGAAAATAATCTTATTCCTATCTTAACATTTGTTCTTAATTGTTTCTCCATTTTGAGAAAACAGAGTTTGTTGTTGATAAGTTAGTATAAGCAACTTGTTGGATGATGATGACCAAGTGAGCCAGTATTTGGTTTATCTAATTTTGAACAAACACCTACATCTTGTTTGTTAGCAAATAAGGATTTCTGCAAGTTCCAAGTCACAAATAACAAGAAGCCCTACACCATCACCCTCCCTTTTTTCAATAATCTATGACCAGATTGAAGTGAAATAAGGGAAATGAGAGGCAATTTCTAACTTGATTTTCTCCTTTTTGTTTTTTTGTAATGAAGTCAAATACCAATTACGATGGCAAAGAGGAAAATGACAAATCGATCTTTCTTCATTATTAAAGTGTTAATAAACTTGGTTTATTATTGCCTAAACAATAGGGAGAATGATTGTGAGTAGGACATTTACTATAAGGGTTGCTCGCCTTTTGTTAGTTTGGCTAGTGCCCTCCTTGAAAGTGGTCTCCGATATTAGTTCTACCAAGTTATAACCAAGTAGAAGATAAGACCAAACAACTTATTATTTTTCTCTAGTTTATATTTTTGATTAGTAAAATTTAGATACATCTGTTGTTATACAAACTTAACATTAAATTAGGCTATTAAGTTCAGCTCTCTTATAACATAAGCTTGAAAAATTTAGATATTTTGTCTGGCTCCTGGAACTTTTATGTTAGTTATTTAACCGGACCCATTAATTGTTAATGAGTACATTTACTTCATGACCCTAGCTTATTTGTTGAGCTATACACCTATCTAATAAGATAAATTATCTACTACTGCTGTTACTTCAATTAGCACCTTTCTCGAAGGAAACGTTCGATTTGCTAAATGAAAAAAGAAAAAAAGATGTAGAAGAAGAAGAAGAAGAAGAAGAAACAACCTGGCTTCCCTACCTTAAATTTGATGCATGCCCATGACCTACTCTAATCCTATCCTTATTTTGAATTGCATGAACCTGAAGGCTAGTTAATCTTAGATGGACCGACCATGCTTGAATTTTGCCAGACCATACACACGAATCATGCCGAGCCACAGTGTATCGAGCTGACACTTAACCGACCCTTTGGGTCCTGACCTGACTCGAATGAGCAAAACTAAGTTGGTTGCTCATTGGACAACCAACAAACTGTTACATTAACCCGGAGCGGGCTGATAGACTCTCGTGCATGCATGCGAATGCCTGCCTTCTCATCGACCAACTTACGTGCACGTGAGCAAGGGGTATTTTTAAGGAACAAGGCTATTCTACCTTGGCCATGTAGCTAATTAACTAATTCCTTCCGCATGTGATACTTGTAATGCAGAGAGAGAGAGAGAGAGAGAGAGCATGGGTGTATGTATGTACTTGAGATGACAACTTTAAAAAGATTTTAAGATCCACCTCACAAACATTTTTAGCTTTCACGAGCACCTGGATTCACATGTTTTCCTTCACAATGGATGACTTGGTTCCCGAGATCTGCTGTCCTTTCACCTTGCCTCTCTCTCTCTCTCTCTCTCTCTCTCTCTCTCTCTCTCTGTGTGTGTGATCCACAATTTGGTGCTACCAGAATCCAATCCATTCTCTTGGTGTGTCCGTGCCCATTCCTAGAGGGTACTGTACGTGGATTTTAAGAGGTTTCATTTGGATAGCAAAAGGTTGGGTCTGATTTTGGCTTGCAAGATGCATATATGACCGAATGGTTTGAGCATACTTGGTTTAGAATAATAAAATCCCATTCATGGTTTTGAGACCTCGGGCTTGGGTACAAAGCAAGTCAGGGATGTGTTGGATCAGGATTTACGTCTAGAAAGCCCACTGACATCTAGGGAAGCATGCATATCCAGGCCTACCCATGGCCCACTCAATCTTGTCCCACATCTTAAAGAGATTGGATCACAAATTGTTGACCCGTTAATCAATGGGGCAGTGGTTTATAAGCCCCCAAACCCATCCCACCCTGGCCCAATATATATGTATTATTCGTATCTTTCAGAACAAATATAAATATTAACTTCTATATCCATCTAATACTCATATCTATATCCGTATTTTGTTGAAAAATATAGATATAAGTGTGGATATACCAATATCTGATTCGTATCCGATACGTTTTCAACCCTATGCATTATAAGTTTATAACCTTTAAAAGGTAAACTATAAGTTGTTTCTTGTTATCTAATCAATATTTAGATGTGGGTGCATATGATTGCACACAACATGAATCAAAACTATATGAGCGTTGCATAAATTTGTTAGAACCATCACAAGAGGGTCTGAGTGCATGGTTCATGTTCAAATCAGTGCTTTTCACTCATTTTGGGGGCCATAGATGAACCATGCTGCCTATGAACAACTAGAGTTAATAACTGGCTCAATTGAGCTGATTCCATCAAGAAACATGCCATGCTCAAGCCCTCTTATTTAAACCTAGTCTCATACAACAATCAAGTTTAAGGATTGGGATATAAAAATAAAGTTGACCCTCGCTCACTAATAGGCTTGCTCGATAAGGAAAAGAGCAAGCTTAATCAAGCTATTTAAGTTCAACCTCCAATACCCTTTCACATGACAAGCCAGGCCTAAGCAGCTCAAAGGTCCACTCGACCGGTTTTGGCTTGTCTGCAATCCTAAATACTCCTCCATGCAGGAGGCAGTTAGCTATCAATGAACTTTACGATTAGAATGCCATTAAATAAAACTTCCAGGGCAATCAACAACTGATGGAGCTTATATTAGAGTCATCTTTTTTTTTCATTTTCTGGACAGGTTGAAAACCTAATTGCAGTAATTGGAATTGCAGTCATTTTTTACCATAACTTAAGTTGCAATTCCTATCCTACCCATATTGTCTTCTCTAACCCTCTCAACTAGTCAACCTGCATTGCAACTTTAATATTCTTGTATTGACATAATAAGTATGATCTAATTTTATATAATATATATTATGAATACATATTAATTATATATGATTATATCTCATATAATGATCATTACATTGATATACGATATATTTTTAACAACAAAACTAATATCATAATTATGATTACAACATTAAATAATAGTTAACATTATAATGCTATAATAGTTTTTATAAGAATATTATTATTATATAATATTTACCACATGATTCAATAATTAACCATCTAAACTGAAAATCAAATCCGAAATTCATGTATTCTGATGATCTCTAATTTAAATGTCGAATGAATGCAACAATAAGCTTTTCTAATAGCATGATACAATGTTTTACTATAATTTTATCATCCAGACCTACCCATATTTAAAAATATCTTGATCATATCCAATGAACTGGATTTTTAATTTATGTACCATAATAATTAATTGTATAATCTTCACCGATATGCATCTTCCATTTGGATCACCTATAATTGATTCTTAAATCAGAAATCTTTTATCAAAGATTTAACATAAACTCTTTCGTAAATATCAAAAAACCAATAATATATCATATTAATTCAAATATTTAACTATATTTTAATGCTATGACATGTACTATGCTTTATAAATAATATTATAACTAGAGCATATTGCATTACAATATCATGAATTATATTGTATAAAATTATAATATAATATAATAATCTAAGAAATACTATTATATATAACTACAATATAATATAATGATACTGATATTTGTTATTATAATGATCATGATTATTATAATATAATAATAATAACAATATATAATTACTATAAATATATATATTAATGAATAATAAATAGTATGTAATAACTATATTTAAATAATGAATTAATTATTTTATATTATGTAATACTAAAAAAATAATAACTTATCATTTATTAGTCAAATGTAATTTAAGAATTCATAATTCACTATTTCCAAGAGGATAACCTGACCAAGTTATTTGCAAGATCATCACATCCCCTTCAATGTAATACCACCAAACAGCTATAAATGCATTTGCTTTAGTCTATTATACAACCAAAGCAACTTTTCTAATTGCAGTTCCATTGCCATAATTCCAATTGCAACCATAATTCTCATTACATATGATTGGAATCGGTGGTAACCAAACAATGTCAAATAATTTTTAAAGTCGCCCACACTTTTTTAAAGGAACGTTTGACTACCCGTACAAAAGATAATTATAAAACATAATTCTTTGTAACATAGATTTTATTAAAAAAATAGGAAAATTCTTGCTTTTTGTAAAACCCATTCTCAGGGTTTTTTTTTTGGTACAATTCTCAGGTTTTGACTTGTTAGATTTGAAAAAACAAGCGTTATGGAAGATAACCAGATAGCTATTTTTGTAATACTCAATTCATTTTTAATTTTTCTTGCAAACCTGTTCTAGTAAAACTTAGAACATCCCCAAAAACAGGCCAAGGATTGGCTGCCAAAAGAGAGAGCTGAGATGGTTGGTAGTAGATTTTGGTGGTCCAATTTCCCTTCTAGACAGCATTATGTTGTTCAACCCCATGCTAGCGAAGTCTCCTTGGAGCCCTTTGCTTACCCCCGCAAACGAAAAAAGACTTTGCCCTGGAAAATATCGGCAGCCTAAGTAAAACGCAGTCAGTTCCTCTGGTGAAAGACCAAGGTCTCAACTTAAAAGATATCATTCAACTTTTCTGGCAAACAAAAACAGGTGAGAGCAGGCCAATGAAAACAAGGATTGTATTCAGTAACAAATAACTAATCATTTTTCTATTTTTTTCATTTTTCAGGACCATAAGCAAACTAAGGGCAAACTGGCTCGATTTGGCTAAATGCCACAGGACAGATCGATTTTAATATAAATGCACCACCACAAATATCTTAGTAGTGCCAGGAATTTCAAATTTTCACTGCACTTGAAGGCAAAAGTTTTCATGCACCCACCATCTTCTTGGCACCGTGTTTCTCTCAATGATGTTACTAAGAAGCTGCACCTGGATCATTGATCACACCCAAGAAATCATCCTTTATGGTACCGATGCAGAACTGGAAAGTCAAGAAGAAAAAAAAAATTATAAATCAAGGATTAAGAGTAGTACAAAAAGTTGATGCCTGTAAATAATCGCATTATATGTTGCTTATCACTTGAATTCTAGAAAAATCAACAAAAGATATTTGTGTATTTATAAAGAAGGCAAGTCCACATAAAACCTGATGTTTAAAATGATCAAACTGGATAACATGAAGGATAACACATGTATACACCAAACGTGAATTCAAAAGAGTAACAGAGAATTCGACAAAGGCATGTTTGGTCCACTATCGGTGGTCAGAAGCCAAGGATATAAGGTACCCGAAAGTGACTTCAGACTACCCCAGCCCAAGTCACTTCAGTACTTCGGTGCATAAATTAGCATCCACTGAATCACACATTTGAAAATCACTTCTATGATCCAACTTCTCACTTTCAGCCACTTACAGTGAACCAAGCACACCCTAAGTAGTTGCATCAGCAAATAAAACAAAGCATTATAAAGTAACAAAATAAACTAAGGATAGAAAATAAGGTGACAGCCAGTAAAACATAAGTTAATTTCATGATGCCCTTAAAAGAAATTTACTTGCAAACAAGTCTCATTATTCAGCAGTTAAACTTTGCAGCGCAAAATAAGAGGCAGAGAAAACATACAATTTCTGTTGCATCAACCCGTGTCCCAATAATCTTCAGCCGCACCTCACTGTCTTTTTGAATTTTGACCTACAAAACATCAAAAATTGGTATAGTCAGATATAAAAATTTCAGACAAGTTTCAATTTGCATGGATCTTCTCTTTCCCCAAGAGAAGACCCAGAAAGCCATTCAACTTATAGAAACTTAAGAAGTGGGGCTCATTATTTTATCAAATTTTATGATATAGCAAAACATGCATTAGAAATATTTGTAGAAGTGATGTTTTGGAGAAACCTAAAGGAAATACCAGGACAATTTGGCAACTTTCATTTTGTGATTAAGCCTTGATTTGATCATGAGGCTTCACGCTATGTTGCTAACCAACTATGCCATAGGTGAAATCTTATTTATGTGAAGCAAATCTTGTTTCTGGATTTCAAATGTGCAAAAAAAATTATGTCCATTTATTATTTTTCAGCAAACGCTGTGAATCAATGGTATATAATAAAAAATACCAAGATCTCAATTGGATATTGCAAGACTGAAGGCGCCCATGGCTAACAAGATTAAAAAGACATGAAGAACTTCTATAAAAATAAAAGCAAAAAATTGGCAAAATGAAAGCAGAACCTTAGCAATTCATTTGGTAGTGACAAATTCAAAAGTTTTGAGTGTCACACTCACAATGGCATACTTTCTAGCATTAAAAGAAAACTCTTATGACAGTTTTTAACTTCGGAAGTGTGTTTGCATGGAGACAGAATCAGGTATCGGACTATAAAGCATCGAAAGTCTAATCTGGCAATGAGCAAGGACTAAGATACGTTGTTCATGAAAAAAAAAATTATTAATGGAAATGCAATCACTCAACATGTGATGAATGTGGTAAGTTGGCTGATTATGCAGAAAAAAAAACGAAGTAGAAAAGGAAGAGTAGATGACTTTACAATATATTTGTATTTCAGCTTTAGAATATTAGACTCCATCCTCAGCTTTTGGATTATGGGATTGTTTTAGTTTCTTTTTACGCCTGTTCTTGTAAGTCTTTACGGGTGGTATAAATGGTCTATGAATCAATTTTCATTTCATGCCAACACCCTTCCAGAGGCATGCTGTAATTATTATAGAAAATCAATCCATATTTCCTATAGTAATGTTGAGACTAATTTTGGGCCCCACATCTTCATGTTTTAGCTGCCTCGTTCCTGTGGTTCTCAAAAGCAGGATAGAAGTTCGATAACATAATCAGACTAGGAGTTTGACCTGTTTCACCTAGTTTGACCTTTTTCAAAAGATACACGGATGGTGAAAAGCACTAAGAATCCCTGATGAGCTACCTTACTATGCAACTCAACTAGCACGAAGTAGAGTTTGTTTTTCTTTCTTTTCCCCATTTAGACAATTGGAAGGGGCTTTTGTCCCCCACCAGTGGTATTGAATAATAATGCAGACAGGGCTCATAGCCAGGCCATTGGCACCTAACCCCCACCTATGAATTTACCCACTGAACCATGGTCATTTTGAAGTACAGTTAACTTAGGATATCTCCCAATGGCTTTATATATTGGGGCAGCCCCAGGCCCACAGCCATATGTCAATCTGATGTGACTGAAATGTGGACTTCGCTCTTCTTCTTCAAGGAATTTCAAAATTTAAAGCTGATGCGACACTCCAAGTTGTGTTCAACCCTTTGTATGTGTTTTCCTCTGCTCAACCAAATCTGGTTTTGAACAAAAACATGATGCTTATCTTATGAATAATCAGTCACCAATTAAACTCAAATCAAAGTAAGTAAATCTGCTGCTTTTTTTTCCTTCAAGGATGTCAGACCACACTAGTCTCAAATTGAAACAAAGAATGCAATTCTCCTAATCAAGGATGAAGAATGCCTACAACATCAAACTCACAGATTCAATTCTCCTAATCATCATAATATGATTGTAAACAGAAACATTGAAAACTTTCATAATATGAACGCTGTGGCCAAAAAGTAACTCGGGGCATCTTCATCACTAGTTTAAGAAGAAACAAGAGTGTCTTTACCGGCACAAGGGTCCTTCAGTCAACCATGAACGATAAATGGTTGATTTGGAAACCAAATTAGTACATGGGTAGGTTTAGCGAGATTAAGTGCAATCTGGAATTTTTTCTTTTCCGAGCAGAAGGCAGCTGGCTTAATCAACAAGGCACTGGTTTGACATGGAAGTGCTATATGGACTTCAAAAGGATGACAAAAGAGGTAAATGCAATTGACACCAGGTAGATTCATGGATCAAAAGACTGTTGACACCATCTAGGATATAGGGGTCCCTAGTACACATCATACTGCACCGTGTCACTCATCATGCCATATCAAGACAACCTTACTGCTTGGAACACATTTTTTTGCTATATTGTATCAAGGTATACTGGCCCCATATTGAGGATCATGATGGACCAACCAGCCGCTGATACAGCACCAATCCTTGCGATTTGAATCATTGGCTGAATAAGAATCCAAAAAATCTATTGAAATGTTTTAATGCTTCACCTGTCCATGTATGTTGATGATAAATGAGTCTGAAACTACATTAGCAAGAAATAACCGGGCAGTTTCCTAGACTTGATGAATTAGCTCGAATGCAAAGGTCTAATCAGCTAGGATTTCTAGGGCCCTTCGAAAGAAAATCTCTATGCCAAAAACATGTGTGCCTTCTGGAAGTTCCAGCAAGCAAAAGCTTCTGCTTTCGGTCCAGGAATATATAGATCTAAAACTAATATTGTTTTGTTTATGCATAAATAAAGGAAGAAATTGGAAAATTGACCATATGAAGGATTTCTAGTGAAAAAATAATAATTTATGATACAATCTAAAAGGACAAGAACAGGTGATGCTAAAAGGAGATAGAGAAGAAATATATGAAGCGACTAAATACGAGTATAGACACTCAATTCAGAAAATACAGAATTTCTAGATGTCTTTACATCTTTCAGATCATATGGCTGTTCTCTCTTAGTTTCTGCTCTGCAAGCCTTTTAGGAGTCATGGATTTGGCTTAAGATCAATTTTCATCTAAAAATGAATACAGGTTCCTCTGCAGAGACATAAATCACAGCACAAGAAACAGTTTTGACTGAAAGTAGCTGACTCTTATCAGGGGATGAAGATTGAGCTTTTCATGACTGCCTAGAGAAGGCATGATATCTTCACTTTGCATTAACTATATAGATGGCAAACCATGGAATTTGTCAGTGGCTCAGTGCAAAATGCGAGGGAAGCACATCCGTAAGAACAAAATAAAAATTGAAGACCCAAACATTTTTACCCTGCCTAAGAGGGGTTTGAAATCCCAATACCAGACCTCATCCCAGTACCTTACATGTATAGATCGATACAGCACAATACACCCCTCTGCCAACAAGGTACACTACTAGAGTCGACATGAAAGCTGTACAGAATTGTTGCTCTTGATGAATCTCATGGTTTGCTGGAAATAAAGGAATGGAACAATTTAAGGGATCTAACGCAAAGTTCACATCAACTAGGATCTACACATGGTTTGGAAAGATCAAATTATGTAAAAAGAACTTCGTGCTCTTCAAACATTCCTGCAGGATAAGACTTATCATTCAGGTGCAGAAATCATTAGATCTAGGTTAATATTTTGTTACAAAGAAATTGGTACAGGACAGATTAGACGAAGAACTTAGGTGGTATTCATGCAGAAAACCATACAAGAAAGCAAAAAGTAATGCATTTGCAGCAAATATTAACACAAGAAATCACTAAATAAAAAGAACAGAGGAAGCAGAAGAGAAGAGGTGTATTCCAATGAGGAACATTTTTCATTTCAATGTTAAAAAGCTCAGGGAACATCACATGAAAACCCACTTTAAGAAGAAACTAATGCACAGCCTTGAGAGAGAGAGAGAGAGAGAGAGAGAGAGAGAGAGAGAAGTAGAGGCATACAGATGGAGAGAGACATACAGATACTTCCCACACCACTTATTTAAGCACCGGAAGCACAAGGCTGATCGGTCTGACATGTGCCCTTTCTTGTGTCGCAACAAAATATAATAACAATAACAACAATAATAACAATACTAAATATTCCCTTTTTCAGTTAGAATATTAGAACAAGTTCTAACAGATGCTTTTCCAACCCATTTTGGGTACTCGTACTAACTTGGTTAGAACCAAGACAAGAAAACCCTTGAAATCTGATTCATATAGAAAATATCTTATTTAAATTAAGTATGTTTAAAATTGATTTTACTACAAAAGAATCATTTTGTTCAGTTATGCATCATTTTCAAAACTTCATCATCTTTGTTCTTTTACATAAAACTCACTCTGAATTTTCAGACATCAATCTCAAGGAGTCCAAGGAACCAACACCTTGTGATCCAGGAAAAAAAGTTCGTTCATCATTTTTTGAATGGACCCAAGCATCCAGATGACATAAAAAAGAATTGTCTCATTTCATGTAAAATGAGTGATACATCATTCAATCATACATATTCGGAAAATGGGGTACTCTTGTTGAAAATGAATTTCAGCCTTTATGGAATACTCAGATGAATTGAAATTTTGAAGGAAATGAAAAGATATGGATATGCTTCTTTGCCAATGCATCCCATGATACCTGTACTTATAGAATACATTAGTATATGGAGTCCATGAGCATCTGACAAAGGGGGTTGATAAACATTTTCTGGAGAAAACCATGAAAGAGCGATACATGGTGGTTCTTTTCAATGATGTTATAAGAATGGTGGTCATTTGTAGGATACTTGTATAGGATGATACTTCAATAAGGTGTACAGGGGGCATGAGCTTCTCTCATGTGGAAATTAGAGGGTTTCCCCCACCTTTCAGGGCCTATTTGGGTAATTCAGTAGAATTGGGCTCAATTTCCTGCTGAATTCATGAATTGGGCATCCCATTTGAGCATGCATATATCAACTCTGATCTTGTGGGAACGAAAAAAGACCTCGTGGTTTTCTTTTTCTTCCAGTAGACCAACAGGCCTACAAGCTAGGATTTAGGCCGAAACTTTGGTGGGCCCTTAGGAGATGCAGTTGGGTGGGCCAACTGGCCCGATGTCTGCAGGATATTCCTGCAAGAATCCTCTGCATTTGGGAAGAAAATTTGCAGCTTTGTGGCTGACGAGTCTTATGAAGAATTTCGCCTACGTTCCCAAACTGATCATTCATATGATAAGTAGAATAAAGCTCATGGTAATGCTCAACTATATATAACCAAGGTTTAAACTTCACTTTCTATAAACAATTAACCACTCATATCCTTCGAAGAAATTGGTAAATACCAAAATTCCATGCCGAGCTAGTTTATTTGGACATACGTATGTATGCCTTACTCATATATCCCCCAAATCATACTTCATCAATTGTAAATTACTTCAAAGGTCAGGTTGCCCCAAAACCATCACCTAGACAACATATCTGATGGATGGAGGAGAAAGATAGCCAGTATTAACTTTCAACAGTGAACACACATTAGACATCTTCTTTTGCAACTATAAACATAAATATCACAAATTCCATCAACATAGTGAAAGCACAAATATACATCTAATTTCACTTGCAAATGTGAAATCAGACGAACCATATAGAACCAAGAACAGAGCGTACCGATCCATCAGATGTCGTGTAGTTTGGCATGTCCCCAGACTGGAACTCCATATCATCCGGGATCAACTAAAAGAGATAACAAAATATGAGAAAAGGAGAGAAAGATAATCCGAACAACAAGCGCCATGAGACAAACAAACACATGCATAATTTTGATTCATGGGACACCATAATTTCTTTATAATGTCAATATTCATACAGTCCAATTCCCTTTCTATCTTGCATTCAATTAAATTGCCAAGACTTTTACTCACATGATTCGAAACGAAGATCTGCACCGGCCCAGCCTCCGCGAAGAATCCCATCTGCAAGGACGCAAGCAAAACCCACTCCAAAAGATCAAACAAACAAAAAAAATATTTAATTTCTGAAAAAGAAAAATATAAAATATAGTTCTGAGGGAAGGGGCTCGACCTTATTGACCATGGTGACGACGGCTTCGAGGATCTCTCCCTTGAAGGGGCGGAAGGCGACGCACTGGTACTTGACAGGGAAGGTGACGAAGCCGGTGCCCTCCCGGATGAGGCCTTTCCCGATGTCCTCCACGTTGGTGATCGCCACCACGAAGCCATGCCGGCCGCTGTGGCACAGGACACTCTTACGCTTACGGTTAGGTTTAGGGTTAGTGTTAGGGTTAGGGACCTTAGGGTTAGGGTTAGGGTTGCGAGAGAGAGAGAGAGAGAGAGAGAGAGAGGAAGAGGAGGAGGAGAAAGACCTGCAGGTGCCCTCGACGTCCTTCATGAGCTTGGCGACGAGCTTCTCGCGGAGGTGGGGGCCGAAGTGGCGGGGGTGGAGCTGCATGTTCCGCTCCAGCGTTATGTGGAAGAACATCGCTCCCTCCTCCCTCTTCTTCTCTGTTCGCTGCGGCTTCTTCCTTCTCGCGCTTAATATGAGTTCTCCGTGGATTTGGTCTTTCGAAGGCTACAAAAAAGAGGGGAGCGAGCCGTGGAGGGGTTTCAAGAACGATGGGTTTCGGATCCTCCTTTCGGTCTGTTCGACAGGCCCAAATTTTAGGGCCGCCTTTTGTCACGGACCGGATCAATAAATTAATCTCTTCCAAGCTAAATATGCCATATGTAGCATCTTTTTATTAGTTAATAAGCAACTATGATAACCTTTTCCATTCAATCACAATTCTTACCGTGGTTAGCTTCTACTCTAGAGAGAAAGGCCTGTCCATGCTTCTGATCTTTTTTGACCCTAGTATCCCTTAGTAAAGAAACCACATAACTAATAAAGATTGTGACGCATAATGGATCCGGCTTTGATACTATTTAGACTCATAGTCCAAAAGTTCAAGCTGTTGGAAGGAGAACCAACCCAAGCTAATTAATCCATATGGCACTCTTTTATCAGTCAACATAGGACTATAACACTTTTAAGGTTCGATTGGGGTTTGTTCACATCTCATATGATCAAACTTTATCCAAATGGGATCTTGCTGTGGGATTGAGGTATTATACCATTTTTTTAAAGTGAAAATTTAAGGATCTTCCTCTTACCTAGAGTTGTGCACCCCTTTCTTTTTTTTTTGTTCATTTATTGCTTATTGATCAACTTTCTAGTGGCTCTCTGTTACTTCTTTGTTGTTCTCCTTGAATGCATGCACAAGTAGGAAGTAGAAGACATCCCACTTAAAGCTTGAGGAGCCAAAAAGAAGCGAAGAGGTGGTGAGAAACATCATGCAATAGATGGAATGGTGCTTTTAAAGCGGAGGGAGATTGTGGCCAGGGCTATCAATTTGAATGGCTCAAGTTAAGCTCAAGATTAACTCAAACATATGCTTCATGCTTCTTTTAAATGTTACGCAACTGAACATTAATTGATTAAAGACTCAAAATTAATGTTGAGCCAAATTTGAAAAAGAAAAAAACTTATCAAGGTTGAAATAAATGCAGCATATTTGAATTGGAGTGTTACCAACTATTAAATGGATTTTGCTTTACTACTTTTATCTTCTATCATTCATGAAATCTACTTGAAAGATTAGGATTAAAAGGATCAACTAGTGAGTACCTTATAGTCTACATGAGGTATCAGTTATAAGTATAATCATTAGTATAAACATATTGAAAATCAAATTCTATCTTTCTTCTCTCCCCAATCTTTGCCGCAATAAAAATAAGCATATCGGTTGAATTATTCTTAAAATTGGAAAGAACACAACCACACTTTCCATGTTGCACAAATGTCACATTTAATATAATAAGATTTTATCCAACAAAGATGGTATTATTACAAAGAAATCCAATGGTTTTAATTCTTTAATAAGAATGTGAATCATATCCATGTGAGCCCCTGTTTCTCTTCTTTCGTCCCCCATGGGCTCTGGGGATCTATATGAGGAGGCCTCTGATCAGAAAATAGAGGCTGATTCGTGGGAAGAAGAAGAAAACAGGGAAGCAGCCATTCAAAGAAAAAAAAGGAAAAAGAGAAACAGGGTATGCCCTATTTCCAAAAAGAAAAGAAAAAAAAACAAAAGGAGAGGTGATTTTTGTAATGGAAAGCTAATTTCTTTAGCAAAAGGGTGATGGATGAACCCTTGTCATGTTGCTTTCATCAAGTACATTCTAAACCTTTATTCTAATTGTTTTATATCCATTGGTATGTTTTGGATTCTTGCATATTTATTTATTAGATAGATCTTGTATGGTTTATATATATTGATGCATGGATTGTTTCAATGCTTGATTTGTCGTAGACGTAACCGGCACGATAAATACTTGGATGTTAAATTCATGTTCTCAGATTGTATACTCCATGATTAGAACTACTCTATCATATTAATCCTTAATCAAGAATTGCCGAGTTTATTTATTGAAAGTAATATTGTCAAGGAGAATTCCGGATCCCTAGCCTTCTCTATATTCTTGAACTTTGTTTAATTACCTATTATTCTCTGCTTTTAATTTCTGAAAATCAACAAAAAATTACATCTAAAATTACGCTAATAATAATTCATAGACCGCTCCCTGAGGATTCGACCTCGGACTTCCGAGTATACTACTTGTGCGATTCTCCTACACTTGGGAGAGCAGTTCTACTTTTGCACCAAAGAGAACCAACATTGATCAGTTTAGTATTTAAGTTAGCTTTTAACTAGGTGATCTTGACAAGAATAGATCTCCATTAGAAGGTGAAAACCGATCAACCCTTTGGGACCTTAGATCAATTGGTGAACTAGATCAATTGACGGGACCTGAGTTCAACTCCAAGCAGTACAATCCTAATCTAATTTGAAAACTTAAGCAAGCACTTTCAAACAAGTTGAAGTTCAAAAGCAATTAAGAGTTTGAATGTAATTAATATTTGAAGGAAAATAAGAATTTGAAAGCAACTAAAATTTGGAAAAGGACTTAGTTGCATCACAAAACAATCAAGGTTTGAAGGAAAAAAACACTTGTGCTCTGATACTAGAAGAGTTGCAATAGGCTTGACTGCCCGGCATGAACAACAAAGAGAAAAAGATTGTACTAGCTAAGCAGGAATTAAGCTAATTTTAGGAGTACAGAGGTCAATAAATTTTATAAAACCAAAGGGAAAAAAATAAAACAAAGCATTAAAAGATTAAGGATAATTAGTTACTTACCTTGCTATATATCAAAGGCGCTCTCCATTACCTAAAATCCACAGGACAGTTGACTCGCCATAATGTACCAAATGTGTCATCATCGATCCCAGAATCCACCAAAATTTGCTATAAAATCCACCAGAGGTGCATAGAATCCACCATGCAAAGAAAATTTAAAGACAATATTGTAATTAACATGATAAGAGTACCTCCATTGACATTATTATATTATATTATTGTGTTATATAATTATAATAATATAAATATAACAATACAATAATATATAGTATGTTATAATTATATTGATTATATAATATAATATGAAAATATGTTAATTCATATCAATATTAATATTATTTTACTGAAATAATTAATACTGATAGTAACTATATTATAATAAATATTTTCATATTATTGTAATAGTAATTATGATATTTGTATATCTTTGTATTATCATTATATTACTAGATTACGAATATATAGTATTATTACATTACTATGTGTGGAGTGATTGATTAAAACCCCATTTGATTTTGATGAGCTCAAAGCATTTGAGTATAATTCTTGTTTACTAATGAATTCAATTAAGTGTTTCAGTGAAAATCCTGTCTACGTGTCTCTAGACTTGGTTCATAGTATTTTGGATAAGTTAAGAAATCAGCCTGAACCAAAGTCTGAGACTCGAGTCGACTCCAGAGTATCACGAGTCGACTCCAAGCGTATCAAGTTCACTGGCACGAGCTCGAGTCGACTCCAGATCAGTACGAGTCGACTCCGACTGAGAACAGACAGAAGAACAGAAAGCTTCAACTCAGAACCTGTCAACGAGTCGACTCCCAAAGTGCGCGAGTCGACTCCGATGTTCACCGAGTCGACTCCAGGGTAGTAAGAGTCGACTCCAAGAGGAACACAAAGAAAAAGTCAGAGAGCAGTTTTCGGGTCTGAGATTCGAGTCGACTCCAGTGGAACGCGAGTCGACTCCGATGGTTGGCAGGTCGACTCCAAAGAAAGCAAGAGTCGACTCTCAGCGGTACACAAAGAAAAAGTCAGAGAGCATTTTATTGACTCTGAGATTTGAGTCGACTCCCGCAATACGCGAGTCGACTCCAAGACTCCGCGACCATCAACAGACAGAAGACCAAGTTACTGCCTCTGAGATTCGAGTCGACTCCCAGACAGCTCGAGTCGACTCCAAGACAGCTTCACATCAAAAAGGCAGAAGACCAAGTTTCGGAAACTGAGAGCCGAGTCGACTCCGAGGAAGCTCGAGTCGACTCCAAGACTGGACGAGCCAAAAGACAGAGGATCGGGAGTTCGGGCTCTGAGATTCAAGTCGACTCCCAGGACAGTCGAGTCGACTCGAGTGGATCAAATTCAAAATTGGATCCACGGACTTCAGTGGATGAGCCGACTCCGAAATTGCCAAGTCAGCTCCAGAAGTTGGCGAGTCGACTCCAGGTCAAGACGAGTCGACTCCCAGTCGTGAAGGCAACTTTAATTCAAATTTGGAACAGTTGCCGAGTCGACTCCGGAAAAGCTTGAGTCGACTCCCGCTACCGCCGAGTCGACTCCTGATCGCGCGAGTCGACTCTAACCCACCAACGGACACATTGTCAGGGTGCGCAGAGTGTGCAGAACGGGCAGAAAAAGCTCTCTAACGGCTAGTTTCCATGGGGGTTGGTTTAAATAACCACAGAAGACTGTAGCAAGGCAGAGAAGAACTATTCCACTCCAACAAATCAAGCATTCAAGCTCTGCAACGTGTTCTTCAACGAAAAAGAGGAAGATCTGCATTTACTGCATCCACCTACATCTTCCCAGCAATTAAAGCCTTCTCCTCCTGCATTCAAGTCGACTACTCACTCAAGAGGAGACCAGAAGTTTAAGAAGCCATTCCTCTTCTCCAACCTAAAAGCGTTTGAGGCTTCTTAACTTCATTTATTGTTCATATTGTCTTTTATCTGCTTTTGAGAAGCTGTATTTTTCTGTTTCTTCTTTTTATTTACACATTGTATTTGCTTGGTTCAATCGGGGGACTGAATCAAGGGGTTTGAGGTTGGTTGGTGAGCCGAGTGTAAAACCAACGTGTGTAAGGGTTCGATTGTGATCCCGAGAAAACAATCGGGGTGGTTCTAGTTGGTGAGCCTGGAAAAACCGACCGAGTTCGTTGTGAGCTCGTAAAACAACAAGTTTGGTTGTGAGCTTGGAAAACAACCGGCTGTAATCCAAGGGGGTTATAGTGAATTCCCAAGTGAGACTTGGGGAGTGGACGTAGGAGCAAGGGTTAGCTCCGAACCACTATAAAACTTGGTGTTTGTGATTGCGTGTCTCTATTCTTCTTCCTTTCATATCACTCACAGCACATAGTAATTAATTAAATAACTTACACTAGTTTTAATTACTTATCCACATCGTTTTAAATACCCAAATTATTTTAAAACCCAATTCACCCCCCCTCTTGGGTTGTCTATCTGGGCAACAAGTGGTATCAGAGCCTAAACTCTTCCACTCAAGAGTTAAAAGATCAAAATGATAACCCCATTTGGATCTTCCCACATTGAGGGTCAGTCCACCCAAAGACCCCCTTTCTTTAATGGATCCGACTACTCATACTGGAAGGCTAGGATGAGAATATTCATCCAAGCCCAAGACTATGAGATGTGGACCATTGTAGTAAATGGCCCATACATCCCATCCACATATGTAGAGGGTATCACGGTACCCAAATTAGAAAAGGATTGGGATGAACATGACATGAGAAAGGCACAACTAAATTCTAAAGCTATGAATGTGTTTTACTGTGCCTTAGACAGAAATGAATTCAATAGGGTCTCTACTTGCAACTCTGCAAAAGAGATCTGGGATAGACTTGAAGTGACCCATGAGGGCACAAATCAAGTTAAAGAATCCAAAATTAATATATTGGTTCATAAGTATGAACTATTTAAAATGGATTCTAATGAGACAATCACTAGCATGTTCACTAGGTTTACTGACATTGTCAATGGCCTAAAAAGCCTTGGCAAGAACAATACTAACAGTGAGCTTGTCAGGAAAATCCTTCGGTGTCTACCAAGGTCGTGGGAAGCTAAAGTGACGGCAATCCAAGAAGCCAAGGACTTGAACAAATTACCACTCGAGGAGCTTCTTGGATCCTTAATGACGCACGAGCTAACCATGAAGCAACACAACGAGGAAGAGTCCTCCCACAAGAAAAAGGTAATAGCTCTAAAATCTACTTCATCTAACAAGGAATTATCTTGCAGTAGCAGCAGTGAAGGAGAAGAACATGAGGAAGATGATGGTGAGGCACTTCTTGTGCGCAAGTTCAAAAAATTCATCAACCACAAGAAGGCTTATCATCAAAGGAGAGGCCCCTCAAATTCCTACCGCAAGGACAAAGGTAAGAAAAGGGAAAATGAGGGGATTGGGTGCTATGAGTGCAAAAAGCCGGGACACATCAGAGCTGAGTGTCCCTTACTAAAGAAGGGCAGCAAGTACAAGAAGAAGAAAGCCCTTGTCACCACCCTATCGGACTCCGACACATCATCTTCATCATCGGATGAAGAACAAGAAGAGAAGGCCAATTTCTGCTTCATGGCCAATGAAAATGAGGTAACTTCCGAAACACAGCTTGATTTTACATTTGATGAACTTTATGATGCTTTTAATGAATTAATGATAGAATATAAGGCAATAAATCTTAAGAATAAAGAACTAAAAATAACTAATCAATCATACCTACATAAATACGATAAATTAGTTAAGGATAAGGATTTAATCACCAAAGAAAATATAGAACTTAAGACAAGCAACCAACTTTTAACTCAAAAGACTAATACCTTAACTAAAGATAATGAAAAACTAACTAAGGAATTTTTAGAATTTAAAAACCATAAACAAATCTTAAACAAGGATCTAACAAACAAACTAAATGATCTAAAAACAGAAAATCAAACACTAACTAAAGAACTTAACAAATACAAATCCTTAGTTGAAAATTTACATATAGTTCTGAAAAGTTAAATATGATACTCAATAGTCAACGAGCAGTATTTAATAAAGCGGGTTTAGGATATAAACCAAGAAATAAACAAAAACTTCTTAGTAACTTCTTTGTTAAAGCTGGGGAAACTAAAACTAAGAAAATAACCTGCTTTTGTTGTGGAACTATAAGTCATAAAGCAAATGTGTGTAATTTTAGGAAAGGTAAATCAAGAAGGAAAATTAAAAGGGTATGGGTTCTAAAAGGAACCAACTTGACTAACCATGAAGGACCCAAGAAAACTTGGGTACCTAAGTTGACATGATTTGCTTGTGTAGGAGTGTCTTGCAGCCAAGGTCAACAAAAACTGCTGGTATTTGGATAGTGGCTGCTCAAGGCACATGACGGGTGATAAGGATCAATTTTTCACCCTTGAAGCTAAGAAGGGAGGTGCTGTGACTTTTGGAGACAACAACCAAGCTCACATCATTGGTATTGGTAAAGTTCAAATCACCCCTTCAACTTTTATAGATAATGTTAGATATGTTGATGGTCTTAAGCATAACTTGTTAAGCATTAGTCAATTATGTGATAAAGGATATGATGTTATGTTTAAACCATCACTATGCATTATAACAAACCCTAATGACAATAGTTTAGTTTTTAAAGGGATTAGACGTGGAAATGTATATGTTGTTGACCTAGAAGATCTTGCAAAACATAACCAATGTTTAGTTGTTAATGAAACTAAAGATAATGATGCTAGTTGGTTATGGCACCGTAAGTTAGGTCATGCAAGCATGGACACAATAACTAAACTAGTTAAAAGAGATTCCGTGATAGGTTTGCCAAAATTAAAATTTGAAAAGAACAAAATATGTGAAGCATGTCAATTTGGCAAACAATCTAGGAACTCATTTAAATCCATAAAATGTGTCTCTACCTCTAGGCCTCTAGAATTATTACACATGGACCTATTCGGACCAACTAGAACAACAAGCCTAGGTGGAAATAAATATGGTCTAGTTATTGTAGATGATTACTCTAGGTACACATGGGTCATGTTCCTAGCACATAAGGATCAAGCATTTTCTGTTTTTAAGAAGTTCCATAAGGAAGTAACAAATGCTAGAGAGTCTTCAGTCATAGCCATTAGAAGTGACCATGGAACTGAATTCGAAAATCAGTCATTTGAGGAATTTTGTAGTAAAAAGGGGATAACCCATAATTTTTCTGCACCTAGGACACCACAACAAAATGGAGTTGTGGAAAGAAAAAATAGGACTCTAGAGGAAATGGCTAGAACTATGTTATGTGAAAGTAACCTCCCTAAGTACTTTTGGGGAGAAGCCATTAATACTTCTTGCCATATATTAAATAGAGTTTTATTAAGACCCATCATAAAGAAAACACCTTATGAACTGTGGAAAAACAGAAAACCAAAAGTTAATTACTTTCATGTTTTTGGATGTAGGTGTTTTGTTCATAATAATGGAAAAGATAATCTAGGTAAATTTGACTCTAAATCGGATGAAGGAATATTCTTAGGTTACTCTACAACTAGTAAAGCCTATAGAGTCTTTAATAAAAGAACCTTAGTTATAGAAGAATCTATACATGTTGTATTTGATGACTCTAGTGACATCTCCTCTAGTAAGAAAGTTAATTTTGATGATGATGTTGAAATTCTTGAAGAAAAGATAGATGAGATGGCATTACAAGATGATAATCAAAAGTTGAGTGAAGGAGCACCATCAAGCCAAGAGGCTATTGTGGATCATGGGCTAACTAAAGCTTGGAGGTATGCTCACGGGCATCCTAAGGAACTAATTCTAGATGATCCATCTCAACCGGTTAGGACTAGAGCATCCCTTAGAAATTTAAATAACCATCTAGCTTTTGTCTCACACTTTGAGCCCAAACACATAGAAGAGGCCGAAAATGATGTAAATTGGATAAATGCAATGCAAGAAGAATTAAACCAATTTACTAGAAACAAGGTATGGAATCTAATAGAGAGACCTTCTGAATATCCTATTATAGGCACGAAATGGATTTATAAAAATAAACTTGATGAAAATGGAATTGTTATAAGGAATAAGGCTAGACTAGTAGCAAAGGGTTATAATCAAGAAGAAGGTATAGATTTTGATGAAACCTTTGCTCCTGTAGCTAGACTTGAGGCTATTAGACTATTATTAGCATATGCATGCTCTAAGGACTTCAAACTTTTTCAAATGGATGTAAAAAGTGCATTTTTAAATGGGTATATTAATGAGGAGGTATATGTAGAACAACCTCCTGGTTTTGAAAATCATCAATACCCTAATCATGTATATAAACTGAACAAAGCACTTTATGGTTTAAAACAAGCACCTAGAGCATGGTATGAGAGACTTAGCAAATTCCTATTAGAACATGAATTCTCTAGGGGAAATGTAGATACAACCCTATTTCTGAAAAAGCAAAACAAAGATATGTTATTAGTACAGATTTATGTTAATGATATCATTTTCGGTGCTACTAACAATCGCCTCTGCGAAGAATTTGCTGATTTGATGCAGAGTGAGTTTGAGATGAGCATGATGGGAGAGCTGAACTACTTCCTCGGGCTTCAAATCAAACAGTCTGAAGGAGGCATCTTCATCAATCAAGCCAAGTATATCAAAGAGATGCTCAAGAAGTTTGATATGGAGGGAAACAAGTCAATCAGCACCCCCATGAGCTCATCATGCAAATTAGATCAAGATGAATCAGGTAAATCTGTAGATCAAAAACTTTATAGAGGTATGATAGGATCCTTATTGTATCTTACTGCAAGTAGACCTGATATTATGTTTAGTGTTTGCATGTGTGCTATATATCAGGCTAATCCTAAAGAATCACATCTAGCTGCAGTTAAGAGAATTTTTAAATACTTAATAGGAACTAAGAACATAGGGCTATGGTACTCTAAAGAATCTAGCCTAAACTTAATAGGATACACAGATTCAGACTTCGCTGGATGTAAGCTTGATAGAAAAAGTACCAGTGGATCGTGTCAATTTCTAGGAGAAAATCTTATCTCATGGTTTAGCAAGAAACAAAACTCGGTTGCATTATCTACTGCTGAAGCTGAATATGTTGCAGCCGGGAGTTGTTGTGCTCAAATCTTGTGGATTAAACAACAATTAGAAGATTATGGCATTAAACAAGATAAAATTCTCATTAATTGTGATAATACAAGTGCCATTAATCTAACTAAAAATCCAATTCAACATTCAAGAACTAAACACATTGAGATAAGACATCACTTCATAAGAGATCATGTATTGAATGGTGATGTGACACTCCAATTTGTTTGTACTGATAATCAATTAGCAGACATTTTTACAAAACCCCTAAGTGAAGAGAGGTTTAGTGTGCTTAGGAGGGGATTAGGAGTGATTGATCCATCCTAGTGGTGGTTTCCACTAGATTCATTGATTTTGATGACTAGATTGTGGTTAAAATAGAGTTTCTTTTCAATAATCATCAAATCAGATCATACTTTAGTGTTTTTCCCTCATTTGGCATGATTATAGCATGATTTTTAGGTGCGTGCCAAGGTTAGAGACGACTCGAGTAAGTTTCAGAGTCGGCTCCTAAGGGGGAGTCGACTCGCGCATTTGCGGGAGTCGACTCGCAAAGATGGCAGCAGAGGGGGAGTCGACTCGCATATAGTCGGGAGTCGACTCGAAGTCTACAGGCGCATAAGGAGAGTCGACTCGCGCATATTCTGGAGTCGACTCGAGGTCGAGTCGACTCGCGACTCAGTGGAGTCGACTCGCAGTCGGGATCCGACTTTTTAACCCTAGATTTGTCGTTTCGAAAACACTTTTCTCTCAAGCCGCCACTGTTCAAAAGCCCTAGAGCCGACTCCTAGGTCGTCCCCGATCGTCTCCAACCCCTTTTCCGTCGATCTTTCACCGGTTCTTCGGTTTTTCATCCCTTCCTAGGTCGCCCCCGGTCGGTCCCAAGCCTCCTCCGTCGACCTTTCTCCGTCCTTTAGGTTTTTCATTCCGTCTAGGTCATAATGCCGCGTAAGACCGTTGTCCGGAAGAGGTCCCGACCCGAGGCCGGTCCCGAGCGGCGCTCCAAGGCACGGCACGATCCCGCGAGGCAACCACCTCCGGCTCGTTCTCCGCCTAGGGCGGTTCCCGCGAGGCCATTGGCCGGGAAGGCCGTCACCACCGGGAGATATGTCGACTTTGACTATCTCTCCCGGGAAGGGTTCACCATAGGTGATAGGCTTAGGACACAGGGATTAGAGTACTTCCTCACTTTAGATCTCCCCACTTACCCTGGCCTTGTTAGAGAGTTCTATGGTACCGTCCATCGGGGAGATGGGGGTATCGAGGGCACAATAGCCGGTGTCCCTCTATTTGTTACGGAGGATCTTATTGCCCACATCCTCCACCTTCCATTAGTAGGGGTGGCTCCCACACACCCTGAGGACAGGGTTGAGGCCCTTACGGCCGTTCTAGGGCATCCACCCCAGTCACCTCTAGACGAGGTTTCTGCTAGCTCACTTCCGATTGAGGTGAGAATCCTTTTGAGTATACTGTCTAGGTCCATCTTCCCTAAGACAGGGAGATTTGATTTTGTAAATGAGAGAGACCTAGCTCTTATGTTTTATATTCTTCAGGACACCCCGATCAACTTCCCCAAACTCATCTATAGGTATATGTGTGAGCCCCTAGATAGACCTAGGCTCACCCTCCCATACGGCATAATATTCACCCTTCTGTTTAGGGAGTACGAGATTCCCATTCCTGAGGGGGAGCCCTTTCGCGCATTGCGATGGACTGATCGCACGCGTGCAGGGACCCTACACAGGATGGGGTTTCGGAAGAGAGAGGGGATCTGGGTTAGAAAGTCGTCCCTCACCTCACAGACCACCAGACCTTCCCCCAGTCCTGAGCCCGATTCAGACTACGCAGACCTTCCAGACCATCCAGACCTTCCATCCACTCCTCCTGCTCCTACCACCTCCGCCGGACCCTCCTCCTCAGCTCCACCCACTCAGCCTATGGAGGTCCGGATCTCGTCTGAGCAGCTCCGGGAGCTGCGGCAGGAGATAGTCCGAGATCTGCTCCAGGAGCTCCGAGGTTCGGTGCCTGCTCCCACTCCTGCACCCGTATCTTCTCAGTTGGTCCCTTCCTTGACAGCCGTGACTGACATGACGGCTCATGTACGGGAAGAGATCTACAATGTCCGGAGTTTGGTCCAGGGTCAGTCCTCCAGTATGAGTGAGGTCACGGGCATCACTCGGAAGATGCGCGATGACATCCAGAAGGACATGAGCACCACCACCCAGGGGGCCGAGCGCTTGTCGAATGTGCTCATCGACAAGCTGGATACACTTCAGACGTCGGTGACTGAGCTCTCCACTACACACAGCAGGGCCACCTCATCCATCATCACTCAGCTCGGGCATCTTACAGATGCGGTCACCCTCCTCATGGAGGAGAACAGATTGAGAGGAGGAGACACATCCTCGAGAGGAGGAGCTACATCCTCGAGAAGACCGTAGCTACTTTTTGTATTTTGCTTTGACATGTATTGCTTTACGTTACTTATTGTATTCTGAAATGTACTTACATACAAATTAATACAATGAGTAGCCGCATTTTTCTTCAATACTGTGTCTTTTGATTTATGTTTGATTGTGTGTTTTGATTACCTCCTTTTTGATATGATGACAAAAAGGGGGAGAAATATGTATAAAATATGTAAAAGGGGGAGAAATATGCATAAAATATGTAAAAGGAATCAATGGAAATCAATAAAAAGATAAACTCTTAAAACACACAAATTTGTTCTTAGTGGATTCGGTACCTCGAGGCTCATTATCTCTCTTTTGGGGCTCCTAATGGAGTAATCTCCAGAATCTATTCAACGGATATTCGGAGATTAGCTGAATCCTACTCAAGAACAAATTGACAGATTTTCCCTCTAAAAACTAAAAATTTCAGTTCATAAACTTCAAAGCATTAAAAGAAAATTCAGAGAATCAAAACATAGTAGAATGCATATGTTGAGGGGGAGAATCTGAATTTTAAGCAAGCTAAATTATTAAACATATATAAGCCAAACAATTGATTGCATGATATGAAGGCTTATATAATTCCAAATGAAAGGGGGAGCTTTGACTCCGAAATTTATTGTTTCACTCCTTTCAAGCTTGGATAAATTGAATTACCAGACATTTGAATTCATTTATGGATTTTATTTCATTGTTTATTGTGCAATTCACTTTACATATACTCAATGTTTTGTCATCATCAAAAAGGGGGAGATTGTGGAGTGATTGATTAAAACCCCATTTGATTTTGATGAGCTCAAAGCATTTGAGTATAATTCTTGTTTACTAATGAATTCAATTAAGTGTTTCAGTGAAAATACTGTCTACGTGTCTCTAGACTTGGTTCATAGTATTTTGGATAAGTTAAGAAATCAGTCTGAACCAAAGTTTGAGACTCGAGTCGACTCCAGAGTATCACGAGTCGACTCCAAGCGTATCAAGTTCACTGGCACGAGCTCGAGTCGACTCCAGATCAGTACGAGTCGACTCCGACTGAGAACAGACAGAAGAACAGAAAGCTTCAACTCAGAACCTGTCAACGAGTCGACTCCCAAAGTGCGCGAGTCGACTCCGATGTTCACCGAGTCGACTCCAGGGTAGTAAGAGTCGACTCCAAGAGGAACACAAAGAAAAAGTCAGAGAGCAGTTTTCGGGTCTGAGATTCGAGTCGACTCCAGTGGAACGCGAGTCGACTCCGATGGTTGGCAGGTCGACTCCAAAGAAAGCAAGAGTCGACTCTCAGCGGTACACAAAGAAAAAGTCAGAGAGCATTTTATTGACTCTGAGATTCGAGTCGACTCCCGCAATACGCGAGTCGACTCCAAGACTCCGCGACCATCAACAGACAGAAGACCAAGTTACTGCCTCTGAGATTCGAGTCGACTCCCAGACAGCTCGAGTCGACTCCAAGACAGCTTCACATCAAAAAGGCAGAAGACCAAGTTTCGGAAACTGAGAGCCGAGTCGACTCCGAGGAAGCTCGAGTCGACTCCAAGACTGGACGAGCCAAAAGACAGAGGATCGGGAGTTCGGGCTCTGAGATTCAAGTCGACTCCCAGGACAGTCGAGTCGACTCGAGTGGATCAAATTCAAAATTGGATCCACGGACTTCAGTGGATGAGCCGACTCCGAAATTGCCAAGTCAGCTCCAGAAGTTGGCGAGTCGACTCCAGGTCAAGACGAGTCGACTCCCAGTCGTGAAGGCAACTTTAATTCAAATTTGGAACAGTTGCCGAGTCGACTCCGGAAAAGCTTGAGTCGACTCCCGCTACCGCCGAGTCGACTCCTGATCGCGCGAGTCGACTCTAACCCACCAACGGACACATTGTCAGGGTGCGCAGAGTGTGCAGAACGGGCAGAAAAAGCTCTCTAACGGCTAGTTTCCGTGGGGGTTGGTTTAAATAACCACAAAAGACTGTAGCAAGGCAGAGAAGAACTATTCCACTCCAACAAATCAAGCATTCAAGCTCTGCAACGTGTTCTTCAACGAAAAAGAGGAAGATCTGCATTTACTGCATCCACCTACATCTTCCCAGCAATTAAAGCCTTCTCCTCCTGCATTCAAGTCGACTACTCACTCAAGAGGAGACCAGAAGTTTAAGAAGCCATTCCTCTTCTCCAACCTAAAAGCGTTTGAGGCTTCTTAACTTCATTTATTGTTCATATTGTCTTTTATCTGCTTTTGAGAAGCTGTATTTTTCTGTTTCTTCTTTTTATTTACACATTGTATTTGCTTGGTTCAATCGGGGGACTGAATCAAGGGGTTTGAGGTTGGTTGGTGAGCCGAGTGTAAAACCAACGTGTGTAAGGGTTCGATTGTGATCCCGAGAAAACAATCGGGGTGGTTCTAGTCGGTGAGCCTGGAAAAACCGACCGAGTTCGTTGTGAGCTCGTAAAACAACAAGTTTGGTTGTGAGCTTGGAAAACAACCGGTTGTAATCCAAGCGGGTTATAGTGAATTCCCAAGTGAGACTTGGGGAGTGGACGTAGGAGCAAGGGTTAGCTCCGAACCACTATAAAACTTGGTGTTTGTGATTGCGTGTCTCTATTCTTCTTCCTTTCATATCACTCACAGCACATAGTAATTAATTAAATAACTTACACTAGTTTTAATTACTTATCCACATCGTTTTAAATACCCAAATTATTTTAAAACCCAATTCACCCCCCCTCTTGGGTTGTCTATCTGGGCAACACTATGTAATATCATGATAATTATTGTTTCATCATGTAAGAACTATTATTATAAGGATTATAATAATATCATGATATTTTTGAATTATTGTAATCATAGCAATGTTATTATCATATGAGTATTGGGAAGAAAAGGAGGTGATGGTTTAATGACTCTTGCAAAGAACCAAACACCTGCATCTGTCTACCTGCAACCGGAATGTAACATCGGAGGCCCAGATGCAGGTAACCAAACAACCTCTTAATTCTTTGATATCAGATATTACGCTGATAGTTAACGTATTAGTTGCTTCTATTTCAAGAATGAAACTTGGGGAAGCCTTTATGGTCATTGATTGTGAATATAATGGTAGGAACTCTTTTATTGGAAAGATGAGAGGCTATGAAATGGGAATTTTATGCATTTGCCATGTCACAACATAAACTTTTAGTTGGCTTATCAAATTTGTTTCCTGCAATATCTTAAGTAGATCTCATGGAGTTCTAGATATTTATGATTTCAATCTAATTAGATCTTATTAGGTCATTTGTATAATCTGAAAAATTTTATTGACTAACATATATTCTGGAAGTCTAACCTATCCTTTCTCAAAACATGCCGGTTTGTTTTCGATGTGTTGCTTAGCCTGCTTTTCATCATAAGTTAAACTTGTGATCGCAAATTCAAGCTAATTTCTTTTTTCATGACATATATTTGAAGTGTTTGAGATGGATTCTTCAGATACTTCAGCCATTAATGTCATCCGATTGCCTAAATACATATTGCCATACTATGAGATTTTGAAGTTATGAGCTATTTATTTAGTATATATCAACTTATTTGAGGCTATATGTCAGTTAATTTATGACTTATGTTGGTATCTTTAATTTCTTTCATTGAAGCTGGTTTATTCTATTGCTCTTATATTTGCTTCTTCAGTTGGTATCAACATTGTATTTGCCTTTTATGATCACTGTGTCAAAGCCTCTTCTATAACCAATTATACATGTTAAGGTCTCCTCTTATAGCTTCTATTTTGCACCAAGGTCTACTCTCAATTTTTCACAATATTAATCACAAAGAAACTCTCTTGCTCTTTTACAGCCCACCACCCCACCAAGTTGGGTTCCAAAAAGCATGATATTCTAGTTTCTTGCCATTTTTAGATGTGTAGATCATGATCCGTTGTGTGAAAATGAAAATTCAAACTATTGAATGTAATCAACTATCTCTAAGCTATCTATCAAACAAGAAAGCATTTACTGAGACTTGTTTTCTTAACAGATAATTCAAATAACAAATATACTGTTTTAATTTGATTTATGTCTTGAAAACATCCAAAATAGTTAAAATTTTCTAGCATTCAATCAAATACATGCAGATTGAGATTATTGATTTGGATCTTTGGGAACCTTATCTTCAAATTTGCTCTAATCAGATTCAACCTCAAAATTTGATTTTTGCTGCAACCTCTTTCTAATACATTTGCAAGCTCACCAAGTAGGATGTTAACATTTATCCCTCATATGGAGACATGTAAGGGCTTTTCATTTTACATAATTTAGCATATTAATAGGGTTTTACCTGGAATTCAATGTTTCACAATCTATTCTTTTTCCAACAATGTTTATCAGTCTAAATTTTATCCCTTGCATTGAAATGTCTGTATTGAGAATGAAAGCTTAAACCCTTGACAGCAGCAAGGGATACGTTCATCATCCTGCTTTAACCTGTTTCAATAATTCAATCATGCTTTCAACAAATGGCTTGTTATGCTTTTAAGTAAACTATCCGCAACTTGTACTGCACTAATTTTGTGGTCGTGCTGCTGAGATTGGGACACAAGTTTGAGGTGATTGGATGCATTCGGCCAATGTCATCGGAAGGGTAGATCAGAGTCTGCACATCATGTTCCTACATTTGCTTTGTCACGTTCTTCGCCCCCCCTGATCTTGCCTTATGTCGTCCACAGCGAAAGGGCTACCTGATATCCTCCATGGCTATCTGAATAAGGTCTGCTCAAGAAGGTTGCAGTTATGTTTCATTTTCCCTGGGTTACAAACGGAGGATGACAACCATACAGAGCATTGTTCCTGCTAACTCGCAAACAAAGGATGACAGCATAAAGAGGATTCTGATTGCTGACGTTGATTGCATCTATGTTGATGCGTCCAAGGAAACAAATCAGCAAGGAAGAAAGGATTCACAAGGGACCATTGAATCTGATCTACAGCCCCATCTTGCTGTGGCAGGCTGTTTGCAGCTTCACAGGCAGCGCACTGCAAACTAAACCACACATCTGCATACCCATACAAAACCTTATTCATGAAACTATATGGAATCTCATACCTTTGTATTCCAACAAAACCCTTCTACAATAATTTTAGAACATTAACCATTGGCAATCCAATTAAATAATAACAGTAAGGAATTGTTTAAAAAGCAAAACAAAAAGATGCCTAAAGCCTAATCTTAAACCAATTCTATGGAATGAATCTCTCCAAGGACAGTAGAATTCCTCCATGGAAAAGCTCTCAAAATTTTCAATCATACAAACTAAGATTATCCTTTTCAGAATGTCTTGCCAACAAAAACTGCATTACCACCTCTTGTTAAACCTGTTTCTGCCACCACCATTTCCCTTCCCATGAAGACCTCCATTTCTTCTGCCTGAGTTGCCATTGCCACCTCTCCCACCAGAGAATCTGCCACCACCAAACCTACCTCGTCTTGTGTCACCACCTCTGGACTGATCATTACCGTGCAAAGGAGGCAAGCTTTTCAAGACCTCAATGGTCACCATGTTAGCATTTTCTTGACCTAAAGTTCAAAAAAATTGATATTAGAAATTTTGTCTAGCATATTTTATTATTTTGGTATAGAACCACGTATAAAAAATGCTATGCATTGCCAATATCTTGCACTAGCCATATCCAAGCTCCAGATGTAGACAGTATCTTTATTAACAATGACAAAATCTGAATTGTAAATTGTCTTAGCATCCTAATAATTCATTTGTTGAGGTCTACTAGTTGAACAACATAATTCTTTGCCAGTTTACCAGAACAATGTATATACTGGGATTGACATTTCTGACAATCACCAACACCGAACTTAGACAATAGTTCATGTATTGGCACCCGAATACAGAAACACTAAATAAACTAAGGCACAATTAAAACACAGACCGGATAATTTCTAAATGGTATAATTCAACATACCTTCAACGAATGCATTCACATCATCAGCAGGCACATCAAACACCGCTCCCATTCCATCAGCGGTAAGAGAAAGGCCCTTCACCCCGCCAATATTTTCATTAGGCAAGACTCTTCTCAAGATACTAAAAGCAAACCTGAGATTGATATCAGAGAAACCAGAATCAGATAAGGATCACTATAAGACTAATTTTCTGGAAAAATGATTATGGGTCCACCATTCAATACAGAATGTCATCATGCCCTTTGTTAACGAGCAATTGATGTTTTTAGCAAGCATGGAAAAGAATGTTGTGTATTTTTTTCGAATGGTTATTTTAGAAAAAAAGTAAACTGCAATTGGTGGGAATCAAGTTCTATACTTACGCTGGTGAGTCGATTGTCTTTCCTGCCTGAAGAAGTAGGGTTACATAGTTCTCAATAGAAGAGAGCAGGGATCTTTGTTTTATGTCAGTGTATCCCTGCAAAAGGAAAAGGAACTTATCATAATGGTTGGAGGATTTTTAGCAATATTAAGAGCTCCGGAGAGAATAACAGTATTTCTTACTGCAGCCTTTGCCAGTGCTTTTGCAAGTAAATCCACAGCTGATAAACCAGAGGAACTCAAAAGTTGCTCTGCTTGTGACTGAAAAACTGGAATCACGCTGCATTATAAACCAAAATTTATGCACTGAGCTAACAATCAACATATATTTATTAAAGGCAATTCTACTTTTTCAAGTAACAGAAGCATTACCTGTCAGAGATGTTTGAGATAGCTTTAGCCGCATCAGAACCAGCAGATTCAGCAACATCAGCAGGTTGCGGAGGAGAGATGTGCTCAAATTTGACACCTGATTCTCTTTCTAATCTAGAAATGCTATATGAATATCTGGGCTCGTATAGCAATATAGCAACTCCAGTATTGCCTGAGAGTAACTTCGATCTGTTAGCAACTCATCAAACTCCAAAATCATTATTGAAATCAAAAGTGATAAAATACCAGCCCTCCCAGTTCGCCCTGAACGATGGATGTAGGCTTCAACATCACGTGGGGGCTCACACTGGGAAATGTAAACATAGTTATTACCACCCAAATACTTAATAAACCAACCTTTTATTACGAAGTCTGAAACTTATAGATCAATAACTAACATGACACAGTCCAGGATTTACATGAATACCTGAATAATCAATTGCACATCCTGGATGTCTAAGCCACGTGCAGCCACATTTGTGGCCACCAAAACCAAAAACCTGCCTGACCTAAATCCAGCAAGTATAACCTGCATAAAATCAACTCCTACAAATTATGAAGGATTATATTGCTGAAAAGTCACTGAGGCAGGTGGTAAAATTTATTAGGTGCCTCATGTGCATTCAGCGTAATTCCAGGTGAAGCATAATTTTAATATCATCATTACTACTTACTTCCCGTTGAGCTTGCACTATATCTCCATGCAAAGCCCTCGACCCAGGTAATGATCCAGCAAGTTCAGATGCAGATTCTTTTGTCTCAGTAAAAATAATGGTACGGCCTCCACTGAGCAAGGAAATTTTGACATAGAAAACATTTAGAAAATTTAGTGCAGAAAAGGAAAACAATAAAAATATGACCGATAAAAGCTACAAACCGGCTATAACAGTGAATAATATCTGGAATAAGTTGCACTCTTGCTTGACGCGTACAGGGAAGAACAAGATGTCTAACACTGGCACTAGCCTTCAGCTTCTCATTACCAACAAGATCGGCAGTTTTCTTATCATGTTTCAGAAACCTTGCAGAGATCTGGCAAAATTTGGTAACATATTAAATAGGCAGAATGAGACATAAATGCTTGTATGCCCTTAATTGGATATATCTGAAGCAACAGATTAAAATACCTTCTTCACCCAGTCAGGCAGGGTAGCACTAAAGAGAAGTGTTTGGACTTTACTGACATCCTCAACCTTACCTGCAAAATCAAGGATAGAAGGGGAAACCCTTCATTAATACTAGCTGTATATACATGTAATTTTACTCATGCAGTTACTTATCACCCACACCCAAGCTTCCCAAATTATAAGCAGGCACAAGCTATACTTATTATTAGAGGCATACAACTTATTGTAAGATACACAAACAATCCAACAAAGCAGGGCTTTAATTTAAACATCATCTTGAAGTGCAGAAAGCCTATCTTAGCATTAATTTATTAAATTTTATAGCATGCATATGGATAGGATCTATATGCGCAAAGTGACACTTTTCCACCAGATCCAATACATCATTTGCATTAAATTGTTTAGATGTACATAAGTTATGATGATATTTCATTTTACCATACAACAAGATGAATTTGAAGCAGGGCTTCAGTGCTTTAAAAACAAGGGAAGAAAAGAAAAATCAAATCATCCATCAACATTTCCTGTTCAATGCAGTACAGAGATTTCATGTTGCAGTAAGATAAATGTTAATAATACTTTACACATCTTATATACACTGGTAAATAAAAACATTCAAATGCACATAACCAGCAGCAAAAATGAAATTAGCGAACTCAAATTGCAAATCAAAATGTATAAGATAGTGAAAATGGTGAAAATTCTAGCGATTAACTCTTTTGTTTATAACCTGCGCAGTCTCAATAAAAAATACAAAAGGATCTTATGGACTAATGCCAATAAAATACACGGAACTGGAGTCTACTTGACAATCTGCTGTATCCATTGCAGTTACCTAATTTTTTGCTATGTCTCTCTCCCTATCCCCCTTCTACCTGTGTTTGCAGCAGAAACCTTATTTGTAGCACAGATCATCAAGGACTTTGAGAATCAGGTGTAGAAAATGATCCCATCTGACTTGTGCACCATTAAAGCCTCAGAGAATATATAATGTTTCGAGCACTATTCTCAAAGTTTTGTGTAAATTTTGTGCTTTGTCACGAGGGACGAAAAGCCCCCAGGCAATGCTAAGAGTGAATCCTATCACCTAGTGTTCTCACACTGTTTGATGTGGACATGTATTGATTTTTGTTGAGTCAGAAAATAGCAATAGAATTTGTTAAGGAAAATATTATATTGTTTCCACTTGGACTCAGCTCCTTTTGTAGCATACCCCTTTTGTAGCAAGGACAAAATAAATCCTAAGAAATATTAAAAAATTCAAATTCTATAAAAGAATCAGGGCAAGTATATGAAAGGGGCATTCAACAATTTATGATTAGAACCAATTTAGATTGCAATGTTGTGATAAGATCCAATTCCCTCTGTGTATTGCACCAATTTCCTGAACCATACCCAGAAGAGGCAGTTCATGAGGGCATTGGATCTTATTAGCACACCCTTATTAAGATAGATATTTGCAATTATACAATACTTGGTGATCTAAAATGTTTTCTTTGTCATTGCCTTCAGCATAAGCACATGAAATATATGACAAAAGAAGTATATTACTGTATAGGGGGAAAAAACTTACTCAGAAATGCTATAGGGCCTCCTTTTCAACTTTTCTGTCCTTTCCCCCCTCCTAAGTTTGTTTTGCTGTAATTGAATTTTTTAATGCAAATATCAAATTTCTTTTGTTTGTCCAGATTTTCTTTTCATGATGTTTTCATATTGGCTATTATGCAAACATGTATGGCCTATTTTCTATCTAATTTTACGTGGGACTATGATCGATAATACATGTCTATAGAAGGATAATTGTTTCCATCTTCAAGTTTTATCATAGATTGCATCAAAGGTAAAGGGTATTCATGGACTAGATGGATCATTAAGGACTTTAGTTGGTTAGAGTAAGCTAAGTCTCACCAATACCCAAAACCGAAGGAGAAATATACAAAAAATATAAGGGAGGGAAGAGAATCCTCAGGCCTCATAACTAAACAACTTGATTAGGTTAGGAACTTAGGGCTAGTCTAAAACTGACTTATTTTGAATTCAATGTATCATAGTTAGATGGAACTTAGAGACCGTTTTTAGGAAACTTACATAGGACCCTCTCGCTTTTGGATCATTGGAGTAAACCAGTGGTTAGGATGAACTGAAGCAAGTATAATGGCCACAAATGCTTCTGTACAGATATACTACATGTGATCTTATCTATAGTGCGGATCAACGATCAACAACATACCAGTCTTATTGATTCACTAGCATCTTCTATAATATTTTGGCAGCAATAGCTCAATTGTTAAGTATGATCAAGTCAGATTAACTTAACATAAATAAATTGAACTACAAGCAGAAAAGCAGAGACCTAAATAACAATTATACAAGCTTCAAAGAGAGAATTCATACCAAGAATTAGCTCAACATCATCAACAAAGCCCATATTCAACATTTCATCAGCTTCATCAAGGATGCGGAATTTCACAAATTTTAGATCAAGAGTTCCCCTCTCTATATGATCCTGCAACCAGTAAGCATTAAATACATGTACATGTTATTACTACTCAAAAAGTAGTTAGTGTTACAAGATAAATCATAGACCTAAAGGAGCCAAAGAAATCTATGAAAGAATGAAATAGATTACTTTAATCCGCCCAGGTGTTCCAACAACTATATCAATCCCCCGCTTCAGAGCAAGCTCTTGAGCACGGTAAGGAGATCCTCCATATAAACAGCATGCAGATAACCCCACTGCACCACCATAAACCTCAAAGTCTGCATACACCTGAAAATATAATAGTGTCAAATAATGCCTGACACTAAGAAAGACAATATGTTTGCAGTTTCAACAAAAATCTCTAAATTTGGTATCATTTTACCTGATTTGCAAGCTCTCTAGTGGGCAGAAGTACCAACACACTCGGAGGCCTTCCATAGCCAGTTTTCCTGGCTGCTTTGTACTTCCCATTTGTCAAAGATTCCAAAATTGGAAGCACAAAGGCCAAGGTTTTACCCTATCAAAATTAAATGAATATGTACAGCATCAGTATCAAGGATAGAGGAAACACAACGATAAATAAGAAAATTGAGACTACCAAAAAGAGAAATACATCAAAATGTGATAATAATTCACCACTGAACAATCAATCAACAAGCAACAGCAAGTCAGACAATAATTCAATGTAACAAAAACTCATTAACTTACACGATAGGCATCCAACCAGACAACTATACAAGCAACCTAGCAACCTGGGTGTCCAACCAGACAACTACACAAACAACCTTGCAAGTTCAGATTCAAAGATAAACATCATGTGAGATGTCCAAAGACAAATAATGGACTGACAATTGGATGATACTAAAGTAGATATAAAGCTGTGAAACCAATTCACGCATTGCCTAAAACAGAAGTTACAAGATAAAATATGAATGCGATCTAATTATTGACACAGGTAAGCAAATCTCATTTCATTAATTTCCAGATATGAATTAAGTAATGACAGCTTGCATTCAAAAACAGCAGAGATGAAATTCATAGCATTATAATGATAACAAGAAAATAGAGAGGGTTAGGAAGCAAGGGGCAAGTATCAGAATGACAGAATTCAGGTGAAGAACATAAAAAAGTTAAAGACCAGTTTGGCAGGAAAAACATATGGGTTTGACCAACAAGTTGAATAGTAGAAACTGAGTGTTATGAAGCATGAGTATTAAAAAAAGTTAAAAACTGATGCTAATATGACTGTGACAAATTTCAGACAGAAAGAATAGTAATTTTGGGTACAATCCTGTAAAGGGAGAAAATTTATAAGATAGCAAGGTTTAAATGAAAAGATTGAAGAAAGGGGGTCACAGTTTTGGATTAGAATATAACACATAAAGGGGGAACCTCTGGATTGGCTCATAAATGAGTAAACCGAGGACTGAAGATTGGAAAGAAATGAAAAGAAAGATGATGCTTAGTTTGCAATAAATAAAGGCATGGCATTAAATACAGATATGTCATGAAATTTTAATACTACCACACCATCAATACTATCCTCTTGAGTCTGTCCAGTCAGTCTCACACAATGCTTGAAAACCATATTTCAGTTCTTGCCTGGCTTGATGAATTTTTGTTTCAATTTGAAGGTTTGAGTGGGTGCCGGCTTTAATGTTAAATAGTTAATTCAATGGGCACAAAAAATAAAATATGTTGGTTAAAATTAGAAACAAAATAAAAAATACCAGAGAAAATTAAACTTAAAAACAAACATCATTTTGAAGAATTTTTGTTTTGAACTCCAGATATATCATTTCAATAGCTCAGTTTGAGATGTCAAAAAAATAATTTGGAAAATATAAAATAAAGAACACACACACACACACACACACATATATTATTTCAATGATTGGTGGTAATCTAGATTTCCACTGAAATTTGAGTTCTTAAATAGCCAAAACTATGTCAAAAAATTCATTTTCTTCTAAATCTCTTTCAAATGTAATGTCTGATAATTTTTAATCTTCTTAAAATGCATAAAATCCAAGTTTATATAAATAAAGTGCATATACAATGTTGGCCTTCTGGGCTTGTTTTGGTCAAAACTCCACAATCAGCCACAATTTTGGATTGTTTTAGGCAAAACCAAAATTTTCAAGTTTTCAACTTTCACACAAAACTCCAGGCCACTGCCTCACGAAATAATGGAGTTATCCCATGAAACATTTGACCGGCAACATCTACAGATGCGAAAATTGAAGCAGATATATGATGCCATGGTCATTTCAGAAAATCAGTATTATATGAATAATCCAATTTAATGTTGATTTAGACAGATTAAACTTTAAACATGTATTAACTATATGATGTTAAAAAATGATATGAATAAACTAATTTCAACTCGATTACTTATCGTATTTTCTTCCAACTATGTTTTTCAATATCCGACATTTTCACTCTTAATTATCTTCGAAAAGTTCCTCACAAATCCCAAGCGAGCAAATTAATTGACTGCTCACTTAAAAACAGGTCAGCATGAGCGTTCTACAACCACAGGCAAGATGTTTCGTAGAAATAACAATTGTCGTCCGGTTGCCTTTTAATATTTCAACAATTTGAGAACGGAAAATATAAAAAGGTGTCGATTTCTACCTGACCAGTCCGGGCCCGGCCGACCAAATCAGACCCATCAAGTACGGAATCGAAGGTCATCGCCTGAATGGGGAACAGCGACTCGATCCCCTTCAACTTCAGCTTCTCCCTCAGGACCTTCGATATCCTGAATTTGGACACCGCATTCGGGCTCGCAGCACCCTCGTCCTCTCCTCTCGCGATCACCTCCCCATCCTCATCCTTCTTCTTCAATTTCAGCTTCTTCAAAGCAGTACCGTTCACCGCCGCCGCGTCGATGATGGTGTTGCTCCCCTCCTCATCAGAAGCCTTTCTCTTCTTCTTGCTAATCTTCTTCTCCGAGCCTTCTCCGTCGCTGTCGTCGATCTCCCCGTCTTCAGCATCGAGGTTCTTGTGCTTCTTTTTCTTCTTGCTCTTCTTCTCGTCTTCTAAGGAGCCGTTCTGGTAGAGCTCGGCGGCCATGGATTCCTCCTTTTTGGACTTCTTTTGCGTCAACTTCTTGAGCTCATCGAGCTCCGAGGGGGAGGAGAGGAGGAGAGAAGGCATCAGGGATGGGGGAGGGATAGAGAGAGAGGAGGACGAGCTCAGTGAAGGCGAGAGGGAAGGGCGCTGTTTCCCCTGCGAAAGGGGGCGGCGCAGGAGGAAAGAGGGGGAAAGAAGGACTAGGGCCTGGCTTTTATAGGTTTGGTGAGATGAGAAACCTTAGGAAAATTGGCACGTGCCCAAGAAGGCAAGAAGGGACGAGACAAATTTCGGCCTTCGACTTGGAATCTGAGGCCCGACAATTTTCGCGCCATGTTTGGGCCCAAATCTGATACCCGGCCCAAAGGTTGATTAGGTGAGAATGAGATGAGTCCAACCCAAATCCCAATCTACTCAAGCCCTAATGGTAGAGCTAGCAAACGAGCAAGCTGTTCGCGAGCTAGCTCGAGATCAGTTGAAAATGGCTTAAAACTAAAATTGTACTTAACTTGCTCAAATTCAAAATATTAAAATAAATAATATATATTGTTTTAATTATTATTATAGAATAATAAATAATTATTTTATAATTATCTATTACAAATTAATATAGATTTGATAGATTTGAACATATTTCAACTATGAGATTAACATATAATTAGAATTATTGTTCCATACTATATAGAAGAAAGTCTTGAATGATCTTAAACTCTTACTAGATATCTTAAAAATACGATAACAGCTCGAGCTTAGCTCGATATAAAACAAACCAAGTTAGAGTTCAGCCCTAGCTAACTATTTTCCGAGACTTCCCAACTCCCCTCGGGCAAATATAACCTAATTTTTTCCTCCCTCTATTTCCCTTCTCCCTGTCGCCATCTAGATCTCAACGCCATCAGTCTTTCTTGTGCCGCCTACAATCTCGGCCGGCCAATCCATCCACGCCGCTTTCATTGTTAAATTTCTTCCATGGTTCTCCTTGAATGTTGCTTATAGTTGCCTTGCCATGATTATTCCATGCTTAGGTGTGAAAACTACATGCTTTGGGTTCAAGCCGTATAATATATGCATGAAACTTGTCAGTTTTTGTTTTATTTTCTATTGCTGGTTTCATGGCTTTCAATTTTATTTGCAAAATTATGTCTTGGCCATGCATCTTGTAGTGAATGATGCGCCATAGGGTTGTGAATTTACCACTTATCCAAGAAATTCATGGCTTTTATTTCTTTTTTTTGCATGTCATTGATCTCGTTTGCAAGCTCCACGAGGTGATGATATGATTTTTTTTTTTTACTAAAGTGGATGTATCATACACGATGGGTACGGATACACCCAAGAAAGTCAAAAGATAATGCATCCCGGAGTGCTCTGGGTAAGTCCTCCTCCCCCAGCCAAAGAGTATCCTAAGAATGATTAGCCACATAAGAGGCTACCCAATCTGCTGCTCTGTTGGCATCACGATACACATGCTTAGCCTGGACGGCCATCCCCCCGCACCATAGCTTGAATGTCCCTAAGCAACGGGTGGCTATCGCCCACACCCCTGCGCTCCTCTAGATCCAACTGATGACTGTCATCGAATTGCCCTCCAGTACCACAATACATGTAGGCAAGGAGCGTCGGATATAACTCAAGTGATGATGTGATTCACCTCCCTCTCAGCTTATCTGCAGGCAATGATTCGAGGGATCCCCTTGGGGTGGTTCTTCAAGATTTCTCCACAACATGGGAACTGGAAGTATTCTTGTCCATGGAGTTATGCATGACTCCGTTGGACTTTGTATCCTCCTGGGTTGCTACAACCGTGGGTCATGAAGTTGGAAGAGTCCAACCTTCTCGATTAGACACATATCCTGCTTTGGAAAAAAATTGAAATTTCATAATAAATCAATAAATAATAATAATAACAATAATAATAATAATAATATATTTTTATAATAATTATTGAAGCAAGAGAATAATTAAAGGTTAATCTAGAATAATTAAGTAGCAAAATCTAAACATGATAACTAAGTGGAGTCTTATTGATTGAATCTCTCCATCCCACAAAAGTTGAATCAATCATCAATCAAGCTACCTATATTTTCATTGATGTTGCACCAACTTTATTTAAAACCATCTAGAGTCACACCAGAAGATGAAAGGCTTTTAAGTCGCACAAAGATTATCATAAAGTTGCACTATAATGACAGTTCACGCTGAAAGCACATAGTTTGTTGAGAGTAAAATACTATAAGAATATTTTAGAAAAAAAGTTATATTTTAGTCATCATATGTGTACTTTACTACAATAAGACCGAAATTGCTACTTGAAAAGACACACATAGATCAGCTCTGATAACAAGTGGTTGTCATCTCTATAATTGTTCAGTACCATTAGCAAAGTTTAAGGGGAGTCTTGGAAGGCTCGGTATATTCTATTTCAATCTTCGGAAGACCTAACTTTATCTTGAAGCAGAATTCCGAAGCATTCATTACTTGGATTTTAAAACTATCAATGGCACGGGATGACATCAGAATAACCAATATCTATAGGAAAGCAAACAATGCTGCTGATCGGATAGCTTTACCTGTAGCGAACTACACCGGCTCAAAATAGGTCATGCAGCAAACTACTCATTTTTACACGACTTTACCCTGCTTTTGACACTCTTGGCGTGTTCTTTACTCGCATATCAACAAAAGAAAAACAGTGGCAGTAGGTCATGCTAATAGGAGGGAGGGAACAACCAACACCCAGAGTTGTTGCTGGTCATGCCAAAAAGACTATTTTAACAACAATTTGTTCTCTTTTGGAGACAATGGCACATGCTAAGCGGGCCTAATCCACTACCTTCTCTTTCACATACACATGCACCCCAATGTACATTATTGCATATTAGTGAAAGAAAACTATCCAAAATGCTGATTCTCATGAATATATTTACGCTCGATTGGTTTAATTTATCCAAATTACTGGGGAAAAAAAAGTCCAATTTGGAAGGACCACAGGCTTAGGAATCATGACTGATTTCTTATCACACAACCATGCATGTTATCTGAGAAAGTTTCTTATCAAACAACCAGGAAGATGTGAGTGGACTGAAACACTAAATATTTATGCTGAGTTTAAAACCGCAATAGGTTTTATAGTCTCCATCAGCAATGCAGTTAGGAAGTCCTCTGGCTACTAATTTACATGGACTAGTCATTTTGTCCCATTGTCATGGCTTCAAGTAGTACAAAGCCACAAATTTCCTTGTGCCTGTTCATCCCTATGCTCTGATTTACATCGTTAATGAAATCAGCATCTCAAGTATCCAAACATCTTTAGTTATGTGTTGTCTGTTGAAGATCTCACTACCATTGTTGAGCATGTTATGTTGCTGCATCTTCAATTTATGCAATATAGAAACTTTTATGAATCCATACCTGCAATACTTTATTGCACCCAAAACACATTATATATTCATCATGACATTATACAAGGCATTGCCTCTCCCTGGACATGACACTCCTATCAGATGCATACAAATTTTCATGTATTTTGATGATAGAATTACTCTTTTGTCATCAGATAGAAAAAGCTACAAAGGAAAACACTTGTTCTTCTTCAAAGCGCACAAATATTCCCCCACCCATAAGATCACGCACCAAGTCAAAGCCTCGATAGATACTCTTTTAAATCTACATTCTACAAAAGCGTTTCAAAGAATAGCTTGAAACAGTGTGAATATCTGCTAAAACAAGTTACAAAATATTCCCCATTGCTCAGAACTCCAGTAATTTGGTCAGGAGACATGGTACAGAGAGTTTTCATTATTTGATTAACCCATTAATATATACCATAAAAATATAGTTCAGATGTCAAGTAAATACATATTTCACAGCCATGGTAGATGCTCCAAGCAGTAAGTCCTCATGATTAGAGCTCCATATTTTAGAAATTAGTCTTTTAAAAGATTAAAGTACTTTAACTTTTGAAGTTAGCCTTTTAAATGGCATTTTTAATTCTTGTATTACCCATTGCACAGAAAGCTGCATCTTTGCCAAACTAGTCTGAGCATTAAAGCCAATGTTGAAATCTCCTAAATAAAAATGAACCGGATAATATCCATCTACATACATTCTTATATTCAAATCTATTCGGATATGAATACAAATTCTAATATCCATATTCATATTTATATCCATAAAAAAAATAGATATGATAACTATGTAATGTATGTCCAAATAGCTGATTTCATTTATAATCTTATTTAATCTTATATAGCAAATAAATGACTATATTAACATATTACTTAATTTACCTACTATGTAATGATATCTTTGATTTCATGATAACAAAGTGTAACCATCTGACTTACATCTGTATTTATGTTCATACTTTAAAAATCTCATATGCATCAATATCTGATATGTGTTTGTAATATGTACCATTCTAAAACAAATATGGATATAAACTTTTGCATCGGTTAATCCATATCCGTATCCGTATTTGTCAAATATAAGCAAATACGAATATGGATATACTGATATCCGATTTGTATTTAATCCGTTTTTAGTGCTACTAAATAGCTACACTTGCAAATTGTGGATACTCTTAATGTCAAATAAACATCATTGGAAAAAAAAAAAGACAGCAAGTTAAACATTTTTATTCTCCATACATGAACCAGAGTCCTAACTATGCCAAGGCATGCTCCAAAGCATTTGAATAGCACAAACCCTGCAGAAATTTTATTGAGTGAAACCATTATCATAGAGCCTATCTTCGACTTACATAATCATAGACTTGCTCTATCCTGCAACAATGAAACGGCAGCCTTGTCTGTAAACCAAGAGAATTTACCATCCTTAAGTGAAACCATCTCGACGGGCAGCATATCCGATAAACTTTGCCCACTCCCTAGAGCCTTATGTACTGCACTAGCTTTCCCAGCTCCAGTGACCACAAGTGCAACATATGCCGATGAGTTAATTACTGGGAAAGTGAAGGTTATTCTCTCCGGCGGTGGCTTTGGGGAGTCCTTTATGAAGGTAACCCATCGCTGGTTCTCATTAAGGAGAGGGTGCTCAGGAAAAAGAGAAGCTACATGACCATCAGGGCCCATCCCCAACAACATGAGATCAAATTTCGCAAACCCAGTTGCTGAGGATGCTGCAACCACCCCCGTCTTAACCAGTTGCTTCAGACAGATCTCGTAGTCGTCAGCAGCACCCTCAGCTGATAAGGAGTCATTGATAGCATAAACCTGACCTGGTGGAATTGGGACCTATCATTTGAAAAATAAAACAGTGATCTACAATGCAGTTCTCAACTACCATTACATAGAAACACGAAAAGTGAAAAGCACTAAGAAAAATTTAAAACTTGCAGCTGTGTCAATTGAATGTATCTCTCATCACTTTGGTGTTCTCCACATGATAGAAAACGACTTCAAATCACAACTAAAAAATACAGTAGGAAAAATGGAATTAAGAAGTTGAAACTATGTAAGCTAACTCAACTAAATTTTCACTAATAACCTACAAATAAGTTCCTGCAACTGGCTTGACTTAGGGTGAAACACCAAAAAGAAGGGATGGATATGGTGTCTGGGAGAGGAAGCATGAATTCTTGCACCCTAATCATTGACTTAATAACCTACTATGCCATCTCTCTCCTTCCCTTCTTCCTGGAAGGCTGATGAAAATCTTACATCTTCTTGATTACATTGGTGATTGTGAAACACACAAAGCCATTGGCCCTTGTCCAACAGCCGCACATTCCTCCTCTCCCATCTTTTAATGCCTCCACTACTCCTCACAGTGTATCCAACCCTGGTTGGAAGTAACTTAAGCAAGCACAAGCACAGTTTAACATGAAAGTTTGAGCATAAGAAAGCGAGCTTGAGTTGGCTCAGGATCAAATGAGCATAGTTCAAGCCAAGTATTTCTAGCTTGTCTCAATCTCAATCTGTGTATAGTTAAATTTTGAGCCAAACAGACCTAGGCCAACTAAAGGACTCGGGGACCTTTTTTGGGAGTTGATTCCCAATGGCCAAGGATGAGATCGAGAATGGGAAAAAGGGCTATAAATCTCTTGCTTGTCCAGAATGCCATAAGTTATTAGGCTACTAAAATGCTACAAGGAGAACAAGTTGACATGTTGGCAAAGACATAAAGTTGGGCCCTTCATACCTACAGTGTCAAGTGTAATTGCCACCAAATCTTCATATGAGGCCAATATATCAACAATATAGTAGTTGACACAAACAGTGATGATGCAATAACACAATCAGGTTATTTGCTACTACAGTCACTTGGAGCCTACACATTTGGTCATCATTGTAAGGAAGCAAGAGATCTTCAAGTTTGATGCTAAGTTGATGAAGCCTGAAAACATTGCCCTCTGGAAATGGAGAATTGTTCAAAGCCTATGCACTAAAATCTGTTCAAGATTTGATTGTATTGAAGAAATCAAGGATATGCTACACACGGGCTTGTGATTTCTTGACAGATTCAAAATGGATAGTCCAGTAGTAGCTAAAAGATCAAGATACATAATTTGCAGCCAAATGACATGGCAAGTCACACAGGACAAATGGTGCCAAGGTTATGATGAGGGCTACAGTATGTAGAGACCTCCATTGGCATTACTTTAGGACACCATTAAGGGCCTGTTAGGATGTCTAGAAATCTTATCTGGTGGTACGATCTCCTTCCAGCTGACTAAAGCTGATAAAGGAGGGCTGGCCCATTTGATGACAAGCCCAGACTGGGCTAAGTAGAACTGGTAGTTTCCCATAGGATATAGGCTGATGTGATGCAACGGTTCCCTAAAAAACAAGGATGTAATAGTTAGAGGAGGACAAAAACGGTCATTAGTTTTTGGTTTGAAAAGATATGACATTTGGTCAAACGGAGACCTATAAAGGGACTTAACAATGATAGAGGTGGTGAATACATGGAAACAAAGTTTAAAATTTGGCAAAGAAAATTGGATTCGCTATTTTAATACTATGCCATATGCTCGAGGACAAAATGGAGTGGCGGAAAGAAGAAATAGGACACTCAGGGATATGACTAGATCTATGATGGCTTATATGGATTTATCTCTTAATATTTGGGGAGAGGTTTTAAGTACTGCAAATTACTTCCTAAATAGGGTAATCACAAAAAGGTTTGAAGGGGTTGCTATTACTTTTGTCTTGTTTGACAAAAGTGATGGGCGGAATCTTTTGGAATGGAATACACCTGTGGCCCCATGCATGCTTTATATACGCAAGCATGCACCCCTTTGACCAAAGGTTATGTCTTTTCAAACCAAAAACTAATGACCATTCTTAGTATCAGAGATGCTATCTTTATAGAATATGTGCATCAAGTCACACCTTTGGAAAAGTTGATACCATCGAAGGAACAAGAATTGTCTAAAGGCACGACAAGTAATGGTGTTCCGAGAGTTACACTTCTTGAAAATTCAAAGGAAGGTGATGAAAATGCAAGAAATAGTGGGAGAAAAAGGAAAAGAGAGCCATCATGTATATTTAAAGATTATTATGTTCTCAATACTAATTGCATGGTTAACCAAGAGGACCTATGTACCTATGAAGAAGCTATGTCCTCAAGTGAATCAACTCATTGAAAGAATGTCATGGTTGAAGAGTTGGATTTATTTAAGAAAATAAGATCTAGGAGTTGGTGGAACTACCCCAAGGAAGAAAATCCACAGGATGCAAATGGGTTTTCAAGAAAAAAATTAAACCTGATAGAACTCTTGACTAGTATAAGGCCAGATTGTTGTAAAGGGGTATACTCAAAACCTGGAATAGATTATGAAGATATCTATTCCCCTGTTGCAAAATTTGTGTCCATCCGAAATATAATGGCCTTGGTTGCTAAGTTAGATCTTGAATTATTTCAACTTGATGTAAAGACAGCTTTCTTGAATGGGGAACTAAAGGAAAATATCTATATGGAACAACCAAAGAGTTTCAAAGAAAAAAGTTTAGAGGATAAAGTTTATAAGTTAAGTAAGCCTTTCTATGGTTTAAAACAATCCTCTAAATAGTCATACTTGACTTTCCACAAGGTTATGATGAAAATTAGATATGAGGTCAATCCTATGGATAATTGCATATATGTGTGGAAAGGTCAAAGTAGTTTGGTGATACTATCATTGTGTGACGGTGATGTGCTATCGACAGGCAATAATATGGAAGTAATAGAGAGAACAAAGTCATATCTTAAAGAGAAACTTGAAATGAAAGACATAGATCCAGCATCATGTGCTAGGCATCAGAATAACCAGGGATCGAAAATCCAAATTATTATATTTGGATCAAGAAAAATATTTAGAAGAGATATTAAAAAAATTCCACATTAATACAAGCCAATATCTATACAAATTTGTAAAGGTTTGATACTTAGAAAATCACAATATTCCAAAACAGAAAGTGCAATTAAGGTAATGAAAATGGTTCCTTATACACAAGCTATAGACAGCTTAATGTACGCTATAATTTGTATCAGGCCAAACATATGCTATGTTGTTGGAACAGTTAGTTACTATCAAGCTAATCCTAATAAAAAGCATTGGCAAGCAGTTAAAAAAAAAAATTAGACATATCCAAGATATTAGAAAAATGAAACTATGTTTTGGACATGGTGATTTAAAAATTTATGGTTATTCAAATGTGGATTTTGCCGGGGATCACGATGATCAAAACTCTGCTAGTGGTAATATATTTTTATTTGGAGGAGGTGCAGTCTCATAGTCAAGTAAAAAAGCAAACTTGTGTTGCTAGACATACAATCGAAGCTGAATATGTTGCCGGCAGCATGACAGCCACTCAAGTAGTTTGGATAAGTGCTTTTGAAAATTTGAAAATTAAAGAATCGATTGGGCCAATGAAAGTGTTTTGTGATAATAAGGTTGCAATATTACTAATAAGGAATGGTGCAATGAGTTCAAAAGGCCAACACATTGATGTAAGCTACCATTTTATATGAGATATGGTAGAGAAGAGGAAGATTAAAGTCAACTATATACCCACTGAAGAAATGACAGCAAATCCTATGACTAAAGCACTGTCATTGGAAGATTTTAGAAGCATGTTGAGAAAATGGGATTAATCTATAGCTATATAGGTTTTCGGGGACACCTGAAAGAAAGTAATGGTGGGTTAGCATGGTCACACTTAATTTAAGGGAATCAGAATAAAATAAGGGTTCGCATTGAACTATATAGTGTGACCAAACTCAGCATTATCCTTTGGAAACGGAATAATGTTATACATGTCTAAACATGATCAGGTGGGAGATGATAGAATAAACAATCATATTTAGACATTGGGTTGGCCCATTGGATGACAAATCCAAAATGGGCCAAGTAAAACCAGTAGTTTCCTGTAGGATATAGGCTGGTGTGAGGCAATGGCTCCCTCAAAAAACAAGGATGCAATGGTTAGAGGAAGCCAAGAAAAGTCATTAGTTTTTGGTTTATGATCAAAGGGGTGAATGCTTGCATGCATGGAGCCAGGGGTGTGTTCCGTTCAAAAGAAATAACAAACCCTTCAAACATTTTTTTCTGCTTCCTTGGTTACCATAAATTATTCAGAAAAAATTCCTTGTCATTTTGGCACCAGCCATAAACATATCCTACGTGATCACCAGCCTCACGGCGAGGTTTACTTCAAATACAACTGGGACCAACAAATTTTCCAAACACCAAGAACTACATTTATCACAGCAATTCAAAATACAGCCTTTGAAAAGAATAGAAAAGAAAATTAAAATTTAGGGTTTTATGTACCTTAGAAAGAAACCCATCGTAAGCTAGTTTATAGTTGCTATCAGCATGGTCCTTCGGAACCACCCTCTCATCCACCCAGAAGACATGCCACTTTGTCCAATCCACCGACTCCAGATACGGAGGCTCAACCAATTTCCTATAATTTCAGAGGCTTTTTCAAATACCTGATCGAAGAAAACTCCAAAAATTCCAAAGAAAACGATGGTCCAAGCTCGATACCTGAGGGATTTGATGAGAGACCCGCCGGAGAGGACGACGGTGAAGGCCCCCCTCTCCTGGGCGAACTTCTCCGACAGCTCCGCCGTGTACTTCGCCAGAGAGACGGAGAGCTCTTCCTCGCTCTCGAATACCAGAAGCTCCTTCTTCCCCTTCGCCGCCGCGGTGGAGGAGATCGCTTCGGAAGCCATGGCGGAGATCGGTCTCCGGCCGGATCGGACGGGGTTCCGAGCAACGCCGAGAGAAATCTTTCTCTCCGCAAGCAGGAAATTTGTCCGAACCGGCGACCCGGGGATCGCCGGAAGGCTACGGGCTGGCAGCGGGCGCAGCCGGCGGTGGGAGGGGACGACAGCGGGAGAGTGGGAGACGGCGTAAAAACGCATGTTGTAGGGTGCCTTCGGGTAGTGCGTTATTTATATCCGTTGAGATCTAGATCGACGGCAGATGACGTGGCTCTGACAGGAAATTGGCTGCCGATTTATTCGAACAGAGAATCTGAGGCATCAAAATCTCAGCTAATATAATAAAAAAAATAAAAACATCATTTAATTTTTAATATTTATTAATTAAAAATAATTTAAAATTCTTAAGTAATGACAGGAAAACCTTAGCAAGTAAATTGGGTTGTACCGATCAATATCCAAGGGTATATCATTTATTTAGGCCCCATTTGGCGGATTTTTGGGGGAACACTTTTAAATGAAATAAAAATTTTTGGTAAAAATTTTAAAAAATTGTGTTAGCTTTTTCGAGAAAGCTAAAAATAGCTTTTTAGAATAAGCTTCAATTTGGAATTTTCCAAAAGAACACTTTTAAGGCCTAGTCGGAAAATTTTTTTTTACGAAAATACCCGTGATAAAATATAACAATTACACAAAATGTCCCTTCAATAATTTTTTAACTAATTTTATCACATAGCTGCGAAATTTCTTATATTATATAAAATTAATTTACGTAAATAATTATAATATTTTATATCTTTATTATTATATTATACTATTAAATATAATATTATATTACATTATATCATAATATATTGATATATTATGTTAAATAATTTAATATTTTATTAAATTATTATGCTATAGTATACAATATTATATTACTATGTTATAATGATATAATATTATATTACAATAATACTATACTGTATCATATAATTATGTATTAATACATATTATATTTTATTATGCTCCGTTGTCCTTTATAATCATTTTCCCATACTAAAAGTACCTTGTTAGTTAGTTTACCGAGCATATGTTAAAGTGGCACAATACTTTAATAACTATAACTATACCTTGTCTCAACCAGCTAAAAAATTGGGCAGCCCACCCAACATGCTCAAGTCCATGTCGACCTAAAATTCAAGACCGGGCTCCGTTTTACATTGATGCGACCCAAGCTTGATATTTATATAACATATATACAATATCCATTAATTCCCCTTATAACACAAATAATATAAAATATATTATAAAAATATAATATAAAAAATATTTTTTATTTTTTTCTTCATCTCTGTCAGTCTCTCTCTCCCTTCCCTCCTCCTCGTCCTGCTCCTCCTCACCCTCTCCCTCCCCACCCGTCCGGCTACTCTCTGTCCCACCTCCCACTCCTCCTCCTCTTCTCCCCGCTTGTCTGACTATCCTCCATCCCACATCCTCCTCCTCCTCCTCCACATCCATTTGGCTGCTTCTCGTCCCACCTTTCCTTTCTCCTCCTCCTCCTCCTCCTCTTCCCTATCAGTTTCCTTTTTTTCAAATACATTTTTATTTTTTTTAAAGAGAGAATTTTGGGCAATGCTCAGTGCTTGCATCGGAAGCCAAAACCGATAAGTAGCAAGCTCGGGCCTGAAAAGTAAGCCCGAAAATCAAAGCCAGATTGGATCTGGGCCTGATAAAATTAAGGGGTATCTTAGGCTGAGCCCGGTCCAAACCCAACCCGGCCTGTTTGTTAGGCAAGTCTAACACTGTCATAGGAGAACCATCAAGGAAATACAAAATAGAAAAGAAACCCCCATGCAAAAGCTTCTGCTAACCTTTTAACTCCTCCTTGTCGCCACCTCAAGATGAAAAAGTAAAAGGAAAGGAAAAGGTTCATTTAAACATTAGCAGGCAATATGTCTCGTTATCCTTGTAACAAGTTTAGGGCGGTCAATGCTTTGAGCTGACCCGAACCGCCAACTTGAAAGCCCGATAAAATTGGAAAGGCCGTGCTTGGACTAGCTTGGACTGAGTCCTAATGAAGTTCCATAAATAGTGATCAATCAAAATTAAGTCCACTTTAAGACCACTTTTTGGATGCTGATCACCTTTCTCGTGCAAGCATTCCTGTCCATCGTAGAAAGACCTATTCTCCTTCTTCCCCTCATACTTTGCTTGTCCTGGATCAAGACCATAGACATTCAAAAGCATTTGAATGGTAACTAAGGAACAATACACTGCATAAGTTCTGAAAGGACCTATGGACCCAATCATGTAAATAGGTTGCTGTACCAAGCTAAACCAAGGTTTCCAACCAATCTTAGATGAGATAATAAAAAAAAATTAGAAAGAATCGACATGAACTGCAATCTTAATTGATACATAGAAACCCTTATCAAAATACCTGCTGAAATACTTCCATGAATTAATTTTTTTTTCATATCAATAATATTTAGCAATGTTTTCAAAATTACGAATGAAAGATTAATGGTCAATGCCAACTAAGATATCACCAAGGCCAAAGCTGAGCTAGCACCATCATCTACCGACACAAAAGTAATGTAAAATAACACCTTCCATTCCTAACTCTACACCGGAAGCAATCCATCATCCTACCGTTCGAATCCAACGGCGGGCTCTCCCTCATCTCTCCTGCTATCCCCCAGTCCGATCACGTCCGTCCTTTCCTCAGCCAGACAGAGCTACCCCAATCCTCCAGATCCGGTCGCCGACACTCCTCCCCTTTCTCCTCTCTCCTCTCCCCCTCTCCAGTTATAGAGAGAGAGAGAGAGAGAGTGAGAAAAGAGACAGGATGGTGGAAGGGCACGGGACGACGCGGCGCGGGAGCAACCCCCGGCTGGAGGCCGATCCGGTCATCGACATCCCTCCGACCCCTCCCGGCGACGCCCGCCCCGGCGTCAAGCTCCCCGGCGCCGGCCCCTCATCATTCGTCTCCCTCCTCCTCCCATTGTTCTCGCACACCTCCGATGCTGCCACGGCCGCGGCCGTCTCCTCCTCCACCGTTTCCACCGCCCTCATCATCGGCGCCTGGTACCTCTCCAACATCGGCGTCCTTCTCTTAAACAAATACCTCCTCAGCATCTACGGCTACCGCTACCCGATATTCCTCACGACGCTCCACATGCTCGCCTGCTCCGCCTACAGCGCCGCCGCCGTCCGGTGGCTCCGCCTCGTCCCCCTCCAGCCCGTCTCTTCCCGCCGCCAGCTCCTCAAGATCGCCGCCCTCAGCGCCATCTTCTGCTTCTCCGTCGTCTGCGGCAACACCTCCCTCCGCTACCTGCCGGTCTCCTTCAACCAGGCCATCGGCGCTACCACCCCCTTCTTCACCGCCGTCTTCTCCCTGCTCGTCACCTGCCGCCGCGAGTCCGCCACCGTCTACCTCGCCCTCCTCCCTGTCGTCCTCGGCATCGTCCTCGCCAGCAACAGCGAGCCCCTCTTCCACCTCTTCGGCTTCCTCGTCTGCGTCGGCTCCACCGCCGGCCGCGCCCTCAAGTCCGTCGTCCAGGGCCTCCTCCTCACCTCCGACGCCGAGCGCCTCAACTCCATGAACCTCCTCATGTACATGGCCCCCATGGCCGCCGCTATGCTCCTCCCCCTCTCCCTCTGGTCCGAGGGCGACGTCGCCGCCGCCACTGCCGCTAAGGCCGCCGACGACCCCCGCCTCCTCCTCTTCCTCTTCGCCAATGCCACCGTCGCCTACCTTGTCAACCTCACCAACTTCCTCGTCACCAAGCACACCAGCGCCCTTACCCTCCAGGTCCTCGGCAACGCCAAGGCCGCCGTCGCCGCCATCGTCTCCGTCCTCATCTTCCGCAACCCCGTCACCGTGATGGGCATCACCGGCTTCGCCATCACCATCATGGGCGTCGTCCTATACGGCGAGGCGAAGAAGAGGTCCAAGTCTCCTTCTTCCTCCTCGTAATTCTCTCATCCATCAATTACCTCCCATTCCGATCCCCAACAATTTTTTTCTTCCTTCAAATTTTATTTCTTACCCACATAATGCGTTGTTGTCGTTGTTTTCTTGCCAAAAAAAAAATTTAATTGGTCTCCAATTGCAATATATTTGACTGCATTTTTTTCCTTCATATGTTCTCTTCTCTTCTTCCATTGCCATGAGAGGTAGGAGATGAAAGAGAGGATGGAAAGGGACTTCTCCACTGCTTTTGCCCTTTAATTGATAATGTATCCCTTTAAGCCAAAGGTAGGAAAAAATAGACTGGCAATGGGAGCCTACTCAATTATTAGCCCTACCCTTTAGTGCTAGTTTTTTTTTTAGAAATAATATTTCTTTATAGATTTTTTTTTTCTTCTCTAACCCTGAGCTTATCCAGTGGTCTTTCTATTTCCTTTAATTTTTGTGCTACTGGGAGATGAAAGGATAACAAGACCTATACCTACAATCTTCTTGGCCACATGTGTACGCTAGGAGGATATGTGCTTAATTCCGCATCGATTATTTGCTAGGTAGATTTTGAATACTTATATATCAAGAAATTTAAATAATATTTTTCGACTAATTTTTTTGGGAGAGATTTTGGTTGTTACAAATGGTATCAGAACGGACGTGATTCAAAATCTATGTGGATCAGAAGATACTGTAATACAGATTTTAGCCGGACCAGAAAATACTGCAATATAGATTTTAGCCTAACGAAAATATCAGAATTTAAATAGAGGAAGTATGTGAAGATCTATATGGACGTGTGTTTAGTTTCACATCAATTATTCGTTGAATAAATTTTAAATATTTAAACTCAAATAATATTTTTGGTTTAGTTTTTTTTTTTGGATGAAATCATAAATTGGTACTACGATATAAAACTTCACTCCAAGCATCCAATTTCAGATCTACAAACAGATCTCATTATGCGCGGATGTTGGAACGTGTTTTGGATTGCCTTCAAAAAGTAATAATATATATACATATAGAATAATAAAAAAAGTTGAAAGCTGTGACATTTGGATCTAGTGTACTTGAAAGCCAACTCATGATCGAAAGTTTATAAAATATCATTTTATGAGTGGTCTTGCACGCAATTAGCCCTGTTCCCACACAAAAATCTAAGGGCTGTGAAAAAATAGACTGGCAATGGGAGCCTACTCAATTATTAGCCCTACCCTTTAGTGCTAGTTTTTTTTTTAGAAATAATATTTCTTTATAGATTTTTTTTTTCTTCTCTAACCCTGAGCTTATCCAGTGGTCTTTCTATTTCCTTTAATTTTTGTGCTACTGGGAGATGAAAGGATAACAAGACCTATACCTACAATCTTCTTGGCCACATGTGTACGCTAGGAGGATATGTGCTTAATTCCGCATCGATTATTTACTCGGTAGATTTTGAATACTTATATATCAAGAAATTTAAATAATATTTTTCGACTAATCTTTTTGGAAGAGATTTTGGTTGTTACAAATGGTATCAGAACAGCCATGATTCAAAATCTATGTGGATCCGAAGATACTGCAATACAGATTTTAGCCGAATCAGAAGTGTTATGGGGGAATTGAGCCGCCATGCCCCACGTGATCGGCACGCGTATCCAGGAAAGCTACAGCTGCCCTATGATCCAGCACTCCGACCCCGAGTCGGACCTCCTCGGCTCCGCAGCCCGACCCCGGGTCGGCTGCCCTATGATCCAGCACTCCGACCCCGAGTCGGACCTCCTCGGCTCCGCAGCCCGACCCCGGGTCGGCTGCCCTATGATCCAGCACTCCGACCCCGAGTCGGACCTCCTCGGCTCCGCAGCCCGACCCCGGGTCGGCTGCCCTATGATCCAGCACTCCGACCCCGAGTCGGACCTCCTCGGCTTCGCAGCCCGACCCCGGGTCGGCTGCCCTATGATCCAGCATTCCGACCCCGAGTCGGAGATCTTTTGATAACGACAGGCTATTCTCCAGAGGCACGCCGCGGCCTCCTGCTCCACTACTCCCTGCAACGGCTGTACCCGATGCTGCCCACGATCTCCTGTATCAACCGTACAAAGCGGAGCTCCACTACGCCCTGCCATGACCGTACCCAGCGCTGCTCCACGACGCCCCGTAACGGCCATGTCAGTGGCCATTCTATCGTGCCCCACGACGACAAACCCCCCTGAGAGACCTCCCAGCCAGGTATATATGCGGCTGGGGGGAGAAGGGGGGGGTAAGCAATACCTCCCAGAGCACTCTCTCCCACTTGTGATTATCATCTCTCCTCCTCCAATCTCCTCTGACTTGACCGTCGGAGGGCCATCACCACCCTGGTGGTGGTGCAAGGCTTGTTTGCAGGTTCCTTGGCGGAAGGTGGAGCGCAACCAGCACCAACCAAGACAACTCAGGCGGAACCCCGTTCACACCGTCGTGTCAATCGTTCTCGGTTTGGACCACCAGCAACAGTTGGCGCTAGAGGAAGGGACCGAATCTCAGAACGATCGTAATGGCACGGCGAGGTGGTCGCGGAGCTTCCAATGCTTCCGGTCGCGGAGCCTCTCGCGCCTCTGGCCGGGAGGCTGCTGCGTCCCCAACACACTCTCAGCAGCATTCCACCGCTTCTCCTCCCATTCAGACGGTCGAACCTGCTCAGTTCGACCAGCTAGCCCAGCAGGTTCGCACCCTCGCGGAGGCAGTGCAGAATCTGCAGGGTGTGATCTCTCGGGTGCCGCAGCGGGCTCAGGAGCCGCTGCTCCCCGAGCACTCGCCTCTTCCTCACAACCCGCGCTCCTTCCTCTCCCATGGAGAGGAGCGCCGGCGCGGGGAGGATTCTCGAGTGCGGTCCATTCTGCCAGGACCTTCTCATCGGAGCTGCGCGGGGTACGAGAGGCGGACCCGGGCGCGTTCTCAGACACCCCAGTCCTCGAGGGGCCCGCACTCCAGTCGGTCCCCCTCGCGCCGCTCCTTGTCTCCCACCCACCGGTCGCGCTCCCTGGACCGGCGGGTGGACGATCTCCACAGACAGCTCCAGGTCCTGAAGGGCCACTCCAAAGATCCCTTCGCCGACTTGGAAATCTCCTCCCAGCCGGCGCTTGCCTCAAGGATCCTGCGAACCCTAAACCCGCCAGGGTTCAAAATGCCGGCGATCGAACCCTACGACGGGGCGGCGGACCCACGGGACCACGTGGAGAGTTTCAGGACTCTTATGCTCCTCCATGGAGCATCGGATCCTCTCCTCTGCAAGGCCTTCCCGGCGACCCTCCGCGGCCCGGCAAGGGCGTGGTTCGCCGGCCTGGAGGCTAATTCCATCCAGTCCTTCCACCAGTTCACCCGTCTCTTCATCAGCCATTTCGCCGTCAGTAGCCGGCGAAAACTGGTCTCCGACTCCCTCTTCGATGTCCGGCAGAACGAGGGAGAGAGCCTGCGGGATTATCTCACCCGCTTCAACAAGGCAACACTGGAGGTCCGGAATTTGAGCCAGGAGGTGGCTCTCTCAGCCCTGAAGCGAGGCTTCCGGAAGGGCAGACTCACCTTCTCCCTGGACAAACGCCTGCCGCGGAGCTTCCCGGAGCTGTTGTCTCGGGCAAACCAGTATGCAGACGCCGAGGAGGCAGCCTCCCACCGGAACAAGGAGGCCGCCGAGGCCCCTCTAAAGCCCGGGAAGAAAAGGCGAAAAGAGGCACCCCAGAGGAGGAGCCCGACGCCTCAACGCCGGCGCAGAAGCCCGTCACCAGCAAGGAACCACGGCGCCACACGCCCTCGTTCTCCGCACCGACGCTTCAACCGGTACACCCCACTCCTGGCCCCCCGGGCCCAGATCCTCATGGAGGTCAAGGGGCGGGAGGACCTCCCGGTCCCGAGGCAGATGAAGAAGATCCCTGGGAGGAAGCCTTCTCGGGCGTACTGTGAGTACCACCGAGACCACGGCCACGATACCGAAGACTGCTTCCAGCTTCGGGACGAGATCGAGGCTCTCATTCGCCGAGGGCGTCTCGGTCGATATGTAAACGACCGACGTCCCCCCGCAGACCCGCGTCCAGCCGACCCGGCCCCTCAGGAGCCTCAGGAGCAGAATCGACCCGTTGCGGGAGTGATCCACACCATCACTGGGGGCTGCTCTCGGCCCGTGAGGAACGCAGGGGGCTCGGCGGAAGTATCAGGAGTGGCCGTCGCGAAGAGGCAGCGGGTCGGAAATGTAATCACTTTTTGTGATGAAGATGTAAAGGGGGTTCAGACTCCCCACGATGACGCCATGGTGATCTCTCTCACTATGGCGGACTATGATGTAAGGCGTGTTCTTGTGGATAGTGGAAGCTCAGCTGATATTTTGTATTACGAGGCCTTCCAAAAGATGGGCCTTTCCCGACAATTGTTGCACAAAACATCCACCCCCCTCATAGGATTCACTGGAGACGCTATCTCGGCCGAAGGTGTCATCGAGCTGCCTGTGACTGCGGGCATTGCACCCGCAGAAGCCACGGTGCGGCTCGGGTTCTTGGTCGTCCGTGTCCCCTCGGCCTACAACGCTATCCTCGGACGACCCGGACTGAACGCCCTTCGCGCGGTGGTTTCTACCTACCATTTGCTCATGCGGTTCCCCACAGCGGCCGGGATTGGAGAGGTCCGAGGTGACCAGCTGACCGCACGGCAGTGTTTCCTAGCAACTCTCAAAGGGAAGAAGCCCATGGAGGCCCTAAGCGTCGAGTCACTTGACGCCAGAGACGAAGTGGCCTTGCGGCACGGGGAGCCGGCCGAGGGCGTAATCGAAGTTCCCCTCGAAGAAGGCCGCCCGGACCGCACGGTCCGGGTCGGTGCCAACCTCGACTTGGAAGCTCGGCTCCGGTTAGTGGAATTCCTCCGAGCCAATGCAGATGTGTTTGCCTGGTCGGCGGCCGATGTACCCGGGATCGACCCGGAGGTCGTTTCTCACGCCCTCAACGTCGACCCGACCCACCGACCAGTAAAGCAAAAGAAGAGACACTGTGCCCCGGATCGGATCCGGGTGGTCGACCAGGAGGTAGACAAACTCTTGGAGGCAGGTTTCATAAGAGAGGTGAGCTACCCCGAGTGGCTGGCAAACGTCGTACTTGTCCGGAAGGCGAGCGGGAAGTGGAGGATGTGCGTCGACTACACCGACCTGAACAAGGCGTGCCCCAAGGATAGCTTTCCGCTTCCACGGATAGACCAACTGGTCGACGCGACTTCCGGATATCAGCTACTGTCTTTTATGGACGCCTTCTCCGGCTACAACCAAATAATGATGGCTCCACAGGACGAGGAGAAAACTGCCTTCATAACAGACCGGGGGCTGTACTGTTACAAGGTAATGCCCTTCGGTCTGAAGAACGCTGGCGCCACTTACCAGCGCCTCGTCAATAAAATCTTCAAGGAGCAGATCGGCCGGAATATGGAGGTGTACGTGGACGATATGCTGGTAAAAAGCCGCCATGCAGACCAGCACATTGCAGATCTGGAGGAGACTTTCACCACCTTGCGAAAGTTTCGCATGAAGCTAAACCCAGCGAAGTGCGCTTTTGGTGCTTCGGCCGGGAGGTTCCTCGGTTTCATTGTCAACCAGCGCGGGATCGAGGCCAACCCGGACAAGATCAAAGCCATCCAAGATATGTCCCCTCCGACCAAAGTGAAGGAGGTTCAGGAGCTCGCTGGAAGGGTCGCCGCGCTCGGACGATTTGTGGCAAAGTCGGCCGAACGCTGCCAACCATTCTTCAAGGTGTTGAAGCGCCCAAAAGACTTCCTCTGGACGGCCGAATGTCATGCGGCGTTCGACCAGCTCAAGGAGTACATGGCGTCTCCTCCCCTGCTGTCCAAGCCGCAAGAGGGGGAGATGCTCTACCTTTACCTGGCGGTCTCCCCAACCGCAGTCAGCGCAGTACTGGTTCGGGAAGAGGCAAGACTTCAGAAGCCTGTATACTACATCAGCCGAGTCCTCCGGGATGCCGAGACGCGGTACACGAAGGCTGAGAAGATCGCCTTCGCGCTACTGACTGCGACCAGGAGGCTTCGCCCCTATTTCCAGGCTCATTCTGTCACCCTTTTGACCGATCAACCACTGCGGCAGATTCTCAGCAATCCAGAGAATGCGGGACGGCTGGTGAAGTGGGCAGTAGAACTTGGTGAGTTCGACATCCGCTACCAGCCCCGACCAGCCATCAAGGCCCAGGTGCTCGCGGACTTTCTCGCTGAGTGCACTGTGCAGGAGGCGGAACCTAAGCCGCCGGAGACACCCAGCCTCGATCTCCCGATCTGGACGCTCCACATTGACGGGTCGTCGAACCCTGAAGGTGGAGGGGCTGGGCTGGTCCTCACCAATCCCGATGGAGTGATAGCCGAGTATGCCTTGAGGTTCGGATTTCCAGTGACCAACAATGAGGCGGAGTACGAGGCCCTAGTCGCGGGACTCAAACTCGCCAAGGAGCTCGGCATCCGGCGTCTGAAAGTCTTCACCGACTCCCAGCTGGTGGTCGGGCAGGTTCGAGGGGAGTTCGAGGCGCGGAGCCCGACCATGCAGAGCTACGTCCGGAAGGTGCAAACACTCATTCCCGACCTCGGCAGTGTTGACATTCAGCAGGTCCCGAGGAGCGAAAATGCCAGGGCCGACAGGTTGTCCCGCCTAGTGGACGCAGACGCGCACAACTTGTCGAGGGCAATCTACCTGGAGACCCTGGATGCCCCGAGCATTGACGGGGCTGGAGCGGTGATGGCAATTGATCCGGAGCCGTCTTGGATGGACCCGCTCGTCGCCTACCTCGCCGAAGGAATCCTCCCTGAAGACGAAGATCAGGCCCGGCGGCTTGTAAAGAAGTCCGCCCACTACGTACTTTATGAAGGGAGGCTGTATCGGACCTCGTTTACCGCCCCCCTCTTAAGGTGCCTCCGCCCCGCGGAAGCGGCCTACGCCCTCGGCGAAGTCCACGAAGGCATCTGCGGATCGCACTTGGGGGCTAGGTCCTTGGCGCATAAGATCATGAGGCAAGGCTACTATTGGCCGACCTTGTTGGAGGACTCGAAGGACCACGTGCGGAAATGCGACGCCTGCCAGCGCCACGCCAACGTCCAGAGAGTCCCCTCTGTCCCCTTGGCGCCAATCACCGCGCCCTGGCCCTTCGCACAGTGGGGAATGGATATCCTCGAACCATTCCCCGTCGCTTCGGCCCAGCGGAAATTTTTGATTGTCGCCATCGACTACTTCACCAAGTGGGTGGAGGCAGAGCCACTGGCAACCATCACGGAGGCACAAGTCCGGAAGTTCGTGAAGAAGAACATCATTGTCCGATTTGGAGTACCTCGGGTCCTCATCTCGGATAACGGTCGACAGTTTGATAACAAGCACTTCCGGGACTTCTGCGAGGAATTCGGGATCGAGCATCGGTTCACATCCGTGTCGCATCCCCAAACCAACGGCGAGGCCGAGGTCACAAATCGGACAATCCTCCAAGGTATCAAAGCGCGGATCGGCCGGACGGGGCAAGCTTGGGTCGAGGAACTCGAGAATGTCCTTTGGGCGTATCGGACCACACAACGGACTCCTACTGGAGAGACGCCTTTCAGCCTAACCTATGGCACGGAAGCCGTTGCCCCCGTGGAGCTCGGACTCCCCTCGCCTCGGGTGGCCGCGCACCGACCCGAGGCCAATTCAGAGCAACTCCGAGGGAACTTGGATCTCTTGGAAGAGGCAAGGGAAATGGCTCAGGTACGGATGGCAATGTATCAGCAGAGGGCGGCCCGATATTACAACTCCAAAGTCCGACCGAAGCTTTTCAGAATTGGAGATCTGGTGCTGAGGCGAGCTAAGGCATCTCAACCTACGGAAGGTGGGAAGCTAGCGCCAAATTGGGAAGGCCCGTATAAAGTTCGTTGGGTAAACCGACCTGGCTCCTACCAGTTGGAAGCCCTAGATGGCCGAGGAATTCCAAGGGGCTGGAATTCCGCTAACCTGCGGATGTATTACCAGTAGAACAACAAGGCCAGAAAGACAATTTAAAAAGGACGATCCGGGTGACGTATACCCCTAGGTCCACGTGTCTCCGCTCGCGCCCAGGCCGCATCCTCCTCGAAGAACCCGCGTATCGCGGCCGCTCAACTAACACTCCTCACCAGCAGCAACTGGCGATCCGATTTCCCAGGTAACGCATTAATTAGCGTTTAATACCCTTCTCGTGTTCCCCCCAGGCAACGCTTGGAGGAGAGGAGAAACACGGTCGCGGCTGGGCACAGAGAAACCCCGATGGGCGGCGAGCGACAAGTGGCCGACCAACGAGTGGAATGTCCCGAGGCTCGGCCCTCGGATGCCTGGCTAACCCGATGATCATCCCGGGAGCAGACTAGCCGGAAGCCCCGACCGGTCGCCTCGGCTTGCGCCAGCCTTGGCCGACCAACGAGCGGAATTTCCCTGAGGCTTGACAACCCTCAGATGCCTGGCTAACCCGATGATCATCCCGGGAGCAGACTAGCCGGAAGCCCCGACCGGTCGCCTCGGCTTGCGCCAGCCTAGGCCGACCAACGAGTGGAATCTCCCGAGGCTCGGCCCTCGGATGCCTGGCTAACCCGATGATCATCCCGGGAGCAGACTAGCCGGAAGCCCCGACCGGTCGCCTCGGCTTGCGCCAGCCTTGGCCGACCAACGAGCGGAATTTCCCTGAGGCTTGACAACCCTCAGATGCCTGGCTAACCCGATGATCATCCCGGGAGCAGACTAGCCGGAAGCCCCGACCGGTCGCCTCGGCTTGCGCCAGCCTAGGCCGACCAACGAGTGGAATCTCCCGAGGCTCGGCCCTCGGATGCCTGGCTAACCCGATGATCATCCCGGGAGCAGACTAGCCGGAAGCCCCGACCGGTCGCCTCGGCTTGCGCCAGCCTTGGCCGACCAACGAGCGGAATTTCCCTGAGGCTTGACAACCCTCAGATGCCTGGCTAACCCGATGATCATCCCGGGAGCAGACTAGCCGGAAGCCCCGACCGGTCGCCTCGGCTTGCGCCAGCCTTGGCCGACCAACGAGCGGAATTTCCCTGAGGCTTGACAACCCTCAGATGCCTGGCTAACCCGATGATCATCCCGGGAGCAGACTAGCCGGAAGCCCCGACCGGTCGCCTCGGCTTGCGCCAGCCTAGGCCGACCAACGAGTGGAATCTCCCGAGGCTCGGCCCTCGGATGCCTGGCTAACCCGATGATCATCCCGGGAGCAGACTAGCCGGAAGCCCCGACCGGTCGCCTCGGCTTGCGCCAGCCTTGGCCGACCAACGAGCGGAATTTCCCTGAGGCTTGACAACCCTCAGATGCCTGGCTAACCCGATGATCATCCCGGGAGCAGACTAGCCGGAAGCCCCGACCGGTCGCTTCGGCTTGCGCCAGCCTTGGCCGACCAGCGAGCGGAAGAATTTCCTGAGGCCTAACCCTCGGATGCCTGGCTTAGCGCCGGAAGAATTTCCTGAGGCCTAACCCTCGGATGCCTGGCTTAGTGCCGGAAGAATTTCCTGAGGCCTAACCCTCGGATGCCTGGCTTAGCGCCGGAAGAATTTCCTGAGGCCTAACCCTCGGATGCCTGGCCTAGCGCCGGAAGAATTTCCTGAGGCCTAACCCTCGGATGCCTGGCTTAGCGCCGGAAGAATTTCCTGAGGCCTAACCCTCGGATGCCTGGCTTAGCGCCGGAAGAATTTCCTGAGGACTAACCCTCGGATGCCTGGCTTAGCGCCGGAAGAATTTCCTGAGGCCTAACCCTCGGATGCCTGGCCTAGCGCCGGAAGAATTTCCTGAGGCCTAACCCTCGGATGCCTGGCTTAGCGCCGGAAGAATTTCCTGAGGACTAACCCTCGGATGCCTGGCCTAGCGCCGGAAGAGTTTCCTGAGGCCTAACCCTCGGATGCCTGGCTCAGCGCCGGAAGAGTTTCCTGAGGCCTAACCCTCGGATGCCTGGCTTAGCGCCGGAAGAGTTTCCTGAGGCCTAACCCTCGGATGCCTGGCTCAGCGCCGGAAGAGTTTCCTGAGGCCTAACCCTCGGATGCCTGGCTCAGCGCCGGAAGAATTTCCTGAGGCCTAACCCTCGGATGCCTGGCTTAGCGCCGGAAGAATTTCCTGAGGCCTAACCCTCGGATGCCTGGCTTAGCGCCGGAAGAGTTTCCTGAGGTTTAACCCTCGGATGCCTGGCCTAGCGCCGGAAGAACTTCGGGAATCAAAAGTCAGCAAGAAGCAACCAAGAGCTAAAAAAAAAAAAAAAAAAAAAAAAAAAAAAAAAAAAGAGGACGAGGGCGAGATGAAGAAATATTCAACGTGCATTAATTTTCAGGGCCGAGGCCCATACAATTGGGCAAAACGCCGACATACAAAAATAAAAAAGACAATGAAAGGTACAAGAGGTCAGCTTGGAGGAACTCCCGGGTCGGGAACGCCGGGCTCGTCCGCGGGAGGTAGGGAAGCAGCAGGAGAACCAGCAGGCGATGGCGCCGGAGAGGAGTCCAGGAGGGAGATCTCGCTCAGGTCAACTTCGGGATACTTAGCCGACACCCTTGCCAGGCCCTCCTCGAAGCCCAAGGTGAAGGCTTCGGCCCCCGCGTCCGACGCGTCATGGACAAACTCGTCAGACTGGCGATAGGTCCACACTGCCTCCGACATATCATGGGCGAACTCGGCGGACTGGCGATAAGCCTCTACCGCCTGACGCCCGATTTCCGCCCTCTTCTCGGCCAGCTCCGCCTCAGCTCGCTCCATAATCTGAGCCTTGGCCTCCAAGACCTTCGCCACAATCCGGCCTTCGGCCTCAGAGGAGACCCTCAGCAGATCAGCCTGAGCCTCTTTATGCTTCGCCTCGGTAGCAACCCGAGCGGCCTCGGCTTCCTTCAGGCGCGAACGGAGCTCTTGGACGTCCGTGCATGACTTCTCCAGGGCCGACTCCAGTTCGCCTAGTTTGGCTTCAAAAGAGCGGATTCGGTCGCAGGCGTTGTCGGCAGACCGCTGGGCCTTCTCCCACCGCTCTCGATAGTCCGCGATCTTCCGGGACTGCTTTTCAGTCCGTTCCTCCGCCTTCTTGACCCTGCTTTCGAGGCCCGAGGCGGCTTTGAGTTGCTCCCGAGCCTCTGACAGTTGCTCCTCCCGGGCGGCGAAGCCGAGTGCCCGCTCTTCGGCCTCCCGGAGCCTCGCCTCGAGGTCCCCGGTCGTCCTGCCTGCCGCAGCCCGGCCTCCCTCTTCCATTGCTTTCAGCCGGTCCTCGGCCTTCGCCAAAAGCCCCGCCTGTTCCTTGTAGCACTCCTCCAGACGGATCATGTACTGGGCGAGCTAAGAAATAGAAAAAATAAGGGAGTCAGGCGGAGAACAACAGAGCCAATAAATGGTGAAAGACGGCCAGAAGAACACTCACCGACATGAGACAGACGCAGCTGGCGGCCCCAACGTCAGAGACATCCAACTCCCGGACCCGCCGACGGTCCTTCTCCAGCAACACTGTTTCGATGAGATTTCGGGCGCCATCGGTAGTGAAGGCAGACCCCGATTTCTCCCCGGAGCCGGATGGTGGTTCTGCAGCCTTACCCTTATCCATCGCCTGGGGAAGAGTCCGGCTGATCGCGCTCGGGGCGGGGGTCGCCCCAGGAATTGATAGGGTCCCGCTCGGCCGGGGCCTCGGCGCGTCCCTCCTCGAGTCATCAGGAGCCGACCGAGTCGAAGGCCGGGTCGGGGACCGATCACGTCCGACCCGTCCGTCTTGAGCAGGCTCAGGTGGCACCTCCGGAGTAGCGGCAACCTTACCACCGGAGGGCTGATACAGCGTCAGCTGCCGGTCGGTGCCCACGACATCTCCCTGACCGGTGGGCCCGGACTCGTCGGTCGGCATCGGAGGTATCTCCTTACGGGACTTCTTCGCCGGTGGGGCCCCGCTCGGAAGAGCTCGTTTCCTCCTCCGGACTGCTTCCAGCAGGGACGCCCTACCAACAGCCTTCGACTTCACCGACCGCATGACGTCGTCGACCTCTGCAAGAAGGACGGGATGGTCAGGGACTGAGAAACCGAAAGGAAGAAGGAACGAAAGAGAAGAAAAGAGCTAAAGAAACGATGGCGGACTCACGGTCGGTGGGGACCGAGCTCAAACCGACGTTCACCAAGGTATCCTCAGAAATAAGGCGGCCCACCGGGGGAAGCTGGCCCTCGGCGACCAACCCCTTCAAGGCGGCGACGCCCTCGGATTCCTCCCTCGACAACTTCGACAGGCCAATTGGGGACTTCACCGGCGTCCCCCAGATTGCCCTGATTTCCCAGGAGGGGTCTGCATCAACGAAAAAGAAGCGCTCCTTCCAGTGGTGAATGGAGGTAGGACCCTCCTTGACAAGGCCGCACCCTCGCCGCGCTGCGAAGCACCACCACCCTTTGTCCTGGGGGTGGCCGCTCAGGCCGTAGAGCTCCCAGAAAACGTTCAAGGTGGCGGGAATCGCATGCAAGCGACAGAGAACCTGGAAGACCGTCAGAGCACGCCACGAGTTCGGCACCAGTTGCGTCGGTGCCATTCCTAAACCCCGGAGCACCTGTAAGACTAGGTCTGAAGGGGGAAAGCGGAACCCGGCCTGGAGGATGCCCTCATTGATGGCGATCTTCCCTCGAGGAGGATGAGACATCCTCTCCTCAGGCCCTGGGAGCGTGACATTGCAGGCCTCGGGAAGGTGGTACCGAGCCACAAATCCGTCTAAGTCCTCGGCGACCAGTTTTGACTTGATGCTATCTGCTCCCACTTCGCCCATCCCTAATGGCCAATTTACGGTCAGGACGGGGTCAAGAAGGAGGGAAAGGCCGGAACGACTGGGGTGCACTAGTACAAAAAGAAAAAGTATGAAGAGCTCAAAGTAGAAGAGTGGGAAACTCACTTGAAGAGGAGGAAGAACGGCTCCGAGAGCGTCAAAGGAAAAGCAAGCGAACGTTTCGGCGGCAACAATGGTAGCGCAAAGGAGAAACTCGAAAATGTCCGTAAAGAAGAAGACGGACGGGGGAGGGCCCCCGATTAAATAGGCGAAAGGGCAAGTGACACCTCGATGACGCCAGAAGACGCCTGGCCGCCGAAGGGTCGCTCGCACCCCAAAGGCGAATCGACACCATTAAGGAAGGATGTCCGCCGAAATCCTCAGGTTGCCAGGTCAGCAGCAACCGCCATACGCCATAAAGAAGGCGGGAAGCTTGAAGCGCGCGCGCCTCTCCGAAGGATGGCGGCAATCTCGAAACATCACTCCCTTCACCTGTTCCCCTTCTGGTTCCAGGCTCGGAAGCGGGGGGCTACTGTTATGGGGGAATTGAGCCGCCATGCCCCACGTGATCGGCACGCGTATCCAGGAAAGCTACAGCTGCCCTATGATCCAGCACTCCGACCCCGAGTCGGACCTCCTCGGCTCCGCAGCCCGACCCCGGGTCGGCTGCCCTATGATCCAGCACTCCGACCCCGAGTCGGACCTCCTCGGCTCCGCAGCCCGACCCCGGGTCGGCTGCCCTATGATCCAGCACTCCGACCCCGAGTCGGACCTCCTCGGCTTCGCAGCCCGACCCCGGGTCGGCTGCCCTATGATCCAGCATTCCGACCCCGAGTCGGAGATCTTTTGATAACGACAGGCTATTCTCCAGAGGCACGCCGCGGCCTCCTGCTCCACTACTCCCTGCAACGGCTGTACCCGATGCTGCCCACGATCTCCTGTATCAACCGTACAAAGCGGAGCTCCACTACGCCCTGCCATGACCGTACCCAGCGCTGCTCCACGACGCCCCGTAACGGCCATGTCAGTGGCCATTCTATCGTGCCCCACGACGACAAACCCCCCTGAGAGACCTCCCAGCCAGGTATATATGCGGCTGGGGGGAGAAGGGGGGGTAAGCAATACCTCCCAGAGCACTCTCTCCCACTTGTGATTATCATCTCTCCTCCTCCAATCTCCTCTGACTTGACCGTCGGAGGGCCATCACCACCCTGGTGGTGGTGCAAGGCTTGTTTGCAGGTTCCTTGGCGGAAGGTGGAGCGCAACCAGCACCAACCAAGACAACTCAGGCGGAACCCCGTTCACACCGTCGTGTCAATCGTTCTCGGTTTGGACCACCAGCAACAAGAAGGTACTGCAATATAGGTTTTAGCCTGACAAAAATATCAAAATTTAAATAGAGGGAGTATGTGAAGATCTATATGGGGCGTGTGTTTAGTTTCACATCAATTATTCGTTGAATAAATTTTATATATTTAAACTTAAATAATATTTTTGGTTTAGTTTTTTTTTTGGGATGAAATTATAAATTGGTACTACGATATAAAACTTCACTCCAAGCATCCAATTTCAGATCTACAAACAGATCTCATTATGCGCGGATGTTGGAACGTGTTTTGGATTGCCTTCAAAAAGTAATAATATATATACATATAGAATAATAAAAAAAGTTGAAAGCTGTGACATTTGGATCTAGTGTACTTGAAAGCCAACTCATGATCGAAAGTTTATAAAATATCATTTTATCAGTGGTCTTGCACGCAATTAGCCCTGTTCTCACACAAAAATCCAAGGGCTGTGAAAAAAATATCAACCAACGGGGATTAAACATAAAACGATTGTAGATTCAGGGGCTAAGAAAATTTTAGGGAAAGAAAGGGAGGTTAAGGTGGTTCTCCCGTCTCTGTTTGCTTGTTTTCTACCTTCTTCCCCTGTTTCAGTTTAGCTCGTTGGTCATACGTTGCCGTGGCTTTCTTTCTGTAATAGTTGTTTACAAGTAACGCACTGTAGCCATTGCATGTGGGGACGGCTGGATGCAGTGGCCGATGGTACGTGGAGGCCTGAATCGACCCAGTCCTCAATCTTCTGTTACAATGCCCTCTCTCTGCCCTTGGCTGGGTTCTGGCTCCTCGGCTTCTTTCTGGAATTCGGGGCCACCCACTTGAGGGTCTGCAAGCAGATGCCTTTTGTGGCTTTGAGCCCTCGCAGCGCATGCCACGTTGCTTTCGGCGAGCAGTTCACGCTGGTTAGGGTTTGGTAAAGCAGTGTTGGCAGGCCAGAGAGACAAAAAAAAAAAAAAAAAAAAGCGGATAGCTCAGGGCAACCTATATATAATATAGAAAGAGAGAGAGATTGGTTGACAATCTACTTACATTGCGAATTAGGGTTGAAATCAGATCGGATACTAATATATTTATATTTATATTTGTTTTGTCTGATGAATATAAATATAGATACAAATATTAGCTAGATGTAAACGGATACAGAGATAAATAAAAGTTGAAAATACGGATATAAGTTGAATAATTAAATTTTATGATCATAGAATCAAAGATCTTATATTACTAAGCGGATGATACATCAAAGATATATGTTAGTCGTATGCTCAAATTTTTATTTATATTTGGATAGATTTGGATATGAAGGATATTTTTCTGTCTATTTTCATCCCTACTAGATTGGAAAAAAATTTATCGAAGGATTTTGAGGCGAGGATCCTTTTTTTTCCTTAAGATACAAGTACCTAAATGGTCCCCTCTCTTTTCATGAAAAATACAGTCAGCCCTACTTTTTGGTGCAGTTGGTAGAAGAGCTTCAATGCGGACTATGTAATAAATTTTCATTAATACCCTTAAATATGGGGGTTCTGAGCAGCCAAAATTTTCTCATCCTACTTCTCGCCCCACTGATCCCATCAATTGTTGGTGACCTGCCTCCGTCGGCCTCCTCTCCACCTTATCACCTCTGTCGTCCGAGCTCTATGTGGCTTGTATGACTGCTTGGAAAACTTGGGACCAGTGTCTCTATGGTTTTGTTTGATGTGCTTCTCCATGCTAATCTTCTCTATATTATTCCAATGTTATTGAATACCTCCAAAAAGGCGCAACACAAATATCTTACAGTCACACGATCATCATTTAGGCTGATTATAATAAGGAGCGATCCAATATATTTGGAGGCCTAAAGCTGTTTTGTCTTTGAGACCTTTTCTACAGTGACTTTTTTCTTTCCATTTTATTTTGAGACATTTCCTGCTGTAGGAGTTGAACCGACCCTGATTACAAGATAACCATGCATTCATTTGCTTTGATCTCATCCAAATGGATGCAGATGAAGAAGATTGCAAGTTGGCAAATCTATAATATATACATTTCTTAGAAGATTTTACTCAGATGATGTTTTGCCAATGTAGGAATTTATTGCTGCTTTTCTTTTTGGAGTCTAATTCAGTCTTTCTCGTAAGAACTTATATTTTATTGGGCTTTCTCGTAACCCTACCTAGTTTTATGCTCATTGTGAGCTGTGTTCCACGAGATGGTGTTCTTTTGTCATCAAATCTCAAAGAATCCATGTCATAGTCGAAGATGCCACATTGCCATCCAGCTTGAACCGGACATCCTTTATTTCTCCACTTTGCATCCCAACTTCTAAAAGCTCGGAGTCAAGGAGCAGGTACTCTTCCAGGCATTTAATGAACAAATTCATTTCGATCTTGGTTTTAGCACCAAAATTCATGATTGCATTTCGGATAAAGCTATTGAAGGTCATTCATAATTTCCAATCTCCCAAACTCTTAATCTTTTGGAAAAAGAAATTTGGCCGTCTTAACATGGGCATCAATGTAAATGGCAGGGCTACCTAATAATGTGGCTAAAATAGAAAAATGGACGTATCAGGTCTCATGTTTTTTTTTTTTTTTTTGGTGAAAGCTCAAGGCAGCCAGATAATATCAGTTAATAGATTGTTACGGAACAACAAGATTAGTAGGCGACGCTAAGCATAAAGATAGCTACAGCGTAACAAAATGAATATAAAGACATAAGACTCGACATCGGCTGAATCCCATCCTAAGCAACATCAAGAGTAGGATAATAGACTGATGTGCCTCGGAGCCGACCACAGCCCATACAAAATGCCGGAGAAATAAAATGTTTGTTCATTGAAATTTCTTTGGCAGAAATTTAGGTATTTGGAATATTATGGTCAACATAAATTTCTTTTAACCAATCAGTCAGGGCTAATCTATCTACTAAGGGCAGATTGTATTTAATATAAAAATCTCATGAACTATTTTGAGATTTTCTCACAGGATTACTTCCATGTTTTGGGTTTCAATCCGTCCCTTGTAAGGACTCAGAATCCCATCTAAAAAAAAAGAGAGCTAACTAGTAGTTATTAATTGAGAACTTTAGCCTTGTTTGAATACTCAAGACTTTTCTAGTACACATAAATTATAATATGGAACTATACACAAGCTCATGTGGGTCCTCACAAAACCTCCTTCTCAAGATTTTTGAATAATTAATTTTTTTAGAAGCCTCGTTCAGTAATTTATGAAAAATTGATATATTATTAATCCATTTTTATTAATTATTCCTTATCTTTCACCAAAAAATAATTATAATCCCTTGTAATGCATTTAATTTAATTTATATCTCTAGTTTTTTATATCTTGATTGTCTTAGCTAGTTGATAGATTTCTCTCTTACCAGTTCAAGACAGAAAGAAATTTATGGGGATTCATTAATCCTACTCTCTATATGTATGTGTAGTATTGTGAACTCTGAAGGCCTCAGGCGCTATTCGTTGATCATCTACTATAACAAAGAGCTTTCAATTAAAGGATCTTGAAACTAAGGCATGGAAACGCACAGAGCAAAACCATTTTTGTTTAACATTTGTTAACATGGATGCACTCCTTTACGACGGTTATGAGATAAAGTTTTTATTTATTTAGGTAGATGATGGGGTTGTATCTTTTGCACAAAAGCAAGATTCACCTTCCTTCATGAGAATCAACCATTGGGATTATTTATGGTCACTTCGAGAGCTGTGTAGAATAATGAATGATAGAGTTTGGAGTGCTTTCAGATCTGTATGGTGGGCAATCCAATGGTTGATTCGTGAGAAAAAAGGCAAATCATTTTTTCGTGCAAAAGATACAACCCCCTTCCCTAATTTAAGGGATAAAGAATGAATTATTTACAAGTTTTCTCATTAAGTTCAATTATAAACCTTCATCTACATCAAGGTTACGAGGGGAATAACAATCAGATTTTATTTGTCAATCCAATAAATACTAATCAATAACTAAAGATAAAAACAATTAATTATCTTTCTTAATCTAAACTCATATTTCTTCATCTGTTTTTCTTATACTTTATCCACAACAATTGCTTTAACACTTGTTTCTTTGTCTTGAAAGTTGACCACATCAGCTTTAACTGGAGTTATTTTAAGTTCATCTCACACCTGAGTCCAAAAACAGAAATTTGGTCAAATTGCTCAGTGAATTTGAGAAAATGGTCAGGTTTCAAGTTGATTTATGTAACTAGACCAAGTCTTATAATTATATGTAAATTATTCTATAACTATAAAGTAATTGAATTACTTTTAGGTAGTTTTATTTTGTTATATATTTCACTACACCATGTTCTTGGACCCTGTCATCCCTTCATTATTGAGTTGTCAAGTTGATGAAGAAACGAATCAAATTTGTGTTTCCATCCTTGCAAGCAATATTAGGTTAATTACCAATGTTACTGATCTAGGGATGATTCTTCACCACATTTTTCCAATATTAGTTAGGCTCTTGCAGCTAGAATCTGTATTTAATTACTTATTTTTAATCTTGGTAGAATCCAACTAAACCAGTTTTTTTTGTCTGCACATGATTCCTTTTCAACTTGCACTCATCTTGGGGGATAAAATTCTCTATACACATCTTATACTTTTATCTATTGCTTCTTAGGAAGATAGGCTTTTGACATGATGTTCTAATTATCTTACACCTCATGAAACATTTTTAGATCCCTCCAATCCATCCCTTTGCTGAACTGAGTGGGAAAGAAAAAAAATTCAGTGAAGACCTGAAGCTCTACATTGGTGAAATTGCTAATGAACTCTAAATGAGTTATCTATGCTTCTCCTTCTTGCTTTCCACATCTATTTTCTGTACTATCATCTCTTCTGGAAATTTAGATGTTTGATGCTGAAACCAAACAAAAATGAAAACAAGAAAATAACTTTGATGTGAAGGATTACAATGAGCATGAAATACTGATCTTGTAAACCAAGATAATCCTCAATAAACTCTTTAATGGTCCGATCTGAGTTCCCCGGGACATCGGTAAGTTCGACTCTATCACCCATTTGGAAAAGCATTATACCATAAACAGTCCATGCTGCAGGATCAGCCAATAAAACTGTTTCCACCAAACAGGTATCATCTGCAATAACAAAGTCAATTTAGTATTTTTTTTCATCTATTTATGCATATGTTTTACGAAAAAAATATAAGTATTTGAAAGGCTTTTAGATAGCTATGTATTGCCCTCACGAGTGGATATAATAGTTGGTAATGACCCTCGTTAGCGGGTATAATAGTTGGTAATGGCTCTCGCCAGCGGCTATAATAGTTGGTAATGACCCTTGCTAGTGGGTATAATAGCTGGTAATGGCCCCGCAAGCTGGTATAATAGCTGGCAGACCGTGACATATAGTCGATACGGCCCTATCACGAGGATAAAGTAGTCGTAGCATGAATATCTATGAGCAGTGTTTTGATCCATGATAGGATTACATTACATGAAGAATGATTTACGACTTTATTTGTAATATAAACTTGGTACTATGTTTATGAAAGATGAATGATTTGTTCATGCATGATTTGCTTTATGATCTATTTTTAATATACTGTAATATGAAATGTGTATTTTGGAATATCTATTATTTTTCTTAAATGATGCATTGACATGAAAAATTTATGTTTGATCCAGTAAGGTAGTTAAAGGTTTACTTACTAAGCTGTGTCGCTCATATATCTTTATTTTTTTTTTAAGCAAATAGGATCGGTAGAGATAAAGGTTGGTCCGAGCTTGGAGTTCACACTAGCAAACTTGTCGATTTTGTAGAAGAATTTTATTATTGACTACAAATTGTAGCTAATGATCTTCTGAATATTGAGGGTGATGGGTTTGGTATTGATGTTGGATTTAGACGCTCTGAACCAATTTTGATTTTATTTAATGGATAATAAAATTAAATATTTAATTATTATATTTTGTTATGATGGAATTTGAAAGCTTAAAGTAACATTGGCTTTATGTTATCATGGATTGTACCCTTCGGTAGTAAGGCCATCCGAATCTAGGGGGCGACAAATCATTCTCTGGATCTGAGCCGTGGCAATATGAGACCAATACCCTAACACAATCTCTGATGTCAATAGTAATTGCCTCTAACCTTGTAATACTATTCAAGGTTTATATATTTTTGGCTAATTAAATTGGATTTGCTCAGTTGAGACGAAGCCAAAACATACCCTGGTTCTGGATTCCAGTCAATTTCTGGGCAACCACATAAATACTGGTCTAGTTTCAGCCATTCTGGATGATGCTATAAACAATTGCCTTCAAGTACCATTTTGGGATAATTTCCTAATTTCTTTAATATATTTGTACAATCACAGGTCTGACTATCATAGTAGCCTTTATGAGGTAATCTTTCAAATAACCGAAATATTCTCAATTTTATTCACAATATCTCTAACTAGAGAGAGTTCCATGGCCACCAAGAAAGAGTAGTAAACAATGAAAACTTCCCCATCAAAGACTGGATTGAATGCAAATATGCAACAACTCCATCATCGGCTCATGGGAATTCAGACTTCAGACAATATCAGCTATGTTGGCCTAACTAAATGTCGCAACGAGCATCGGATAATGACAGTCTGACTACTTTAATTCTCAATTGATCATAAAGTTATCCAATTAATATGACTTATTTCTTTCAGAGTTCATCTCATAAACTAACTAAAATAAACGGAAAACTTTTTGTAAAATGAAATAGAGACCACCCTTTTCCCTCCATTTGCTTTTACTCCCTCCTAATTAGAAATCCACACAAATTACATTAGAATAAATTCTAACATTGGAATGCTATATTATAAAAACATTAGAATAAATTCTAAGATTTTTTGGATGAAAAGCTTTCTAAAAATTCAAATTTGCATGAATACTATCTTAAAGTTATATTTATTTCTGTACTCTCATAAAATACTATTTTTACACAAATGTCCCTAATATAACGGTTCTTCTAACAACGTTAATAAAACCATAGTTATTTAAATTTTAAAAAAAACAAAATTTTAAAATTATTTTTTTTTGTTCTCCTTTGCGATCGCTTTATAAATGTTTCTTTTTGCACATCTACTCATTAAGGATATTTTAGTCATTTTAATTTGAAATCGTTAATTTTTTAATGACATTGATGGTGTGGGTACATCTACAAAAACAAAAATAAAAAAAAGAATAGAATAGCAAAACAAGTATTTTATGAAGATATACATATAAATATCAATTTTGAAAAGATATTTATACAAAATTCCATATTTAGAAGAATATTTATGTAAAAAAATTCTAAATTTCATTGTATACGTACGTTATAAAACAGATAATAGGAGGAGGTCTCTAAGAAGATAGTTCATGAATTACAATGTTTGCTATAACGTTTTAAGGATTGTTAGTGTAGACATTGGATGAGGTGCTTGGGAATTCAAATATCAAAGATCAATCATTACCAGTATTGCTTCACTTCTTCAAAAAGAAAAGAATGGATCAGATTCGCTTCTTTTTTAAGCATGTTGGTTCAGAAATTCACAGTGCTCATCATCAGAGACAAAAAGAAAATCAAAAATGAAGCTCGATCGTACTAAGGATTTCATGGATGACGGCTGTTGCCAAAAAAATCAACCTTGAGAGGTTGTCGCAGTCTTTAGCCATTGGCGATTCTCTTAATTCTTCTGCACAAATTATTCCCACTATGGAAGCAGAACCAATCACGTCTTCAGCTGCAGTAAAGTTTTTGGATGCAATGAAATCAGCCGACTGCTTGAGAACTGTTATGGTAGTATTCTCGTAAAGATGCGAGCAAGTCTCCATGGATTCCTTCGTGGTTGGATCCGAGACATTCTTCAAGAACTCCATTATTTTGGACTCAATGCTTGTGGCATTGGCTATGGATAGTTTCAGAGAAATGGCTGCAAGTCCGAGGACATCAGCAGCTTCGCTTTTAGGATCGGCCTCAAGAGCTTGGACGCAGAAGTTGTAGTCGACGGAGCCACCAGAGATTTTACTACAAACGTCTTTTATTGTGGGCGAGACACAGAACGAGGTTTGGACGAAGAGAAACAAAATGAGGACATTGAAAAGCATAGAGGGCCTCATTAGTCCTTTCCTTCTTACAATTTATTTTTCTCTGTTGAATAAGCTCCTATGAAGATGCATTGATACACCGAAGGTCTTCTATTTATAAAGTATGGGATGAACTGACCTAAAATTTGCTGACCAAAGTTGTTTTATTTAAGAAATAAATATTTTATATTTGTAAACTTCTGTAAGGCATGTATCAAAAAGTTTCTTGCCGAGTTTATAAATTCGAGATAGGAAATGAACGATTACTGAGCAAATATGATCAGCCTGCGTTGATCTTCTATTCCATATTATCATCTTTGAATAAATCGTATTGCAATGTATCAGTATCGGATCATCAATTGTTCTAATTATATTAGCAAATCATTTATAATGGCTGAGTAATTGATTTAATTAAAATCACTTTGCCAACTAATTTCCAAATATGTTGCAAATATTCTTGATGCTAAAATTGATTGTTGTAATTATTAAAAAGGAAAGCTTCCAAATTTATTCAAAATTAAATTAATCGAGTATATTTAATAATATATCAGTGGTTAACGCCACCAAATCTACTCACCAGCTACATATGCTCATCCCATTGAGATTTACTCCTATTCTAAAAGAAACAAATTATGGCATATATAACCTTATATGGTGAAGGAAATAAATAATGGTATACAAGGAAACAAATTATCGTATATAACTTCTAAGGCTGCAAATAGGTTGGATTGATCCGTGATCCGACCCGATCCGACCCACTTAGATCCTATCCAACCCATTTAGGAGGACCCATGGGGCCGGGTCGGGTTCTAAAATTGGACTTGTTTTATTTTTTGAATTAGGTCTAGGTTTAGTGAATTCGTACCTGATCCGACCCATTTAAATTTTGAATGATTTTGGGTTTCCAATTCTATGACCCGCTCCGATCCAACTCTAATCTGTAAAATTATTTAGGCTCGCAGGGCATAGAGGTTGCAAACCAAACAATTGAAGTTATTTGGGCCCGACACATTCTCCAACAATGGGAGGCCCTCGAAGGAGCTAAATAGAGGGACAGAACTCATCCTCCGGCAGGGGAATCCGATCTGCAAGATTGAATCTTGGGGTGAGATTTCAAAGGAGACTAGCTTGGAGTGCAGAATGAATTGGATTTAGCTAACGGTATCTCATGATTTGGGGTCTGGGATTTAGAGCCAAAGGAGGGAGGAATATTGGGACAGGTTGCAGGAAAGAGGAGGATGGGAGATGGGTTTAAATCAAGAAAAGCAACAATGAGAGTGAGAGCATAAGAGATTCTTCCATATCTACCGACACGGCTAAAATCACACAAGGAGATAAAGACAAGATTCGTAAGAAATTTAAAAGAGGATCCAAGCCGATGAAGTGTGGGTCATCGATTGTCCATCACCCACCGTGCCGTCAGTCTCGACGCTCGCTGCAAGCAAGCCAAGGTAAGAGGCCGTCGAGCTCATGAACCTACGCACGTCGCCGATTCCCCAACCTTCTCTCCGAGCACCTGAGGAAATCCAAGTGCTTTTGACACATGCTACATGTTTGACAAAATGGCTAAACGAAGAAGGTATCTATGATTTTAGTTTCGATGGACATAGATGTGTTTGAGCTGATGAGAGAATGTAGGCTGTTATCCAATGCCCCGAGAGAGCCGAGGCTATCAAAGGATCCATGTATAAAGACTAGAGTATTGACCAATGAGGTCATGTGGGCCTTTTGAAATTAATTATGGACCGTTGCCATGAGGAAAAAAGCACAAGTTGTTTATGTGGATCATATTGGTTTTGGGACTGACGAGTATTTATTTAATTGATAAGCCGGACCTGAACAAACAGATCCGACTCGGACCCAAATTGGACTCGATTTTTTTTGGATTGGGAGTGGATTATACATAGACTCGACCCAACCCGAATGACCCATTAGATCAAAAATTGTGGCCATAGACCCGACCCAACCCAACCCAATCTTCTATGGGGTTGGGTCTAGGTCCAAATTAGGACCCAAACAAAGAATCGGGTTGGGTCGAGTCCTCTCAAGACCTGGTCCAACCAGACCCATATGCACCCCTAATAACTCCTTGTGATTAGGAAAACAAATAATGACATACAAGAAAATAAATCATGGCATATAATCAAATAAATTAAATAATGATATAAAAGAAAACAAATCTTAGCCTATAAGAAAATAGATCCATGATGTTGTTTAGTTGACCAATCTCCATACTTATAGTGAATCTTTGTGAAGGAAACAAATTATGACATACATCTGAATGATCACATACAAGAAAATAAATCATGGTATTTCTATTTCTATAAGAAAATTGACTTTCAGTAGTAGTAGCCCTGCCACTAAAAGTTTCAAAGCCGCCACTATATGTATTTAATGGCAGCTAGTAATGACCGCCACACCAGTCAATAAAAGTCGCATCACTAAAACAACTAGTGACCCAAAATATGGCTGCCACTAAAAAGAGCTCTTTAATGGCGACTAGATCCTAGTCACTAAAACATTAAGGTTTCGTGGCAGCCTATAGTGGGTGCCACAAAAGAACTTTTCAGTGGCGGCTATGATGCGGTCACAGAGGATACTTTTTAGTAGGTGCCACTAAAAGTAACTTTTTTAGTGGCGGCTAAGTATTGTTGCTAAAGTATAATGTTTTAATGGTGGCCACATATCGGTCACTAAAAGATTATATTTTATGTGACAGTCGCTAGCAGCAGCCACTAATAATTTCTTTAGTGGCAGCCTCCTAGAGCCATTGAAAGAGCTACATATTGTGACAATCAGTGATGGCCACCACTGATATATTCTTAGTGGCGGTTGCATGTGGTCATTAAAAATGGTACATTCTATGATAAAGTGGCTGCTATTAAAAGTATCCTTAAGTGGCAAGAGTCACAAAATTATATTATAATGCACCTAAATTAATAAGAATTTAGTTCAATATCCAAAAGCCTTCAAATCTAACTCAAGCAAAGGCAATAGAGATTTCATTCCCACTCCAACAATGTTCCAATAGGACAAAAATAAATAACTCAAAAATATTCATAAAATATTCATAGTAAAATATCCATAAAATATTCATAGTAAAATATCCATATAGCCTACAATGATTGTTTCAAATTTCAAACATTTCACTTCAAGTTCAAGACATCTCATACAGCACACAACATTCAAATATACTTGTTTCAACTTCGTGTCTTCCAACATTTGAATGCACTCTCAATGATCTTGTCCCTCACCTAAGTATTTTTCTGATTCAAAAGTAAATTGGATAACAAAAATATTGCCATATAACTAGAAATAAAAGATAAAAGATGATATACATGACACACTATACAAAAAAGAATAGAAAAAATAAAATATGTTTTTTACAATGTTTTAATGATGTAAGTAATACTTTGTATCTTATTGTTTTCAACACATATACAAGTTCAATCAGCTATATATGAAAAAAAAATCAAGAAAGATAGAACTTACCATATTAAAAGTCCCATGACACATCATGCTACTCCTTATCTCCTCCATAAAAACAATGAACTTCAATCTATCATCTTCATTTTTCTTCCTTTCCTCTTCGTTCATCTTCTTTAACTGTCTTATTTCATCTTTCATTTTCTCATTATGCTTGTTTGTTTCTTTCATTTCACTAATGAGTTCTGCATGAGTTGGAGCTTTTCCAAATATAGAAGTGGGTATTGGTCCTAATCTGTATCCACGCACACGTCCATGCCTCTCATGCCCTATGACTTATGAAAAAATCTTATCTTCTACAATTGAGCTATAAGATTGTTCTCCAATTTAGGTTGACAAATTCTCAAAACGCTCCTAATTACATGCATATATGTGTTTATATAACCAATAAAAGAAATAAACAGCAATTACATCATTGTATTGAAAATTTGGTATGCCGCGTATAGAAAAAGTTCAATATGAATATAACTTAAGAATTTGACTATTCACCATTATATCTTGTGCCATTGTATCGACCACAGTCCCATCCTTTCATTTATGTGTCAAGCAAAATATCTCCCATTGAGTACACTTGCGTCCCTTCTTCGTAATCTACATACATGATCCATAATTTGTCACTATTTATTTGATATACTAAATAATTTTACATATGCCAACAAAGAAGGAAAAGAGAAAGAGATAGAAAGAAAAGGAGAATGAAATTAAACACATTCACTTATATTATTATAAATTTATACCTCCTTAGCTCTTATATGTGCATAACTCTTTGTGCCTGTAGTGTGACCCAAATTTTATTTTGATCGATTGTGCTTATTTCTATCAATATTTCATCTATATAAGAAACCAAGAAATTTACCATCATTATCAATACATATATTATTCTTTCAATATAATATTGATATACCTAAAATTCTGGCGTGCCCACCCACTAGACAAATTCTACGTACCCATTGATCTCGTATGATATATAGCGGACAATGCTCAATCCTCTCCTCGTCCGTGGTATATTTATCATAAAAGTCTGTCTTCAACTTATGCTTGTAGTTTGAAAATGTTCTCCCTATTTTCTGCATAATTTCGTATGTTGAGTTTCCACGAATTCAAATATATCCTAAAAAATTTAACTAGAAAACGAAAACATAAATCATAATAATCCATCTAAGAAAACAAATGATATCGGAATATCAAGGTTACGTAATATTTATTCACATTACCAATGCATGTTTATACATTTTTTCTCTCAACTCTTGTAGAATTTCCTTCCACCAATTATAAGTAATTGGCGCATCTCCACAATTTCTAACAATCTTCGCAAGATGATTGATGAAATTATTTGCATTTATATCTATTGCTTGCCCAAAATCATTGAATTCCAGAGGCAATTTTTTCACCGTGTCTTCCCCTAGTTCTTTTTTCCCCACTAGATGAACCTATTAAAAACCAAAGCAAATTATGTAAAAAAGAAGTACATGACATATATACTAAATGAGGGCACAACTCAACTCTTACAACATCTATAGTAATTCACACATCATTCAAAAGCTATATATAAGAAAGAATTATATTGGCATTAGACATCCACATCAATACAAAGTGTTGAAAACAACCTCCTTTTTTGAAAAGTAAATGATTTTAAATCTTACCAGCATTGCTAAGTTGAGTAGATAGTTAATATGATTCTAAGGGTTGTAATCAAGTAGGCTGTGCGGAAGCATTTTGGCTGTTGCTTGAACCTATAGCCATAGATAAATAAAATCCTACAATAATATTTTTTTACATATCAATAACAATTATAACAAATAAAAAAAAAGATAGAATCATACATATGTTTAAAATAAGACATCAAATCTATCCAGAATTAAATTTATTGAGTATATTTAATAGCATATCACTAGTTAACGCCACCAAATGTACTTCACCAACCACATATGCTGATCCCATTGAGATTTACCCCTATTCTAAAGTAAATTAATCATAATGACAAAAACAGATCGTATCAGATAATGGCATGTAAAGAAACGAATCATGGCATATATTTTAAGGAAACGAAAACAAATCCTTATCACATTGTATAGCAGTTCAATCTTTGTTATTATAGCCTAATAATTATGCCTATAATTATGTTACTTGTTCTCAATATTGTTGTGAAAAACCATGCAAAACCATCCTCCTCACCACTGAGGTGGTAGCTCAGTGGATTTGGACCTTTACTTCCACATGTACGGTCCGAGTTCGAAATGCGCGGGCGTCAATTAAATGCGGGAACCGAATGCCCTCGCTCAGACACGGAGGGTGGGAGGAGTTATTGGTCCGCTAATAGCTTTGGTGATGCCGGATGTGACGTACTCACACGAAGGTTCGGATCGAGGCCCAGAGGAATAATCGAGCCAGACCACGGATGGGGAGGGTATGAGTAAAAATGGCCGGCGTGCCTAACACACAGTCAGTTCTGCCCGCATCGAACATTCTCTTGGCGGGGCAGAAGCCAAGTGGAGGATGCTATGCGGGGTGGGCTTGTCCCCTCCTTCCCTCATTCCCTTTTTGCCTAACCTTCCCTTTTTGCCTAACCTTCCCTTTTTGCCTAAGCAAAAAAAAAAAAAAAAAAAAAAACCAACCAACCTCCTCAGTAGCGAGCCATTATAAGCATCTTATCTTTTTTTCATATAAACCACCATAATTGCCATACTAAAAATGAGGGCCTCCTCTCTCCTTCTTCCAAAGCTCCACCCTAGCTGCCATTACTCCTCTCCAACTAGTATGCAGTAGTCTTGGGGACCAGTATGTTGCTTTTGACTACTGCATCAACACTCTTAAGGCCGATCTTAGTAGCGGCTCCGTTGATGTCTACACAAAATTTAAAATAAATGACTTATGCGAGATACTTATTAGATTATTTTCTATAAAGCTGATTCTACAAAAACTAGCAGGTTAAGATTTATGAAAAACATATTTTTTCCTCTCTTATAAAATCTATATTATAAAAATTCAACTATTATAAACATAATTATTTAAAAATATACAAACAACTGAACAAAATAATCATACTGTATTATAGATAAAAAGATATACTAAAAGATTCCATGTATCAAAATTATTGACCAAAACATCATTGATTACGTTAGTTAAAAGTTACCACAAAATGTATTAGAAGAGTATAAAGGTTGGACAACCAAGACTGTATTTAGCATTGTTGCTACTTTTCTTTTTAAGAAATCGAAAAATAGAATTTTTGTTTCCATTTTTTTTTTTTTACGTTTTTGACAATAGAAACATGTTTGGTAGTCATAACTTTTTCTCTCTTTTTTTTCAACAATAGAACTAAGAAAATATATTTAGTAAACGAAGGAAGAAATACTCAAGAATATGCTCGGCCTTGGCGAAGCTGTCAACCATTGCATAGAGATGGTGAAGGAAGTCGCAAACTAGGGCATGAGAAGCAGCGAAGGATGTGGATGATGAAGGCCTCGGTGGTGGTGTCGAAGAGGAGTTATATTGAGGATAAGGAGGCTGACAATGGCGGATGAGAGTGTGAGAAGTAAGGAGGTTGGTGGTGAGGACATGCACGGCGTTAAAGAGGATGGCATTGAAGGAGTAGAAGACATAGTAGTGATGGGATGAGTGGTCATCGGGATATCGGAAGAAGTTGGTAAGGAAAACATATAGATAGGGACTTCGGATTAGGGGGTGGTGGTGTTGGGATGCATATGAGAAATCTAAAAAAGTCACTTTTTTTTAAAAAAAATGGGAGTAAAAGTTTTTTATTTTTATTTTTTAAATAATAAAAACTACTTTAAAGAAGAAAAATAGAAACATAATAACTATTTTTTTTGCATCGGATTCTATGCTTCTAGTTAAAAAAAAGAAATAGAAAAGGCAGTACTAAAACTTTTCTTTGGTTGAATGTCCCATGGGATGGCGTTTCTATTAACCTCCTTATTTCTCAAATAAGCTTAAATAAGCTTATTATTATTAAATTTTAATAATAAAATATCAATCTAATCTAGATGAAAAAATAAGAGATGAATCCAATCTAATCTAGATAAAAAAATAAGAGATGAATCCATAACAATACGACTAAGAGATTTGGGTTGACTTGGGTTTGAGCCGAGTTTACCTGATCCCGCCCAATTCCAGCCCTTGCAACTCCAAAAGAGAGACCGATGGTTGCCCTAAGCTGCCCCAAAATGCCCTGATCTCTCTCATTCTCTCGTCTTTCCTTTCCCTCCGGTTCTCTTATGGGATCACTCCGTTCCACGCTTCGCCTACTCCCTCTATTACTCTCTTGTTAGGGTTTTCCTCTCCCGTCTCGTTTCCTTTAGGATTCGATACACTCAAACCCAAACCCTACTCCTTTTTGCTCGCCCGTCTCCACATTTTCTCGGACTACTACACGCACACCGGTAGATACTAGTGTGCGAAACTATCAGCTTCTGTCGTGAAGAGATTAAGGAAATGGAGCAGCGATTAGCGAATACTTGGCGGATGACCGTCAACGAGAAGAAGTTCATAGAGACTGCTCTCCTTTCCGATCTCAGAGTCGACGGCCGCCGGCCTTTTGATTACCGTAAACTCACCATCAAGTTCGGCAGGCACGTATTGTTTTTCCCCTTTTTGTTTGATATTTCCTTCTAGGGCATTTTGTGCATCTTCTTCTCTTTATCGTTATATTATCGTTATTGTTGTTGTTATTACTATCGTTATTGTTGTTGTTGTTGGGATTTCACTTTGCTAGGGTAGCAGTTCAGTAATTGAGTGCTTTTCAAGCCATTTATGCGAGTGAGTGTAGATCCGTATTATCTTCACCGGATCATACTCGGTCTTGATTGATTTTGATATGTCTGGATGCATCTTGCGTGGGGAAGAAGACTGATTTAGTTTTGGATATTCTTATGGACATTCTTGAATAAAATGTGGAAAGCAAAGTAAATATTTGAGAACTGCGGAATGCTATGGTTGTGATGAATTTGCTCTATCTGCAGAGAGGATGGCTCATCAGAGGTGCAGCTTGGTGAGACACATGTCATGGGCTATGTGACTTCTCAACTGGTGCAACCTTATCGAGATAGGCCAAATGAAGGAACACTTGCCATATTTACCGAATTTTCTCCCATGGCTGATCCTTCATTTGAGGCAGGGCGTCCAGGGGAATCTGCAGTAGAACTAGGGCGTGTTATAGATCGTGGTCTGAGGTGGGTTTTTTATTCATATTTTGTTATGTCCGATATTGCGTTACCATCAAGCATTTCCATGTATTGAAATTCTTTGAACTAATAGGCATGCCGCCAGGGCATGAAAATTGTTGATGTCATTTACCATGCTGCTTAGGATCAGCCTAGGCGCATCTAAAAGAAAAAAATTAAATCGCATCACAGGGAAAGCAGAGCCGTGGATATGGAATCCTTATGTGTTGTTGCAGGGAAATCTGTATGGGCCATCCGTGTGGACCTTCACATTCTCGATAATGGAGGGTATGCCAGAGTATTTTAGTGAAAGGTCAATTATTTTCTTTTTTAAACTGATATATGCTGGACAATGCTTAATGTTCTGTTTCAAATGATTCAGCAATCTCATTGATGCTGCTAATATTGCTGCTTTGGCTGCTCTCTTGACATTTCAAAGGCCTGAATGTACACTAGGAGGAGAAAATGGTCAGGAAGTTATTGTTCATGATCCTGAGGTTGGTCGTCACTTCCATTTTTTTGTCCAACTAACTGTTGGTAAATGCATTAAATGAGATGAGTTTATAACCTGCTCACTTATCACTATGTAGAATTGGTCAATACTAGTATATCATCAACAAAAGGCTCTTCATACATCCATGCATATTATTTGTTACCACACACTCATGTTATTTAATGGTTGATCATCAAATCATATATTAGTTTTCGTATTTTGGTAATTCTTTTCCCCTCTTTCCATCTTATTCTCATGTTATGTACAGGTTAGGGAACCACTCCCTTTGATAGTCCATCATCTCCCCGTGGCAGTAACTTTTGCAATCTTTGATGAAGGTAACATCATGGTATGTTGACATTGTCTTTAATGTTTTTTAGCCATCACCACTAAGTTATTTGCCTGCATAGTTAATTCAGTTTCTTCTGTTTTTGTTTTCCCTGCTGGTTGATCTGAAATGTAATTTTTTGTAGGTGATAGATCCAACTTACAAGGAAGAGGCTGTTATGAGAGGAAGGATGACTGCTACATTGAACTCAAACGGCGATGTTTGTGCTGTTCAAAAGGCTGGAGGAGAGGGTGTCATGTCAAGTGTAATCATGCAGTGTTTGCGGATAGCCTCTGTTAAAGCTGCTGACATCACAAGCAAAATTAAGGATGCAGTGAGTCTGATAGCATCAATTTTGCTGTGCCAACTCATCTATCTATCTATCTATCTATCTATCTATCTATCTATCTATCTATATATATATATATATTTGTGCATGTGTGCATATGTGTAGTTTTGTTGTGTGTGTGTCTATCTGTCCTGACTGTCCATCTATCTATCTATCTATTGCGTATATGTTTGCACGTGCACATGTCTATTGTACTCAATTGTATGAGTTCTTTCCATATCATTGAAATAAAAGTAATAGTGTTTAGCAGTATAGGATATGTTCAACAAAGAGGAAAAAGAATAGTAGTAAAGGATACACAGGTCCAGAGCTATTAGTTTCCTGATTTTTGGCCAATCATTTATTGTGAGACTTTTTCCTTTAACTCTTCAAAGTGAATTCTCAAGGAATAACGCAAGAGTCTTGTTTTCTTTGACCCATATATGTTTCTTTCCACATGATTGCATATTATTACTCTGATTTCTTATTCAAACAAATAAACATTATCACTCATAAACACTCTCTAGCAGTCATCTTTTTGTAACTTGTATTTAGAGCTAAGCCTATATGTAATTTACATATCTGGCTTGTAAAAAAAGCAAATTAGAACATATTGCTTTGCTTTTGAATATTCAGAAAATAAAATTCACTTAAAAGATCTTATTTAGTATGCATGCGAGCGTTATGATATCTGGATATCATGGTTATAGATAACCCATGTTGGCATACCTGGTATAGTTAGAGCCATCAAGCTTCCAATATTACTGCTTAGAAGATTTCCTTTAAAAACAAAACTCGTCAGCCTGATAACCATACCTCTCTTTGCCATTGTTAAATTTTTGAATGGCACTGATAATGTTGACTTCACATGACTCATTTAGTGACCTCAATCAGGCGACACAATCAGATGAATGCAATGATTACCAAAAGATGTGCATGTAAATTGGATCAACATATGCCACATTTGTTAAGGAAACTCTCTATCTGTTTGTTTCTAATGCATGGCGAGGAAGTTGAGACCAAATGGAACATCAATCAAGCATACAAGCTGCAGGAAAAACATGAATTGGTTTGATTTATAATCCTGATCAGGAAGATCTTTTGAGCAAGGTAAATGTACTGCTGATCTGAAGAGCTAAACTACTTATAATTATGTAAACATCCCACAAGATTGCACAATATAATCCAGAAATGGACTAAAGAGACATAGCATGAAATTAAAAAACATGCTGTCTGAAAAAAAATTTGGCAGGCAGGAGGATGTTGGTAGACCAAATTAGTTGTTCCTTTCTCTTTTCTCTCTTCTTATTGTTGGAAAAATGGAAAGAGATAGAGAGATAAGTATTACTTTTTTAAGTGATTGTAAATAAACTGTAACTTTCGTAATGACATCAAAATGTTCTATTCTTTAAAATTTTTGAAATATACAAAAAAGGCCCTCACATCTATGGCCTGTTTTAAGCTCGTATCACTAAGTGTCCATTGTGTATGGTTATGTCATGCAACTGATGATAGAGTCTGCGCATGATTGTGGAGGATAACAGCCTACATTCAATGAAAGGTAATTGTGGTATGCGGAATAGAATTGTAGTTGATTTATTTATGAAGATGGGGATTCATCAAATTTGATGGTCTAAACGAAACTCAAAGAAATCATTATAATTTCCTTAGCTCTATCTTTGATGCAAATATATGCACATTCTCAGCATCCTCTTTTAGAAATTGAGGCCTTGTCAGTTCGTCTTTAACTACTGATTGTAAACTAAGTTTACATGCTAGTTATGGTCTATGTTACCTGGACCCTTCAATTGGGCCTAAAGTACCTACATCCGACATTTGAACATGAACATTGCTATGTGTAATAACCCTAAAATTTTTTTATATAAAAAGGGATAAAATTGGAAGGAATCAAAAGATAATGGCATAGTTGTAGATACGTTGAAGTGGTAAGGGTAAAATTGGAAGGAATCAAAAGTTAATGGCATAACGGTAGATATGTTGAAGTGTTAGGGACAAAATAAAAATTTAATAATATTAAACAAAGGGTGAATAGTGCTTGATGTGACTTAATTGGAGAGTTTGAGTTGGTCTCAGACGGAATGAAACCGAGAGACAGAGAGGGGGAGTCTTAGGCGTGAAACAGAGAGGAAAGAAAGAAAGAAAGAAAAAGAGAAGAAGAAAGAAGAAGAGGAAGGGGATTCGAGGAGGAAAGGGATCCTGGTTGCACTTCCAGCTGAAGGGAAAAGTGTAGATCTCCTTCTTCTCTACGCAAGGACCTCGATTTTCAAAAAGAAAAAGGTAAATATCCATCTCTATCTAGTCTTTTGATGATATTAGGTTATACAAAGGGTGGATGTAGTCTAGAGGGGTTGGATAAGGGTTGTAGAGGTGGTTAAAAGAGGAAGAATCAGATTTCGACAAATTTTTCCGGCATTACGGAAAAACTGTGTCGAAGTCCCAACTTCGGTGAATTATTTAGGGGGTCAAACGGCCTCCGATGATGATGCATGTTATCTCTTTGGAATCCTCTATGAGTGTAGAATGTTAGGTAAAAATTTCATCAAATTTGGAGTCCTGAAAGTGGATCAAAACCGGGATGAAGTAACCCACTGTCAGTCCGGGTTACTGTTTATCCGGGTGGAAAATAAGGGATTTCATGCTATAATAGAGTATTAAGCCTAAATCAAGCTAAAAGGGACCTTGTACTCATGCAAGGGAGTCCCTAATATACATAAATGGTGAGTTAATTAATTAAAAAGAAAAAGAAGAAAGAAAAGAAAAGATTTAGGGAACGGGGGAGTTGAATCAATTTAAGTTCCCTATGTTATAATTGGCACGTAAATTATGACCCTTGATACAAGACTAAATGTATTATAAATGCATGTCACAGTTGGGCAAGAAGCTAGGGAACAAGGAGAAGAAGTTTTCCACTGCCTACTGTAGATTTTTGGAGGTGTATCGAGGCCGTGCCAGATTGACAGGTGAGTGGGAGTCATGTACTTTGCACCATGAGCATTCTCAATTCATTTTCATGAATGTCGCCAAGTGTGAATTGATTTCACTTGAGCATATTGATTGATATTGTAGTAGATTCCTCTATAATCTTGATTCTCCATGCTTGATTATTCTGTACATGCATTTGAGGGAACATTGAGAGGAATTACGAGGGGTTGATGAGTAATCAAATTGATTCCGAATTATGAAATGATTTCTTTTGTAAATTGATTTCATTTCCTCTATTTCAAAGATTTGTAGAGCCCTTTTCAGTGGTATATTGAGTTGTATTGCACTCCCATAATTCCTCACTCCCAAGCCTGATGTTAGTTTATGATTGGGTCGGAGTCGAGTGAGTGGTAGTCTTGATTATGCTCCTTTTTAGTAGAGTATTGGGAGGGTGCATTATGGCATTTATGCATGGCTTGGCAGTATCTGCAGGACACCTATAGTCGATGGGGGTTGAACATCGGTCTTTGTGCATATAGTAGCCTTCTGGGTGGGCGGAGCCCAGTCCCTTCCTAGGGGGGACACGGCCCTAGGCGTAGGATCGGCCGGTCCTACGACTTATATTCTGCTTGCCGCCGGGCATAGTAAGACCCCGCGAGGTGCAGTACGGCTTTCCGCGGATGTAGAATTCCCGCGAGGTGCCATTTAGTATATAGATGTGAGATGGATTTCTGTTCTGGATACTGGCCAGCATTTACATGATCAGTATGGTATCTTATCCTGCATATGCATGTGACAGTGGGGAGTTGTTGCTGGTTCGCCTGGGGCGTAAAACTCACCTTCCGATAGCTGTCTAGCATTTACATTATCGATATGGTGTCTTATCCTGCATATGCATGTGACAGTGGGGAGTTGTTGCTGGTTCGCTTGGGGCGTAAAACCCACCTCCCGACAGCTGTCTAGTGATGATTTACATATTGGTGTGGTGTCATATTCGATATATGCATATGGCAGTAGGGAGTTGTTGCTGGTTCGCCTGGGGCATAAAACCCACCTCCCGATAGCTGTCTTGTTGATGATTCAGCCTATTGACACCTGATTTATATGATTCAGTACTATGACCTGTTGAGCATATTCATGAGTAGCATATATGTTTACTTGATTATTCCATATATGCTTCAGATGAGTTGATATTGATTGTGGTGGTATTGATGACTTACTCCATATTCTCTATGTTGAGATCATGTTCATCTTGTTATTGATCTTGAGATTTCACCTCGAGCCATGATTATATCTGGTCTCATGTGCATAGTACTCGCTACTCCACTCACTGAGTATTTATATACTCACTCTCCAGTTTGGTGTTTTTGATTGCAGGGCAGGTATTGTATAGAGAAGAGCATGGTTAGAGATTGCCTGCTAGCTGTGCCGCTCCATAGTATAGTATAGTATAATGTAGATAAAGGTTTATACATTTTGGTGTATTATAAACCTTCTATTGTATATAGTGCATAGTTACAGTCATAGATCCTGTTGTGGATATGGGTTTGACCATGGATGGAATGGGAACCAGATTTTTATACAGATGCGTTATATGCCTGAGATGATGTATTGATATATATTGTCCAGGTTCATTATGTGACAGATTATGTGATTGCTGCTCTGACAGGTAGTGTTGTATGTATTGAAATAATCCTGACAGGTCACTATAGGAAAAGTGATCATTTTGTGCATGCATCATGCCAAATTTTTCAAGATTTATTGATGATTGATAGGTAGTAGGGTTCTACGCGGTGGCTGGTGGCCTTATGCCTACCCGCACCCTAGGACCGTCGCGGCGGCCCGCCGGGAACGGGGCGGGGGTCGTGACACTATGACACTTGGAAATGACTCCTCAGGAAAAAGTTCATAGATATTGATGGGATTCGACACTTAGGCCCTGTTTGGGGGAGCTTTTGGAGGGCCAAAAAGCACTTTCTGGCCCTTGAAAAGTACTTTTACATAAAAAATGGTGTTTGGTAAAATTTTCGAAAAGCTGTTTCAGCTTTTGCGGGAAGCTGAAAACAGTTTTTGGGGAGAAGCTCCAATTTGGAGCTTTTCGAAAATGCTGTTTTCAGTTTTGTTGGAAAGCTATTTTTTGGACCAAAATACCCCTATTTAAATCTCACTTTTTTTTTCCAAAATCCTCACCCTGCCTCTTCCTCTCTCAACCATCCTCTCCCTCTCTATCTTCTTCTTCCTCTCAATGCCGCCACCTCTGTTCCTTCTTCCTCTTCCTTTTTTTTTTTTGTTTTGGGAGCTCATGGCTGCCCACGGTGGCAGCCACCATGCCGGCCACCACCCATGGCCAGTGACCCCTTTATATTTCAATAAAATAAAATAATAAATAAATAAATAACTAAATAAAATAAAAAAAAAATAATGAGTGAGTGGCAAATAATCTGATATAAATAAATAAATAAATAAATAAATAAAAATATTGGTATTATTTAACCAATTCTATCACCTAGCTAGAAAATTTGTTAGAGAGATAAATGGTCATTAGAAGGATGAAAAATTAATTTACACTAATAATTATAATATTTTATATATTTATTATTGTATTATACTATAAATATAATATTATATTACATTATATCATAATACATTGATATGTTATGTTAAATAATTTACTATTATATTAAATTACTATTCTATAATACATAATGTTATAGTACTATATTATAATAATATTATATTACATTACATTAATATTATATTATATCATATATTTATGTATTAATCCATATTATATTTTAATAAGCTTTGTTGTATAATACTGTTAATGTCCTTTATAGTCATTTTGTCACACAAAAGTACTTTCTTAGTTTGTTTACAAAACATATGTTAAAGTGCCACAACACTTTAGAAATGTAGTTACCAAACAGCAAACTTTTTATGAACGCTCTGCTTCAGGCAGCTCTACTTCCAATAGCTCTACTTTCAAAAGCTCTATTAGTAACAGCTCCTCCAAACAGGGCCTTAGACGTCCACTTGCATCCAACACATGAACCTGAGTCCATGTAACATAGGTTAATGGTTGTGAAAGTGTTAGGATGGTGTCATGCTCGAGCAGGAGGCCATATATTTTGCTCATATTTGTTCACCTGGAAATTGTATGGATTGCATTAAGTTGCATGAATCCATTAATTTTGGTTGGTTTGGTTTGGTTTAGTTATATCAGTAATCATATTTTCTACCTTCTCATCCCCAGAAAGCTGGTCCTTTTTTTTTTCTTTCAATACTCTAGTCATTCTAGTTCAGTTTGACCTGAGTCTGATAACCAGCAAAGAAATCGAACAACCTGATTTAGATTTGATCCAAATATAAATTACATAATGGGATTGGGTTTATTTCAAGTTTTCTTTGATTTGGTTCAGATTGTAATCCATTTGTGGCTGGTATCCTGGTGCATGGACCTATCTATGGATTCCATTCTTTCTGTAGCCCTTGATCTCCTACTTCCATCTAAACATTGGATAATTACACTTTATCAGTGACTCAGATGTTTTAGCTTCATGTATACATGATAAAAAATAGCAGGAAAGTAGATAAGCAAGCTTAAACACATGTACAGTGGCCACATTGGCTAAGTTATTGCAGAATATGTTGGCATGCTTCTGAAGGAATGCACATCCTGGTCAATGTTAATGGTGAAAATTCACAAAGATACACTGAATTTTTCATTTTCTTATATATAGAGTATTGTTGATAGCTTTGCAGAAGTTGTTTGGGGGATTTCCCTAAATATTTCAGACAAACCAAAAACATAGTTAATCACTGGAAACATCATAACCCGCTTTGGAGTAAGACTTTACAGAATAACACTGTCGTAATAAATTACTAGTGGATGCAAACAAACTATTAGTCACTTGTGTCTAGATTGAACGTGTTTTCTTGTGTTTCTAAATAAATTACTTCGAACTTGTTCAGGTAGATGCATACAACACTGAAAGAGCATTGCGAAAAGTAAAGCGTCATCCACCATCAGTTGCACTTGAAGTCAGTGTACCAGACGTTATAATGAAGGAGAACCAAGTTGATGAGTTAAGTAGACATAGAGCGCATAATATAAAAGATGAGCCAGAGAGAAGCTGTAGTAATGATGGTACTAGCATTGGAGTGGAAATTAGTACTTCTAGAGGGAAAAATAATGCATTCATTGGTGGCCCTTCAAGCTGGTAACTTGCTGAATAGCTGCACATCATTTGTGTTGCATAGTATTTTTACTTTTACAAAATTTGATTTTAAACAGTAACTTAGTTATCCAGGGCGAATTATTTTTTGACATAATTGTTATCTCTTTATACCTGCAGGGATCCGTACTCAAAGGGTATTTCATCATGTTTTATTAGAAGTTCTCAAGATTTACCTGGTAATCACTTCAATTATTTTAGGCACCCGCTCAACTTTTTCATTCGAGAAAAACTAATATGTGCAATATCATGTTAAAGTAAGTTTTGCTACTAACTAGGTACTAATGTCCAAATCTGATGTCTAATTTAGATTTCTGAACTTAAAATATTGCATTTAATTTGGAAGAGAAGTTCTAGTTTATACTCTTTGGTTGGATATGGAATAAAACTTGATTTGGTTCTTGGTTATTGTTCAAATCAGATTTAATCAGTCCTATCTTTTGCCATAGATTTTTGGATATCTTAGTATCCCAGAATTGATTCATAAATGTTATTAGTTGTTTTTTATTATCAAATTAAGCAGTTCTGCCTAATTGAAGTTTTTAGTGGGTCGTAGTTTAGAAGGCACTACCAGCTAGCCTTGCAGAGAACCCTTCCAGAGTTTAATGTCTCTTTGCATATGTTACAGGATGCAGACTTTAGAGATTTAGTCAATTTAGTTCATACAATGGGCAATTTCATCAAAGTAATCCAAGGATCATTCCAAAATAGTATCGACAAGTTTTGACATTTATCACTGAAGTTTGTTTTAGTTTGAGCAATAAAAAAACTCTTTTGAGGATGCCTAAATTTTGTTCCTATTTCACATGTCTGAAATTTGTACTGCGCTGTTCTATTTTCATAATTTGTATTGAACAAGTATGTGTTGGATCTCAAACAACTACCTGGTATCCCAAGTCAACATTATTCATGTTATGGTGAGGGCTTTTGGAATCGAGCAAAATCAGAGTTTATATTCTTAATTATGGTAAGCTATGGGCTTTTGCGTTGTTAAACAGAAAATATTGGTGATCATTTGGAAAGGGAAATAAAGTAAGATTTCTTGGTTTAATATCTTTTTAGCTTTGTTTTGTTTGAGTGAATACGTGGGTGATGTGTCAAATTCTTTTGGTGATGTACAACTCTGCAGAGCATGGAAAACCTATTCAAGATAAACATGTCCTTAAAGAATTTAACAGATATTGTATTGGTTTTAGTCTTTTGACTGTCTTCATCTCCCTACACATCAGCTAGAATAAGAGCTTTCATGGCAGTCTCCCAACCTGCCCAAAGTTGCCTTGAACAGGGATTTGGCTTCAATTAATGGAGAGTTGACATCAAGTTATGTGTCACTCATGTCACAGTCTAAACTTTTGAACTCATCTTGACTTGGAAATCATACACTATATAGGTGGAGATAAGCTGGTTGGTTAAGATATACATCAGTTCACATATTGGACCCGCACACTACAATTGAAAGCTAAGATTATTTCTGACCAACCCAAAGCTAATTCAATGGAATCTAATAGTTGCTCATGGAAGAAGGTTGCTTTTAAAGCTTTTCTGAAAGCCAATCAAATAAGTCCTTGGTGTCAGCAAATGCAGATAAAGCATTTTCATTCATGATGGGGGCTGAGGGGTGGCAGCGTAAATAGGGTTCCTCTTTTATTTGTCGTTCAATCTATATTTAAAGATGCACTTTTCATACTAAGTGATCAGATCATTATTGAAGTTCTGCAATAGTATCTAAGAGTTCACATTTTGGAAAATGCAGGGCCTTTATACTTGGCTAAGGAACAAGAGGAAGCAAAAATCAGTCAAAATTCAATTGAATCCGATCCCGAGGCAACAAATACTTTGAGTTCTGGCCCTGTTGGAGCCTCTGTTGCGAGCCAGCAAGCTAACTCTCCAAAGAGTCTGAAAGATGCTGTGAAACCCAAAAATAGGAAGAAAAATAAAGCATCCTCGACTAGTGACATGAGCTAGATTTATCAAAAGTCGCCATGAAGCATAACACTGTCAGGTAGCTGCATTTACTTCTTACATTGTAATTCAGAATCTGTTGTTGATTCCTCTTTTCTTAAATTGAATAGCCTTTCAATTGCCTTTTTCTTTTTGTGGCAAAAACTTTAAAGCAAAAACTTTCAAAAGTTGTTACTAGTATACTTTTTGGATTTAATAACTTATTAATTGCAAGTTTCAAGATTGGACCTTTGGATTTATGCTGAACTTTGTAGAACCCCATCCTGTTACTTCCATTTGCTTGCCGCGAACATATGCATTCAGTAACAATGGAGATGGGGTTTCCAAAATGAGATAAAATAATATGCTCATACTTTGACCTGCTTATATTCTTCTTCTAGTATGCATTGGTCCGGTATGTGGTGTTGTCAAAATCAGATGAATTTGGTATTAGGCTTTGTTAGTTGGAGAGCATATATCACTTGATAATATTGTTATAATTTTTGTTAGTTGGAATTCATTTCATTGTCCTCATCTTGATGTGAGCTCAAGTCTCCCTTCTAGGATATTTTTATATACTGGAAAATTTGTTGTTTGATACATATTGAGGGCCATTCTCCTCAAATGTTTTCTGACTCTCATCCTCTTCTATCTTTAGATTCTGTACTCGAAGTTCGTGTAGATCTAGATTCATGCTTTAATTTCCAGTGTGTGAGTTTTATATATTTAGTGTTTCTGCTGTGTCGATATGATTCAAAATTATTGTTTCTTTCCTGGGTAATAATTTAGCAGGATTTATACTACTCTGAGACACTACTGCTTACCTGGCATTGTGGTGATTATGCAAGTCAACATATTGGAAGCATCTCATCATTGAAAGTGCCTGCATTCTGAACTTATGGACTTGTACCCCTCTTGGTAGAGGTTTCCATCCCTAGCTTGCAGACACATTTCAGGGGTTTGGAACCTGAGCTTAGACTGCTTGGTGACCAAACAGCCCAATCAGCTCTGATGAATTATCAGCACTATGGTTGCAGACTCATTTGTAGGAGTGGGGCCAAAAATGAATTATCAGCACTATGGTTGCAGACACATTTGTAGGAATGGGGCCAAAAATGAGATGGCTCTCAGAACTATCCTTGACTGCTGTCTACAGGAAAATTTTTGGCATCATGACAGTTTTAATTTATCCTTAAAAGAAACTAAGTTTGAAATCAAAAATTTGTTGCTGAGTGCTAGATTTACTTGGTAACTTTGGATGAAATTGGGCTCCCAATGGCCTCTTCGATGCTGATTGTGTATATTTTAGGGCGCAGTCATGATTGGATCTTTAGAAGATTTTGAACATGCTCGGGCCAGAACTGTGCGATTGCATTCCTTAAAGAGTTTGTCAAAGAAACAGTTGCCATGAAAATTTAGCATGTACCTCTTCATATTTGTTTAATCAGAATGCTTAATATTAAAATGCCTGCTGTGATGAATTTAACTTCCTTTTCTCTTTCATGTAAAAGATGCAAGACAAAAAGTTCGGTGTACCCTCTTTGTGAGACTCTGAGACGGATGATAGTTGCATACTGGAGAAGCCTTATTTTACAGAAATTCAGAAATTATTGGGGCAGAGTGTAGTCAAGGTTAGGGTGTCAAAATTGTTGTTTTAACGTGTCAAAATTGCTGTTTTAACATTTTGCGATGATTACGAAAGTAATCATCGGATAACTGGATATCTAATTGACATGTGGTAGAGGTTTTGCTCACTTCAGTCAAGAGCCAAACTCTGTGTTTTACTTGCTTGCAGATGTCGCCTATCAAGAGTTGCTTCTTTCTTACTCTTTCAAAATTTTCTTCATGTCAGTTAAAGCATATTTTCACGCTTTTTCAGTCATCATCCATGGGGTGCCTACTAATAAATTTCCATGTAACTCTTCATGAACGTAAACATTGCTCACTTATTGAAGACATGATGGTTTCTTTTTTCAATGTCCTCATTCTCCATTAGAATGTGTAGCATCAATTATGATGGATGACTGTAAATTTAGTCATAGGAACATGGAGGGATGGACATGCATGATATTTTTACTCGGGAGTGGCTCAGCAATGATGAAAAATGTCCCCAGCTTCTAAACATGCATGTAATTTTTATTTGAAACCTTTCATCTCTCATTTAGATGCTAACAAGTGCTCCTGCATGGCTTCACGTCAAGTAACATCTTAAGATGTCTCCATGCATGGTTGGATGAAGTATGCATTAGTGCCATGATTTGCAAATACCCCTCAATGCCTTGAATGATTATATACTGCAGCATTGTTTACAAGTCAATGCGCACTTAAGAAATAATTAATATTTTTTACTTGGTACAAGCTGACCAGACAACAAATTTTTATAAAAGTTCAAATTTTGAAAAGGACCATCTTATTCAGAGAAATAAGGAAAACAGAAATAATGATCACTTTTTTTGTGTTATACCTGGCTATTATGGCACCAAGTAATATGCCATGATTGTTATTATCCTTTTGTCATTCTTTGTGGCTGAGTGAAAGTGTCTGGCAATGTTATGATAGCCATTATAAAGTTATAATAGCCATTTAGTATTACGACAGCCATAGCTTTAAACCTCCCATGAAGATGCTTACTATGACAACTAGAGAGGCTTCAAATCTTCAGGTTGCATTTGGATTCATAGTTAGGAATCTGAATGACTTTTTTAAAACATTTTTGTAACCATGCTTTTGTTATCCCCCATGAGATGATTAGCGACTCTAAACTACTGGAGTCGTCAGTCTTGCGCTTTTTTAAATAAAATTTAACCACTCTGAAGTGCCTGGACGCATCGAGGGATGGGATAGAGGACTGGCGATGTATCATCATCAATGCATAATTACATCTTTGGTTTCTCTTTGGGCAAAATTTTATTGCCGAGATGTTTAAGAGATGTAAGGCCCTGTTTGGGGGAGCTTTTGGAGGGCTAGAAAGCACTTTTTGTCCCTCCAAAAGTACTTTTAGATGAAAAACTGTGTTTGGTAAATTTTTCAAAAAGCTGTTTCAGCTTTTGCGGAAAGCTGAAAACAGCTTTTGGGAGGAAGCTCCAATTTGGAGCTTTTGGAAGGAAGCTGTTTCAGCTTTTTTGGAAAGCTGTATTTTTGACAAAAATGCCCATATTAAAATAACATAATTACATAGTTTATCCCTGTATAAACCTAAAAATCTGCTGGAGCCAAGAACCCAAGCCGTCAGACTCCCTTCCGTAAGAAAAGGTATTTTTCTTTTCAATTTTTGTATGCATCTCTTGAACCACATTTTAGAAGAAAAAAATTTTAATCCTTTTCCATACCTTCCAAAATCAATCTATTGTTTTTTTTTATCATCAACCTCGCGGCCCACACTAAGGTCCTCCTCGAGCGTGGACCACGAAGAAGAGCCTCTGGACCGCGGAAAATTATTTTATGAGAAATTATGGGAAATTATTTTATACTAATAATTATAATATTTTATACCTTTATTTTTATATTATACTATAAATATAATATCATATTATATTATATCATAATACATTAATATGTTATGTTAAATAATTTAATATTATGTTATATTATGGAAAATTAATTTATACTAATAATTATAATATTTTATACCTTTATTTTTGTATTATACTATAAATATAATATCATATTATATTATATCATAATACATTAATATGTTATGTTAAATAATTTAATATTATGTTATATTATGAAAAATTAATTTATAATAATAATTATAATATTTTATACCTTTATTATTGTATTATACTATAAATATTGTATTATATTACATTACATTATAATACATTAATATTTTATTTTAAATAATTTAATATTATGTTATATTATGAGAAATTAATTTATACTAATAATTATAATATTTTATACTTTTATTATTGTATTATAATATAAATATAATATATATTACAATATATCATAATACATTAATATGTTATGTTAAATAATTTAATATTATGTTATATTACCAAATATTAATTTACTCTAATAATTATATTACTATTATGCTATATTAACATAATATTATTTTATATTACAATATATTATACTATATTGTATATTTATGTATTAATTTATGTTATGTTTTATTATGTTATGTTGTATAATACAATGCAATGTCCTTTATGGTAATTTTGTCATATAAAAGTACTTTCTCAGTTTGTTTACCAAACACAAAACAAAGTACCACAGCACTTTACGAATGTAGTTACCAAACAGCAAACAGCTTTTTATAACAGCTCTACTTCAGACAACTCTACTTCCAACAGCTCTACTGCCAACAGCTCCCCCAAACAGGGCCTAAGTGAATGCCTAGAAAACAATTGTTAAGAGGATTGCCTCCATTCATCACTATTAACATGTCCCATTTTTTATGAATAATTAACTAAATCTATATATAATCTTTTAGTCATCAATTTTTTCTTTCTAAATTTCTTTTCCAAATTGTCTAAAGATCTTTCTATCTCAACTACCAACACAATCATGTATAGTATTTATTGCTGTCTTTTTTCTAATTTTCTATGAGTGGTTAAAAATCATTTCAATAAAGCATAAATTAAAAATTGTTAATTGTGAATATCAGCAAATAAAAGTCTGAGTGATTTATATTACGAAATTTGTATTATCACAGAAAATAAAATTAAACTGCCATCAAATATTGACATGTCAGTAAAGATAATGAGAGGGCTCACCATCGGGAGCCGTTCGATGCTAAGAGCATCTGTCGCGCTATGGTCGTCGAAGATTCGTTGGGTCCAGGGAAATAGAATATTACCAAGGGAATTATAAGACCCATGGCTGGCTGTGACCGCTAGTTTCCGTGCCTATAATTGAGTTGTGGGAGGTACGGGAAGGATTAAAGTATATATAATAGATAGGAGGAAGAGGACTAATATGTAGGCGAGAAAAGGTTCATAACTCAATCAAAGGCTACTGATATATGGACGGAACATTACTCGGCAATGGCTGCTATTTCATGGCTCAATATGAGACCAGATCATAGCATTCTATATATCTCAGCTATAGCTGCTCGCAGAAAGGAATTTACATATTTTAAAGCAACGCGTGCATAAATTGTATAGCCAATTTTTTGGCTAATCTAACTGCAGATTCATAGCAGATGCATGTTTAGATCAATGAATATTTGCTTGCTTTCTATATACATACCATGACTGATGGCTACAACATTGATTATACTTGAATAAAATGACTATCCTTAACAAAAGCAGTACTCATCCAAAGCAACATGGTGAGACCAAGGTCAATAGTGTCAGCTTTTAACCAACACTTCAACCATCTTTATCCTGACAACCAGATAGGGCTGCAAACTGATCAAGTAGGGCTCGGGCATGCTTGACCCTGATCTGACCTAGTTTCATATTCGGGTGGATTTTAGACCTGAAACAAACAATTTGTTGATCGGATTGGGTCTGATCAGGACCCAATAGGTCATTTGGCTTGAGTTGAAGTCACCTAGCTTCTCTCTAGCTTTGTATGTATCCTTTTGGAGTTCTTTAGTGCCCTAATGGTCTAGTTCTGCTATACTATCTCAAAGTTGTATACTGTCTTCTTTTATTTTTGTTAGTATTTGACCAACTGAATTTTCACTCCTTCCATCATGAAAATTATCACTTGGAATATTAGACGATCCGAAGCAAAAAAAAAAGAAAAAAAAGAGCTCTTAGAGATATTATTTCTGAATCTAGATATGACATTTGTTGCCTTTAAGATACCGAAACTTCCAAACCTAGCCCAAGATTGTTTAAACCTATTGGTGGAAAGAAGATTGATTCTTGGATCATATTGATGTGGGATCGTGGGAGCATTTGGTTAGGTTGACCTTACCCAAAAAGACTAGCCATAATATATTATTAGGGTTTTTGGCTAGTATAAGTATCCAAAATCTGCCTAGTATATAATTGATATGGAACTAAACTGTTGGACATACTCGGCCGCTGTGCGGGCCATACCCGCGGGATCCCTGAGCAGCACAGGGAGGGTCACTGTCAGCATGTCCTGCCGCCTGCCAACGGCGATGGCCTGGTTAGTAGGTGGGTCATACCGAGGGTCCCTGAACCCATGGCGAGGCCAGGTCGGAGTCCGGGGTTGGGCGAGGCCTTGGTCGGAGTCGACTCGTGGCGCTGCCTTTGGTGGGGTTTAAGGAAATAGAGTTGCGCCTTCACTAACACCGGTCGGTTTTGGTGTAATGGTAGCGCTTGATCCTGACAAGTGGTATCAGAGCAGGTGCTCTTCTATTAATTACAGTCTTAACCGACTAGAGTTAAAGATTATGACAACCCCACATAACATATTATTTGCCGAGGGACTTTCCATAAACAGACCTCCACTGTTTGATGGAACTTACTATATTCAATGGAAAGCTAGAATGAAAATTTTTGTTCAATCACAAAACTATAAAATATGGAATATCATTATAAATGGACCTCACACACTCTCTCAAAATGTCAATGAAAAAGACTTAGCACAATTGAATGCTAATGCTATGAACTTTCTATATTGTACTATCCATGAATCTATATTTCATAAGATTTCTGCATGCTTATCTGCTAAAGAAATCTGGGATACTTTAAGAAATATTTATGATAAATCTCAGATTAGCTCACATGTGCTTCAATTGCATACTAACAATGAGACTGCAGAATCTTCCACATTAGCCGAGTCGACTCCCAGTTTGTCCGAGTCGACTCCTAGAGAAGAACAGTCTGAAAGGCAGAGACTCAGTCTTGAAGATCCTGTGAACGAGTCGACTCCAAGTATTTCAGAGTCGACTCCCAAGTTAGCCGAGTCGACTCCAACAAGGCCCGAGTCGACTCCGAGGCAGAATAGTTCAAAAGACAGAGAATCATCTTTTAGGCCTCTGAGAATAAGACGTCTCCCGAAGATCTCGAGTCGACTCTGAAGTCAGTCGAGTCGACTCCAAGTAAACCCGAGTCGACTCGAGGAAGAAAGAACAACAAAAAAATTCAAAAGCTTCCTAAAGACAAAGAAGAAGAGGAAGCAAGAAGAAAGAAAGAAAGAGATAAAAAGGAAGAAAGTTTTGACCAAGGAAGAGTCAAGCAAGAAAATGAAAGCTAGGAGCAACAATGATGATATTAGCTCCAAAGAACTACAAGAGGTAACTAACTTTTGCCTTATGGCACAAGAAGATAAGGTAAAATCTGAATCTACTTTTACATCAAATGATTTTCAAGAAGAATTTTCTTATGATGAACTTTTAAATGCTTTTCATGATTTGTATGGTGAATGTAGAAAATTAGCTATGAAAAATAAAAATCTTAAAAAGCTAAATTTGGAAATTTCAAAAGAAAGAAATTCTATTGCTAAAATACAAGACAAACTAAATTCTGAAAATAAAAGCTTAAGGTTAAATTCAGAAGAATTGATTCAGAAAAATCATAGCTTAATCAAAACAAACCAAAACTTGAGTGAAGAAGTTGACCAACTGAAATCTCTTATTAACAAGTTCACTGTAAGTTCAGAAAGATTAAAAATGATGTTTGAAAATCAACATATTATTTTTGAAAAATCCAAACTTGGGTTAACTCCTTTGGTTAACAATAAATCTCTAGAGAAAAAGGTTATCAAGGCATCAAGCAAACCATTAAATAAGATAACTTATTTCAAACATGAAAAGAATGGGCATAACAACTTTTCCCATCGTTCTAACACAATTAAATCAAATGGTAAAGTTATTACTATTAAACAGATTTGGGTTCCAAAAGGAACCATATGTCCTAACTCTCAAGGACCCAAGCAAGCTTGGGTACCCAAAATGAAAATATGAGGATGTAGACATAGGTGTGCCAAGATACCCATGGAACAAATAAAACTTAAAATATACTTATGAAAAGTAATTAACAAAAATAATAATAATGAAGTCAGTAACCCTTGCATCTCATCATTATTTTGCTTTAGTATTTGATTAAAATATGAATTGCAAGTATTGATCAATTTTGTGATATAGATAATACTTTTATAATCAAATCACTTCATTTTATAGTATGCTCTACTCACTATTGGATAAGCTGCTAAATGATTAATTAAGTTATTAAAAATAACTCTATGAATTCTCTATATGCTTGATTAAGAGTTTTATCCATGGCATTATTTTTTATTGATCATAAACATGAGAATGTGTACTTGGTATACCTTTGAATATATGCATTTAAAGACTAAGATCAAAGAATCCTTTTTGGCATATAAACTTACCTTATGCTAGTATGGACCTAATTTCAAAAGACCTTGTCATTGGTTTACTTAGATTATCTTCTGCAAGGTTAAAGTTTGTTATGCATGCTAACTAAGAAAACAAACATGAATCAATTTCTAAATCTAAAGATGTTGTTTCCATCACTAAGTTTTCAAAAGCTTACATTGGATTTGTTCTTGGCAAATAAAATTGAAGTATTTTCTGTTTTTGCTAAATCTTGTAAAAGTGTTTCAAATGAAAAAGGTTTCCAAACTGTGAAGATAAAGAGTATCATGGCACAGTGTTGAAAACCAAAATCCTGATAAAGTTTATACAGAAAATAATATTAAATTCAATTATTTCAGCACCAAGGACACCATAAGTAAAATAGGGTTAATAGAATTTTTGAAGAAATGAAAAAGACAATTGTGTATGATAGTCATCTACTTAAATAATTTTTAAAAGCTATCATCACTGCTTGTCATACATATGATTTCTATTAGATCTATTTTTGATGAAAACTCCTTTTGATCTTCTGAAAAATAGAAAATGAACTATTGCATATCTTTCATATTTATCGGTAGTATATGTTATACTTGATATGGTTTCTTGAAAGTAATGCCAAATCTGATAGAGATATGTCTATCCTTGGATATCATTCATCAAGCAATGCATATAGAATATTCAATGAAAAGATTTTAGTTGCAGAAATATCAATTCATTTTATTCTTTATGAGACTAATGATTTATTATCAAGATACTAAAATCAAATTATATATGTATATGGTTAATCTTTTACATATAACAATCTGAAAATATGTTAATAATTAGAACCAAATTGAGTTTTTCAGAAATGCACTTAATGAAGAAAAATTGATGACTACTAAAATACTAAATCAAGAAAAGATGAAATAGATCTTGATGAAATTCTTGCATGATTAAAAGTAAAGATCACCATTATCATTTGCTTGTTTTATGAGCTTTATATTCTATCAAATGAGTGTGTAGAATGGACTCCTATGTGCTTACTTTATTAAAGAAGATATATGTTAAATAACCATCATATTTGAAAACACTCATTACAAATATGATAAAACAATATATGATTTGAAACAAGCATCAAAAGCATGATATAAAAGCTTAAGCAACCTTTTTGATAGAAAGTAATAGTGATAAATCTATGCATCAAAAAGAAGAATTTGTGATATCTTACTTGCTCAAAGTATACATTGATGACATCATTTTTGGTTCTACTAATGGAGATTTATATGAAGATTTTACTAAGCTAATGCAAGGTGAGTTTGAAATATGTATGATGAATGAATTAACATTTTCTCTCGAACTCCAAATTAAGCCAAACAAGAAAGGGGATCTTCATTGACCAAAGTTAGTCCACAAGAAAACTCTTATAGAAGATTGGCATGAAGAAGGTATGTCTATGACCCCATCTTGAAGAATTTGAAAAGGATGAGCAAAGTAGATCTATTGTTTTAAAGCTGTATTGAAGCATGATAGAATAATTATTTTATCATACAGCTAGTAGACCAGATTGTATGCTCATTATGTGCCCTTGTGCAAGACTTCAATCTAACTTTAGTGAATCATATTTTATTGATAACAAATAAATCATAATCTGAATTTTGATAGAAACAACCGTTTAAGATAAGTTGATTAAAACTTAGCTAACATGTCTTATTGATAATTATCTTAAGCAAATAGAATCTAAACTAAATTGATTTTGGAAATAAGAAATTGATTTGATCTTGATGAATCTTTCTATTGCCTCACATGCTTGTCCTTGAACCATCTTGGTTAATGAAACTATCTCTTTAGTTCAAGTGATATGTGCTTGCTTATATTTAGGCAATCTCTTGAGTAAAGTGACTCAACATGCAACTATTGTCATATCTTATATTGAGTCATCTAGTTAAAAAATATGTTGGATGAATGTTTTGTATCTTGAAGAAACTAATGACTTTCTTTCAAGAAAGAAAAGGAGTTTGTTAATAATGCAGGATCCTTGAGCAAGAAAATGAGAGATTTCAACTTGAAGGATATCTCCATGTAAGATACAATAAACATTCACAAGCAAACAAGAGAGAGGACCTTTTTCAGCCAAAAGTTCATACATAAGAAATCTAGTAGGTATTTGACTGAAGAATGCAGAATGAATTGGTAATTCTAGATACCTCTCTCATAAATTAGCTAAGCAAAGTCAATAACTTAAATCTTATTGTGGCATGATTAAAATCTTTAAATATTAATTTCTAGATATCATGTCTATATATGCATTAATTGACTTATGCTTTTAGAAATTGTTTCATGGTTTGCTCAAACTAAAATATTTCTTTGCCTATATCATAACCATGAAATACACAAGTAAATGCTTAAAATTTTGATTTAAAATAACTTGTGAGAAGTTATGAATCCTTGAGCACAATGAAAATGTTGTTTGCATGATATACATCTATATGATACATAAGATTATTTCTTTATTCTGCTCTTTCATGTAAATTACTTGAGAATAACAAAAAGAGAGAGAGATAAAGAAAAGAAAATGGATATTATTCAAGAGAAGTAAAATCTAAGTAAAGGCAAATACTCCAATCTTAAGGAAAAGCAAAACAAGCATAATATATTTGGCACATTTGTGAGACTTGTGTGAGCATTCTTTTGGAAGGGATAAAATTCGTAATTAATTACACTTAAACAGGGAGAGTTTGAAGTGAACATTTTAACCTTTCTATATTGCTCATCATAGGGATGGTGCCAATGGGGAGGCTAGTGGTAGTACCCGGCACTATTTGACCCAACTATTCGGTGTAGGGTATATTAGGGACGGCACAAGAGGGAGGCTAGTGGTAGTACCTCGTGCCCCTTCCAACTCCACCGGATAGGGAGCAAATAGAGTATAGAGCATAAGAAAGTAAAAATGAAAGACAAAGTAAATGAAAGTATATAAGAAGAATCAAGTCAAAATTTTTAATCACTTGAAAACACACTTTAAGGATGAAATCAGTGCAAGATTATATTTAAATAGGAGGAGTTTATTTGAAAAGAATTGATTTTGATCCTTGACATGCTTGATCTTAATATTTTAATGCATAACTTAACACATAATATATTTTGCATGTGGCATGATGTTTTGAATTATGGGTTCTCAATATTTTATAATGCTCCATGCTTGGATAAGTTGATTGAAATATGTCTTAACTTGGAATATGTCTTAACTTTGCTCACAAGTCTTTGCTTCACCCTTGCCTCAAACTAACTTGTGTTCCAATGCTTGAATGTTTAAAATACTACATAAAGTTTTTTTTATAAGTAATATTAAAAAGAAATTTCAGTTTTATCATTTACAATTATCTTTGAAAGTTAAATAGATTTACAAAAAGAAGAAGAGAAGGATATTTCTATTTAGGCAAAATGAATTGATCTTGATCTATCTTTCTACTTGCCTAACTTTGATACATAATGTCCTAATACTTGTTAAAATATTCTTTATTTTGTATCGAAACTCAATATTAAATACAAAGATTCTGAAAGTGCTCGAATGTTATTGAAATATGTGTTTTCAATCTTAGTGATTTAAGATGAGCTACAATATAGAAGATACATATCTCAAATTATAATTGTGAAAACCTTCTTGGAAATTCTTATGAAAATTCAGAATCTGATTTTGTATAAAAGCTTAAACTTAACTTAAAAATGCTTATATCGTTACATCTTTGTAACCTTAGTTATATGCTTCAATGATCACGTCATTCAGGAGAATAACTCAATATGATTTCTAAATGAAAATTTTAATATAAGAAAAACAGAATTAATTTTGACGCCTTGGTTGATTGTCTCGATACGCATCCGAAACATATCTTTTCTTATCCTTAAAGTGTACTAATATTGGTCTAAATGATGTGTCTTTCAATGATCTTAATTGCAAACAAATATTTTTAAATATATGATTTTATTTTGATATTAAAAAGATTTATTGTGCTTCATGTATACATTGCTGAAAAACTATGATTAAGAAATTGAGTTCTGTAAATATATATACTTCAATGATCATCTATATGTTTTTCTCTCCTACATTATTAAAGACTTCCATCAATATATATATATATATATATATATATTATTAAGAGAGTGAATGATCTTAAGTCTAGAAACATTTCAGCTCACTCAAATGATTCTTAAAAGAAAGAAAATGTAAATGCTTTTGAAAGAATTTGAGCTTCAAATGAATCATTTTCTGATTAATATTTCAGTACATTTTCTCAAAGATTAAGAGGAAGCATAACTTGTTCTTGAAAGATTAAAAAGAGTGATTGCTATAAATTTTGAATAATTCTAGATCACTCTACATTCTTGATATCATAAAGGTTCAGTTTTATTCACATTTATCATTAAAATCTGAAATTCAACAAAAGAAAAGAATGATTAAAGAAGAATGCATCTTTTGAGGGGGAGCTTTAGATATTTAGTATCTTATCCTAAAGTTACTTTAATGCATACCTTGAATTTTATGGATTGATTTTGATGAACCTCCTTATATTGCAAGACTTGCTTTAATTATATAATAAGTTTATACCTTGAGATGAGTTCTATAAAGGTTGTCTTATCTCAAACCTTGAGTCTTATGAAAATAAGCTAAAACTTATAGAAAATATATTTTCGAGATTGACAATTTTATTGAATTCTAAACTCTTAAATGGAATGATCAATTGAGGGGAAGAAAGAAAATTTCAGAAGGAGAGATCTTATGGAACTTAATCGCATAAATCCATAACTAAAGGAGAGAGAAAGAACACCGAATAAGAAGTGATCCTAATTGCAATTCAAACAGTTGATCTTAAGAGCCTCTAGCTTAATGAAAAAGGGGGAGAATAATGTTGAACTTCATTGAGTATCTCTTAGAAAATCTATTTTGGAATTCACTAATGAGTTCTTATTGGCTTGCTCTTTAGAACTTCAATTTTGTGCCAATTCATTATTATATGTATCAAAATGTACTTATTTTTAAAGGAATAAAAGAACTTTGAAATCATACTTAATATATTGCTATTATACTTCAAAAAGAAAATTAGTTCAATTGCTCTCATGTTGCTAAAATACTTAATATATTGGACAAAAGATCTTAAATGAACAAGCTTTCATACTTATTATTAAAGAATGATTAGATTTTCATTCGTGCTTTCTTTGAATATCATTCTTGGTACTTCTTGAATTAACTTGAGAAAGTTTCCACCTACACTTGATTTGAAAACTATCTTTGGAACCACATTCGATGTGTTCTCATTATAATTGGCTCTGATCTATGCTCATTAATCTTTTTCTAACATTATTGCCTTGAGTTATATGATTCATATTCTTGCAATAATTTGACATACAAATCAGAGTACAAAAAGAAAAAGAAATATTTGAGTATTCTTATCTTTGTGCTTAATGTTTCATTATCTTGCAACCTTTTTGATGTTGTCAAAAAGGGGGAGAAATATCTGATTATATGCTCATAATGCTTTATGTTTTGAATTGAATACAAATCAGCTTAAATTGAAATATGTTGATTGTGTTAAGCTGATTAAATCTAAAGTATTATCATGAAGTATGTTTTAAATATATATGTTTTCTACTTCATGCAGCTTAGCTATGCATTAGTTCTAGAACACAATATATTTTATATTGCACATACTCCAAGTTTTGTCATCATCAAAAAGGGGGAGACTGATGACCCAAAGATTGAGTTAAAGATTGATTTTGATGATCACAAAAACTTGAAGTATAATTACTAATGTTTGTGTTGCAAGAAGAAAGATAATTTATTTTGCAAGGAACATAGCAAGTTGGAAAAATACAAGAAGGCCTCAAAAGCTCTCAAAAAAGTTGGAAGAAAGCTTCACTTCACTGGCCCAAGTTTCAAGTTCAAAGGATTCAAGTTGAAGGAGCAAATTCAAAGAAAGATTCAAAAGAATAGTCCTCGAGTCGACTCCGGGAAGTTTAGAGTCGACTCTGGCACTCTAGAGTCTCAAGAAACAGTGCTCAAGTCGACTCCAATACTCTACGAGTCGACTCCGACTGAGAACAAACAAAAAGACAGAGAGTTGATTTTCAGCGCTACAGTGATCTCGAGTCGACTCCAACTTCAGCGCTACAGTGCGGAGTCGACTCTCAGCTACAGTGCCGGCAGACTACTATTCACGAGTCGACTCCTATTTCAGCCGAGTCGACTCCTGCTTCAGCCGAGTCGACTCTAGCACGCTGGGAGGCATAACGGCTAGTTTTTTTCTTGACTCCAACGGCTCTATTTTTGTCTCTAACGGCTATATTTTTGTTCCCACGCCATCTAAAGCTATAAAATCAAGAGGAGAGCTAGGGAAGAAAGTATGGAAGTGGGAGAGAACATTTAGGGAAGAGATTTCAAAGAGATTACAAGAGAAATCTCCCAAAAGCACAAAAGGGCCATTCAAAGTAAAAGAGAGAGAAGAAGAGCATCCAAATGAATCCCAAAGCTTCCTCACCAACTGTGTGCTGCCTCGGTGATCCTCTACTTCAAGCAAAATCAGAAGAGGGTCAAGTAAAGAAGAAGCCGAGTTCCTTCATCAAGGGGTTAAGGTTTGTTGGTGAGCCAAAGAAAAAAACTAACTTTGTAAGGTTGTGGTTGGTGAGCCTTTGGGAAAACCAACTGGGTTGATTGTGAACCCGGAAAACAATCGTTGTAAGGTTGTGGTTGGTGAGCCTTTGGGAAAACCAACTGGGTTGGATTGTGAGCCCGTAAAAACAATCGGTTGGTTCTAGTCGGTGAGCCTGTGAAAACCGACCGAGTTCGTTGTGATCTCGCAAAACAACAAGTTGGGTTGTGAGCTTGTAAAACAACCGACTGTAATCTGAGGGATTATAGTGAAATTCCCAAGAGGTCTTGGGGAGTGGATGTAGGTGCTGGGGTGCACCGAACCACTATACATATTTGTGTTTGTGATGCCTTATCTCTTGTATTTCATGCCTTACATTCATGCTTGATTGTGTAATATCTCTAGCTTTGTTTTCTATAGAGTTATAAGTGATTGTTTAGAATTTGCTTAGCTTCCACTCCATCTTTACCATACACATAGATTAAAATTGATCATACAACTATAAGTTAATTTTAGATCAATTGTACCCTAAAGCCATAGTATAATTGCTCTAGCTTAATTTTCCACTGCTTTACTTGTAATTGCCTAGAGCTTAAGTAAATAACATCTTATTATTCCGCTGCATTCTATTCAAAGTAAAAATTAGGGAACATAATTTTTAGAAAACCCAATTCACCCCCCCTCTTGGGTTGTCACCTTGGGCAACAAGTGGTATCAGAGCCAGAGGTCTCGAGTTCGAAACCCAGGCATCGCGTTGGGGGGGGGGGGAATGTTGGACATACTCGGCCGCTGTGCGGGCCATACCCGCGGGGTCCCTGAGCAGCACAGCGAGGGTCACTGTCAGCATGTCCTGCCGCCTGCCAACGGCGATGGCCTGGTTAGTAGGTGGGCCTGAACCCATGGCGAGGCCAGGTCGGAGTCCGGGGTTGGGCGAGGCCTTGGTCGGAGTCGACTCGTGGCGCTGCCTTTGGTGGGGTTTAAGGAAATAGAGTTGCGCCTTCACTAACACCGGTCGGTTTTGGTGTAATGGTAGCGCTTGATCCTGACATAAACACATACCTACATGGATCCTTACATACTTCCTCTGTTTAATGTATGGTGTTGCCTAATTATGCAGTTCAAGAGAGGGGGGAGGGGCGGTACATTGGGCTTTTTGAAAACTTTAAACAAAATACAACGGAATAAAACTTGATGTGTGCGAGTGATTTACAATTGACAATGAACAATAAGTAAATATGTAAGAATTCAGAGTACACAGATCAAACACCACAAATAATGCAATTTATAGTGGTTCGGTGCCAATCCTGTACCTATGTCCACTCCGCAAGACACCCTTCTTGAGAATTTTCATAACAATCCCTCCAAGTTTACAGTCCGATTGTTTTGACCAGGCTCAAATATAACCCAGTTGATTTTTACTTGAAATCAACCAAAATCACAACCAAGCCTTTTTCTAGGCTCAAATACAATCCAATTCAAGGTTTGGATAGATTTTTTTCTACGTTTCAATCCCTAAATCTTGTCATGATCGAGTAAGAGAAAAATATGTGACAAAGTAAATTACATCTCCTTAAAGATAAATACACAAAAAATAAATGAAACTTTGAATCAGTTGCTTGGCCTTGAATAAATTTGAATGCTCTTCACCAACTCTCTCAATGGGAGAGGATGTGATCTTTCAGCTCTCAATGAATGCACTTGAATGTTCTTTTTCTTTTGTGAATTTCTCTTCTTCTTTTTCTAAGGGCTCTTTTCCTTTGAAACTCAATCACTTCTCTTTTCTTCCTTTTTGGTGTTTCTGTGCATTTATACCACCAAAGAGTGTTTTGAAAATATTTCTAGCTATTAGACAGGATGAAAGAGCCGTTGTGAAACAAAAATAGTTGTTCTAATTTACAAGAAAACTAGTCGTTACTATTGTGAGGCGCAGATGGGTCGACTCGATTTTTTTAAGAGTCGACTCATGATCTTCAGGAATTGACTCGCGATCTTTCGGAGTCGACTCAAAATAGCTCTTGTTTTTGCTGTACTCTGTCTTTCACCTATAGCCATTGTAGGGTCAACTCTTTTGGTTTAGGGACCAACTCATCAATAAGTTGTTTTGACTACTATCTGTCTTTTGTTTGTGGTCATTTAGGGGTCAACTTATTTGCTTCTGGGAGTTGGCTCTTGAATTTCATAGTTCGACTCGCCAACATGCTATTTTTGGCTGCTTTCTGTTTTTCTTCTAAAAGTAGTTTAGGGTTGACTCGTTTGATACGAGGGTCGACACTTAAAGGCGTATCAATATATATTAGTCTATTAGGGTCGATTCGTTATATTTTAGTGGTCGACTTCTGAGATAGCCCAAGTTGAAATTTGCTATTATTGCCTGTGAGTGTTCAAGGGTCATTTCATGATGTCCTTAGAGTCGATTCCTGTTGTGCAGAGCTTTAGATAGTTAAGGTTCCTTAGCCCTATATAAGTACTCAAAATCTATCCAGTGCATAGCTGATATGGAGCTATACACCCGCACAGTTCTTCACATATTTTTTTTAATGAAAAGGAAATTATTTTAAGAACAATTTTTTCAGCGTCGGATAGACTTTAATTTTCTTTTTCTCCTTCCTTTATAAATTTGGCAGGTAATCCGCCCTTTAACACCCCAACCCTGAAAAGTAAAATAGAGCATGGGATAGACTTCATATCGCGATGAAGTTGGCTGTTGATTAGTCCATATGTAAGGAGATCGACCAACTATCTTGAATGGTAAGGATTTTCACATAGGATTTGATTCTTCAGAAGGTAGGATATAATAATCATAAAATCATTGAGCAAACCAAATTTGATTGACTTGAGTAGCTCAGCTCGCAAAAAAATTGACCCAAACATAGGAAAATAGCTGTCTTGATTGTAGAAGTCGATCAACTTATTAGGTTAAGTTTTCATATGGCCGGTCAAGACCGATATTCTGATGAAAATTATCACAATAATTTACATACATACACATGACTATACACATTTATATGCATGCATGCGTACATACATATACAATATTATAAATGTCAATTATATATATACATATATATTCAGACCCAAACATAGGAAAATAGTTGGCTGGATCGTAGAAGTTGATCAACTTATTAGATTAAGTTTTCATATGGCCAGGTCAAGATCGATATTCTGATGAAAATTATCACAATAATTTACATACATACACATGACTATACACAGTTACATGCATGCATGCGTACATATATATACAATATCATAAATGTCAATTATATATATACATATATATTCAAATTCTAAGCAATGATTGTGTTTGATAACCAATAAATCTAAACTAACTATAACAAATATTTTGTGTAATTAACATGAGCACATTTTTATTAGGTATAAGTTAACTGACGGCAAAGCCGAAAAAAGAAAAGAACTCATGATAGCGACGCTAAGCAAAACTTCATGAGTTAAAATTTCTGAGATTCAAGTGCCAAACTCTATTTCAAAGAACAAAGCTCCATATCGCAGCAACACTAGTTTAATTTTCATTCATAAATATGTCCAAAATGACAAGCCCATTGCATATGGCAAAGAATATAGTTGAAAAAATTCTGAGGAAAACTATGGCCCCAAGCATTGAGCAATGCCATGGGCAAGGAGGGACAAATCCGAGAAAGCATTGTTCTCTTTAGTGATTGATGGCATCCCAAGCTCGTCGCAGCTCGATGGCACCTTAATGGTGGCGCTGAGCATAGCTTCGGCAGCACGGTTGAGCTTTGATGCCATAGGATTGGCTGCCCATCTCAAAAAGAAGATCTAGTTGGAAAGTATTATTTGGGTACTTTGATCGTGTATAAGGATCTAAGAATTACCCAACAAATAACCGATGTGAGACTAAATACACGCCCGCACGGGTTTTGACAACTAAATAGTTGTTCGAGAGGAGTATTGGCAGCCAGGGTGGTGCTTTAGTAGCAGAAGAGAGGAGCTAGAAGATAGAGAGATATGGAGGGCTTCATTTTTTTCTATTACATTTCCGGTGGTGCTTTTTTTACAACAATATTGAAAATTAATAACTTTGGTTTGAGAAAATTGAAAGCTTCATGAAAGGGAATGAAGAGAACCGTGCTATATCAGGAATACCACACTTAGTAGGGTGAGATATGTACGCACATTATATAGAAGTTTTAATTATAAGAGACCAATTACATAATTATAGGTATAATTATAGTGTATGACAAAGATATTTTATAATTATGGAGATTGGTCAACTATACAATATCATATGGATTTGTTCCTTTGTATGCCATTACTTGTGTACTTGAAATATATGCTATAATTTTATTTCCTTGTATGCCATATTTATTTATTTGAGATACATGCTATAATTTCTTTTCATTACAAAGATATACTATAATTATGGAGATTGGTCAAATACACAACATCATTTGTCCAGTGATGCTACTAGGTTTTCAAAACAGGTGTTTGTTGATGGGTAGTGCTACTGCCCAATTTTTAAAACTGGAGGTGTTTTTGTGCAGTGATACTATCCATTTTCTAAGTCGCAGGGTTTAAATGTTGGTAAAACAGGGAAAGCTTATGCCAACAGGTCAATTCTTTCATTGAAGCGGCACTCATCAGATGTAACAGCACCCCCCCAGCCCTCAAACAAAGGAAAAAGAAAAAAAAGAAAAGAAAAAAAAGAAACAGTATTCTCTGCATTCCTTAGGACTTGTCTGATTCCTGGGAAATTTTTTTTATTAAAATATTTTTTTTTGAAAAGTTGATGTATGAATATATAATGCCTAACAAAGTAGTTTTTGTATATTTGGTTGATCAAAAGTAGTATATTTCAGAGTAGCTTATATTTGATCATATATTTGTTTTTTGAAATTTTTTTTAATAAAATATCTATTATATTTTTAATAAAAAAAATTGTTGGCCATGGCTATGTTCTAATGATCATTATTAAAGTGTCGGATATTTTTATTATTATGTTGTGAATATATATAAATTGCTAAAATGCGAAAATCGACGTATTGATTTCAAACGTTGGACATGACCTTCACTAGTAAAACTGGACGCTGTTAAAACAAGTTGAAGCCAAATAATGCTGGCTAAAAAATAATGACCAATCATGTGCATGGGCCGCTGTGATGAAAGCATTGGTTCAGCATTATCAATGTTTTCATTAAAAATAGAGTTTTTTTTCGGGCACACGTCTTTCTAAATATTAAAATTTGTATGAATACTCTTTTAAAATTTATATTTGTATGTATATTTTTATAAAATATTTATTTTGTATGTATATCCTTTAATTTTTTTATGCATATGTGCCTACACTATCTAACGCCATCAAGAAATTAGCTGTTTAAAATTAAAAATAACTAAAATTTTCTTAATGGATAGATATGAAAAAAAAATTATAAGGGTATATATGCAAATAACACTTTGCGAGAGTATTAATGTAATTTCACACATTTAGGTAGGTTTATGTGTAAGAAATTTCAATTTTAATTTTTTTATTTCAACTTATTTTAATACTCAGATTTGTCTAGTACCTAATGCTTCATACTTTCGTAAAAATATTACTAAAGAAAAAGATTGATTTAATAATTAGATAACAAAAAGAGCTATAAATATTCTTTCATTAATTATGAAATTATTCTACTTTATTCTTCTTTATTTATAACAACAATTATATCTTATTTCATCGAAACACAGCCTCTAATATTTATTGTTATAGATGCTTGTACGAGGGCATATATTAAAATTTAGAAAATGCTTAGAATTTCTTAAAGGCACACGATATGTTGCAATGATCAAGTTTTCTTTCTACTGCTATGCTCATAGATGAAAGAACAACATCAATCATTCCCAAACAAAATCATTGAGGGCTTGTTTGGTTCATGGGAAAAGGAGGGGGGAAAGTGTGGTCAACGGAAAAGTAATGAGATGCCTCTTGTTTGGTTGGAGTTTTCAAAAGAGAGAGATAGAAAAGTTGTATTCCTATGGGAATATGATTCTCACATGGAAAAGTCTTTTCTATGAGAAATATGAAAAAGTTACTTTTCCATGGGTCGGAAATCACTCCATTTTTATTTTTTTCTAAAAAGACTCTTCAGCATTAAAGAAGTATTAAATACCTAATTTTTATTAAGGGTATAATAGGAATTACACATAACTTTTTCAAGAAAGTGGATGGTCAACTAAACATAAGCACTCTGAAAATCTGTCATTTTTCCATGGTCAACCAAACATGCCAAAAGTACTTTTTTATGCATTCTCTTTTTAGGAATCTGCTTTTCAGGAATCATATTCCTAAAAGGAAAAATGCTTTCCGCGAACCAAACGAGCCCTGAAAAACTTCAAACCCTTGAGACTTATTAACAACCTTTGCAGTCATGTAGTAGAAGGCTACCCCTTACGTTGTGTATCTTAACTACTTTTCTTTGGAGCTTCAATTTTCTAGAAGAAGAAGAGATCTAATAAATGGGGCCCATCTTGTCACAGTAATGTTAAATCAGCCACTAGCCTACACATAAGAAATTTTTTAACTCTAAAAGATAAGCATTGCAAATCTCATACACTAAAAAACAAATGTCGTCAATCTCTAGAAACACTTCTGTTTAAATAATTTATAAAGCTAAAAGCAGGACTTGACCATCTTCATAATCTAAAAAATGATACAATGAAGGGCTATCTATAGTAGAAAAGAGAGTCCTAGGAATGATTTTGATTTCGGATGGAGAAGTGAAAGAGAAGATCGAGAGAGATCGAAAAATTTCTCAAAGGTGATAGAGATATTAGTTTCTAATGAGACCTGTTAACTCATTACCTGTTTCAAGCTTAAAAAGATACTTTCATAATTTTAATTTAAATAAAAATGATTTTAGCTAATCACGTTAGTTGAATCACTATATCAAATATATTCATACAAAAATAGTATTTTGTAAGGGCATACATGTAAATATGAATTTAGAGGGTATTCATGTAAATTTTAATATTTAGATGGGTATTGATGCAAAAATATAAGGGTTTTTTTTGCGTGTATACTCTCCAAAATTGCTATTTACATGTATATCCTTATAAACGTTTTTTTTGCATGTTTACCCATTAAGGGTATATTCAATATTTCAATTTTAAATTGCTAACTTCTTAACGACATTAGATAGTATTGGTATATGCACCAAAAAAAAAAGAAAAAAAAAAGAGGGTATACATACAAAACAAGTGTTGATAAGGTGTATATGTAAATATCAATTTGGGAGGTATTTATGCAAATTTCAATATTTAGAGAGTATGTATGAAAAAAATCCAAAAAAAATATAATATAAAATTTTGCATCAATTTCTTTTTGACATATTTATATGCTGTTTTACATAAATAAGATTTGGTAACATTATACCTTTTTTTGCCAACTTTTAATCTTTTCCTTTCCTAATAAAAATTTCAAACTTTTCCACTTGGGTTATAGTTACATGCGACGAGAGAGAGAGAGAGAGAGAAAGAGAGAGAGGAAGAAATTTGGGGTACTGTTTAGCTTTCTGCAGGCTTCATTGCAGCTTACAAATCATGTGCTATGATTCTCCAACACTGATCATCGAATGCCATCAATGATCAAAAGAACGGGACCGTCTTATTGGTGTCGCTCCATGGAATCAGACGGCAAGTATCGCGTAAGAACAATATGATCCAATCTCTCCGTTGTTTGACCGTGGCGCGTCTCGCGAATGGACAAGATGACATCAAGACAAATCAGACGGCAGATCCATTCCCCCAAAAAATAGAAGTTTTCTATTTAATGGCTAAAACCCTGGGAGAGGATCCATCGATCTCCCTTCACTTGTTCCCGATCAGTATTTTATCTATCCAGTACCCTAGATTAAATCCTTCATTAGGAAGCAGGGAAATCTTTATTCGGTCTCTGTGGCAGAGGAGCATGTTAACTAACATACAATAGCGGGCACAAGCAGAGTCGCCGTTGTGGCTAATCAGGGAATCGGCCCACGCGACCTACAGGTCCCCCTCGATTTCGATTTGGATCGAGAGAGAGAGAGAGAGAGACGCGATGGGGAACCGGAAAATCCCGAGCTCAGGTGTGACTCTCGTGCTCCAATGTCCAAATGATCGCCGGCGATTCGCGGCGATTGTCGGATGGCGGATTCTCTCATGACGTGATTCGATCATGTATTCTGGTTTTCCCTTTCTTTCTAAGGTTTCTCACACACACTTTGGTATTATTTGCTGAAGCACTGATGCTGATTAACGGTGTTTTTTCTATCTTCTGTTTTTTGGCTTTTCGCTTCTAATTTGAGACTAATCCTCTGTTTACTAATTTGTTCCAAATGCTTGTGCAATGGATCTGATTTTGTAAAGAAAAATGAAATTGAAAGGATGTCCTTGATTTCCTGTCTGTTTTAATTTGAGTAGACTATCTGCTAGGTTGAATTTTTCCCCTTAGTTTTTGTGTTCTTCATGCAGTTTTGCCTAGTAAAATGAAGTTGAGATGGATGTTCTAGGTCTCATATATCTTTATTATGAGCGAAGAAGATAGGAAGCTGGCTTTTCTTCCCTAATTTTTTCTTGGAGTATATGTTTCGGTTTGATATTGAAAAGCGGGAAATTAGGGTTTTAGCTTACTTTCTGATATTAAGGTTTAAATTTATGATATGTGAACTAATAGTTCTTGGTGCTTACTTTTTGGTTTACTTCAAAGTACTTTCTTCCAACACTAAGACATGGTTATTGGGAAAGACAGTTATTGGTCCACGAAAATATATCTGTAGAATTCATAAGGATTTGAAAGAAATGCATCCTGACCTGACATTCCTGAGTCTGTTTATTGTAGTTATTAAAATGTGATATATCATAAATATATCACATGATGCCATTTTGCTCTTTAAAGTTGTGGTGTTGAGATGCATCATGTGAAAACTTTAGTGTACCAGAATCAGTACTTTTCAAATTGGTGGATTTCATATCATTTTTCTCATATGATATTTTTTCCCTATTCCTCTCTTCCATGGCTTTGACCCTATTTGCAACCGGCAAGCTATGCTTTTCTCTTTTCCTCTTCCGCTTCTCTCGTCCTAACTGAGTTCCTAAACACCAACTAGGACGAGAGAAGCAGAAGAGGAGAAGGAAAAAGCATAGCTTGCTAGCTGTAAATAGGGTCGAGGCCATGGAAGAGAGGAATACAGGAAAAATATCAGATGAGAAAAATGATGTGAAATCCACCAATTTGAAAAGTACTGATTCTGGTACATTAAAGAAGTCCAACTTGAGTGAATCAAAGCCTGCCACTTCAAGGAAAGTAGGAGGCATGGAAAAAGAGGCAAGAAAAGGCCTTCTGACAATGGTTCTATGGTATGCTCCTCATTCTTAGCTGCTCAAAGTGGCACCTCTGCTAAGTTGAAGGGCCATAAGTTGAAGAATTTTAGTATCAAAACAGCAATTGGCGGCACTAAGGGGTCATCAGAGGAGAAGGGAAATAGTGCTTGGATCATAGATGCTCTTGTTGATTTGACTAAAAGCAATATGCATACTGAAATTAGTTCAAACTTGGGTACTGTGAAAAATACTCAGTCCAATAAAAGAAGAAAAGCAGAAAGGGAGAAACAGAAGGTTTTTTCCTTGTCTCAGTATAGAACAGGACTTGATCGAGAAAAATATTCTGCTTTGCGTTCATCTATATCAGACATTGCATAAATAAAAGTTGTGGGAAAGAATAATATCAATGCGTCTATTGAAAATAAATCAACGCCAGTAGCCACCAAAGAAGGTGGTGGTTTGACGAAGGCTTTGGATGATGAATCACCAATCAATAATTTCGTCTCCTCTGAAGTACATCTAGACCAACATGTAGTAGAAAACCCCTGTTTAAGCCAAAATAAGAAGGTCACGAGTATGGTGATTGACAAGAGCTTGGATTGCCTTGATCGTGATATTAAACAAATTCAAGATAATTTGCCTAACCCTTTGTTGCAGCTTGGTGAAATTGGTGGTGCAGACACTGCTAATAGGGCATCTTCATCACGTAAATTTCGAAGAAGGGTCAGAAGAAATAAGCAAGTCATAAGAGACATGAAGAGAGAGTTTCAGATGATGCATATGCACTGAAGAATGAAGGTTCCTCAGATGAAGTTTATACGCTTCCACAAGGACACGCCAGTCCTGTAGGAGGCAATTTAGAGTTGCTTACTACTGATGAAAAACAGGAACCAAGTTTGCCTCCACCAATTAGAGGTGTTATAGACATTTTTGCATCTTGAGATTTACCCGACAAACAAGATGGTCAGTTGCATTTGTTCAAAAAGGAGGATGTTAATTTCCCTTTCCATGGAGACAATGATATCATGGATGGCATATCTGTGAATCATTCTGAGAAGACATCTATTTCAAGGAGGGAAGCTGCATTAGAGAATGTGAAACCTGCAGATCGTAAAGATTATGTTTCAAATGTAATGCCTTTGTGCAATCACAGAGACACAACTCGTTATCAGGATGGGAGAGAAGTGCCTTCTTTATCAGTGAACCATGCTATGGAGCATTGTATCTCCGTAGATTTGACTAGGAACCAGGATAAGAAATTGGATGCGCTGCATGTTTCACGAGGAAGATCATTAATTAGTTGCACTTAAAAAAAGTTGCTTGTTCTTGATCTTAATGGAGTACTGGCTGATGCTGTCCTTGATTGTCGGAAAATCCTTAATGCAGATAAATGGATTGACAAACAAGCAGGTGAACATTGACAGCAATGTCTAACATCTTATGTTAAATTACAAGCTGCCATTCTTTTAAAATTTAGGTGCTTATGTAGACTTTTGTATTGCATTTCAGGCTTTAAAAGGCCATTCTGTGACGATTTTCTGAACTTCTGCTTCGATAAATTTGATATAGGGATCTGGTCATCAAAAATGAGGTATGTCTTCAAAATTTTTTCTGGTTCACCTTTTTGTTCTTTTACTTTTTTTTCCTTCTTTGTGTTTTTTCTTCATTGTGAAAGCATCTTAGAGCTAAGTTATTATGCAGTTGGTGGTCTACTACTACATTTTTGGTTCCGCTGAATTTTCTGCTGTGGTTCTATCATTGATGGGCTTCAAAATTTCTGCAGAAAAAATGTTGATGCTATGGTTGATTATCTTGTGGGGGATGCTAAACATAGGTTGTTGTTTTGCTGGGTAAGTGTTTTGTAAAGACACTAATCTTGGCAGTTTCTTTTATTTCATTTTGAAATATTATGATGTTGCTTGTATTGATGTATCTGAACCTGGTTATGAAATACTTCACTGTTCTTTTCTAGTTCTCATCAATAGTTTGTATGTTAATTTTTTTTCTACTTGATGAACGCTTCATTTTCTTCAGTGAAATACCGTAAATTATCTTGAGCTACTATTCCTTAATACAATTATAGTAGCTCTAACAGTTTGTTACCTAATACGAAAGGTATATGTGAATCTTGGAGCTGAAGCAACCTTGGAGTCTGAATAAAAGATACTGTATTTTTATCTCTCCTGCCACAAAGGAGCCTTTACAGTGGAAAGGTCTCATTGATGTATGCTAATTATCCGAAGTGTCAGGCAAAGTAACCATAGAAAATAAGTTGATGGTCCTTCTGATATATCATCTATGATGTATGAGGTCATCTTCAAGGACTATCTGTTTCTAGCTACTTGAGTTTATTGCAACAAGGGTCTGCTGAACGGCTCCTTGTCCATATCGGTGCGAACCGATCCTGTTCGAACCAGTACAAGCCCGGTACCGGTACTGGGGAAGAAGAAGAGGAAGAAGAGGAAGAAAGAGGAAGCAAGAGGAAGAAGAGGAAGAAGAAGAGAGAGGAGAAGAAGAAGAAAAGAAGAAGCCTACCTGTCGCACTGGGCCGGCTCCCTTGGGCCGACGAGGATCACCCGTCTTGGTCGCGATTCCGGCCCCTTCTTTGCTCATGGGAGAAGGGGGAAAGAGAGAAGAGAGGAGGAGAGAGGGCAAGAAAGGAGAGGAAGTGAGTTCGGAAAGGAGGAAGAAGAAGGAAAGGAAAAAAAAAGAAAAGAAAAAAAAGGGCGTCCGCGCGCGATTCCATGCGTGCGGTTTCCCACGCGGGGCAATGAGCCCCCGCGGCACCGCATGCGAGCGCGAGCCTGCGTGGGCATTGAATGCCACAGTGGCTAAAACGCAGACACGCGCGCACAGTGTTTTTTCTTTTTTTTTTTAATATTTGCGGTTGGCCGGTTTGGTACCGGTTTCAATTGGTACCGAACCGGTACCGGTCTCCACTGGTACGTTGGTTCGGTCGGTTCTGCGTATCTTGATTGCAACATTGGAACTTATCATTTTTGCTGGAATGGTATCTTGGGTCATATTTCATACTTTATGCCAATTCTTGGATAAGACTTGCTTCTAGTATAGTTTCTAACCATTCCTTGTAGATGATCTTCATTTGCAGGAAGTGAGAAATGCTATCTATTATGTATTGCATCTGCAACATATTTCTTTTAATTTCAGCTGCATTCAGTTGATATCTTTGCAACTTTGTTCAGGATAGATCCAAATGCACTCTCACTGGGTTCTCAACAGTTGAGAATGTGAAAAAGCCATTGGTTTTGAAAGAAATGAAGAAACTATGGAACAAAGAGGATCCTGATCTTCCATGGGAGAGTGGAGAGTACTTGCCATCAAATGTGTTGCTGGTGGATGACTCTCCTTACAAGGCCCTCTGTAATCCTGTAAGGAGTCCATCTTTTTACCATTTTTGGCATTTCCGAATGGATTTATTACCTTTATCAGATTTTTCAGTTTTCTGCATGATATCTCTCTCATCCATTTCTTTTCTTGAATTCTTGTTTAGCTGCACACTGCTATCTTTCCATATCCCTACCATTTTTATGATGAAGGCGACAATTCTATAGGTAAATATTTTACATGATCTGTATGTCTGTTTTATTTTTTTGTTTCTCCCCTTTTTTCCTTTTTTTTTTCTTGCTATGCAGAGTCCAAATTTGTCTTTAATATTCATGAGCAGGTCCAGGAGGAGATATTCGAGTCTACTTAGAAGGGCTAGCTATGGCTGACAATGTCCAACACTATGTTTGTGCCTACTCATTTGGCCAGCGAGCAATAACAGGGGCAAATCCATCTTGGAAGTTCTAGCAACAAATTATTGATAAATTTGGGAATTATTCTTCTCCAACCTGAGCGGACACTGATGACATTTGAGAGTGCATCTAACTAATGGTGACCAAATGAGAAATAGGAACTGATTTGTAAGTAGGCATCTAGTCTTTATCAACTGAACTTCTTGCTTTACCAATGCTTGATCTAATAGACTTAATTGATTTTTACAGGCCGTGATTGTTCTCACCCCTGCCAACAGTAAAAGCATTATGGTATCAAGCCGGACGATTGATCATCAAGCCAGACCTCTGATTTTGCAGTTTGACCTGTTACTATTCGGTGCTTTATACTGTTGTCGTCTAATGTGAAATGCAACACATCTTTTACCAGTGATTGGGATGTTGAGTTGAAGAAAGCATGGGATCTACTACAAATAGGTTTTAGGATGCCATAAATACCTATGTACTCCTTTCCCATGTACACCTTGGATTCATGAAATTTTACCAAGAGATGAGAATGGTGGTTAGAACAATCTGAGGTCTTTTTCTTTCGTTTGAAGTTTTAATATCCCTTTCTATTTTACAGTAGTAGTTTAGGGCATGATTTTCATCTTATTGCCCGGTTGCTATTTTGCCTCCACAGGAACTGAAACTTATTGCCTCATCAATGCTGTTGTTTTGATGCTGTCGGTTTTTTGAATAAATTAGTGTAGCTTTAGCTTTTTTGTCCTTTTCTGATATAACACTTCAGTCTTTTGTTGTTTGTCAGCTGTGGCAATGGATGCTGGAGATAAGATATGTTCATCCGAGGTGCTCTATCTCTGAACAAATGACGGTGAGCTGATTTGATTTTTATTTTTGCTTTTATTTTGGGTAATTTTTTCCCTTTTTCCAAGGTCAACAGTGTCAGCTTTTAACCAACACTTCAACCATCTTTATCCTGACAACCAGATAAGGCTGCAGACGGATCAGGCAGGGCTGGGGCATGCTTGACCCTGACCTGATCTAGTTTCATATTCAGGTGGATTTTAGACCCGAAACAAACCATTTGTTGATAGGATTGGGTCTGATCAGGACCCAATAGGTCATTTGGCTTGAGTTGAAGCCACCTAGCTTCTCTCTAGCTTTGTATCTATCCTTTTGGAGTTCTTTAGTGCCCTAATGGTCTAGTTCTACTATACTATCTCAAAGTTGTATACTGTCTTCTTTTATTTTTGTTAGCATCTGGCCAACTGAAATTTCACTCCTTCCATCATGAAAATTATCACTTGGAATATTGGATGATTGGGATCTTCGGCACAAAAAAAAAGAGAGCTCTTAGAGATATTATTTCTGAATCTAGATATGACATTTGTTGCCTTTAGGATACCGAAACTTCCAAACCTAGCCCAAGATTGTTTAAAACTATTGGTGGAAAGAAGATTGATTCTTGGATCATATTGATGCGGGATCGTGGGCAGCATTTGGTTAAGTTGACCTTACCCAAAAAGACTAGCCATAATATATTATTAGGATTTTTAGTCAGTATAAGTATCCAAAATCTGTCTAGTGTATAACTGATATGGAATTAAACACATACCTATATCGATCCTTACATACTTTCTCTGTTTAATATGTGGTATTGCCTAGTTATGTAGCCCAAGAGAGGAGGGGAGGGGCGGTAAATTAGGCTTTTTGAAAACTTTAAACAAAATACAACGGAATAAAACTTGATGTGTGTGAGTGATTTACAATTGATAATGAGCAATTAGTAAATATGTAGAAATTCAGAGTACACAGATCAAACACCATAAATAATGCAATTTATAGTAGTTCGGTGCCAATCCTGTACCTACGTCCACTCTCCAAGACATCCTTTTTGAGAATTTTCACAATAATCCCTTCAAGATTACAGTCCGATTATCTTGACTGGGCTCAAATTCAACCCAGTTGATTTTTACTTGAAATCAACCAAAATCACCACCAAGCCTTTTCCCAAGCTCAAATACAATTCAATTCAAGGTTTGGACGGATTTTTTCCCAAGTTTCAATCCCTAAATCTTGTCATGACCGAGTAAGAGAAAAATATGCGACAAAGTAAATTACATCTCCTTAAAGATAAATACACAAAAAATAAATAAAACTTTGAATCAATTGGTTGGCCTTGAATAAATTTGAATGCTCTTTACCAACTCTCTCAACGGTGGAGGATGTGATCTTTCAGCTCTTAATAAATGCACTTGAATGTTTTTTTTTCTTTTGTAAATTTCTCTCCTTTTTCTAAAGGCTTTTTTCCTTTGATCCTCAATCACTTCTCTTTTCTTCCTTTTTGGTGTTTCCATGCATTTATACCACCAAAGAGTAGTTGGTAAATACTTCTAGCTGCTAGACAGGCTGAAAGAGCCGTTGTGAAACAAACATGGTTGTTCTAATTTGCAAGAAAACTAGTCGTTATTATTGCGAGGCGTAGCGGGTCGACTCGACTTCTTTAAGAGTCGACTTATGATCTTCAGGGATTGACTCGCGATCTTTCGGGGTCGACTCAAAATAGCTCTTGTTTTTGCTGTACTCTGTCTTTCACCTATAGCCATTGTGGGCTCGACTCTTTTGGTTTAGGGATCGACTTGTCAATACGTTGTTTTTGACTACTATCTGTCTTTTGTTTGTAGCCATTTAGGGGTCGACTCTTGTTTAACTAGAGTTGGCCCTTGAATTTTATAGATCGACTCGCCAACATGCTATTTTTAGCTGCTTTCTGTTTTGCTTCTAAAACTAATCTAGGGTTGACTCGTTTGATACGGGGGTCGACTTTTAAAGGCGTATCAGTATATATTAGTGTGCCAGGGTCGATTTGCTATATTCTAGGGGTCGACTCCTGAGATAGCCCTAGTTGAAATTTGCTATTATTGCCTGTGAGCGTTCAAGGGTCATTTCATGATGTCCTTAGAGTCAATTCCTTTTGTGCAGAGCTTTAGATAGTTAAGTTTCATTTCTCCATATTAAGAGTTATAGAAAGATTTTTTCTTGGCTTCTTGCAAGCATTTTAGTACACTCCAGGTAACTAGTTAGTGAACTTTTTACTCAACTATTTTGTATCATTAAGATCAAACTTTTTGGATCAACATGTGGTATCGACACCAAGTTAAGGATCCAAATCTATTCAAATCTAATTATAAGCACCATAAATTCAATCATAAGTATCATAAATCCGATAAAAAATACTATGATCAACCCTTGGTCAATGCATAAGGGTTAATGCTGCGGTGTCCCCTAGTCCATATAGATAATGGGTTTGATTCGTTCTACTTTTATTTGTAACAACTTGAGACCTCACCTAAAAACCTAGCTAGAATGTGTAATTTAGGTTCCTTAGCCCTATATAAGTACTCAAAATCTATCCAGTGCATAGTTGATATGGAGCTAAACACCCGCACAGGTCTTCACATATTTTTTTTAATGAAAAGGAAATTATTTTAAGAACAATTTTTTCAGCGTCGAATAGACTTTAATTTTCTTTTTCTCCTTTCTTTATAAATTTGGCAGGTAATCCGTCCTTTAACACCCCAACCCTGAAAAGTAAAATAGAGCATGGGATAGACTTCATATCGCGATGAAGTTGGCTGTTGATTAGTCCATATGTAAGGAGATCGACCAATTATCTTGAATGGTAAGGATTTTCGCATAGGATTTGATTCTTCAGAAGGTAGGATATAATAATCATAAAATCATTGAGCAAACCAAATTTGATTGACTTGAGTAGCTCAGCTTGCAAAAAAATTGACCCAAACATAGGAAAATAGCTGTGTTGATTGTAGAAGTCGATCAACTTATTAGGTTAAGTTTTCATATGGCCGGTCAAGACCGATATTCTGATGAAAATTATCACAATAATTTATATACATACACATGACTATACATAGTTATATGCATGCATGTGTACATACATATACAATATTATAAATGTCAATTTTATATATATATATATATATATATATATATATATATATATATATATATATATATATATATATATATATATTCAGACCCAAACATTGGAAAATAGTTGGCTGGATCGTAGAAGTCGATCAACTTATTAGATTAAGTTTTCATATGGCCAGGTCAAGATCGATATTCTGATGAAAATTATCACAATAATTTACATACATACACATGACTATACACCGTTACATGCATGCATGCGTACATATATATATAATATAATAAATGTCAATTATATATATACATATATATTCAAATTCTAGGCAATGATTGTGTTTGATAACCAATAAATCTAAACTAACTATAACAAATATTTTGTGTAATTAACATGAGCACATTTTTATTAGGTATAAGTTAACTGACAGCAAAGCCGAAAAAAGAAAAGAACTCATGATAGCGACACTAAGGCCCTGTTTGGGAGAGCTTTTGGAGGGCTAAAAAGCACTTTCTGGCCCTTCAAAAGTACTTTTAGATAAAAAAATAATATTTGGTAAAATTTCTGAAAAGCTGTTTCAGCTTTTGAGAGAAGCTGAAAACAGCTTTTGGGAGGAAGCTCCAATTTGGAGCTTTTCGAAAATGCTGTTTTCAGCTTTATCAGAAAGCTGTATTTTTGACAAAAATGCCTATATTAAAATATAATAATTACATAGTTTGTCCCTTTATAAACTTAAAAATCTGCTGGAGCCAAGACCCCTAGCCGTCAGACTCCCTTCTGCAAAAAAATTGTTAGAGAGATAAATGGTCATTCGAAGGATGAAAAATTAATTTACACTAATAATTAAAATATTTTATACCTTTATTATTGTATTATACTATAAATATAATATTATATTACATTACATCATAATACATTAATATGTTATTTTAAATAATTTAATATTATGTTATATTATGAAAAATTAATTTATACTAATAATTATAATATTTTATAACTTTATTATTGTATTATACTATAAATATAATATATATTACATTATATCATAATACATTAATATGTTATGTTAAATAATTTAATATTATGTTATATTATCAAAAATTAATTTACTCTAATAATTATATCACTATTATGCTATATTATAATAATATTATTTTATATTACAATAATATTATACTATATCGTATATTTATGTATTAATATATGTTATGTTTTATTATGTTCTGTTGTATAATACTATGCAATGTCTTTTATGGTAATTTTGTCATATAAAAGTAATTTTTTGTTTGTTTACCAAACATATGTTAAAGTGCCACAGCACTTTACAAATGTAGTTACCAAACAGCAAACAGCATTTTATAACAGCTCTATTTCAGACAGCTCTACTTCAACTGCTCTACTTTCAACAGTTCTACTGCTCATAGCTCCTCCAAACAGGGCCTAAGCAAAACTTCCTGAGTTAAAATTTCTGAGATTCAAGTGCCAAACTCTATTTCAAAGAACAAAGCTCCATATCGCAGCAACACTGGTTTATTTTTCATTCATAAATATGTCCAAAATGACAAGCCCATTGCATACAACAAAGAATACAGTTAAACAAATTTTGAGGAAAACTATGGCCCCAAGCATCGAGCGATGCCATGGGCAAGGAGGGACAAATCCGAGAAAGCATTGTTCTCTTTAGTGATTGATGGCGTCCCAAGCTCATCGCAGCTCGATGGCACCTTAATGGTGGCGCTAAGCACAGCTTCGGCAGCACGGTTGAGCTTTGATGCCATAGGATTGGCTGCCCATCTCAGAAAGAAGATCTAGTCGGAAAGTATTATTTGGGTACTTTGATCGTATATAAGTATCTAAGATCTACTTAATGAATAACCGATGTGAGACTAAATACACGCCTGCACGGATCCTCACAACTACATAGTTGTTCGAGAGGAGTAATGGCAGCCAGGGTGGTGCTTTGGTAGCAGAAGAGAGGAGCTAGAAGATAGAGAGATATGGAGGGCCTCATTTTTTTCTATTACAATTCCGGTGGTGCTTTTTTTTACGACAATATTGAAAATGAATAACTTTGGATTGAGAAAATTGAGAGCTTCATGAAAGGGAATGAAGAGAACGTGCTATATCAAGAGTACCACACTTAGTAGGGTGAGATTTGTACGTACATTATATAGGAGTTTTAATTATAAGAGACCAATTACATAATTATAGGTATAATTATAGTGTATGACAAAGATATTTTATAATTATGGAGATTGGTCAACTATACAATATCATATGGATTTATTCCTTTGGATGCCATTACTTGTGTGCCTGAAATATATGCTATAATTTTATTTCCTTGGATGCCATTATTTATTTGAGACATATGCTATAATTTCTTTTCATTACAAAGATATACTATAATTATGGAGATTGGTCAAATATACAACATCATTTGGCTTTGTTTTCTTATATTCTATAATTTGTTTCTTTCAATGTCATTATTTATTTCCTTTTATGTCATTATTTGTTTTTTTAATCATAAGGAGATATATGCTATGTTTGGTTTTCTTGTATACCATTTTTTGTTTCCTTCATCATAAGGATATATATGGTATAATTTGTTTTCTTTAGAATAAGAGTAAATCTCAGCAGAACAACATGTGTGGTTAGTAAAGTAGATTAGGTGGCATTAACTAGTGATATGTTATTAAATATACTTGATAAATTTAATTTTGAATAGATTGGAAGCTTTACATTTTCATAATTGTAACCATCAACTGAGCATGAAGAATAATTGCAATATATTTGGAAATTGGTTGGTTGAGCCATTTTAGTTTAAATGAATCACTCAACCATGATATATGATTTGATAATACAATTAGAGCAATTGATGATTTGATAATGATAAAGCAAACTGATCCTGTTTGCTTAGGTACTATTCCTTTCCTATCTCAAATTTATAAACTTGGCATGAAAATTTATGATACATGCCTTACAAAAACTTCCAAGTAAAATGTACATTTCTCAAATGAAACAACTTTGGTCAACAAAGTTTAGGTAAGTTCCTCACATACTTTATAAATGGAAGATGTTTGGTGCATCAATGTGTCTTCATAGGAGCTCATCCAACAACAAAAAAAAAAGGAACATTGAGGCTTTGAGGACCATGTGGGCGTGTGTTTAGTTCCACATCGGTTATTCGCCGGGAAGATTTTGGATATTTATACAGGACTGAAGAATCTAAAAAATACCTCATGGCTAGTCTTTTTGGATAAGGTTTTGGATTGTGACAAATGATATCGGAGCGAACTCGATCCATAGCCTATATGGACTAGAAGATACTGCAACTAGGGTTCATGGAGACTGAATACTAACCGATCATAGTGCATATATTAGATTTGAATGGATTTAAACTTTTAGTCTGACGAGAACATCAGAGTTTGAACCGAAGCAGTATGTGAGGACCTCGTTCTTTGCGTCGCCCACGATAAAAGATGCTTTCGTTAAAATTGCTAGGGGTTACGTGGACTGCAGCTTTTGTGTCCAAGCCCTTGAGGCTGATCCTAGATGGGGACCTGCTGACATCCCTGGACTTGCAGCCATTTCCGTGAATGTATCCATAGCCAATGCGACGAGCACAGAGTCCAACTTAATGGAGCTCTTGAAGAATGCATCAGATCCAAGCACCAAGAACTCCTTGGAGGCTTGCTCATATCTTTACACGAATGCCGAAACAGCTCTCAATTGGTCAGCAGATTTTATAGCATCCAAAAACTTTACTGCAGCTAAAGCCGAGATTCATGCTGCTGTCAGCTTGGGAACGAGTTGCAAAGAAGCTTTTAGAGCATCACCCCTGACTAAAGAGAACGACAACATCTCAAAGCTGACCCTGTTGGCAGCAGCCATCATCAGATCCTTGGAATGATTGACCTTTATTTATTTTGTTATTTTATTTTGTCTCTGATAATAAGCACTATGTGTTCAGGATGGATGAGCTTTTTAGGACAAGCATTTCTTCCGTGAAGCTAATAGGGCTGCGGATTGGGTGGCTGCTTATATAGCCAGTTATTCGAATAGTACTCTGTGGGCTGGAGATGAAGAGTTGCCCCTGACACTCCGAGGTATTTTGTTTTTTAATTTTATTGGGCATACTTGTCTGGTATGATCCACCCGTCTTAGCCAAAAAAAAGAAAAAAAAAAGAGAGAGAGATTTGAGAAACAAAGAAAAGAAGATTGATCTTTTATATTCATCCAAGGTCTACATTAACAGTCCTGGTAATGCTATTACAAATATTGTAATTAATGATTGAACTGTCATCTCAGAATCTCCCATATGTGTTTTGTGATATACATATGTAATAGAACTTATTCTGATGTTTTTATAATTTAGCATTCTAATGTTAGAATTTATTCTAATGTAATTTTGTGGATTTCTAATTAGTAGGGTCTAAAACCAGATGAAGGGGAAAAGTGCAGTCTTTGTTTCATTTTACAAGACGTTGTCCACTTATTTTAGTTGATTTATGAGTTGAACTTTGAAAGGAACAATGCATAATAGATAGATAACTTTATGATCTGTTAAAGACTTAAAAAATAGTCAGACTGCCATTATTCGATGCTTGTTGGGACATTCAGTTGGGTCAAGATGGCTGATGGTATCTGAAGTTTGAATTCCCTTGAACAGGTGATGGAGTTATTGCATAATTGCATTCAATTCAGTCTTTGATAGGGATTTTTCATAGTTTATTGCTCTTTTTTGGTGGCTTTTGAACTCTCTTCTTTTTTTTTTCTTTTTTTTGGGTACATCGGTGACTCACACTGCGAGTGTAGCCCATAAAGTCAGAAATAAGCGGACAATGAAGAGTAGATAAGACAGAGTCATGACTTTCATAGATAACACCTTTGAAATGATGGGCCGCATAGGAGGCTACCCAGTCCGCAGCATAGTTGGCCTCCGTGTACATATGAGTAGCCCTGAATGCAGTACATTCACCTAGAAGGCGGCGAATATCCTAGATCAATCGCATCCCCCCGTTAGTCCAATCAGAGTTCAGAATTCCCTCGATAACCATGGCAGCATCTCCTTCAAGGATAATGCGATCCGCACTCAATACCCGTCTTGCGAAGGAAATGCCTTCCCACGCAGCTCTGACCTCGACCCCATTAGCTGTCTGGTCGAAGATGCGCCGACCGTAGGCCACTACTAGTCTAGCCTGCTAATATCTGATAATAAACCTAGTGCCACTGCATCCACCTGTCGTGACACTGCCGTCGAAGTTTACTTTGAGAAAACTAGGGAGTGGGGGCTCTCAGGAGACGAACATGATCCTGGACGCTACCAGTGCGGAGTGAGAGCCCCAAATTTACCCAGCCTGCACAAGGGACAACAACGCAGTAATGTCAAGGACATCCACCACATGAAGCATGACCTTATCCACCACCGCTCTCAATTGCGCACCTCTATCCTCAAAGACTTAGGCATTCATGTCTAACAAGTGGTGGTATGCCAGGTAGGCTGCCCTAGTCTCCTGTTCCATTCGGTCAGGCCACCGTGAGGACTCCACCAAGAAGATCAAAAAATTCTTGGTCGACGCCCACCCCTGGCACAAATCAGAATAGTCCGAGGTATACTCCCAAATCAGAACAGCCCGCTAGCAGCCAAACAGGACCTAGAACTCTCTTTAGTCTGAGATATTGTGGATAAAATTGACAATAAGGTTGTTTGAAAGATTACCTCAGGAATGCTTCTATGACAGTCAAAACCTTGATTGTACTTAATATGGTAAAGAAATAAGAAATGATCCCGAAATGGTACTTGAAGGCAATAGTTTATAGCATCATCCACAACCGGTTTTGGTTAGATACCGAATGGCTGACTAGGCGGTATCTATATGGTTCAGCCAAAAATTGACTGCAACCCAAAACGAAGGGTTAGTTTTGGCTTAGGTCTCAGCTGATACTAATCCATTTCAGCCAAAAATATTTGAACCTTGAATAGTTTAAAAAAGTTAGATGCAATTACTATTGACACTAGAGACCGTGCTAGGTTATTGGTCTCACTTGCTTTGGTATATAGCAACCGGTGAAACTTCCGGGAAAGTGGGTGCACATGTGCATAATTTATTGGGGTCGGGTGGCAAACAGAGGTGGCAATTTATGACCTGACTCGCGAACGCTTTAAGCAGAAATAGATTTGGATAGTACATAAGTCAACACATCTAAATTTTTATTAAATGAGTTGGATTCACGTTTAAATTTTTGATCTGTTTAACCCATTTTGACCTTTTTATTAATTGGATAAGGTTATGACCCGACCCATTTAACCTATTTAACCTATTTGAAACTTGTTTAATTTGTTTTTGACATGTTTAACCCAACCCGCTCAACCTATTTAAATCTATTTAACCTGTTAAAACCCGTCTAACCCATTTAATCCGTTTAAGTTGAATTGACCTGTTTAATAAATGGATTAGGTGGATCGGCTCGGATTATCTATTTACCAAACAAGTCAGATTTAGATTTAAAATTTTTACCTATTTAATAAACAAGTTGGATTTGGGTTATCTATTTACTAAACAAATCATATTTAGATTTAAAATTTTTACCTATTTAATAGGCAAGTTGGATTTGGATTGATGAATTTTTGATCTGATCCGACCCGTATCTGACTTGACCCGATCCGATTGCCACCTGAAGTGGCAAAGACTTGGAGCCACCAAAGATACTTTTATCCATCTTGTAGTGGTAGCTGTATAAGCAAATATGGAATAATCTTGTTCTTCCGATCCATTAATTAAAGACAATCGGTATAAAGTTTCTCATGGTGTGAGAGCTTGTGCAAGCATGTATTTAGTCCAATATATGCGTTGGAGAGATCATGGGTACTTATACAGAGCCAAAAAAACCAATAAAGTTTTTTTTTTTTTTTTGAAGGAGGGGAGGATGTAGCCCAACCTCGAACTAGGCCCTAACTTGGTCTTGACTTGATCGAGTCGGTCAAGTCAACCAGACCAACTCGCCAGTTGAGTGGGGTTCGAATGCTGGTAGAGCAGCGAGATCCCATTGTCAAGCTCAGGAGGCCGAAGCCCCATTCATGCATAACGGTCGATTCGTGGCCTTGAGAAGAACCCTAGGTATGTTCACCATGCACAAACCGACTTGCGAGGGCGAGCAGTAATATCCAAAAACCTCACCCTTTCTTCCTTTTTCTCTCTGATTTGTCTCCCCCAATCCTCCCCATCACAGTCATCTGCTGATCTTCCACCCTCTCAGCTTTTATCGCCACCAATCGGGCCCCCCTTGTTTCACCAACCACCTCTTTTTTTCTTCTCTCCATCCCCTTTTCTGTCTCCCTGTGGGCTGCTCGGGGATGCTGGCCTACTCACTAGATCCCTTCGAACAGAGAGTGGTCGGTCCCAAGCCGGCTTGATAGCCCTCTGTCAAGATATATAGGACATCCCATGTCTCGACATTCAAGCTGATGGGACCTCCTTCCATAACCATCTTACCCTCACTGCTGCAACCCGGCCCCATGCCTCCGGCATTGGTGTCAGACCTTGCCATCCGCTAGGCAGCTGATTCGAGACCTTTTCTTCATGGCCCTATTTCATAATCAAAGCCCCTATTCTTCCTCCTCTTCACAGCCTTCCTATTTTGGGTCTCTCGAACTCTGGTGAACACTATTGTGGACAACCACCCCACACCACCCAGTCGACGAGTCAAAGTCGAGCTTGGCTCCTCCGACCTCTTTTTTACTCTCTCTCTCTCTCTCTCTCGCTCTCTTTATCTCTCGGCTCCTAATGCGGTTGAAATATTTACATAAAAACAAAAACAAAAAACAAAAAAAAGAAAGAGGAAAATAATTTTATTTTTATATTTCAGAATATTCAGTACATCTCAGAGGTTATATATACTCATGTACAGACTCCATATAAAAAAAATATATAAGCTGATATAGGATCATACTAATAAAAAAATAATACTTGCTGATATAAGGTTGTTATGTGATCTCTAAAATCACTCTAATATGATTATGCTAATAAAAAAATAATAATACTGACTTGCATAGGATCACACTAATATAAAAAAAATATTATGGGCTGATATAGATTGTTACGTGATCCCTAAAATTATGCTAATACCCCCCTCAAATTGAAGATAGTACCATGAGTGTCAACTAGAGTTTGAAAACTAGGTCACGAATGTATCTAAAAATTGATGTACTAGATCAAGAGCTAAAGTAGCAGCTCAGAAGTTGATAAGATAGACTATGAGCTGACATAGCAGCTTAGAGGTTAACGTGGTAGTAGATCAAGAGTTGATGTGGTAGCCTAGAGCCTGATGTGGCAGAACACAAGATGTTATACTAGCTCAGAAGCTGATGTAGCAGATTAGGAATTGACATAACAACTCAGAAGCCATTATGACAGACTGATGCGTCAAGCTAATATGGCAATATAGAATTTTATATTGTAGAACAGAAGCTAACATCGTTGCTTAGAAATTGATATGACAAATCACGAAGCTTACACAACAAACTAATGTGCTTTACAATATTGACGTAGCTAACTGACGCGGTAAATTAATGTGTCCGTTGACATAGCTAGGTAACATAGCAGACTGGTGTACCCGATGAACATGATATATAGACATGTTTGTCATATGGCTGATTGACTTGTCTGATGATGTGGCAGCGAGAAGACATGTAGAAGATGATAATTGCAGCGAGAATAAAGCTCAAAGAAAAGGCAACTAAAAGTCGATGATCCTCATAGATGGTGGCACCACAGAAGAGGAGTGAGATATCTCAAACTAGATGCCGAAGGAGCCGGAGGCAGCAAATGAAATTAGAGATGGACAGAAAGGGGCCGAGCAACGGTGAGGAGAGATGACCGAAGATCTAAAACTAAAGAGAAAAGTGGTGGAGAGGAGATGCGCATCTATTAAAAAATAAAGAATTTTTAGATGTTAATCTACTAAAAATTAAGGATATGCATATTTACTAAGGAATATGAGATCTTAGAATGTTGATTTACTAGTAAATAGAGGACCTGCAAAAAAGCACAGGATGCGAATCCCCCAGAAAATAGAAAATACTCGGGTGTTGATTCACCAAAAAACAAAGAACGATAAATCAGCAATAGGGGTCTTCAAAGCTTCTACACATGATAACGATGACCATAGCAAAGGTGAAAGAGATGGCGACAACAAATTAGGTGATTAGTGGCTTGATACCATGTTGAAATATTTACAGAAGAAGAAAAAAATAAGAGAAAAGGAGAGAGAGAATGATTTTATTCTCTATTCTAGCACATTCGGTACATTCCAAGAATTATATATACTTGTGTGCCAACTCCACATAAGAAAAATAATACAAGCTGATATAGGATCATGCTAATAAAAAAAATAATACTCGCTGATGCAAGCTATTATGTCATCCCTAAAATCACTCTAACAAGATCATCCCGATAAAAAAAAATAATACTCACCAATATAGGATCATGCTAATAAAAAAAATTATGGGTTGATATAAGTTGTTACGTGATCCCTAAAATTATGCTAATATCCACCATGCAATCTCTCGTAATGACCTTCCTACAAGCCAATCCTTATTTAGTTGAGTCATCAATGGCCTTGGCCACATTGTCCTTGCTCAGATCGGATCCTTGTCCTTGATCCAATCAGTTATCACTTAGATTTGAACAGATTTGGGATGCCAGGAGTCGTTAGCTGGCTAGCCTTATCCCTTCTCCTTCTTTCATATTTTATTTCCTCGCTCACCTAATAATCCTAATTTTTGTAGGATGCACTCATCCGGACAAGAAACTGTCTAGTGTGGGTTCTACACTTGAACCCTCGAATTGCAGTCTCGCACAGTCTTTCCATTAAGTGAAATATCTCGACCATATCTATCGAAGTTTGTAAGTACCTCTTCCTCTAGTATTTTTATCATGCATGTCATATGTTTTGTTAAAAAAAAAGATGTTATTTAATACATGCATTTGGAAAAATAGCCTAAATATTTAAAAGATTTTTTGTGTGAATACCCTCCTAAACATTGAAATTTGTATGAATACCCTTCTAAAATTAATGTTTATATGTATATCCCATAAAACACTTGTTTTGCATATATACCCTTCTTTTTTTTCTTGCATATGTACCTATACCATCTAATATCGTTAAAAAATATGCGGTTTAAAATTGAAATGACTAAAATATTCTTAATGGCTAGATATACAAAAAAAAATATTTATAAAGGAACACACACAAATAGCAAATTTGCGAGAATATTCATGCAATTTTTTATTTTTAGGAAAGTATATATATGCAAAAAAACCTTTTTGATATCTTTTCTTATTTCCTATATATATCAGCTGATATCTTGAAATATCTGGGCCATTTTAATTTTTCCCTAATGTCCCACCTTGGTTACATTAAACAATGATCCCAATTTATCTTAGTTTTGTCCACCCATTGGGGTTGACAAGAGTTTCAATTTTAAAAACCTTGCAGAAGTGGTGAATAACCTTCACAAAATAGTGGATTAGTTTTTCATAATACCTTGACTTACACCACTAAGCTTTTTTCCAATTATTAGAGATCAGCCTCATAGATCCTTGTTGGCTAAATACTTCTATTAAGAACCATATCTAATACTAATCAAAGCTCCTAATAGAAGATGTTTATATTTTTTGGACTGGTTATTTGTCCAACTTTAACTCTCCATCTTTCTTTTCAGGACTTGAAATCGGGCATGGTGTTATAATAGAATCTTAGGTTTAGAATCGTAATCTTATCAGCATATATTCATGGATATAAAGAATTCCTTACTTTAGTTGGCCAACTCTTATGCAAACCATTAAATTTGAGCAATTTATGATCCGACCCATCAATCCAATCCACAAAAGATCCATTTTAAGCAGATTTAGCTTTAAGTTAAATGAGTTTGGGTCATAAATAAATCAAACTATCTAAACTTATTTATTAAATGGGCTGGGTTCACATTTAGACCTTTAACCTGTTTAACCCACTTTAACCTATTTAATTATTAGGACGGGTCATGACCTAATCTATTTAGCCCATTTAAGATCTGTTTAACCTATTTAAAATCTGCTTAACCCATTTCTGTCATGTTTAACCAAACCACTTAACCCGTTTAAATCCATTTCATATGTTAAAAATCTACTTAACTTATTCTAACCCATTTAAGTTGACTTGACCTCACAATGCCTCATGGATTTGGAAAGCAAAAAAATTACCAATGGAAATATAAGACCAATGGCTGGCTGCGACCACTAGTTTCTATGCCTACTATTGAGTTGTGGGAGGTAGGAGAAGGATTGAAGTATATAGAACAAAGGAGGAAAAGGATTAATATGTAGGTGATGGAAGGTAACTGGGCAACGGCTATTTCATAACTCAATCCAAGGCCATTTATATATGGATGGAACATTAGTCGGCAATGGTTGCTATTTCATGGCTTAATAAGAGACCACATCATACCATTCATGTATCTCAGCTATAGCTGCTGGCAGAAAGGAATTTATATAAATTGTTTTAGTCAATATTTTGGCTAAACTCATTGCAGATTCAGAGCATATACAAGTTTACATCAATGAATATTTGCCTGGTATCTGGATACATACCATGACTAAAGGCTACAACATTGATTATATTTAAATAAAATGACTATTCTTAAGAAAAGCAATACTGATCCAAAGCGACATGGCGAGACCAAGGTTAGCAGTGTCAGCTTTCAACCAACGGTTCAACCATCTTTATCCTAAGCCGCAAACAGATCACGTTGGGCCGGGGCCTGCTTAACCCTGACTTGGCTTCATATTCAGGTCGATTTTGGACCCGGACCAACCTATTTATTGATTGGGTTGGGTTTGATCACGACCCAGTAGGTCATTTGGGTTGGGTTGATGCCACCTAGCGTCTCTCTATCCCTTTATGTATCTTTTTGGAGTTCCTTAGTGCACTAATGGTCTAGTTCTGCTATAATGTCTCAGAGTTGTATGGTGTCTTCTTTTATTTTTATTAGTATCTAGCCAATTGAATTTTTTACTACCTCCATCATGAAAATTATCACCGGGAATATTGGAAGATTGGGATCTCCGGCAGGAAAAAGAGCTCTTAGAGAAAGTATTGCTGAATCCAATTATGACATTTCTTGCCTTTAGGAAACTGAAACTTCCAAACCTAGCCCAAGATTGCTCAAAGCTGTTGGTGGAAAAAAAATTGATTTCTGGATCATATTGATGCCAGATCGACGGGCGACGTTTAGTTAGTTTGGCTTTATCCAAAAAAACTAGCCATAAGATGTTATTTAGGTTCCTTGACCCCATATAAGTACGTAAAAAAGAGCTAGTGAATAGCTGATGTGGAACTAAACAAACGCCTACATGGATCCTCATAAGTATCATCACAAATTCTATCAAAAATTCTATCACAAACCTAGCCCAAGATATCTAAATGCCATCAGCGGAAGGAAGAATGATTCTTGGATCATTATTGATGTAGGATTGGTAGGCGGTATTTGGTTAGGTTGACTGCACCGAAAAATGCTAGCTATAACTAAGGCTGCAAAAGGGTCGGGTTGACCCATGACCCGACCCAACCCAACCCGTTCAGACCCTACCCGATCCGTTTTGGAGGACCTGTGAGGTCGGATTGGATCCTAAAATTGGATCCGTTCTATTTTTCAGATTGGTTTGGGTTTACTGAATCTCGACCCGACCCGAACATGACCCGACTCGTTGTTTTTTGGGTTAATTTTGGATTGTTTATCCAATAAACTGATCCGACCCGACCCGAACCTGGATTATCCATTTTGGACCCGCAGGCCCATAGGCCGCAGAGGATTATCCAATTGCTCAATCACTTCGTGGCTCCAACTTCGTGAAGACTGAGAATCTAAGGCCCAATCACTCTTTACTCTTCAATGTTCATTGCTCAAGCTTTCAAGCTTAGGCAGTTCTTCATGAGGACTGAGGCACTGCTTGGTGAGGAAGGTCAAGTACATGATCCAGATGTGGGGCATCTCATGCATGGTGATAAGGGCGCGCTCGAAGGTGTTGTTGAGGGACTCGTAGGCTGGGTTGGAGATGGGGAGGGAGCGGACAAGGTCGAGGCGCTTGCGGAGCTTGTAGGACCTCGGGAGGGCCTTGAGGGGCACACTCATAGATCACCGACTGTTTCTTGAAGTGGGCATCGGCGCGGGCCACCAGGTAGCGCCACCACAGCTTCAGGCTGAAGGGGTTGTAGAGGATCTCCTCCTCGTAGACGAGGTCGTCCTCGCTTGGGTAGAGGTCTGGCGAGATCCCCTCCTCCAACGCCGACATCATCACTACCGTCGCAATCGTTGAGAAAACCAAGGGGATGGATGGCGGGGATGGGACAAAGAGAAAGAAGAAAATAGATTAGGGGTAAGACAGAGAAAGACAGACGGATCACCATGTCGAAAAACCGCCGGCGATGAATGGGATCAGAAAGAGATGGACACGAATGGGTTGAGAGGAGGCTGGCGGCAAAGGGATGAGTGATGGACTGGCAGGAGAAGATATAATAGGATGAGTGATGGACTGCATTAAGTGTTCTTTAAAGCACTGACATATTGTGAAATGACCGCTTGGACTTTCACACCTCCTCAGCAATTAACATGCGATAATATAAGGCTGGATCTATCTCGGACCTGGACCGAACCGTCTGAATGATCCGTTGGTCAAAAAGTATAGTTATGGACCCAATCCGATCCGATCCAATCTTTTATTGGATTAGATTTGGGTTCCAAAGTTAAGATCCAAACAAAAAAATCAAATTAGGTTGGGGTCACTCAAAATCCGACCTGACCCATTTGCACCCTTAGCTATAACATTTTAATTGGGTTCTTTGGCTCTGTATAGGTACCCAAGATCTAACAAGTGTATAGTAGACATAAAACTAAACACATGCTCGCAGGCCCTCACATACTCTCTTTATTTAATTCGTAGTGTTCTCATTGAGTTAAGGGTCTAAATTCATTCAAATCCAATCACAAGTATAACAAAAATTCTATCAAAAACACTACGATTAGCTCGTGGTCAATGCAAATGAACATTTGCTGCAATGTCCTCTAATCCACATGGGACATGGGTTGGGTTTGCTTTGATACTATTTATGACAACCTAAGACATTACCAAAATAGCAAATAAGATACTATTTAGATTTTTTGGCCCATATAAGTACTCAAGATCTATCCAATGCTTAGCTCACGTAAAACTAAACACATGCCTCGTAGATCCTTATATTTTTTTTGGAAGGAAAATTATTTTAAGAGCAGTCTTTTAAGCACGTTATAGACTATAATTTTTCTTTTTTCCCCTTCCTTTATAAATTTGGCAGCTAATCCCTCCTTTTAACACCCCACCTCCGTAAAAGAAAAAGGAGCATGGGATATACTTCATATCGTATTGAAGTTGGCTCTTGATCAGTCCGTATGGAAGGAGACAACAATCTGGAATGACACGGAATTTTGCATAGGAGCCAAAAAATTGACCCAACCATGGGAAAATAGTAGTCTGGATTGTAGAAGTTGATCAACATTTTAGGTCAGGTTTCATATGTTCAGGTCAAGACTGATATTCTGATGAAAATTGTCATAATAATTTATATGCATACACATGTATATGCGCAGCTGCATGCATGCACATATATGTACGTGTATATATACATACATATAATATCATAAATGAGAGAAATTTCATATATGTCAATCTATTCATGTATATATTCAAATTCTGGGCAATGATTGTCTCTTATGACCAATAAATCTGAACTAATTATAAGAAAGATTTTGTGTAATTAACATGATTGCATCTTTATTAGGTATAAACAGACTCGAAGCATAGCCGAAAAAAGAAAAGCACTCATGATAGCATTGCTTAGCAAAACTTCTGAGCTAAAGTTTCTGAGATTCAAGTGCCAAACTCTATTTCAAAGAACAAAGCACAATGTAATGATCATAGCAACACTGGTTTATTCTTTCATTAATAAATCTATCCAGAATGATAAGCCCCATTGCATATGGCAAAGCACACAGTTAAACAAATTATGAGGAGAAGTATGCGGCCAAAGGACGAGCAATGGCATGAGCAAGGATCGACAAGCAGGAGAAAGCAATGTTCTCGTTAGCTCGTTCGCAGCTCGGCGGTGCCGAAAAGGCGGGGTAGAGCACAGCTTCGGCACCATGGTATAGTTCTTTGATGCCATAGAATTAGCTGCCCATCTCAGAGAAGGGATCAAGTCCGAGTAGAGCTGGTGGCAAGCCTCCAAAGCTTTGTCAGCTTGTGGACTGGAAACATTCTTTAAGAGCTCCTCAAGTTTAGTCTTAATGGCTGTGGCATTGGTGATGGTTAGGTTGACAGCGATGACTCCTAGCCCTTGGACAGATGACAAATCTACAACCTCATAAGGATAAATTAAAAATGCAAAGCATCACCAATCCATTTACCGCTGCCTATGTGGATTCAAGGAATGGCTGAAGAATCAGCTAGATCTCACTTAATAACACCTCCCACATGTATGGCATCAATCCCCAATTGCCCCATTAGACATGATGATTCAAGCTGTGAATGGAATAGTGATCAGTAGTAGCATCATACAGAATGATTCAAAATTGAGCTTGCAAATGTAGTGGAATTGAATTTTGAATGCAAATCCTTTATCATCCAAGGTTGCAGGAAATTCTTACAGTCAAAGGTTTATGGTAGGTTTCTATTCTACCATGCAACTTGGGGCCCCAATCCAGTGCATTTGAATGATTGGTCTAATGTGGTTTAAAGTGGAAAGGAAATCTCAATTAAATTTTCTTTAGAGATATTATAACATTTAGGTATCCAAATGGTAGGAATGAGAGGATGCGTTGTTTAAATTTTGGTTTGGCTAGAGAAGGGCCTCTACAACCAGCCTAACCCAAGTTGATGCACTATATTTCTCAACCCAAATTAGCTCTCCTCAAGGGTTTTCAAACTCCAATCGCAATGTATAATGGAAACTAAAATAAGTCGAGAAACAAGAAATAAGTTCATGTTGGTTAATATCTAAGGTCGAACAATTTTGAAGTGGCCACGTATATGTTGGCCAATATATAGATGGTCTATATATTGATGTCAACCTGTGTAGCAAGAACAAAATTGACTATTGTTTCATATATTGATCTTTGTGTAAACTGATCAATGTTTCATTTACTTCTCTTTAGAGAGAAGTTTCAGTTGGGAAGATATCACACGGTTAGGAGTGCAAATGGGTCGGATCGGATCATGAGTGACCCCGACCCAATCCAGTTCCTTATTCGTGTCCTAATTTTGGACCCAGACCCAATCCAATAGAAGATCCGGTTGGATCGGGTCCACCACTATAATTTTTGACCCAATGGGTCATTCAGGTCGAGTCCATATATAATTCGGACCTTACCCAAAAAATTCGGCTCCGGATCGGATCTGGTGTGGTTTGGGTCGGGTCCGGTTCGGGGTCAACTCATCCTTGGCTTTTGAACTTGTTTGCACCCCAGGAGCCCGTGGGCCCAAATAATTTTACAGATCTGAGTCGGGTCGGATCGGGTTAGGTTGAATTCAGTAAAGACCCAACCCAAAAAATGGAACAGGTCCAATATTAAGACCTGACCCAGCCTCACGGGTCCTCCAAAATGGGTCGGATCGGGTCTAAGCAGGTCGGATTGGGTCTAAGCTGGTCAACCCAACCCATTTGGGCCCTTACATACAATATCCAAGATATAGTTTTGGTTAGATTATCTCAACACCCAGTCAGGTACATTATAGAATGGGATTAGCGCTTGGAGAATGATAGTAATTAAACTGCTCCCTAGATTGCTCAGAAGAAAGCAAATTCTATGTGTATCTCAAATTTACCATTTGTCTAATCCTGCCCCCTGATCAATTTATGTAGCACATATCATGGAAGTACGAGATCCATGAGTAATTTATAAATCTAGCGAACTATTGAAGCACTTGTGAACAGTTTAACAACCATGGAAAATATCAATGCTCAAGAAACCAACTGCTGCATGAAATTTACATGAAAAATTGAGGAACTATTATTATAGGAATAATCAGGCTTTTGTGCCATAAAAATCATAATTCCTAGTAGAAATTACATCCCAGTACAAGACATTTAGTTATTGAACTGTTCCCTCTTGTATCAGTTGTGGTTAACAAATTTCAATACTATATACATGTCAACACATGTACCAGGCTTTCCATACTTATCCCCTTTTTTTGTTTCTTTTTTGTTTTTTGTTTGTTCATATTGTGCTTTCTCTCACTCAAAAAAAAGAATTAAGTTTTCATATATATATATATATATATATATATATATATATATATATATATATATATATATATATATATATATATATATATAAAATTTAAAAAAAACTTAATACAATCATAAAATTCAATAATTGCATAAATTGTATGAGATTTTAATGCTTGCATTAAATCCACAATTGCCTACTTGCGTTATGATATTTTATGGTTGTACTTAAATAACTGTACCATGTCTAGTAATAAATATTGAGATATGTTTTAGTAGCATAAGAATCAAAGGTGCTAATACAACAAAATTTTATTATCATACAGTTTTTTTTTCTTTTTTTTATTTTTATTTTTTACTACGACGGATAATTCATACAATACGTGCACAAATACATTCAATAAAATCAAAAAACAAAATATCATGATGTGGATATAGTTTTTTTTGTGGGTGTGTGTGACGGTAAGAATCCTATTAGGCCTTATGCAAGAAACTCCAATGTGCATCGGCACCAAGAATTTGAGCTAGCTGGATAATAAAAGGCTTCACTCTTGGTGATCTGTTGGTGAAGAGACGTGGCCAAATTTTCAAGGTAATCTATTGTTTGATTACCTTCACGAAACACGAGTGCAAGAGATATAATAAAATGGAAAGAGACTTTAATACCTAAGCACCTTTTGTATTTATCATGATCAATAATTTTACTACCAAATATTTAAAACTATATATGGAACATCATAACCTACACAATTGGAGAAATTGATTATGTAAGAATTGGTACAAGGATTTTAATGGTCATGCAAAGTCTAAACTTGCTTGTGAAAGGTCTATCTATACATATTGCAAGTTTTTTTAATTTGTGCAATAGTATTTTGTACTATTATTCCCTTATACTACACATAACTGATATTATATATTTAATGCATTTTCTTGTTTTTATGAGAATTATATTTACTAGTACATTAATATTATATTATAGTACGAGGGCCCTTAGCTAATAAATGAGTGACTTATGTATGCTCAATAATTTTTAAAATCATATATTTAAGAATATCAACAAGGCATTTATTGCTTATAAAATAATTTTTATGTTTAAAAAAGTAAGTTTTTATGCAATATACAATGATATATATGTTTGTAATCGGGGTGTTTCTTGGTTGTACATGATCAGCTGGAGAACTCTCAATGATTAAACAAAGATTTTTGATGTGTACCAAAAAACAAAGATTTTTGATGAGGTATATCTTATAATATCAAGAAACATTTTTCACTTCTCATCATATCATAATTTTGTAAAAAAATTAATATGTGCATGAATAACCATGTTAAATTAGGATTTTCAAGGTGTAATATTTGCATTATTCCTTAGTTCAATTAGAATGATTAATGATAGAAGGTCAAAGGTTTGTGCACTTACAAGGAAGAGATGAGTAGATACTTCTTCATTCAAAGTAGACAAAAAAGATCTCGATTTTTTAGCTTACCATCTTAAATCTCCACCTTGAGTTCTTCTCTAGCACTTCTTTTCAAAAAACTTGAGTTGAAGAAATTTATATGGAGGGGGGACTGGAGGATGGCCAAAAGTTTGAACATGGAGTTGACAAATCTAGGAGGGTATGATATTTTAATTTGATAGAATATCTAATTTAGGCCGGAAGTGAATAGGATAAAAAATAAGAAAAGGAAGTCCAATGAGAGAGAGTTTGCAACCAGCTATGCTGATCAGAAATCATGTAACTTGTGAGTCATATTACTATCCTATCATGATAACACCCTTTAATCTTATTTTTCCTTTTATTAGCATAGATAAGGGAGCCCTTCATTGATTAAATTGTTGAGGTGATGCAATTTTATGAACTAAACTAGAGACGACATAGAGATTGTGGCCAAGAGATACTCAGTTAAATTGTTCTGGTTGGTTGGAGTAGCTTGTTTATTTGAAAAGATGCCCATACTCTAAGGGTGGTGGCTAATGTGAGATAGCTGATTGCGAATGGACAGAATGTGGAAGTGATGAGGGATACTTGATTGTCGGATTTTTCTTTACGATAGTGACCAACTATGGTACACATGGAGACTGTGGCTAGCATGCGGGTCTGTGAGCTGATTTTGCCTAGGAAGAGATGGTGGAATTCTGCTTTGATTGTCCACCTTCTTAGAGATCAGTTGGCTAAGAGGGTACTATCTCTTGCGATTCCTAAGTATGAAGCTCCCGATATGTGGGTTTAGAGGTCTACATGCAACCCGAGGACGAGGGCCAAGACCTTTATGATCTTTGTAGAAGAAAGCCAGTCCAGAGGAAAATTGTGCTTGGATTTGGAGGCTTAGTGTTCACTCGAGAGTTGCCCTCTTTATCTAGAAGATGGCATAGGATCGCCTACCAATTAGGAGTATTCTGATTAGATAAGGGGTAAACTTCTCACCAGCTTATCCCTATAGTAAGGTATAGGAGTCAGTTGCTCATGTACTATTCCAGTGCATGAGAGCGGTGCAAGTATGGAGGCTTGCATTTTCTCCATTAGAGATGCTTCAGATAGAGACTCCAGTTGAGACCTTCCTTGCATACCTGAAAGGTGACATCAATAGATCATCCTTTAGACTTCTCTATTAGGGTTACATATGTTGCTTATCATATATGACTAGTAGCTAGAAATGCCCGATTTTTTGAGGATAACAGTTAGCCGCTGAGATTTATACTGGAGGAGGCTTTGGTCCAAGCCATGGAGGTTATGTCCCCATGTTCAGTTGGAGAGCTTGTGATACCTTGGAACATTTGGAACTCTTCTTCAACTTTAGCAGCAACCCAGATAGTTTTCATTGCTTAGGAGCTTAGGCAAGTGCCAATTATGTGTGCCTAGTCCTGGGGGGTTGATCTTATATGGATTGAGGACGGCTCCTTTATGATGATTAAGTGGATACGAAGATAGGCTAGCGCAGTAGTTGTTCACCCCCTTCTGTAAGATATTTGGACGTTGGTGAGAGAGGACACTACATCCTATGCTAGGCACGTCTACCGGTAGGCAAATAGGGTAACCTCCCTTATGGCAGAGTATTCTGGTGAAATCTTGTGGACCAAGTTAGCGACAACTCCAACGGCCCTTCATGACATTTTATTTTCTAATTTTGATAGATGTATTCTACTAGGTTAATATGAGCCATCTGTCATAGGAAAAAAAAAAACAAAAACTAGAGTCTAGTCCTTTAGCAAACTTGAAAGGAACCCAGCCCACACTTTTATATGATCTATACGGTAATATAGAATGGAGTTACCATGGCTATATAACTTAAAGTTTGGATATCTCTTAGTAGCAAATCATTAACATTTATATAATTTAATATACAATTGTAGATGTCCACAAGAATGTGGTGAACATTGGTGAGGATCATCAACATTTATTCCATTACAAGCACAGTTGAAGATAATAATAGAGAAAAGAGAAGGATTCTATAAGAGGTCAATATAATGATATAAACCCAACGATATCTCTAGCCAAGCCATAACATGGTTCCTAAACATAAGTTCTAATAAGCAATAGCTAATAAGTATCGACACGAGAACTAGTGGTCAAACTCAATCCTTTAAGGTATGTTTGAATGGTCGTGAAGGAATATTCCTTAGAAATCGGGCCTGTTGTTCCACCATCCAGTAGTAAGTCAACCTAAGTCCTAGCCTATGGGCTTATTGGTCTATAGTGGACTCCTGGAAGTCTATTTCCTTCCCATATTATACGGGCTGGGGGATATTAGGTTGATATGGGCCAGCCCAAATAGTCTGCCCAATCCACGATGAGCAAGAAATCTGGCCCAATTTTACTGGACTATCGAAACATGTATGTAACTTTTCTTTAAAAAAAACGAAGTAAAGAATTAGATTCCATCAAGTTCCTATTATTCCTCTTCTTCATGATTCTTCCCCCAATTTTTAGAAACGGACTCCTCTAATAGCGAAAGCCGGCTCCAATTGCCATCAGTCATGGGACTTCCATTAGTGTGATCAAGGCTTCGACCTCCATTATTTTTTAATCACAATGGCGAATAAAAGCCAGACCAATGGATCTGTGACAAACGAGTATTACAACAATTCTTTTCTTTATTCAATTAATAATTTAAAATATTAGAAATAAGGGAGCTTATCTTATCCAGATTGAATGGAACCTAATATGCTCTACAACATGGTGAGGATCATTGGCAATGACTCGATCATGATCATGGTCTAATTAAGGTAATGATAAAGGCAAGAGGAGAATATTTCAAAGAATTAATACCATGTTACACAAGAAACCCTGCATTCTTGATCACCTCTCACACCTAGGTCCAAAGATGAGAGGGGAAGAGATACATATATGTCTATATCTCCCGTCACTCTTCATAAAAAGATTTTTATATAAAGGCCCTCTTAGAATCCTGTCATAATAAGGAAGGAATTCTTATTATGATGTCCGTACGGGTCTAGGAGTGAATAAATTACGGACATGCATGGTCAACTGGTCATGTCATGGATGCAACGCAAAAGTTGGATGCTTATCCATCACTTTTTTTTTCTATTTTTTTATTTTTTTGTGTGTTCCCTTTCTGTCTCTTTTTTTTTACTAGCAACGGGCATATCATACTACACGGGTACGAATACACCCAGCAGAATCTGCAAACAAAAGGTCCCGGAATGCACCGGGCAAGTCATCCACCCCAACCCATAGGGTGCTTCCTGAGTGGTTCGCCACATACGACGCCACCCAATCAGCTGCCCCATTTGCCTCACGGTATATATGCCTAGCCTGAAAAGTACACCCCTCCCTCACCATCAACCATATATCACGGAGCAAAGGATGAGCCCCTCCACCTCTGTGGGGGCCCTGTCGGACCCAGCCAATCACCGTGGTCGAGTCACCCTCCAAGAGAATGGAACTCGCCCGAAGTACATGTCGTGCATATCGTAAGCCCATCCAAGCCGCCCGTAGCTCAGCCCCAGGGACCGAGGTGTCAAAGATCTGACAACCCCCTGCTGCCACCGTGCTGGAACTCGGCCCCCTGATAACAAACCCTGCTCCTCCCCTCCTGCCACCATCCCGGACCGAGCCATCAAAATTGACCTTGAGGAAGCTTAGGGGTGGGGGCTCCCAGGTGAAAAACACCGTATGAGAGGCTGCCAAAGCAGCATGGGAGCCCCAGATGTCCTGAGCTGTCAAAGGTCTATGATCCGGACCTGCCTGAAGAATCTCAGCTGCCTGTGCCCGCGCCCGCTCCATCACAAATCGTGGGGACAGGCTAGGCTCACCAAAAACTCGGGCGTTCCTGGCCAACCATATCTGATAGACTATGCAGGACGCCCTAATGGCCACAGAACGCATCTGGTGGGAACCGGACCACCCCCGGACCTCCTCTAGAAAATAGTCCCTCCGCCTCCATGCAGCCTCCGGAAGCCCAGAAAGTCTCCAAGCCGACTGCGCCCAGACACACTGGAATAGTACATGGTCCGTCGACTCCTCTGTCTCACAGGACGGGCATAGAGGAGGAACGCTAACTCCCCGTCGGCTCAGCACCAAGCTCGTCGGCAGTCGATCCCAGGCTACCTTCCAGAGGAATAATGCAACCCTCTGGTGTAGCCCAAATCTCCAAACCCAGCCACAGTCCCTCCCCAGCTCCAACTCCTGCTGAATAACCCGAGAGACATCACCAACCCTGACACTGGCTGTACAAGTGGTGCTCCATACCCTAACATCCGGACCTGCTGATCCCGGGACAGGGAGGGCCCGTACCCGCTCAGCTAAGTGCTCCCCGAATAACTGACCCAGCCTGTCCTCATCCCACCCGGCCTCCCCAGGCCTGAAGAGATCGTACACTCGGAGCCCAACAGTCTCCTCATCGCTGATCATCGTCGGCCACAGCCTCAGCGGGAGTGCGTCCACCCAAGGGTCCTCCATCACATCAATGCTCCGTCCGTCGCCTATCAACCACCTAGTATGTGTCAAAGCCATATGCATATACCTCCCAACCTCCCGCCACATGAAAGACGCCCTCCGGCCGCCCACCACCTGGCCTACTGAGCCAGCCCGACCATATCTCGCTATCATGGCCTGACTCCAAAGCCCGTGTGGCTCCAGAACAACCTGCACTGCTCGTCGCGCCAGGAGTGCCTCACGCCTCGCCAAAAGTGACTGCACCCCCAGGCCCCCCTCCCTCAGAGGCAGACAAACTCTCCCCCAGGCAACCAGGTGTACCCCCTGACCCCTCCCAGAGGAGCCCCACAGGAAGCTGCGCATACTCCGCTCTATCCCTGCCAACACCGTCTTCGGCACAGTAGTATGGGCCATAATGTAAACAGGCATAGAGCATAAGACAGACCTGATCAACGTCAACCTGCCCATCATGGAGAGTGACGAGGCTCTCCAGCCCTCGAGTCTGCTCCGCACCCTCTGCACCAAAAAGGAACACTCAGTCGTCCGCAGCCTCCTCCCTGTGATGGGAACTCCCAGATAGTCCAATGCCCCCTCCTGCTCCCGCATCTCCAATATCGCTCTGATCTCGTGTCTGACTCTCCGCTCCGTGCTCGGACTGAAGTGAATGGAAGACTTTTGGCAATTGATCCTCTGTCCAGATGCCGCACAATACTCCATCAAAACTCTCCGGAGGGCTCGCGCATCCCTCACCCTCGCCCTTTCTGTCTCTTTGAAAAAAGAATTCAACATACAACTTGGAGCGGGCTTTAATTAGAACAAGGTATTGCAGTGCTTCATGGAAAATAAAGTTAAAAAAAATGCTATTCTATTCTAATGGCTTGGCAGTGGCCGCCATAATGTTTAGTTTCCAGATAGTGCCCCCGCCACCGGAGACTCATTTGGTTTAAGAAGAGAAAAAAATATATAATTAGCAAAAAATAAAAAAATATCTCAAATTTGATACAAGTTTTTAAATAAAAGAGATGAGAAAGCAGCTTGTTTCTCGTACACATAAAAAAAAAACTTTTCTCTATATTAACAATTAAAATATTTTTAAGCTTTTAGATAAAATCAAATATAAATTTTTATGGGAATGTGCCTTTTTTTTCATAATTAATCAAATACAAATATTTACTATTTTTTAATAATTAAACACTACCGAAATGGTAGTACAGTTGGAACGAGGCTAAGATTCCACCAGAGTGGCCCAGATTCGAAATGCGCGGGCGTCGATTAAATGCGAGGACCGGATGCCTCCCGCCTAATTTGTCCGGTGGAGTCGCCATCTGGTTTGCCGGTACGTAGGTGATTGCAGCCCGTATTAGACATTCTCCGGCGGAAAAGAGGCCTTGCTACGCAGGTGAGATCCTCCTCACCCCCCTCTTTCCTTCTTCATAGCCAAAAAAAAAAAAACAGTGGAGTTGGCATCTGGTCTGCCGATACTTAGATGATGCTAATGTGACGTACTCACACGTGGAAGAGCCACCACGTTGGTGAGGCTTCCCGTGGGTAAAAATAGTATGAGTAAAACTTGTTTGTCCGTATCGAATATTCTTCAGCTACGTGGATAAGGTCCTCCTTGCTCTCCTCTTCTTTTTTTTTCTTGGGAGCAGCAAAAAAAAAAAAAAAAAAAAAAAAAAAACTTTTAGATAAAAATATATTAATAAAAATATTGCCCTGCCAATAAAAAGAGAACAGTAAAGGCTCCGGACGCGCACCAAAGCAGCAGCCGACTAAAAGGTTTTGCTTTTGGGGGTACGCTGCCTCCCAGATAAACGTTATCATCTGCGTGCGGACAGCACGGCAGCAACTCACCCGCTTCATTTCTTTCAAGTCATCAAATTGCTTGCTTTACCCCGGCACCCGGCACATGTAGTAATAATATTATAATGGACCCACCTCGGAACAGGATCTTGGAGCCCGACACCCCGCGTATCATGCAATGTCTTCATTTCTAGAGGCAAGTGAAACCCATCACGGATTCTATGATGTGTTCAATCAATCCATCTTCATGGCTGGCATTTAAAGCTGGTAGCCCGCACTCAGGCACCCATAATTCCCATAGCATCCGGTTCATATTTTTTATAACTCCATTGATTGAGTCTGAGCTCTATAGTATAATTTTAAATGACACATAACAGCCTATCTACTTATAATATTTTTTTTATTAATAAAATTTTATATTAATATATATTATTTTTTTAATATGGTACTATTAGAATGAATTTAGAGATCATGTGATTACTTATATCAAAGGCAATACAAAAGTGTGTGAAGTATAAAAACGAGTCAAACTGGATTGGCCCATACCAGTAATAACTCTACCAAATAGCTTCAGGTACACCTATCACAATTTTTACTGCCTAATAACTAATTTGGTTCCGAGGTGAAGACTAACAAGTTACACCAAAAGATGCAGTCAATATAGCTAAAACCACACCTATAACCCAAGTTAATTCGCGGGGTTTTTTCATAAATAGTACCTATGACTCCTACTTTTACAATTTTGCATATGGGCTTTATATTTTCTGCGGCGTCAACCATAAGTTTGATTATATCGCATTCAATTCGAGTTGGGTGATGAACAGTTTTATAAACAATAGCATGAATTCTCGTTTTTTTTACCATCGATGATACGAAAGTTTACTAACTTCTTCATCAATTGTTTAATAATTTTTATATTAATATAATTTTATATCGGTTTGTATTATTTTTATATAGAATTTATATATAATTTTGGAGATATATCATAAAATTTAAAAAATATATTATTTTTTTTAATATTTTAATATTCCGGGTGCAACGCAACAATGGTTGGTAAAAAGTTATAGACGTCAATGGAGCGGACTAGTTGAAAAAGGTGGAGTGGGCTTATCAAGACACCAATAAAGGCGGCAGCACTTTCTCAGTGTGTGGGATGGAGCATCATGGTGGGAGCAGACTCCTTTGGGGAACGGTCCGTAGGATGTTTCCCAAAAGGTGGATCAACGGAGAGTCCGCTTGTCTTCCCTTTATTCACCGGGCACGTTGGTGAGCCGGTAGCTTGTCAATCTTTGGAGGCTATTTGGGCGCCGAGGAAGGCTAGGGGTCACGCGCCTTGTCGGACTGGAGTTTATCTGATCCTGTCTCTTCTTACACCTGCAATCAGCCTTATCTGAGCGCGCTTCGGCTGTTTGAACCACGGGTGCTAATAGCACGGTTGGGATAGGACTAAAATTTCATCGAAATAGCCCAAGTTTGAAACACACGAACCTTGATTAAATATAGAGACCGAATGTCTTCCGCTTAGTTTATCCGGTGGAGTCACCATCTGATCTGCCAGTACTTAGATGGTACTGATGTGGCGTACTCATATGTGGAAAAGGCTGCCACGTTGATGGAGTTCCTCCACGGATAGAAAAAGTATGAGTAAAACTTATCTATCCGTATCGAACATTCTCCAACGGAAAGGAGACCCAATGGAGGTTGCTACGCAGGTGAGGTCCTCCTCACCCCCCTCTTTTCTTTTGTATAGCCAAAAAAAAACCACGGGTGCTGAGCTAGGTTTTTGTTTAAGATAAAAGGATGATTCAAAGTACATAACGGTTGTAATGAAATTACAGTATTTCTCATTAATGATTTTTTTTAATGAGTATATTTTTGTCTTAAATTTATAAGCTTTTTTTTTTTGGGGGAGCGAAGCAAATAAAGCCCCGCCCCTCAACTATTTTGTTTGGGTTGCATGAATAGTTAACAGTCTCATAGGTCAGACTAACCTGATTATTGTAAAACATTTTATTCGAATCTAAATTAGCTTACTCTATTATATTTTCTTGTAATTCTAAAAGAAGAGAATAATCGAATGCTCTAAAATTCGAGTATATTGAGAAATAGGGTTTGAGAGAAAATCTTATACTCTTGATCTCTTAGTTTTCGTAATTAAACTTTTACATCGTTTTTACTTATGGATGTAAGTCAATAGTTCGATTGTCATAAATATTATATATATATATATATTTTATTATTTTTTTTCTTTTTATTTTATCATTCTCTCTATTAACTGGAATGGTTTGAATTTTTTTCTTTTCTTTTCTTCTTGTTCTTTTTGGGAGAAGGAGAGGCTATTCCCCAACCTCTGCCACTCAATCCCACGTAGACCAGGGCCCAAACCTCGACTAGGCCGCTATTTGTGAAAGCAGGATTTAGTATACTTGGAGGTCGAAGCAAGGGCCATTGTCTTTTGAGATCAAATCTCTCCCTTGTCTAAAATGGCAAGGGGCTATACTATCCGAACTAAGGTTGGGTATTGATTGCAACAAATCTGATTAGTAATTATTTTTAGTTGTGTTCTTCTTTCCAACAACAGTTAATTAGTACTAAGAAAAATGCTAGAGGCCACATATTTCAATCATCGCTCAGATCACTGGTCATATGTTGAAGAAAATGATTGGCCACCACCAACCATCCATGTAATGCACCGATCATTGATTGCTACATAAGAACGGTAGATCTGGAAATGGGCTCGATGCAGACCAGTACAGATTCGGAACTTGAATCAAGCTAAGACTGATTAGGTCGGGTTTGGGCCTAAATCCTTTGAAATAATGTATTAATTTTTGGATGGATTATTAATCTTAATATGTTTGTGTTATTACAAATATAGTTATTCTAGGATCTAATAGAAATGCAGGAAATAATTTTCGAATTCATCTGATGTTACCTTGTCATAACTTGGGTCTTCAACAGATAGACTCTTATTTTTGACTCAACTTTTATGTCCAACTCACACTTCCAATCATATCTTGCCAGATCAATGCATTAAAAGAAAAATATCCAATACATCCACTAAAACAACCTGGAGCAGTTGCATTCCCTTCCCCTTTCAAAGGTGCTCCATGGCCTGTACAAAAAAAAAATTCTGCCTATTGTTATGAACTAAAGCTTGTCGCGTGAAGGTTATTTGTGAGGATTGTCCATTGTTATGTCATTGTTCAGATTTTTTATTTGAAGGAAGACGATTTGACGGACAAAAAAGATTAAGTAATGGCCTCCCTCCATGCTCTTCCATGGTATCCTACTGTCGCCAAGAAAGGAACGCCAGTCGAAGCCCCTACCATGATGCCAATACGTGAGAATAAAGCGGAGGGAGGCCTTGTTGCTCCGCCGTGCATTATTAAACATTGTTCCCTGGTGGTTAGGGTTTTAAGAGTGCATCATCGCGCTCTGAGTCGCGAGTGCTTTGAGAATTATGTTGTATCTGGGTCATATCGTCGAACGAGTGTTGGTTGCGACTCATAGGTGACCGAAAGTTGAAGACAACAAAGGAGGCTCCCAGCGGCAAGGATCGGATGAACCGGGGACAAGATGAAAAGAGTCAGACTTGGTCCGGCGTGGTTCAAGGGCCTCTCAAGTAACTTGCTTGGATGAGTCACCGGATCACCGATGAGAAACTCGAGACGCTTCAAAGGAGTTTCACTAGAGTGCTAGAACTGCCAGAGGATCGTGTCTAAGTCTCGAGAGAAGCCTAGGAGTCGACGACGATCATCGTGCGAAGCTTGGGGCGGAGGATTCTGGTGGAATGGCTGACTCAGGATCTCAAGACCACAGGAAAGCTAGACTACGACGTCGTGATATTTCCATTGGTGGAGGAGCACCACGTCTTCCGCTTCCGGCAAGAAAACGATCGGAATGCTACCCTTGCCGACAACCCGTGGCTAGTAGCCAGGCAGCTGCTAGCCATGAAACCTTGGGTTTTAGACTTTATTCTGGAAAGAGACAAGATTAAATGACCTTGGTCTAGGTCCGATTGCCATGCCTGGCCATAGAATACTAGGAGAAGATCTCGATTCTGAAGATCACGGCTAAAGCCGGCTGGTCGGTAGTGCTTCACAACTTCACTAAGCACCTTTGAAAATTGTGTTATGCCCGTGTGAAGGTGGAGATCAACATCCTTGACCCACTCATCCCTCGGATCTGGATTCGGAGAGCCGATGATGGAGGGGGAAGACTAAGGGCGAGCTAGGGTTTCACCGATGCCCATGGTGGTGAAAATGGAATTAGAGGATGCGATGTCGACGGAAGAGGAAGGATTGGAGCCAGTGGGGAAGTCGGTGTTTGGACCTTGGCTTGCAACGACCAAGATCTGGCAACCAAGACCGTTGAGAAGTAGGAGGCGCTGAGGAAGATGACCGAGTCAGCCCTGGAGTCCAACTCGAGCTCCAATTCATCCCAATTAGGGTCGAGTTCGCTAAGGAATCGGTCGAGGTTGCCTAGCTCGTCAACGAATTTGGACGGCTAGCAGAAGCCATTTAAGGTCGCTAAAGCGGAGAAGGGTTACCGCGTTCTGGACTCGGCTTAGGTTGCGGAAGGAGCGAGTCAACCCAGGTTTGAATCGGAAAGTGGAGTCGACTCAATCGCTGAAGCGGCTGACCCCAAATGATGGTCACTATAGACCGGGCCAATGGGCCTGGGCCGTGGATGTGGAAATGTAGGAGGCCGCATCGGGAGCGGGCCACCTCAAGCGAGCTAGAAGGCCACTAGTAGATCGGAGGCCTTCAGGCCTAGGAGAGACTGACCTGTCCCCGGCCCAGTGGGGGGCGAGCCCTAGGAAACTAGTGACCCCCCTTCCCTGAAGGAGGGGGTGGTTTCTTCTTGGAGCACCTCCATGCCTCGATGCCCTCTGCTCTTCCATTCGGTGAGGGGGCATCGGCCAATATGGAGGAAGCCTTGGCGTCGGAGGGAAGCATGAAAGCTGGAGAAATGGGTGGTGGCTCAACTTTGCCCGGTCGTGCGCTTCAACGGCCAGAGGCTTGGAGGACGTCGACGAAGCCCAATTCGGCTGCAGACCTTGTTTACTCAAGGGGTTGGACCTCAAGGCAGCGACAACTAGCCATGGGAGGGTGGTGAGGAAACTCAAGCCAGGTTTGACAAAGGGGTTATGCAACTCGGCTGGTGAAGATGCTTATTGTGGGTTGGCCGAGCGTGGTAGAAGGGATGTTGTCGGCCAAGTGGGGACCAAAGAACAAGATTTATGTAAAGATCCAGTGGAGGACTCAATAGCCTGATATGAAGATATTGATTTAGAATTGTAGAGGGCAAGGGAAGCCTTCTTTTCCGGCCATCTTTAGAAGACTTGTGCACTTGAATAGGCCGAATGTGTGCATTCTTCTTAAAACAATTCTATCAGAATGGAGTCTTCAGTTGGCAAGGCGTCGTTTCCCTCCCTCTTAGGATTTTTTTGCTATTGAGTCTTCGGGTTTATCCAGGGGCATTGTAGTGGTGTGGAGGTTGGGCTTTGTCACCTTCAACATTTTTCATAAGTGTAACCAGCAAGCTATTATGGTAATTATTGAAGGTAATGGCAATCCTTGGTAGTTATCTGCTGTGCATGCCAGTACGGATTACAGGGTGTGTCGAGAGCTTTGGAGCGAGGTATCGTGCATGATCTAGTAGGAAATTCCTTTCTTAGTGGTCGGAGACTTTAATTGTATTGACAGGCTAACCAAGAAGCAAGGGGGAAAGTGCTCTTAGGCAAGACTGAGGTTATGGAGTTCTAGAGCTTCATTTCTACCAACGAACTTGTGGATTTAGGATTCACTGGGTCAAGGTTCACTTGGTATAACAACCGGCAGAGGCGAGCGAGAGTTTAGGAGAGGATCGATAAGGCCTTCACTATGGTGGGGTGGATCCAGCGCTTTCCGAACTTCCATGTTCAACACATGGCTCACATTGGATTGGACCATATCTCGATCCTCATCAGCATCGTCGCCGCCATCCCTCATCAAACCCCCTTTTGCTTCGAGAATGTTTGGTTGTCATACCCGCGCTCCTAGGATATTGTCAAGGAGGTCTGGAGTACAGCGGTCAGGGGAATGTGATATATCAAGCTACTCACAAGCTCAAGCTACTCAAAGGTGGACTAGAGAAGAGGTTGGGGACATCACTAGAAGGCTGGAGGAGACTAAAGGTTCCATTGCCTCATTCCAAGCTAAGGTGGAGAGGGATGGAGAACTTTTGCCTAGGGACTTGACCAAACTTTATGCACAACTGTCCATGTATTACTTGCTTTTGCACCAATAGGAGACCTTCTCACGGTAGAAGTTCTAGGTGTAGTAAATTTTGGAGGATGACCAGAATATCAAATTCTTCTATCAGTCGACTATTACTAGAAGATAGAGAAATAGGATCCAGAGCATTAGAGATAGTGGTGGCTAGTGAGTGAGGATGCAGGGAGCATTTGCCAAGAGTTGATGTATTTTTTCAGATTGAGATGGACATGCCAGCAGGAGAGTGATAATCCATCCTTTGGCCCCATGCCTAAGGGAAGAGTCTCGGAGTCGAGAATGATGATCTCATTAGGCCGATTACGATCAGAGATATTCATGAGGCCGTCTGGTCTACGGCTGAAGACAAAGCTTCTGGGCCAGTGGTTTTCCTCTTCAATTCTTCAGGAGATACTGGCCTATCGTCCAACATGAAGTGGTGGCTTTTATTCAGTAGTTCTTTTATACATCTGTAATGCCTCAAGAATGGAAGAGAACTTTTGTTACTTTGATTCCCAAGAGATTGGATGCTACTGAGTTGGGCCATTACAGGCCTATTAGTCTGTGCTCTACCTTATACAAGGTCATTGCAAGGGTATTGGTAGCCAGATTCAGAGAAATTCTTTCCAGACTTATTAGGTTAGAGTAGGAGGCCTTTGTGGGAGGCAGGAGCATATTTGATAATATTTTGATAATATGGGAGTTTATGCAAGACCTATAGAGAACACAGGGTCGACGGAGCCTAATGGGAGTCAAGCTAGATATGGAGTACGCCTATGACCGAATGACCTAGAGCTTTCTGTCCTCCTCCTTGGCGAGCTTTGGATTCCACGAGGTGTGAATCCAGTGGATTATGGGTTGCATTCAGGATCCGACCTTTGCCATTTTGGTGAATGACAAGCCTACAACGTTCTTCCACTCTACTATCAGCCTTCGGCAAGGTTTTTCTCTGTCCCCTTATCTTGTTATTATTTGTACTGACTTCCTCTTTGGAGCTCTCTAGGCTACCACGACGTCGCAGGATCTTGAGGCCTACAGGCCCACATCGCTCGCCGAGCTAATCTCTCATCTTCTCTTTATGGATGATTACTTGCTAACCAGATTCTCACATCACTCTACTGCTTTGCATCTGGTTAGTGGGTCAACCTATCCAAATTCGTTGTCCTCTTCAGTCCGAAGACCAAGCAGCAGCTCTGGATTGGCATCAGGGAGTTCTTGGGTATGGATAAGCAAGATGGCAGCTGGAAATACCTAGGTGTCCCCATTACTGGGAGGAGATTACAAGCGATAGAGTGCAGCGAGATCGAGCAGGGCATCGAGCAGAGGCTGGAGGGGTGGCAAGCGAGAGAGTTCTCCATGATGAGTAGAGTGACTCTAGTCGGATCGGTACTTAATTCAATCCGATCTATTTGATGACTCACACAACCATGCCTAGGTCTCTGCTTGTGAAGGTGGAGCATTTGTTCAGGAACTGTATTTCGGGTGAGCACGATGGCAAGAGAGGACTTTATCTTGTAGCTTAGGAGATAGTCTGTCAGCCCCATGACCGTAGGGTTGGGTATCTGCTCTTTGCTAACGAGGGAGGTTATGGCAGCCAGACATGTGGCTTGATTCTTGCTTGAGCCGAATAATTTATGGAGCTCCTTGATGAAGGCCAAGTATGGTGACCAAACTTCGACGACTGACTCTTAGGCTGATCACCGTAGCTCTTTCATTTGGCGAGAGATGTGCTCTCATGCCCCGGAGGTGTTGGCCCAAATTCAGTGGACAGTTGGGGATGGCCAGTCGATTGATGTGGTCAACGACTCTTGGGTATTGGATATTCCTATTCGATTATGACCCAGGATGGTTGATGTAGAGAGCTCTATCCTCAAAGTGTGTGACCTCAAAGTGTGATGATGTTCGAGTCCGACGTATGTTTGGGGACCAGTTAGCGAAGAGGATCCTAGCCATTCTCGTGCCTCGGAGAGGAGGACCTGATAGTAGGATCCGGAGTTTGACTTGCAGATCTAGGGTGAGCAAATGGGGTTCGTGTCTCCAGCCCACTTGTGATTGGTGCAGGGAGGAGGAGGAGACCATCGAGCACGTATTGTTCAGCTATCTAAGAGCGACCTAGGTGTGGCAGGTGGCAACTAGAGGTTCTCACAGACTTTAACCTTGGTGGTATCCTTTCTTGATTATCTAGAGGGATCCATCAGCAGATCGGTCACGATTTTTTGGGGGCGTTATTGCCGCCTATGCTACATATCACACATGGCTTGACAGAAACGCTAGAACCTTTAAGGGACAGAGGCAGAGCTTGAGGACCATGGCAGCTAGGGCGGTTATGTTGGCATAGGAGTTCATTCAGACACAGGCTATCAGAGGTTCTGGAACAGTTAGGGACATCAGGGCCCCCACTCAGCTCTTGGAGCTACTTGGACGATTCTCCGCTTTTGGGAGCCCTCATCCTCGAGCTTCCACATGGTGAACTTCGACGGAAGTATATATGAAGAGGAGGGTCGAGGAGATGCTAGTTTTGTGATCAGTGACACTGACTGTAGACTGATCGTAGCTGGGGTGAGCCGACTCTATGATAATTCTATTTTAGGAGCCAAGCTTAGAGCTGCTTGGAAAGAAAACGCCTATGTGTGGGTTAGGTTGGAGGCCGAGCACATCTATTTGGAAGGTGATTCAGCTACTGTGATCAAGTGGATTCAGAGCTGTGTAAGAGTAGGGGATGAGTACTCACTACTACAGGACATCAGAGACCTCCTAAGGGACTATGTGGCCTTCCAGGTTTTTTATGCTTATCGTGAGGCAAACAGTGCAGCTAATTGGGTTACCTCGTTCATTGCACAGCACTTCGACGGCTGGATTTGTGAGAGCTACGAGAGTGCTCCACCTTCTTTTCATTATCTTTTTTTTCTGACTTTCTTCGATGTATTCATGTTAGAAGGGTATGATATATCCGACTTACCAAAAAAAAACACCATTTATACTTACATCCAATAATATGAAAAACTAGACTTATCTTCTCTTGATTTATTTTTATCAAATATTTTGACTCATAATTTAACAAAATATTAATCAAATCATTAATTTTTAAAAAAATCCAAATGCAACATTAAAAAAAATCTTTTAAAATGACTAAAATAATTTTATTTAATATAACAGCCATCAAAGGACATCAAAAAAAAAAAAAGTATGTATCCTTTTTATTTAAAGGTACTTTTGATTTTTTAAATAAAATAAATAGATTCACTAATGCTTTTAATTTAGGCAAAGTAAGTGTGTAGGTTTTATAAATTACTGCATATAAGTATAATAACCATAAATTTGGTAGGATTTCATAATTTACTCTAAATAATAATAGCCAATCATAATCTAAAGCATCTCAGGAAAGCACGAATAATATTTTCAATCATACTAGTCGTTAGCATATTACGTGAGTCTACACCATACCGAGATGCTACCCTCCATAGTCTCCATGAGGGTCTCTCTCTCTCTCTCTCTCCGTGGTGCAGTCAGCAGCACCTTCATTCTTTCCATTGACCAATAGTACTTATTTTACCCGGGAGAGCAATTCCGCCAAGGAGACCAGTGTACATTTCGGTGGTTCACCCACAGTGGCACATCATTTACCTACTATGGATGTAATGCTCTTCCTCGCAGCAGTTTCAAATAAAAAGCCATTCCGGTTCAGTGCTTTGTTTGCGGACACTGTGCTTCCCAAGGCCGTCCTGCCTCCCGGTACTAATGGCTCCGAATCATGGTTCTTTGTCAAAGCAAAAAAAAAAAAATCATGGTTCTTTTCTACGATACTTAACGGAAATTACTAAACTTTTATTTTTACAAAGGATTTGTATCACTAAGAAAGTTCTCTGACGAGGTTACGAGCAACAAAAACAAAAGAAAAGTATAGATGCTAATACTAGTACTAGTATTAGCAGTAGTAGGTTGGTAGGGACTGCAAAAGATATAATGGAGGCTCTCTGCGGCCAGCCGTACCCTGGGCCTGGGTCTAGAGATAGAGAGAGCGGCTGTGGTGACCCCCCCACGCGAAATGAACAGTCACGTCGCTGTCGCCACCGCCATTTTGGTGCTTACGGCCTTCGCCTCCCTGCGCCTTTCCCGTTTCGGCAATTCCCCATCCCTCTTCCTTATCCCCCCGCTCTCCTCCTCGTTGAGTTGAGAATGTAGAACACTCCAATGCTACTTCTCTCTCTGTGATCTCTGGTGTTGTCTTGAGCTTGGAATGGCAATGGAAGAGAGGAGGAAGGAGATGCTACGTTTGTTGGTTTCAATGGCGTTTCTGTTGGCCTTCTTCCCGGCCGTTTCCTCGTTCTCAGATGAAGGTCTTCGTTAGTTCTCTCTTTCGCTTTTTTTTTTTGTTGGAAAAAAAAATCTTAACGGCTAGTTTTGGTGGTGGCTTCAGGGAGGGCTTTGATGGCGCTGAAGGCGTCGTTCAGCAACGTGGTCAACGTGCTGCTGGACTGGAACCCCGTCGCAGCCGGCGGCGACGCCAACCGCAGCAGCGACGACCACTGCGCCTGGAGAGGCGTCGTCTGCGACAGCCTCACCTCCGCCGTCGTTTCCCTGTATCCCCCCCCGTCCTTCTCTTCCTCATATTCTTCGCGTTGCGTTAATTCCCTTCTATTGTCCTTTTTTATTAATACTTTTTTGTTGGGTGTGTGTGTGTGTGTGTGTTCTGGGGTGAAGGAACTTATCGAATCTAAACCTGGGAGGGGAGATCTCGCCCGCGGTCGGGGAGCTGAAGAGCTTGCAATCCATGTATGTCTTCTTTTATTCACTTTAAACGCCCTGCCTACTATTTTAATATTACCGGACCCCTTCGCTTCCCCACTTCTTGAACCGAGTTTCTTCATTAATATGTACCTAAATCTTACTTTATTTGTTGGTGGGGTGCAGAGATTTGAAGGGGAACAAGCTTACAGGTCAAATCCCGGACGAGATTGGGGATTGCGTGTCTCTAAAACACCTGTACTACTAGAAACTAGTCCTTTCATTTGGTGTTCTTAGCTTACCCATCGTTTGTAAATATTGTGTGGCAAATTTGTAGGGATTTATCTGGGAATGCACTCTATGGGGATATTCCCTTTTCGATATCCAAGCTGAAGCAGCTCGAGGAATTGTAAGCTGACCGCTGCGAATAATTTTATCTATATTTGCTGTTTTTTTTGAAGAAAATAAGAGTCCTTTGTTTAGCTAATGGATATTTCAATGCAGGAACCTGAAGAACAACCAGCTGACAGGCCCCATTCCTTCAACATTATCCCAAATTCCAAACCTCAAAACTCTGTGAGTATTTTTGTTTTGTTTTGTTTTGCTGTTTTTCTTTTGTTCTTTTGCTGCTCTTTAGACTGTCTTGGTGATTCCATTTTCTTCTCTTTTTTATTTTTTTTGGGTGTATGGTTTATATCTTCTGTTTCTTTGACATAATCTTTAGACATTAAGTGAAGTTTTTGGACTTGGTGTTGCCAATCTGGACAGGGACTTAGCCCAGAACCAGCTTACTGGAGACATACCTCGGCTTATTTACTGGAATGAAGTGCTGCAGTACCTGTGAGCACTTAACAGTCCTTTGTAGCTAAACGGTTTTCATCAGAAACCATTTTCTGCTGCTAATTGAGATGCTGGTGTTTCTTTTCAGAGGCTTACGGGGTAATTCGCTCTCTGGAACTTTGTCGCCGGACATGTGCCAATTGACCGGCCTGTGGTATTTGTATGTGATTGCTGCCTTTGATGCATTTGTTCGTGTTGCTGATTTTGATTCCTCAATTTGTTGACCTTCTGGTCATATTAATTCATGTTTGTATCCTTAATGCAGTGATGTAAGGGGCAATAACCTCACAGGAACCATTCCAGATAGCATAGGCAACTGTACCAGTTTTGAGATCTTGTATGCTAATTCTGCTGTAAGTTTGCTTCTTCTTATAGAAGAATGGAATTGGTTATTTAATCTTGTTCCTGAATAACAGGGATATATCATACAATCAAATCACGGGAGAGATTCCTTACAATATTGGTTTCCTGCAAGTAGCTACACTGTAAGTATATTCCTACCTTTTTGGATGTACTTTTATGAGTTGGATAAAAAAGAGAACTGGTTGTTCCTTGGTGGCATTTTCATTTTAAAGAATAAGCTTTAAATGCTCATTTAGTGCACTGGTTCTGTTCACGTGAAAGGTGTTATAGGATTAATATATGACTTCTTGCATAGAAATTCGTGTCAATAGCTGCTAAAGCTGTGGATGTTCACTTCTCCCATCTATTGAGTGCACAATTGTGTATAATAAATTGTGTTATTTATCTGCACCTCGTGCCTTTTCTTTGCACAATTTCTTAGATTGCAATGGATGGGAAAGTTTGCTGAAAACAGATCTCTGATTAATTTGTTCTCTTATCTGCAGTCACAAGTGCAGTTTTTGGGAGCAATTTGGCTGAAAACAAAGATCCAAAATTCTTAAATATCCTGAGAAGTCTGGATAGAAATTGGATATATAATACATTAATACTAGAAGTATTAACAGAACTAAAGAATGTCATACTGTTTAGGTATCTGTATTTTTATTCATCTGAAAACAAGGATGGAAGTGATATGGATGGTGAGCTGTAAACATAGTAAATACACCACGATCATTGGCAGCACAGAACACCATTGGCTTGCAATTTTTGAGTGATTCTTGAAATATTTGTGAATGAATAATTAATAAATAAAAATAAAAAAGTTGAAAAAATTTGAGAATTTTCAATGATTCAGAGTCTATCATTACTGTACTCATTTTTTCATGTATTGTGATAATTTTGGGACTAATCACTCGTCCATTCATTGTCTATATTCTGATTGTAGGTCCCTTCAAGGAAATAGACTCACAGGGAAGATTCCGGAGGTGATTGGCCTCATGCAAGCTCTTGCAGTATTGTAAGCAGACATTACTTTTTCTTTCCTAATTCATTTTCCATATTATATTTCTTTTGCTGCCTTAACGAGTCTTTTTGGACCATATTGCTTGGGACATTACTGACTAACATATCTCCAAATCCTCCTGCACATTGCCAAAATGTTAACAATGAATCACTATAACATTTTTCTTTCTAATTAACTGGAGCTTAAATTTAATGTACCCACAAAATTATATATAATGTAGGTATGACTTGGGCACTACTAACTATTGAATATTCATATAAACAGTAAGTTGGCATTCACACATGCGAGAAAGCCTAACCTGTAAGAAAAGAATCTCAACTAGTTGTCTGTTAAAGTGTATCAGCAGATACATGTTAGCTGGAAGCTGTTATATTTGTTGCTCTTGTAGAATAGAATCAGTTACATTCTAATCAATGAACAACAGTTTGGTTCTGCTTGGTATGTTACCAAGTGCTTGTCATGCTACAAGTTCCAGACTTGCTCTGTTCCCCTGTTCTTTACAAGATTTCAAGTACTTAATCTTTTTTGAACTTGCAAGTTATGAGCTATATTAAGGTCATTCATCATATTTAGCAACCTAATGGTTGCTGATATGCTTCATATGTAAAGTCAGTGTTGCAGATTGGTTTTTGAGTGTAGTCACCATGACATGTGCGATCTGCTTTTATTTTCAGGGATTTAAGTGAAAATGAACTGGTTGGAACCATTCCACCAATACTTGGCAATCTGTCCTACACGGGCAAGCTGTGAGTTTTGATCAGTTACTCTTGCTTTATGTATGCAAAGCTTACTGTGCTGTTTTATAAACTCCTTTTCATGACGTCTGTCTCCCAGGTACTTACATGGAAACAAGCTTACCGGACCAATCCCTCCTGAGTTGGGAAACATGACAAAACTTAGCTATCTGTGAGGGCCTTTTCCTGTGTTACAGTCAGTTCTTCATTAACTTTGTGTATACTTGCTAATCTTATCAATTGTACAGGCAACTAAATGACAACAAGCTAGTAGGTACTATTCCAGCTGAGCTTGGAAAACTTGAAGAGCTGTTTGAATTGTGAGAATTTGTGGCATTATAGCTCATTTAAAATCCTTGAAATGCTTTTGGAAACAATATCTGTACATGGTCAGGTATTTACCAATTTCAGTATCTCTGTAACAGGAATCTTGCCAATAACAACCTTGAGGGTCCAATTCCTCAGAATATCAGCTCCTGTACTGCGTTGAATAAATTGTGAGGTTTCTTTGTGGCATGAATTATTGTTTTTGTAATGTTGGAGTATTGGATATTTGTGGCTTGAATTATTTTTTTGGATATCTGTAATGCTGGATATTTGTGGTGTTTTTCAGTAATGTGCATGGTAATAGGTTGAATGGTTCGATCCCATTGCAGTTTCAGAAGTTAGAGAGCCTGACCTATTTGTAAGTTCCATCTATGAAACTTCCCCATTAAATAAAAATACTATTTACACTTAATCAGAATGAACACTAATAGAGATACTGTTTCTACAATAAGCTCAAACACAAGCATTTGGTATTAGCAAGGTCCACCGTCTCGGTATCGGACCCCGTATCAGTGCCACACTAGTACTGTGTCGATATGATATGGTACGAAATCTTTTCGGCGTACCAAGTGTCAGTACGTCTCCCATATCAAGTATGATACAGTATGGCCCATACCGTCTGGTTCGGATCGGTACGACCAATCATGGGTATTAGTATATTTGAGCTAATATCTTGAGCTGATTTGTGAGCCACTCTGTACAGCCCACCACCCCCTTTACGAAGCTTCAAATGCTTATGATCTTCATTCTGTCAAAATTGCAGGAACTTCTCATCAAACAACTTTAAGGGCAAAGTTCCCTGGGAATTAGGCCGAATTATCAATCTTGATACCCTGTAAGAGATTACTGCTTTTCTGATGTCTGAAGTGTTTGTTAAAATTAGCCATCTTAAGTGTGTTCTGTCACGCCCCGGGTCCATTATTCTCACATGTTCATCCCCCCCCCCTCTTTCCTCATCTTCTTACTATAGGGATCTATCCAACAATCATTTTTCCGGTCCCATTCCTGATTCTATTGGTGATCTGGAGCACCTTCTTGAGCTGTAAGTCAGAGACTAGACTGTTTCTTTAAGTTGTAAGATGTTTTGTATGTGGTTTCAGATTTTAGCTTAATAGTGTTCTTGACAGAGTCCATGCTGCACTCAGTCTCATTCTTATTATTGCTACCTCAAAATTGCAGGAACCTAAGTAGAAATAATCTCGGTGGGCCCCTCCCAGCTGAATTTGGAAATCTGCGTAGTGTTCAAACCATGTAAGTATGAAGTCATGTCTTCGCACAGTTATTATTGATTATCTTCTAATCATGCTTTAACAGCAGTAGGTACGAAATGTTGTTTTTTAGTTGCTTAAATGAATTCAAACTTCTGTAGTGATATATCTTGCAACAAGCTGTCTGGTCCAATTCCTGAAGAACTGGGACAGTTGCAGAACATCGATACTTTGTAAGTCCAAATCCATTTTTGTCTTTTTTATTTTTGTATTCATGTGAAGAACTTGTTCTCCTCCAGTCAAATGTTTATACCCTGTCGAGTTGCCTTCAGGATTCTAAACAACAACGATCTATATGGAGAGATACCGGTTCAGTTGACCAATTGCTTCAGCCTATCTTCCTTGTAAGTTTATCATTCTTGTTCTCTTTGCTTCAAAGACTATGAAAAGTATTTACTTGCATGATTGGGCATTTGATCTGTATTCAGGAACCTTTCATTTAATAACTTCTCGGGAGATGTTCCTCTCTCCAAGAACTTTTCAAGGTTTCCTCGAGAAAGGTATCTAAATAATTTAGTGCTCTCTCTCTCTATAACAAAGAAAAAGAGAAAAAGAAAATCCGACTTCTTTCTTCTCATCACAGTTATGATTTTCCAGAATATTAATATTATCTGCCTTCAGTTTCCTAGGAAATCCAATGTTGTGCGGAAACTGGTTGGGATCCTCTTGTGGACAAGATCTTCATGGATCCAAAGGTATTCTCGACTCCAAACTATGATTATCATATTTTGCATCATCTCCCATTGATTATTTAACTCGATGGTTTTCTGCAGTCACCATTTCTCGAGCTGCTGTTGTCTGCATTACGCTAGGCTGTGTTACACTGCTATCAATGATGTTAGTGGCAATATACAAGTCTAGTCAACCAAAGCAGTTCATTAAAGGATCAAACCGAACTGTGCAAGGCATGTATCTTCCATCTCTCTTTAGTTTGTCAGCATACACTGTTATCCTTTGTGCAATGTTCGTAATTTACCATAGCATTCTCTGTTCAGGTGCTCCAAAACTTGTAGTTCTCAGAATGGACATGGCAATTCATACATATGAAGATATCATGAGGATCACAGAAAACTTGAGTGAGAAATATATTATTGGCTATGGTGCTTCAAGCACGGTCTATAAATGTGTACTCAAGAATTCTAAGCCTATTGCTATTAAGCGGCTTTACAGTCAGTATCCTCATAATCTTCGTGAATTTGAGACTGAACTGGAAACCATTGGAAGCATCAGACATAGAAATCTCGTCAGCTTACATGGCTACTCACTTTCCCCACATGGAAACCTTCTGTTCTATGATTACATGGAAAATGGCTCACTATGGGATCTTCTCCATGGTTTGGACATCTAGTTTCCTTATTATTCTCATCTGCTTTCATGATTTATACATCATTAATTACTTCTATTTATTTCAGGCCCATCAAAAAAAGTGAAGCTTGACTGGGACACGCGCCTTAAAATAGCAGTCGGTGCTGCCCAGGGCCTAACCTATCTTCACCATGATTGTAACCCCAGAATCATTCATCGGGATGTGAAGTCCTCCAACATCCTTCTTGATGAGAACTTTGAGGCACATCTCTCAGATTTTGGCATAGCCAAATGCATCCCATCTGCCAAAACTCATGCATCAACATATGTGCTGGGCACAATTGGCTACATTGATCCGGAGTATGCTCGCACCTCCAGGCTGAATGAGAAATCTGATGTTTATAGCTTTGGCATTGTTCTTTTGGAGCTACTCACTGGGAAGAAGGCTGTCGACAATGATTCTAACTTGCACCAACTGGTCAGTTATCCAGATTTGCACCTTCTGAACCATCTATCTTCATGTTGTTTTAATTCGATAACGGTGCCATCGTTCTAATTAGCTACTCGTTTATTTGCTGTTCTTAACATTCAGATACTCTCAAAGGCAGATGACAACACGGTAATGGAGGCGGTGGACTCGGAAGTGTCGGTCACCTGCATGGATATGAGGCTTGTCAGAAAGGCATTCCAGCTCGCATTGCTGTGCACAAAGAGGCATCCATCCGATAGGCCTACCATGCATGAGGTCGCTCGAGTGCTGGTTTCTTTGCTGCCTGCACCGAGCCTGAAGCCCGGCCTGGTGCCACCAAAGGCAGTGGACTACAAACACTATCTGGATGCTGGTCCAGATGTAAAGATTAAAGGGAGCCACGGCGACAGCTCATCAGATGGGCAGTGGTTTGTGAGATTTGGCGAAGTCATTTCAATGAATACTCTGTGACAGTGGATGAAAGTTTTTGTCCTGCTGAAAGTAAAAAGATGGTCTCAGTGTATTTTTGATGTTTTGATGGTAACTGTGGGAACACACATGCATCCTTCATGAGGATGGGGGTTTTGAACTTTAAGCTTGTTAAGATCTCAGATGGATAGCCTTGGAAACTTAAAGCACTTATTTGGCATCTGTTTGTGTTATGTTAGGTGTACACTGTTTGAATGTGCATGTACAATCTCGTGAATCCCTTCAATACCCCATGAATCCCCCATTTAAAGCAGTTGAGCAGTGAAGACTCTCCCCATGCCTCCAGTGAAATGGCTTCCTGTGGGTCCACTTGGCTCTGCAGGGTGGTCCTGAGGGCAACATTTATGCGAGTGTTGTGGAATGGATGGGATGGGGATGGCAAATTGCTTGGATAAATGGAGAACTGCTATATGTGAAGTTGGGTACAGTGCAGAAGACAAGGAAGAGTTGGAGTAGCAGCTGGAGTTAATGTGGTGGTTCTTAGCAGGATCTAGTATTAATCGGAGACTGAGTTACGAATTCACCATATTTGCTTTTGTATAAAATAAACTCGCCGAAACTCTTCTGCAGACTGCAACTGGATTATGCAGTGAGTTTGAAGTCAAAGGAGACCCTTGCTTAAATATCAATGAGCATTTCTCTGCGATTGGCTATATAATAATTGCCAACAAGAAGCCTCTCATCGCTCAAGCTAAGCTCTATGCCAATGAAGACAAACTACTAGTTTTCAGGATACTTCTAGTGCAATTTTACTGGAGTCTACATATTTAGCATTGATTGAATGCAGTCTGGTTGTCATACAAGGTAATACAAATAACTTCGAACACAACATATATTTGCATCATTTCACACCATGTTACCACATATTTCTTAAGTGAGTGCTGCCTCCTCAACCTCTTCAGCTAGGGGTTGTCATTCTGCATTCATTGACTCCATGACTTTGGTTTTTTCACCCACTTCTGACCTTTGTCAAGGAGCATACTGTAGACAATGTAGCAATGCAAAATAATCTCCCTACTTGGTTGCATCTAGCCTCTTGACTATCACCTAATCTTATGCGATCTAACCTAAACCTTGCTACACAATCTTACTCAATCATGCCTGATCATATCTGATCTGCCTTGATCCTACCTAATCCAACCATTGCTAATCCTACTCAATCCAACCAAAGCCTAGATACCCTATCCTACCCAATATTACCTGATCATACCTGATTCAATTTGATCTTACCTGATCCTATTCCTATCTTCCAGACCCTAGCCTAATCCAAGTCCAAATAGCCTAACCCCAAGGCCAAATACAATACATGTGGTGCGGACACGAGCACTGGACCGCCTGTTACGTGGAGCCATGGTCATCACAGGAAGATAGTCCAGCCAATTTCGTTGTGGCTGAATTAATTTTATGTTATTTTATTTTATTTATTTTATGTTGACCGGGCTTGTTTGTATATTGTCATTTTATGGTCTTTTTGGATTGTTTTCTTTGTAGGGGTCTTTTTATTATTTCTTGATCCTATATATATGGGTTCATGCACTTGTCTAGGGTTAACGAATGATTGAATGAAATTAGCCTCTTTTTCTCTGAAACTCTGGTGCGAAGCTATGGCCAGAGCCAGGTGAGAAGCCTAGTTCTTCTTCCTTCGCTTCTCTTCTCTTCTTCTTCCTTTTTCCTTCACCCCCTGCAGTTGTCCCGCATCAACATGAACATAAAAGACCTAAAAACCTACATTTGCATCTAAATTGGATTCAACATAATATAGCCTTAGGCTAAAACTAATTTTCATAGCTACACCAAAATCACCCTTGATATCCTCACCCCCCTTTTTACCATAGGTGCACAACATAAAGATATTCCAGCACATGGGGTATTCATCTTGCCATAACCACCCTTTTAGCCTTCATCAACACCTCTCTTAGGATCACTTGTCTTTAAATGTGTCAAGTGACACCCTAGTTCCCTCCACCCCATTTTTTGTCACATTATTCGATGACTAACTTGATCCCTCACTGTCTTTCTATAAGCCACATGTCCAATGAAGGAACACTCCCCTGTACAACTATTCTTGCACTAGATCCCAACTTCAAATAAGGCTAATGGAGATATCTTCTCTGTTACAAACCCTTCCTTCCTATATACCAAATCCATGGCATGCATTAATTTGATGTTTATGTCTTTGTTTTACCCTCACACCTTTCCTGAATAACCAATTTAACCTTTAAGGCTCTCCTTAGATCTAGTCTAAATCATATTTATGCCACTTCATCCTCATCCACTAGATCTCTTTTTTCTCCTCATAAAATCCTATTTCTCCATGCCTCCTCCATGTTATGACTCCAAGAGGAAGGAATTAACCTAACCCCTTCTTACATTTAACACTCCTTTTCATCCTTCAACTCAACTCTTTATCCTTTCGATCCCTTCGTCCCAACCATCCAAAGAAACATAATCTAGGAAATATATCCTCTTTAAATCCTAGCCTACACTTTCTCAATCCCCTTTTATCCTGTTAGTTGATGAAAACCCCGCACCTCATACGGATCTTAACTACTAGATTTAAATAGCTTTAATCTGAGATTTTAAACCAAGATCTTCTTATCATAGCCTTTGAACTGTTGGCAGTAGAGCTTTTAAAAGTAAAATTGTTGGAAGTAGAGCTTTCTAAAGTAGAGTTTTTATAAAAAGTTGTTTGCTATTTGGTAACTATATATATTTCTAAAGTGCTGTGACACTTTAACAGTATTTGGTAAACAAATTGAGAAAGTACTTCTGTATAACAAAATTACCATAAAAGACATTGTATTGTATTATATAACAGAGCATAAAAAAAATATAACATATATTAATACATAAATATATGATATACTATAATATTACTGTAATGTAATATAATATTATTATAATATAGTAATATAATATTATATACTATAGCATAATAATTTAATATAATACTAAATTATTTAGCATAACATATCAATGTATTATGATATAACATAATATAATATTATATTTATTGTATAATACAATAATAAAGGTATAAAATATTATAATTATTAGCGTACATTAATTTTTCATAATATAACATAATATTAAATTATTTAACATAACATATTAATGTATTATGATATAATGTAATATAATATTATATTTATAGTATAATACAATAACAGAAAACAAGAATACCTTTTCTTGCACGGAAGGGAGTCTGATCCACGGCTAGGATTCTTTATTAGGGCTCCACAGAATTTTTAGGTTTATAAAGGGACAAAGTATGTAATTATTATATTTTATTATGGGTATTTTGGTCAAAAAAATAGCTTCCGACAAAGTTCAAAACAGGTTTTTCGGAAAGTTCCAAAATGGAGCTTCTTCCAAAAAGCTATTTTTAGCTTTTTGGAAAAGCTAAAATAGCTTTCCAAAATTTTTACCAAATACTCTTTTTCATCTAAAAGTACTTTTGGAGGGTCAGAATGAAAAATCCCACATCAACTATACTCGTTTCAGAGCTTGGGCATATCAGGCAGGTGTCTCCAAATTCTGTAAATACGTTTTGGGTGGAAAACAAAATCGGGAAGGAGTCTGAGCGGCACGTGTGCGGGCCCCGGAACCAAATAATATTTGGCAGGGGAGCCTCGTGTTCTCCTATCATGTGCCTCCCACGTGGGCACTGGGTGTCTCACGTGCCCTGCGCAAGCAGAGGCGTGACATTTGGTATCAGAGCTGAGGACGGTTCTAGTCCGAGGATGGGTGAATGAAAGATCCCACATCGACTAGACTCATTTAAAAGCCTAGGCATATGAGGCGGGTGTCTCCAAATCCTATAGATACGTTTTGGGTGGAAAACAAAATTGGAAAGGGGTCTGAGCGGTACGTGTGCGCACGTGCGGGCCCTGGAACCGGACAATATCTGATAGGGGAGTCCCGTGTTCCCCCTCATGTGGCCCCTATATGGGCACTGGGTGCCTCACGTGCCCGGTACAGACAAGGGCGTGACACAAAAAGTGTTTTTTAGCTCTCCAAAAGCTCTTCCAAATAGGGCATAAACCATACAAATAAGAATATGAGCAAGTTATTACTCCACTTAAATATAAAAACAATAGTTCCTTTAAGAATAACAATAGATTCACAAGGCCATTATAAGCCATTTTCAGTAAGAGAGAAAGAGAGACAGTTAAGATTACGGAGAAGAAAGGAGATCGTAGGTGGAGGCCACGGGTTGAAGGCACCGTGGAGATCTCGACGGAGAAAGGGGCTCCTCGCAGCAGCAGCGCGGGAGAATAGCGGGAGAGATGACGGCTAGGGAAGGGGGCTAGGGTTTTCAACCACGGTCCAAAATAACGGCCGTTGCAACGATATTTTCTAACCGCTTTTTTCTTTTCTTTTTTCAATATTTGGATTGTTGACTCAATAAAATATACTTTCCCACTACGAATTTTATGGCAAGTATAAATAATAATATTTTATTTGGTCAATAGTGAAAAATACTTTATGTTATTAATAATGATTTAGGTAAATGATGATATTATTATTATTATTATTATTATTATTATTATTATTATTATTATTATTTTGATACTGCCATTATTTTTAGTATAATAGTAATAGCAATAAGCTTTTTAAATAATTATTATTTTAAATTGAAAAAAATTCAATCTTTATATCTTTAAAAGAATAATGGTGTTATTGAAAATCTCTGTTTTGATTCAAGAGTTGATCCTCTTTGGTTTTGTGAGTAATTCAGTATGATCTAGGTATGGCTTTGCTTGGTCTGATCAGTTTGCTCCGCTTGTTCTCCTGAGTTCATGAGTTCATGTTAAATATTTAATCTGTTCAACAAAAAATAGAGATTCTAGCAGGAACATAAGAGCTATTTAGGAAAAAAGGAGAGACTACTCGTGTTAATATCTATATCAATCAATAGAAGAGATGCATAAGCTTAAATCCTTATTTTCTAAACTTGACTGATTTCTTTCTTAATTTTTTAGTTTTAGCTCTTATTATTTCCTAGATTCTTTCATTGTAGAAGCCAGGATATCTTCCCAAGCCTTATGTTGTTTGAAATTTACCAACATTTCTTTCTTGCATCCTTGGACTAACTAAATATATCTTTAACACAATAGAAAAATCCCTATGGACATTTAATAACCACTAGATCATTAGACTAAATTCGGTAAGACAACATGGCTCCATTTAGCATTACTTTGAGCAGGTCAAAAAGCATTTCTTGGAGGGACACAAGCTTTTTTGGGTGATTGAGATGTTTGATAAAAATTTAGAAATAATTTTCTACTACCTCCAAAAATTGGAAAAATCTCCTAGAGAAAAGCTCAAATTTGGAACTTTTAAGACAAAACCTTTACTTGAGATACTGGATTTTGAGTCCTCGCAATTGAAGTTTTCTTTAAAATTAATTTAAAATACTTTTTATTACTATAATCGATTAAGTTGATATCTTTCTATTGCTATAATTATATAATTAAGGATCTTGAATTTCAACTTTAGGATGATGGTGAGGAGTTACTCTCTGCTCATCGTTCTATGATTGATGAAGCACAGAAGAAAAGAGTGCGGAACAAAGTCAAACATTGAATAACCTTGTGATCGTATTAGGACTATTCTTGTGTATCAATAATTTATTTATTTAAGGTATTATGCTGATAACATAGATATTGAGAAATGTTAGTAAATATTTATGTTGCTATTATGATTGTAAATCTATAAACAATTTTATCGTCATTTTGTATTTGGATGAGCAAAATGAAATATTTTTGTTGCTATTAGATTCAAGAACTACTCAATTTGCTATCGTAATATTCCAGGTAACTTGATAATTGTCCAAAAAATAATCATGTTATTTATTATATTATTTAGATTAAAATATAGAACTAATTTATATATTAGTAATGCTTTACAATAACAATTTTTGATAGTATAATAATAATAATAACAACATAATATGGTAGTAAAATATAATTATATTATACTATATTTCAGTAAAATTATATTATTATATCTCAATAATATGTTATAATAATATTATTATAACATAATAATATTATAAAACTGTTATTATACTTTATAATAATTATAAAAAATTATTAATTATTATGTTATGTAGACTAAAATATCACAATAAATAATTTATAAATTAAGAATATTTTATAATAACAATGTTTGATATTAAAGGTAATTAAATAATTAAAAGCACTATGTGATATTTTTTTATTATTTTTTGATACTAAAAAGATTATTTTTAGTTAGATTACCAAACATATGTTAAGTTCCATATCATCTCAAAAATACAGTAACCAAACAACAAAAAGAAAATTATAAAAAATCAACTAGCAAAAGCTCTACTATCCAAAGTTGTGCCAACAAAAACTATACTACCTCCAACATTACCAAACAAGGCCTGTATTGGATATCAATAATAGGCCAAGCTCCAATTGTAACCTGTCATGCTCATTATGAGTTGGGGGTCACTTGATAAGCAACCAAACATTCTAGATTCAAGCCTTGTAAGCTACATCCCCAAGTATTGGGATATAGGTATCTTCCTCTCTCTTGGGCAAAAGAAAGAAAAAAAAAGAAGTCATGATTATAGATATAGTGTAGACATGCTAGAATTCATGGAATTGCTCCAGGACTGGATTAGGTCATACATTAAGCCAGAACTTCAAGCCATCAAAAGAGTTAAGATCAGGCTGGCATTAGCTGCTTTTGCTAGCCGGTTCACAACCCTTACAAACAGCAGATCAATGATACATTATAAGCTAGAGCGCCAACCAGATCCCACGCGCCAAACATCAAATGGCCCCATCACATAGATCAAACTCACCAACTGCTAAAAGAAACCAACTTATGTTACTGTGATGAAACTAATGCCAGAATGCAGAGTAAATTTTTTTTTTTGGGCATTAGATGCTTTAAATATTCCAAAAAGAACTCAATAATACAGATCCTTTTTATTTGAATTAGGATTGGAATCACCTTGAATATTGTGGATGCCTCATATTAAAAAAAAGAAAACATTTCTGAGCCACATGCTTTCCTACAATTCAGGAAACATCATCTGTTTCCACAGTTTTCAACCACCCTTTCTTCACAATAGAATTTGCAAGCTTTGAACATTTCCGAGCCAACTCTAGTTCACGACTCTTCAAATAATGATCTATAAACAGCACAAAAGTGTGCACATCAGACCATTCACCCTTCTGGTCAGCCTTTTCCTGGAGCAGTTTGGCTTCATCCACCATACCCTTTCTTAAGTATGCTTCTATGACTGTGTTCACCAGCCTTATATCATAGTTCACACAGCCAGATTCCCACTCCTCAAAGCATCGCTTCAGTCCATCCATATCATCTAGTTTTCTAAGAGCCTGAAGCATGATGAGATAGTTCGTGTTAGTAGGCCTTGGAACCCTAGCTTTAAACGAATTCCAGACCCTGCTGACCTCTGATAGATTACCAGCGGCAGCATATGAGCTTATAAGCAAACGGAATGGTGACAACTCGTGGCTGCCCAAGACTAATTCAGCCTTCTTGAGGGCAGTCTCAGCTTTCTCAAAAAGGCCAACTGAATTATAGAGTGAAGCCAGATGACAATATGTAAGACAATCTGAGGCACCTCGACTTTCCTCCATTTCCTGTGTAACTCTCTCAACAGAGACCATGTCACTCACTGAGGCATAGCTTTTCATTATGATCCTATATGTGCAACTATCTGGCAGGACATTACTCGCCTTCATTTCTTGGAATAAGATTGGGACCATTTCCAGCTGGCCTAACTTCATATAAAGACTCATTAGGTTGTTATAGATGAGAACATTAGAAGCAAACTTCAGTTCCTTCATTTTCTCCAAGAGGGCAACGGCCCTGTCCGTCATTTTTCCTGAACAGTAACAGTTGAAAAGAGCTCCATAGGTTCGCTGGTTCTTGGCAGGTTCTGGGAGATTTGAAAAATACTCCTCTGCAGATCTTACTCCCTTGACTTTTGATATAAGATCTAAGCGTACTGCATGGTAGCCATTTGGCATTTCCATACTTCTCTTTTCCATCCAATGCATCATCTATCAAGAAGTCGGTCAGAAATAAAAATGTGACCTTAAGAATCATGAAAAATTAAAATAAAAGATGAAAAACTAAAGAAAAAAGGATGGATAGCAATGACAAATCGATACAGGATAGCAATGACAAATCGGAACTAGTTAGCAATGACAAATCGGTACTAGTTTCAATGATAAATATATAGATATATAGATATATAGATATAAGAAATATACTATTTTCAAACAATTTAATATACATGTAGTAGTGGTGGTTCAAAAATTGTTTTGACATTAGAAAAAGGAGCACCTATAAATAAATACGACAACAACATTCTTAAAAAAACAGATAATCAATGATAAAAGAATACTTCCTTGTCAACTTCCCTGAAATCCAAGATTCCTAAAATGGAACAGCAACAGAAGTTGCATAGAACGGGAATCTGTTGATCTTCCCATAAATTTCTTTTTTTTTGTAATATTTGTTTCTAGAAGAAATTATACAAAGCTTGCCCTGCCCAATATGGATTGCATTGCACTCAAAAGATCCTAAAACAATATGGTGATCTTGCATGTCCCAAATATGTGATTTGGCAACTGCAAGTTGTCTATAATTACATTCATATTTCCTTTCACAGCCTAACAAACAAATAGGCAACAAGAAAAGGTTAGATGACAGGCATATGTTAAAAATGTCTCAAAACATAAAAATCACATAAAGATGGGACAACACATAGAACGATAAAAGGCATGTCTCAAGAAACACATATAATGTACTGTCCCAAATGGATTTTACTAATTAAGTGAACAAATCAAGTGAAGAGTAAACTAAGGCAAATTTAAATTCATTCAAAGCGCAGACACCTAAAGCCAACAGGAGTTGGAACAAAGATACATGCAATGGAATGTGAAGTAACATCTAAATTAATTGGAAAATATGTTGTGAGGGGAAAAAAATATATGATGTGCTTAGAAAGCCAACGGATTAAAAATGAAATGCCCTAAGATACTTGGTCCTGGAAGCTAGAGGCCTAAGAGGCAGTCAACAAAATGAAGGCTGAATACAAGAAATTGAAAATCTATAAAAGAGTAAGAAGTAAAAGATTTTCAAAGAGTGAACGAATATAAAGGATGAAGAATGTGGTGTTTGGTGCAGATGATAATACATATGCGAGCCAACAGACATAGCAATGGGGAAAATAAATCACATCAATGCCATGCATGAGGAATGCTTTTTTTGAGAATAATAATAAAACCATGGACAGATGGAGCATATGATAAGGCTCATGCAATGGGGCTAGAAAGGAGGCATACAAAAGGGATGACGGAGGTAGAGACCGTATAAGAGGTTTATTAACCATACAATCACATAGAAGAGTCCTAGCAAGAAAGGAATGCGGCTGCGGAACCAGATGGTATACAAATTGAAGTATGAGGGCTGGTGGAGTCAACCAGGTTGGCTTTACTGATGCTTTTAGAGAGAGAACGAGAGAGAGGTAAAAGTTTGTCTGGAGAATCAGAAAAATCAGAAATGTACCAACTAATAGAACAGAGATATATGAAACATCCATACTTGTAATTATCAGCTGCTGTATAGAGCTACATGAGGGTATCAATCATAGTCTAATTTATTTATTTGTTTACTACTTCACACTATCTACAAAAGGGTAGATTAGTAAAGAGAACATTTTTTGTTTCCATGGCAACTAATGCTTAGCAAGGAAAATATCTTGAGCTTCAACTTCTTGTATATCTGTTCTTCAGATATAAGTAGTTTAGCTTTTGCTTTACTCCCAGAAGTATAGAGTGCTAAGTGAATCATGTTTTACTCTCAGGGAGAGAAGCCACGGTTACCACTTCATATATGATAGCAAAAGTAGCATCCATGAAGCAATCAGGGAATTTTATTCAATACAAAATGACATCTAAAGGGACATGGTTATATTACCATCCTTCTAGTAATTATTAAGTATGTAATCATAATTACAAGTAACAAAATAAACTATTTTACAATTGTTTTAATTTGATAAGCAAGCTAACTTTGACTCACTTCATCCACATTTAAGCAGTAACTTCTTAAACATACAATCCACTTATAAACTACCCACAAATACAGGTTACAAACTCTAAATATGGGATCATCACACTGAAAACTAAATAAGCATGATACAAAAGCACAAACACTTGACTCGGTTCATTATATTGAAGTGATAATGGCCACAGAAATATATGATCTCAGACCTCAAAAAGAACCTTCTTTTAGCCGCCCCAATTCTGAGAGTTATCGAAACAAACTCCAACCAAATGAAAGATAGCTAGAAATTAAAATACTGATGTAGATCATATCGCACTTGTAATCTAACCAAAAATTATCAATACAATTTCGAGCATGCAACACCTATCAAGGTTAAGTTCAAGAATACAAGACGATCTGAGACCAAAAAAGAAGCTTTTTAATCGGATTAAACGATGAAATAATATGGCTGGGAGATGGGGAAGGAGAGAGAGAAGATTTGGCCTCACCTCGAGGGCGTGCTCGTGGCGGCGGTACTTGCGGAGTTCGCGGATGTGCTTCATAAGCTGGAGTGCCGTCATCCTCCACCCTTCCATCTCCCACTGATCCAGCGTCGCCGTCACTCTCCCCTCTGGGGCGCCGCCTAGTGCCGACAGCCGGCGGTACAGCGGCTTCCATTCCGCCTCCTCCCTAGCCGCCTGCGCCTTCATCTCCGACGCCGATGCGGTGGTGAGTCTTCTGAGCACCGCCGGCCACCATGGCGGCGCACGGATCGGGTTCTTCGCCATGGTCCTTGGAGCGAGGTAGGGTTTCTGGGTCGGTCCGGGAGGAGGACGAGGTCGAGAAACCGTACCTCTGGGTCGTTTCGGGAAGGTTGGAAAGGGGGGAGAGAGAGAGGAGCAGGATTTTATTGGAGAGCACTCGCCGGCGTTTGGATTGGCGCTTCGCCGCCCGACTACGGCGAGGATGATAGAAGGGGACCGAGCGGGATTGCTCCAAGATAAATGGACCGGTGGTATCGTGTCAGCCGGAGCTGTCGGACCGGGCCGAGGGTGGGTCGGATCACAGCTTGATCTTATCGTGCGTTGGTTCGGGTCGAGCCAGTTTAGACCAGAGACGTTACCAGATGATCTACCACACTAATGCTTTGCCTTTTTTTTTTTTAAAAAAAAAATCAGATTTATTATACCAATCTATTATACATACATCCACAAAAATTAAAAAATAAAATATTCAAAAAATTAGAGAAAATATCTATCATAGTATTCCATGATGTAGCCCCATGAGATTGGTCATATATGATATCACCTAATCTGCAACACTATTAACTTCATTATAAACATATGTCACCTTGTCAAATATAGATTTGCTTTCGTTCTCCAACAATTCTGTATTAAGGAATGAGAAATGAGATCTATCATGGTGCTTTGCCTTTTCGGATCACCGTCCAAGCCTTTTTTGCTGCAAAGAAAACCAAAGGCAGCTTCTCCTTCTTCTATAGCTTGAAAAGGTTAACCAGATTTGATTCAAACTAGTAAAATGCCCATGCCATGCACATGGACAAACTATCTAAATTATGCTTACTTAGCAAATGCCACATGCAATGCACATGAAAACCCTTTTTCTATAATGATTATAATAAAATTTATATGTTCAAAATTGGTACACAACAATTCTTGATGCTCATCTTATTATGATACAATGTGAAGAATGATTTTGCAAAACACAAAATATTACTTACCAAGGGATCCTTAATATGGGGTATACTAAACAAATCACATCGCTTAAAATTGCTAATCATGAGTTGGTAATATGCAGTGTTTACTTGTGTGGTAAGATACTAAAGAGGTCCCAAAATCATAAAATTGAAGATTTCTATCCTGAGAAAAAAAAATTAAATTCATTTTTTCCTCTCTTTGATACTTTCAGATTTTGCATTTTGAACTTTCAATTGTTAATAGTCAAAGACTTGCTCAAAAATCTCAGATTTTAAAATATAATTTTTTTTAACTTCATGAAGAAAATGAAATAATAACTTTTAAATCTGAAAATCTCCAAATGCAACCTTGGCATTTTCCAGAAGAAAAAGAATTTAACCGTTTGCAACCTTGGCATTTTCCAGAAGAAAAGAATTTAACCGTTTTCTTCTCAAAACAGGCTGCAAAAAGCTGTTTGCCGATACAGGGGATGCTTTTCTTGCAAAAAGCAAAACAGACATGCTAGGGATATTTGTAAAGTTATTGCATTACTAAATGGTGGCTTTTTCAATAGAAAGTTATTTCTTCTGCCAGTGATGTTAGCCTTTTTTTGAATTCTTCTTTCTGAATATAAGGCTGAAAATGGGTAGAATACAGATATATCAATATTCATATCAATATATCAATATTTATATCAATATATCCATATTCATATCAATATAAATGCATATATGAATATTAAACAGATACCCAAATTATTATCCATGTTTGTTCTAAAAGGATAGCGATACAAATCAGATGTTAAACATATTCATATGGATGCAAGTTGAATATAAATTGATCCATATTTTCTCTATCCAAATGCAAATATAAATTCGTTATTGTTCAAATATAAAATGAACTTTAAGCATAATTAATATAAAAGATGTAAACAGAATCTACCATCGAGATCATATGTGATGCACAACAAACAAGTAACAACCTAAAGTGTAGTTATTAAACTTGCACGGAAATCGATTTGGCCAAGGATCTCGATCATTAATTTGGCATAAATTTTGTATTTAAAATATATTAAAACTATAAATTATTTAAACAAAATATACTATAGAAGTATTAAAAATTTATACATATGATACCACTACTACTCTTTAACTACAACAAAAATAAAAAATCTTGAATTATCTATTTTTTAAAAAACATGTAAGGAAAATATTATACGCAAATATAAGAATATATTGATATTTTTATATATTTTAAACAAAAAGGTTTCAATTCCTCTACATGTGGTATATAAATGGTTTTTAGGTGTTTTTTACTGGATATCTAGATATGGATGTGGAAAAATTTAAAATCTAGCCCTGTATCCAGCAAAATTTTTAAGCATGTAACCAACAAAATTTTTAAGCATGTAATTGGATCAGATACCTAGTACAATTGATAGATAGCTAATTATTAAGATTGTGTAATTATAATTACAATACTATAGATATAGCTAGTATTACTCTTTGTGTACAATTCTTATTTATGCGAGCTGCTTGGGTATAATTCTTATTCATATGAGCTAATTAATTCAATAAGAGTATAAGATTTTGATCAAATTAGGGAGGATAGTTTAGACATTTCCACAAGTACGATCAAAATCAGAACTTGTTTTTTTAAGTACTAAAGATTTAAATCCTAATTATAGTGAATCTCTCTAGAAAAATGGGACACTTGACAATGAATCTCTCTAAGAAAAAATGGACACTTATCAAATGCCTGCTCATAGTTTCTCATGCCATCTAGTACTAACTCAATAATCAACCATCTTACATTAATATATATAGCACATAGTTGCGAGAGCCTCGTATACTAGGATAGATATATATATATATATATATATATATATATATATATATATATATATATATATATATATATATATATATATGTATGTATGTATGTATGCGCTATTTTTGTATTTCAAATCTTTGACGCTCAGTATCACAATGAAGCAATTGCACCAAGGCCCGCCCTCTATGAGTCATCTAACATGTATCACACTAATTTTTAGGTTAGACCAATAATCATGCAACATATAGAATATCTTGTATGTGCAAAGTAGGCGTCCCCTAGCATTTATCCAGGTACTGAAGCTCTTCGTCGTACTGAGTACCTTCATCCAACTTGCATGCGATGACATGAGGAACAAATTGCGCACAGGGGAATGGGGATGCTTCAATGTAATCTTTTGCACAACAAGGTAATTTGGCATGCTCCAAATCCAAGCATCTAAATTTTTAACTCCATAAGTCATGGACAGGACTGCAATTTAGCGTCAACTTAGTGCAGTTCGGATGTTATTAGCACTGTACACAACAGCTTACGTAAGATTCAATGAAGTACAAAGCCAAAGATCTTTGAAATTTTAATTATTTTTAGTTAATCTTATTTGAACATTACTCTCCCATAACATCTGTAAAATGCTGTCACCCTGTCATAACAAGGTATGACTGCTTATCACAGCAATAACTTTTAAAGAACACTACACAACATTTTTTTCATCTAAGCATTATTATCTAGAAATTGTAATAAAAAAATAGAGGTGGTGGAAAAACTTGAAATATTGCAAACGTCAGATAGTTATTGTTCCATCACTATTAAGTGCCACTCTGACAGTGATTGCTAAGATATATTTTATGCAACATTCCAAACGCTTGGAGTATAATAGACCAAAACCTACCATTATATCCAATGTGCACAAAGAATTGGATGATTTCAGTGATCCCATTTTTTCTACAGATGACATGCTGTGCGACTAAACAATAGCACAGAACGATGCGAATCGACCAATGCGTCTGTCAACTGATTGGTCACAGATGAGTCGGATTTTCCTCTTCACCCAAACCAAATGACCAAATTATCCAACTTCTGAGAATGATGTTCACCTTAACCAGAGATGCAAGCAAGTGCAGATTGATCTTACAAAATAACAAATAATCTAATAAGGTTAAGGTTTCAACCGTCTGGAAGAATGGTATCCAAAATTAGCCATCCCTTTCCCATTCAGCTCAAGATGATGAACCTATATGAGATCTTGGTGTTAGTTAGAAACGTGACAGGTTCTGGTACTCGATCAGAAAGCAATGCAACATATTGGTGCAAGTCAAGGTGAAAGTCAACAACATCTACCTCAAAACAGGCCAAAAAAGATGTTCAAAGCTCAGCAGAGGCAGTGCATTTAAAGATTAAAAGATCTTTTAAAAACAAATCCATAAAATAAGTAGAAGCAAATCATACAAATTTCATTGATCTTCTCACTGCTCTTTCTTCAGAGTCTTAGAAGTATAGTTCTGCACTGAAAGGATCTTCAACACATTGACCAATGCCCGCAGCCTGTCCCATATATTCAAGTCATAAAGAGCTTCAACAAGTGATTCCTGAAACTCGAAGCTGTTCTCCGCAACAGGGTACTGTCAAACAAGTTAGAAGTGCATTAGTAAAATGCACACCATGCCTAGTTTGCGGCAAGTTTTCTAATTGCATACCTGGATGGGCTTTGGGATCTTTGTTTTAATGTATGGCCACCATCTATCCTCAACTACTGACTTGACAAGACAGCAAGCTCGCAAACCTTCCACACCTGCAAATCTTCCAAATCCACTGTGCTTTACACCACCGAAGGGCAGAGACTGCATTGAAGAGGGGAAAAAAAAGTAATCAGCCAGTGGTGTTGACTGCTAGATCGTATGAGGGTAATGGAGGGAAATTAAACTCGATTTTACAGCCATGTAAGATCATTAACTGGCCTAGACCTATGGGTAAAGGACAATATCTCACTTCCACACAAACTATGGACCAAACACTCATTCAGGGGAAACCAAATATGATACTCTTAACACTGTTACTAAGGCCAAATCATTTTGCTGATTCATCAACCACTTGCCACTGACATATTTATAGGGGAAATTTTAGTATGCAATGTATCTATAGAGCTTTCATGGAAACCCATATAAAGAGACTCATGGTTAAATCGGATGTCCTACAAATGCATTTTCTGAGGCCAACAGCGCACATCTACATGAACAACCCAGGATTGCCACAGCCATAGGCCACCAACCTACTGATTATGCATGAACAGTTCATGCAACTTGATAAAATATATACAATGTAGACAGCAGAAATAATATAATACTTATTTGCTCCAGGTTGGTTCAAAAAATCTGATGGAAGTTGAAATTCCCTGTATCCAAGCAATGGCATATACAGAATAACAAACATTAAACCAAACATGATCAATACTACTACCTTCTGATAACACAAGATATTTAAAGTAAGAGCGGAAAAACAACATTTATAATGGGTTCTTACCTTGCAAAATTACTGATTCTTAAAAGAAATATTTGAATTGAGCAATATTCTGCAGAATAATATAAGCTAAACTACAATACCATGTACATAACATTAATTTGTTCTGTTTTGCACAATTTTTTAACTTTTTGATAAACCACAACTTATATTACTAAAAATTTAATAGCAGAAAGACAAGGACAGCCACATTAAATGGAGCAAAAGCATGCAAAGAAGCTCATTCCACAAAAAAATAAAAAAAGAAAAAGCAACACATCAGAGGTGATACTTAATAGAAATAATTGGTGAATAAGAGGACCGCATTGCTGACCCCAGACAGTGATGACAAGCCTTAATTTATTAGAAGAAAATTTTACCATGCTTACTTATAGGTGAATATAGCTGTGAATGGATCACTAGATTTCAGGTTTGAATCTAGCTCAGGAAACAAGAGCAAACATAACAGACTGCATCTTTCAATTACCTGACACATATATGTTGATGCAAAATCATTGATTGCTGCAACTCCACAATGCAGCTGGGAAGCTATTTCAATGGCACGTTTCTGGTTGCCAGAAAACACAGCACAACCAAGTCCATATTTCGAGTCGTTTGCAAGTCTAATAGCCTCTTCATCAGAACTGAATTTCATAACTGGGATGATTGGTCCAAAAGCCTACAGATCAATCAAATATGATTATACAAAGAACATCACATGGAAAAAGTAATTTTTAAAAGCTTGAAAATTTTCCAGCTACCTCCTCTTGCATCAATTGCATGGAGTGATCAACATTCACCAGAACAGTTGGAGGAAAGAACTGATAAACTGCATCTTCTCCCAAATTGCCAAATCTTCCCCTACCGACAATTTCAGCTCCTTTCTCCAGCGCATCATTCACGAGATTTTGAAGTTTTTCAGCATGTTCTTGCATACATATTGCACCCATATCATATTTGCCAGCTAGTGGTGGACCCTACACACACAAGATGGTCATTTAAAAATGAGATTCAATTTTATTTTAGATTCAGCATTTCATTTGACAAACAAGCACAGCTTAATTCAACCAGCCACAGATATAACACGGTCTAGAAATGTGTAGAGACACAGAAGACATTACACGGAAAAGCATTGGCTCATTTAAGTATTTATCCCAGGAACCTTATGTGCTTATCGTAAATGAAGGCAGGTAAATCCAACAAATCCCATTTTGAAGCCACAAAAAAATGGTTACAATCTTGTTGTCACATGAATATGACATAAAGTTACTTGGTGACAATTTATGCATTTGCAACTCATTATCTACCAGTATGAAGATCTGCAAAAAGAGGAAAATAAAAGAACATAAAGCTAATTCAAATTGAAATTCACTGAAATCAATTAAAATCAGTCAAGTAGCTGGAAACAAGCTTTCAATCCCCTCATATCATTAACTTCTTCAACAACCACTCCACAACCAAACCAATGTACAATATTTTTGTGGTAAAGTACTGTTGTATGAAGGTGGGTGTTATTAGAACGCATGAACAAGCACATAGACTGCCTAACAGTCATCTGTCTCAAGAATATTGTGAATAAATATATTGATGTCTTCAATTATTGACTTACATTTCATATTAGTATAAGTGCTTTGACTTGCAGTACTACAGGACATATTTAGAACTTATGATGTAGTACATTTTAACATCAGCTAAGCTAAATGGATCTACTTACAACAGAAATCGATTTTACAAGTTTGACTATTTGAGCAACAAAAGTAGAATAGATGTCTGTGTGGACATAGAATCTTTCAGCACCAGCACAGTTCTGTCCACTGGATTGAAGAGCACCTCTAATTGCAACTTGCACCACCTGCAAATGGAGAAAAAATATTCAAGCAACAGATCAGTGGCACTCGTCAAAGGATGCTTCACATAACAAAATGTAATACAGTTTTTATTTTAAAAGAGAAGAAATCCAATAGAATACACCCGATATAAAACAGTACAATTAATACAAGAAAGAAACATCAATACATGAGGCACATCTACATCCTCGCACACAATGAATGCATCTTTTCCTCCAAGCTCCAAGGTAACAGGTATCAAGGTCTCTGCAGCCTTTTGCATGATCTGTAATATATGAAAAAACAAATATGAAAATCCAGCAAATAAAGACATAATAGGAAAAGTACAGTAAACAAATCGACAGTACATAATCATGACCACTCATGCTGTTCCACAGCCCTTAACCTATTGAGCCCAAACCACTATATATAGGTTACATAATGAGATTTACACCTTTTTTTAAAAAAAAAAAAAATCCTACATTTTTTGTTGTTAAAATATCTTATAACCCTTCTACAAGGGATCCTTAAACAAGAGATACTACCAAAACAAGGTTTTGTACCCTTGAAATTCTTCTCCTCTTTTATCCAGCCCAGAACTGGATAAGTTCGCTGGTTCTGAAACTAAGGGGAAAAGAAAGGGAATCAAATACTTGTAAAGATGTAGTCTGATACCCTCAACTTAAAACTCCACTGTTTGTCAATTAGCATAACTTGTAAATGTTTGGCTACAGAAAATAGAACTCTGAAGTCAGTTATTATTGAGAACTGCAACAGAATGTGAGAATGGCATTTCCTTATTATCAGAAAATACTGATCACAACTGAACATATAAAAACTGTGGGCGCCCCAAAATAAACTTTAAGGAAGCTTTGGCTAACTCAATAACTCAGAAAACATCAGATAATTTAAAAACATTAACAACCAGGCAACTAGCTAGGATATCATGTAGGCAATACCATCTTGCCCACTCCAGGTGACCCAACAAAAATGATCTTGTCAACTGAAGATACAAGAGCCTGTCCTGTTTCTGCAAATCTGCCAAGGAAAAACTAAATTATCAAAAACAATTTCCTAAAAAATCGATTGCAGCACAAACATGAATTCTGAAAGTCCATGTATACCCTGTTAATATGTGAACCAAATTATCTGGTGCTCCTACAGCAGCAAGAGCTGCTTGGATAATTCGAAAATAAAAGCATCCAGACCAACTTGCATGCTCTGAAACCTATTAAAAGAATGCCATTCAGTCAGATAAGAGGTCATGAACAAAAATTACTAAGGAATGATACTTAGGGGTGATAGAACTCCAACTAGGTATATCATTATATTTCTGCAACAGAGACCATCAATGATGGTGGTATTAGCGTTCCAGATTCGAATGCCTACTTTTTGGGATATGCATCAAACAAATGAAATTTATGATAAACATATTTTAGATCTCCGCTTCAATATGGTCATTGAAATAGAGACAATAAAACTAACAATGAATATGCCATCTGCATTTAAATTTCTGCATGAGCAGGGACTGGACTTGATTTGGAACATTCGCAATTCTGAAATATGCTATCAGGTTTCTGACTCAAAGATAAAACAGCAGTAACAAACCTAGGCATGCAGAAACTGAAATTAAACACAAATTTGTCTATATCCAATACAAAGATCAACCAGAGCACTGAAGGTAGGGTCTTTTTCCTAACTCAAGGTCATCAAAGGAAGAAGCATGTTGCAAAAGCCTGGCCAAACTAATCTTTTAATCTGAGAAAAAAGCCCCAAGCCAAGCCAATTTTCTCTGCTTTGTGTATATTATTAGCTGTCCAAGGTGCAGCATGATGACACCTACTCTCAATTATCTCAGATGCTCCAGCACTGTATTTAAATATGGTATATTTCCCATTAAAAAAATGGTACTGTACAATGTACACCTTTGGTGCTTGCTTCTTAAATTTAGAATTCATAGATAGGTTATTTTTAACACATATTCCTGTGACATGGTCCAGGATTTCAGATAAACTGGTTTCTGAACTTCCATATGCCACATGCTCCTTCAAGAACAAATCAATCAGAGATCTTGCATAGCACATTTCATTTCATGAGTCCAGCAGCAGAATAATAGTTAAAAACAGATAAAGTAGGCTAATTTCCCAAGGTAAAGCATGCTTCCAGCATAAGTGCAAAATGAGAAACAAAAGATAATACCTAGAAATTTCCTTTATTATGCAGAAGTTCCATGAGTAACTAACTTAAATCAGGGGGAAAACCAAATCCTAATTGAAGTAAGATACCTTTATAACTGCAGCATTTCCTGAAAAGACTGCAGCTAGCATTGGGTTGAAAACATTGTGGAAGGGATAATTCCAGGAAACAATTGCCCCGATCACTCCTAGAGGGTAAAATTCCACCTTTGCTCTCTTGTGTAACATCGATCTTCCAGAAGATCTGCACGGCACAGAAGTTTGAAATAAAACTTAAAAATTTCCTAAATTCAAATACATTTACTTATTCTGCTAATTCAAGAACCCATTTTGCTTCTTAGAATGGAGAAAACAACTATCGTTATCTTGGCATCTAGAATCTTATCTTCATGATGCCACCCTCGATGAACTGTTGTGACACTCCATACAAGCAACAAAGAAAAGGTGGATATGCATGTGCATGTGCAGATGTGGATACAAAACATAAGCAAATGTACTTTTTCCTTTCTTTCATTTGCCTGTGTATATTCGCCCATGTCATTGCACAGATCTAGCATTTCCCAAGAAGCCAAGCAGAAACTAGGCGAAAATAGAAGCACAAACTCAAAGATGACGAATTACACGTATATTTTTAGCACATTATGCAATGTATAATCTTTCCTGTAGGTGGTACTGCAAGAAAATGCACACTTACTTTGAGTACAGGGGTTGAAGATTAACATCCAAAATCAAAGCTGCGAAATTATTTTCTTATTCAGACATTAACTGCCATCAGGAGTAGTACATGGCTGTAACACTAAAAGTTTAGAAAAGGGCTTTGCTACTTGTATTGGAGATGGCATCTATATTATATAAATCTAGTATCAGCCCCAATATGTATCAGCAACAGATGCAGTCCTAGTGGTGGATAGGAAGAACCACTGTTAGCACTAGTGTATCTATATCAAATATATCGTAGAAATCCACAATAGTTAGCTGGACATGCCATTATCACACATACTGCCATCTTTTTTCTTTTCATTTTCCCAGAAAACATATATATGGTAGTAAAGAATGTGCAATCTCTACTCCACCTGAAGGTTTACACAATTGTAAAGAAATGCACTAGTGCCATGTTAATTTTTGAGGCAACACAAATATTTCTCCATTTGAATGAAACTTCAAGGAAAAGTGAGTGTTTATCTGGTATATGTCTATGTCTGTACATGCATAGATTTAGTTAATGTAAGCACTAAACTTAGGTTTCCTTCTAGTGCAACAATAGCTTGTTATATGTAGGGACAAGGCTAGGTCACCCCATCAATTCTTGAATACCTAAATCCTTCCTTTCCTTTTTTATTCGACCTTTGTCTTTTACCAGCAAAGTCATCTCATCTACTGTGAAGCATGGTGGACTGTTTGGGGAGAGAGAAACAGCAGAATCTTAGAGATGTAGAAAATAAGGGAAGCCATCTTAGAAGATTCAAGCAGAATCGTGGTTTTATAGTCTTCTCATCAGGAGATTGGGCATTTCTCAAGTAAGTTCACAACAGATAGATAAGTATGCTTTCAGTCCCCTCCATTCAATCTTGTTAAAAGATCAATCTGCAGTCCATTCTTTAGTATTCTCTGAGCAAATCTTCATGATGCCAAACAGAAAGATTATACGGATTAGGCCGTATTCATTTGGTTTTTATTCTCCAAGAATTTTAAAGTGTTGTGTTGGCTTTAGCCTATAGCCACTTTGAAAAATTACTCAACATGGTGACATATGGATCATAATTTAATTTCAAGCCAGTAATTTTGTGGAAAAGAAGAAAAAGCGCAACTATGAAGTCACAAGACAGGTTTTTAGAACTTAAAGAATAAAGAGAAATTACTTAATGCAAAATTGAATTTGATGATGTTAATTGTCACATGAACTGATGCAGATAATGCATCAAGTTAGTAAGGATTGAAGCAGATAACTACCAACAAAAATTCTAAATAAGCACTTTGAATTGTAACCATATTTTACACTGAACCTGTATTCAGGCTTTAGCCACTTCTCGCCCTCTGCTAAAAGCCAAGTAATCTTCTCACATGTTGTCATAATCTCTCCCAATGAAGCATCAACCATTGTTTTTCCTGTATCCCGAGAAGATATCCTATATAACATAAAGAATCAGATTTCTGCATCTTTGATATAAGATTCCTTGGCATGGGCATAAAACACACACGAGAGAGAGAGAGAGAGAGAGAGAGAGAGAGAAATAAAGGTTTAATGTATTAATTTGCAAGCTAAAGATGGCATTCATAATCCAGATTGAATATCCAAGAAGGCTATGGTATTGAGAAGAGAACAGTTGGCATAGAGATCCAATAGAATTGTTGGAGCGCATGCAGAAAAAAAGGAAAAATCTTCCTGCAGTCTCAATTATTTTGGAAACAATCAAGTGTTGAAATCCTTGAAAACATCTATACTTCTCTTTAAAGAAGACTACTGCTACCTTAAGGCTGGATATACCATCTGTCACAGCCCATGCATTTGATCTACACATTCAAAATCAAACCACAACAAAAAGAGTTCTGCAGGTAGCTATAGTCCTTACTCGCATATAAGCTCCTGGTGCTCAATGATGTATTTCAGAAGGATTCGCAGAAACTGACGTCTTTGCTTGAAGCTACTCTTTGCCCATATCTTTTGTGCTGCTCTAGCTTGTGCCACATGCTCCTTAACCTAATCAAACAGATTTCAACCACACTTGGCACTTTTGAACAATAAAAGTTGAGCAAAATATTCAAGAATCAAGGAAAAGGGTGACTGCAAATCCAAAAGAAATAATATTTTAAGGAAACAGCAAGAGAACTGGGTACGATATTCAGTAGATACATAGCAGATATTAGCTACGTATATTTCAATGACTATTCCAGTTGCAATCATTAGGCTCATCCATTTTCACATCAGAATAACGCACTACATATTGGATGATTGATCGCATATCCATGATATATATGTTATTGGTATCATCATATCAGGCCAATGGACATTTCCTTAACACCTTCAATGAAAAACATATAGTTGTTCAAAACATAAGATTTACTAAAAGAAGCATCCCAAAAAATTGTCAGCAAAAGAAAGTGCTAATACTGAAAGTTTGAGCTAATGTGGCTGGAGAAATAGAGTGATAACCATCACAATGCAACTCCAGTTTGGTGGGTTGTACCTATGCCGAAGATAGTACTGCTTGAATAATGGTTAGCTCTTAACCAATTTACTAATGTGTCTACACTATATACAACCTTGATTATCGTCAATCCAAAATGCTTTCTCTGATGGAGAATAAACAGAAATGATAAGCCTCTAATCCCATCTTATATGATGGGCATATTAAAGTAAAAGGTCTCAATAACATAGCTGCAGAACTGCAAAAGAATTCCAGTAATCATTAGTTCCCTTATTCGATATAACCCCCACCCAGGGAAACATGTTCCAAGTCATCCTTATGTAATTAGATGACCTTAACAAGGTCAAATTCTAATAGACATAAAAAATCTTCTCATCCTATGTATCCTGCTGCAACACTAATATAATTTCTCTTCCCCCTTTATCAGTTACAGTACCATGGCAATCAAACATTTGATAAGAATAGTTACACAAAATCTGTGCCATAGTGTGCTTTTTGATTCATGAAAAACCATGAAATTGATAAACGACAATCTGATTTGCCACCTAAAAGAGAATATAAAAATAGCGAAAACCCAATACACGACCCAAGATAGTGGAATGCTTATAGGTGAAGAAGGTAACAGTGCATTTTATTCTCAATTGAGAATTTTTACAAGATAAAACAGAACACAATTCCAAATGAGAAATGAAGAAAAAAAAAGAATTGGTTTTGGAAAAAAAGGTTGGGTTCAATCCAAGCAACATACAGGCAACTTTTCCCTTCCATGGATTAATTATGTCCTACAGTGGATTGAAATGAAGAAATCAAATCTATCTATGAGCTTAAATGAGGATTAATTCCATGATATAGTTGATTTTCTTGTGATGGAGATTTTGCAAAGTCTTTCTGATTCTCTTTCCAAATGTCCATTCAAATTACAAGTATGGCGTAGAAAGTAAAGCTCATTAAATCAAGTTATGAATATCAATTAATGAAAAAATCACCATCACGAACCTCATCAAGTGTCAGTGCCGGAAAATACCCCAGGTACTTCATTGTTGCCGGCTCATAGCATTGAACCTTGTCAGTCTGTGCCATTTTCCCCTTCCGTGGTATCTACAACAAATCAAATAAAAAATATAAAAAAAAAATTGACACTCAGTTAACCCACCGACAGGCAGGGAGAATAATGAAACAAGAAGAAAGAGAAAACAACAAGAGCACACAATATTTATGTGGTTCAATCTATTGACCTATGTCCACAAGCAGAGACGATACAAAAATTTCACTATAGATAACTAAAGATTACAAAGTACAAGATTTCCTCACAAATTCTAGCCCCCAATACACCTGATTTCTAGAACACTCAATTGCTCTCTTCTTTTAGGGTTACAAAATAGATATATAATATGTGGAGTCGAATGGGTGTCCTGCAATAATCAAGTTAGTCCGGCCTGCAGAGCCATAATCAACACGATGCATCACCACTTTCCAAATAGAGAACACAACAATACAACCAAGGAACATTAGGAGACCAAACACATGAAATTTACAAGAAACAATAGATTCACATACTTAGAAACTGTTAAATTCCAGTAATATCAAAGCGATCAAAATCCTAAACATGCAAAGGGAATCAACCCCAGTCAACAACAATCTTATACTCCCGATCATAATTTTCTGGCAAAGAACCAGCTAATAGCCACATTGTCACCTTTTCTAGTTTAATCTCGTTTCCTCCTTCGGTGAGAGCCCAAATCAGTTCAGATCCTCATCTATTTACAATCCGATGTTTCCATTTTTAGTCAAAGAGCACAGAAACTTCGAAACTACAAGAATGCTATAAGAACAGCCAAATCAACCAAACAGAGATGCGATCAAAGCAAGAAACCCTGGAAACAAAACAATCAAGCAGCACCAGGGGCTACTCACATAAATGTAGCTGTTATCCTTGGTCTGGCTCCTATCTTCCAACACTGCCACGAATTCGAGCTCGTTAACCCTCAAAAATTCCCCAAAAAGGACCAAGAAATCAACAAAAAGACACAAAAAGAGCAGAGCAGCGACAAGATCAGTTTCGGAGTACCATCGGAGGCGTCGACTTCGATGGAGGGGACGCTGGGGGGGATGAGCATGAGCAAGAACCTGCAGACTGCGAAGACAAACCCGAGGACGAGTAATGGCCACCAGAACCCCATCGCCGGAGCTCGGAGGAGAGCAGCGGAGCTCGGGAATCTGGATAGAAGTTTTTTTTATAAAAAAAGGCTTGGCTTTGAGGGGTTGCCGGGAAATCGAGGAAAGAATATTAAAAAGAGGAGCATTGGAAAAGCGATCCACGCGTCGTTGTCCTCGTTTGTTCTTGTCTTATTCTAGTCTCCTGCTTCGAAGGCTACTCGAATAGATTTTATTAAAAAGATTGAAGACACCCGACAGTCCAATAGGTGGGGGCATCTAGAAGATTTCCATCTTAACACATTAGCAACCCGTTAAATCCACGTTACCAATTTTCTTTTTTTTAATTTTTTGAAAAAAAAACATTCTGTTATTTTAGCTATGATCCTATTTTTTATTTCTTTTTAGAAAGAAAATTATTTTATTATTTTTTTCTATTTTATCGTCAATGCCCAGTTATTATGAGTGGCAATTCGATTGGGGCAGGTCAGATACGAATAGGGTTGGATGTAGATCAAAACAAAAATTCGTAAACTCGAACTCGACTTATTTTTTAAACAGGTCCAAATTTTAGATCTAAATTTATCTTGTTTATTAAACAAATAATCCGACATAACCTACATAACTCATTTATTAAACAGGTCAAGTATAGTTAAATAGGTTAAATAGATTTTTAATGGATTAAATAGTTTTAAATAGGTTAAATAGGTTAAGTGAATCAGGTTAAATATGTTAGAAATAGATTAAGCAGGTTTCAAACAGGTTAAATATATTTTAAGCAGGTTAAATGAATCGAGTTATAACTAGACTCAATTATTAAATAGGTCAAAATAGATTAAATAGATCAAAGGTCTAAACCTAAACCAAACTTGTTTAATAAAGAGGTTTAAATGTATTGACCGTTTATGACCAAACCTGTTTATGCCAAATCCAATCCTACTTAAAGCAAATCGTTCACGTGTTGGATTGAAGGGTCTGGTTATAAATTGCCACCCTTACATGCTGTGCTCCCAAAGGTATAAATAATGGGTGGCAGTAGTGGTAGTGCTAGAGAGGGAGGCAAGGAAGAAGAAAAGATGGTAGTACTAGAGAGGGAGGATAGGAGAAAGTGGAAGTGGCCGAGGAGGACACAGGTGTGGAGGACCCACTTGTGCATTAAGAGGCTGAGGACTGAGAGGTCTTTGAAACACGAGTCCATTGTATCGAATCCCGCTCTTCTATTGAATCTTGGTTAGGGCATGAAAGAGGAGGGTGAGCTTGGTGATGGCAGGTTGGGGCGACATCTCCTCCTCTCCAGCAAACAGATCTAATAGCAAATCTTGGTGAGGGCTTCCTCCTCGCCCGCCTCCTCCTCCGTCACCTCTACTCCCTCCTGCCCTCTCTCTCGAGCACCCTCGTCTCTTCCTCCTCCTCACTTGCCTCCTCCTTGCCCTTTCTCTTCGACACCACTATCGTTGTCACGGCCCACTGCCTACACCTTGGGAGATATGCTCCTCCTTGCATGGCCCTCCTCTTTCTCCTCCTGCTTGTGCGGCCCTCAACCAAGATTGTGGGGGAGCATGGGCATTTGAAAAAAGGCCCTAAAATTTGAGATAATTACTGGACCTGCCATCTAGTTCAATAGGAAAACAACCCTGACATTTGATATATTTACCATACCAACCATGTGTATAATCAGCTAGAACCAGCTACTAGTGGACAAATCCAAGTCGTTCATATTGAATTGGATGGCCAAAGATAGGGCATCGATAAAAGAACTAAAATGCCTTTTAGAGTACCATAGAAAAACCCTAATTTTAGACAACTTGAGAAAGGACTAAGAAAGAACTAGAAGCAGTGGCATAAATGGTAAATTGGAAAAGAATATGGGCAATTTCAATTACCTACTAAGGTTTTTGTTTTTTTCCTATTTATTCCAGTAGCGGAGGACTATAAGCAAGAGAAATCCAGAGAAAGGAGGGAATCATATTTACTTCTCTTTTCTTTACTTTTTTTTTTTGGGTAGAAACAGGCAAATAAGTAGACCATATTTTTTGTTGAATTACTGAAGTACCCTTCGGGCTTGCGGTTTTGTTAGTACAAGACTTGCTAGTTAGAGTGCAGGAATAGACTTGCTCAACGGGTGGGCTGGGTCGGGTTCAGGCTGAGCTCGGCCCAATGTACCACATCATTCGGGCAGCCTCGGGCTTGACCCGGCCTTTAGGCCTATTCCCAGTCCTGAGCCCATTAATTATCAGGCTTCGGGTTTCCGAACTGGACAGTCGGGCCCTGGTTTTTCTGGATCATTGGCTTGGCCTCAACCAGCAAGGGGGAGTCGATGGAAAAGGAGACGCGGATGATGCGGTCGGCCTTGCCGTCGGTGGCGGTGGCGGTGGCGGTGGCGAGCAAGAACTAGGGGAGGAGGGCATTAGCGTGGAGAGGCGGGGGAACATTGCGTGGGGAGTGGCGGCGAAAGCCCAGGCTTGAGCCATGGGGTGTTTTTTTTTGGGTAATTGCCTGGGGGGAGGGCTTGGAGGGGATGGCGTTGGGATCGAATGGGAGGTGGTCAGCGAGGGATTGGGACTCGAGGTTGGAGGAGGAGGATGAGGGGTTCGGCGGGGGATTGAGATAAGAGGGGTCGAAGGGGAGGAGGGGCGGGGGGGGGGGGGGCGTGATGGGACTCGGGGGAGGAGGAGGAAGAGGAGAGGGAGGTGGGTGGAGGAGGGGAGGAAGAGGGGAGGGGGTCGGGATTGTCGTCGGCATCAAAGCTCTCGAAGTCGATGTTAGTATGGGTTGAGTGGTGCGGGAGCTCGTGGGAGGGAGAGGATGGAGAGAGGGGCGAGGAGAGAATGGAATAATTTTATACATATATCATATATATATATATATATATATATAATATAAAATTGCTGCGCTGATGAGAATCTGAGCCTGGTTCATTTAATAGATGGGCTCAAATTTCAAGCCCGATCTAGCTCTCTACGTTTAAAAACTAGGTTCAGGCTCGCCTAAAACAGTTTGGGCTCGAGCAGACCATCCGGTATTTGAGCGAAAGACAGCCTGATGCAAGAGCACGCGAAACAAGATCCCAACCGCACGGCTCTCCCGGTTTGCCGGTCGGTTCACCAGGCATGAGAATCAACCGGTCTGGGCCGGATGCCGGCAGGACCGCATCTGAATGCAAATCCCAAATCCGATCCAAGAAAGAAAAAGCCAGGCTCTCGGAGCTTTCAGGCCCCGATGATTGAACAGTTCCACAGGCCTCCAGAAGCATCCACCGCTCGACGGCAGCGGAGGCGGCGGCGGCTGGCTCGCGCTCCTTTTAGAACTCTATTCCAGTTTCTCACTTCTTGCTTTGGTTTCCTTCCCAAATCCTAAAGTTCTAAAACCCCTCTCTCTTTCTGCTAAACAAGCACTCTTTTCCATCCGAGAAGAAGAAAAAACGATGGTAGATAACTCGCTCTCGCCCGTCCAACTCTTTGCAGCTAAAATCTTTTACTTTTTGTTTCCATTTCGAACGTCGTCATTATCGAAAACCCTAAGTCTTTCTAATCCGTTTTCTTGCGCGCATATGTGCAGTCAGTCACTCTGCACACGAATCTGGGCGACATCAAGTGCGAGATCGCTTGCGACGAGGCCCCCAAAACAGCTGAGGTTCGCTTATTTCTTTTTGCTCATATCTAACCGTTCTTTTTCTATAATTTTTATAATAAGGTAAAATTTCTCGTCAAATTTCGAATGTGGTGATCGGCAAGCGGAAGTATAGCGAAAGAGGGGTTGATACATCCTTAGGGCACTGTGGTTGTTATAATAGGTGGTTTTTTCGGATGATAACAACGACATCCACAACCTCCTTCATCTTAGAATCACAAACTTTGCAACTAACTATGAATCATTAAAATGTCTCTTTCTTTGTCCTCAAAGGTATCGAGGAAGTATTGTGAGTGTATCCAGGGGATTATCCGAAACTTTTTCTTGTTTATACTTAAAAAACACACATATTCTAGAAGTATATAACATGTATCGATATGCAATACATATTAGATGCAAATATAGGACGCATTTTGAAGTGTCTTTGCTTCCTAGTCTTTGATTGCCCATCTCGTTGGGGCACTGAGTTATTTCATTTGGTGTGCTCTTGCCTTTTATCTCGAAAAAACTCAATGTTCTTGGGTTGAGCCGCAAGAAGTCTCAAATCATGATGTATGATTGATGTTCTTAAGCTGTATTTTATATTTATAAGTGGTTAATCTAGGTCCAGTGTTCATCTTTTACTGTTTACTAGGGGATTTCAACTAGCAGAGGTTGCAGGTGGGAGGTGTGGCCGTGTGGATATGGTTGCAACTGGGGAAAAGGTGGGGATAGGGTCAGTTTCTCAAAGGTGGAGGGGGGGCGGGGTTGGTTGCATTAGTGAGGAAATATATATATAGAGAGAGTACTTTGTCAAAGTGGGAAGGATGGATGAGTTATGATATGGAGTCATTGTTGAGGTGAGGATTAGATGGAGAGAGCTATAGAAGCGAGGTTTCAACATCAATGTTAGTGCTGACTACTAGTTTGGGTACTAGAATTCTCTTCGAGCTAAGGGCCATGCAGCGCCGGGGGGGGGGGGGGGGGGGGTAATGGGGATGGGAAGTAAAGATATGGAAGAGATGTTTACCAATTCTTCTCTCTAGGTCTAAACTAAGGAGTTCTTGGGAGGGTTTTGGAGTCTTTTTTAGGATTTAGGGTTTTTATTTTTTTTTAATATTTATGCCAACTTATTAAGATGCATGCACTTGGTAAATTTGCAACTTACTCAGAGGGATAGATTTAAAACATTTGCAACCTCTTGGTTGATAGGAAATTTAAAACAGAAAATTTAGCATGAGTCTTCGAGTTTTTTATGGAAAATAGTGAAGATTTTAGACATGCCCCAGATCTTTCATGCAAACTAGGCATTTAAGCAGCATGCAATTGGGGAGAGAGAGTTTGTGATAATATGGGGAACCATTGGTTAGTTCTTCAATATAGGAAAGCTTTATTTCTAGGATGAAAACCAATTAGTTTGACTATAATGGGAACCATTGGTAACTTTCATTCATCTTGCAATGTTTGTCACTTCTTTGTCTTCTATATTTTCAATTTAATTACCTTTCTTTTAGCTTGCACTAGCATTAGGCATGCGCAATGCACATGAGAGACAATCCCTTGGGCTGGGGAGTGGGTGGAGAGAGAGATGTTGGTCTGGACTTAGTGCATCTGAGAGAGTCCATTCATTATTTTATTTATGATTAAATTTCTGAAGGACATCCAATGAGTGTTTAGTATAGATCAGTTTTATGAGATCCTTGTTGCTGGTACAACTCCCACAACTCTACTTTGGACCAATTAAGAAATCATTATGTTGCACAAACAACTAACCTTATCCCATTATTTGTGGTTGTTGTTGAGTATCCCACTTGTCATTGTTTCTACTAAAAACCAACTCTTTTAAAATGACATCTGGACCACTTAAGCATTTGGTTATCTTTTATTTTCCATGTGCCATCAAGCAAACTTGGTCTTTTTTTTATTAATACCTTGATTATTATCAAAATCTTCCAAATTCCTTCGAGAAGTCAAATCTTTCCCTTTCCATCTATTTAACTTATTTCTGAGCATTATTAATATCAAAATGTTCAACCAAATGGTAATGGAACTTTTAGAATTGCTAATAGGAAACATCTCTTTAGCAAGATAAATTGATCCAACAATGTGACTGTGATAAAATTGAGTTTGATAGGACTAACACTTATTAATTGATTTGTGGCTTTCACTTTTAAGGGATGTTGTGATACTATTGGCATATCTCATATCTTGCTTGTTTTTTTTAACCATGGACCATCTTTACTTTTGTTCTTCCAAAAGCTATCACTTCCTTGACACATCTCTCATGAAAGTCGGCATGGGTACCCAAAGCACTTCCGATTCTCAAACGGAGCTTGTAGTTATCTAAAAGTTCATTTAACCTTCTCAGAAAGGTCTATTGGTTTTAGGGATTTTGTGGGCCTTTGGCACATATAAAGCCCAATTATAAGCATCAATTATAATTGTGAAATTTAATTTAGCATGAATGCTATCTTACTATTGATGATTACTTTTTTTTCCCTCCCCAATTCGTGTATATTTGCTGCACTGATTGAAGATGTCAGAATAATGTCAAGATATAGCTTTCTCAATTTGTTTTGTCTTTTATGTTATGTATTATTGCTATATTTTGTTGTGAGGGTAATCCTTGGCATAACGGTAAGTTTGCTTCATTAAGACATGGGTATTTTGGTTTTGAATCATGGAAATAAACTCTCCCCATGTGGAATAAGATTGCATACATTTGACCCTCCCCCGATGTTAGAGTGGCGGGGGCCTAGTGCACTCAACCACCTTTTTTATGTTGAATTTTGTTGTGGCTAGTATGACCATTCCCTAACATGAAAAGATGCATCACCCTGGATTCATCTCAGGGCACACTTGGGTTTGGATCCATCCAAGAATTGAATGGTCTGGTTTGGATTTAAAATAGGAGCTAATTAGTATTAGTTCCAGTTCTTAGAAACCTAATTGGATCATGTAGGGTATGGGATAAAGAGGTTGGGATAACCCAGACCTAGACCATCCCGACCATTTATATACATATATACTTACAACTGCATATAAAGTTAATTTATTGTAATATATTAATAATATATTATACATGGTTAATTTTCATAGATTCTTCACTCATGATTTTCGCTAACTATTGCTTTTTTTGAATAAAGTATTGGTTTATCGTGGCTGTGATTTGTAACATGTTATATTTATGATTATAGATATTTTGGGTTTTATTACTGTAAGATGCCTTTGAATGTATCATATATTGTTTTTTTGTGAATATCTTCTATTATAGATTTATTTTCTTGAATAAGATCAATAGTTTATTTGCTAATCCTTTGTTTAACTTTTTGGTAATCCGAGACCCGATTTGCACCAACCCAATGTTGATTGGGTTGGGTTGGGTTGATTCTAACATTGATTAGTTCAGTTCCAATTCTAAAAATTGGAATCGATTGAAATTGGGACGAATCTAAATTAGCCTCTGACCCCAACCCAACCCAACCCAATTGGTGCTAGATTCCATACTTGGTCTATTCCAAATTAGGCTGGTCAGATTCCAGGTCTTGGGACAGCAAAGGGACTCCGGGACGTACGAATTAGGGTGTCTTGTTTCGTTGGTACCGGCTGAGACTGGCCAAGTTGGTGAGTAGGTTAGCTGGTACCAAGACAGAGCAAGGACTCGATAAAAAATAGTGCTTGATGCTTTATATGTTGTTTGTACATTCGAAGGAGAGGAAAAGTGAGAAGAGAGAAAGGAGAGGAAGAAGGGGAAAGAAGAGCTTAGGTTTTCAAATAATTGGTGCTGATGCTAGTTTTGGTGGCATTAACACAATCACATGCTTAAAACTTTACCATAATATAACAAACTCTAAAAACCTTCTAAACATTTACGAAAACAATGAATAACAAAGAAAAAAGAAAAATATGCATCCTAGTGATCCATCAAGATGCGGAACTATCCCAGGTGTCGAGATGGCATTGTTTTGACCTGGCCTTGGGCCATAGTGGAACCTGATTGGAAACCTTGTATCAACCTATGAGAGATTCCTGGAGGATATACATCGGTCATATAGGGTCTTCTCAATTTTATCTAGTTATTATATCTTCTAATCAAGAAATATCATATGCTGAGGTTAAAGCATCAACAATGAACTCCCAGAAATGAACTGTACAGTTTGAATTCTTAAATTAAGTGCATTTTGTTGATAACAAAAGAAAACTTGAAAGCATAAGAAAAATTAAAATCTGGAAACTACAAATTAACATTGTAGTTGCACTATCAAGGAGATCAAATTTTGCTAAAAGTTTCTTGAATGTGGAGGTCATATGCATATTGATCGGCTAAGGGAAAGGTGATATTGATGCAGGCTAGCTTGATACATCTTGATATATTGCATTGAATATGGTTTGAGGTTTTTACAGTTTAGTTTATTTTGCATTTTACAAGTATCCAGAGCAAGTTTGGTGCAGCCAAGTTCTCTTTGCATTAACTTGTTGAAATATTAGAGGGACATGCTCATAAAGGTGAGTATTGAGTAGGTTTCGATGATTTAGTTTATCTTGCATTTTACAAGTCTCCAAAACAAGTTTGGAGCAGCCAAGTTTTCTTTGTATTAATTGTTGGCAGATTAAAGGGACACAACCTGGGAAAGTAAGTGGCCACTTTACAGAAATCTTAGTGTAAAGGATTTCTTTAAAAGGTTAAACAAGTCTATATAGCAGCTGGTCTTTTGTGGTAAGATACTTCCAGCACTTGGGAGTCCAGCAGGGCCATGTAAGACTAGTTTAGTTAAAAAAGGTTGTTTCTCTTATATTATTTTGTATTCTGATTGTTTTCAAAAAGATTTGGAAGTCTAGGATTTCTCTATGACATCGGAAATTATTGTTTCAAGTGTAGTTTTAAAAATTTAGGATTGGAGCCATGAACTATAAATAGTAGTTTATTTGCAATAAAGGACTTATTTTTGAGGGATTTTCTAGAAGAGATAAAATGGTGAGAAACAGTATTTTCAAGTTTCAACTTGGTAAGAGCAGTTGTAGTTTCAGATTTGCAGCAAATTCAGACCATCAATTGACATGAGAGGATGACATATACTGCCTATACTCTGTAGGCACAGTATTGGATGTAGTTCTTGTAGCAAGGGCATGAAGCTTCACCTCAATGTCAAATTGCTTAGATAAGGTAGTGTCAAATTGAGGAATAGGGTCTGTGAATTCAGCAACTTCTTGTGCAAAGGATTAACCTTTTGGGCTGGCAACCCGGCCCACATCTCATGTTTGAAAGAATGTATAAGAAGAAGAGCAAGCTCAAGGAAGGTGATGATATAAAACTTAATCCTATGGGCAAGTCATAGCCACCTTAAAATGTATGAGAGGAAGCAAATTCAAGCTTTAAACAATGTGGACCTGATGAATCGTATTTCGGTTGGTTGAAATGGAAATTAGACCAGTGGCTTTGTTGTCAAAGGGGGGCTATGACAATATTTAATGGCGATTGCAGTTGATGATGGTTATTGAGTTTTGGCTCTTCTACGGTGTTGGTTGAAGGACAAGGATAAAATGCAAACGTTAAACATTCTGTTTGGGCACTGGTCCGCATATGTACAATGGACTATTTGTTGTTATTTGTCCTATGGTAGTAAACATTCTCCATTTGGATATATATATATATATATATATATATATATATATATATATATATATATATATATATATATATATATATATATATATATTGGCAATAATATGCAGAGGACCTTAACAAACTAACTTGACAAATGTTGCTATATTTATAGTAACTCATTGGCAATATGTGTCGAAATCACTACCTAAGATTTGGCATGAATGTGAACCTATATTCTGGCTACTCTTTGAAGTAGTACTCACTTGGACAGTCCATGTTGGTTGGCATGATATTAAAATTTTACTGTTGTACTTGTATACTTAAGCTATGATACCAAATTTCATGTTGTTCTGACTTAGGCTGTGTATGATCAGTTAGAAAATACAGGCATGTCTTATCACTAGTTCAGCCACTTCATTCCTGCTGAGCCATGGAAAAAAATATTTTTATAAACATCAGAAGTACTGGTAGAGTTTGTAATCAATTTTGCTTGCCTTGTGATTCTATTTTCTTTCTTTATCGACATAAAAATCACCAAATACAGGAATATAGCTTGTGCATATTGTATTGCTGAACTACATGCTTGCTGGAACTTAATTGGGCTCAATTTTGATGCAGAACTTTTTGGCGCTTTGTGCTAGTGGCTATTATGATGGAACTGTGTTTCATCGAAATATTAAGGGTTTCATGATCCAAGGTGGAGATCCTACGGGCACCGGCAAGGGAGGGACCAGCATATGGGGGAAGAAATTCAACGATGAAATCCGGGAGTCACTTAAGGTATCATATGCCAATATCCTTAAACCTCTTGTGTTGGTGTGGGAGTTCTAGGTTGATACAGTAGCCAGCACTTAATTTCTTCATTAGTGACAGAGGATTGTTAAGCCAGATCATTAGTGACAGAGGATTGTGAAGCCAGAATACATTAACCAACAGAAGTGACTTTTCACCATATGCTGTATTTTTCTCTTTTCTATCCTACATTTTTTTTTTCTCTTGTTGATTGTAATTGTCATGGAGGTTTGCTTGACAAAGATGATGTTGACCAACTTTTACGACGCCTAGCCATTTTCCTTAAGTGTACTTGCCACCTACTAAATGAGTTACTTTTGATACTGCCATAGTTTTTATTATCAAACTGTGTTGTAAATTATCATTTTTCCTATAGGAATACTGATACAGTATCTCGTTGTTTTCTAGCACAGTGCAAGGGGAATACTTTCAATGGCAAATAGTGGACCCAACACAAATGGAAGCCAATTCTTTATCACTTATGCGAAGCAACCACATCTAAATGGACTCTACACAGTTTTTGGACGAGTAATCCATGGGTTTGAAGTTCTAGACCTTATGGAAAAGGTAGGTGTATTTTGGTGCCCAAATGTGTTTAACTTTTAGCACAAGCCGCAAGATTACTGTAATTGTGCTTTTGGGATACACTTGCATTGTGTATCTATTTCTATATTATATAAAGATCAAGAAATTTTGAGATCTTATAATTTTTCCAATTGTTTCTGTTTGTCACTTTCTCGCCCAGAGTAGCTTTGACCTTTTATTTTTGTTGCAATTATAGGTTCTTTTTTGGCACATTTTCTTTATCCATTTTCATCTAATGTCTTTCTCCCTAACTTCTCTTCCCCTTTGAGCGCATAATTATCTCTCTCTCTCTCTCTCATGTAGCATCCAATACCATCGCACCCCCTATCTTTCTAGGGGCAGAAGCTGCAGAACCAAGAGAAGCCATGTCCCCCCAAAGATTCTATCATATCATATATGAATACGATACCATAATGGATGATGAGTCATGGCCCTTTCCCATGTCTTTTTCATGGCCCTGGTTATGTTGGTGCTGGTTTGGGAATCCCTTGCTCTCGCTCCTATAATACAGCTGCAGATTAGCATAGATCCACTATATTAAATTCAGCAAATAGACTTTCAGACCAGCTGTTGGGGAAAATGTCCTATCATATTATCATTCTCTATCAAGGCATGATTCCAGCAGTTCCCGTTAATCTTAAGTCCCACTCCCAATTCCATCCAAGGAAGCACAATTACCCCCCAACCCACACCCCAACCAAATCATTATAAGCCTCTTTAGATCTCTGCTGCCTCCTGAACCATGGAGGTACACTTCTCTCTTTTGCTTTAAGCCTTTCATCAGATTTCATTGTTTTTGAGTTGTGTATGAACTTTTAGCTATATTTAGCTTTTACCATAAGATTTTATTTCCACCAGTTAGCTTGCAATGGCATAATGTCTAAGAGACTGCTTTTGAATGCCACTATTCCAGTACATGCTCTTTTACACCAGTATTTGTCGGGGGTTGCCAATTACATGCTGCCAAATTGGCATGTAAAGGCACATGCATGCATGGGCAAAGGTTTTCCTTTTTCTAATTTAAAAGTTCAGTTATATTTGTACTTTAATAAAATTTCTGTAAATTGATGCTTTTATAAATGTATTTCTGCTAATTACTAAGGCCCAGTTTGGGGGAGCTTTTGGAGGGCCAGAAAGCACTTTCTGGCCCTCCAAAAGTACTTTTAGATGAAAAACTGTGTTTGGTAAATTTTTAAAAAAGCTGTTTCAGCTTTTGCGGGAAGCTGAAAACAGCTTTTGAGAGGAAGCTCCAACTTGGAGCTTTTGGAAGGAAGCTGTTTCAGCTTTTTCGGAAAGCTGTATTTTTGACAAAAATGCCCATATTAAAATATAATAATTACATAGTTTGTTCCTTTATAAACCTAAAAATCTGCTGGAGCCAAAAACCCTAGCCGTCAGACTCCCTTCCGTAAGAAAAGGTATTTTTCTTTTCATTTTTTGTATGCATCTCTTGAACCACATTTAGAAAAAGTATTTGTTGTGATTTTGACATGCGTTTCACTTTTGTTTGTGCTGGATGGAAAGGTACTGCTCATTTATACTAATAATTATAATATTTTATATCTTTATTATTGTATTATACTATAAATATTATATTATATTACATTACATTATAATACATTAATATGTTATTTTAAATAATTTAATATTATGTTATATTATGAGAAATTAATTTATACTAATAATTATAATATTTTATACTTTTATTATTGTATTATACTATAAATATAATATATATTACATTATATCATAATACATTAATATGTTATGTTAAATAATTTAATATTATGTTATATTACCAAATATTAATTTACTCTAATAATTATATTACTATTATGCTATATTAACATAATATTATTTTATATTACAATAATATTATACTATATCGTATATTTATGTATTAATTTATATTATGTTTTATTATGTTCTGTTGTATAATACTATGCAATGTTCTTTATGGTAATTTTGTCATACAAAAGTACTTTCTCAGTTTGTTTTCCAAACACAAAACAAAGTACCACAGCACTTTACGAATGTAGTTACCAAACAGCAAACAGCTTTTTATAACAGCTCTACTTCAGACAGCTCTACTTCCAACAGCTCTACTTCCAACAGCTCTACTGCCAACAGCTCTCCCAAACAGAGCTTAAGTAAATTTTCTTCTCCTATATAATAGAATTCAATACATCTCAAACAATAAGATATGAAATACTTTCCATTTTATTTTTATTGGAGGATTTTATATATATATATATAATTTGACATGGGCAAACAGAGACATATCTTATTGTTGAATTATAAGAATATCGATAGTTATGTTTATGTTTTATTTGTTATTATTACTATTTTTTTCAAATGATCGTTAAACATATGTTTGTTTGCTATTCCCTAATTAGAAACATGACTAACTACTTGAGCTTGTTGGCTTGCCCAGGCACAGACAGGACCTGGGGATAGACCACTAGCTGAGATCAGGCTTAATCGTGTGACCATCCATGCAAATCCTCTTGCTGGATAAACTTTCCTGGGTAAGAAGTCACCTCCTTTAGCTCTTGAAGACCCAAATGCGACTGATTGAAAATGTGGTCTAATAGAATTGATCTTGTTGATTACAATCTAATAATCTGATCTCATCTTTTTGTTTGTAGTGATTATATTTTACTGCTTGCAGATAATATCTGGAGATACATCTAGCAGCAGATGTTTATTGGTGGGCCACTCAACCTTTGCAGGTTCCTCATGCTTTACGGTAGTGTTAATGGTGTTTCACTTTTTACAGGATTTGTGAACTTTAGAAAGTAAAAAGCATAACAATCTGTTGTGAAGATGATATACACATCCGTCTCGGAAAATGTTTACTAGCTGAACTATTAACATGTCTTGCTACATCGGCATACTTGATGCAAGTGCCTAATCTGCTACAAAACCTGGGTTTTTGGGTACAGAGACTGTTATGGTTTCATCTTGTCAGCCAAGCCACTGTGTGGTGTTTTCTTTCTGCCTTTGTATTTTCTATAAAATCATTTAGGGCATTCTTATGTTGTAAAATGTGATCTGGATAATTTTCCCCCACAGAATGAAGCCTGAAGAGAGTTTTTATAATGTTTGGTTCAAGGTTTGTCCTCTTGTTGATTTATGTAGAGTTGCAGGAAAGTAACCCCCTCAACAGCATAGGATTTGTCCTCTTGTCTTCCAATCTGTGTTGTCCGCGCTAAAGAGTATTTTGTGTTCATTCCCCTGTAATCTGTGAGTGAATCCTCAATTATCCATTTATAATCATTTGTTATCTACAGCCTAAGCACTATGTAAAGGTAATTGATACATTTAGGTTAGCACTAATCAGCACTTAGCACTCTGACTAATTGATTCAGTTTCATGCTTTGCGCACATACACATGTATGTATTTTGTGCGAGATAGATTAGGTTGTTACATATAGTCTCTCTTTTATCCTTTTTTCAGTGGCTTGTTGGCATTTTTGGTCTAATATGCATGGTCATATGAGAACATTGTGTTGTCTGGAGATACTGGTGGTTCTTCAAGCTGCACATATTCTTTAACTGCTTTGAATAGAAAATAATTATGTGGGAGGTATGCTCTTTTTTGTGTTTTTTAGCTTAGGTTATCACCATTAATAGTTTCTTTACATGTAAAAGTTTGTAGGTTCTCAAATATTTTTTAGTTTTCAGCAACAGAGAAATGGCTCGATTAAAGAACCTACCAATAATTACAGAGCCTAACTGGACAAGCTGAGATCGGCCAAAATGGTTTGACTGAGGTGGGGAATAGGACATCAACTAATCGTGGTTTTGCCTGAAACATGGGTTTAACTTGCTATACTTGAAGTAAACTCACCTAATTCATTGCATGTGTACATAGCTAACGTCACCCTAATTTAGCATTTGTATATGAAAGTGTATGTTAGGAAATGTTTTTATACGACAGAGGGAGAAGATGGAAATGAGTGTTTTCTCCTTTTGTTTTCCAAAGGCACCAATTTCTCAGTATAATCATGTTTGATTTTTTTTTCTTTCATTCAATTATTTTTGGAGGTTTAAGCTTCAGATTTTTTAGATGCTTGATTGCTTAACGAGTAACAAGAAAAGAGAGAGAATTTTAGTTAGTTACTTTTTTTGCAAGGTGTCCAATTACTCGGCCTTAACCATTCAGAGTACCTTATCATGGTTTTCTGTCCAATTAAGTACTTTCTGATTATGAATTCCACTTTAGAAATGGCCAAGGTCTTGCATTGCAAATGTGTTACAAGTTGTTTTTAATTTTCCCAGTGGGGGAGGGGATTTGGAGGGCCTAATTTCCAGCTTTTATGCCTTATACTTCCCCATCCAGGGGAGGTTGAATCTAATTAAAATTGAACCCCCGGTTCCTTGCTCAAGGGGTGAGGGATGATATCATTTGGGCAAGCGCTCGGTGGTCGGTTTGGTTGTTCAACTTGAGGTAAGCATTTAGCATACTATGCTGTTGAGTATTCTTAAAGCATACTTGGATTATAGGATGAGATAACACAGCTAAAGTTTGTGCCTACAAGGTTGGGTGTTGTGTTTGTGTTTCAACCAACTACTTGAGCGTGCCGGTGCAAGATGATGGAGATCAAATTGTGAGCACAGGGGAAGGAAAAAGTCAACCTTGGAATGCTTCGCATGGCCAGTGTCATGCCTCAAATTTATCACTTGGGTTGGTTATGTGATTTGGCTGCACATTGTCTAAAGCAGAGCTTTGGAGAATATGCTGTGGCTGCATATTTTTTAAGGCAGAGCTTCGGAAAATATGCAGGGTCTAAAAGTTCATCATAACTTTAGCATAATTTCAAAATAATCATCTTAATTCATAACAAAATATTCTATACTAATAAATAACAAAATTTGTACAATTTATAGAATGCAACCATCCAACTGGTATAAGTTATGTTGTATTAATTTATCTTTTCACCTATGGTTTCAATCATAGCTAATCACTAAGCATCCTGCAACTTTGGAAAGTGAAGGAGTGGTGTAACTTCATAGCCAGAGAGAATCTCCGTATATTAACACTAGTATTATAATATAACATTAGAAAATTTTAAAAATTAAATATTAGAATAAATAAATGTTATGAAATTACTTACCAACAATTAAACATTGCTCAAATAAATTAGTATGTACATACATACATCATATACCATCAATTTATTATCTACATAAAAGTGATAAAATATATATTATCAAATAATTTTTTCTATTCATTGCTCCCCTTATGATCTGGGCCCGCCAAAATTCAACTTTAGAGTTTTGGACTCTCCACGATTACGCTCTGTCCATAACCGGTAAACCATAATTCCAATAGAAAACCATAATTCCATTTTGTGGCCTATGGTAGCAAACCAAAGTATTGTGATTTGGCTCGTGACTAGCAAACCATAATGTGGTTAGTCCAAACTTTTTTACCCAATTATTAAATCATTTAATTTTATCCTTGTCAAATGAAATATAATTTCATACTATATTTCTTGCTCAATTTTAAAACAACCAACATCATATTCCAAGCAACCAAAATAATCAATATGTGATACATTGATCATGATAGGGATTCTTACCTCTACCGACAACAGATACAATAGGTACTAGCTCACATCTCAATCTACGACCTACAAGGTAGATTATTTTGCTCAACATCTTCTTGCCCAGATGGTTGCTCTCCTATAGGATCAAACCCAAACATTACAATAAAAACTACAAAGTGAAAATTGACAATTCAGAACACCCTATTAGGGTCATACCAGGATTCATAGGGCAGAATCATGAGACCATCCATTGAGTCCCTTAGATTGAGTAGAGAGAAAAAGAGAAAAAAAGAATGAGGAAGAGAGAGAAATAGAGAACCACGGAGGTCTCACTCTCACTCTCTCTCTCTCTCTTCTCAAGATAGAAGAGGCGAAATGGGAAGCCCAAATCTAGGGCGGTGGGGCAGCTAGAAGATGGTGATCCATAGTAATGATAGGCTACAATGAGCTCGATGATGGTGGTTAGCCGGTGGAAAAAGAAAAGAAAAAAAAGTAAACAAAAGGATTGATCTTTCCGCCACCCACAATGGAGGAACCAACCGTGATCACGATGTCACCGGCCAAACAGTTGGATTTTGACAACACTTACAGTAGTAGCATCACCAATTGTGGCCGACGATGGAAGAAATAAGAGAAAAAGAAAGATGACAAGGCCGAAACAGTGGAGCTTCTCGTGTAAAGATGGCAATTTACTCAGCCTCTTGAATACTCGACTTGAGTTGACTCAAATGGGGTGGGTTTTACATGACTTGCAATGGATCCAAGTAGATATGGGTAATGGTAAATCCATCTCGAACTCGACTCAGATGTATATATTTGTATGTGTTGGAGAAAATACAATAAGAGGACGAAATCAATCGGACTGAGGCACATAAATCTCGCTTTCTTTAAGGAGATTCAAGCCCTCTGCGGTTGGCAAAGCCTAGAACCCGGTGCAGCAGAAAATACTATGGCTTGTCTCCTCTAGGATACAACAGCCCGACGATTGTCTTATGGCAAGGACAACTCTGCACAAGTAGTTTAGCCCAAAGCTCCACCCAAGAAACACCCTTCTTTGCCAAGAACTTTCTCCAAATATTTTTTATGAGTAAAATAAGATGATATTGTATATATTTGAAATGAAGGGGGAGAAGGATTTACATAGAGAGTTTGTAATTTTAAATTTATGAGAATAATGATAGCATAAATGTACTTAAAAATTCTAAGAGTAACTCCCCCACTAAATAGACATTGAATTCCAATTTCAAAAACGGTTCATGAATTATTCCCATTTATTTCCCATGAATCTTTCATCTCTCCAAATACATGAACCTTTCATCTCCCCAAATGGTAATCCTTTCATTTCCCCCAAATACATGAACCATGCATGAGTCATTAAATACGTGAACCTCATAAATGAAATAAATATTAAACTTTAATATTGAAATGCACCAATATTCTCCCACTCATTTTAATATTAAAACCAAAGTTTAGAGAAATTACTAGGCAAAGAGAGATCATTATGCATCATATAGGTGTGCTCTGCATTGAACCTTCACTTAGTAAAACAGCAATCTCTACTCCAGAGCTAGTAGTGGTCTCAGACTTGAACTATGATTGCTTAGAGGGTATAAAGAATTACTGCTCACACATAATAATCCAGGTGTCGACATGAGCTTTATTAGCTAGCACGTTACGGCCATGTGCTATCCCAGTTTCATGAGCATTTTTGAGAATAAGCCCAATTCTCATAGGAAGCGGCCCCACTTCCATGCTCACATAGGTGAAATCTGTCAAGGGTGCTCCTGTAATACTAACACCCCACTCATACGAGCTACAGATTTTTATTAAGAGTTTTTGAAAAACTCAACCTTCACAACATTACAAGATAAATGCATCTACACCATAGGGATGGAAAAAATAAATTGTGCATTTCTTTCGATCACCATATGATTCGTTTTTCCCATTGAACCTAGTTCTCAGGATTTCTGATCTTCAAGTTGGGTATCCTCACATGTGGTTCTTGATTGTATAGGCTTCAGTCCCATCCCCCTCGATGTATTCCAGACCTTTTCTCTTGACAAAGCCTTAGTCAGTGGATCTGCAAGATTATCATAAGATTTAATATAATCCATATTAATTATGCAGCTGCTCAAATAAGATCTTACAATGCTGTGTTTTCTCTTGATAGGCCTGGATTTACCGTTATAATAACGGTTTTTCACTCTACCAATTGCAGTAGTGCTATCACAATGAATTATCACAGGTGGAACTGGTTTCTCCCAAAGAGGGATTTCATGCAACAAATCTCTCAACCAGTTTGCTTCTCACTAGCTGAAGCTAAAGCTATAAGTTCTGCTTCCATAGTAGAGTTAGCAATAATAGTTTGTTTTTTAGATTTCCAATATATAGCACCACCACCCAATGTAAAAATATAACTAGTGGTAGAGAGAGAATCACCTGATAATGTGTTCCAATCTGCATCACTAAAACCTTCAAGTATAGCAGGATATTTTTTATTGAACAACCCATAATTTTTGGTACCAGATAAGTATTTCATAACTCGCTCAATGGATGCCAATGTTCTTTACTTGGTTTGCTAGTAAACCTGCTAAGTACTTCCACTGCATATGCAATGTCAGGTCTAGTACAATCAGTTGCATAATGCAAGCTCCCAATAATACTAGCATACTCCTTTTGGTTAATCACATCAATCTCATTTTTCACAGGAAATAAATGAATATTAGCATCAAAAGGAGTAGCAACATGCTTGCAATCAAAATAGTTATTTTTTTTTCAAAATTCTTTCAATATAATGCGACTGATCAAGAAAAATTCCATCCCAAGTTTTTGAGATTTTCATTCCCAAAATAAAATTACCCTCACCAAGATCTTTCATTTGAAAATGGCTACAAAACATATTTTTTATTTCATTTATAACATGCAAACTTAAGCCAAAAATCAATAAATCATCCACATAGAGGCTAACAATAACATGTGCATTTTCCCAAGATTTATAATATATGCACTTATCACATTCATTTGGTTTATAGCCATTCTTAATCATGCAGGAATCAAATTTCTCATGCCACTGCTTAGGAGCTTGTTTTAAGCTATATAGAGATTTGTTAAGTTTACACACTTTACTTTCTTGACCATGCTCTACAAAGCCTTCAGGTTGATCCATGTAAATTTCCTTATCTAGGTTTCCATTTAAAAATGCTGTTTTTACATCCATTTGATGAATGATCAGATTATGAATTGCAGCCACTGCGACTAATAATCTAATGGATGTAACCCTAGTGACCGGAGAAAATGTATCGAAAAAATCAAGGTCAGCTTTTTGTTTCAAACTTTTTGCTACAAGCCTGGCCTTGAATTTATCAATAGAACCATCAGGTTTTAGTTTTTTCCGGAGGACCTATTTACAACCAATAGTTTTACAACCTTGTGGTAATTCTACTAATTTCCAAGTTTCATTAGAAATTAGAGAATCCATCTCATCAGTAACAGCATCTTTCCAAAAAATAGCATCAGGTGAATTTAAAGCTTCTTGTAAAGTTAAAGAAATTTCCTCCGTATTACAAACATAATAGTCAGGACCAAAATCTTTTTCAACTCTAACTCGTTTACTCCTTCTCAGCTGAACTTTAAGATTTTCATGGTTTTGTGAAGAATTAGAAGAACTAGGTTCATATAAAATATTTTCTTTAAAATGTTGACCCCCACTATTTTTAGTTTTGAAAGAAAATTTATCTTCATGAAAAATAGCATCACCTGACTCAAAAAGTACATTATTTTCAATATCTAAAAATCTATAGGCTGTACTGTTTGCTGCATATCCAAGAAAATCACAAGTGGTAGCTATAATACCAAGTTTTGGTCTTTTAGGATCTGTTAGCCTTACAAAAGCCAAATAGCCCCAAAACCTCAAATATCCCAAATTTGGCTTATACCCTTTCCACAACTCAAAAGGAGTGAGTTTGGTTTTTTTATGAGGCACCCTATTCATCACATGACATGCAGTCAAAATTGCTTCACCCCAAAGATTTAAGGGAGCACTTGAGTCAATTAACATGGCATTTATCAAATCAATCAAAGTTCTATTTTTTCTCTCAGCTACACCGTTAGACGCAGGAGAGTATGGAGGAGTAGTTTCATGGATAATTTCCAAAGATTGCACAAAAGTATTAAAACTCATAAATTCATACTCACGGCCTCTATCACTTCAAAATCTTTTAATTTTTCGACCAAATAAATTTTCGATTTCTCAGAGGAAATCTTTGAATTTTTCAAAAGCATCACTTTTATTTTTCAATAAGTAAACATAAGTATATTTTGAAAAATCATCTATAAAAGTGATAAAATATCTATTTCCTTCACAAGTTAAAATTTCTTCAAATTCACAAAGATCAGTATGAACGAGTTCTAATAATTTAGTTTTTCTTTCAACACTTTTATGAGGCCTATTTGTGATTTTTGCTTGACTGCAAATTTCACATTTTTTAAAATCTTTTATCAATCTCGGAATTAATCCCAAACTACTCATGATTCCCACGTATCTACTATTTATATGACATAAACGAGAATGCCAAAAATTCACAGAAGAAAGCATATAAATAGAACTAGATGATGCTTTATTATTTTCAATATTCAACTTAAACATCCCATCACATGCATATCCTTTGCCCACAAATATCCCATTCTTGGTAATTACATATTGATCAGATTCCATAGTTTGTTTAAAGCCAGCCTTGTTGAGTAGAAAACTCGACATCAAATTTTTCCTCGTAGATGGAGCGTGAAGCACATCTTTCAAGAGTAGCACACGTCCATAGGTGAATTTCAGCTCAACCTCACCACTCCCAAGGACCTTTGTTTGGATAGAATCACCAAGCATAATAGTCTTATCATCCTTGAAGGGAGTGTAGTTCTTGAACCAATTTCTGTCATAGCAAACATGTCTATTGGCACTAGAGTCTGCCCACCACCCTTCAACACACTGAACCATGTAGATGTCTGTAATCATTGCTACAAGAGGTTCCTCAATTACATTAGCCTGAGGAACAAGCCGACGTTTTCGGAATATGCAAGTTCGAGCAATATGCCCACTTTTGCCACAGACAAAACATGCATCAAAAGAATAGTTTTGTGAAGGGGGTATTTGGTTCTTATTTTTCTGACTCGGGTTTCCCCTACTGTGGGGTTTGCCATAAAATTTTATATTTTTTCTTTTTGGCTTCAAATGACTATTTTTAGGGAAATGATCACTAGGCAAAGCATTATTTGAAGCAATTAAATTTACCTTGGTGGTGGAATGTTCATTACCCTCTTGTGTAATCAATGCATCTTGGCCTCGAGCTTCCTCCTCCACTCGGATGCGAGTGATCAAGGTCTCTAGGGACGTCTTCTTCTGCTTATGGCGCATAGATTTCTGAAATTCTCTCCATGATGGTGGTAGCTTGTCAATAATACCAGCCACAGTCAGGTTATCCCCAATCTTGATGCCTTCAGATCTAACCTCTGCAACGATCATTTGAAAATCTTGTGCTTGCTCAGTAATAGATTTTCCATCCACCATTTGAAAACAAAAAAAATGGCTTGCTGCATATTTCTTTGCACCAGCTTCTTCTATATCATATTTGCTCTGTAAAGCTTTCCGAATGCTTTTTGCGGAAGAGTAAGTAGTATTGTAACAATCATAGAAATTGTCGGCAAGGCAATTTAAGAGATAACATCGACAATTATACTCATCTCTAGTATATTTGTCCACTTTCTCTTGATGAGCTTGATAATCTTCATCCGTCATCTCATTGGTTGAGATCTTGGTTGGATTTTTCTCGGTGAGAATGTAGGAAACATTGAGAAGACTCAAATAGAACTTACCTTGCTTTTCCATCTCTTGAAGTGGGCTCCCTTGAATTGAAAGGGCTTGTTAAGATCTCCAACATTACCATCATGCTTCTTAGGGATTGGCTCCATTTCCATTGAATCTCCATAAAATTGTTGGGGAAAATACAATAAGAGGACGAAACCAATCAGACTGAGGCACGAAAATCTCGCTTTCTTAAGGAGATTCAAGCCCTCTGCGGTTGGCAAAGCCTAGAACCCGGTGCAGCAGAAAATACTATGGCTTGTCTCCTCCAGGATACAACAGCCCGACGATCGTCTTATGGCAAGGACAACTCTGCACAAGTAGTCTAGCCCAAAGCTCCACCCAAGAAACACCCTTCTTTGCCAAGAACTTTCTCCAAATATTTTTTATGAGTAAAATAAGATGATATTGTATATATTTGAAATGAAGGGGGAGAAGGATTTATATAGAGAGTTTGTAATATTAAATTTATGAGAATAATGATAGCATAAATGTACTTAAAAATTCTAAGAGTAACTCCCCCACCAAATACACATTGAATTCCAATTTCAAAAATGGTTCATGAATTATTCCCATTTATTTCCCATGAATCTTTCATCTCTCCAAATACATGAACCTTTCATCTCTCCAAATAGTAATCCTTTCATTTCCCCCAAATACATGAACCATTCATTAGTCATTAAATACGTGAACCTCATAAATGAAATAAATATTAAACTTTAATATTGAAATGCACCAACAGTTTGTATAAAAAATTAATTTTTGTAACTTTACCTGACCCCGATCCATCCAACCTGCTTCGTTTATTAACTCTATCCGCTCTGCCTCACCCCAAGGCAAGTATGGAGAGGGTCCGAGTAATAGCTTATCCGAGCCATACCCGATCCATTACCATCCCTACTCTCATGGCTAAATCTAGGGGCTAGCCAGCACTAAATCAGGCTATCAATTGTGGCCTTGAAACCGGAATAACAAGGGGGAGAAAGATTGAGCATCTTACCTTGATTGCAACTAAGAGAAGAATCGGGGGTGATTTTGATGATCGATTTCCTAGAAGGGAGGAGGAATCGGTTATATAGAAAGACCCTAGGGCTTTGGACAAAGTCCAGCGTAACCTAAGACTCTCCGTTCCACCGGATTCGGAAGAGGAGGCGAACTCCCATCATGGGTCCTCCTCTTCCGCCTCACGTGTTAGTCGCACGAAGTTTCATTCCCCCACCCCCAACCCACCCACCTCACGAGCTGAAATTCGCACGTGTCCAGCAACTTCGGGCCGGGCCGTTACATCCAGTCTATAAATATAATTGGCATAACCGTTCGGACATCCTTTCGAGGCTGTTGATCCTTGGCGCCACGTTTTTCTGACCAAATTATAACTCTAATTGGCACAACCGTAACCTCTTTTTGAGGCTGGTGCTCCTGGTGCCGCATTTTTTTTCCTGATGCTGTTTTCAGCATGACATGCTACTCCAAAAAAATCTTTTGAAACTAGTTGTTATTTTCTTTTCTTGATGGTGTTTTCTTTATGACATTGCTATATCAAAAAAAAAACTTGAATTTAAAGAATACAAAAGCATGTTAGTTGTATCTACTATTTATGAGTCATCATGACTGCAGGTGAACAATCTCTGGTCGTTTCATAGATAGGTAAGCAATTATCTAAAGCTGGCTTTGCTTTGATAGAGACTGGGGAATGCTTTATTATGATTATTATGAAAGCCAACAAGTTCTTACATATTGTTGCTTTCCCTATTGCAATGCACATGCTTGAAGCTGGGTTTTTAGTGGTCGGAACTTCTTTTATTTTCTGCAAATCTTCGTAATATGATACGATTGAAACTATCTTGCTCTGGACAGTCAGCCATTACACAACATATGGTGCAGGGTCCTATGTGACTGCGTGAGCCCTGTCATGAGATTAGGTCATATCTTTCGTGCGAAAGAATGATTGATCTTCTTTTACAACATCAACTATTGGATTGCACTTTATACCGTTCTCAAAACATTCCAATTTTTTTCTTCCATTCACTTGTACAGATCTTAAACCGTCTATTGCACGATCTAATGGTTGACATTGCTAAATAAGGTGAATCATTCTTTCGCACGAAAGACACAACCCCAACCCTATCGTGGCGGTATAGAAAATCAAAATATGGTATGCAAGTGGTGGTGAAAGTCACCCACATATTGGTGATGATAATGGCTGCGATAATTGAGCATTTCCTATTTTAGATTGCTTGAGATAATGCCTGCGGATGGACCAATGGTTGAGATTGGACCTTATGGGGTGTGGATTCTGACATTGCAGTAGGAGCAGTGGTTGCATATGGGCTACGTCAACGGTGTATTAAGACATTTAGAAAAGCCGCTTGAAGAACCCAGAGGTATTGGGAGGGATGTTTCATTTCCCTGTTGACTAACCTTCTTTGTCATGTGATGGAAACGGTCATAGTCATATCTGTGCTTCCAAACTCCATCCTTCAATATTCTTCAAATGCATGATGATTGTAATGTTGCGGACAATGTTGGCTTTGATCTTTTGAGTGCAATGGTGTGGTAGAAAGGCCTCTTTCAGTACAATTGGATTAAGAGAGTTAGTATCGGTCATCACTCACAATGGTCACCTTCTGATTGTGTTATAATCTACATCGCCACTGACTTGAAGGAGCAGTTTGAGGGGTTGGTAAGGTCGAGAGAGAGAGAGAGAGAGAGAGAGCAAAACGGTGATACCCGGCCTTTTAAGCCAATTAAGCTTGGTCCATTTGACTGGCCCAGTTGAATTTGGCCCCAAAAACAAAAAAGAGAGAGAAATCTGCACGTACTGTGCATGTGCGTGGGGAGAAGAGGACTTTGATAGGAGTTTTCTTCCTCTTGATCTTGCCGGATGCAATCTGACTCTGGGTCGGATTTCGGCTGTAGCCGAGCCTATTTAGAGGCTCCTCCCCATCCCCTCTTCGCCCCATAGGAGTTCCAGCCATGACCGGAGCTCACCGTCGGCGTTTTCTTCAGTTTTCTCCCCCGAAGCTTGGTCTCCATCGTACCGCAGCCGCGAACATTCCTCTCTGGAAAACTACGTAAGGACCCAACCACCTTGAACTATGCCTCTTCTCTTCCTTCTGGGGTCGTTAGGAGCTTCAACGCTGGCCAAGGATTGCTGGATTTTAGGCCGAGAAGGGGAAAGCTCTGTTTCCCCTGTTTTGATTGGTTGAACTCATATTTTTCTCGATTCTGGCTTTTTCTGCCGTCGATGCTTACTGCTGGGGTCTTTCTTCGATCCCTCATAGTGGCAGAAAACCGTGGCTGGAACTTCGGCTACCGAGATACTCTGTTCCTCGGTCTAAGGGGTCATAACCCCTATTTTTTTTGATAAAATTGGTGCTACTGGCCGCCAGCCACTTGTTAACCGGCCATGGGTCCCTTAACCCCAGGCACCACCATAGCCACCATTCTTGCTTTGAATATGGTCAGCAAATCATCAGATTACTGGTAACAAGGTCTTCCCTATTTTAATACATCCTTTCTTCTGTTTTGATTGTCCTCTCCGAGTGTGGCATGCCATTGGCACCGCCGTGGGTCGTCGGTTGCTGGGGTTGCCGACCACGAGCGCCGTCGAGGTCCTTTATCTGTTTCGAGAAGGAGAGGAAGGGAAGGAGAGAGGGCTTCATAACTCTCTCCTTCTCCTCTTATTTTCTCTCTCCTCTCTCTAGTTTCTCTCTCTTTTTGTTTTTCTCTTTTTATCACTCGTTGTCTCTCTACTCGTTCTCTCTGCATGTTTTAGTGGACAATGGTGTGTCTAGGTACTTTGTGAAGTCGGGCTGACCCTTAGGGGGTCCTAGCCTATGGCGTGTGACTTGGAGCTTCGAGCCAGTATTAAACTTGGGTCGGCATTATGAAACCGTAGGAAGGTGCTAGGTCGGCATTATGCGACCGTATGAAGTGTCCTGAGTTTTTAGGTTGATTTTCTCTCTCTATCTTGGTGCTTTGTCTCTCTAGTTGATCCGGAGAAATTTTGAAAAAATGGACTCAGAGGAAAGTCCTAGGTTACCACGTGATGGTGAACCTTTTAGTGGACCAATAGAGGGTTATGGGTTGTTGGATACCTCAGATAATTTTTGATATTGATTTGGTTCTATAGGAGAACAATCTTTTGGGCAAGAGGACGTTGAGTAGGGTTCTGCACACTCTGGTCCGTAGATCATGGTGCGGGCAGGTGATTAATCTATCTGGGTTGTCAGCAAAGCGGTAAGAATTCTTGTACACTCACCTGCATATTTATAGATATTTTGTACACATACATATGATATGCTAATGATCAAGATAAATAAGATGCAAGAATTTTTTTATGATGGTTTTTATATTAAACTATGTTTTGATCATGTATGCTTCTGATTGATAGTATGATGGATGTATATATGAGTATTACTTACATTTGCATAATCAGACTAATGGATGTGGTACTCTGGACTAACTATGTTATATTGATTGCCTCATCATGCATGGAAAATATGACACTTATCAATTATCCCATCACAAGTTAGAAATGTGACACTTATCGTTTGCCCTATTACGGGCAAAAAACATGACTGTAGTTAGCCTAAAGTTAAAAATAAAAAGAATTGATGTGTGGATGTGAACTTGATTGAATGAACATGGATTTTGGGTTGATCTCGTTATCATTAATTGTTCCATCACAAGCTGGAAATGTAATACTATCGATTACAGGTTGCAAATGCCTTGTCACAGGTTGAAAATGTGATACTATCGATTGCCCCATCACGGACGGAAAACGTGATCAAGATTTGGCCTAAAGTCGGAAAGATAATTGATCCTGCATCCGGGTTAAAAAGGAATGGAATGAAAATCTGCTTGAAAGCACTATCAAAAATTTATGAGATATCATATGATATAAGATTTATCACTCTTGGGTGGTTGGATTTCTATTGATATTTAATGTACACATATATTCTATTTATTCGAGCATTATTGATAGTCAGTTTCTGATTTTATGATGTGTATAACAATTTCTTGCTATTTTCAAACTTATATTATTATGTTGGTATGGATGTGTGAGAGATTCTTACTGGGCTGTGAGGGTTACACCTCCTCTTTTCTTTTTCTTTCAGAGTTGTAGGTCGCTTAATACCTGGCTATGGTTGGGATTATGGATAAAAGGATGAGTAGATAGACCATCATTGATACTGGTTGGATGATTAAATTTTGTAATTGTATTAGTTTTGTTATTTATTATGAATTGAGATCATTATTGTTCAATGATATTGAGGTTATAATAAATTTTTAAGCCTTGCATATTCTCTAGAGCTTTGCCTTATGGAGTATGCGATCGTGTTACATAGCCAACCTAGGTGCTGAGTTCGGGGCATGACAAAAACAAAAGGCTTTTATCTAATGCTGGTTACAGTTGACTCATTTTGCATTGGTATTATTTTGGTTGTGGGCATTTTGGGCCAGTGACTGGTATCCGATACTAGGCAACCTAATCTGCATTTTTTTGGATTGGTTCTTGGGGAAGCAGAGTGAAGTGGTGATTGATCTGTTGGTGGACAGTTGCAAGGAATCATTATTTGTGGTTGGGTGATTGCCTAGGTTGATAAGGTTAATAGTAATATTTCTGTTAAGTGTCCCAAACATGAAGATGTCTCATCATGATACTAAAAATTCAGGGTGGGATCATTTATTCTTTCTAATCAATTTTCCTATAAAATATCAAAAATTAAAAGGAGGAAGATGGTTTTCCCATTCGTAAACTTATTGAAAAATTCATTTTTAGATTTAATATGACCAGGGGCGGCCCGATACATTTGGGGGCCTAAGACGAATCCAATGAATGAGGCCTTTTTTTTTTAATAATAAATTTTTTTAATAAATATAAAATATTTAAAAAATAATATGAAAATAGATAGCTATCAAGTACACTATTTCAACAAAGATACATGAATCTAACAAAAGTAGACAAAAAGTTTTTTCAGTTTAATATAATTTTTGAATGGAAACACAGAAATGTAATTGCCGGGCCATAAAACTGATTAAATAATTGAGATAATGCTGGGCAATACTGTTTACCATGTCAAGCAAGAGCAGGATAAGAAAAGGTCATCCCGTGGCACTTCATGGTCAAGGTAAAAAAAGAATTTGTCCAGAAAGAAGCCTCTCTATAAGAGAAAGTAGGGGCATTATGGGAAATTCACTCCATCTAATTAATAAAAGTCCCGTCCCACCATCTCCCCTTCAAGCGAGTACCCAAGCAGCAACTGCAACATCACAGCACAGCAGCCATTCAACCCCCTCCCTCCTTTTCTCTCTCTACCACCCAAGAGGGGAGAAGAAACCCAGAGGAGAAATTAAAAGAATCTCCACCCTCCAAGAACTCAAGAAGTCCATCTCCAATCCCTCTATCTTTCTTCCCGATGGCCCAGCTGGATCAGGAGTAATGTGAGGGAAGGAAAACCAAGACTAAAACCAAAAAAAGAAGGGATGAAAGATAAGAGTGGCTTCAGGCGTGTATCAAGCCAACCAAATCCCTCCTCCTCCTCTCTCTCTCTCCACCCAAAACAAAACTACTGTCCCCAACTTCCCAAATTGCCTCTCTGCAGGCCAGGAAACTCTCCACCTCCCTTCCGTCAAGGGGGAAGACTCGTAGCCTTCCATCAAGGGGGAAGCTCCTGTTCCTGTTTTCACATGGGGCCTTTGCTTCCTTCTGGTCACGCCTCCCGGAGGCCCTCCATTGGCCTGAGGCCTTAGGCGACCGCCTCGGTCGCCTAACGCTCGGGCCGGCACTGAATATGACAAGAACATATAATACTGGTGTGACACCCTATTTTGATTCGACCAGCTCGACTCTAGCTGGTTGGGTTGGAATTTGGAAATCACCCCCTTCCAGCTGGCCTCTATCTTTGCTGCGAGGGAGGGCAAGGCCACGCGATTTTGCCGGAGCCCCACCCCTTGTTTCGTTTCTGGCTGACCCCCCTCGCTGGCGAGCCTCTAATTTTGGATGGATAGCGTGAAGAGATCGCAAAATCCTCCCTTTATTTTTTTCCTTCTCATCCCCCCTCTTACCCTCTTCCTCCCTCTCCATCATTTTCCTTTCTTTTCTTCTAGCTCACCGCACCACCCCATCTTCGCTGAATCATGCCTGGCTGGAGCAAGGTAACGACCCTGGTCTCTCTCTTATTCCTTCCCTTGCTTGATCCTTCTTCTCGTGGCCGAAATCTAGTGAAGATCATCAAAAAAATCCCCATGCCTCTCTCTTGTCAGCGGCCGTTCTCTCACCACCATGCTGTTGGATCTCCGACTGCACCTCTGGCTGCAACTACCATGTTGCCGGATCCTCGCCCCTCAAGAAAAGAGAAGAGAGCAATAGAGAAAAAGAAAAGAAGAAAAGGAAAGAGAATAGAAAAAAAAGCAAGAGAAAAAAAGGGAAAAAGAAAAGAAAAGAAAAGAGGAGAAAGAAAAATAGAAAAAAGAGAGCGAAGATTGAGAGAGATTCCATTCTTGGTGCAACCTTTATCTCTCTACCTGATTTATAGATCCTAGACCGATTTGCCTAGCCGTGACTTGAAGCCAGTTCAAGTCCATTTTGGATTTGTTAAAGCTTTTTAATTTGTATTTAGATTTTTAAATAGTTGAATGACAATTAATTTATTTTCTGAAACGGTTTTAGATAGGTGTATTCGATTTTTCCATCTGAACCTAGTGATCTTTGGGCGAACTGAGATAAGTGACCCTAGCACTAACCATGCTAATTTTTGAATTATTTAATTTATATGCATTAAAAAATATAAATTAGTGATGTGATTGGCTTTGCATTCTCTTAAAAATTTAGAATCCATGATTATGAATAATTCATATTTTAGCATTATACTTTATTGTGGATGATTTATGCATGAATTATGTCAAACTTTTATGATGCCATTAAATATGTTTTCAACCTAATTATATAGGTATAATTTATGAAAAAAATATGAAATATTTTATGATCTCTTAGATAGCTATGACCGCCCCTAGAAATGGGGGCCAATCAACATTTTAGAGCTAGCATCGATCCAACGAAAATGGCCACCTACCAATGGGTTAAAGCTGGTAATAAATAAGAACTATGATATCTTGTCGATTATAAAAATGGCCGTGTCACGAGTTATAGTGACTATAGCATGAAAAATCTGCGAATACTATTTTAATTGAAAGTATGGATAAATGGCAAATATTTGACGATTATAAATATTCTATATTGCACTTTTAGCTTTATGAATTTGCATAATTTGTGCATTCATGATTGAATTGCTACAACATAATTTGTTATTATAGTTATGAAATATTTTATTTTATAGTATAAATTTACTTTCAAATGATGCATTGAATTATGTAAAAGTTTATGCTTGGTCCGGTAAGATGGTGCATGGTTACTTACCTAGCCGCAAAGCTCATTCGTCTCTTTATATTTTTTTTTAGATAATTAAAGTTGCTAGGAGTAGCGATGAATAAATGAAATGAAGGATGATAGAATAAGCTCCAAAGATAGTTGCAAGCTATCAATAAATTAGTTTATGACTATAAAGTTTGGGTTGTGTAACTTTGAATTTTCAAATGTTGGATTTAGATACTATGTACACATTTCTCTTTGTTTAATAAATGAAAAATCTTTGGACTAATTTTATTATCTTGTAAATTTTATGAAAACTTTCTATTGTGGGCTTTGTGTTATTGTGGGTGATACCTACAGTAGGACAGGATAACCATGTCATACTCCAGATCTGGGGTGTGATAGCTAGAATCCTGCATGGATATCGAATGATGAGAGTAGAGGCATATGAATAATTAGTGTACTAAATGTTATAGTCATCTTACTAATATTTTGTTCATATCCTATCTTGTTCATTTCCAACAAAATATTTTTTTGTTCATCGGTAAAAAAAAAACATATTTTTTTGGAGGGGGAGACTATTTCATTAGACGAGTCATGGGTATATGACATCTTTATACCTAATTTTTAGAAATTTGTAAAACTCTTCCGTCAAGCTCTGGTTAATGAATCTAGAAAATCCCAAATTTTAGAATCATTCCTCAAAACAGACGCAAAGGTCACTATCAAATAATTTCTATTAATGAAACTATGTAAATCCATCAAAAAATCAAAAATACACAAGTTTCTGGTATTGCTATCTATTCATTTTCCTCTTTTTTCTCCTTGTTTTTTTTTCTTTTTCTTTTGCCTCTTCCTCCTCCAAATTAGAAATTTTCAATTTTGGTTCTCTCTCGATCAAATTCCTAAAAATGAGAACCAAATTATTGAAATAAACCTACATTTGGTGAAGGTGAGTTTGAAGATATAACAATTCCTTCTATCGTGTATCCTCGATTGATGCAGCCTCAAATGCTTCAATTGTCAATTCAAGTATTGATTCACATAAAAATAAAAAAAAATCAATTAATACATTACATGAAACAAAATTACTATACAGTGGCGGTGTATTCATTGACAAGTCAAAAAAAAAATAAAAAAAATAATTTTCTTTATATTTATTTTCTCTTTCATTAAATATATATCGTTAATGACGAGCTGCTGAATTTGATGATCACATTGTTGTTTTAGTTAGCACTTTCAAAAATCTCTAGAAATCAAAAAATTATATATTTTATAAATCTTAAACCTACACATCATGTATATATGAAAATGGATGGTATCAAATGTGTTACTATGCTACAATACATATAGGACATATGAAATTAAAAGGGTAATTGAGATCAGCCCTTGCATTGACTTCCATTTTATATTTATCCTTGCTGGATTTAAAATTTTATATTCAGTCCTTTATTTAGTCTCTGGCTTTGTTTATAAGTGTATATACCTTGTTTCTAAGTTGTACAAAAAGCATATATAACTGCACATATAAACATGTCCAAATGTGTGCAAAACATAGATGAGGTTGTGTCTGGAACTAAATAAAAATGCTAAATCTATAAAGATTAAATCTCAAAGGACAGTAAAACAAAGACCAGCGTTAAGATTTGCAACTGAAATGTATTTTATTAATTATGAATTGGGCTTTGAAAACTTGAAACAAGGATAAATCTAAATTCAATGCCAGATAGAGTACTTGAACATGAGTTGTATTACATCATGGACATGGTGGATGATAATGCAATATTTGAAACTGCACCATATGCTAATAATCAAACAACTAGATGTAACAAGATGTCCAAAGTAAGGACAACTATATGAACATGAACTCAAATGGCTCATTTGTCTGTCATTAGCATGAGTGGGACAACCAAGTGCCTGCTATCACATGTCACTTGCATTATAATAGCCATCTGTCTCTTCCTAACGTACAATTGGGAGTACAAAACATGAGTTGGATATTCTGTAAATTTTTGTTGGAGAATAGTTTCTTCAGGTTTAGAGGGCTTGAGAAATAATTTGAGGTTAGAAAAAGGAGCTAAAGTGGGACATCAATAATTTGTCTGTTAGGTGAAATGCTTTTATGTAGTTATAAGTAAGTAATAAGTGCCCAAAAAAAGAATTCGAAGGGATAATTAGCAGGATAAAACATAATAAACAAGAAAAAAAATTCATTCGTTCTACAACCAAATGCAACATTGATAGCCTCATCTATTAACAAATGAGGCACTGCAAAACGTTGATACGAACTTGATACATGCTCATAATCCCATTAATCAAAAATTATTTATACAGGATCTGATATATGCAGTCCCTTTTTAGTGAGTAGAGGAAGCTTGTAACCATTATGCTATTGTCGCATTTATTCATGATATTCATGGTCATCCATTACAAAGTGAATGTAAGGAACGTGTTTCGAGTATGCTTATCATGGGATGATGGTCGACTTAAAAGCGTTCAGTTCTGCTAACGAGAAAAAAATCTAGTATAGATATTCCATTAGATATATCTAATGTTTTACTAATTATATGGTGACGAAATGCTACTCGTTGCCACCTTCCCACACGATTGAAGGGTGTCGTGGTGGGGGTGCATGCCGCAGCTTAGCATTCCTCAACTACCCGTGAATTCCTGTTCCCCAGACTTGGCCTACTGTCACTGCTAAATCTCTCTCTCTCTCCCCCTCTCCCATATTTGATCATGACATCTCACGGTGTTCAGTTTGGCCGCTCTTGTTGAAGCGTCGTCCTTGATGTTTCTATTGTAGGACAATCATGGAGCTTGTATGACAACATATGCATGAGAGCGAGAGCGAGAGAGAGAGAAGTAGGACAATCATGGAGTATGAATGACAACACATGCATGAGAGAGAGAGAGAGAGGGGGAGAGAGAGAGAGAGAGAGAGAGAGAGAGAGAGAGAGAGAGAGAGAGAGAGAGAGAGAGAGAGGATTCTGGAAATCGTAGGGAGAGGGGGACAGCAATGATGAGGAAGAAGAACAAGAAAGGAACGAGCTAGTAAAGTAGTTGAAGCACCATTTGAATCTTGAACTAATGTTAACATAGCCCAAAGATTCCTCCCATGACAAGGCCATGACACGTTATCATGGAGGTGATGGTCCTCTCCTCCCTTTTGCAATCCTTCCCCCCGCCCCCCCGTCTCTTTGTCCGGCTTCAAACCGGACATGGAGTATGTGCTCCACCCAGTCCCACATCACCCTTCTTTCTTGAGTCTCTCAAATGCCCTTGGCTTGTGACCATTTCACTTATGCACCATATTTATATTTCAAATGACATAAGTTAGGCTACAGCATTCAAAAGAATGGAACTAATATTTTTGTGCTAGGGAACTTTTCAGTAGGTCCATACCCTTGACACTATTGGCGACATCAGCCTTGCCATTAGCCAACACTCATACGCTTGTGCTCCAAAATTTACCTAGATTCGACGAGAACTGAGGGTGTATTTGGTTGATTGGGTTGGGAATCCTATTAGATTTATGAATTGGGCCAATTCAACCAACCAAATAATTGAGTTACAGGCAAGGAGGCTAAGCCTATATTATAAATATCTAAGAATAGCTTTGGAATGGATAGACTCGTATCCTATATTCTGGCATAGTTTCCATTAATCATCGATAGTGTCCTTTATCATTTATCTAACCAAATCTTGTGCCCCAATTTACGGATAGAGACGCATTAAATCATTTTTCTTAGGCATCCCCGAGATCCTTCTCATAATGCACAAACCTGTATATCTTTGAGTATAACCTCAGTTTCTTTTTGCATTCTTAAGCCCATGGAGTTGACACGCTCTCTAATTTTTTTTAAGAGTTAATCCCTTGGCCATAAGATCAACCACCATCTCATTAGAGGTTACGTACATACGTAGTTTGACTTTTACTACACCTCTTTCTACTAAATCCAGAATACAGTGGTAGCTTATATCAATGTTATTATTTTCTTGAGAGTTATTCCTCCACTTCTTATTAAAGAGAGGCGGATTTGCTATCACAATACATATTGACTGGTCTATCAAGAATACCTATTTTCAAACTATTAATGAAAAGTTCTATCCAGACTGCATCACTGATTTCTGCGCTGCATGCAATATACTCTCCTCTTATTGCACTGTTTGCATCACATCCCTAGCTAGTTGTGCTTAATCAAGAAACAGCTATTCCACCAAATGAAAATATATGGCCCCTTGTGGATTTTCTGTCATCTACATCTCTTGTAAATTCCAAACCAGTGCAATCAATGAATTTTAGATCATTCAATTGGAAACTAAGTTTCAATGTTTCGGTGCCTTGCAAATGTCTAAAGATTCTTTCATTGCCTGCCATTGTACCAATCTAGCATTTGATTGGCATCTGCTTACCAGTCTTATTGCATGACGTATATCCGGCCGAGTACTTATCAATGCATATACGAGGCTGCCAATAGGCTGGGCATAAGGGACTTTTTTTCATTTCTTCTTTCTCTTCAATAACCCGAGGAGACATACCTTTACTTACAATGACCCCGCTTTCCAACAGGCATGCTCAATAGTTCGCAATTTGAGCACTTTTTAATATACTTTTCTTGATCCGAGTACAATAAGTTTGATTTTCTATCTCTGGTTATTTTGATTCTCAATACATAGAAGGCCTCTACCATGCCTTTACTTTCAAACTTGGATCTTGGATCCAAGATACAACTGTTTTTGCTATCATACCTTTGCAATTTCCTGCTAACATTATATCATCTAAAAGAAGTGATAATATTGTTAGTTTTTCTTCGCACCCTCCATATATTGACACAATGATCTAGGTGGCTTACTTCGTATCCTATACTTTGGATAGATTGGTGGAACTTCAAATTGTCTTGATAACTGTTTTAGTCCATATAGGGTTCTTCTCGACTTGTAAACTTTGTTCTCATACTAATATTTTTCTTATACTCTAGGAATTGGTGGTGCCCTGAGAGCAGCTACGTACACTTCTTATTTATCAATCTCTCACACTGGGGACACTTGACTACACCCATCCTGTCTTTTGAACCTTGTTCTCATATCTCTTGGTGCCCCTTGCATTCATGTTAGCATTAACATCAATGATGGATGGAGCCAAGATCGAGAAGCTAACCTTCTTCTCTTTATCTCTTGGTGCCCCTTGCATCAAGGTCATGATGTTAGCATTAACATCAATGATGGATTGAGACGAGATCAAGAAGCTACTGCTTTTGTGATTCATGATCATTCGGGTCAGGCTCTTTCCGCTGATAGCTTCTACCTCATCTTTGCATACTGTTGCTAAATCAGGAGCATGGGAGGGCTTCAAGTATGCTCTTAAATACTTGAATGCTCCAGAGGCTTGAATAAAAGATGATTCTGCAACAATTATATCTTGTTTGACATCAGAAAACGGGTCAAGGAGCCGCATTCCTTATAGTCCCATTCTACAAGATACATGGCTCGTCTTAGGTAATCGTTGAGAGTTTTTCACCTACTTAAATTTTCACTGAGGGAAATAGGAGTGTTGATTGATTGGCTAATAGAGCCATTGCTTCTCAAAGAAATAAAATTTTCTCTCGTCTATTAAATATAGTTTCTTATTCTTTTAATTTTAAACCAATGACCGGTGTTAGCAGTGTCAAGGCCCAATCCGTTTGACCGGCTTGGCTCGAAAAAAAAAGAGAGAGAATCAATCAGAATAGGAATTTGCGATTCCCTCTCCAAATGGCCGCCGTTGAGGTGTGGCCGACGCGAACTTCCCGGGGCAAGTGCAAATGGCCAGCAGCCGGTGGGGGTTGTTTCAACCGGCGAACGGCCGGCCAGTGCCGCTGTTCATCAGACCTTATCCCCCTCTCTTAAGTTAAACCCTTCTCCCCTTCGATTGATCCCTCAGCACTCACCTCTCCAACTTCTTCCTCCTTCCTCTTTCTCTGGTGACCGAATGCCACTGCTCCTCGCGGTATCTCGTTACCATGCCCATCAGAAATTCGGGTTGTGGCGCTCACCAAAGTAGGTAAGAGCCTTGATACCCCATTCTATTCTTCTTCCCCAGTGATATGACCCCTTGCCGGCCGAGAAATTGACCGAAAATCAACTTGAAATGACCGTGAAACCCCTCCCCTGTTCCGCGTTTGATCTCTTCTTTTCTTTCTTTTTTTGGCCATGTTCACTGCAGTGCTCGTTGCCGAAGCTCTCGGCATATCCTCTGCATTGGCCTCTGGCCAGAGCCCCAGCCGCCGGCGAGCGGGTTGGACTCGACAACGACCGAGCCACGTCTCTCCCCATGTTCGACCCTATTTTAGGCTGATTTTGGCCGATTGGCCACCGGCGCTGACTGCTCGCCATTGCGCCTCACCGGTGCCTGTTGCGATCTTGCCGGACCACGATGACCATAGCCATCGATTCACTCCCTTCCTCCCTTATTTACCAAGAAAGAAAGAAAGAAAAAGAGAAGAAGAAGAGGAGGAGAGAGAGAGAGCCCATTTCTCTCTTTCTTTCTCTTGTTGTCTCTCTTCTTTCTCTTCATCTTCCTATTTCTCTCTCTATACAAACCCATGGATCCCAATATAGGTCCCATCCACCTACTTTATGAATTTGAGTTGACCCCTATAAAGAGGCCTTGAATTGTCTGGGTGCTCAGGCAGCTTGTCGGACTGACTACCCCGACTCTATAAAGTATTCCTAAAACCCACTGATGATGAGCCCTATTGAATGACCTTGAGCCTAATTAAGTTTATGCCTTATGATTCATTATTCAGGTCGCTCAAGTCTGACCCACCCAAAACAGTCAAACACCATCATCTAGCTAATCGTCCTGATTTCTTATTATTTTTAATTCCATGCAAGTCATTGAATAGTATTTTAAATAGGTTTAGTGGATTCGCCTAGCGAAATTTGGCGGTCTAAAACGGAAGAGGTAAGTAGATCGTAGACTCCTTATTTTTTAAATTATCATATTTTTTTATGCATAAGATTTACCAATGAAGATATCATATTTTCTTGAAATTATGGATTGGCATATGTGTAATAAAAAACATGCTTATTTATGAAATATGAATCTGATAATGTCATTTAGTGTTTTTCATTTATTTATGTGTATATTTTAAGAAAAATATATAAGTTTTGTAAAGGCTCTCAGATAGCTACGTGTGACCCTTCCTAAATTAGAAAAATCGACATGCGAAGTTAGCATCCATACGAAACATGAACCTGCTAGTAGGTATAAAGTTGGCATACGAAACAAAAATCTTTATCGATTACGAAATATGACCCTATCACGGGTATAAAGTGACCATAGCACGAATTTCTGTGAGCAATGCTTTGAACTGTAATGTGCTAAATGGTAAGAGAATAATTTAAGAATTTATTTGCAAAATAAACTTGGAATTATGTTTATAAAATATAAATGATTTGTTCATACATAATTTACTTTATGACATATTTTGATATATTATACTATGAAATGTGTTATTTTTGCAATAACTATTATTTTTTTAAATAATATATTGACATCGAAAAATATATGTTTGATCCGATAAAGTAGTATAATTTTACTTATTGAGCTGTGTCACTTATGTATCTTATTTTTAATTTTTTCTCTCCAAACGAATTGGTTCAGTAGGGATGAAGTATGGTCCAGATTTAGAGTTCGCGCTAGCAAATTTGGTAACTCATATTTGAATATTTAGTCCTTTAGTTGATTATGAGTTAGAGCAAAACGTTGTCTATTGGAGGTCGTCTCTGTTTGGCGAATGCTATGCTAAGTGCCGTGCCTACGTATTGGATGTTAGGTATCCATGTGCCTGTCTTGGTCATCGATAAAGCAGATGAACTTCGTAAAGCCTTCCTCTGGAGAGGTACTCAGTACAGTTGCTCAAAGGGGCACTAACTTGCTAATTAATGTTGAATAGACCCAAACCCCTAGAAACTCTTTGCCCAGATTACTAAACTCTACACTACAGGTTTATTTTGAGCAATTATTACAGCGATCAGCTTCCTTGAACTGCTAAGAACAGACGCCTGATCAGTTTCTCCATTACTTTGGGGAGGTCTTCTCAAGGTTTGTCGCATATTCTTCTCGTGTATCCTTCGATGTGGGTAATGAAAGTTTGCTAACTTGTGTTCTCTCGCATATACTACAACCAAATGAATCTTTATCTAGTTTCATGGAGAACGATAATTGGATAACCAAATTCAGAAAACCACTAAGCCTATCAGCTTAACGGATCTTATCAACCTCCCCTCTACTGTGGAATATATTAATTAGCACCTTTACCAACCCCAACGAGATCATTTGGAAGTGGAATGACAATAGCTCCTTCTCAGTTGAGAACGCTTAATTCTTTATCGATAGGTAGGGTGAGTTCTTTGGATGCTTCTCTCTCTGAAAAGGTCAAGGTCTTCAATTGATTACGTTCCACAACAGGTTACTCACAACCGGCATCCTTCTCAAGAGACAATGGCAGGTATGAAGCACTGCCCTCGCTGTGGATCAAATAATGTTTATGGATCATTTATTGCTTCTTTGTGTCTTTTCCAAAGCAAGTATGGAAATAACCTATTGCAGCTGTAATATCCAGCCCAAAATGGGCCGATTGAATTTTGGGCCAGTTGGGCCGAAGCCGGCGGGCCCAATCGGCTTCCGGCCATGGCCGAAGAAGAGATCGAGACAAGGGATCGCAATCGTGATCCCCTAGTCTTCTTCCTTAGGGTAATGGAGGCAAGACGGGAATGGAGATGCCGCGGACTCTTGAATGGCCTCCGATCCCGCTCAACCGTTGCGAGGATCGCAGTGGTGAACGAGCCACAACCATTTCGAATACCACCTATAAAAAAAAAAAATTCTCAAATCCCATCTCCTTCCTCACTGTCTCTTCCTCTCTCTTCCTCCAGGGATAGGGCTTCCTGATCCTACAACTAAAGTGTCGGAGTAGGAGGTCGTAACTCCTCCCTAGAGCTAGGTAAGCCCTTGATCTTGTTATTTTTTCCCTACTTTTCTTTTCTCTATTTCTGAAATGAAATAGAGAAGGGACTCCACGGCTCTCGATCGCAGCCATTGCTGGCTCTCGGCCGGGGGCTGTAGTCGAGCCGGAGTCCCATGATCCCCTTCTTTCTCTTCGGTGGGGCAGAGGGCCTCGGTGAAGAGAAGAAGGGAGACAGAAGGAGAAGGAGAAGGAGAAGAAGAAGAAAAAGAAAAAGAAGGAGAAAGAGAAGGAGAAGGAGAAGAAGAAGAAGAAAAAAGTGGGGACTCACCCGCGTGCATCCGCGAGCGTCGTCGGTGCCGTTGGCCCCCGCCGTGGGCGTTGTGACGCCGCAAGCTTGGCCGCGGGCAGCGTGGACTCCACCAGCATAGCGGGGATCGGCCGTGAGTTTTGCCGACCTCGGCTCGGCCGCGGGTGTCCCGCGGGCGCCGCTAGCCTCGGCCCGACCCCTCCCGAAGACTCTGACGAGGGGATCGCCCCTTCCATTCGTCACAAGAGAAAAGAGGAGGGGAAGGCTTAGAAGAAAGAAGAAGCTTTGGGAAGAAAAGAAGAAAAAGAAAAGAAAAAGAAGAAAAGAAAGAAAAAAAAGAAAAGAAAAAAAGAGAAAAAAATAGTTACATAAATAAATAAATAAATAAATAAATAGAGAATTAAGATAATAAATAAATTTTTTTAAATAAAATAATAATAATAATAATAATAATTAAAAAAGAGAGTGGTATTTAATATGTTCTCAATGATATTGATAGGTATAGTGGATTTGTCATCCGAACCTAGAGATTTGTGAGCGAATCGAGGTAAGTAACCCTGATACAAATCTTATTAATTTCAAACCGCTGTTTAATTTGTAAGTATAAAATAAAAAGAATATATTTGTTATAATATATTTTCTCAAAAAAGTTGCTTTTCGAGTCTCAGGCGGGGAAGAGAAGAGGGAAGCATATTTAATACAAAGCGGTTGGAAGGTTGGGAGTGAAACGCTTTTTGAAGTCGTAAATTTATTCGAGTAGTCCCTATTTTGGGGAAGACATAGAGAATAAACATGCATATACTGCTCATGATCAGGGGGGGTAATCAGCTGAACCAGGTTCCTTATTCGCCACTTAGCATTCGTGACGGGCATGACCTTGTCGTCTGCAATGCGTGCAGAAGACATGTCAAGTATCCGCCTGGGATCATGTCTTCTTAGGTCTATTCTGGATGTGCAATTCCATTTCGATAGTCATTTTCCATTTCAGTTGGAAAATGCAGTCAGATGTTTGGGGTACTATAAGTGATCAAGGGGTTATAACTCATATCACAGGAGGAAACTTTGCACAGAGTTCCAGGATGAAGCATATGATTGCATGTGATTCAAAAATTTGATTAAATTGCATCCTTCATGAATTGGGTATAAATTATGGTTATGATAAATTGCATGAAAATGATATTTGTGGTATGATTATGCATTTTGAAACTTTATGATACCATTCGACATTTTCCAACCTTATGAAGGTATGATTTATGACAAAAAATAATGATTTATAAACTCTCAAATAGCTATGCCCGCCTCTAGAAATAGAAGCCAGTCGACACTCTGAAGCTAGCATCTAACGAATATGACCCTCTGCCAATGGGTTAAAGTTGGTAATAAATATGAGTTATGAAAACTTGTCGACTACGAATACGACCCTGTCACAGGTTTATAATAGCCATAGCAGCACATCCGTCTGAGAGCATGATTTATAAAGTAGGCATAGATGGCAAAATTTTATATGAATTGCATTATCATTTTGATGAACTTGCATGGCTGGAGCATGCATTGCTTTATGACTTATTTTAATATATTGTACTATGAAATGCTTTACTTTGCTATAACTGTTAATTTCTTAAAATGATGCATTGATATGGAAAAACTTATGCTTGATCCAGTAAGATGATGTATAGTTACTTATTGAGCCGCATAGCTCATTTGTCTCCTTATATTTTTTTCAGATAAATGAGTTTGCTAGGAGCGGAGAAGAATAAGAGAAAATGGGCTTTAAAGCATAGATACAAGATTTCATAGATGTAGCCATATTAATAATTTTGGGTTGTAATGTTGCAAACTCAAATACTTGATTTAGATGCTCTATACCTGCTTTCTATTGAAAATGAAATTTGTGAGGCCCAATAGTCCCACATCGGAAAGACTCGTTCTAGAGCCTTGGCATATGAGGCGGGTGTCTCCAAATCCTGCAGACGCGTTTTGGGAGGAAAACAAAATCGAGGAAGGATGAAGGACGCTTGTGTGAAGCCCCAGAACCAGACAATATCTGGCAGGGGAGCCTCGCGATCCCCCCTCATGTGGCCCCCACGTAGGCACTGGGTGCCTCACGTGCCCCGCGTAGGCAGGGGCATGATATTTGGTATCAGAGCCGAGGACGGCTCTTGTCCGATGGTGGAAAGGGTGTGAGATCCAATAATCCCACATCGGAAAGACTCGTTCCAGAGCTTGGGCATATGAGGCGGGTGTTTTCAAATCCTTCACACGCATTTTGGGTGGAAAACAAAACCGGAAAGGGGTGAAGGATGCTTGCGTGAAGCCCTGAAACCGGACAATATCTGGCAGGGAAGCCCACGGTCCCCCCTCATGTGGCCTCCACGTGGGCACTGGGTGCCTCACATGCCCCGCGCAGGTGGGGGCGTGACAAAATTGATGAAATTTTATTATATATATGAATTATTATTATCACGGGCTTCGTATTATTGTGGGTGATATTGTGAGATACTGGGTTGAAGCCGGCAGCCCCAGCCGACTTCAGCCCAACACCCCTTTTGGAAGGGGCAGAACAGGGGATCGCAGACGCGATCCCCTCTGACTTCTCCGGGCACAAGGACGCCGTGGACACTCCGTGGCTATACCGCGGTGGTTTCGCGTCAACCCCGCGGCCGCACGAGCGGCCGCTGATCTCGTCCCACCGCCGCGAAAATCGCGATGGAGAGCTGTTAAAATGGGACGATAAAACCCCCGTTCTTCCACCTCCGGAGATCACCCGAGCCCTCCTCCATCTCCTCGTCCTCCTCTCCTCCCTCTCTTCTCCCTCTCTTTCCTCTGCTCTTGCCTGCCAAGTGGCTGGCGTGCCGCCGGATCCACCACCATCACCATCCGTGCCTTCCCCTGTTTTGGGATCTACTTCCCTTTTGGAAAGCGTCGTCGCTGCCACCACTTGATCGCCGGATTGAGCAGCCGCTCTGCTTTGATCCCTCCTCTCCACCGCCTCCATTGCCCGCCAGTGAGTCTTCCTCCTCCTTATCTTTGTTCTTGATTTCTTCCTCTATTCGACCCTAAATCGAGACCACTTTTGGTCTCTTCTCCGATGCTGGGCACCACAGCGGCCGCCGGCCGCCACTGCGGCCGGCTGGCGGTCGATCGGGCAACAACCCATGGCCACCTAGGCCGACCACCCTGCCGCCCTCCTCCTCTTCCGCTCTTCCTCTCGGTTTCCTGTCCGTGGGGGGGGGGGGGGGTTTGGGGAAGGAGGAGGCCCATCACGGGCCAAACGGGGCTCGTTGGGCCCTGTCCATTATAGGCCCAACTTGGGCCTAGTCCAGCCCAGTTAGGTCCAGTTGGGCCATATCCTATATGGGCCCAACTTGGGCCTATTTGAAACCCGAATCCAAAACCCGAAATCCGAAACTCAAAATCCAAATCCGAAATCCGAAACCCGAAACTTAGTTCAGACCCGCAACCCGAAATTCAGTTTAGACCCGAAACCCAATTCAGACCCAGAATCCGAAATCCGAATCCATTTGGCCAATAAATGAAATTTTGCAGTTAAGCCCTTGGCAGTATATTATTTCACAAAAAGGTATTCTGTAATTTGTATTTGATCCCTATAGGAAAGATTTATTACATAAAGGCCTCAACTATATTTGTTTGGTCCTTTTACCCAAGTTTTATTATGGAACGGTGCTATGTAATTAGACATTGGTCCCTAAAACGAATTTTTATTGCATAAATGAACAAATTAGAGGCCAACCTCGGGAGGGCCCTATTGGGCCATGCCTAATGTGGGCCCTATCGGGCCATGTTCATTATAGACCAATACTGGGCCCTGTTGGGCCATGCCCAGTAGTATTATTTCTGGATTTTTGCTTAGCTTTGAAATTAACAAGGAATTAGTTAAATTTAAACAGGTGAACCTGATCCGCCTATCTGAAGTAGGGATTAAGCGAGAAGAGGTAAGTAACTTAATGGTTCAAAGTGCATTTTTCTAAAATAATTATTAGTAGATTAAATTTTGAAATATATTTTGTATTTAGTAAAACGGGTCTGGTATGTTAAATTTTATTTGAAAATTATGTTATATGCTCTGAAATCCGTAAACTATGACTGGACAATTTATGAAATCTGTTGTTATATATATGCATTCTCAGCATGGCTATGATCTGTTTTGTTCTGGCCCGCCAATGGGGATTATACGTTGGACCTGTCAACTTGTAATCTGTGAGGAATCGGTTTCGACACCGCGCCACCGGTGATTAGAATAGTAGTTTCTGGACACTGGCTGCCATCGATGGGTAAATATAGTGGATTTGGCACTTTTGTGCAACACCGGCTGCCATCGGTGGATAAAAATAGTGAATTTGGCACCTTGTGCAACCCATGTCACTGGGTTACGTGACCATAGCCTGTTTGTGTTGGGATTCTGGTATCAGAGTTTTTGGAAAAATGATAATAAGTTTTGAAAATAGTAAAACGATGTTATTTATATTTTATTCCAGACATTATCCTATATTTTAATCTGATATGCTCTGACTCCACTTTGGGATATTTTGTTGCTTACTGGGCTAGTGTAGCTCATTATTTTATTTTCTCTGTTTTTCAGATCCAGAGGCTTGATCGCACGGGATTGGAGAGTGCGTTAGATGTTCCGATGATTCTATCAGTTATTAGCATTTTAGTTAGATTGATTAGAGTATTTGACTTATGTCAGCATATGTTATTTGAAATTTTTTGATTAAATTATTTATGTCAATTTTGAATATTTGTGATTGCTTCGATATGTTCCGATGCCTTGCATGTCTGTGCAGCCCGCCGTGTGGGCGTGCGGCGTCTGCCGTGCCTCGGGCTCGGGGCGTGATAGATATCCTACAGTAGCACGGCTGTTTCATAAGCCGGATCTAGGCGCGAGAAATTACGTCCAGATTTGGGGGGTGGCAGCAGATTCCTCCTCTCTGAAACTCGATGCACTCTCTATGAACTTCCTAGAACTCTGCCTTCAAACCTCAGATGAACAAGATATGGGATTGTCAGGTCATCATAGTTGTTTGTTGGTGCCTTTGGAAAAAGCAGGACAAATGGTCTTCTTGTTTGAAGCAAAGTCTCCTACCATTAATATTTGACGGCAAATCCCTGCAAGCTTTCATGCATTAATTGCTTTGATGGGTTTATGAACAAGATGATCCGATGGATTTATGACACTTCCTTTGCGCCCACACATCCTCACTTAATTACCTTTGTAACTTCATTTTTGTAATTAAGCAGGTAATTAGGACAAATCCAAAGATAACTTATTAATCAATGATCTAGTGTTTTTGGTCTACATGGAACTACAAATCTTCCAAAAGATACAATTTTTTGTGGATATATTTGATTTGATAAACTTAGACCAGTTGAAAAGGTTTCTTCTAATTTCTGATTGATGTCTCGTAGCCTTTGGCTCTTCGATAGGAGAAATTATATCCTGCACCACGTGCATCATATCAGCAGTGCGCCATGGGAACAAATTAAGATGAGATGCGCAAGGTGGCAATCTCACACAAGTGTAGGATGAGTGGAGAACATAAGAATTGAGATGCATGATTAGTGTGGTGTATATATCACTGACGTGGTGCCTATAATGTAGCTATAATTTCTCCTTTGATAGGACAAAATATGACAGGCAAGCTATAACCACAACTAAATAATGATTTTTTGGGTTTTTTTTTACAATTTTAAAGCCTATCAGGAATCTAAACAAAGGTAACCAGGATTTCTTCAATTAGATTCCTCTTGGATCAAGCATGTCCAAAGATATATATATCTGACTGAAGGGTCAAAAACTATCGCAGTCTACAGGAACTAGTCATCTTCTAGGATGCATTACTTTCTCCAAATATATTGAATCTTGATGACCTTGAACTCCTTGGATAGGTCTTTTCGAGGTCTAAAATTGATATTGGCAAAATTTGAACATCCCTGTTAGAAGTCTAAATAAAGATTGCCAAGGTTTCTTCAATTAAATTCAATATCCACAATCTTGATGCCGTTGTCTTGGCCAAGAGCTTCATGGAGATGGAAGTCTTGGTTCTTCCAAAGATACGTTACAAACAAGATTGTTCACAAAATACTTCTCAAATTATTAAAATAATTAAAGATGGCTTTTGCCGAAAGAGTTAGGTTCGCTCTCCTGATTCTGTCTATCATTTTTATACCGAAAATATTCTCCTATCCTTCTTAAACAATACGTTAATTATCCTACTAGATTTGTCGCCAGCATTACCTGCCACATGCGCACACTACTCTTCTTTTTCAATCAAAGCAGACCATTTTATAAGACTTCTACATAGGTCGGACTATGTCTTTCTCTAATTTGACCCCCAAACATATTGGACCATTTCATTTCAATTCCTAAACAAATGTGTACTGCGCATGCCCATGTGTGTATACGTCTGTATACATACATACATACGTACATACATACATACTGTTGTGGTTGAAACTTGGCCTGAGGGTGACCACGCCGAAAGAAGCCGAGGAGACACCGGCCGGGATGGAGAAAGAAGGCCACTGCGAGCAGAGAATTCAGGAGATATCTTTCCGGATCTGTTCTGAGGATCCGCCACATCATTCCAAACGGAAGTGATCGAGGGGGCTCTTAAATGCGTCGAGTGTGCACTCACTCTCAGGCATTACTTGGTGGTATGCGAGGGGCCAGTCATCAATGCCCCGCCCCCCGAGGCGGCTGTCATAATGGCCGGCTTTTAACACTACAATCCAGGAGGCTTTGCTGAAAGAGGCTCTACTAAGGGAGCCTCTAGGTCTGCCACATGGTACGATTTGGCCGCTCAGCGGCCTGGGCATGAAATCCGTGGGGTCTTCGACGAGATCATGGTTGATAGGGCTGAGGTTGGCTCAACCTTTAGCGGAGGCCGAGGTCGGCCTGGCCTTTGGCAGGCTGAGGTCGGCCTGGCCTCCCCCTTGAAGTCGGCTCGGCCTTTGGCGGGCTGAGGTCGGTCTGGCCTCTGATCGAGATCGGCCTGACTCTTGGCGGGATCGAGGTCTGCTCGGCTCTTGGTGGAGTGTCGTTGCCTGCGGTCGAAGGAGCCTCTTCGGCTCGTTCGGCTCTGAGGTCTGCTCGGCCAGAATTGGGTGACTCCATGCTAGAGTAGAACGATCCATTTTGCCTCTCATCACATACGTACATATATATGTGTGTGTGTGTATGTATATGTATATATGTATATATTGAAATGATATTTGGGGGCATAGTAATTTGTGATTACTTAGAACTGCTACATTGTCTCTTGAAGATGAGAGTTTGCATTGTTCTTAAAAGCAACTATCACAAATTCAAATAGATTAGACAAAGCTAAATGTAATCTAACACATCATATACAATCTATCCAAACCCAAGATCTGAACTTTTGGTTTGCACAGCTCCTTAATCCAGATCCAAAACCTTAAACAAAATCTGATTTAGGTGGAACTTCCCTAAAATGGAATTTATTTGACATGAAATTGCTTTCTCAATAATGCATACATAATTCATTTTCGCAAGAACTGGTGTTAGATTTCAAAAAGTTGAAGGGTATAAGTCTCCTTATTTGCTTTGCCTTTCCGCCAAGACTTTGAGATAGAAAGTTGGTGACAAGTCTGTTTTGCAGGTTGGTTAGCTTCCCTCAGGGAGGAAATTAAAGCATCTACTTTGGTGTAACATCGTCATAGCCCACTAGCCATGCGTTGCTGGATTTAAACATGTGGGCAGTTGAACCAACCAGCCTAGGCCCAAGGTTTAATTCCTAGATGCTTTTGTTTAGCAATCATTTTTATAAGTCTCAAATTATTGTAACCCATCATGACAGCTAGAGAAGTTCATCTTGAAACTTTTATTTTTTTTTTGTTACCAGGTGAGTGAATACCGTATTGTGTATCAACATTTGTATATCCATCTTATATGTACTCAGAAATGCTATATCTAGATTTGTGGATAGGCATTATACAATGTACATATGAATCCATTATCCTTCCATATCAATTTAATTGGACTCGTTTTTGCATGGGCGGATGCAAGAGTGAGAAAGTAATTACATTCCATCCACCTAACTATTAGTCCACTTTAACCTACCATTGCTCAGTTTTGGTCCTCAATGCCCCTTTGGCACTTGATTCTTCGTGGCCCTTGCCCATCTCTTGTTTATTGACGACCATTGCAGGTTTCTAGTTAAGTATCTATAATGATTCGACATCCTGCACGACCAGGTTAAGTCCCCTTTGGTTAGGTTAGGGAGTAGGACAAGCAGACCAGAAGATCTGTGAGGTCTCGTGCTACCTGATGAGACGCACCACAGCCCAAGTAGATATTCCTCAGCTCAGTGTCTGCCCCAAGCCAACTTAGGGCCTCTCATCTTGGCAAACTAGCTTTGCTACCAAGCGTGAAAGAGTGTTCCCTCCATCAAGCTAGGGATGAACAGTCTTTGAAGGTAACATCAAATCTTCAGGCGGTTACAACATAATGCCTGATGGTTACAGCATGACTCCAAATTGTTACGATATGATTCACCATATATTTGGGGTCCTGCAGCTATAAATAGACCATGAGCCCCTGCAGAAAAGGTATGAGTCCTCTAATGACTGGAGCATCCCTAATATCGATATTACTAAGCTCTATGTTAACTTTATCTCCTCTACATCTCCTACTAAGAAACCCTCTCCATCTTAAGCATCAGAAGGCTTGGTTAGATCTAATATGGCAAGCTTTCTGACCTCATTTGTTATCTTACAGATCCATGAAAATAGCTCATATTATCGATCCGAGATCGGTAACAACAATATCCATACAAAAATAATAATTATTGGAATTGCAAACATGCAAGTGAAACATTTGATAATGTAAATGACGCATTTCTAACTAGACTGCAATTTCAGAAACAAGCAATGTGACACCTTGCAAGTGATGGAAAAATAACATAACACCTATTATCATCATCTTGTGATGGTCTAAATGACCGGTCTAATTAATAAGTTGATGTTCTCTTAAATTTTATCTAGCATACTGAAGCATCTATAGGTTCTCATTTACATTAATATTATTTTTTAGTACCAAAGTTGTTTATGGCTTTCTTTGTGGAATCAATCAAGATTAATTTAAAACATAGATATTTTATAGATCTTACATCATTATTTGCTTCAAATAGTTTAGAAGCCATCATAGAGTGATTCCTGGAGTGGTATCACCTCTTGCCTCTTGGGCAAGAGAGTGAGGATTCAATTCTGAGTGGCATTAGCCCTCGTTCCAGCCCTGGATTAACAAAGCTTCATCGTCTCGATCTAAACTGCGACTTAGAAGGGGTAGAATGAGAATGGGTAGCAGGTAGTGATTAGTCACTCCTAGCCTCAACAATAAAAGAAAAAAAAGTTCAAAACTCTGAATTTGAATATAGATTAGAATTTGAGACCTAAATCATCCATAAATTGAAGTCATAATATCAAATCTACATTGTTCAGTCGATAATGAGTCAATTTTAAGCTAGAGCTATGTTGATGCAGGGGCTCTCTTTTTAGGTGAGCTAATTAAACATAAGTTTAGACTCCAATGTACTTACCAATGCTTCAGTAATATGTGTCCATCCTGAATTAGCCTTGGCCTAATACAACCTACCCTATGTGCATCCCTAATTGGTCGAATATTTCAAGTTTGAATCTAGATGCTAGAGTATGCATTAGTAATCTATGCCATAATTCGGCATACTTTATGAATTATGTCTCTTGGGGTCTGTTTGGAAAATTGAGAAAAATTGGGCTGGATTTTCCATATGATCATGAATTACATAATTTATTTAAGTAAGGTCTATATCAATCAAATCCCTTTTTAGACTAAATTCTGTGGAAGAAAAAAAAATTTTATAGATCTTTTTTTCCATCATACAATTCAAAAGGTCTATAAATGGAATTTAGCCTAAAAATTTGGGCGAGCCTTTAGAAGAAAACAGGGTGGGCAGGCTAATAGATCCTATTTCTATATAAAATCTAATCCAATCCTACTGGATTTTCCAAACAGATCCTTGATAGAAAGGAATACCTACCAAACATGAAATATCTAGATTCAAATATGACTTTATAAGACTCAAATCAAGATAAGGAGAGGATGAGTGTGTTTGCTAGGGCACTGTCACCTTCACATGCCACTCTTAGTTGCTACACATGAAATGAGAATATAATTAACAAGATTTTGTTAGGTTAGCGGACTGAAATGCCTCCAAAGCTACATCAAGTGCAGAAAGTTCTTGACATAAAACTTGAAAACGTTGCTCCATTTAGTTGGCGTGGGCAAGGCAATTCCACAAAGTTTGTGCTCCCTCCATGATTGAAAATATAAATACAATATACATATTTATATAAATACAAACATAAATATAAATATAAATATAAAAGGGCTGGTTTTGGGGTGAGGATCTCGTCTAAAGCTGCGAAGGGTAAAGACAAGTCCTTCATCGAGTCCTCTAAACCATCATTGCGTATCTGTCTTGCTGTTCCTGTGTGCATGCATTATTATTGTTGTTTAAAGGAAATCCATCCCCCGAAGCAACCCAGAACCATCCTTGTCTCCTCTTCAGCTTATAAATAATATCGAATCACATGCACTCCATTTATCTCACTCCCTCCAAAAGGTCCTAAAAATCTAAAGACACTGTAAATGCTGCAACTATAGATAACCAGTTTGTGCTCCAACGCCTTCAACTCCATCAAAGAATATCCGTCCTCCCTTCTCTTCAGACAAGACTCAAAGAAGTACTCTAGAGCTCGCCTCTCGCAAACTGCGAGGATGAGGAGGTGTCAAACATTCCTCCTTCCCTTCTTTTCAAATATTTATCCTATTCTTTATTAGTTAAAATCTATGCGTTGATTTCTAACTTCTTTTAAATTTTTGAATGGAACTGATTTCTGAACGTCGAGATACTGATGACATCAGTAGTTTTTATCGACAAAGGTTGCGGAGGAGAAGAGGAAGTAGGAAGGAAGACGAGGAAGTGCGACGTAAGATGGAAGCAAAGATGGAGATGGTGAACCTAAAGCTTTACTTGGAGAACCGATGCATCATGGAGGAGAACGAGAGGCTGAGGAAGAAAGCTCTCCTCCTCCGCCAAGAGAACCAGGCTTTGCTCTCCCACCTCCGCATCACCAATTTCACCACCACCACCACCACTACCACCACCCTTCCCAACGATTAAATGATGCTCTTCTCTTCCAACTTTTGATTTATGGATGTATGTGATCCTTCTTGTTTGCTGTTCTCTTTGATAGTATGCATGTATAATAAGCTTTTTTAATTATTAGGAGTCAGTTTGAGAGTTTGACATGCTTTGTTTACTCCAGATTTTATTACCGAAAAGCATATAAACTGTCAGTTTGGCAGGTTTGTGGTGTCTGATATCTTATTTTAACCAAACAGTATTAAATCTTTAAACTTTAGTTTAGGCCATCCTATTGCTTCTAAAAGTCCTACTCGTTATCCAGGCTTACAATCATCTAAATAGGAAGCTAGTCGGGTTAAAAGAATACCAAATATATATCTCACAGACATGAGGGTGAAGAATCAATGTAAACTTACCTGAAATAAAATAAAATAAAATTATTCAGAAAGAATCAATGTAAACAGAATTATTTGGCCATAGGATATTTCTAGTGGATTTTAGGTAGTGAATAGAGCCATTATGTATTGCTGTTGCTACCATAAGATAGTCAACTAAAGTTTACCCTGAAAAGAACATTTTGTGATCATTAACATATGAATAGTTTGGGCCAGAAAAAATTCTAATTTACAATCAATCTCAAGATAGAACATGATACAAGTAAAAATAATAATTCACTGATTCGGATACAAGTAAAAAAAAACAAAAATCTAATTTACAAGCAATATCAGGATAGAACAATCGCTATCCTTGATAGAATAGAGGTTTTTTTTACTCATATCGGTGGCTACATGTTAAACCAACTGTAGGTTGGCTGTGCTGCATAAATGGTTACATCTACATTCATCGAATGTGATATGTCCTAAGCTTTTACTCTATGCTTGAGGTCATCTTCACGTGGTCGCATAGAACCTTTTTCACCTAAAAATTGTTGCAGCCTCCCATCTGGGGCCTACAACTGAAGGTAAACTGGTTCAACTTGACAGTCTCTCATCCACTTACCCTGGTACTCATCAAGTGAATTTTCTCCATCTTCCATTGCCTTCAGTCTTTCTACTTAATTTATCTTAGGAATTAGTAGTCAACTGCTGGTTTCCACCAATCTAATAGTCAAAATACTCATCATTTCTTCCACCATACCACAAGGCTAACAACCATGAATAGAATGGAGGATGAGGCCCAGCAATTGGCATCTTGCTTCCAAACGAAGCAGTTCTCCATTCGAAACTACTCGAAGTGTCTTTGAGGTTTTGAACAGGGTTGAATTTGGCAAGCCTCATCTGGGGGCAAATTAGCAGTTCTAACTTTGATTTTTATTTTTTTTAATAATCGAATCAGCAAATCATCTTGCTACCAAACAACTATTTTCGATTTGGCAAGGCGGTATTTCAAAAGAACAACTAAACATGGGGGAATTTGAAGCAGTTCAAGAGTTCAGAGCAGGTAGCAGGATGAAGTAGTTCAGACTTGGTTTCAAGCAGTTTATCCATGGACCGACATATCTGAACCCAATTGGAGAGCACTTCACTTCCCCGGATGGGCTATCCGGCTATGCTGTTGTGTGGCCCTCTTGCCTTTGAATTGAACTAGTTAGAAAAATTAAACAGTGCTGATAACTACTAAGAGAAAATAAGATCACATATCTGATCAACAGAAGTCATCCAATTTATCAGGGATGGTATAAGATTCAGCATTTAACATGAAATCGGTATCGTGAAACACATCCATCCAACCCCTTGATCAAAAAAATTACAGAAAGGATGAGTAGAGCTGCAAAGACTGAAAGCTTCAGTGAGAGTGTACAATTGCAACCAATGCAAATCAGCCTTCCTTTTGCTGGTGGCATCAGTACTAATTAGCAACAACAGCTTCAGAGTCATAATAACTTGAACACGACGCAAATCAACCCAAAAATTTAACAGTGCCATTCATTGTACTGTGTAGGGGCGTCATGCCAAAAAAGCCTATCAGCCGTGCAATGAAATCCATGTGAAATAAAGAAAAAGTGTTAGAAAACGGTCCCCATGCTACAATTTAGCAATCGATTGCCTCTCATGAAAACTTTGATGTTTAGAAAGGCTGGCTTTTGCTTACAGCATTTAGTGTCTCATTTTAAGTTTTTGAAATGGTGACAGAGCCTAAGAAGTTTCACCACAACCCATCAGAGCTGATGACATTAATGGATCATCTGAAATAGGAATCCTTCACTAAAGTTTGTTGTGCACACCTTCCCTCAAAGGATTTTCCTGTTCACGCTCCAGCCTTTGGAGAAAAGGTGCAGCCTTTTGCGCTTTGAAGAGAGATGCCAGAGAAAACTAGCAGAAAAAGTTTCATGTAGATGAAACCAAATTATTTCTCATGAAGTAGATTTTTTCCTGCTTATACCAGTACCAGTTCAACTCTCCTCAGATTACATCTTAATGGAAAGAGATGCAATAGTAGTGCCATGTCGATGTGTTATACTTCTATGGAAATTTAAAATGCTAGGAAAAATGGCAATTAAAGGCCACTAAAAGTAATGGGAAATGCATGATGAAAATAATTGATATGAACTTAAATCCTCCATACATGTTTGCAACAAAGAGTACTCAATGATCAGCAACATGAAGTATGCATCCATTATGAAACACGAACAAAATTATTTGGAAAGCTTTGACTTCAGTCAGTGTAAGGTCAGCCATGACGATATTTTCTTGCTTAGGTTACTAATCGAAGAACTTAAAATTCACACTTGGAAGAAAAGGTATTTGTCATCAGAAGGTATTCAAAAGGAACATATGAAATCATTAAGGATGTGCAGGGAATCTATCACATGTTGGAAGTTGCAATGAGAAATACTAGTTTTGTATGTGGTGACTCTACGCATTGTTGCCTCTAACCATATCTATTTATTCCTGTTACAAGCGTAGCTACCATCATTCAGTAGAAAGTGTGATTATATATCCCATTTGTGAATGTTTTGTATAATTTGGTAAAGTAAGGATGGTGTGAGGACCCGTGCGGGCGTGTGTTTAGTCCCACATCGGTTATTCGTTGGGTAGATCTTGGGTACTTATACAGGATCAAGGAATCCAAACAATACCTTCCGGCTAGCCATTTTGGGTGAGGTCCTGGGTTGTTACAAATGGTATCAGAGCGGACCCGGCCCATAACTTATGTGGACTAAGGGACACTGCAGCACGGATCCATTGGGGTTGACCACGGACCGATCGTGGTGTTTGTGATTAGATTTGAATGAATTTGAACCCTTAGCCTGACGAGGACGTCAGGGCTTGAACGGGAGGAGTATGTGAGGACCCGTGCGGGCATGTGTTTAGTCCTACATCGGTTATTCGTTGGGTAGATCTTGGGTACTTATACAGGATCAAGGAATCCAAACAATACCTTCCGGCTAGCCATTTTGGATGAGGTTCTGGGTTGTTATAGATGGTGTTGTTGAGTCCTGACTTGGAATTATGAACATAATCTTTGGGGGACAAAGCTTAGAAAAATAACATACTGTCTGCAGTTTTCTCTGTTTTGCATTATTATGCAAATCAATCACAATGCACAAAGACATATCTAATAGAAATTGGACGTACAGACAGGACCAAGTGAATAAGTCTGTTTGGATTTAAGTACCTTCTGGTTGTTGCATGCATTTGTGACTTGGGGAAAGAATATTATAGGACAGCAAAGGCTGCCAAAGTTATATGATTGAGGATCTTTTGTCCAAGAACATAAGTTGGGTATCATAAAGAAGGAAAACTAGAAGCAGATGAGTGACAACTAGAATTATTACTTTTCAAAAAGATTGCGTTGAAAATAAGTTAGCAGCTGCACTAACATTTAGCGGGAATTGGTGTGCTGCGACTCGCAAATCAAGACATATCGATGTTCATGTAATTTAAAGATTGTGCATGCAAGCTTGAAGGGAAATGTAGAAGCATGTGTTTGTCTATGTGTGTTTGTAGTATGTGGGTCTGCAAGCATGTACATGTGAGAGAGTCTGTGTTCATTTCTATGTGCATGTTCGCATCTGTGTGCATTGCATGTAGAGGTTGGTGCATTTATGTGCACATATGTGCATATTTCTGCAGGTGTGTTTGTGTGCATGCATGTGTTCGCAAATGTGAAGTCTCCAAAACATAATTTACCAAATATTCTCTCACAAATTTTCTTGCACCTCTTTCACTGGAGCTTGAAACATTTTAGTTGTTAGAGAAGATATGATCGATTGTACTTTGAAGGCTCCAAAACTTGCAGCAGGCCTTAGAAGGGAGTTAAGAGAGAGAATCCGATAAATCTTTGATTTAGAAGTAATTTCAATAGGAATGGCAGAAGAAGAAGGAATATTCAAATAGCTGCCAATAAAATTGGGAAGAAACTAAGTACTATCGTACAGGATGATTATGCGATCTTTAGGACAATAATATGTAAGCAAATATTTATTTCTTACAATGAGTTTTAGAGATTATCATAGTTTCTTGAGCTAATTATGCAGGTAAGTCAATGGTTGCCATCATGATAGTAGTTACCATTGGATCATTCACTTGTATCAACAAGTTATGAACTTGATTAGTTAGACCACTACCTAAGAGGACTTCAAGACATGATATTGGATTCATGAAAGAGAACACTTCATGATAGCACTTTGTCTGTGAAGGTAAATTGATCAACAAACCCATTAAATTTCTAAGATGAGATTGACACTGGTCACCTTCACTAGAAGACAAAACAAGATTTTGTCAAGAGGTGCACTTTATAGGAGTAGGAGGCAAAGGCTTTTTGTCATATAGATATAAAGTGTGAGGCTACTCTACAATTGGTGAGGATCTATCCATCTCAAATTTCAACAGCATAAAGATCACATTGTTTGAAAATTACCGGCCTATGCATTAGGTAATTGTAGAATAGATATATAGTTCAATGGCTCGGAAGGAGATCTCCGATAATTAGTAGTCTCGAACCACATGAACTCGATTAAATTTGGTCCACACATATTTTAAGATGTCTTGATCATAACCAATAGGGTGGAGCCAAAGTCTACATTCCCTGTAATCCATTGTGGCATAGTCGTCGCATTGTTGACAATGTCCATTATGCCATTCCTAAATAGAAGATACGTCCATTTGTTTTCTTGGTGAACGGGTAAAAGACCTGTAAAATATGACCACTTTTGCTTTCGAATATTTTAGATACTAGAGATCATGATCAATAATGTGTATCTTATTCGAAAGATAGAAGCCTCAATCTTACCTTTCCCTGCCAACACCGTCGCGCGCGCGAGAGAGAGAGATTGAGAGTTGGAATGTAATTTCTCCTTGAATATTTAGAAGATCAATATTCCCTACTCAATCACTCAAAGATACCACCCTCCATGCATGAATATTTGTGCATATCAATGAACATGAAGTCTTTAACAATATGCATGCGTGTATATATGTATGTATGTATACATGTTCATCTATTTGTATATGTGTTTGTACATATATTGTGTAAAAGCAAGAATGTTTTCAAGAACATTTGGCCACAGATTCTTCCTAATGAAAAATCAACAATACTGCTCTCAAAACCAAAGTCCATACCATCAATTATATGATCCTTAAGGATCTGAAAATCTTATAATTTTGATGGTTCAGCCCCAAAATTCCATTCATGGCAAACCCAAATCCATGAACCTTCCCGGCAAAAGCCACAAAAAAAAATAAAAAAACCACTTTGGCCACCCCACTCTGTAGCTAAGGAATTGAATTTAAATTACGATGGATTTCCTAATGGGCCATGGGTGCAGTTTCTACTACACAAATCCACATGCCATTTTATGCTTTTATAATTTTTTCTAGCTTTTAAATTTTTGAGCTTTCTAGGAATTATGAGGAAAGCTTTACGCTGTCTTGCACTCTTTGTTTATCCTATGATAAGGAAAAAATCCACTGTTTATCCCAGTTTTTAACATATGGCCACGTGGCAAATGAAGGCCAGACATAGTCATTAAAAGTAATCAATCTTCTTGGAGATTTCTCTTACTTGGGAGTTATCACTTTCTTTTTTGCTTTAGTAGTTGATGCAACGCAATCTCCTCCTACTAGAAGTTGTGATGGAGAACGAATTCTAATCTCACAAGGTCACTATTTGTAACAACCTAGGACCTCATTCAAAATGGCTAGTCAGAATGTATTATTTGGGTTCCTTGATCTTGTATAAGCACCCAAGATTTACCCAGCGAATAATCGATATGGGACTAAACACACGTCTGCACAGGTCCTCACATACTCCTCCGTTCAAGCCATGATGTCCTCATCAGGCTAAGGGTTCAAATCCATTCAAATCTAATTACAAACACCACGATCGGCTCATAGTCAGCTCCAATGGATCTGTGCCGCAGTGTCCCCTAGTCCACATAGGTTATGAGTTGGGTCCGCTCTGATATCATTTGTAACAATTCAGGACCTCACCCAATATAGCTAGTTGGAAGGTATTATTTGGGTTTCTTGATAATGTATAAGTAACTAAGATCTACCCAGTGAATAACCGATGTGAGACTAAACACATGCCCGCATGGGTCCTCACACCATTGAAATAGAGTGTGCTATTACTTAGGAGGTGGAGGTTCTTTAACAAATAGGTGGATGTTTTTCTGGAGGCAAAATTTAGTTCTTGGATCTACCATAATATATGAATTCATTTCTTGAACAATAAAACTGAGGGCTTAAGGCCTATGCCAATCTCCTGCAATTATCACATATAAGGTTGCTTCTAGAAATACTAACAATAAGGCCATTATCTTGTTGCATCAAGCATTTGTACCACCTTAGAATAGATGTTGAACATTGGCCGGCCTTAAAGTGCAACTCCATAAATCATCTTATTTGTATTGCTGCTCTGACATAATTCTTGTTCAAATAAATTTACATTCTGAATTTAGGAAATGTTGGACTAAATGAGTTCAAGCAAGCATAAAATTTTTGGTTTGATAATAGTTTGATTGTGCAGTGATTATTTTTTTCGCACAATTCAAATTTAACTGTTCAGATAAATTGATCATAGAGAACCTTTCTTTTATTCCCCAAATATGAAATTTGATTGAGTTTATGCTTGTTTTCTGTATTAATTTCCATTGTTGTATATATAAGTCAGTTTGTAAGAAAGAGATTTTTTTTTTTTTTGCCTTGCTGTAGATGCAACTACTCGTTAATTTATTAGTTTTGGTCCCTGTTTATCTAATTCCCAAATATGTATGGATAGAATGGTTAATATTTCTCCATGTCAATCTAGTAATGTGGACTTTCCTATCAATGGATCTTCTTATCTTTGAGCTTCTATTATTTTTATGTTGAATTCTACACCAAGGAGAAATTCCTGTATCCGCCCCTGGTTTTATGCTCACTTTGATGTATAAATAAAACTTCCAAAACAAATGATTCTCTAGTTTCTTAATATTTTAAGCATTCTAAATTATAAAGCCAACTCCAATGTGTTCATTTTTCACTTGCAATTATAGCATATCAATCTGATCTAGTCTCTGCGACAATCATTTAATGCTTGCATGCCCCTCATCACCAACAAACACTCTGATCTGTCCAGTAATAGTACTCAATATATCACATAGTTATGGAGACATAATCCTAGAGAAGGGGTTGTGCAAATCTAATTAGAAATTCAAATCTAAAGTTTTAACTGAATTATGAATTCATATCAAGTCATCTTGTCCTCAAGAATTCATAAAAGTAATTGGGGATTTCGGAATCCCCAAACCTCATCAAAGTAGGATTCAAGTCCAAATAGAAGCCACCCACCTCTACTTTTGTTTTCTCATCTCATTGCAGCAAGAAAGAAATGGAGAAAAAGCATAAGGTATGAGGATCCGTGCGGGTATATGTTTAGTCCCACATCAGTTATTTGCCGATGAGATCTTGAGTATTTATACAGAATCAAGGAACCCAAATAATACCTTCTAGCTAGCTATTTTGGGTGAAGTCCTGAGTTGTTACAAATGGTATTAGAGCAAACTCGGCCCATAGCTTATGTAGACTAGAGGACACTGCGGTCAGGTTCATAGAGACTGACCACGGGCCTATCGTGGTATTTATGATTCGATTTGAATGAATTTGAACTCTTAGCCTAACGAGAACGTCAGGGTTTGAATGAGAGGAGTATGTAAGGACCTGTGTGGGCGTGTGTTTAGTCCCACATCAGTTGTTCGCTGAGAAGATCTTGGGTACTTATACAAGATCGAAGAACCAAATAATACCTTCCGACTAGCCATTTTGGGTGAGGTTCTGAATTGTTACAGTAGGTATGTATGCATACATATCTGTGTGTGGTATAACAAACTATCTGAGCCAGATATTAATATCTTTAAAAAATAATAATAATGACCGACAAATAAATAAGGTCTAGTTAGCTATTGGAAATATTGTGTCAAACAGTAATATTATGGTCTAGTTAGTCTATTCACTACTAGGATGCCATTTAATAGCTAAGATCGCATGGGAGAGCTGCCTGAGTGATATTTTGAATACCTAAGGAACACTAGAATATAGCATACCAAACACGGTAATTTAGATTATTAGGGATTAGATTGCTCTGGAATAAAAATCATTAGCGGTCTAAGATCACCCTGGTGATCCCATTTGGGTCACCAAATGCCACCATAATTTTGAATATGGTCCTCTCCAAAGCATTTCTTAATACCCACCATGTGATGGTAATGTGAAATCACACGAATCACAGGAGGTATGCTTTGTGCAGTTAAAAGGACACTGAAAATGTGGGACTAGTCCTTGCACAGATGCCTTCACGTGATAAAGATTGATACAAAGGGACGTGTGCATGCTTACTGCAAGCCCTTGTTCAGTCGCAAGGATTGCCTCCTTTCTTGAGTTGCTTCCAGCATTCCCTTCAACTTTAATTGATGTGCTAAAGCAGTTAACCGTACGTACACCTAATGAGCGCAGTTGTCCAATTAACCGATGCTTTCTGAAAGCGTCGGCATAAACTATACCCACTCCACCTACCCGACGTCTTACCCACGCTTTAGGGGACGTTGGCAGGAGATCTACCGACGCTTAATAGCGTCGGTAAAGACCAAACAAAGCGCCGGGATATATCCTTTCTTTTGTAGTGTACACCCAATGAGCATTATGCCTTCATCCGAGTCCACGAGGTGGCCTTCTCCTATTGTTCTACTATTCCACCTTTCCGCATCATTAATAATTTGCATTTGCATTAGGAAGTCATAAGCTTCATGATCAAATCACTCATCAGGTAAATACAGGGTTTTGATAGCTATGATCAATCTGAGACTTCTTAGGTCCTCCACTGATGTCCTGCATTGGCAAGGATCTAGGAAACAAGGAAAAAAATAAGAATGCGGACAATAAAAATGTCACGCCCCGAATCCGGATCATGACATGGCCGTGCTATTGCAAACTTAAGCATACAATAATACACAGCCACTTCAAAACTTCAAATTAATTATAAACAATTTTATTCATGAATGTTATCAAATATTCTATCAGTAAGGATCGATACAGAGCTTCTAAAAATATTAACATTTAATATTCTATTTTTCTCATAACTCTGAAGCATGTCAAGCTCCTTGCTCCTAGCGATTCTATTTATCTGTAAGAATATAAATGAAGGGTTGTGAGCTACATGGCTTAGTAAGTAACCATAAACAGTCTTACCGGATCAAGGATAATGTACTTCATGCCAGTGCATTAATTTAAGTAAAATAACAGACATTTCATAATACATATATTAAAACATGTCATAAAGCAATGCATGCTCTATCATGTAATTTTATAAATATAGATATGCATCATAAAATATTGCTATTATTCTATGCTTTGAAATCCTTACTCTCAGATAGTAGTGCAACTATGGCTGCTCTTATTCCCACGGCAAGGCCTTTACCAACTACTATTACCCGTTGGCTGGGTCATATGCCGAGTTACTGTTGCCCACTGACGGGGGTCGTATGCCGAGTTACTATTACCCACTAGCAGAGGTCATATGCCGAGTTACTATTATCCACTGGCCGGGGTCGTATGCCGAGTTACTATTACCCACTGGCGGGGGCCTTACATAGCAATCTGAGAGTTCTTAAAACGTGTCATGCTTTTCATAAAGCTTACTTCATAAGTATATTGAAAATTGAATAATGGCATCATAATATGCAAAAATCCATGATCATGCTGTAAACGACATTTTTCCATGTATCTTTCTACATCATCATAAATCATATGTACACAATATAGTAATCATGATGAACGCCATTTATCCAAACTCATGCAACACTTGTTACACATGCTTGATCCTACTTTTAAGAAATATAACAGTAATATACAATTTCATATTTAATTAATTTCATATATTTGAAAATAATAAGATTGTGCCAGGGTCACTTACCTCAATTTGTGCATCAAATTCTAGGTTTAGATGACAATTCTCCAATACCTAGCAATATCATCAAATTATTTATTACTTGCACATTCAATTTCTATTTATTTACACTTTTTTCCTAATTGACCCATTTGTAGCCCATCATAGGACTCAATTTCATTTTCAGACCTCTAGCTTTATTCAATTTCTAGTTCATATCTAATCAAATTTCTGGTTCAGGTATGACCCAATTTCTGGTTCAGGTCTAATCAAATTCCTGGTTCAGGTCTGATCCAATTTCTGGTTCACGTCTGACACAATTTCTGGTTCAGGTCTCATCAAATTCTTAGTTTAGATTGGACCCAATATCTGGTTCAGGTCTAACTCAATTTTTGGTTCAGGTCTAATTAAATTCTTAGTTTAGGTCTGACCCAATTTCTGGTTCAGGTCTGGGCTCATTTGTATTCAGGCCCAAAGTTTGATTAAATACTAGATTAGACCCCTGGCATGACTCAGTTACTGGGCTCATTTGTATTGAAAACCAAAACTTGATTAAATTTCTGGAATAGGTCTCTGGCCTGATTCAGTCTTTGGGCTTGTTTATATTCAAGCCCAGTAGCTTAATTAGTTGATATATAACTAGACCCTATTAGTTTTAGTGAATTTAAAGGGGGACTTTGACTCAACTCATATAGCTTATATTCAAATTAACCCTTCTATTAAGGTTTGGGCTCTTCAGGCCCTTTTAATCACAATTATTTAAGGCCATCTCGTGGCCCATTAAATCAACCGCTATTGAAGGCCCTTAGGATCCCTTTTAGCCCAAGTCAATTTGAGTTCAGGGACATTGGCTTGGACCAAGCCCGGCCCGTGGTCCATTTATTTGGCCCATAAAAAGCCCTTTCCCTCTTTTCATTTTCTTCTTCTTCTTCCCGATCTAAACCCATCTTCCTCCCCTTCTTCTTCCATTTTCCACCCCGATCTTCTCTCCCTCTTCCTCTCCTCTCCTCCCATGAGGCAGGAGGTAGGCGGAGCTCTCGGGACGGAAGCTAGCCCGAAGCCAGCGGCGCTGCGGCCGGCCAGCGGTGCTGTGGCTGACCAGCAGCGCCTGCAGCAGCCGTGGTCTGGCCGGCAGCAGCTGCGGCCCAGCTGGCTGCTCCTCTTCTCCATCTTCGATGGAGGAGGTGGAGGCTTGGGTACCGCCGAGAGGAAGGAGGGTCGTGGGCCACCCCGATCCTTCCTCTTTAAAGTCCTCGGCTACCAGATCCAAAGATAACCATCATCGGCCTCCCTTCTCCTTCCCATCCAACCCAACAGAGGAGGGGAGGAGAAGCCCTCCTCTACTCTGACAACCCCAAGAGAAGGCTATAGTGGTTCCACCCGATGGGAACCGGTTGTGCTTGGTCGACCACTCTTCCATGGATCGGGGTTAGGGTTTAAGATCTTTGAGTTTGATTGAAAGGAAAATGTGGTCGGATGAAGAAAGGAGATCTATGGCATGAGGCAGCCATGATCCTCGGCTGATCGAACCAGTGTCGGATCAAGGCCCAACCCCAGGTTAGATCTTCCCCTTTCCCTCCTCTTCATCTTCTTCCTCCCTTTCTTCTCTCTTTTCTTTTCTTTAATCTCTATTTATTATCTCATAACTACACTAAATCTAAGCTAAATAGGGTGTAAATCATGAAGGAAGAGAGAGGTTAAGGGTTTACCTAGCTCCGAAGAGGAGCCAAGAAGTCTCTTCCGGTAGCTCGGTTGCTTCCTCCAGTGGCTCGGGGCTCTTACTCTGACGGCATGGCTCCCGATTCAGCTCCTTGTAGCAGAAGAAGGAGAGAGTGAGAGGCAGTGTGAGGTGAGGGATGAAGCACCTCTATGGAAAGTCTATGGGCTTTTATAACCCTCAATTGGAAGAGAGAAGAGTGATGGTGATCGTGGCTGTTAGGCGGTTGTAACCGCCTCACAGCTGGCGATCACCACCTCTATCTTCTTCTCGAAGACTCATGTGGGTCTCCAGATGAGCTGCCTCGTGCCAGGGCACGATGGCCCTTGGCTTGGATACGTTGGGCTGGCCCATTGGCCCAATTGTGTGCGGGGCCGGTCAATGGATCGAGCCCTTACAGGAAGTTCCATGAGTATAACAACATGCAGTAAAAGATGGTTCACTAGCATGAATAATGTAATCTTAAACAAATGGATAAACTAATCTCTTAAATGTTTAAGCAACAATGGCAACAACTGACAAACTCGCCAAAAAAGAAAAATTTCTAGCCTTTGAAAACACTACTCTGACCTTGATTGTTCTATACATATCTTTTAGTCAATGACCACAGATAATAGACAGATTCCAGCAAAAAGGGTTTTAAACTTCTTGTATGAGCATACAGACTTATTCTTCAGCTACTAAGCTAGCAAGGAGCAGGAATCAGAAGGAATATGAAGCAACTGCTGCAACATCACAACGACCCAACAAAGATATGAGTACATTTATAACAACTTCCATACTATGTGAAAGTAATGTAGACCTTATGTGTGATCTATAAAACCATGATATGCAGAAACTAATATTGGAAATGTGCAAATGCATGTGATGCTTCAAGTTTATATATGAATGTTAAAGATTATAATTACTACATGAGAATATCTTTTTTTCTTCTTTTTTTTGCTACACTGGACGGCTCATACCAATCTAACATGGATACATCCAAAAAAATCAAAATACAACAAGTCACAAAGCGCCTGAGGTAGCTCCCCCTCACCGGTTCAAAGAACTCTCCCAAAGTGATTCATCACAAAGAAGGCCACCTAGTCCGTAGCTTTGTTGGCTTCCTTAAAAATATGCTTTGCCCTGAAGATAATGTTACTACTAGCTATGCCTCAGATGTCTCGAAGCAGGAGGTGGTGTCCCCCGTCTTAGCCAGGACACTCCTAGATCCAGCCGATCATGGTGGCCAAGTCACCTTCGAGTAGGATGGTGGCCCACAACACATGCCAAGCATGACAAAAGCCAGCCTAAGTTGCCCTCAACTCCACCCCAGGGACGAAAATATCTTTCAATAGGAATTCTTAAAGGGCATGAAATGCAGTATCATTTATCAGATATACACTCTGATATTGAGTCTCTAAACAATATTTATATTTGAGAGAGAGCAAATGGAGGGAGCGAGGCTCAATACACTATTTTGAGGGAGAGCTGGTCGAAGGACAATTATGAAGTCAGGGGATCATGGAAGAGTTAAGGTCAAATAGTAATATAGATATATTTTACATGCTAGCATCTATATACAGCATTTGTGTTTAAGATGGGGCAATTAAAAAGAGTGTATCCCATCAAAAAAGTGTGTTACCATCAGTTCTTATCAAGGTATACTGTCCCGGGGCCTTATATCGGTGTCACTTATCGGTATGTCTGGTATGGGGCCCGGTTCGGCGTACCAAATGTCGGTATGCTTTCTATGCTGCATACCAGTACCGAGTCAATCAGAGGTACAGAGAAACTAGTACGGTACGGTTGCCCTATACCGTCTGGTTCAGTATGGTATAGCATACCTTGGTTCCTGTGATTTTCTATAAAACAAATGGTCCATGTGCAAATTTGGAGAACAAAAAAAGTGGAGGAACAACACCTCCAATGATCATGGACTTGGGAGCTAGTTACCTAGACTCTTCGATTCATCACAAGGTATATGCACTTAATACTCAGAAATGACTGTGCACAAAACTTAGATATGACTCAGTAATGTGCAACTCTGAAAGGTTAAAAGGATCTTATATATATTTAGATGCATGCCAGAACTCAAAATCCATACCTAAGTCCGTATAATATGGTTGGGGGCAAGATATGTACCAGCCCAAACTGGACAGTATGGAGTGTACCATACCGGTTTGTACTGGTTTTCGGTATGGGTGACATACTGACACTCGGTATGCCAAAAAAAGTCCATAACGTACCGTACGATGCTATGCTAGTATGGCATCGATACAGGTTCTGGTATCGAGATGACAAAATTTGATTGGGGGAGTCACACGGAAGCTTAAACAGAACTATCACTGAGTACATACGATGCTGATGATGTCCTGGTTTTAGTGTAGCTCTCACCGCAAACTCTGGAAGAAGGAAAGAACTCAGTAATTGTTGTTCCAGCCAGCAGAGAAGGGAAACAAGGCATTAACAGAAACGAAGAAAAGACACAGTAAAAGAGAAAAGTAAAAGGACAAGAGGAAGGATAGAAAGGATTACTCTACCGCTAGAGGATCATGCACCCTACTTCCAACACGGAAGGAGAAAACAGAGAAGAAAATGATACATTTCCTATTCTGAATAAAAAACCAGCAGCAACAGACAAAGTCCCAGAACCTACTGTTATTACTTTGCTTCTTATTTATGCTATATTATGTTAGCCTAGATGCACAAATATAATTGATAAATTAAATATTTCTAATATTCAAAAACAATAAATAAGAAAAATAAACTAGCAAATAATTAACTTGACAATATAATAATAAAATGAAGAAAGAGAGAGAAGATGGCCTGTGGATCGAAGCACGCTGATGCGTTGTCCCAGAAAAGTTTATGCCCCCCACGCATGGGTCTGCTGGCACAGATCTCCTAGAGATACGACGACCCAATACAGAACCACGTCTTCTCCGTTAGTGCGCCTCCAGGGAAGAAAGAAGAGCACGTTCATGCTTGCAGATATCTCAAAAGAAACTTAGAAAAATTATGAGGAGAAGAAAAAATTTCTTTATTTCTTTTCTCCCCAATGATCCCTAGAGCCCTTTTTATCTAGACTCTTGGAATAGGGAGAAGAGAAAATTTTGATTGTGTTTTGAAATGATCTCTAGAGCCCTTTATATAGGCTCAGGCATGTCAAAAGAAGAAGATTCCCCTCCCGATTGATGACGTGTCTTCTTGTGCTCCTTTGATCCTTCGGCTTATTGCATCTTAGCCGTCCACATTTTCTTCCTTTTTCAAGGGGCCTTTCCATACTTGCTCTTGCGCTGGATGCATGACACTTATCATGATTTGCTTTCTTTGAGAATTGTTTCATGTTTGCTCCCTTGCTTATGCGTGGATGCTTGCCACTTGGCCGTTGACTAATTTAGTTTTTAAAATTTTAAAATATTTAATTTAATTCAACAATCCTCCATATAAATTAAATATTTTATAAAAAAAATTAAAATTAAAAAAAATCATAATAAAATGTTGAATATCTTATATTATGTAATAGGTGTAGGTATCTTTCAGTTTGAACCTTCACTTAGTGACAATTGATTACCTCTGTGGAGCCAAGGTGGACTATGTCTTGAAGTTTGATCCATGGCTCAGATTTCATCAACAGCACACATAATATAGCGTGAACATGCTCGAAGTGGGTTTGCGCTTTACGGCCATGCGCATGTATCTCTTCATGTGTGTTATTAGGGAACAACCCACTTCCCACAGTCGTGGCCTCACGACTACACGCATATAGGTGAATCCTAAAAAGGGTACGAGCAAGTAGGTACCCTGCCTCATAGGTCTCGGATTCATTAAGAGTAAAAACTCAACCTAGCCCTTGCTTTTTATGAGCATTATTGCCCTAAGAATGGGAAAAACAAATAGTGCTCCTTATTAGTCACCTATCTGGCTTGTTTCTACCCATTGAACCTTTTCAGGTTTGGTTACCACCGTGGTGACTTTACTTATGGGCTTAGCCCCATCCTCTTCGACAACTCTAGAACCACTGTTCTAGACAATCCTTTGGTAAGCTGATCAGCTAGATTCCTTTCGGATCTTACAAAATTTAGTGCAATTAAGTTATTCTTTAATTTGTATTTCAATGATTTATAGCGCACTTTCAAGTGCCTATTCATTTTCACATTTGCATTTTTTTGATTACATTTATCTATAGCAGATTTGCAGTCACAATGAATAGATATAGAAGGTAATGGTGAAGTCTCAAGAGGCAAATCTATCAGTAGATCTCTAAGCCACTCGGCCTCAATGCTAGTGGTATCTAGGGCAATCATTTCAGATTCTATAGTGCTCCTAGCCACTACAGTTTGTTTGGTAGACTTCCATGATACAGCTGCACCTCCTAAAAGGAAGACAAAACTAGTGGTGGATTTGGTGTCAACTGTATCACTGATCCAGTTGGCATCACTATAGCCTTCTAGAACAGCAGGATAACCACAATAGTGTAATCCCATAGATATGGTACCCTTAAGGTATCTGAGAATTCTTTTTAGAGCAGTCCAATGATCATTATTAGGATTGTGAGTATATCAACTCAGTCGGTTCACAGAGTATGCAATATCAGGTCTGGTATAATTTGCAAGAAATTCTAAAGAACCAATGATCTAGGCATACAAGCTTTGATTGACTAGATCACCTAAGTTCTTCTTTAGATGAAGAGATGGATTATAGGAAGTGGATACAGGATGACAATCAGAGTTGTGAAACTTTTTAAGAATCTTCTCCACATAGTGGCTTTGGGACAAAGTTATTCCATCTTCATTCCTCATGATTTTAGTATTAAGGATTAGATCTGCTTCTTCTAAATCTTTCATGTCAAATTTTAGAGATAAAAATTGTTTTACTTCATTAATAATTTCTAAGTCTGTTCCAAAAATTAGGATATCATCTACATATAGACATAAGATTATAATTTTGTTATTCTTTTTTTATAATATACATATTCATCTGTGTTATTAATTTTAAATCCATTAGTTAGGATTATTTCATCAAATTTAAGATGCCATTGTTTGGGGGCTTGTTTTAGACCATAAAGAGATCTAATCAACCTACATATCTTTTTCTCCTGACCTGGGATAATGAAACCTTCGGGTTGGTTCATATAGATCTTTTCATCTAGGTCCCCATTCAAGAAAGCGATTTTAACATTCATTTGATGTAAACCAGCTTATGAATGGAAGCCAAGGCAACAAAAATCCTAATGGTAGTGATTCTGGCTACATGGGCATAAACATCAAAGAAGTTAATCCCAGATTTTTGAGTAAAACCTTTGGCTACTAACCTAGCCTTATATTTGCCTATAGTTCCATCTGGCCTAAGTTTCTTCTTAAAGATCCATTTACACTTTATGGGTTTACTTCCTAGGGGTAGGTCTGTCAATTTTCAAGTGTGGTTTTGGATTATAGATTGCATTTCATTATCTATTGTTTCTTTCCAGAAGGGGGCATCTAGAGATTTCAAGGCATTCTCTAAAGAAGTAGGAGAGTCTTTTATTAGGAATGTGTAGTAGTCTTCCCCAAAGTTCTTTTCAACTCTAGTTCTTTTATTTCTTCTAAGTTCAGTTTCTTCTTCTTCTTCTTCTCTAAATCTGGTTCTGCTAAAACTAGTCCCTAAATTATTATTGGTATTTATTTGTTCATTTATCCTTATTTTAAAGAAAAATATACTTTCAAAGTAATTTGCATCTCTTGCTTCCATTATGGTGTTGTTATTAATTTTATTTATTTAAAAGTTAAACACTAAAAATCTATTAGCATTACTCTCAATTGCATATCCCATAAATATTGCATCTATTATTTTGGGTCCAATTTTCTTTCTTTTATTTTCTAGAATTTTTACTTTAGCTAAGCACCCCCACACTTTTAAGTATTTTAAGTTAGGTTTTTTATGTTTCTAGATTTCATATGGAGTTTTATCACTATGTTTGAATGGAATTCTATTCAAGATATAAGATGCAGTTATTGGTGCTTCCCCCAAAAGATTTTTTGGTGCTCCTGAACTAATTAACTTAGAGTTAACCATATCCATTAAGGTTCTATTCTTTCTCTCAGCTACTCCATTAGATTAGAATGAATAAGGAGTTGTCACTTCATGAATTATCCCATGTTCTTCACAGAACTGGGTCAGTTCAAATGAGGTATATTGACCTCCTCTATCAGATCTTAAGATTTTAATCTTTTTATCTAGTTGGTTTTCAGCCTCTGCTTTATAGACTTTGAATTTATTTAAGTTCTAATTTTTAGCTTTGATAAGCTAGAGGTGACAGTATATATGTGATAAGAGTACAAAAGTGAAATTTTCATATTATCTTAATTAGTATTATAGCTAATCTTTATTAATAAAATTAATTAATTAATGCTTTATCTGTGTCTGAGTGCATGTAATTCAAAAGACTCTATAATGCTGGATTTTAGCCCAATGCCCGGTAGTTCGAGCTCAACAAATCCTTAGCGTCTCATCTGAGCCTCACGTCGCCCGTCATCCTCATGCAATCCATATCACTGTAACCACATGTTTCAGCTAGCACAAATGCCCGCATTGTGGAGCTTCCTAGCATCATCAAAACCGTCCATGTGGCTTTCCAAGTATCATGGCATCTCCTCCATGGGACCTAAATCAAACCCAAGGGACCTAAGCCAAACCGGCTCTTCAATTCAAGCCACATCTCATTCATGGTTTCGGATTCCCCTGTTTCAAGAATATTCAGCTGCATTCATTTCTTCCCATCATTCATCTATACTCAAAACATCAACGGCAGCAAAGGGAAGAAGCCAAACCGTTTGCATTCCACTTCAGCAATCCCCCATCCGCTCGAGCACGCATCCGTGAACGTCCATGGCAGCATGAAACCAAGACGTTTCCCCTGTTTCCTCCCAGCTCATCCACGCGTTCCAGCAGACAAATCCTCAGCGATTCGACTTCCTTCATCCCGTATCTCAAGCAACCACGGATCATCTCCAAGCCACGAAGTCTTGCATTCAAATCTAACATCAATGTCTACAGTTGCTCAAATTCTGCAACGTTCCCAGCCGAGGAGTCCCAAGCCATGTCTCTTCCGCTCCCAGTTCCTAAGCGTCCACAACGCATCCTTCGGTTTTCCCAGCCACACTGCTGAAGGTGTCTATAAAAGGAACTCAAGAGAGAGGAGCAAGGGCCATCTGGTGGAGGTAGAACCAGCCGACGGAAGAAGAAGAGGTTAGCAGCCGACGGATCTAAAGGGGATCCATCCGGAGCATCTCCTCTTCCAATCTAGGCAGCCGACGGGAGAAGAAGAGGACAGCTAGCCGTGCGACGAAGGAGGAAGAGGCCAAGGGAGGATCTACCAGCGGAGCATCTCCTCTTCCGATCAATCCTTTCAGCCGGGCAAGAGAAGAGGAGAGCCCACGAGAGAAGAAGAAAGGAAACAGAGTACTCTGTTTCCTAATCGAAGAAAGAAAAAAAAAAAAGAGTTTATGTTTATTTTATTTATTCTATGCTAATCCCTTTTATAAAATTGCTTGCATCTCATATGGATAGCTAAATATCTTTTAGCTAAGGCTAAGGAAAAGCCTAGCATTTTCTTCATGTATTTCATTTAATCATCAATGGGAATTTAATGTTATTGATTTGATTTATGGTGCAGTAAATTTATAGAAATTATTTCAAACTTATATATTTTCTTTGATTTGTTATTTCCCCCGGGTATAACAGATGCTTAGAAATCCCTGTAGTTTAAAATAGAATTACTGTAATGCTGCCCATAAAAACTAAATCTATTTTATTATGATTAATAGATGATTTTAGGAAAGCATGATTAAGTGCTAGGCTGAATCCTAATGCCTTATTTATATTTTTAAATCTGAATATTAGTTAGCCTTAAGTTTTTTTTTTTGTTCACTGTCAAATCCCTGTGGATTCGATCTCGGACTCACCGAGAATATTACTTTGCTACACCCTATACTTGGGATATTCTACATTTAATTTTCCTTTTTAAAAGAGCAAGATTAAAATTGTAGCAAGTTTTTGGCGCCGTTGCCGGGGATTTGCAACGTGCGAACGAGAACAAGGCTGAAATTTTCAATTCTTTATTTCTAGTTCTTCAATTTTTCTTTATTTTTAACACAGCTGAAATTTCAAATCTTTTCAGATTCAAGGGTGACACAAGCAGGACCAATAACGAGAAAGATTAAGATCACATTTTTGGATTTCCGGAGTGAACGAACTCCGGCCATGAGTATTTAAATTAATTTTTCTGTTTTGTTCATATTAGTTCTATTTTTCCTAGATTAGAATTTTATTCTTGTTTAAAAAAAATTAAAAATAAATAAATAAATAAAAATAATAAATAAATAAATAAAAAAAAATTTAGCTAGTTTGCTTGATCAACTATTCAAATGCAATTTAATGTCATGACATAAAATGTTAAAAATTTTCTTGATTGTTGCATATAGTATAAAGCATTTGCATAAAATAATCTAAGGGCTGAACCCATTAAAAAGATAAGGTCGGGATTTCATTACTCGTCCTTAGCCCAAAAATCATCCCAGTGCATAAATATCCTAAGCCTAATTAAAATCAACTAGACGTTGGCCCCTAAGGATAATCGAGCTCAATAGGACGAAGACCACTGAAAGTTGCACCAATTTCGCTCTATGACCCCGGTCGATGTCTAGGCAAGCTTTGTCCCTCTAAGTGATTGAAGGGAGACAGTTTCTGTTCGAGGAAAGTGGGTTTTAAGTGGGACCTTTGCCATACGCATCGTGACCCCTCCACTTACCTGGGAGCTTACCTGGTCGACTAGGTTATTAGACCGGATTGGAGGCTTAAGTGTACTCTTCAAACCAGTTAGGAGTTGTCTAGAAATTTTTAGGAAAACATTAGAAATAAGGGTGCTATGCTTTGATACTGTTTGATTGTGAATAATTTTAGTAGCAGGGTGTCAATATTCATAGCTTTAGGTAATATTCATACTCATCCAAAACTCTAAATATATATATATATATATACAAAATAAATAAATAAATAATTAATAATAATAATAATTAAAAAAAAATCGACTAGTTAATTGGTCAGTATATGCGGTTGTGGCAAAGGGATAAAACGAAAAGATTATTCCGAGTTGAATCTAGGGATAAAAGTTCAAATAATCAAATGGAAGATAATGGTAGTAATCAGGGAGATAATGAATTTCAAGATGACTTACCTATTAGAACGCTTCGTGATTATCTACAACCCACTAGGACCAGTACCCCATCCTGTATGGTCATTCCTACTGCTGCGGGAGCTTTTGACATGAAACCAGGAATAATCCAATTACTCCCAAAGTTTCACGGACTTGATTCTGAAAGTCCCTATTTGCATCTTAAAGAATTTGATGAAGTATGTTCAACACTTCATTTCAATAATGTCACTGAAGAGGTAGTTAAGCTTAAGTTATTTCCTTTTTCTTTAAAAGAAAAAGCTAAATCATGGTTACACTCCTTAAGGCCTAGGACCATAGCTACCTGGCAAGAAATGACAAGAGAATTTTTAAAGAAATTCTTCCCAACACATAAAACAAACACACTTAGAAGAAATATCATGAACTTTGCACAAAAAGATGGAGAAACATTTTTTCATTGTTGGGAAAGATTCAAGGACCTTCTACTTGCTTGCCCACATCATGGATATGAAATTTGGAGGGTCATTAGTTTCTTTTATGATGGTTTGTCCTCCAATATGAGACAATTTGTAGAAATGATGTGTAATGGTGAATTCATGAGTAAGGAACCAAATGAAGCCTGGGATTATTTTGATCTTTTAGCAGAAAATGCACAAGCTTGGGATACAACAGATAAAAATGAAAAATCAAAAATAGCACCTAATGCAAAAGGAGGAATATATCTTATTAAAGATGATAATGATGTCAATGTAAAAATTGCTAATCTGACTAGGAAGGTTGAAGCCATGGAATTAAGCAAAGCCAATATAGGAAAAGCACAAACTATTGTTGAAAGTATATGTGGAATTTGCGAGAGTAATGCACATGTAACCAAGGATTGTCCTACAATCCCTGCTTTTCAAGAAGTGTTGCATGATCAAGCAAATTTCACCAATACTTATAAAAGACCATTTTCAGAAACATATAATCCTAGTTGGCGAAACCATCCTAATTTTAGCTGGAGACATGGACCCACTGCCAATGAATCTCAAGGGAATTCTGTTCCTACTCCTTATGTGCCACCACATAGGAAATCCGTTGAAGATACTTTGCAAACCTTCATGCAAGGGCAGACTCAAATAAATCAGAATACAATGCAATCACTCCAAGAACTTAAAAATTATGTAGGTAGAATTGAGGCTCAACTTAATGTTAGGGAAAGAGGGACATTTCCAGCCCAACCTCAATCTAACCCAAAGGGTCAACATGAGGTCCATGAAGCAAGTTCATCCCAACCTAAATTTGTGCAAGTTAAGTCTGTCACAACCCTTCGGAGCGGAAAAATAATTAACAAAGAAATTCCAACGAAGGATGACATACCTGAAAAATCCATTGAGAAAAGGGATGAAAATAATACTGAACAAGATGATCCAATACCTCATCATAAAATAGTTGCTCCATTCCCTCAGCGCTTGCTTGCAGCTAAAAAAGGAGTACCTGATCAAGAAGTTTTGGATATCTTTAAACAAGTAAAGATTAACATTCCTCTATTAGATGCCATTAAGTAGATCCCATCTTATGCCAAATTTTTAAAAGATCTTTGTACCATAAAGCGAAAGCTTTACGTACAAAAGAAAGCTTTTCTAACTGAACAGGTGAGTGCTATTCTCAAACACAACACCCCACCTAAATATAAAGATCCTGGTTGTCCTACCATATCTTGCATCATAGGAAACTTCAGGATACAACGAGCCCTTCTGGATTTAGGTGCTAGTGTTAACTTACTGCCCTATTTAGTTTATGAACAATTAGGACTTGGTGAACTAAAACCCACCAAGGTTACTCTCCAACTTGCCGATCGATCTATAAAGATACCAAGAGGAATAGTCGAGGATGTACTTGTCCAAATTGATAAATTTTATTTTCTAGTCGACTTCATAGTATTAGATACCCAGCCTGTCATGAACTGTACCACTCCAATACCTGTCATTCTAGGCCGCCCATTTCTAGCTACTTCTAATGCTTTGATCAACTGTCGAAATGGAATAATGAAAATGTCATTCGGGAATATGACTATAGATTTTAATATATTTAACATTTGTAAACAACCCGATAATGACAATGAAAATGATGAAATTCATGGAGTTAATCTGATCGACTCCATTGTAGAAGATGCTCTTGTCCCATCTCTTTCTTCTGATCCTTTAGAAACATGCCTAACTCATTTCGGAAATACAGATATCAACCAAAATTTTAGAGAAATCAGTGCTATATTAGATTCAGCTCCTTTGTTGGATACAGATAGGTGGAAATCTCATTTTGAAGAATTGCCCACACGCAACAAAAGTCCTCTACCATCTAGTGTTCAAGCACCCAAACTTGAGCTAAAACCTTTCCCATCTGAGCTAAAGTATGCATACCTTGGTCAAGAAGAGACCTTTCCTGTGATCATATCATCCCAACTCGAACAAAATCAGAAATTAAAATTATTAGAAATTCTCAAGGAACATAAGGGAGCAATAGGGTGGACAATTGCTGATATCAAGGGAATTAGTCCCTCAATTTGCACTCATAGAATCCACTTAGAAGCTGATGCCAAACCTTCTCGTCAACCTCAACGTCGATTAAACCCAAATATGAAGGATGTGGTTAGAGCAGAAGTTCTGAAACTTCTGGATGCGGGTATGATCTACCCAATTTCAGATAGTAAATGGGTAAGTCCAACCCAAGTGGTCCCGAAAAAATCTGGTGTTACTGTAGTCAAAAATGCTAACAATGAATTAGTTCCAACTAGGGTCCCCACTAGTTGGCGTGTATGCATTGACTATAGAAAACTTAATTCTGTCACTAGGAAGGATCATTTTTCTCTACCTTTTATTGATCAAATTTTAGAAAGGTTAGCAGGTCATAAATATTATTGCTTTCTAGATGGCTATTCAGGTTACAACCAAATTGCAATTGATCCTGAAGATCAGGAAAAGACCACTTTTACATATCCTTTTGGCACATTTGCTTACAAGAGAATGCCTTTTGGATTATGTAATGCTCCTGCAACCTTCCAAAGATGCATGCTCAGTATTTTTTCCGACATGGTTGAGCGCCTTTTAGAAGTCTTCATGGATGATTTTTCAGTTTTTAGCTCATCTTTTGAAAATTGTGTGGACCATTTAAGACTAGTCTTAATTCGGTGTGAGGAGAAGAATCTAATCTTAAACTGGGAAAAGTGCCATTTCATGGTAACTAGGGAAATTGTTCTCGGGCATGTCATTTCATCTGAAGGAATTGAAGTAGACAAGGCTAAAATTGACTTAATTGCTAACTTACCCAACCCAAAAAATATCAAAGATATACGCTCATTTTTGGGTCATGTAGGATTTTATAGGAGATTCATTAAAGATTTTAGCTCAATATCTAAACCCTTATGTAATCTCCTTCAAAAGGAAACCCAATTTGTGTGGTCTGAAGAATGTCAAAAAGCTTTTGATAAACTCAAAAGCTTGCTGACCTCTGCTCCCATCATGCAACCACCTGACTGGTCACTTCCTTTTGAAATTATGTGTGATGCCAGTGAATATGCAGTTGGGGTAGTTTTAGGGCAAAGAAAAGAAAGAAAGCCTTATGTTATCTACTATGCAAGTAAGACTTTAAATAGTGCACAAAAGAATTACACCACTACGGAAAAGGAATTACTCGCCGTAGTATTTGCACTAGACAAATTTCGGTCTTACTTGATTGGATCCAAAATCATTATCTACACTGACCACGCTGCCCTTAAGTACCTTCTTTCAAAAAAGGATGCTAAGGCGCGTTTGCTTAGGTGGATTCTTCTGCTCCAAGAATTTTTTCTAGAAATAAGAGATAAAAAGGGGGTAGAGAACGTAGTAGCTGATCACTTGTCCCGTCTCACTCTTCCAGATTCCTTAGACAATTCACCCATAAAAGACACTTTCCCTGACGAGCAACTGTTTGAGATCACATCTTCACCCTGGTTTGCAGACATTGCAAATTTTCTTGTCACGGGTGAACTCCCGATTCATTGGAATAAACAGGACAAAAGAAAATTTCTGACCGAAATAAAAAATTTCTTCTAGGATGATCCTTATCTTTTCAAATACTGCCCAGACCAAATTATTAGGAGATGTGTACCTAATGACGAATTTATTAGTGTCATTTTCTTTTGTCATTCTGAAGCTTGCGATGGTCATTTCTCTGCTAAGAAAATGGCTGCAAAAATTTTACAGTGCGGTTTCTATTGGCCCACCTTGTTCAAAGATTCTCATAACTTTTGCAAAGCTTGCGAGCGTTGTCAAAAGTTAGGTGGGATAACTCGTAGGAATATGATGCCCCTCAACCCAATTTTAATTATCGAAATATTTGATTGTTGGGGAATAGATTTTATGGGTCCATTTCCTCCTTCATTCGGAAATTTATACATCTTAGTAGCTGTAGATTATGTCTCCAAATGGATTGAGGCAATTCCTTGCAAGCATAATGACCATAAAACTGTTTTAAAATTTTTAAAAGAAAACATTCTTTCTAGATTTGGAACGCCTCGAGCCATCATCAGTGATGGGGGTTCACACTTCTGTAATAAGCCTTTTGAGGCTTTAATGCGAAAATATGGGATCACCCATAAAGTCACCACCCCTTATCATCCACAGACAAGTGGACAAGTTGAAGTATCTAATCGATCAATTAAGAATATTCTGGAAAAAATGGTTAACCCAAGTCGCAAAGACTGGTCTTTGCGTTTAACTGATGCACTTTGGGCTTATCGTACTGCTTTTAAAAGTCCAATTGGAATGTCTCCGTACTGTCTTATTTTTGGCAAACCGTGTCACTTACCTGTGAAATTGGAGCATAGGGCCTACTGGGCTATTAAGAAATTTAATTTTGACATGGATAAGGCTAGTTCACTACGCAAACTTCAACTTAATGAACTAGAGGAAATTCGGAATGAAGCATATGAGAATGCTCGAATTTATAAGAACAAAATGAAAGTCTTTCATGATAGAAATATTATAAGGAAAACATTTGAGCCTTCCCAAAAAGTTCTATTATATAATTCAAGACTTCATTTATTTTCAGAAAAATTGAGATCTAGGTGGACTGGCCCGTTTATAGTTAAAACTGTTTATCCGTATGGAACTGTTGAGATAGAGAATCCAAACACCGGTAATATTTTTAAAGTAAATGGCCAACATTTGAAGTTATTTTTAGACAACTTTACCCCAGAGATTGAATCAACCAATCTGGGAGATCCTGTTTATCAGGATTGATCTCTATATCTGCTAGAGATCCTCTGTTTGTAACATAATTTGTCTTTCTTTCATTTTCTGTTATAATAACAATTGGAGAGCAATAACAGTATGCAGTCATTCTATCAGATAAAATTCTCACCTTTAGCCTTATTATCCTTCATACAATCATTAATGCCATATTTTATGCATTCATGTTGCAACATTGGGGACAATGTTGAAATTAAGTTGGGGGGGAGAGATTACTGTATTTTTCTATATATCATACCAATTGTCATATCATTTCAAAAAAAAAAATCTATTAAAAACCTATTACTAGATCCCCACATAAGTATTCAAATGACAATAGGAAGGCCTCAGGAGTTCACTTGTGTTACCTATTTGTTTGTTGACCTTATTCGCAAGAGAAGTACGAGTGTCCTTGTCCTAGAGTTCATGATTTGGTTTTCACATAAAGATAGAGTTTGAAATTCCCGGCTAGATCACCTGGGTGCCTTATGTTCTGACCTTGGTTGACCTATAGTCACAATACAGTCACGTTACATAAAAAAAAAGAAATAATACAGTTTGTCTTCACTAAGTAACCGGGCCTCTTGCCTACAAAGCAGCGAGTGTTCGCGTAAAAAGGTGAAAATAACTGAAATAAGTGATTAGTCTGGCCTCGTGGCGTAGTCTGGTTCGAGTAATTAAGTCTGAGGGGTGTTTCACCTAATGCCTTGAGCCAATTGGATCAAGAGTCATTGACCCAAAGCTCGTTACATGGACCTTACTAGAGCCTAATGGAGTTGGACTGTTGTAGTCACTGTGCGAAAAAAATAAAAAATAAAAAATAAAAAATAAAAAAAAATGAGTGGGTTAGTTAAACTAAAACCAAGTGACATGTGGATGACTGGTTTGACTCCATTGTTTTAGAACTCTGTACCTGGGATGTCTAGTTGGAATTGATAGCTTCATTTTTATATGCGAACCATTCTGGATAAATAACATGTGATATTCGGAAAATTTAGTGGATCAGGAGCTAACAAATAGTAGTTAACACTTGTGAATTTGAGTAGTGCACCTAGAACTCAAGGGGTGCCCAATTGTGGTGGAGGTATAAGTATTCTGAAACGTCACATTTACATTTGCCTTAAGGGTTGCTATGTCTTAGAGTATTTTTTTTTTTAAAAAAAAATGATGTTTGTGGGTATCATCACTGCAAACCCTCACGAGACAACACTCGTCCACTAGGGTAACCTAGGGGTTTAACGGCTTGTTGCACGTGCTAAGTGCAATCGTAATGCTCTACGAAAGTGAGTATTTATTCATATTGATATATATATATTAATAAAATAAACAATACTTTTGCACCCTCATTTTATCATTTTCACACTAAATTGCTAGAGACTAGCAATAAGCTAGTTGGGGGGTGTGATAAGAGTACAAAAGTGAAATTTTCATATTATCTTAGTTAGTATTATAGCTAATCTTTATTAATAAAATTAATTAATTAATGCTTTATCTGTGTCTGAGTGCATGTAATTCAAAAGACCCTATAATGCTGGATTTTAGCCCAATGCCCGGTAGTTCGAGCTCAACAAATCCTTAGCGTCTCATTTGAGCCTCACGTCGCCCGTCATCCGCATGCAATCCATATCACTGTAACCACATGTTTCAGCTAGCACAAATGCCCGCATTGTGGAGCTTCCTAGCATCATCAAAACCGTCCATGTGGCTTTCCAAGCATCATGGCATCTCCTCCATGGGACCTAAATCAAACCCAAGGGACCTAAGCCAAACCGGCTCTTCAATTCAAGCCCCATCTCATTCATGGTTTCGGATTCCCCTGTTTCAAGAATATTCAGCTGCATTCATTTCTTCCCATCATTCATCTATACTCAAAACATCAACGGCAGCAAAGGGAAGAAGCCAAACCGTTTGCATTCCACTTCAGCAATCCCCCATCCGCTCGAGCATGCATCCGTGAACGTCCATGGCAGCATGAAACCAAGACGTTTCCCCTGTTTCCTCCCAGCTCATCCACGCGTTCCAGCAGACAAATCCTTAGCGATTCGACTTCCTTCATCCCGTATCTCAAGCAACCACGGATCATCTCCAAGCCACGAAGTCTTGCATTCAAATCTAACATCAATGTCTACAGTAGCTCAAATTCTGCAACGTTCCCAGCCGAGGAGTCCCAAGCCATGTCTCTTCCGCTCCCAGTTCCTAAGCGTCCACAACACATCCTTCGGTTTTCCCAGCCACAGTGCTAAAGGTGTCTATAAAAGGAACTCAAGAGAGAGGAGCAAGGGCCATCTGGTGGAGGTAGAACCAGCCGACGGAAGAAGAAGAGGTTAGCAGCCGACGGATCTAAAGGGGATCCATCCGGAGCATCTCCTCTTCCAATCTAGGCAGCCGACGGGAGAAGAAGAGGACAGCTAGCCGTGCGACGAAGGAGGAAGAGGCCAAGGGAGGATCTACCAGCGGAGCATCTCCTCTTCCGATCAATCCTTTTAGCCGGGCAAGAGAAGAGGAGAGCCCACGAGAGAAGAAGAAAGGAAACAGAGTACTCTGTTTCCTAATCGAAGAAAGAAAAAAAAAAGGGTTTATGTTTATTTTATTTATTCTATGCTAATCCCTTTTATAAAATTGCTTGCATTTCATATGGATAGCTAAATATCTTTTTGCTAAGGCTAAGGAAAAGCCTAGCATTTTCTTCATGTATTTCATTTAATCATCAATGGGATTTTAATGTTATTGATTTGATTTATGGTGCAGTAAATTTATAGAAATTATTTCAAACTTATATATTTTCTTTGATTTGTTATTTCCCCTGGGTATAACAGATGCTTAGAAATCCCTGTAGTTTAAAATAGAATTACTGTAATGCTGCCCATAAAAACTAAATCTATTTTATTATGATTAATAGATGATTTTAGGAAAGCATGATTAAGTGCTAGGCTGAATCCTAATGCCTTATTTATATTTTTAAATCTGAATATTAGTTAGCCTTAAGTTTTTTTTTTTTTGTTCACTGTCAAATCCCTGTGGATTCGATCTCGGACTCACCGAGAATATTACTTTGCTACACCCTATACTTGGGGTATTCTACATTTAATTTTCCTTTTTAAAAGAGCAAGATTAAAATTGTAGCAGAAAGGTCATCTATGAAAGTTACAAAATATTTGTTTCCACCCCTTGAGGTTCTTCCCAAGTCACATACATCACTATGTATGAGTTCAAGGAGATCAGAATCTCTACTTACAGAGTGGAAGGGTCTTTTAGGTAATTTGGCCTCTATACATATCTCGTATTTGTCATTATTCTTAAGTTCTGATTTTGGGATTAAATTCAAGTGCATTAAAAAGCAAATACCATGATTAAAGATAATTTCTCACAAAAGGCCTATGACTCTCTTAGATAGACCTAAGACTCATGTGCCATACATGGCTTGTTGGCGGGATAATTGAAACTACTTCCTAATCAGCCGCATGGAGAAAAATTCAAATTCAAAATCTAACTTCTCAGGTTTGGTACTAAGGTTTTCAGATGTGTAGGAAGCCATTAATTTGTAGCTTAATACAGTTTTGACATCTGTAAAAACGAGAAGGTTTATGTCAAATTATTGCACTAATATCTAATTTGAACTTTAAATGTCTAGTTGAAAAATCCAAAGAATAACAGCCAGATCAGCTCCAGATCGGTGGTGGAGCACTTGGCTCACTTAAGTACTAGCCTTTCTTAGGCACATATGCCTTTTTGACAAGCTTTTTTTAGACACCGTTATTCAATAGATAATTTCACTAGATATCGTTCAATTTCATCCTAAGTGCAATATTAAGCTAACTCCTATGAATTAACTAATTTTCTTATTTTCGTTTGAATGGAATCTGGAAATTACTCCATGAGGAGTCCAAATGGAGGTATTAATAAACCTCTTGGAGGTTAGGCAATCTAATATTTTGCTTGAAAAATTAAGTACTAAAATAAAGCTAGCATAAATGTGTAACAGTTAAAATATAACAATTTACAATTATGCTGCAAAATATATAATATATGTTGTAATTTAAAATCTAGTGCTAACAGTAAATAAACTTTTCTGGATTGTTAGCCTAGATGCACAAATATAATTGATAAATTAAATATTTCTAATATTCAAAAATAATAAATAAGAAAAGTAAACTAGCAAATAATTAACTTGACAATATAATAATAAAATGAAGAAAGAGAGAGAAGATGGCTTGTGGATTGAAGCACGCTGATGCGTTGTCCCAGAAAAGTTTATGCCCCCCATGCACAGGTCTGCTGGCACAGATCTTCTAGAGATACGACGACCCAATATAGAACCACGTCTTCTCCGTCAGTGCGCCTCCAGAGAAGAAAGAAGAGCACGTTCACGCTTGCAGATACCTCAAAAGAAATTTAGAAAAATTATGAGGAGAAGAAAATTTTTCTTTATTTCTTTTCTCTCCAATGATCCTTAGAGCCCTTTTTATCTAGACTCTTGGAATAGGGAGAAGAGAAAATTTTGATTGTGCTTTGAAATGATCTCTAGAGCCCTTTATATAGGCTCAGACATGTCAAAAGAAGAAGATTCTCCTCCCGCAGATTGATGAAGTGTCTTCTTGTGCTCCTTTGATCCTTCGACTTATTGCATCTTGGCCGTCCATATTTTCTTTTTTTTTCGAGGGGCCTTTCCATGCTTGCTCTTGCGCTGGATGCATGACACTTATCATTGTTTGCTTTCTTTGGAAATTTTTCCATGTTTGCACCCTTGCTTATGCGTGGATGCTTGCCACTTGGCCGTTGACTAATTTAGTTTTCAAAATTTTAAAATATTTAATTTAGTTCAACATATTATACTATAAATAGGTGAGCACCTTGAGCGCAGGGGGTATTTATTTAATAAAATTTGCCAGCTTTGGAGATTTTGGTCCTCTTCGAAATGGTCGAGCAATTCTTTTTCTACCTTCTCTTCTATTTTTTTTTACTAAAAACACTATTGCCAGGAATTGGGTTCCTATCATCTTGATACCCATCCATCTATTTAATCTCGTAGGATTAATCTCTTTTTTTTTCTTAGATATGCTATATTATACTATAAATGGGTAAGCACCTATGATGGCGTAGGGGAAGAGAAAGGCTGTGGTACGGCCTAAAACTTGCAGCAGAATTCTTCCAATGAAATTCTCTAATGAGATGATTTGGTTATGTGCTATGAGGACGTGTTATGAAGGGTCTATGGCCTATGTTTGTGATCTGGAACCTATGGAATTTTTTGATCGAGGCGGATGAATGCAACGATGGGAATATGGTAGCAATGACAAGTAACAATGGCAATAGAAATAACTAGGAACTAAGATAACTATGGGCTGAATATAAGAAGTCTCACTTACATTCAAAACCTAAGAGGTTTTCTGGCATCTCACCTAGGAAGAAGTAGGGTCCCTTGGCGTCTCACCAACGGGGAAAAATAGAAGCCTCTCGCCTGTTCAAACTCAAGCAATTGCAAGCCAAAAGATTTCTCCTTTATTCTTCAACGTCCACCCTTTAAATAGATGGGGCGTTGGAACAAAATAGAAAATTAATCTTATGACAAAACTCAGATTAAGTCTCATGACTAAACTCCTAAGTAAAATAGGATTTGACCAAGTCAAAATAAATTCTCAATCCTAATCCTTCCACACGTGGACACACTTGGCACTTGGATAACCTTTGACCAAGTCAAGGATTGCTTCCTCATGGTGTGTGGAAATCCACTTAGCTTTGATGCATTCAACCTATGGCGTGGACCCTAGAATGATGCCACTTGGCATTCCAATACAAGGACTCAATTCGGTGCCACTTGGAAACCAATTACATGGACTCAATAGGCGATTTAAATCAACAAAATTACTGAAGAAAAAATCTCCCGAGTTGTCCGATAAAATCGAACGCCAGGCATGAAAATCAGTTTTAAATTTTTTTATTTATTTCATTTATAACAATTATAAATATTAAATTTAACTTTTATGTAAAATTACCTCAAGCCCGTAGCGGAAGTTGGTCGAGGTAATCTGGATTTGGATCCCTGAAGGTAGCTCTGCAAGGCCTGGATCTGCAAGCCCTCTACCTCGCACGCACGTCAAGCTTCGCAAGAAGGTTGGATGATGTCTTTACTCGTGCAAAACAATCTTTTGCAAAAAGTACCCTTGGAAGAAAGGAAATTCAGAAAAAGGACCTTCCTTTTTCTGTTTCTTTCTTTCTTCTCTTTCTTTCTTTCTTCGGCTTCTTTTCTCCCGTTTCTTCACAGCACGCCTGGGCCATAGACACCCATCTCTTGATCCTGATCACAGAGAGAATGGAAGGGGGGAGATGACACCGGACCTGGGTCGAACTCCAAACCACCAGAGACAAAAGACTCTTTCCTCTCTCTTTTTCTTCTTCACAGAATCAACCTCTCCCCGTGACGTTTTCTTCCCAAGAAAAATTCTCTCTCACTTCTTCCGAGAGGAAATGGTGGCCTACAAATAGGCTAACGCTGAGAGGAGTTAAGAGGCGTAAATGGTCGAGCGTTATTGAATTCATTCATTATCAAATATGAATGAATTTGATAACGCTTGTTTCAAAAACAACCGTGGAATAAAACAATGATTAATGCCAATTCCTGTCAGATTTCAAAAATCAAACTAAACTGGAATGTTGGCGGTTCAAAACCGCACATTTCGGTCCAGTCGGCCGTCTGGTCAAAGGCCGGTTGGCCGCGCAATCACCGGTCCAAAGGGCCGCGGACGCGTGGAACAGAGCTTCTCTGTTTCATGCGTCCTAGGTGAGAGTTGCGGCTCACAAAAAAGTGTTAATGGTCCATGAGGGGGAGTGGTCCATGGGTCCATAAGTAATATTCACGGTCAGTAGCCAATTTAAATGGAAAAAGTCAGCTTCTGATTCAAATGGGTCAGCCCATTTGATCATAAGCTAGCCTATTTGGTTCTAAACCAAATTGGCAGGCCATTTGAATGAATTTTTGACCCGAAAAAATTCTACACGAGTCCGACTCATGGGAGATTCAATTGGGTCCAGTTTCGGCTCAATCGAAGTCCGACATAGATCTGAACAAATATGAAATTAAATCCCAATTAAATCGTGATCGAGCCCAATTACACTAATTGAGACTCAATCAAACCCAATCTCAACAATTAAGTCCTGATCAAGTTCAATTACATTAATTGAAACTTGATTGACCCGGAATACAAACTTAATTAGTTGTTCATCCATGAAATTTAGCATGTACCTCATGCTCAGTGCTAGCTGAACATTGACAGAACCAAATTTCAAATGATCCATAATTTAATTCTTAATCAAATTGGGTCAAGACCTTCCTACTTAGCTTGACTAATGTGCGTGACTCCGATAGGTTCGAACACTAAGCCAATAGTACATGAACTACCTCACGCACTAATCGAGGTGACCATTTAGCAATGATACCCGACGTCCGGATAGGTCAAATATGCAAAGCAACATTCAAGAACCTAGACGTATGGTTATTGCATAATTCATCCCTATGACCATCGATACTCAAAATGACCTCAGAGTGGACTGTCGAACTCTGGGTCCGGTCATCCATAGTGTATTTCAAATAATCAAATCAAGTGACCTATCACTTGGTTTACCTTGGCCAAGATTTTACTGAATTGAAATACAGCGAGACATCAACTCCTATAATCTGGAGCGGTCAATCCCATCTTGACTGATACACAGACTTCACGAGTACTTGATTGCACCCAGCATCCTTCTGATCTCTAAATTAGAAATTCAAGTCGTCCAGTGCCTAAGTACAGTGAGTTGCTTGCAAGTCACCGTGACAGTCTCAGGTCTAAGGGGTACTTATGCCCATACACTTTGCTAGCTAACTTCCGACAGTGGAGTGCTACGCAGGTGAGTCACTGTTCAGAGACGATGTACTCCTACATCTCACCTGTATGCCATACAGTATCTCCACGCTTCTTGGTTTAAGAGGACAACCAACTAAATGACACACAACGACCTATACTTGACATAGCTATCATCCAATTGACAGCTCATTATTTGGTTGCGAACTGATTTAAGGACTAAATGATAAAACCTCCTTTATCCACTAAATTAGTCCTAAGGACTTCATCACAATACACAGGAGTTTAATTTGAAGATGTAACACTTGTGATGAATACAAAAATGCCAGAATAAATTTTTATTCATTTTATAAAACATATACATACACCAATTTCTTACAATTAAAAAATTGACTTTGGGACACAATTTCCAACAACTCCCACTTGGACTAAAGCCAATTTGCACAGTATCTTATACCCATCTTCGATTTGTGATAATCGAACTCTTTTACAAAAAGGGCTTTAGTGAATGGATCAGCTAGGTTCTCCTTTCCATCGATTTTCTGAAGATTGACGTCACCTCGTTCCACGATCTCTCGTACCAGGTGGTAGCGACGCAGAATGTGCTTGGTCCTGTGGTGAGACTTTGGCTCCTTTGCTTGTGCAATGGCTCCAGTATTGTCACAATACAAAAGAACTGGACCGTTGATTGAGGGAGCAACACCAAGTTGATTTACGAACTTCTTGATCCAAACAGCTTCCTTTGCGGCATCTGATGCAGCAACATATTATGCTTCGCATACAGAATCGGCTACTAAATGCTGCTTGGAACTTTTCAGCAGACTGCTCCTCCATTCAGGGTAAACACAAATCTTGACATACTCTTACTATCATCATAATCTGACTGAAAACTGGAGTCTGTAAACCCCAGAAGTTTCAAGTCAGATTCTCCATAGATTAACCATTGGTCCTTAGTATTTCTCAAATACTTAAGGATGGTTTTCACCACCTTCCAATGGTTCTCATCCGAATCAGACCGATACCTATTCGCTACTACTAATGAGTAAGCAACATCTGGTCTCGTACATGTCATGGCGTACATGATAGATCCCACTGCATAAGCATATAGAATTCTACTCATACGGTCTCTCTCTTCGAAAGTTGTCGGACAATCTTTCTTAGAGAGAGAAATTTCTTGGCCTATCGGAAGATAGCCCTTCTTGGAATTCTCCATGTTGAACCGCTTCAACATAGTATCGATGTACGTCGATTGGGACAATCCAAGCAACCTGTTAGATCTATCTCTATAGATTTTCATCCCTAGAATGTAGGATGTTTCTCCCAGATCCTTCATGGAGAACTGTGATGACAGCCAGAGTTTCACATTTTGTAATGCAGGGATGTCATTCCCAATTAGGAGAATGTTATCCACATACAAGACAAGGAATGTGATCACTGAACTGTTAGCCCACTTGTAGATACAAGGTTCTTATTTATTCTTAACGAAGCCATATGTTTTGATAGTTTTATCAAAACGTATGTTCCAACTTCGAGAAGCTTGCTTAAGTCCATAAATGGACTTTTGTAGCTTGCATACTTTAGACTCGTCTATGGATGTGAAACCCTCAGGTTGTATCATATACACCTCTTCTTCTAGCTCTCCATTTAAAAAAGCTGTTTTCACATCCATTTGCCAGATTTCATAATCCATATATGCTGCTATAGCAAGCATGATCTGAATAGATTTTAGCATTGCCACAGAAAAAAAGGTCTCGTCATAGTCGATACCATAACGTTGACGATACCCCTTGGCAACCAGACGGGCTTTATAGGTCTCCACCTTTCCGTCTGCGCCTCTCTTTCTTTTGAAGATCCATTTGCACCCTATGGGTTTTATCCCTTCGGGTAGATCAACTAGTATCCATACACTATTGATTTCCATGGATTTCATTTCGGATCTCATGGCGTTAAGCCATAACTTAGATTCGGACCTCTGCATAGCATCCATATAGGTGATCGGATCCTCATTGTTCTCATCGAGCTTAATGGAATCTGCATCTTGGACCAAGAAACCGTAGTATCTGTCCACTTGATGCGGTACTCTACCTGATCGCCTTAATGATGCTTCTACATTGGGCTCCGGGTTTGATCTAATTGAATCTGGTTTTGTGGGTTCAGTAGATTGTGTTAAATCTTTCACCTGCTGCACTTCACTAAGTTCACCCTTAGAGGCAACAATTCCTTCACTAAGGAATTTTCTTTCCAAAAAGGATGCCTTAAGTCCTACGAACACCTTTTGTTCATTAGGAAGGTAGAAGTAATAACCCCTAGTTTTCTTGGGGTGCCCTACAAAATAACACTTATCGGACCTATGACCAAGTTTGTCAGTTTGAGAATGTTTAACATAAGCCGGACATCTCCAAACCCAAAGGTATGAAAGTGTTGGCTTACGCCCAATCCATATCTCATATGGAGTCTTCTCAACAGATTTACTTGGAACCTTATTTAGTATTATACGCGCAGACTCTAAAGCATAACCCCAAAAAGATAGAGGCAGACTAGTAAACCCCATCATGGATCGAACCATGTCTAACAGAATTCGATTTCTCCTTTCGGATACACCATTGTGCTGAGGTGTTCCTGGAGGGGTCCATTGTGAGAGAATCCCATTCTTCTCTAGATAAGTCAAGAAATCACCGAAAAGGTATTCTCCTCCTCGGTCTGACCGAAGGATCTTAATACTCTTTTCAGTCTGTTTTTCTACTTCATTACGAAATTATTTGAACATTTCAAATGATTCCGACTTATGTTTCATCAGATAGACATACCCATACCTGGATAGATCATCTATGAAGGTTATGAAGTAGGCATAACCACCTTTGGCACTTACGTTCATAGGTCCACATACATCAGTATATATGAGGCCAAGAACATTGCTAGCTTGTTCACCCTTTCCAGAAAAAGGTGACTTGGTCATTTTACCCAGAAGACAGGACTCACAAGTTGGCAATGATTCACAATCATTGATTTCTAAAATGCCTTGTTGGGCTAACCTGTTTATCCTGTTTTTATTTATGTGACCTAGCCGGCAATGCTACAAATAAGCTTCATTGACATTATCTAACTTAGGGCATTTATTAGAAGTGTACATTACATTCACTGGCAGTGATAGAGTATAAATGTTATGTGTCAATTGATGACCCAAAGATTGATTTAAAGACTGATTTTGATGATCACAAAACTTTGAAGTATAATTACTAATGTTTGTGTTGCAAGGAGAAAGATATTTATTTTGCAAGGAACATAGCAAGTTGGAAGAATACAAGAAGGCCTCCAAAGCTCTCAAGAAAAATTGGAAGAAAGCCACACCTCATTGGCCCAAGGTTCAAGTTCAAAGGCTTCAATTTAGAAGAGCAAATTTCAAGAAAAATTCAAAGGAACGGCGCTCGAGTCAACTCCTACAGTTTCGAGTCGACTCCAAGGAGTAACAGATAGAAAGATAGAGAAGTATTTTCTAGACCCTGTTACCGAGTCGACTCCAGAAGAATTCGAGTCGACTCCAACGTTTGGCGAGTCGACTCCTAAACAAGCAAGAGTCGACTCTCAGAGGAAAGCAGACTGAAAGGCAGAAAATCAAACAAAGTGACTCTGAGAGCCGAGTCGACTCCAAGATAATCCGAGTCGACTCCGAGGCAGTTCAACTCCAAAGACAGAGGATCAGTTTTCGGGCTCTGAGAGCCGAGTCGACTCCAAGAGAATCCGAGTTGACTCGAGGAAGAAAATCAGAAAATATGTCCTCTGGATTCCTGAGAATGAGCCGACCCCCAAGTGCCCGAGTCGTCTCCAGCTATTGGCGAGTCGACTCCAGTTTGGTCCGAGTCGACCCTAGGACAAGGCATGCACATTAATTCAAATTTGGAACAGTGGCCGAGTCGTCTCCAGTCAAGCACGAGTCGACTCCAATAACAGCCAAGTCGTCTCCAGATCGCGCGAGTCGACTCCGATCCCAACGGATACATTGTCAGAATGTGCAGACGGGTCATAACGGCTCTATTTTTGTCTCTAACGGCTAGATTTTTGTTCCCACGCCATCCAAAGCTATAAAATCAAGGGAAGAGCTAGGGAAGAAGTCAGGAAAGTGGGAGAGAACACTTTGGAAAGAGATTTCAAGAAAAAATCTTCCAAAAGCACAAAAGAGCCATTCAAAGCAAAAGAGAGAGAAGAAGAGCATCCGAGTGAATCCCAAAGCTTCCTCTTCAACTGTGTGCTGCCTCAGTGATCCTCTACCTCGTGCCAAATAAGAAGAGGGTCAAGTAAAGAAGAAGCCGAGTTCCTTCATCTACAAATTTGTTTGAGGGCTTCTTCTCTTTACTTTACTTGTTTATATTTGCTATATTTGCTTATTTAAGAAGCTTGTATTTGCTTTAAATTCTTAGTCTAATATCTTGCAACTTGATTCAATCAAGGGATTGAATCAAGGGGTTAAGGTTTGTTAGTAAGCCAAAGGAAAAACCAACGGTGTTAAGGTTTGTTGGTGAGCCAAAGAAAAAATCAACGATGTAAGGTTGTGGTTGGTGAACCGGGGAAAACCAACTGGGTTGGATTGTGAGCCCGTGAAAACAATCGGATTGGTTCTAGTTGGTGAGCCTGTGAAAACCGACCGAGTTCGTTGTGATCTCGTGAAAACAACAAGTTGGGTTGTGAGCTTGTAAAACAACCGGCTGTAATCTAAGGGATTATAGTGAAATTCCCAAGAGGTCTTGGGGAGTGGATGTAGGTGCTGGGGTGCACCGAACCACTATATATCTTTGTATTTGTGATGCCTTATTTCTTGCGTTTCATGCCTTACATATATACTTGACTGTGTAATATCTCTAGCTTTATTTCCTAATTGATTATAAGAGATTGTTTAGAACTTGCTTAGCTTTCACTCTATTCTTACAATTCACATAGATTAAATTGATCATACAACTATAAGTTAATTTAGGATCAATTGCGCCCTAAAGGCATAGTATAATTGCTCTAGCTTAATTTGTCACTACATAACTTGTAATTGCCTAGAGCTTAAGTAAGTAACATCTTATCATTCCGTTGCATTCAATTTAAAGTAAAAAATTAGGAAACACAATTTTTAGAAAATCCAATTCACCCTTCCTCTTGGGTTGTCATCTTGGGCAACATCAATTGTCCACGAAAAATTTTAATACCATTCGGAATGATATCACAAAATTTTTCTTTTATTGATAAACAATAACCATTTTTGGCCAAAAGGCCTACAGAGATGACATTCATCAAAAATGCTGGACAATAATGACAATCATCTAATATAACTACTCTAGATTCAAAAACAAGCTTAATGACTCCTAAAGCTAGGACTGGAACAGATCTTCCATCTCCAACGTTCAGAAATCTTTCGCCATTCTTGAATCTTCTACTAACTTGAAATCCCTGCAACGAATTGCAAATATTAATTGGACTTCCGGTATCCAATACCCAAGCAGTAGAATCATAAACAGAAAAATTAGAAGGTGTTATCATATAATTACCTTGTGCAGCAACTGTTTGCTGCCTTTTCTTCTTAGGCCTGTTTGGATCAAGGGACGCTATGTAAGCCGGACAGTTCCGCTTCCAATGACCCATCTTCTTACAGAAGAAGCACTCTGCCTTGCTCTTATCGGCTTTATGCTTCTTAGTTTGGCTGTGCTTAGAGACCCCAGCACGAGCTTTCTGCACCTTCTTCTTCTTTCCTTTCTTAAAGGAAGAAAGTCCTGCAGAAGTCCCACCTACCACATTCACCGTCTCTTTTTTGAGTTGGTGATCCTTCTCATAGGTCTGCAGTAAACCTAGCAAACCATGATAGGATACTTCAGGTTTAGTCATTCTATAATGACTAAAGAAAGTCAGGTAGGACTTGAGAAGTGAGTTCAAAATGGCGTCCTTGCCCAATTGCTCGTGCAAAGGAAAGCCAAGTTTACTCAGGCGATCGATTTGTTTGACCATGTACAATACATGATCGGTGACCGATGCCCCTTCCCTCATGCAGGCATTATATATAGCGCAGGAGGTCTTATGTCGTTCGACATCATCAGGTGTGCCAAAAAACTCCTTCAACATTTGAAGGATTTCCACTGGCTGTGCTTCCTCGAATTTACGACTAAACTCGTCACTCATCGAGGCCCTCATGATGCAGCGCACTGTAGTGCGATCGTTGAGCTACTTCTGATAAGTGTCTCTGATTGCACGTGGTGCATTGGCTGTAGGTTCCTCAGATGCAGGATCCAATATCACATACAAGATCCGCTCATGCTCTAATACTATTTTCAACTTTCGATACCAGCTATCGAAGTTAGGTCCATTAAGCTTATCATTGTCTAATAGTGTTCGGAGGGATAATGAGTTAGCCATATCTGAAAAATAAAGAAAAAACCCAACTAATCAGTATATGATTTATTTAATCCTAAAGACTTGGGCTTTAGTCTAAAGTTTTCTCCCACTATTTTAATTAAATTAATAGCCTCTACCTTTAATTCGAGGAATTACTTTAATTCCCTAGTGAGTACTAGAATCCGCATAGACTACATACGGGCCCGAGGAAGGCTCGGCCAACCCATGTGCATCTAAGGGTAGATATATTACCAATTGTTTCTCTAAACAATTTCTAGTAATCAATTTTGCCCCAGGTGGTAATCAGTAGGCGGAGGCCTCCACTGAAAATCCTAGTAGGTCCAACCATTAATGAACTAACTCGATGACACTACCTAATGTATGATCAGGCCCGAGGAAGGCTCGGCCAACCTAATCACAATTAGATAGCTCAAAAAGCTATCATATAATGAAGGATAATTCCAGTATTCAGAGGAACACCAGACGGAAGCGTCCTGTATGTTCAACTATAATATTGGACCCATTATCATTCACCTTAATGGGAGGCTATGATCTAGTAATCTATATAACTTTATCATTTTAAGGACCTAATAATTTAGAGAATTTTAATTGATATGTGACACTGACCGATAATTCTAAATCCTCCCACTAACTTCACCAAATCATACAGAGGACTTGCTCTTATTGGTCTATTAGACACCTAAATCAGTCTCACTGATTTTCCTTAATGGCATGTGTGAGTGCCAAGTCTCAAGATAGCTTAATCAAAACTTGATCAACCAAATTGGCCAGGTAAGAGAGATCATGGGAGAGTTACGCCATTAACCTTTTTCCTAGACACCAACTATGTTGGCCAGGTAAGAGGTAGCCCCAATTAAAAACCATGATCAAATGCCGACTTACCTTAGACCCCAATTGGTTTATCAAGTTGATTTAAATTATCCTTGGGAACTCGGGCTCGACCACTGAGCCACAATCATATCCATTTGAAATATTTGGATATGATAAACTACAACTGTTGAGTTTGATCATTTTATAAACCTTGATTTAGTCTAGTTCAACAATTGATTAGATTAAATCATGTTTCTTAAGTTAGTCCATTTCAATTTGATTTCATGATTAGGTCTAACCTAGTCAACTAATCTGATTGTGCTAACCCATGCCCCAAATCCCATGTTCAAATTTAAATTTTAATTCAAATTTCAAATTTTGAATTTTAAATCTTTATTTGAAATTCAAATTTTAAATTTTAAATTCAACATTTAATTCTTAATTAAATGTATTATGATCATGGATTCAAGGTGTCAATTTATTCCAAATATAAACAATTTATATTTAAACTTTATGGTCATAACAAATTTAAAACTGAAATTTTATAAACATCAATTATGCATAATTTCACAAAAATAAACTATTTATTTTATGATACAAATTAATCTCAATTTTGTGCTAGGACAACCTTTTCACTATAAGGGGTTAACCTTATAGCAGGACAACCTTATAATTCAACACAAGATTGATATTTTATCAATAAATCTAGATCTAATCTAAATTTAAACATTAAATTATGCATAATTCTAGATGTTATAGGCCAATTCCATCGGCCAACCTAGCTCTGATACCAGTTGAAGGAAAAATCTCCCGAGTTGTCCGATAAAATCAAACGCCAGGCATGAAAATTATTTTTAAAATTTTTTATTTTCTTTATTTATAACAATTATAAATATTAAATTTAACTTTTATGTAAAATTACCTCAAGCCCGCAGCAGAAGCTGGCCGAGATAATCTGGATCTGGATCTGGATCCCTGAAGGTAGCTCTCTGCGAGGCCTGAATCTGCAAGCCCTCTACTTCGCACGCACGTCAAGCTTCATAAGAAGGTTGGATGATGTCTTTACTCGTGCAAAACAATCTTTTGCAAAAAGGACCCTTGGAAGAAAGGAAATCCACAAAAAGGACCTTCCCTTTTCTCTTTCTTTCTTTCTTTCTTCGGCTTCTTTTCTCCCGTTTCTTCACAGCACGCCTAGGCCACAGACGCCCATCTCTTGATCCTAATCACAGAGAGAATGGAAGGGAGGAGAGGACACTGGACCTGGGTCGAACTCCAAACCACCAGAGAGAAAAGACTCCTTCCTCTCTCTTCTTCTTCTTCACAGAATCAACCTCTCTCTGTCTGACGTTTTCTTCCCAAGAAAAATTCTCTCTCACTTCTTCCGAGAGAAAATGGTGGCCTACAAATAGGCCAACGCTGAGAGGAGTTAAGAGGCGTAAATGGTCGAGCGTTATTGAATTCATTCATTATCAAATATGAATGAATTTGATAACGATTATTTCAAAAACAACCGTGGAATAAAATAGCGATTAATGTCAATTACTGTCGGATTTCAAAAATCAAACTGAACTGAAATGTTGGCGGTTCAAAACCACACATTCCGGTCCAGTCGGCCGTCTGGCCGGAGGCCGGTTGGCCATGCAATCGCCGGTCCAAAGGGCCGCGGACGCGTGGAACAAAGCTTCTCTGTTTCATGCGTCCCAGGTGAGAGTCGCAGCTCACAAAAAAGTGTTAATGGTCGATGAGGGGAGTGGTCCACGGGTCCATGAGTAATATTCACGATCAGTAGCCAATTTAAATGGGAAAAGTCAGCTTCTGATTCAAATGGGTCAGCCCATTTGATCATAAGTTAGCCTATTTGGTTCTAAACCAAATTGGCAGCCCATTTGAATGAATTTATGACCCGAAAAAATTCCACACGAGTCTGACTCATGAGAGATTCAATTGGGTCCAGTTTCGGCTCGATACAAGTCCGACTTAGATCAGAACAAATACGAAATTAAATTCCAATTAAATCGTGATTGAGCCCAATTACACTAATTGAGACTCAATCAAACTCAATCTCAACAATTGAGTCCTGATCAAGTTCAATTACATTAATTAATTGACCCAGAATACAGACTTAATTAGTTGTTCATCCATGAAATTCAGCATGTACCTCATGCTCAGTGTTAGCTGAACATAGATAGAACCAAATTCCAAATAACCCATAATTTAATTCTTAATCAAATTGGGTCAAGACCTTTCTACTTAGCTTGACTAATGTGCGTGACTCCGATAGGTTCGAACACTAAGCCGGTAGTACATGAACTACTCTATGCACTAATCGAGGTGACCATCTAGCAATGATATCCGATGTCCGGATAGGTCAAATATGCAAAGCAACATTCAAGAATCTAGACGTATGGTTATTGCATAATTCATCCCTATGACCATCGATGCTCAAGATGACCTCAGAGTGGACTGTCGAACTCTGGGTCCGGACATCCATAGTGTATTTCAAATAATCAAATCAAGTGACCTATCACTTGGTTTACCCTGGCCAAGGTTTTACTGAATTGAAATACAGCAAGACATCAACTTCTATAATCTGGAGCGGTCAATCCCATCTTGACTCATACACAGACTTCGCGAGTACTTGATTGCACCCAGCATCCTTTCGATCCCTGAATTAGAAATTCAGGTCGTCCAGTGCCTAAATACAGTGAGTTGCTTGCAAGTCACTGTGACAGTCTCAGGTCTAAGGAGTACTTATGCCCATACACTTTGCTAGCTAACTCCCGACAGTGGAGTGCTACGCAGGTGAGTCACTGTTCAGTGACGATGTACTCCTACATCTCACCTGTATGCTATACAATGTCTCCATACTTCTTGGTTTAAGAGGACAACCAACTAAATAGCACACAACGACCTATACTTGACATAGCTATCGTCCAATTGACAGCTCATCATTTGGTTGCGAACTGGTTTAAGGACTAAATGATAAAACCTCCTTTATCCACTAAATTAGTCCTAAGAACTTCATCACAATACACAGGAGTTCAATTTGAAGATGTAGCACTTGTGATGAATAGAAAAATGCTAGAATAAATTTTTATTCATTTTAATAAAACATATACATACACCAATTTCTTACAATTAAAAAATTGGCTTTGGGACACAATTTCCAACAATTACAACTCAATTTAAGACTCAATTTAAGACCCAAATTAACTAGACTCTTAGTCACACAAAGACTCATACGCACATAAGGACTCCTTATGGCGCATGGACTCCTAAACACACAAGGACTCCTTGAATCCATGTGCCATGCTCCTGCATCAATTTTCTCAAGCTGAGAAGAACTTGACTCCATCGAGTTGGGGTTGATTTGAAGAATTCTAGTTCAGATGGGATTCACCTTTTGGTGTGTGCATGGGTGTCGGTCTAATGCGCATAGGACACGGGTCTGGTGCACACGAGGTGCGAGTCCAGGTGCACGCTAGGAGATGATATTGCATGCGGCTACGGCATTTAGTTGTGGCCTTGCGCTTGTGCTTTGGGTGTGCCACTGTGCGTGGATCAGTTGGTCGCTATTTGTTCTTCTCTCGATTTCTTCGAAAAATCAATTTACTCTTCTGGAGATCAGATAGCTTCGCTTCTGAAATTTCAGATCCATCCTCTACCACAACCAATGTGAAAGTGTTTTCATCTTCATGGCTGATTTCTTCAACTCACCGCATAGACAACACCCTTTGGGTTACTAAATTTTCAAGCTTAAATTCAGCAATCCTGTGAGAACCAGCCCACATACAGTGGGCTAATGGGCAAAGCCCAACGTGGTCGGCCCATTTGGAGATCTAAACTAAGGAAGCTTCGGGAAGAAGGAGAAGCCAGGCGGTTATAACCACCCTGATACTCCCGATCCCCCTTTCCTCTCTTCCCGAAGAGGGCTATAAAAGACATGGACTTCTCCTAACCGAGGGACTCCATTGCTTACCTTTCATCCACCTTTCACTCCCTTCTCTGTTACAAAGGAATCGGTCGGGAGCAATGCCGTCGGAGTAGGAGGCCGAGCTGTCGGGGGAAGCTACCGGGAGAAGCTCCCCATCTCCTCCTCGGCACTAGGTAAGCCCTTAATCATTTTATTAATGCCCTGTTAGATTAGATCTAGCCTAGCTATGAAACAAAAATAGGAAAAAGAAGAAGAAGAAGAAGAGGAAAGGAAGGGGGAAGAGTTTACCTGGTATGTTCAACTGCGGCCGTCGACGGCCGGAGGCCCTTCCTCTCCTCCTTTGGTCGTGGTGAGCTCGGCCTCATCCGTAGCCACATCCATGGCCACGGTCGTTCGTTATTTCACCTACCCCAATGGGAACGAGGGAGGAGCCGCCGGCTCCGACTGCAGGCTCCGTCGGCCCTTGGTCAGAGCTGCGGCGGGCCGGAGGCCCCTTCCTCTCGAGAGGGTGGTTCCGACCCTCCATTTCTACCAAGGAATAGAGGAGGTCAGCCGCTGCAGGCGTGACCACGGGCTCGGCCACGGGCACCGTCGGTCACGGCCGACCTCTTTTGTGACCACCCTCCTCCCTTTGCAAGAGAAGAAGGATGAAGAAGAAGGGGGGATCGGCCGCTACAGGCTGAGCAGCGGTTGGCCGGCCACCGGCACCGCCAACCTTAGACCCTGCTCCCTCCCGAGCGTCCCATGAGCCTCCTCGCTTCATGTGAGAAGAGGAGAAGAGGGGGTGGAGATCGGGACGGGAAGAAGAAAGAAGGAGAAGAAGGTTCGGGAAGGGAGGAGAAGAGAAGAAAAAGAAAGAAAAAGAGAAAGAAAAGAAAAAGAAGAAAAGAAAAGAAAAATAAAAAAAGGAAGGAAAAGAAAAGAAGAAAGAAAAATAAAATAAAAAAATTGTTGTGGGCCGAATTGGGCCTGATTACGGCAGTGGGCTTCATATGAATTGGGCTTTAAAGGCCCGAGGCCAGGCTAGGCCCTGGTCCAAGCCCAATATTTTTAAACCCAGAATTAACTAAACCAGTATGCAATTGATCCAGGCCTAAACCAATAATTCGGTCAGATTTGAACCGATACACAATTGAACCAGACCTGAACCAGAATTAAATTAAATCCAAACCAGGAAGTAGATTAGATGAGAACCAGAAATTGAATTGGGCCATGGGCCTGAACCAGAAATTGAACTGGGCCATTGGCCTGAACCAGAAATTGAATCCTATGGATGGGCTGTAATGACTTTAAGATTATAACTAAATAGAAATTAAATGTGCAAGTGACATGTAATTTAATGATATTACTAGGTATTGGAGAATTGACATTTGGTGAGCAAATTAGGTAAGTAACCTGTCTTAATTTTATTATGGATCATGTATCACATTTTATAAGATGAAAAAGTATTATTTATGCAATTAAAATTGTGTATATGAATTGTGAAAAAAATAACACTGATATAATCTTATGTTTTATCAAATACTTGTGACTACTCGATTATGAAATTGTATATGATTATTTATGTTTTCACAAAATTAGGATCAAGCATGTGTTAACAAATGATTACATGATTTTGGATCATGAATATTATTATATTATATACACATGATTATGATGATGTAGAAAGATGCATAGAAAAATAAAGTTTTCAGCATGATCATGAGTTTTATTTAGCATGATGCCATTATTCACTTTCCAATGTATCTATGAGAAAAGATTTATGAAAAGCATGATATGTTTTAAAAACTCTCAGATCGCTATGCACGATCCCCGCCAGTGGGTAACAGTAACTAGGCATATGACCCCCGCTAGTGGGTAAAAGTAACTTGGCTTTACGACCCCCGCTAGTGGGTAATAGTAACTGAAAGATGATCCTGTAGTGGTAAAGGCCTTGCCGTGGGAATAAGAGCGGCCATAGCTACACTACCATCTGAGAGTATGAATTTCAAAGTATGGAATAATGACAAAAGTTTTATGATGCATAATCATACTTATGAAGTTGCATGAATGGACTTGCATAGTTTTATGACTGGTTGGATTATATGAAATGTTTACTTTATTACAAGCACAGATTTCAAAATATGATTAATAACAGTACAGATTTCAAAGCATGAATAATGATAAGTACGGCTTTCAAAGCAAGAATAATGATGAGTACGGATTTTAAAGCATGGAATAAAGACAAAAGGTTAACGTCTGGTTTGATTATAGAAAATGTTTTCTTTGTTACAACCATTAGTTTCTTAAAATAATGCACTAGTATGAAAAATATTATGCTTGATCTGATAAGATTATGCATAGTTACTTACTGAGCTTTATAGCTCACACCCAGTTAATTTATATTCTTATAGATGAATAGGAGATGCTAGAAGCAAGGAGCGCGACATGTTTCAGGGTTATGGGGAAAAAATGAAATATTAATAGGTTGCTATTTTTAGATGCTTTGTAATCAATCTTACTGATGAAACATTTGATGACATTCAAGAATATAGTTGTTCATAATTGATTTGAAGTTTTAAAGTGGTTGCGTGTTATTGTATGCTTAACTTTGCAATAGCACGGCTTATTGGCATACATCAAGGAATAACAATGAGAATGTCTGTCATACTTCACCCGTCGATCGTACAACCAAAGTCTTTCTAGAAGGATGTGGCACATCTTCATAGCTAGAACGTCGCACCACACATCGTTATGAAAGTCCTTGCCTAGTGAGAAGTTAACTAGGCACCTTTGCTTTACGGGGATGGAGGTATCATCGATCCAACTTATCCAGTATGGCTTAGGATGCGGTTCCGATTTCAGCTTCATTCTTTTCAGCAAGTCGTTGAAGACGATGTTCATGTTGCTCCCATTGTCGATGATGAGGTTCATGGCCTTGTTGTTGTATTCGACATGGGTGTGGAAGATATTGGTGTGTCTTTCTTGTTTGCTACCCGTAAGGATTCTGCGAACAACGCAAATGGGCAGATTTGAGCCTTCTAGCTCCACCGTAGGTGCTTTTTCTTCGTTGTCTTCCTCCTCTTCTTCAACCTCAATGGGTTTAGGAGGAATTTCATAGGGCTTTGTGATCTCATCCTCCTCACAAGCCAATGCGAATCGCTGGTCTTTGGTTAGGCAAACAATGGTGAAGTGCCCTTGTCCACCGCACTTGTAGCACTCGGATTGGCTCCCTCTTTGCACCAAAGGTCTCTTTTCTTTTTTGCTGGACCTTGCTACTCTTCGCTCCATATTTGGACCCCATTTGCAGATGTATCAGATCTCATAAAAGGGGGGTTACCTCGAGGGAAGGGAGTGCCATTATTGCTGTGCTCTAGAGACCATTGCCCTACTGAAGGATTGATAGGGCGCCGTTATCGAAGCTGTGCCTCCACGCGAAGAGCAAGCTAAAATGCCTCCTCCATGTTGAAGATGCGAGACGTCAACAACTCTTTTCTGATGTCCTCCCTCAGCCTGGATCGATACCGAGCCACAGATTGACGTTCCGGCTCATTGCGGCGGATCGTCAACTCATTGAAGCGGGTGGTGTAGTCTTCTACGGCAGAACTCTCTTGATGAAGTTTCAAGAACTCCTCGAAGAGAATCTCCTCATAATCAAGGGGAAGAAACTTCTCCCTTAACTTGAGTTTCATCTCCTCCCAATCGATGATGGGGGTTGATGAAGCCGGTGAAGTCTATCCTATCAACCCTAAAGGATGAATTTTGATGATTACAAAACACTTGAGATAATGTTGTGTACTAATAATTCTTGGCTTAATTGTAAATTTTTATAAGTCAAGAAAAATCAGAAGAAATGAAATATTGCAAAATCATTAGTTCTTCACAAATACTTTATTGGATATGTTCTAAAAGAAAATGATCTTAATCCAATCCATGGAGATCAAAGATGAAGTCTAAAGTTTTTTGTTTGAAAAACTTGAGTCGACCCCTAAGCAAAAAGGACAAGTTTGAGTTGACTCTGGCATGTTTTCTTCAAGTGGCACAGTCAATAAGTCGACCCCCTCAAAACATGAATCGACCCTTGTGTAGTTCAAATTAAACATAGAGCTTTTACCGTCTGAGACAAAGTTTGAAGAGTCGACCCTTGTTCCAAATAAGTCGACCCCCGAAATTGAAGAGTCGACCCTTGCATTTGAAGAGTCGACCCCAGTTCAGTCTTAGCATCAGACAGAAAAATTATTGGATGAGTCAACCCTTGTGTTTAAAGAGGCGACTCCTGAAGAAGATGAGTCGACCCTTAAGGTTAAAGAGTCGACCCTTTGAAGTTACCAAAGCAAGAGCCGTCTCAATATCTTGAAGTGTCGACCCATGATAAACATGAGTCGACCCCTGTACTGCTGGGACCACAATGGGAAGCTTGAACAGAAAAGATTTCATCAGAACGGAAAGAAAGTAATTCAAATCCTTCTGAAGAACTCGTCTATAAATTCAAGAGAACCTTAGAAGGGAAACAACAAGGAAAGAAAAAAGATTATATCAAGAAACAAAAGTTTTCACAAAAGAAAGGAGAAGAAAAAGTTAAACAGTTCATCATCCTCACCGGCATTCATCTGAAACTTGCTCATGTGAGAAAATCAGTCGAAACTTCTCATTGCATCAAGAAGAGCTGGTGTTCAAGCATTGGGACATTCTTCCATAGCCAACTTCTTCATCGGCTTCAGCCTTTATTTTTATCGATTCATTCTATATACTCTGAAGCTTTAAGTTTTCTGGTTATAGCATTCATTTATTTGGATTAATTGTTGTTGTAACAGTTTCATTCATCGGAAACTTGTAAATGCTCTTCCAAGCCTTGATTGGAAGTTGCTGAATCGGGAGATTTAGCAAGGAAAAAAGTTTTTGGTTGGTTTGTCTGAAAACCAACTGGGTTGTTTGTGAGCCCGGAAAAACAAATAGTGTAAAGTTTTTGGTTGGTTTGTCTGAAAACCAACTGGGTTGTTTGTGAGCCCGAAAATCAAACGGTGATAGATTTTTGGTTGGTTGCCTGAAAAAATCAACTCGGTTGTTTGTGAGCCCGGAAAAACAAACGGTGTAAAGTTTTTGGTTGGTTTATCAGAAAACTAACTAGGTTGTTTGTGAGACTGAAAAAACAAACGGTGATTGATTATCGGTTGGTTGCCTTTGAAAAAACCAACTGGGTTTTTGATTGTGAGCGCGGAAAATAATCAGGCCGTAATCTGCTGGGTTATAGTGAAATCTCAAGCTAGGCTTGGAAAGTGGATGTAGGTGCTGAGAGTGCACCGAACCACTATAAATTATGGTGTTTGTGTATGTGGTTTATCTCTCTTTTTCCACTGCATATTTCTAACTCCTTTTCTTATCTTATTCACTACTTTATTTGTGCAACTTTAATTCCACTTCTAAATCTACAAGTTACTAGTGGATAACTGTAACTCATTCACTTCACGCTAATAATTTTAAAAGACCCAATTCACCCCCCGTCTTGGGCTGCACCTCTGGGCAACAAGTGGTATCAGAGCCTAGTACTCACAGTAACTTTTGGATCTAACAATCAAGAGTTAAAGCTCATGGCAGCCACCATGGGATCCTCTATTGCCGAAGGGCAATCTACCAACAGACCACCTCTTTTCAATGGCACAAACTTTACTTATTGAAAAGCTCGTATGCGTATTTTTATTCAATCACTTGACTATGATTTATGGACTGTTATTGTCAATGGACCTCACATACCAACTAAGATTATAGATGGCATCACCTTATTCAAACCTGAAATTGAATGGGATGACCATGATAAAAGAATGGCTCAGCTGAATGCAAAAGCCATGAATGTTCTTTATTGTTCTTTAGATGCAAATGAGTTTAATTGCATATCTATTTGCATGACTGCTAAAGAAATCTGGGATAGGCTAGAAGTTACACATGAAGGCACTAACCAGGTCAAAGAATCTAAGATCAGTATGCTAGTGCATAAATATGAATTATTTAAAATGGAAACAGTGAGTCTATAACTAAAATGTTTACTAGATTTATTGATATTATAAACGACTTGAAAAGCCTTGGTAGATCTTACTCTAATTATGATCTTGATCAAAAAATTCTTAGGTCTCTTTCTAGAGCATAGGAAGCAAAGGTCACTGCCATCCAAGAAGCCAAAGATCTCAACTCTCTCCCACTGGAAGAACTGTTGGGTTCCTTAATGACTCATGAGCTTTCAATGAAACAGAACCTTGAGGAGGACGAACCCAAGAAGTGCAGAACCATTGCTCTTAAGTCCACTCTACATGAAGATGAGAGCGAGGATTCTTAATCTGATAACAGTGAGGAAATGGCCCTGATTGCAAGAAGGTTTAGAAAGTTTTTCAGAAGAAATAGAGAAAACTTCAAGAAAAGGCCTATAATCAAGAGGGAGCAAAGCAAGGAAAATAATAGGGAAAAATATGTTTGCTATGAATGCAAAAAGCCAGGACACTTCAGAACTGACTGTCCCTTATTAAAAAAGGCTCTAAAAAGGTTAAGGAAGAAAGCTATGCTGGCTACTTGGAGTGACAATGATGACTCCAACTCTGGAGAAGAAGAACAGCAACAAGAAGCAGCAAATCTGTGTCTAATGGCACACGAAAATGAGGTGTGTCTAGCTTTCCAAGCATCAAACAGAAAATGGTATTTGGATAGTGGGTGCTCTAGACACATGACAGGGGATGAATCCCAATTCATGTCCCTCAAAAAGAAAGATGGAGGAATGGTTACCTTTGGTGATAATGAAAGGCAAAATCATTGGTATTGGTAACATTCGGATCGCTCCAACAACTTTTATTGAAAATATTTTATGGTAAATGGATTAAAACATAATTTACTAAGCATTAGTCAATTCTGTGATAAAGGATATGTTGTGACTTTTGAATCATCTATGTGCTTAGTTTCTAGTACTAATGACAGTGGTGTAATATTTACTGGACATAGAAATGGAAATGTGTATTTGGTTGATTTAGAACAAATACTCATGAAAAAATATGGATTGTTTGGTAGCTATGAAAACCAAAAATAGTGAGGTTAGCTGGTTATGGCATCGAAAATTAGCTCATGCATGCATGGACTTAATTTCAAAGCTTATTCAAAAAGAACTTGTTTTTGGATTGCCTAAACTGACTTTTGAAAAAGACAAAATTTGCACTACATGTCAATTAGGAAACCAAACCAGAACTTCTTTCAAATCCAAAAATGTTGTCTCCACAACTAGACCTTTAGAGCTTCTACACATGGACTTATTTGGACCAACTAGGACTGCAAGCCTAGGTGGAAAACTTTATAGCTTTGTTATTGTGGATGATTTTTCTAGATATACATGGGTTTTATTTTTGGCGCACAAAAATGAAGCATTTTCAGCTTTCACCAAACTGTATAAAAAGATTTCAAATGAACATGAACTGCAAACCGTCAAGATTAAAAGTGATCATGGAACTGAATTTGAAAAGCATGACTTCAAAAATTTCTGCACTAAAAATGGTATTGATTTATAACTTTTCTAAACCAAGAATACCACAACAAAATAGAGTTGTAGAGAAATAGAATAGAACACTTACTGAAATGGCTAGGACAATGTTATGTAAAAGTAACTTACCTAAGTACTTTTGGGCTGAAGCTATAAACACAGCCTGTCATGTCCTTAAAAGAGTTACTATTAGATCTATTCTAAAGAAAACCCCTTATGAGCTTATGAAAAATAAGAAACCAAATATTTCATATTTTTATGTTTTTGGTTGTAACTGTTTTGTTCTAAATAATGGTAAAGATAACTTGGAAAAGTTTGATTCTAAATCAGATGAAGCTATTTTTTCTGAATATTCTTCATCAAGCAAAGCATATAGAATATTCAACAAGAGAACTCTAGTTGTAGAAGAATCAATACATATTATTTTTGATGAATTTAATGACCTTTCTTCAAGAAAGAATGTAGATCTCGATGATGATGCAGGAGAACTCAACAAGCAAATCAAAGAGTTAACCTCAAAGTATGTTTCTGCATCTGAAAATTCAGAACATGATGAAAATCAAGAAGAAGAAGATCAAATGCATAAAGGTAAAACTAGTCTACCAAAAGAATGGAGGTATGCACATAGTCATCCTACAGACTTAATTATTGGTGATCCTTCACATGGCATTAGGACTAGATATTCTATTAGAGATGTTTGTAATCACCTTGCATTTATTTCTCAAATAGAACCAAAATCTTTTGAAGAAGTTGAAAAAGATAACAATTGGTTAATGGCTATGTAAGAACAACTAAATCAATTTGAAATAAACAATATTTGAAATTTGGTTAGAAGGCCTAAACATATTTCTGTAATTGGGACAAAATGGATTTTCATAAATAAATTAAATGAAGATGGAATTGTAATTAGAAATAAGGCTAGATTGGTTGCTAAAGGATATAAGCAAGAAGAAAGAATTGATTTTGATGAAACTTTGTACCTGCAGCTAGACTTAAAGCTATTAGGCTATTACTTGCATTTGCATGCTTTATGAATTTTAAATTCTTTCAGATGGATGTCAAAAGTGCATTTCTAAATGATTTTATAACTGAAGAAGTTTATGTATAACAGCCATCCGGATTTGAAAATCATAAACTTTCATATCATGTTTTTAAATTGAACAAAGCACTTTATGGCTTGAAGCAAGTTCCTAGAGCTGGGTATGATAGATTAAGTAACTTTTTAATAAAGAGTAATTTTTCAAGAAGAAATGTTGATAAAACTCTGTTTATTAAAAAAAATGTTGATATTCTGATTGTTCAAATATATGTTGATGACATTATATTTGGTGCTACTAATGAAAGTTTATGTGAAGAATTTGCTAAGCTCATGCAAAGTGAGTTCGAGATGAGTTTGATGGGTGAACTCAACTTCTTCCTTGGACTCCAAATCAAGCAAACAAGAGATGGAATCTTCATCTGCCAAAGCAAATACACAAAAGAAATCTTAAAGAAGTTCGGTATGGAAGATTCAAAACCATTAGGTACTCATATGAGCCTCTCTTATAAATTAGAAAAAGATGAGCATGGTAAATTCTTTGATTCAAAGCTTTATAGAGAAATGATTGGATTTTTACTTTATCTTACAGCAAATAGACATGATATAATGCATAGTGTTTGTATATGTGCAAAATATCAAGTAAATCCTAAAGAATCACACTTAATTGCTGTTAAAAGGATATTAAGATACTTAAAAGAAACTCAATATTTAGGTTTATGGTATTCTAAGACATCTACAATTGACTTAATTGGATATTCGGATACTGAATTTTGCTGGTTGTAGATTAGACAGAAAAAGTACAAGTAAAACTTGTCAATTTCTTGGAACAAACTTAATCTTTTGGTTAAGTAAGAAGTAAAATTCCGTAGCATTATCTACAGCTGAGGCTGAATATATTGTTGCAGAAAGTTGCTGTGCCCAAATCCTATGGATTAAGCAACAATTCGAGGAGACATCATTCCATAAGAGATCATGCTCAAAATGGGGATATAAAAATGAAATTTATAATTATTGATAAACAAATTGCAGATATTTTCACTAAATCTCTTAATGAAGAAGTCTTTTGTAAATTTAGAGGTGAATTATACATTTGTGATCCATTTTGATGACTGATTATGAATGTTAAATTGCATATTTTGATTGACTATTATTGGTTGAATTTTAGTTGATTTGATATGTGGTTTGCAATCGATTTTTAAATCTTATTTAAAAATATTTTGTCTCTTGAACTGTTTGAAAAGATGACTCATGTGAATGAGGAGTCAACTCATGTAGTAAGGGACAACTCTTAAGTTAAAATAGTCGATCCCTAACCTACAAGAGACGATTCTTAAGTTAAAAGAGTCGACCCCTAATCTACAGGAAACGACTCATAAGTTGAATGAGTCAACTTAAGTGAAACTATTTGAAACGGATTCTAAGAACGCTCTCTATCTGAAACGTTAAACCTGAAACATTTTATTTCCCTTAGAACGTTTTCAGTCTTCAAACACTCTTTCAAACAAAAACCTCCAAAAATCCTAGAAAACCATTCCAAGGTCCCGATTGATCTTCCAATGGTGAGAAGAGAGCAACTCACATCCATACCAAAGAGGAAGAATACCACTCCGCAAACTTAGAGGAGAACAAAGGCTAGGGCAGAGAAAGCTGTGAATCCACAAAGACAAGAAACGCCACCTTAGCCCGATTCGGCCCTTCTGTCACCTCCATCTTTCGTTTCAAAGCAAGGTCCCCTCTCCATAAGAAATGTCTCCACCAGAAGAAGAGTGGATTTCGAGTTTTTGGAGAAGGAAAACTTCCAATTATGTCAAAATCTAAAGAAAATGGGTTGGAAATATCTGTGTTCACTGAATGTGCTGACCTATCCAGACTTGGTACAAGAGTTCTACAACAATGCCAGATTTGGACAAGGTCAGATCTCGTCCAAGGTTAAAGATATTTCTATCTTGATTACAGAAGAGATTCTCAGAGATGTTCTTCGGATTCCAAATGATGGAGAGAATGGAGATCATTTAGAGACTATGAACGAAGGGATAAGCAGCATTCTGAATAGAGAAGTCACAGAAGATTGGATAGAAGTCAGTGCCAATCAACTGAATGCAGAGATGCGTCTGTTGCATCAAATGATTAACAAGATGCTATTCCCAAAGATAGGAAATTTTAATCATGTCTCAGAAAGAGACATACTAGTAATGCATCATGTTATTCAATGACTACCACTGAACCTACCCTACTTAATGATTAGATACATGGAAGCTCAAGGACAGAGAAAAGGAGCTCCACTTTCCTATGGTATGGTTCTGACATTAGTCTTCACTTACTTTAATTTGAACTTAGAAGGGAAGACCAAGAAGGAATTACTGTATCCAGATGTCTACAATGACAAATCACTGAAGAGAATGGGATTTATCAAAACTGAGGGCAAATGGATTCATAAAGGGAAAGAAATTCAGGATGAAAGTGGTCAAGACACTCCAACACTACTTAAAGGCAAAAGAATCCCTACTCAAGCACCTCCAAAAGAGCCACCAATCAGTCAACCTCCTCCAATTAAAAGACCATCAGATCCTCCACTACGACTTGAGAAGTGGCAGTTAAAAGCTATTAGTGAAAACATCATTACAGCACCAATTAATTCTGGAGCCTGTTTTATCAAAGTCCATGATCTCACTAACTTGACCCAAGAAATAAAGGCTCAACTACAAGGATTAAGGCAACTGGCAGCTAATCAGCAAAAAAAAATTACTAAAATTGAAGAACAACTGAGGACTCAAGAAAATTATTTTTAAGGTTCTATACAAGAACTGAAAGAAGAATATACTCAGCTTACTGGCTCTATCTCTGCACTAAACAACAAGATGGATAAGCTGATGGAAGAGCAAAAGAAAGATCAGTCTGAACCTTCATCTTCAAAATCATAAACCTAGACTGAACTTAGACTGAACCCCCATGTTTTCAAAACATAACTTTGTATTGGGCTTTGTTTCATATCTTTTTGGCACACTTGTATGTTGCCTGATACCAATTGATACCAATTATATCTTTTTGATTTATCAAGTGTACTTCATTTATCAATTGCAATGAATACTCATTTTTCTTGAAATATATGTTTTCTTAAATTGTATGTTGATCTGATACATTAAAAATATATTGAGTCTGATACCCTCTCTTCTTAACACAACTGTTAATTAATCCTTGATGTTTAAGCTCAAAAACAGGGAAATTGAAATTATCTTTTTTTTCCTTCCTTTTATGGATGACAAAAAGGGGGAGAAATGAGAAAAGAATTCCAATCTAAGAAATGTGAAAAGAATTCCAATCTCTACACTAATGGTAATATATGGGGGGAGAATTAAATGGTAATATATATGTAGAATGGTATTATATATGAAAAACCTTAAGAAAAGAAGAAGAAAAAGAAATTTGCATAATTTAAATGTTTGTAACTAATAGGAAAAGATTTTCTCCTCAACTTATTGAAATTATGCATATATCTCTGAATGTCATATTTGCTCTAAACTTCATTACAAAATTCTTATAATTGCTCTGAAATTTATTGCAAAATTCTTTTAGACTCAATAATTTTATCATCATCAAAAAGGGTGAGATTGTCAACCCTAAAGGATGAATTTTGATGATTACAAAACACTTGAGATAATGTTATGTACTAATGATTCTTGGCTTAATTGTGAAGTTTTATAAGTCAAAAAAAATCAGAAGAAATGAAGCACTGTAAAATTATTAGTTCTTCACAAATACTTTATTGGATATGTTCTAAAAGTAAATGATCTTAATCCAATCCATGGAGATCAAAGATGAAGTCTAAAATTTTCTGTTTGAAAAACTTGAGTCGACTCCTAAGCAAAAAGGACAAGTTTGAGTTGACTCTGGCATGTTTTCTTCAAGTGGCACAGTCAATGAGTCGACCCTCTCAAAATATGAGTCGACCCTTGTGTAGTTCAAATTAAACAGAGAGCTTTTACCACCTGAGACAAAGTTTGAAGAGTCGATCCTTATTCCAAATGAGTCGACCTCCGAAATTGAAGAGTCGACCCTTGCGTTTGAAGAGTCGACTCCACTTCAGTCTTAGCATCAGACAGAAAAATTATTGGATGAGTCGACTCTTGTGTTTAAAGAGGCGACTCCTGAAGAAGATGAGTCGACCCTTAAGGTTAAAGAGTAGACCTTTTGAAATTACCACAGCAAGAGTCGTCTCAATATCTTGAAGTGTCGACCCATGATAAACATGAGTCGACCCCTGTACTGCTGGGATCACAATGAAAAGCTTGCAACAACTTTTGTCTTCTTCTGTAACAAAAAAGATTTCCATCAGAACGGAAAGAAAATAATTCAAATTCCTCTGAAGAACTCGTCTATAAATTCAAGAAAACCTTAGAAGGAAAACAACAAGGAAAAAAAAGGATTCTATCAAGAAACAAAAGTTTCCACAAAAGAAAGGAGAAGAAAAAGCTAAATAGTTCATTATCCTCACCGACATTAATCTGAAACTTGCTCCTGTGAGGAAATTATTCGAAGCTTCTCATTGCATCAAGAAGAGCTGGTGCTCAAGCATTGGGATATTCTTCCACAGCCAACTTCTTCATCGATTTCAGCCTTTATTTTTATCGATTCATTCTATATACTCTGAAGCTTTAAGTTTTCTGGTTACAGCATTCATTTATTTGGATTAATTATTGCTATAACAGTTTTATTCATCTGAAACTTGTAAAGGCTCTTCCAAGTCTTGATTGGAAGTTGCTGAATCGGAAGTATTCAGCAAGGAAAAAAGTTTTTGTGAGGTTATTTGTGAGCCCGGAATAACAAACGGTGTAAGGTTTTTGGTTGGTTTGTCTGAAAACCAACTGGGTTGTTTATGAGCCCGAAAAACAAACAGTGATAGATTTTCGGTTGGTTGCCTCGGAAAACCAATTGGGTTGTTTGTGAGCCTGGAAAAACAAACAGTGTAAAGTTTTTGGTTTGTTTGTCTGAAAACCAAATGGGTTGTTTGTGAGCCCAGAAAAACAAACGGTGATAGATTTTCGGTTGGTTGCCTGAAAAAACCAACTGAATTTTTAATTGTGAGCCCGAAAAACAATCAAGTTGTAATCTGCTGGGTTATAGTGAAATTTCAAGCTAGGCTTGGAGAGTGGATGTAGGTGCTGGGAGTGCATCGAACCACTATAAATTCTGGTGTTTATGTGTATGGTTTATCTCTCTTCTTCCACTGCATATTTCTAACTGCTTTCCTCATCTTATTCACTGCTTTATTTGGTGCAACTTTAATTCCGCTGCTAAATCTACAAGTTACTAGAGGATAACTGTAACTCATTCACTTCACGCTATTAATTTTAAAAGACCCAATTCACCCCCCCCCCTCTTGGGCTGCACCTCTGGGCAACATATCCTCCTACCACCATATTCGAGATTGTCCCTTGAGCTTCATCTTTACAAAGTGATTTGAAAGCTTCGGCCTAATCTCCTACAGTAACAGCATTGATTCACACGATCGAGCATTAATTTCTACTGCATGCCCAATCGTACGACAGGCCGTTTGCCCCGTCACGTCACAGGTAACCCTGCCCCCCCTATAAAAGGGAAACTTCTCCATTTTAAAGATGGCTGGGAGATTGAAACTCTGACTATTCACTACTCCTCCCGTTCATACACTTGCCCCCTCTGACTTAAGCATCGGAGGGCCGGCGCCGGAAACCCCAGCCACCGGCTTCTTGCAGATCTCCCGGAGGACGTTGCGCGCCGCCAGACTGCCACTCGCCGATTCTCACCAGAGCTCCTCCGTCCTAGCCCAGTGGTCGCCCCCGGGTCCAAATTCCAGCAACAGTTGGCGCTAGAGGAAGGGACCGAGTCGCGGCCATAAAGCTGAGAAGCAAGGGAGCTTCTAATGCCTCCCGTCGTCTTCCACCTAGCCCTGGGCACTCTGTCCAGAACTCACCACTTCCGGATGATCCGACTCCTCAAGTTCGGCCGGAACAGTTTGATGCCCTGGTGCAGCAGGTTCAGGCCTTGACTGCTCTGTCCAAAGCCTGCAACCTAAGGGTGTCTCGACAGCATCGTTTCCTCAGGCCCTGGTCCAACCGGTGCCCCTTTCAAGTGGACCGGCCCCCCAAGCATCCTCCTGGAGAGAAACCCTAATGAGGGGTCTAGACAACTGGCCACAACCGTCAGAGGTCGAGTCAGTCCCAGGGCAACCTGCGCCCGAGCAGACCACCGCGGCGATCTCCCGGAGCGACGAACTCGACAAGAAAGTCGAGAACCTGGAGCGCCAGATCGAGGCGCTCCACGGTAAGAGGGCGAGACGCGAGGACGATTTCGAGTTTACCACAGAGTCCCCTTTCTCCCAACAATCGAGGATGAGCTGGTCCCGCCGAGGTTCAAGATGCCCCAGTTGGAGCCCTACAACGGCATGACCGACCCCCTCAATCACCTGGAGAGTTACCGAGCCTTGATGGCACTGCAAGGATCCTCGGAGGCCATGCTCTGCAAGGCCTTTCCAGCAACGCTTCGAGGAGCAGCTCGACTTTAGTTCACCGGGCTGAAACCCAACACAGTCTCCTCTTTCGAGCAGCTCGGCAGGCAGTTTGCCACCAACCTTTTTGCCAGCCGACCCCAGTGGCGGACTTCAGACTCCCTCCTCGACATAAAGCAAAGGGAGGAAGAGTCGCTCAGAAAATATCTGGACCGTTTCACTGCCGCAACTTGGGAGGTCCGTGAGCTTGATCAGTCAATAGCCATGTCGGCACTCAAGACTGGAGCTCGATCTTATAGGTTTCTCTTCTCCATCGAGAAGAATTTTCCAGCTGACTTCACTGAGATGCTAGTCCGGGCGCGGAAGTACGCAAAAGCCGAGGAAGCCGTTGCTTCTAGATGGGGTGGGGCCGAGCAGACCTCCAAAAAGCAAAAGAGGCGACGTGAGGAGCGCGGCCGTCCTAGAAGCCCGTCTCCACGCCGAGCTAAGAACCCGCCTCGTCTGAAGAGTCCACCCCGGCTGCGGGAACCGCTCCGACCAAGGTCCCCGCCTCGTCCGAGATCTCCACCGCAGCCCCGATTACCCAACAGGAAGTACGAAAATTACACTCCCCTTAACGCTCCTCGAACTGAGATCCTCAAGGAGATCGAAGGTCGGGATTATTTTCGGTCTCCACCCTCGATGCGGGACCCCGGGGCCTGGCGCAATCCCAAGAAGTACTGCCGCTTCCATCGGGACCATGGCCATGATACGGAGGACTGCTTCCAGTTTCGGGACGAGATCGAGGCACTCATCCACCGAGGAGTGCTCAACCGGTTCGTGTGGAACCGGCATGAAGAGAAAAGGCCAGTGAAGGATGCCGTGCAGCATGGAGAGTCGAATGCTAACAAACCCATCGCTGGCACTATCAACACCATAGATAGGGGGGCCAGCCGAAGAACCAGCAGGGGAAAGGCTTCTCCCAAAGCACCCCCGCACCTCTGAAGTCATCTCTTTCTCGAATGAGGACCTGGAGGGAGTTGAAACTCCCCACGATGATGCTATGGTCATCTCTATGGTCGTAAACAAATTTGATGTAAAATGCATCCTAGTGAATAATGGAAGTTTGGCGAATGTTTTGTACTTTGATGCCTATTCTAGGATGGGGATGACAGAAAAGCAGTTACGGAGGATGAACGCCCCACTGGTCGGATTTACTGGAGACTCGGTTCCAGTGGAGGGCGAGGTCGATCTCCTGGTTACGGTCGGGCTCGCCCCCCGAGAGAGTACCATGAGGATGGATTTCCTCGTGGTGCGCTTGCCCTCAGCCTATAACGCCATCCTTGGACGACTAGGGCTCAATGCTCTTCGAGCCGTGGTCTCAACCTGCCACCTACTTATGTGGTTCCCCACCAGCCAAGGAGTCGGCGAAGTCCGTGGGGACCAGGCGGTAGCAAGGCGATGCTACATGGCGACCCATGAGGCGAAGCAACCGGCTAAGGTGTCAACTTCGACACCAGATGACAAGCTCTCAGCTGAAACTTTAGAGACATGGGTCGGCCCTCAGAAGAAGTGGGTAGAGCCTGGTGAGCTACTCACCCGAATTCTCTTACGAGAAAATTGTTCCGAGCTAACCGTGCAGGTCGGCTCCGGCCTTGATGCCCGCGAGAGAGGTCGTCTTATCAGCTTCCTGCGGGCCAACATGGACATCTTCGCCTAGTCGCCCGCTGATATGTCGGGGATAGATCCAAAGATCACGGTCCACCGACTCCAAGTGAAGCCGACCTACAAGCCCGTGTGGCAAAAGAAGCGAAGTGCCGCCCCGGAACGACAACGAGCAGCGGCCGAGGAAGTCGACAAACTCCTCAAGGCCGGCTTCATCCGGGAGATATCCTATCCGGAGTGGCTCACCAATGTGGTCCTTGTCAGAAAAACTAGCGAAAAATGGCGCATGTGCGTGGACTACACCGACCTGAACAAGGCCTGCCCGAAGGACAGCTTTCCACTCCCTAGCATTAACCAGCTCGTGGACTCCACCTCAGGACATAAGTTGCTAACATTCATGGACGCCTTCTCAGGGTACAACCAGATCCGGATGGCGCCGAAGGATGAAGAAAAAACGGCCATCATTACTGACGGGGGCACCTATTGCTACAAAGTGATGCCTTTCGGCTTAAAGAATACTGGGGCAACTTATCAAAGGCTGGTCAGTCAAATCTTTAAAGACCAAATAGACCGAAACATAGAGGTCTATGTCGATGACATGTTGGTGAAGAGCCGAATGGCGAAGGATCATGTGGCTCACCTCGACGAAGCATTCTCCACGCTTCGAAGGTACTGGATGAAGCTCAATCCTACAAAATGTGCATTCGGAGTCACTTCGGGCAAGTTCCTTGGCTTCGTGATTACCCAATGGAGAATTGAAGCCAATCCCGAGAAGATCCGAGCACTCCAAGAGATGGAGCCCCCGAGGACAGTTAAAGAGGTACAGCGGCTCACGGGACGGGTTGCAGCTCTCGGGAGATTTATTTTCCGGTCGGCCGAGCGCTGTCTCCCGTTCTTTGCGGCTCTCAAGCGGCCGAAGGACTTCTTGTGGTCGACCGAATGCCAGCAAGCCTTTGAAGAGCTTAAGTGCCTCCTCGCTTCTCCTCCTTTGCTCATGAAGCCTCAGCAGGGTGAGCTCCTCTATTTGTACTTGGCTGTTTCTCCAGTTGCAGTGAGCTCGGTGCTGGTCCGAGAGGAGAACAAGCTTCAGAGACCGGTATACTATACTAGCCGGGTCTTGAGGGATGCTGAGACCCGATACTTCAAACTGAAAAAGACCATCTTTGCCCTGGTCGTCTTAGTTCGGAGACTCCAGCCTTATTTCCAAGCTCACACGGTGGCCGTGTTGACCAACCAGCCGATGAAGCAAATTCTGCAACGGTCGGATCGTGCTGGTCGAATTACAAAGTGGGCAGTCGAGCTCGGAGAGTTTGATCTTGAATATCGTCCGAGGCCAGCAATTAAAGCTCAGGCGCTCGCTGACTTTATTGTGGAGTGTACTGTGCCCGACGAGCCCGAGCCCATACCTACAGCGGAGGAGCCCTCGGAACAGTCATGGACCTTGCATGTGGACGGCTCCTCGACCTGGGGGTAGCGGAGCAGGCCTCATCCTCACTAGCCTGGATGGGGTGGTTGCGGAACAAGCTCTGCACTTCGAATTCCCTGCCTCGAACAATGCGGCGGAGTACGAGGCACTTATTGCCGGACTCCAGCTGGCTAAGGAGCTGAAGGTTGAGAACCTGAAGGTTTTCAGTGATTCCCAACTAGCTGCAAGCCAAATTTTGGGAGACTTCGAAGCCAGGAAACCATCAATGCAGAAATATCTTCAGAAAGTGCGATACCTCATCTCGACTCTAAACTCTTTCCACATCCAACACATTGCCAGGTCGGAGAATCTCAGAGCAGATCAATTATCGAAGTTAGCGTCCTTCCGTATGAGCGAGCTCCCCAAAGCAGGAGCCCTGGAGTATCTCCAAATGCCCAGCACGGAGGAACCCGAGCCGGCCCTTTGCATCGAGGTTGAGCCGAGCTGGATGGACGAGCTCATCAGCTACCTGCAGGATGAAATCCTCCCCAGTGATGAGCGCGAGGCTCGCCGAGTCAAGCGTCTAGCCGCTCGGTACACATTGTATGAAGGCAAGCTTTACCGGAAATCTTTTACCTCTCCCCTCCTTAGATGCCTCCGCCCGACAGAGGCGGATTATGCAATGCATGAAGTCCATGAAGGAATTTGCAAAAATCATTTAGGAGGCCGAGCACTGGCGCATAAGATTCTACGCCAGGGATATTACTGGCCGACACTCCAGAAGGATACGCTAGACTTCGTTCGGAGATGCGACCGATGCCAGAGGAACGCCAATATTCAACGCCGACCCTCGGCCCCGTTGACCTCGATCAGTTCCTCCTGGCCATTCGCCCAATGGGAAATTGATATCTTGGGACCATTTCCCCTGGCAACCGGGCAAATAAAATTTTTGGTCGTCTCTATTGACTATTTTACTAAATGGGTTGAGGCCGAACTAGTGGCCCGGATCACCGAGCAGAAGATGCGGAATTTCGTTTGAAAGTTAATAATCTGCAGATTCAGACTTTTCCGCATCCTTATATCAGACAACGGCCGCCAGTTTGACAATGCTCGCTTTAGAGAGTTCTGCTCCGAGCTCGGCATCGACCACCACTTCACCTCGGTCGCGCATCCTCAAACGAATGGAGAAACCGAGGTAACGAATCGTACTATTTTGCAGGGATTCAAAGCCAGGCTCGACCAGTCCAAGGGACAGTGGGTCGAGGACCTATACAAAGTCTAGTGGGCTTATCGGACCACATTCCGTGTACCCACCAGCGAAACTTCCTTCAATTTGATGTATGGAACGGAAGTCATCATCCCATCGGAGATCGGGCTTCCTTCCCCGAGGGTAGAGCATTATGATGCCAACTCCCGCTCTTTGCAGCTCAGAAACGACCTGGACTTAATCGAGGAGACAAGGGAAGCCGTCCGAGTCCGCATGGCGAGGTACCAACAAAAGACGGCACAATACTACAATGCCAGAGTCAAATCCAAATTCTTCAAATTAGGGGACCTCGTCCTCAGAAGAGCTAAAGCCTCTCAGCCGACCGAGCAAGGAAAGTTGGCTCCTAATTGGGAAGGACCTTACCGGGTCGCGCGCGTCCAGCGACCCGGAGCGTACAAGCTGAAGTCTCTCGAGAGAACCCCTATTCCACGAAGCTGGAGTTCTGAAAACCTCTGGATGTATTACCAGTAGGACCCCGAGGGGTTCTCTCTGAACGGAGCACGAGTCTCACCTTTTTACAATAATTTATCTGCAATCGTTTAATCGTGCTACGTTTCTCCTGATGTCTAAATGTTTCGTGATTCTCAGACGACCCGGCTTAGCTCGTATATACGACCTCGCTCGGACACAAGAATTAACACCGGACAACGCCGGACGCCTTAGCCAGAAGTCCGAAGTGCCAATGTCGAGCTCGGTCTCTATCTTCCTCAAATACCTCGGCTAAGGTCGGGATGCCTCGAGTGCCGACAGTGCGTGCTCAGACCCCTCGGCCTCGAAAAATGTCGCAGGTCGATAGTGCGTGCCCAAACCTCTCGACCTCGCGTACGACACCTCGGCTAAGGTCAGGATGCCTCAAGTGCCGATAGTGCGTGCTCAGACCCCTCGGCCTCGGAAAGCGTCGCTGGTCGATAGTGCATGCCCAGACCCCTCGACCTCGCGTACGATCCTCCGACAATTCGGGATGCCCCGAGTGTCGACAATGCGTACCCAGCCCCCTCGACACCTCAGAAAGACGGGGTAATACCTTCGTGGCTCTCTGTGGCGCTCAGCACCAACAACGGGGTAGTACCTTCGCGGCCCCCCGTAGCGCCTCCTCGACTAAGGTCGAGATGCCCCGACGAGTCGATAGTGAGCCCGAGCTCTTTCGACCTCGGGATGATAGGGTAGTACCTTCGCGGTCCTCCGAAACGTTCGTGATTGACAACAAAGCGCCCCCAAAATGTTCGTCATACAAAGAAACGCCCACACAAATCTTCAATGGCAACTATTTCTCCTAATGTGTCGGCGTCCCCAGAAAGCGGATTCCAAGCAAAAGAGCGTCCTCAAAAGTTAGCCGAGGAGCAAAGCTGCCGACCTTGGTGTGAGACGCTCGACTCCGACAATACAAAAGGTACATTTTAATCAGTACTTACAGTCTCATTTGTTCCTGCACCGATTGAATGCTTAAATAAAGTTCCGACTAGCGTCGGGGCGCTTTGCCGGGTCAATCACGGGCTGACCTCATTGACCCCGCGCGCACTACTCGTCAGTGAACCCTAGTTCGATTTATACTGGCGGCCCGGCGAAATTTGATCTCGAGCTTGGGGACTTGTATCGGGCCTATACCTAGACCTGTTTAAGTCGAGGGGGTCCAACAATCCGCTTCGGCAACTAGAGGTCCGAGCTCATGGAGACGATGAAATTTGAGTCAGGTTAGCGACCTCAGGTTCTAAGGCTCGGTAGGACTCAGTTCCGAGCTCGAAGGCTTGACAAGCGAGTATTTCCCGGACCTAAATACAGCGATATCGCTGGTCGAGGGTCCGAGCAGCGGGGACTTAGGACCCGAATCCAGGGACTTGGCAAATATGCCAAACCTAAGTCTGACTACGTAACGAATGTGGTTGAAACCGTAGAGCCCAAGTCCATGAACTCGAGTGAACCCGAAGAAACTTAGATCTATCGAGAAGCGAGACTCAAATCAATTACACAAATTTAGAAAAGAAAGTTCATTTAGAAGAAAAGCCCGAGGGCTGAGTATAAAATTGAGGCTCGGCCGTATAACAGACATAAAGGCCATCCCCCTTTACAAAAATAACAAAGGAAAAAGGAAACCCTAAGGTATGAGCGCAGCACCAACAGCCGGGATCCCTTCGGCTTGATTGTCCTCGGTAGCTTCGGGGGCAGTTCAGGAACTCCCACCAAGCACTCGGCAGCAGTTGATTCCTTCGTGGCCAAGGACTCGGCCCGGCCGTCCTCAGCAACCTCAGGAGCAGCCTCGGATGCTCCCACCAGACCTTCCTCGGCAGCGGCCTCTTGAGCGGCCTTTTCAACCGCCCGAGCCCCTGCCTCGGCCGAGTCGTCTGCCTCGGACTCCTCGACTCCCGCTCTCGGTTGAAGCAGGTTGAGGTCGAAATCGGAGGAGCCGCCTCAGTTGATTGCAGAAATCGTTGAAGCCCTGGATGAACCCGTTCACGGCTTCCTCTTCGAGCAGGTCGCGGAACTCTTCTGATTCACGGAAGAGTTGAACGGCCCTCTGGGCCTGCTCCCGAGCCTCCTTCTCCCGAGCTTCGAGTTGCTCGGCCTTCAGCTCCGTATTCTTTATTTTCTGCTCGCGGACAACGAGCAGGGACCGCGCCTCGGCCAAGCGAGCCTCGACGGCCCGCAACTCTGATCTAGCCAGAGCGGAGCGGCCCTTTCTTCCTCGAGCTCCGCGGTCAGAATTCGGACCTCGTCCTCGGTGCCCCCCACTCTAAGCAAAAGCTCCTTCTTTTGGAGCTCGGCCTCTGTCAGCTTTTTCTCGGCCTCTTCTTGTGCCCGTAAACACCGACGAGCTTGTTCCTTGTAGTCCGCACCGATCGAGATCAGTGTATCGATCTCGTGAAGGTGCTGTAAGCAAGGCAAGAGAAATTAGACCGAGGATATAATTAGGGCATGAAAGCTAAAAGCGCAAAAAATAAATAATAGTAAATAATGAATAGACTTATCCGAACAGCAGAGAGGCGAGTTGAGTCCAAAAAATTTCTCAGGCTCATGGCCTAAATTTTTGCCCTGTCAGCTAGGAGAGGTGCGACGCGGAAGATCTGTCGCGCCATGTCGACATTCTCGAGAGCTGAGTCGCCCTCGTACACCGCCCATTCTGGAATATAGGGCTGCCTCTCTTGTTGGCCCTCGTCCTCCGGTGAACCGGGGAGGCTGGGCCTTGTCGCCTTCGGCGAAAGCGGCCTCGCGGCCCCTCGGCTGCTACCCGACTCGGACGCCGGACGCTCGGGTCGGACGGGTGACCGACCAGGGACCTGCGAGATTGGCGCCGGGCATGCGAGCGTCATAGTAGCTCCTACTGAGCTCGAGCTCCTGGGCTCGAAGCTCGAGCCCCCCCTCCGAGCAGCTTCGGAGGGCGCAGCTTCGGGAGCGCTCTTCTCGGCGGCCCCGCCAGCCGAGATCTTGGCCTTCTTCTTCGGCTCGGGCAGGACTCCTCCAATCTCGGTCGTCCTCTTTCCGAATCGAGCGTACAAAGCCCCGCTCTTGGTTACCATTTTCGCAATGTCTGCAAGGACGAGCAAAAGAAGTTTGTAAAATATTATGAGAGGAAGAGAGGAAATTTTTTAAGTTACTACCCTTACCCTGAGGGCGCGCCGAGCTCAAACCGACATTGATTAGAGCATCCTCGCTCACGAGGTCGCTCAGAAGAATATCATCCCCAAGGCCGCGAACGGCATCAAGGATCCCCTGCTCGCGCATGGAAGTGATGCGGAACGATTATGCACTGAAGCCTAAGCTAATACGGGGTGATCATGCAATTTGATTAAGATCAGCAATCAGATTTTTAAAACTAGCAGTCACAACATAAAGGGTTTAGCGAGGCGATTAGATTATAATCGGAAGACTAACGTTCATACAGTTAATCGTTCCTTTTAAAACGATAAAGAAGTGCAGGATCGACGTTGGTTAAGAAACCAATGCTGTTAGGGCACCCCAATTCTGTTTAATTTCTACTGAATGATTAAGCATAAGAAGACAGGGTATCTTGCATGAATCAATAACGATCTAATCATTAAATTTGTGGAAAGGTCTCACCAACACGTCGCACAGGACTTCTGGAAGAGGGAGGAAAGTTCCAGCGGTCCGGGTTGTCGTCAGGTCGCCCTTCGTCCACGCACTAGATGACCCAATCAGATCTGAAACATGACCTTCCTAAGATTAGTTCTAGTAGATATAAACCAGGAAAAGGATAAAATTCCGGAAGAACTGAGGAGCCGGATTGGAAGGAGGAAACTGGGAGAAGAAAGGGGCCGGTAGATGCGCCGTCTGCGTAGAAGAATGTGCGGAAGAACAGGGAAGCCGCTGCCCACAGAGAAGAGGAATTCAGGGGGAAAGGGGGAAAGAGAAGAGTGAACTTGCCCAAAGCCAAGTTTCAATTTCTTTTCTATTATCAAATATTTTTTCTAGCTTCCTTACATGTAGTACAAGGCCTCTTTAAATAGGCTTTTACATAGCAATTTTGTAATTTCAAAACAAAGGGGGGGAGGAATTTGATTTGCAGGAAGACTTAAGAGTGTTGGAACTTGCATTGGAGCGTTGCGAGCCAGCACTTGATTTGCCTCTTTGTTTTTTTTGTCTCTTTTTGCTGTTTCTTAAAAGGGTTGCTTTGAAAAAGGAGGGAGTGACGTTTAGCAAAATCAATGGGGCGTTGCTGCATTGTGGGAAATGTTTGTGGTGTCTTGGGAGCCGGTCCTTTTGAGAATACTTGGGAAACAACAGCAAGAAGTGTCACTAAATGTTCCGATGTGATGATACTTGGGAACAACAAGAGGTGTCTCTCTGGCTTACGAAATTGGAAAGGTCACGGACGACTAAGCTTCCACTCTGCTTTCTGTTTATTGCTTTAAGCTGACCACGGATATTATTATACTCTGCTGCCCGAACCTTAATGTTATCTTCAATTTTTGCTTCTTGGACATGAATGCAGCCAACAATCCCCTTCCCTGAAGTGGAACCAAAGTAGCGACGATGAACAGGAGCCTCTCTTTTCTTTTCTTTTTCTTTTTTTTTTTTTTTGTAGGAGCAACTTACATAGGACTCAAAATTCCAAATACAAGGACTTGACTGTCTTGACCAAATAGGGCTCAAAATAGAATTAACTGGAATAAAATAAGTAGACTAGTAAAAGTAACTGGACTCAAAATGAAGTACGACTCGGACTCGGCTCTAACAATCGAGCCAAAGAGATACTGACTGACTGGTGTCCGTACCAGAAAGCCTGCGGAGTTTGTTGGTGGTCTTGAGCCGGCTCTGCCTCCACCTAGGGTCGAACCTCCATGACCACTCGGAACCTAGAAAGAAAATTTTTTTCTTCCATTCGTGAATGGACGTCGGAGCGCCCCGGAAGAGTGGTCGACCCCCCCCCCCCCCCCCGAAGGGCGATATAGAGCCACTCTCCGTCTCCCGGGTTGGACTTCAACATGAAAAGCCGCTAGAAAACATTCACAGAAGAAGGGATCCCGTGTGCTATGCACAAGGACAAAAACCCGATAATCGTCCTCCATGCGTTCGGAGCAAGTTGCGCCGGGACGAGTTGGTACTCCCCAAGCAACTCATTCATGAACCCATGGAAGAAAAATTGCAGGCCGGCCCAGAGTGCCTCCATATACACTCCGATCCGACCTATAGGGGAATTCGTTACCCGATCCCCCAACCCAGCGGGTTCCAAACGGAACCCTCGCCGAGAAAAAAACCACTCCTCGGCCATTTCAACCTCCTCCTCACTCATTGTGGATCCGATTTCATCCGGACCAAGACCCATTAGAAAAAAAAGAGAGAGTGAAGAAAGAGAAGAGGGGAGGAAGAGAGAGTTCCGAGCGGACAAAGAAGAGGACACCTTTGGGAGTTCGCCGGAGGTAATGGAGGATCGGCCGCTTCGGACTGGGAAGAAGATGGAGAAAGGCTATGGGAAAGAAGTCAGAGACGGCCAAGTAGGGATTTATATAAATCCCTCTGACGGCCCAGATCTGCGAAGCCGAGCACTGCTCACGACACGTGTCGACCCCGAAAATTAAAGCGCTGCATTCAATTCGAGCTGATGCTTTGAATATGGAAGTGCTTCATTGGATCGTGTGGCCCCATCATGAGCCCACGATGCAAGGACGTTCGAAAAATGAAAAGGTACCCTCCTGATGAAACATTTCGAAAAAAAGAGACGCCGCCCATGAAAAGCGCCTTGAAGCGCGCGATAATTTAAAATTCTTCTAATCCACATTAACACGACCGAAGCTACTTCCCGTGCTCGAGCCTGCGAGCAGCTCGAGCTCGAAAGTCGGAGGGTAGTGTTGGGGGAAAAATATAAGCCGTCGCACTCGCATGAACATCCGAGCAGACCCTCCGGCTTGGAAACGTCCGACCAGACCCTCCGATCTGGAGACGACCGAGCAGATCCTTCGACCAGGAGACTCGGAAGCGCCCGAGTGGCCTCTCCGACCCAGAGGTGCCCGAGTGGCCCCTCCGACCCGGAGGCGCCCGAGTGTCCCCTCCAACCCGGAGGCGCCCGAGTGGCCCCTCCGACCTGGAAGCGTCCGAGCAGCCCTACCGACCCAAAGATGCCCGACTTGCGCGCTGCGGTCACATCCCCCCGCAGCGCGACCGAAGAACTACGCCTTGTCTTCGTCAACAATCAATGCGTATGACTCCTACAGGCATTCAGTTTACTCAACAATCAAAGTGTATAGCCCCTACAGGCACTCAGCTTACTCAACAATTAAAGCGTATGGCTTCTGCTGTCTACGGACATCAAGCCCCTTACGGCAAACCTGCTCGGCTACGAATGATGGCATGACTCCACGATGATTTGAAAGCTTCGGGCTGATCTCCTACAGTAACAGCATTGATTCACACGATCGAGCATTAATTTCTACTGCATGCCCAATCGTACGACAGGTTGTTTGCCCCGTCACGTCACAGGTAACCCAGCCCCCCCTATAAAAGGAAAACTTCTCCATTTTAAAGGGGGTTGGGAGATTGAAACTCTGAATATTTACTACTCCTCCCGTTCATACACTTATCCCCTCTGACTTAAGCATCGGAGGACCGGCGCCGGAAACCTCGGCCACCGGCTTCTTGCAGGTCTTCCGGGGGACGTTGCGCACCGCCAGACCGCTGCTCGCCGATTCTCATCGGAGCTCCTCCTTCCTAGCCCAGTGGTCACCCCTGGGTCCAAATTCCAGCAACAGTTCCCATGATGCATACCAATGCGTTGGTTTGGTAGTGTTGGCGCTCGTGGGCCACGAGGTAGATGTCTAGGTGGGAGTACCCTAGGAAAAGGATCATCAGCAATGGGGTCAGTTGGATCCAAATTTTCAGCGTCACCTTGCACGCTATGATCATCCTCCGACTGTTTGTGCATTGTATGCGCCCAAAGGTCCTCCAACTTTTGGTTCATAGCGGCCATTTGTCGGATGAGTTCGGCCATGTCCCCTGATGGTGGTTGGCCGATGTTGTAAGGGCATCCACTCCAAGTACTCATATTGAAGGAAAACAGGGTTGCTTGAAGATGGAAGATGGTGGTGGCAGCAATAACAGAATTTCAGGCTTGCTGAAATTCAGACTTCTAGTCGATGTGGGACTCTTGGATGACGTAATGATATGGGGGCGTGGTGACTTGCTGTTTGAAGGTGGGATGTTGTGAAGGAATAGCAGAGGGATGGAGATCTACGAAATTAAGGTGGAAACTATGCTTTGGTATAGGACTTTACTTTGATACCAATTGACGGCGTAGGAAAAGGAAAAGGCTGTGGTGCGGCCTAAAACTTGCAGCAGAATTCTTCCAATAAAATTTTCTAATGAGATGACTTGGTTATGTGCTATGAGGACATGTTATGAAGGGTCTATGGCCTATGTTTGTGATATGAAACTTATGAAATTTTCTGATGGAGGCGGATAAATGCAACGATGGGAATATGGTAGCAATGACAAGTAACAATGGCAATGGAAATAACTAGGAACTAACATAACTATGGGCTGAATATAAGAGTCACATTTACATTCAAAACCCAAGAGGTTTTCTGGCGTCTCACCTAGGAAGAAGTAGGGTCCCTTGTCATCTCACCAATGGGGAAGAATAGAAGCCTCTCGCCTCTTCAAACTCAAGCAATTGCAAACCAAAAGATTTCTCCTTTATTCTTCAACGTCCACCCTTTAAATAGATAGGGTGTTGGAGCAAAATAAGAAATTAATATTATGACAAAACTCAGATTAAGTCTCATGACTAAACTCCTAACTAAATTAGGATTTGACCAAGTCAAAATAACTTTTCAATCCTAATCCTTCCACACGTGGAGACACTTGGCACTTGGATAACCTTTGACCAAGTCAAGGATTGCTTTTTCATGAAGTGTGGAAATCCACTTGGCTTTGACCTATTCAACCTATGGCATGGACCCTAGAATGATGTCACTTGGCATTCCAATACAATGACTCAATTAGGTGCCACTTGGCAGCTAATTACATAGACTCAATAGGAGATTCAAATCAACAAAATTACAACTCAATTTAAGACCCAAATTAACTAGACCCCTAGTCACACAAGGACTCATACCCACATAAGGACTCCTTATGGGGCAAGAACTCCTAAAAACACAATGACTCCTTGAATCCATGTGCCATGCTCCTGCATCAACCTAAAACCTAGGGGTTCAGGTATTTATTTGCCAGCTTTGGAGATTTAGATCCTCCTCAAAATGGTCAAGCAATTCTTCTCCTATCATTATTTCTATTTTTTTTACTAAAAATATTATTGTTAGGAATTGGGTTCCTATCATCTTGATATCCATCCATCTATTTAATCTCTTAGGATTAATCTTTTTTTTTTCTTAGATATGCTATATTATACTATAAATAGGTGAGCGCTAGAGATGGGCACTGGGCCGGGCCGCCCACGGCCCGGCACGGCATGGCACGAAGCGGGCCGTGCCTGGCACGGCCCGCCAGCTACAGTGCCGGGCCGTGCCTGGCACGGCCCCTTTGAGAGGGCCGTGCTGGGCTAGAGGGTCCTGGCCAGCGGGCCGTGCCTGGCACGGCCCGCTTCGGGCCTGGGCCGGCACGGCCCGGTCTAGGCCCGCGGGCCAAGCACGGCACGGCCCGCGGGCCAGCACGGCACGGCCCATAAGGGCCTGGGCCGGGCTGGCACGCGGGCCTGGCACGGTCCGGGCCTGGGCCCGGCTCGGCCCGATAAAAATTAATGCTTTATAATTTTTTTTAATAAATTAATAAATATTAAACACTAAGAATTTATGATTTATGAATATAAAGCCACCTTAATGGTGGGGGGTTTGGCATAGACCCCTACCAATTTATTAATTTAAATCAAAATGGTACATAAAGGGAGGTTTGGACCTTGGTCTGACCTCTTGAATACAATAAGAAACTAAGAAAGGGCCGAGGTTTGGACCTTGATCTGACCTCCAGAATACAATAAAAATATACAATTATAAAAAATTAAGAAATCTTACTAATCATCAGTGATTCAGTGAATCAGTATTCACTCTTCAGTCTTCAGTCTTCAGTCTTCAGTAGTGTTTGTATCATCATCATCAGAGGATGTTGTATTATGTCCACCTTTATCTTGAAGTCTTGCCTCAGCATCCAGCCAATCCTTGAAGCAGAGAAGCATCTCCACCGTTTCGCCCGTCATCCTACTTCTCTTTTCGTCAAGAACACGCCGACCTGCACTAAAAGCGGATTCTGATGCTACCGTGGACATCGGCACAGCTAAAATATCGCGTGCAATTGCAGACATAACAGGATATTGATTTCTAACACTCTTCCATCAAGATAATACATCTAGATTCTCTATTTGATTTTCATCATATGCAGAATGAAGATCATTTCGTAAATAAAATTCTAGTTCACTACTTAAAGATGAAAAAGATGAAGAGGAACTTGAAGCATGTGTGTGTCTTCTCTGTGCAATGAATGAAAAAATAGATGACGAACGAGAACTACTAGAAGGAGAAATAGAGGTTTGTATTTGTGTTCTAGATCCACGAATTTTTTCATCATATATAGCATAAATATCATAAAGAAGGTTTTTTTACCTCATCTTTAGCAGATTCAGCATCTTGATTCATATTTTCAGAGTATGCATCAAGTAAAATTAGCACGCCATTTAATTTAACTCTAGGATCAAATACAGCAGCTAAGTTATGCATAGGACATATCCTGTCCCAATACTCATTCCATTTAGATTCCATTAGGTCAATAATAGGCAATAAAACATCATCATATCTATGTTCTGCAAATTTTTGACTAATTATATATGCTTGTTGTAAAAATGAACATGAAGTAGGGTAATAAATACCAGAAAGAACATTGGTAGCATTATAAAAACTAAGCAAAAAATCTTCCAAAATTTTTTCTTTATTCCAATCAGTTTCAGTCAATGTAAATCCTAATCCACGATCATTAATATATGCACTTAATAAATGTTTATATGGGTATGCATCATATATCATGCTATATGTGGAGTTCCAACGAGTAATTAAATCAAGTTTAAATTTTTTAAAACGTTTACCATGATTTATGCATAATTCCTTAAATTCTTGAAGTCTTGATCTAGAAGCATGAATAAAAGAAACTGCATTTCTAATTTTTGAAATCACATCTTGAATCATGCCCATGCCAGCTTGAACAGAAAGATTTAAGATATGACATGCACATCTAATATGCAGTAAATTTCCATCTAATATGGGATGCAATGAGTCTTTTAATAATACAACAGCAGAATTATTATTAGATGCATTATCAAAAGTAATAGACATAATTTTATCATTAATATTATATGAACATGCAGTTTGATAAATTATATTTGAAATTTGTTGCCCAGAATGTGGAAAATCAAAAGCACGAAAAGCAAGAATACGTTTATTTAATTGCCAATCATTATCAATATAATGAGCAGTAATGGCAATAAAACAATTACTACCTACAGATGCTGACCAAATATCAGAAGTTAATGAAATTTTTACATTTAAAGTAGAAAGTGTTTCAATTAAATTTTGTTTCATTGCTAAAAAATTGGTCATAGCTACTCTTCTAAATGTACGCCTACTAGTTCTTTTGTAAGCAGGTTGTAGGTTTAATTGAACATATTCTTCAAAATTAAAAGATTCACATAAACTAAAAGGTAATTCATCCTTAACTATCCATTTTACAAGTGCTTTTCTTTGATTTTCATGATTATATGCAAAATTACCTACAAGTAATCCCCCTTGTATATTAAGGGTACTTTGAGTTTGAGCATGAGAATCATGCATCCTATGACTCTCTTGATGTCTTTTTAAATGCCCTGTTCCCCCACTACTACTACAACTATAAAGTTTGGCACATTTTTTACATTTAGCTTTCCAGACTCCCTCAACCATAACTCTATCAAATTCATTCCATACAGTACTAGTCCTCTTACGAGAAGAGGTTTGACCTTCACTCGGTTCACCAGTTCTAGAGGAACTAGGAACAGGGGGTTGGGGATTAGTTTCTTCTCCCTCAGAAACAGGAATGCCAAACTGACTTTCCTCAAAAGATGACATATCTATGATTAATTCAAAAAATAAAAACTAACCGCAAGGAGGAATTGAGTAGAGGGTCGGAGGGCAGAGGCAGAGCCGAGATTCCGAGCTTCCTCTTGTGCTCTCAACAGAAGCGACCTTCTCTTCTCAACAGGAACCTCCTCTTGTGTAGCACTTGAACAAACTAAAAATTAAATTGCTAGAAGAGCACTTTGAAGAGAGAAATAATAGCAGTAGAGAAGGAGAGAATGAGAGGTTTGGTGTGGTGAGAATGAGGGAGGAATGGGCTATTTATAGAAGCCCCAAAAAATTTTTTCCCAAAATACCCCTCAATTCAGCCGTTATTGGACTGTTGGGAGGGGTAAAAGGGTCATTTTCACGAAAATAGCCGTTGGAAATGGCTATTTTCCTCCCCCCTCTCCAGACGGGCCGTGCCTGGCACGGCCCGTCTGGAGCCGTTACGGGCCGTGCCAGGCACGGCCCGTTTGGAGACGTTGCGGGCCGTGCCTGGCACGGCCCGTTTACGCCCGTTACGGGCCGTGCCTGGCACGGCCCGTGGCGTGCCGTGCCCGGCCCGGCCCACCAATAGAGGGGCCTGGGGCCGGGCCGGGCTGGCCTTCCGTGCTGGACGGGCCGTGCCAGGCACGGCCCGTTTAGTCTTTGGGCCCGGGGGGCCTGGGCCGGGCCGGCCCGGCACGGCCCGTTGCCCACCTCTAGTGAGCGCACCTTGAGCGTAGGGGTTGGGGTATTTATTTAATAAAATTTACCAGCTTTAGAGATTTTGATCCTTCTCGAAATGGTCCATCAACTCTTCTTCTACCTTTTCTTCTATTTTTTTATACTAAAAATACTATTGATAGGAATTGGGTTTCTATCATCTTGATATCCATCCATCTATTTAATCTCTTAGGATTAATCTCCTTTTTTTCCCTAGATATGCTATATTATACTATAAATAGATAAGCACCTAAAGCCTAGCAGTTCGGGGATTTATTTAATAAAATATGCCAACTTTGGAGTTTTTGATCCTCCTAAAAATGGTCCAGTAATTCTTCCTCACCTTTCTTCTATTTTTTTATACTAAAAATACTATTGATAGGAATTGGGTTCCTATCATCTTGATATCCATCCAGCTATTTAATCTTTTTTTTCTTAGATATGCTATATTATACCATAAATAGGTAGGCACCTAAAGCCTAGGGGTTTGGGTATTTATTTGCCAACTTTGGAGATTTTGATCCTGCTGGAAATGGTCGAGCAATTCTTCTCCTACCTTTTCTTCTATTTTCTTTTACTAAAAATACTATTGATAGGAATTGCTTCCTATCATCTTGATATCCATCTATCTATTTAATCTCTTAGGATTTATCTTTTTTTTTCTTAGATATGCTATATTATAGTATAAATAGGCAAGCATATTGAGCTTAGGGGTTCTAGTATTCATTTAATAAAATTTGCTAGCTTTGGAGATTTTGAACTTCCTCTAAATGGCTGAGCAATCCTTTTTTTTTTCTTCTATTTTTTTCCTACTGAAAATACTATTGATAGAAGTTGGATTCCTATTATCTTGGTATCCATCCATCAATTTTGACCCTGATTAGTTTAAAAATATAATCAGTTGGAAGTACAAAATAATTTGATTTTTCAACAGATTAAGGAGATGAAAGAGTTGCATGCAAATCTCTCTCATCAAGTTGCAGCAATTAGCATTACTATAAATAATAGTCAAACTGACCAAGTATATATTGTAAGAAAATATAAAATCTATAAATAAATCTATCTCATCCTGTCAACTTAAGCTTTTGGGACGAGTAGTGATTTCAAGATAATGAGAGCAAAGGATAATGATAGAAACCATCATAATGGTAATTATCGTGATAGAATTCGTCAAGATGGTCACGGCACTCATGATTTTCATTCAAATAACTGCAATGATTGAGAAGGTAGTCTTTACGGAGATCAATAATATCTCGCATAAAGGTGCAGTATTCTCGATGGGAAGGTGTAATCCAATTGGATGGTTTTCTCGAGCCAAAAGCATTTTTTTGCTTCCATGGAACTCCACCTGAATTAAAATTCAAGATTGCTTCCGTCAGTCTCAGAGGAGATGCTACCTATTGGGGGAAAAATATGTCGCCACGCTTGGGTGAGCAGACCCCTCCGAGCAGGGGCCACTCCGAGCAGGGGCCGACCGAGCCGACCCCCCTTCGGCCTGGCGACACCCGGATAGCCCTACCAACCCTAGGACGTCTGACCTGCGCGCTGAGGTTACATCCTCCTGCAGTACGACCAAAAGACTACGTCTTGTCTTCGCCAATAATTAATGTGTATGGGTCCTGCGGACATCCGGTTCATCCAACAATCAAAGCGCATGGCACCTGCAGGCCCTCAGCCTACTCAACAATTAAAGAGTATGGCTTCCATCGCCTACGGACATCGAGCCTCTCACGGCAAACCCGCATGGCTACGAATGATGGCATGACTCCACGACGACTTGAGCTTTGTCCTAATCTCCTACAGTAATAGCATTGATTCACACGATCGAGCATTAATGCCCAATTATACGACAAACCATTTGCTCTGTCACATCACAGGTAACCCAGCCCCCTTATAAAAGGGGAACTCCTCCATTTTAGACGGGGACAGGTGATGAGAGCACAAAAGTGCGATCTATACATCACTTAAATTAGTATTATTGCTAACAAATAATGATAAAATTGCCGCATTAATATTATATTTTTGTGGGGTGCAGGTGATCGTAAATCATAGCTAAAATGCGCATAAGGTCAGTCCCAGTTGCACACTAGAAGGAGCATTAGCCAACTAGGTGCAGCCACATCCAGCCGTCCACACCGTCAGCCAGGCATCATACGAATCTCAGCGTCCCGAGTCCAACATCTGGCCGTTCGTGGCGATTCCACCGTGTCCCAGCTCCAGTGCTCAAGCTCAGCCATCCACCTCTTCTCAACAATTTGCCCATGAAGCTTCTCCCAGCGTGCGACTCCTCATCCCGTGTCCGTGATCCAGCTTCTAGATCTCAGATCCACGCGTCTTCCGGATTCGTTCCCATATCTCTCCCTGCATCCCGATTTCAGCCATCTGAGATCACATCCAAGATTCCAGCATCCCCAGATCTTCTCCGCGTCCATGAGCCAACGTCCGCAACCTCCCGCGAAGCATTCTTCCATGATCCCGTCCGTCGAATCATCTCGAATCTCCCGCGCCCAATGCCTGCGATCGTTCCGTTCGTATCATCCAAATCCCAGGTTCCGTGATCCAGCTCCCATGATTCCGCGTCCGGATATCTCGCAACTAGATTAGGGATCCATCGGGGGGGATATAGAAGGTTTCTCCCTCGGCTGAAGGGGGGATCCTTCATTCGAAAAAAACAGAGAGCCTCAGCCATTTTTCAAAGAAAAAAAAAAGAAGGAAGAAACAGGGGATGCCCTGTTCTTCCGAAAAGAAATTAAAAAAAAAGGAGAGGCTTGTATTTTAATGGAGGGCTGATATCTTCTGAAGGGTGATGGAGGAACCTTTGATGTCCTATTTTCTTTTAAGTAAATTCTGAACGATTGATCTCTTTGATTCACATCTATTAATATGTTTTTTTGATTCTTGCATGCATATCTATGAGATAGATCTTTTATGGTTTATATTTCTTGATTCATGGATTGTTTCGATGTTTGATTTGTCGTAGACGTAATCGGCACGATGAATACTTAGATCTTGAATTCATGTTTTTAAACTATATACTCCATGATTAGAACTAATCTATCTGATTGATCCTTAATCAAGAATCGCAGAATTTAATTGTTGAAAATAATATCATCGAAGGGGATTCCAGATCCCTACACCATCTTAATCTATCCAAATTTCGATTCTCCATTTACTGATTTATTTTCTATTTGCAAAACATCATCTTTACCCACAAATTTATTGAATTAATTAATCTGAAATTATACTAGATAATCTCATATATATTTCGTTCCCTGAGGATTCGACCTCGGACTCCCGAGAATTTACTACTTGTGCGATTCTCCTATACTTGGGAGATTAGTTTTGCGAAAATATTTTTGCGAACGCATCAAGTTTTTGGCACCGTTGCCGGGGAACGGCTTAGTTATTAGTATAATTTTAGATTTAATTAGTACCCTATCAGTTAGATTGAATATTATAATAAAACTAAAACTGAAAAAAAAAAATTTCTGCTGTTTTTATTTCCTGCACAGTCTGCATCAAATTTTGTCGTCTGGTGTAGGACACAAGTTTCTTTCATAGGAACGGTCTGATTGATATTCTGAGATTTTTACGACCATTAAATTAATATAAAACCTTGCTGCTGTCTGCTTTGAATTTTCTGTGTTTAATTTTTTTTTTAGAATCAGAATTTTATTATCATCATATCTCATTAACCCTTGTTGCTAATTAAAAATTGATAAGAACTTTAAGAAAAGATCAAGGGTAATCATTAAAAAAAAACAAAAAAAAAACAAACAAATAAATAAACTCTAAAATTTTGTATGTTAGGTTGGAATAGGGACAACACTGGGCGCCTGAATCAACAAACATTTGACAATTCCTTAGATCATAATATTGAAAATCTTACGCAAAATCTCAGATCTGGTGAGATGGCTGATGATGTAGGAAGTCACCATGGTGATGAAGGTAGACCCCCAGTTATGACACTTCGACAATACTTATACCCCACTAGGACTAGTCAACCTTCATGCATGATTATTCCTGAAAATGTAGGACACTTTGAAATCAAACCAGGAGTAATTCAATTGCTGCCCAAGTATTATGGAATGGAATCCGAGAACCCTTATCTTCACCTTAAGGATTTTGAGAAAATTAGCATCACATTTAGAGTGCCAAATGTATCGGAAGATGTCCTTAAATTGACCTTGTTTTCTTTTTCCTTAAAGGATAAAGCCAAAACATGGCTGAACTCCTTGAGACCTAGATCGCTAGGAACATGGCATGATATGCAAAGAAAATTCTTGAAAAAATTCTTTCCCGCACAAAGGACTAACTTTTTGAAAAGGCACATTAGTAATTTCCAACAAAAAGACCATGAAACATTTTATGAATGCTGGGAGAGATTTAAAGATTTGCTTCTCTCTTGTCCTCATCATGGGTTTGAAACATGGAGAACCATTAGTTTCTTTTACGAAGGGTTGTCTCCACAGTTGAAACAATTTATAGAGACTATGTGCAATGGTCTATTTCTGGAAAAGCAACCCGATGAGGCATGGGACTATTTAGACTCTCTCGCAGAGACTGCATAATTATGGGATACAGGGGATAGGATGAATAAACCTTTGCCTAAGCCTACTAGCATTGGACACGGGGGCCTTTACAACCTTAGTACTCAGGATGATATTCAGGCTAAAATGGCAGCCCTTACTAGGAAGGTAGAGGAAATTGAACTTAGAAGGATTGAACCCGTCAAGACCGTAGAACATAACAACGAGTGTTGTAGGATTTGTGAGATGCCTGGCCATCTCACCATTGATTGCCCCACAATACCCGCATTCAAGGAAGTTTTGCACGATCAGGCCAATGTTATGAATACCTATCAAAAATCTTTCAATAATCCTTTTTCGGGTACTTACAACCCTGGATGGAAGAACCATCCAAATTTCAGGTGGAGGAATGACCAACCTAACAAGTATATAACCCAACTCCTCCACCTCCGCAACCTCATTATGCACACGCACCCCCTCAAAAACCCAGTCTTAAAGAAACTTTGCAATCTTTCATGCAAGGTCAAGCTAAAATCAATGATGAATTAAGCAATCAACTGACAACGCTGACCACTGCTTTAAGTGCTCAAGAGAAAGGTAAGCTACCAGCTCAACCACAACCAAATCCTCAAGTCTATGGCGGTAGTAATGCATCATCTTCAACTTCACATAAAGAACAAGCGAAGAGTATAATAACTTTGCGAAGTGGAAAGGTTATTGACCGACCAGTCCCAGAACAAACACAAGTCATACCTGATTTTGACCCTCCCAAGACAAAAGAAAAGGATACCGAAGAAACCGAAGCACCAACATCAACTGAAAAAATTAAATATCCTTTTCCTACACCATTTCCACAAAGATTAAAGCCCTTGCAAAAGCTTGAACCAAACTCTGAAATTCTTGAGCTTTTTAAGCAAGTAAAAATCAATGTACCTCTTCTTGATGCAATCAAACAAGTGCCTTCCTATGCAAAATTTTTGAAAGATTTGTGCACTGTCAAGCGTCGTTTAAATGTCAAGAAGAAGGCATTTTTGGCTGAAAATGTGAGTGCAATTTTACAGCATAACATTCTTCCTAAATATAAGGATCCAGGTTGCCCAACTATCTCATGCATCATTGGCAATTTTAGGATTGAGAGAGCATTGCAAGATTTAGGAGCGAGTGTGAACTTGTTGCCATATATGGTATATGAGCAACTCGGTTTGGGTGAGTTGAAGCCAACAACTGTCACCTTACAATTAGCTGACAGGTCAGTGAAGGTCCCTAGAGGGATTATCGAAGATGTGTTGGTCCAAGTAGACAAGTTCTATTTTCCTGTTGACTTATCGTACTGGACACACATCCTGCTTCCAATTCACCATCTCAGATTTCGGTCATCTTAGGACGTCCATTCCTTGCAACTTCTAATGCATTGATCAATTGTAGGAATGGTGTCATGAAGCTTTCTTTTGGCAATATGACCTTGGAACTGAACGTCTTTAGTATAGGTAAACAACCCAGTGATCATGAAGAAAGTAAAGAAGTTGAATGGGTTAAAACCATTGCGGAAGAATATCTGTTAAAAGAAACATTTACTGAATCGGCCGACAATGGTTTAATAGATTGGTGTTCGGAAGGTACTGCTGATGATGTGGTCCCACCTGTTTTAGATAATTCGGATGTCATGATGGTCAATGGGTGGAGACCGAGAATAGAGGAATTTGAACAGTTGCCACCTCGAAAAGCAAAGATAGTACCATCCCATGAACAAACACCTAAGCTCGAGTTGAAACCTTCACCGAAGGAACTCAAGTATGCCTTTCTTGGACCCGAGGACACATTTCCTATAATCATCTCATCTGATCTGAATCATGCCCAAGAAAGAAAATTACTTGGTGTTCTAAAGAATTATAAGGGAGCTTTAGGGTGGTCTATTGCCGACTTGAAGGGGATTAGCCCTTTAATTTGCACGCACCGGATATATTTGGAGGACAATGCCAAAACCACAAGGCAAATGCAACGCAGGTTGAATCCTACGATGAGAGATGTGGTTAAAGCAGAAGTTCTCAAGTTGCTTGACGTGGGTATTATTTACCCAATTTCCGACAGCAAATGGGTAAGTCCTACTCAAGTCGCTCCTAAGAAGTCGGGTCTGACGGTGGTCAAAAATGAGCAGGGTGAACTAGTCCCAACTCGTGTTCCGACAAGTTGGCGCATGTGTGTTGATTACCGAAAATTGAATTTGGTCACTAGGAAGGATCACTTTCCCCTACCCTTCCTAGACCAAGTTTTGGAAAGAGTTGCAGGACACAAATTCTATTGTTTTCTCGATGGCTATTCTGGTTATTACCAAATCGAAATTTTACCTGAGGATCAAGAGAAGACTACCTTCACTTGTCCTTTTGGCATATTTGCTTTCCGTCGAATGCCATTCGGGTTGTGTAATGCACCTGCAACATTCCAAAGGTGTATGCTCAGCATTTTTGAAGAAATGAACGAAAAATTTTTAGAAGTGTTTATGGATGATTTCTCTATTTTTGGCGATTCATTTGATGATTGCCTGTCACATTTACAAGCAGTCTTAGCTCGATGCATGGAAAAGAATCTAATACTGAATTAGGAGAAATGCCACTTCATGGTGCCAAAGGGAATTGTCCTAGGACATATTGTTTCATCGAAGGGCATGGAAGTTGATAGAGCTAAGATTGACTTAATCGCCAAGCTACCTGCACCTAAGACGGTTAGAGATGTTAGATCATTTTTGGGTCATGCAGGATTTTATAGGAGGTTCATCAAGGACTTTAGTATCATAGCGCGACCATTATGTAACCTCCTATCCCTTGATACACTGTTTAATTGGACTGAAACCTGTCAAGAGGCATTCGAAAAGTTAAAGTCTATGCTTAGCACTGCACCCATCGTGCGACCACCTGATTGGTCATTACCTTTTGAGATCATGTGCGATGCTAGTGACTATGCGATAGGAGCTGTCCTGGGACAACGCAAGGATAATAAGCCATATGTCATTTACTATGCAAGCAAAACTCTAAACGATGCTCAAGTGAATTACACCACCACCGAGAAGAAATTGCTTGCAGTAGTATTTGCATTAGACAAATTTCGCTCTTATATTCTTGGTGCTCCTATTGTTATCTTTACGGATCATGCAGCGCTAAAATATTTATTGGACAAGAAAGAGGCCAAACCACGCTTAATACGATGGATACTTCTACTCCAAGAATTTGACATCACAATCAAAGATAAAAAGGGAGTAGAAAATATGGTTACTGACCATTTATCACGGCTAGTTTTTAATGATTCGGTGCCACAGTTTTCCATTAAGGACTCGTTCCCTGAAGATCAATTGTTTGCACTTTCTACTATGCCATAGTATGCTGATATTGTAAACTTTCTTGTCACGAACCGGATGCCGGAGCATTGGGGATCGAATGATAAGAATAATTTCTTGCGTGAAGTAAGGAGTTATTATTATGATGCCCCCTATTTGTTCAAGTATTGCAATGATCAAATCTTTAGAAGATGCATACCGGATCATGAGATACAAAGTGTACTCTCTTTTTATCATGCCAGTGCTTGCGGAGGACACTTTGCATCTAAGAAAATGGCAGCTAAGGTGTTACAATGTTGTTTTTATTGGCCTACACTATTTAAAGATGCCCACGAGTTCTGTAGGACATGTGACCCATGTCAACGTGTTGGAAGTCTAACTCGTAGGCAAATGATGCCTCTTCAGCCCATTACTGCTATTGAAATTTTTGACATATGGGGCATCGATTTTATGGGCCCATTTCCACCATCTTTTGGATATGAGTATATTTTAGTTGATGTTGAGTATGTGTCAAAATGGGTAGAAGCTATTGCCTGTAGAACTAATGACCACAAACCAGTTTTAAAATTTCTTAAAGAAAACATATTTTCTAGGTTTGGGATGCCCAAGGTTATAATTAGTGATGGGGGAAAATATTTTTGTAATAACCTTTTGAGATCCTATTACAAAAGTACGGTATCACTCATAGAATTGCAACTCCTTATCACCTGCAGACTAGTGGCCAAGTAGAGTTAGCCAATCGGGAGATTAAACAAATTTTAGAGAAAACGGTGAATCCATCACGCAAAGACTGGTCTTTAAAACTTTCTGACGCATTGTGGGCTTACCGTACTGCTTATAAAACTATTCTTGGTATGTCTCCGTATCGGCTAGTCTATGGAAAAGCATGTCATCTACCTGTTGAAATAGAGCATAAATCGTATTGGGCCATTAGAAAATTAAACTTTGAACTGTCAGATGCTGGTTTCGCTAGAAAATTACAATTAAGTGAATTCAATGAAATTCGTCGGGATGCGTATGACAATGCTAGACTTTGTAAAGAACGAATGAAAATTAGGCATGATAAATTAATTCTAAGAAAATCTTTTGAACCTACACAAAAAGTTCTTTGTTATGACTCTCGCTTACATCTGTTTCCTGGAAAGTTAAGATCAAGATGGACAGGTCCTTTCATTGTAAAAACTGTTTTTCCACACGGGGCAGTTGAAATTGAGAATCCACAGGATGGCAAAATTTTTAAGGTAAATGGACACAGATTATAACCTTTTCTTGAAATTTTGCAGATGAAGATGACTCCTTTTCCTTGGGGGAGCCTTTTTATGACTGAGCATGACGGCCAAGGTATGTGTATATTAGTTAGAATTAAATTTTTTCTTTTATTTCTAGTTTTCTTCTTATTTTGTAGGTCTTCTTTTCTGAAAATCAACAGCTCAAGGTATTCTTCTTCTCTCTATTATTTTCTCTATTGTCTCTCATATATAGTTTTCTTGCATTTTTTACATTGAGGACAATGCAATGTTTAAGTTGGGGGGAGGGAAATATTTTGATCAAAAAAAAAAAATCCTTATGATGACAAGTCTGGCCTCATGGCGTAGTCTGGTTCGAGTAATTAAGTCCGAGGGGTGTTTCACCTAATGTCTTGAGCCAACTGGATCGGGGGTCATTGGCTGAAAGCTCGCTACATGGACCTTACTAGAGCCTAATGGGGTTGGACTATTGTAATCTTCATGTGTGTTTAAAAATAAAAATAAGCATGAATAAGGTTGGTCGTACTGAACCTAGTGACATGTGGTAATGACTGGTTTGACTCCATTATGCTGGACCTCTGTGTACCTGGGTTATTTAGTTGGGATTGATAGCTCTTTCTTTATATGCGAACCATTCTTGACAAATATAGACAACATGTGATATTCTGAAAATTTGATGGATCATGTTCTAACAAATTGTAGAAAATACTTGTGAACTTGAGTAGTGCACCTAAAACTCAGGCGGTGCCCTGTTGTGGTGGAGGTATTAGTACTCTGAGAAAGTCATGCGATTTGATGCACACTACACTTTTATATTTTCTTGCCTTGACAGTTGCCATGCTTGAAAATATATATCAATTAATTACATGTGTATTAGCTTAAGATTTATTTCATATTTTTATTAGAATCTCATGTCATATAATTCATGATGTTTGTGGGTAACATCCCTGAAAACCCTCACGAGACAACACTCGTCCACTAGGGTAACCTAGGGGTTTAACGGCTTGTTGCACGTGCTAAGTGCAATCGTGACTCCTACGAAAGTGAGTACTTATCTTAATTTTATGCAATTAGTTCTAATAAAACATTAAAGGTTAAACCAGACCTTTTGCACTCTCATTTTATTATTTGCTCGTTAATTGCTAGAGACTAGCAATAAGCTAGTTGGGGGGTGTGATGAGAGCACAAAAGTGCGATCTATACATCACTTAAATTAATATTATTGCTAACAAATAATGATAAAATTGCCGTATTAATATTATATTTTTGTGGGGTGCAGGTGATCGTAAATCATAGCTAAAATGCGCATAAGGTCAGTCCCAGTTGCACACTAGAAGGAGCATTAGCCAACTAGGTGCAGCCACATCCAGCCGTCCACACCGTCAACCAGGCATCATACGAATCTCAGCATCCCGAGTCCAACATCTGGCCGTCCGTGGCGATTCCACCGCGTCCCAGCTCCAGTGCTCAAGCTCAGCCGTCCACCTCTTCTCAGCAATTTGCCCATGAAGCTTCTCCCAGCGTGCGACTCCTCATCCCGTGTCCGTGATCCAGCTTCCAGATCTCAGATCCACGCGTCTTCCAGATTCGTTCCCAGATCTCTCCCTGCGTCCCGACTTCAGCCATCTGAGATCACATCCAAGATTCCAGCATCCCCAGATCTTCTCCGCATCCATGAGCCAACATCCGCAACCTCCCGCAAAGCATTCTTCCATGATCCCGTCCGTCGAATCATCCCGAATCTCCCGCGCCCAACGCCTGCGATCGTTCCGTGCGTATCATCCAAATCCCAGGTTCCGTGATCCAGCTCCCATGATTCCGCGTCCGGATATCTCGCAACTAGATTAGGGATCCATCGGGGGGGATATAGAAGGTTTCTCCCTTGGCTGAAGGGGGGATCCTTCATTCGAAAAAAATAGAGAGCCTCAGCCGTTTTTCAAAGAAAAAAAAAAGAAGGAAGAAACAGGGGATGCCCTATTCTTCCAAAAAGAAATAAAAAAAAGGAGAGGCTTGTATTTTAATGGAGGGCTGATATCTTCTGAAGGGTGATGGAGTAACCTTTGATGTCCTATTTTCGTTCAAGTAAATTCTAAACGATTGATCTCTTTGATTCACATCTATTAATATGTTTTTTTGATTCTTGCATGCATATCTATGAGATAGATCTTTTATGGTTTATATTTCTTGATTCATGGATTGTTTCGATGTTTGATTTGTCGTAGACGTAATCGGCACGATGAATACTTAGATCTTGAATTCATGTTTTTAAACTATATACTCCATGATTAGAACTAATCTATCTGATTGATCCTTAATCAAGAATCGCAGAATTTAATTGTTGAAAATAATATCATCGAAGGGGATTCCAGATCCCTACACCATCTTAATCTATCCAAATTTCGATTCTCCATTTACTGATTTATTTTCTATTTGCAAAACATCATCTTTACCCACAAATTTATTGAATTAATTAATCTAAAATTATACTAGATAATCTCATATATATTTCGTTCCCTGAGGATTCGACCTCGGACTCCCGAGAATTTACTACTTGTGCGATTCTCCTATACTTGGGAGATTAGTTTCGCGAAAACATTTTTGCGAACGCGTCAACAGGATCTGGTTTCCCGGCTCTCTCTCTCTCTCTCTCTTCCCCCATATTGACTCCTCACTGACTTAAGCATCGGAGGGCCGCCGCCGGACAGCCCGGCCACCGGCTTCTTGCAGGTCTCCAGGAGGACGCTGCCCGCCGACGAGCCGCCACCCACCACTCAGGCAGCGGAGCTCCTCCCTTTCGGCCGACGGTCGCCCCGGGGTCCAATTTCCGGCAACAGTTGGCGCTAGAGGAAGGGACCGAGTCGCGACCATGAAGCTGAGAAGCAAGGGAGCTTCTAATGCCTCTCGACGTCCTCCACCTAGCCCCAGACACTCTATCCAGAACTCGCCGCCTAGGCCGATTCGACTCCTCAAGTTCGGCCAGAGCAGTTTGATGCCCTGGTGCAGCAGGTCCAGGCCTTGGCTGCTGCTGTCCAAGGCCTGCAACCTAGGGGCATCCCAACGGCACCATTCCCTCCAGCCCCAGTTCAGCCGGTGCCTCCTGCAAGTGGATTGCCCCTCCAAGGCCAAGATCCCCAATCTCAGGCCTCCCCTGGAGGGAACACCCGGTGAGGGGTCCTGGTGACTGGCCACAACCGTCAGAAGCTGAGTCAGTCCCAGGACAACCTGCGCTGGAGCGGACCGCCGCGGCGATCCCCCAGAGCGATGAGCTCGACAAGAAGGTCAAGAAGCTGGAGCGCTAGATTGAGGCGCTCCACGGCAGGAGGTCGGGACGCGATAGTGACTTCGAGTTCACCGCGAGGTCCCCCTTCTTCCAACAAATCGAAGATGAGCCGGTCCCGCCAAGATTTAAGATGCCTCAGGTGGAGCCTTATAACGGCAGAACCGATCCCCTTGACCACCTGGAAAGCTATCGGGCCTTAATGGCCCTGCAGGGAGCCTCGGAGGCCATGCTTTGTAAGGCCTTTCCAGCAACACTCCGAGGAGCAGCTCGGCTTTGGTTTACCGGCCTGAAGCCTAGCACTGTCTCCTCTTTCGAACAGCTCGGCAGGCAATTCGCCAGCAATTTTGCTGCCAGCCGACCGCAGCGGCGGACCTCGGACTCCCTCCTCGATATAAAACAAAAGGAGGGAGAGTCCCTCAGGAAATATTTGGACCATTTCACCGCCGCAACATGGAAAGTCCGGGAGCTTGACCAGTCAATTGCCATGTCAGCACTGAAGACTGGGGCCCGGTCTTATAGATTCCTCTTCTCCATTGAGAAGAATTTTCCTGCTGACCTCACTGAGATGCTGGTTCGGGCACGGAAGTATGCGAAAGCCGAGGAAGCCGTTGCCTATAGACGGAGCGGGGCCGAGCAGACTTCCAAGAAGCAGAAAAGGCGTCGCGAGGAGCATGGCCACCCTAGAAGCCCGTCCCCGCGCCGAGCCAAGAATCCGCCACGTCTGAAGAGTCCACCCCGGTTGCGGGGACCACCTCAGCAAAGGTTCCCGCCTCGTCCAAGGTCTCCACCAAGGTCCCGCATACCCAACGGGAGGTACGAAAATTACACTCCCCTTACTGCTCCTCGGACCGAGATTCTCATGGAGATCGAGGGCCGGGACTATTTCCGGCCTCCGCCCTCGAGACGAGATCCCGGGGCCTGGCGTAACCCCCGGAAGTACTGCCGTTTCCACCGGGACCACGGCCATGATACGGAGGACTGCTTCCAGCTCCGGGACGAGATCGAGGCACTCATCCGTCGAGGAGGGCTCGACTGGTTCGTACGGAACCAGCACGAAGAGACAAGGCCAGTGGAGAATACTGCACAGCTCGAAGATCCAAATGCCAACAGGCCTATCGCCGGCACCATCAATACCATCCGAGGCGGGGCCTCGGTCGGAGGAGCTCCAGAGGAAGAAACTGCCCCGAAGCGCCTGCGCGCCTCGGAAACCATCTTATTCTCGGATGAGGACTTGGAGGGAGTTGAAACTCCCCATGACGACGTTGTGGTCGTCTCTATGATTGTGAACAGATTTGATGTAAAACATGTCTTAATTGATAATGGAAGCTCGGCGAATGTTTTGTACTTCGACGCCTACTCTAGAATGGGGATGGAACAAAAGCAATTGCGGAGGATAAACGCCCCGCTGGTCGGATTTACTAGAGACTCAGTCCCAGTAGAGGGCGAGGTCGATCTCCTGGTCACGGTCGGGCTCGCCCCCCGAGAAAGTACCGTGAGGATGGGTTTCCTCGTGGTGCGCCTTCCCTCGGCTTATAATGCCATCCTCGGACGACCAGGGCTCAACGCTCTTCGAGCCGTGGTCTCAACCCGCCACCTGCTTATGCGATTCCCCACCAGCCAAGGAGTCGGCGAAGTCCGTGGGGATCAGGTGGTAGCAAGACGATGCTACATGGCGACCCACGAGGCGAAGCAACCGGCCAAGATGTCGATTTCGACAACAGACGACAAGCTCTCGGCCGAGACCTTAGAGGCACGGGTCGGCCCTCAGAAGAATCGGGTAGAGCCCGGTGAGCTACTTATTCAAGTTTCCTTACGAGAAAATTTTTTCGAGCTAACCGTGCAGGTCGGTTCCGGCCTTGATGCTCGCGAGAGAGATCGCCTCATCAGCTTCCTGCGGAACAACATGGACGTCTTCGCCTGGTCGCCCGCGGATATGCCAGGGATAGATCCGGAGGTCGCGGTCCACCGACTCCAAGTGAAGCCCTGCAAACCCGTGCGGCAAAAGAAGCGAAATGCCGCCCCAGAGCGACAACGAGCAGTAGCTGAGGAAGTCGATAAACTCCTCAAGGCCGGCTTTATCCGGGAGATATCCTATCCAGAGTGGCTCGCCAATGTGGTCCTCGTCAAAAAGGCTAGCGGAAAATGGCGTATGTGCATGGACTACACCGACCTGAACAAGGCCTGCCCAAAGGACAGCTTCCCACTCCCTAGCATCGATCAGCTCGTAGACTCCACCTCGGGACACGAGCTGTTGACATTTATGGATGCCTTCTCCGGATACTACCAGATCCGGATGGCGCCAGAAGATGAGGAAAAGACGGCCTTCATCACCGACGGGGGTACCTATTTCTACAAGGTGATGCCCTTCGGCTTAAAGAATGCTGGAGCGACTTATCAAAGGCTGGTCAGCCGGATCTTCAAAGACCAAATAGGCCGAAATATGGAGGTCTATGTTGATGACATATTGGTGAAAAGCCGAATGGCGCAAGATCATGTGACCGACCTCAGTGAAGCATTTTCTACACTTCGAAGGTACCGAATGAAGCTCAATCCAGCCAAATGCGCGTTCAGAGTCACCTCGGGCAAGTTTCTTGGCTTCGTAATTACACAGCGGGGAATGGAGGCCAATCCCGAGAAGATCCGAGCGCTCCAAGAGATGATGCCCCCGAGGACAGTCAAGAAAGTGCAACAGCTTACGGGCTGAGTCGCAGCTCTCGGGAGATTCGTCTCCCGATCGGCCGAGCGCTGCCTTCCATTCTTTGCGGCTCTCAAGAAGCCAAAGAACTTTTTATGGTCGGCCGAATGTCAGCAAGCCTTCGAGGAGCTCAAGTGTCTTCTCGCCTCTCTTCCGCTGCTCACGAAGCCTCAGCAGGGCGAGCTCCTCTACCTATACTTAGTCGTTTCTCCTGTAGCAGTGAGCTCGGTCTTGGTTCGGGAGGAGAGCAAGCTCCAAAAGCCAGTATACTACACTAGCCGGGTCTTGAGGGATGCCGAGACCCGATACTCCAAGCTGGAAAAGACCGCTGATGAGAGCACAAAAGTGCGATCTACATGCTGCTTAAATTAGTATTACTGCTAACATATAACGATAAAATCACTAAGTTAATACTATATTTTTGTTTGGCACATGTTAGTATAAATTAAAGTCTAAATGCGCATTTGGTAGGGATTAGAGGGATGCATCATGGCCCCAAACCGCGCGGGCCCAATCTTGCTATGATCTGATCGAGTACATGTGTACCCAAACATCCGAGCCCGCATGCGATCTCCTAGTGATCATCGCATTCCCTCCTTTCCGGATTAGCACACACACTCTTTCGGAATAGAGATTCCCACACTCACTTCATCACAAAGAAAAAGACCTTTTTAACCTCCACTCCCATGAAGATAGCTGAAAATACTATTTATTCCTCAAGTTACTGTTCATGCTGAAATCACTGTTCATATGAACAGTGTTTCGAGATGAAACAACAGTGTTCCGTGAAAACACTGTTCATATGAATAGTGTTACGTGAAAACACTGTTCATATGAATAGTGTTACGTGAAAACACTATTTATATGAACAGTGTTACGGGAACTTTTTTTTTAATAGGGTGTTCACTGTTCTTCTTCCTCCCAGCAGCTTCTTCAGCCCGTAGCTCCATTGCAGACCAGCTGCCATTCCAGATTTCAAGCAAATGAAGATCCCTAGCGATCATGCGTCAAGTTCTTCTTCCTCCCGTCGATCCAGCAGCCAGCCAGCCCCTCTTCCAAGCCTCCCAAATTAGCAAGTCGCTTCTCATCCCGCCTCTGCACCCACGGATCCACGTCCTCCCGGAATCCCTCCTCCGCAATCCGCCCAGCGATCCCGTGATCCACGCCTCCTCCCAGCAAAGAGCCCGGACGACTCCCTTCTCCGTGATCCCGTGCTGTGATCAGGCCGCCATCTTCAAGCATCCCACGGCACCCTCCACAGATCCCGCGTCCGTGAAGGAAGATCCCAGCGCCTCCTTCCTTCCGCATCAGCCCACCTTCCGCTTCCATGCAATCCCGGGCGATTCACCTCCCAGCGATCCCGCATCCGTGGCCCAAAGAAGCAGGTTCACGCCTTCCTTCCGCATCAGCCCGTCCGAATTCCTCCGCATCCAAGCGTCCGTGCCAGCTCTTCCGTGATCGGCACCTCCCAGCGCCCGGATCCGCGTCCCCACCTTCCGCTTCAGCTCCCAGCAGCCGTCCACGAAGCTTCCGCCCGGATCTCATCCGTGATCGACTCCTCCCCGCGTCCTCACCGCGTCTGCCATCACCTTCCGATTCCAGTCCGTCCGCGGCTATAAAAGGAGAAGGAGGAAGAGGAGGGGGTGTGCTCGGTTGGGGCTGGTCCAAGGAAAAAGAAGAGAAATGCTCTGTTTTCTCTTTTGAAAACAGAGCATATTCTGTTTGTTTTTTTTCTTTAGTTTTCTTTTTTTGTTTTATTAAGAGTTTTTATTCGAGAGCAAGTGTTTTGGGATTTTTAGTTTTATTCATGCTAAAGTTGTAATTTCTGTTTTTAATCTACGTTCTTCAAATTATGCAATCTTTTAATTTTTCTTTGATGCAATATATTTAATTTTCCTTCATGCAATCGATGTTCTAGTCTTCAATATCCCTAGCACTGTTTTCATCCATTTTATGCCAGAATTTTCTTTTTCATTAAATATATAAATGATCCTCGAATTTAAGTACCTGTCTTTCAATTAATTTCAATTAGAAAACATTTTCCGGTAGACCAGGGAATCCATCAACATCTTCAAAATAATGTTTTTCTTTAATCATTCAAAAATTGATTTCAAATCCGAGTGAATGTTCTAATTTTTATGCAACTCCAATCGCCTCCCTGTGGATCGACCTCTTACAACCACTATTCTTTGGGTAGAACAGGTAAGAGTAGAATTAAATTTAAACTTTGTTCGTCGGTTCTAACAACGATCTGTCTAGCATATTTTTAGGTAGACAGGAATCGGACGAACAGAATTTTGGCGCCGTTGCCGGGGAGGCAAATCGAGAAGCAAGAACGATCATGAAGATCAAATCAGATTTTGGATACCCGGAGTGAACGCACTCCGGTAGTAAGTTTTTATTTTTATTAATTTTTCTTATTTTGATTATTTTTAGTTAAGTAATTTTGTAGTTATTATTAGTTATTATAAGTTTTTTTTATTAGTTATTCTGAAATTTGAAATTCGAAATTTAAAGTTTTCTAAAAAAGTAAAAAAAAATTGAAAAATTTCCAAAATTCAAAAATTCAAAAAATTTAAATTCAAAATTTGAATTCTGTGATTTGAAATTTGAAATTAAAAAAAAAATTTAAAAAAAAAGTTAAGTAAATTAAAAATAAAAATTTAAAAAACAAAACAAAAAAAAAACAAAAAAAATATATATTATTTTTGCTAGTAATTGATAGGGTGCAATCCCCCGAGGTGATCATACCTCTATTGGGGCTCCTCACGGAGTAATCTCCAGAGCTTATTCAACGGGCATTCGGAGATTGACTGACGCATAAGGATTAGTTTTAGTTTACATTCAAGTTATTCCTATATTAAAAATTAAAAAAAAAACAACATAAAATTAAAAAAAAATTAAGAAAAATAAAAATAAAAAAATTGCTTGCTCATTTAATCAGTACAACCTAATGACATTGCATAAACTTTAAAAAATATTGATTATTTGCTGCATTTAGTATTAAGCATTTGCATAAAGTAATTAAGGGCAAAACCCATTAAAAAGATAAGGTCGGGAAGTCATTACCTGTCCTTAGCCCAAAAATCACCACCTTGCATACTTATCCTAAGCCAAATTAAATTAAAATCAAATTAGACGTTGGCCTTAGGGTTTTCGAGCTCAATTAGGCTCTTGGAAAGAAGCGGCTGAAAGCCACTCCAGTGAGGATTTAGTAATTGGTGATGTCTAGGAAAGTTTTACAACAGTGAGAACTGTTACGGGTATTGTGGTATCGGTGTATCCCTTCTGGCACCACCGCACACCCCGGGACTTTCCTGGTCACTGGTTACTAGATCACTTAACTGGTAAGCTCAAGCTTAATCTGAAAGGGAGATTAGGAGCTGTCTAATCTAGAGAGAATTTCAGGAACTTTTTAACCTGATAAGTCTCTGTGCAACTAGATTTAAGAAGCTACTAAACCTCACTTAGCTCTAAGACTAATAGGGTCAAATTGTTATGTGGTGTTGATTGTGGTCATCTGTGTCTAGCCCTTCTCTTCTCTTTTAGGATTTCGTTTAGGAGTCGAGTCTAATTAAGTTATTGATAATGTATGCATGGTAGAAGATCATTAAGGGATAAATTAACCCCATTTGATCCTGAGATTGACAGAACTTTTCATCATAACCTGCGAACTGTAAACCAACCGTCGATCTCTACAATGGGTGAACATATTAGAACCCTGAATGAATTGTTTGCACCCGCATCCGCTAGTCCCCCTACTTGTATAGTATTACCAATTAATAATGCAGCCCAATTCGAGATTCGGGCTGCAACAATAAACATGTTACCCAAGTTTCATGGGTTCGAGAGTGAACAACCCTACATTCATCTAAACAAATTTTTGACAATCTGTCAAACGTTTAGAAATCAAAACTTAGATGAAGAGGGTATTAAATTAAGGTTGTTTCCCATGACTTTAGAGGATCGTGCTGCTGCATGGTTGTATTCCCTAGCTTCGAATTCCATCACATCATGGGAACAACTATCTAGGAAGTTCATGGCTAAGTTCTATCCCATGGTAAGAACAGAAAAAATTAAGGATGCTATAAGAACTTTTAGAGGAAAAGCTGAGGAGGAATTTTCCCAACTTTGGGAAAGATTCCATGACTTGTTGGTCAAATGCCCACACCATGGGCTTGATAAGGCTGATCTAGTACATTTCTTTTACAAAGGACTACCTCCGACACATAGAAACATGATTGAGTCCATGCACAAGGGTAGGTTCATGGACCAAACCCCGGATCAAGCCTATGAATTTCTTGTTGACTTAGCCGAGAACGCCCAAAATTGGAGTAGCTATGGTGAGGAAGTAAATAGAGATGAGTTCGGGTCTAGAAAACTAAGTAATTATGAAATGAAAGCAGACCCAGAACTCAAAAATGTCATGTCCAATCTGGTGACTGGAATGAACAACTTAAGCAAAAAGTTTGATGCTTTCACTGTTTCCACTAGCTCAAGTTCATATAAAGAGTTAAATCCCATCATGAAAGTGGATCATGAGTTACAAAGTTTATGTATCTTGTGTAACAGTTCTGAGCATCTAGTGGAGTGTTGTCCTAGTTTACCCACCATAAAGGCCGAGCAAGCAAATGCTCTAAATTCATATAGTGCCTTTAAGAAGCCCACTCCCAACTCGTTCAGCCCAGTTTACCACCCTGATAATAGGTTCCACCCAAATTTCTCATATAAGCAAAATGAACCTATTCAGCATCAAGGTGGTCCACCAGGTTTTCAGAACAACTTCCCCAGGATAGGTCCACCACAAATGAACCAACCTTTGGTTCCATCTGTACCGCCTTATAATGCCCCTATCCCACAGCAACCTTCACAATTAGAAACCATGATGGCGAATATGATGAAACAACAACAAGATTTTATCAAGCAACAACAACAGACCAATACAGCCCAAGCCCAAACTAACCAATTTCATGCGCAAGCGATTGCAAAACTTGAGGTTAGTCTGAGCCAAATAGCTAACTCTCTAGGGGATAGGAAGAGAGGTGAACTGCCAAGTCAGCCAGTACCTAACCCTAGTAGGCAACAGAATCAAGGGCTGAGAGGCCAGTTTCAGATTGATTCTAATGGAAACCAGAACCATGAAGTCCAAGCAATTACTACTTTACGGTCTGGCAAGCAAGTGGACAATAAGGTTCAACTTCCTATACAAGAAAAAGAAGAAAAGCATGAACCGAATCCCACTCAGAAAAAGGCACAAGAACAGAAAACACAAGGAATAGAGGAGAAACCAATAGAGACATACACACCCAAGGCTCCCTTTCCCAGTAGACTTCAGGACTCAAAGAAACAATCTAACTTTGATGAAATAATGGAAGTCTTTAAAACTGTTCAAATAAATATACCTTTTCTCGATGCCATAAGACAAATTCCCTCCTATACAAAATTTTTGAAAGATCTTACCACGGTTAAAAGAAAAACTAGCATTCCTAGGCAAGCTGTTATGGCTGCACAAGCCTCATCTCTCATTCAATAACAGATTGCCCCGAAATTCAAAGATCCTGATTGCCCCACCATTGAAATAAAAATAGGAGAGACGATCATCCAGAGAGCCCTATTGGATTTAGGAGCCAGTGTGAACCTACTTTCCTACTATGTGTACCAAAAGTTAGGTTTGGGAAAATTAAAGCCCACAAATATTACCCTTTTCTTAGCAGATAGGACGGTGAAGTACCCCAAAGGGATTGTAGAGGATGTAATAGTGAAGGTAAACGAGTTTTACTATCCTGTGGATTTCGTTATCCTTGAGACCGAACCTGTAATACATCCAGACAATCACACACCTATAATTTTAGGTAGACCCTTCTTAGCCACAGCAAATGCTGTGATCAATTGTCGGAATGGGATGCTGAAGTTATCTTTTGGCAATATGAAAGTCGAACTTAATGTCTTTAATATAAGTAAACAACCACCAGACGACAAAGAAATCAATGAAGTTGACATGATTGAAAGTCTGGTTCAGGAGACTTTCTTACAAACTTATAATAAGGACCCTTTAGAAGCTTACCTTGCCCATTCTGAGGAAGTGGTCGAGTATTCACCCCCTAGTTCTGTTCCTCTTATAAGCATAGATCGTCACCAGCCAACTGTTCTTCCTTGGACTCTTCCAAAACCATTCTTAGATAATGGTTGAAAAAAAAATGGGGATTTACATTTTGTCTGGCTGAAGACATAAAACTTAGCGCTCTTGGGAGGCAACCCAACATGTAAATATTCTCAAAAAAAAAAAAAAATGCAGGTTTGGGGGTATTTTGCCCCAATTTATCCGCCCATATCAGGTACCTTCTCCTCTGTCCTCTTACTGCTTTAAATTTTCTTTAACATTGAGGACAATGTTAGATTTAGGTATGGAGGTGAGAATATTTTTGATTTTTCTTCAAAAAAAAAAAAGGGAGAGAATATTTTTGATTTTTTTATGCAATTAAAAAAAAATTAAAAAAATATTAAAATTTCAAAAAAAAAAGGGGGATTTCAAATTTTTAACTCAAACTCTAATCTTTTTGGGTGTACAAACTAGGAATTGCTCTGACAATAGCTTTGAGTTAAGAAATATGATAGCAGTTCTAGCTTAAGTTTTCATCCCACCTATCTTCTGCTAACATGATACAAGATGAGTTAGCACCTACACGTAAGCACATGAATAGTGGGGTATGTAAACTTACGACTAATATGAATACTTTTAATTTTTGGGATAATTTAGAGTTATATGTGTGATGAACACCCTAGCCTAACCAAAAAAAAAAGAAAAAAAAAGAAAAAAAAAGAAAAAAAAAAGAAAAAATAAAATAAAATAATGAGTTTAATTTAAGTCTTCTCACTGAGTAAACGGGCCTCCTGCCTGGCAAGCAGCGAGTGTTCGCGTAAAAAGGTGAGGATGATTGAGATTAAACTCTGAGTGACTAATTTGGCCTTGAAGCCTAGTTAACCTGAGTTATTAAGCCTGTTAGGGTGTCTCTACACCTAGTGCCCTGAGCCATCTGGATCGGGAGTCATTGGCCTAACACTCGCTACATGGGTTAGCTAGAAAGCTTAATAAGGCTAGATATTGCACAAGTCATTCTTCTTAGCATTCAGTCTAAAAAAAAAAAAGAATAAATAAATCCGGGGTGTTCATTACCATTTAACTCTAGAAAGTCTTGAAAATTGGAGTGATCATGTTGGAAGTAAGTGAAAGCCACTCATTTATATGATACTATCTTGCACCTCACTACATTCTTGACTTGTTAGCAGATAGATGGGGTGTAATGAAACTTGAGTTAGAGTCTGTTTAAATATGATAACAACAAGTCTCTATTGTCCTTGCAATTCTAATTTCATACAGTAATACTTGTTCAAATTTTGAGTTAAAATTTGGAAATTCCTGACTGATGAAGTTTGTGGGTAACTTCACTGCAAACCCTTACGAGACAACACTCGTCCGCTAGGGTAACCTAGGGGTTTAACGGCTTGTTGCAGATGCCAAGTGCAATCGTAATGCTCTACGAAAGTGAGTATTTATCTTAGGATATTTATATAATAAATAACACTTTTGCTCTCTCATTTTATCATTTTCGCACTGAATTGCTAGAGACTAGCAATAAGCTAGTTGGGGGGTGTGATGAGAGCACAAAAGTGCGATCTACATGCTGCTTAAATTAGTATTACTGCTAACATATAACGATAAAATCACTAAGTTAATACTATATTTTTGTTTGGCACATGTTAGTATAAATTAAAGTCTAAATGCGCATTTGGTAGGGATTAGAGGGATGCATCATGGCCCCAAACCGCGCGGGCCCAATCTTGCTATGATCTGATCGAGTACATGTGTACCCAAACATCCGAGCCCGCATGCGATCTCCTAGTGATCATCGCATTCCCTCCTTTCCGGATTAGCACACACACTCTTTCGGAATAGAGATTCCCACACTCACTTCATCACAAAGAAAAAGACCTTTTTAACCTCCACTCCCATGAAGATAGCTGAAAATACTATTTATTCCTCAAGTTACTGTTCATGCTGAAATCACTGTTCATATGAACAGTGTTTCGAGATGAAACAACAGTGTTCCGTGAAAACACTGTTCATATGAATAGTGTTACGTGAAAACACTGTTCATATGAATAGTGTTACGTGAAAACACTATTTATATGAACAGTGTTACGGGAACTTTTTTTTTAATAGGGTGTTCACTGTTCTTCTTCCTCCCAGCAGCTTCTTCAGCCCGTAGCTCCATTGCAGACCAGCTGCCATTCCAGATTTCAAGCAAATGAAGATCCCTAGCGATCATGCGTCAAGTTCTTCTTCCTCCCGTCGATCCAGCAGCCAGCCAGCCCCTCTTCCAAGCCTCCCAAATTAGCAAGTCGCTTCTCATCCCGCCTCTGCACCCACGGATCCACGTCCTCCCGGAATCCCTCCTCCGCAATCCGCCCAGCGATCCCGTGATCCACGCCTCCTCCCAGCAAAGAGCCCGGACGACTCCCTTCTCCGTGATCCCGTGCTGTGATCAGGCCGCCATCTTCAAGCATCCCACGGCACCCTCCACAGATCCCGCGTCCGTGAAGGAAGATCCCAGCGCCTCCTTCCTTCCGCATCAGCCCACCTTCCGCTTCCATGCAATCCCGGGCGATTCACCTCCCAGCGATCCCGCATCCGTGGCCCAAAGAAGCAGGTTCACGCCTTCCTTCCGCATCAGCCCGTCCGAATTCCTCCGCATCCAAGCGTCCGTGCCAGCTCTTCCGTGATCGGCACCTCCCAGCGCCCGGATCCGCGTCCCCACCTTCCGCTTCAGCTCCCAGCAGCCGTCCACGAAGCTTCCGCCCGGATCTCATCCGTGATCGACTCCTCCCCGCGTCCTCACCGCGTCTGCCATCACCTTCCGATTCCAGTCCGTCCGCGGCTATAAAAGGAGAAGGAGGAAGAGGAGGGGGTGTGCTCGGTTGGGGCTGGTCCAAGAAAAAAGAAGAGAAATGCTCTGTTTTCTCTTTTGAAAACAGAACATATTCTGTTTGTTGTTTTTCTTTAGTTTTCTTTTTTTGTTTTATTAAGAGTTTTTATTTGAGAGCAAGTGTTTTGGGATTTTTAGTTTTATTCATGCTAAAGTTGTAATTTCTGTTTTTAATCTACGTTCTTCAAATTATGCAATCTTTTAATTTTTCTTTGATGCAATATATTTAATTTTCCTTCATGCAATCGATGTTCTAGTCTTCAATATCCCTAGCACTGTTTTCATCCATTTTATGCCAGAATTTTCTTTTTCATTAAATATATAAATGATCCTCGAATTTAAGTACCTGTCTTTCAATTAATTTCAATTAGAAAACATTCTCCGGTAGACCAGGAAATCCATCAACATCTTCAAAATAATGTTTTTCTTTAATCATTCAAAAATTGATTTCAAATCCGAGTGAATGTTCTAATTTTTATGCAACTCCAATCGCCTCCCTGTGGATCGACCTCTTACAACCACTATTCTTTGGGTAGAACAGGTAAGAGTAGAATTAAATTTAAACTTTGTTCGTCGGTTCTAACAACGATCTGTCTAGCATATTTTTAGGTAGACAGGAATCGGACGAACAACCGCCTTTGCCCTGGTCGTCTCAGCTCGGAGGCTCCGGCCCTATTTTCAAGCTCACACGGTGGTCGTGTTGACCGACCAATCGATAAAGCAGATCCTGCAGCGATCAGATCGTGCCGGTCGAGTTACAAAGTGGGCTGTCGAGCTCGGGGAGTTCGACCTCGAGTATCGACCCAGACCGGCGATCAAGGCGCAGGCACTCGCCGACTTTATAGTCGAGTGCACTGTGCCGGACGAGCCCGAGCCTGAGCCTGCACCAATGGAGCAGACCTCGAGCTCGACATGGACTTTGCATGTTGATGGTTCTTCGAACTCGGGGGGTAGTGGAGCTGGCCTCATCCTCACTAGTCCAGATGGAGTGGTCGCCGAACAGGCCCTACGCTTCGAGTTTCCCGCCTCTAACAATGTGGCGGAGTACGAAGCACTCATCGCCGGGCTCAAGTTGGCCTGGGAGCTGGGAGTGAAGAACCTAAGAGTCTTTAGCGATTTCCAGCTAGTCGTGAACCAAATCTCGGGTGACTTCGAGGCCAGGGAGCCCGCAATGCAGGAGTATCTTCGGAAAGTGCGGGATCTCATCTCGACTCTGAGCTCCTTCCACATCCAACACATCGCCAGGACGGAGAACCTCAGAGCCGATCAACTATCAAAGTTGGCGTCCACTCGCATGAGCGAGCTTCCCAAAGCAGCAGCGCTGGAGTACCTCCAAAGACCCAGCACGGAGGAGCCCGAGCCAGCCCTTTGCATTGAAGTTGAGCCGAGCTGGATGGATGAGCTCATTAGCTACTTGCGGGATGAGGTCCTCCCAGTGATGAACGTGAGGCTCGCCGAGTCAGGCGCTTAGCCGCTCGGTACATATCATGCGAAGGCAAGCTTTATCGGAGGTCTTTTACCTCTCCCCTCCTCAGGTGCCTCCGCCCGACAGAGGCGGATTATGCAATGCGCGAAGTCCACGAGGGGATTTGTGAAAATCATCTGGGGGGACGAGCATTAGCGCACAAGATTTTGCGCCAAGGATACTACTGGCCGACACTCCAAAAGAATACCCTCGACTTTGTTCGAAGATGCGACCGATGCCAGAGAAACGCCAATGTCCAACGCCGGCCCTCGGCCCTGTTGACCTCGATCAGCTCCCCTTGGCCATTCGCCCAATGGGGAATTGACATCTTGGGACCATTTCCTCTGGCAACCGGGCAAAGAAAATTTCTAGTCGTCTCCATCGACTATTTTACTAAATGGGTGGAAGCCGAGCGAGTTGCCCGGATCACCGAGCAGAAGATGCGAGACTTCGTTTGGAAGTCAATAATTTGTAGATTCGGACTCCCCCGCATCCTCATATCAGACAACAGACGCAGTTCGACAACGCCCGTTTCAGAGAGTTCTGCTCCGAGCTTGGCATCGATCACCGCTTCACCTCGGTCGTGCATCCTTAGACGAACGGAGAAACCGAGGTAACGAATCGTACTATTTTACAGGAGCTCAAGACCAGGCTCGACCAGTCCAAGGGACAGTGGGTCGAAGACCTGTACAACGTCTTGTGGGCTTATCGGACCACGTTCTGTGTACCCACCGGCGAAACTTCTTTCAATCTGACGTATGGGACAGAAGCCGTCATCCCACTGGAGATCGGACTCCCCTCTCCAAGGGTAGAGCATTTTGACGCCAACTCCAGCTCCTCACAGCTTAGAAATAACCTGGACCTAATCGAAAAGACGAGGGAAGCCGTCCGAGTTCACATGGCGAGGTACCAGCAAAAGACAGCGCAATACTACAACGCCAAAGTCAAAGTCAAATCCTTCAAAGTGGGGGACCTCGTCCTCAGAAGGGCAGAGGCCTCCCAACCGACCGAGCAGAGAAAGCTGGCTCCGAACTGGGAGGGACCCTACCGAATCGCACGCGTCCAGCGACCCGGGGCGTACAAGCTAAAATCTCTCGACGAGACCCCCGTTCCACGAAGCTGGAGTTCCGAAAACCTCCGGGTGTACTACCAATAGAACTCCAAAGGGTCCTCCGTTTCAATCATAAATCTCGTCTTTCTGCAATTACTTATTTGCAATTACTTAATTGTGCTGAATTTCTCCTGATGTCTAAGTGCTTTGACTCCCAGACAGCCCGGCCCAGCTCGTATATACGACCCTGCTCGGATACAACCAGAACCGAGCAAAGCCGGGCGCCCCAGCAAAAAATTCGGAACACCGATATCGAGCTCGGCTCGATCTCCACCATCTATCGAGCTCGGCTCGATCTCCATCTATCGAGCTCGGCTCGATCTCCATCTATCAAGCTCGGCTCGATCTCCATCCTCTATCGAGCTCGGCCCGATCTCCATCTCCTATCGAGCTCGGCCCGATCTCCATCTCCCATCGAGCTCGGCCCGATCTCCATCGACCATCGAGCTCGGCCCGATCTCCATCGACCATCGAGCTCGGCTCGATCTCCACCGACCATCGAGCTCGGCTCGATCTCCACCGACCATCGAGCTCGGCTCGATCTCCATCTCCTATCGAGCTCGGCTCGATCTCCATCTTCTATCGAGCTCGGCTCGATCTCCACCGACCATCGAGCTCGGCTCGATCTCCACCGACCATCGAGCTCGGCTCGGTCTCCACCGACCATCGAGCTCGGCTCGGTCTCCACCGACCATCGAGCTCGGCATGATCTCCATTAAGTACCCCGACTAAGGTCGGGATACCCCGAGTGTCGACAGCGCGTACCCAGACCCCTCGACATTCGGGAAGACGGGGTAGTACCTTCGCGGTCCCCCACATGCGCTTCCTCGACCAAGGTCGAGATGCCCCAAGTGTCGACAGGGCGTACCCAGACCCTTCGATCTCGGGATGACGGGATAGTACCTTCACGGTCTCCCCGAAAATAAATATTCGTGGTCATCCAAAAGTTCGAGATGCAGCCCTCGCTCTATCGAGCTCGGCTCGATCTCCGTCTATCGAGCTCGGCTCGGTCTCCATCATCCGCCAAGCTCGCCTCTATCTCCATCGACTATCAAAGCTTGATCTCAGAGCCAAATACCTCGATTGAGGTTTGGGCACCTTGAGGCCTGCGATAGCTATGTACGAGCCCAAAAGATTACGACCCCACGCTTTGGATTAAGCTTAAGGTCGTCCCCTACAATGCGCTGAGGAACCCCTAGAGTAACTCGTGGCACGGGGCATATACCTTCGAGAAGGTACGCCCTGATCGGCGCCCTTGTCCTATTTGACACATTTCATTTATTCTTGTTGGATATCAAAATGGAAATACCGGGGTCCTCCGCCGAGCCGATTACGGGTTGGAGTCTAGTCAAACCCGCGCGCGCGAACCCTGAGTTGGTTCTGCAGCTCGGTAAAATTTAATCCCGAGCCCGGGGGGGTTCGGTGATAGAAGCCGGAAGCTAGGAGCTAGCAACCTAATAAGATGATCGGAGCACGACGCCCCATAGTCGGGGCCCCGAGCTCTAACCGCGAAACCGCGGCCCTAGAGGCTCGGCTAGCGCGAGGGGCTCAGTGACTTGCCCCTTAAGCAGAGACATCCCGAGCACGGACTTGGCGAGCTCGAGTTCAAGAACTCGGACAAGCTCAAAGGCCTTTGGGGAAACGTTAGCCAAAGAGTGATCTGCGAAAGAACTAAAAGAACGAAGCTGAAAAAGAATATTTCCATTCAAAAGCCCGGAGGCTAAGTACAAAATTCAGGTTCAGCCGCGCAATAGACGAGCTAACCTTTTGTTACAAAAAAAAAGGGGGGGGGGGGAGGGGCAATATGCGAGACCCTAAGGGGCAAGTGCTGTTGTATCTTCAGCTGAGCTCTCCGGGCTCGACTTCAACGACCTCAGTGGGCTCGACTTCGACGACCTCAGTGGCCCCGACCGCTGGACCTCCGGCAGTGGCCCCGACCCCGTCGCCTTCGGTGCTCTCGGACGCGACCGTAGAAATAGCCACGACACCCTCGGGAGCATTTCCCCAAGCAGCTTCTTCCGAGGCAGCCTCAGGAACTGCCTCTCCGGCCGTCTCATACGACCCCGCCCCAAGACCTTCGACCCCAGCTCCGGGCTGAAGTAGACTGAGATTAAAATCGGGGCAGAGCTGGCGCAGTTGACTACGGAAGTCGTTGAACCCCTGGATAAGGCCGTTCATGGCCTCCTCCTCGAGCAGCTCTTGAAACTCTTCCGATTCTCGGAAGAGCCGGACGACATCCTGAGCCCGCTCTTGGGCCTCTTTTTTCCGAGCTTCGAGCCGCTCGGCCTTCTGCTCCGCTTCCTTTGCTCTCTGCTCGCGGATGGCGAGCAGAGATTGCGCCTCGGCCAGGCGAGCCTCGGCGGCTCGCAACTCTGATCTAGCCAGAGTATGAGCGGCCTTCTCCTCATCAAGCGCCATCGATAGGAGCTTGACTTCGTCCTCGGTGGCGCCTACTCTGAGCAAGAGCTCCTTCTTGTGGAGCTCAAGCTCCGCCAGCTTCCGCTCGGCCTCGTCCAGAGCCCATGAACTCCGGCGGGCCCGCTCTTTGTAATCCGCCCCAAGCGAGATCAGCGTCTCGACCTCGTGAAGATGCTGCGATCAAGGCAGAAATTAGGCTGAAAAATAGAATTAGAGCATCAGAGCTAAAGACGTAGGGAATAAGTGACAGTAAACAAAAGACTTACCCGAACAGCGGAGAGGCGGGCCGACTCCAAAAATTGGTTCAGGCTCATGGCCTGAATCTTCGCCCTGTCGGCTGGAAGGAGTGCGACGCGGAAGAGTTGCCGTGCCTTCTCGATATTCTCGAGGGCTGAGTCGCCCTCGGACACCGTCCACTCCACAACATAGGACCGCCTTTCTTGTTGGCCCTCGTTCTCCGGCGGGTCGGGGAGGCCGGACCTTGTCGCCCCCGGGGAAGGCGGCCTCGCAGCCCCTCGGCTGCTGCCCGGCTCGGATGCCGAGCCCTCGGGTCGGATGGGAGGCCGACCAGGGATCTGTGAGATCGGCGCCGGGCACGCGAGCGCCATAGTTGCCCCCCCCCCCGAGCTTCCGGGCTCGGAGCTCGGACCTCCCCTCCTAGCAGCTTCGGAGGGGTCGACTTGAGGAGCGGAGACCTTTGCCTTCTTCTTCGGTTCGAGCGGCTCTCCTCCGAGCTCGGCAGCTCTCTTCCGGAACCGAGCGTACAGAACTTCGCTTTTGGTTACCATTTTCGCGATGTCTGCGAGGACGAGCAGGGTAAGAATGTAGAATGTTAAAAAAAAAAAAAAAAAAAAAGAGGAAAAAGAAGCTTCCTACTATTACCCTTATCCTGAGGACGCTCCGAGCTCAGGCCTACATTCACTAAAGCATCCTCGCTTATGAGGTCGCTCAGAAGAATACCGTCCCCGAGGCTGCAAACGGCGTCGAGGATCCCCTGCTCGCGCGTGGAAAGCCTAGGGATTTTGTTGGTGGTCCTGAGTCGGCTCGGTCTCCACCTAGGGTCAAACTCCCACGTCCGCTCGAAACCCAAAAAGAAAAATTTCTTCTTCCAGTCGTGAATGGACGACGGAGCGCCCTGAAAGAGTGGTCGGCCCGCCCGAAGGGCGACATAGAGCCACTCTCCGTCTCCCGGGTTCGACTTCAGCATGAAGAGCCGCTGGAAAATATTCACGGAAGACGGGATCCCGTACGCCATGCCCAGCGACAGGAACCCGATGATCGTCCTCCACGCGTTCGGAGCAAGTTGCGCCGGGACAAGTTGGTACTCCCCGAGCAACTCGTTCACGAACCCATGGAAGGAAAATCATAGGCCGGCCCAGAGTGCCTCCAAGTACACTCCGATCCGACCTACGGGGGGATTCGTTACCCGATCCCCCAACCCAGCGGGTTCCAAGCGGAACCCTCGCCGAGGAAAGAACCACTCCTCGACCATCTCAACCTCTAACTCACTCATTGCGGACTCGATGTCACTCGGACCGAGACCCATTAGGAAAGAAGAAAGAGAAGAGAAGGGAAAAGGGGTTCCGAGCGGATGAAAAAGACACCTGTGGGGTTCGCCGGAGATAATGGAGGATCGGTTGCTTCGGACTGAGAAGGAGATGGGAAGAAGATGAAGACAATGGGAGGAGACAGCCCAGGAGGGATATATATATATATATATATATATATATATATATATATATATATATATATATATATATATATATATATATATATATATATATATATATATATATATAACCCCTCTGACGGACCAGATCTGCGAAGTGGAGCGCTGCTCCCTGCTCAGATCATGACACGCGTCAACCCTAAAAATTAAGGCGTTGCATTCAATTCGAACCAACACTTTGAATACAGAAGCGTCTCGTCGGATCATGTGGTCTCATCATGAGCCCACGACGCGAGGACGCTTCGAAAAATGAAAAGGTACTCTGATAAAACGTTTCCAGAGAAAGAAACGCCGCCTATTAAAGGCGTCTTGAAACGCGCGATAATTCAAAATCCCCCTAATCCACATTGACAACCAAAACTACTTCCCGCACTCGAACCTGCGAGCAGCTCGAGCTCGGAAGTCGGGGGGTAGTGTTGGGGGAAAAATATGTCGCCACGCTTGGGTGAGCAGACCCCTCCGAGCAGGGGCCGACCGAGCAGGGGCTGACCGAGCCGACCCCCCTTCGGCCTGGCGACATCCAGATAGCCCTACCAACCCTAGGACGTCTGACCTGTGCGCTGAGGTTACATCCTCCCGCAGTACGACCAAAAGACTACGTCTTGTCTTCGCCAACAATTAATGTGGATGGGTCCTGCGGACATCCGGTTCACCCAACAATCAAAGCGCATGGCACCTGCAGGCCCTCGGCCTACTCAACAATTAAAGAGTATGGCTTCCATCGCCTACGGACATCGAGCCTCTCACGGCAAACCCGCATGGCTACGAATGATGGCATGACTCCACGACGACTTGAGCTTTGGCCTAATCTCCTACAGTAATAGCATTGATTCACACGATCGAGCATTAATGCCCAATTGTACGTCAAACCATTTGCTCTGTCACATCACAGGTAACCCGGCCCCCTTATAAAAGAGGAACTCCTCCATTTTAGACGGGGACAGGATCTGGTTTCCCGGCTCTCTCTCTCTCTCTTCCTCCATATTGACTCCTCACTGACTTAAGCATCGGAGGGTCGGCGCCGGACAGCCCGGCCACCGGCTTCTTGCAGGTCTCCAGGAGGACGCCGCCCGCCGACGAGCCGCCGCCCGCCACTCAGGCAGCGGAGCTCCTCCCTTTCGGCCGACGGTCGCCCCCGGGTCCAATTTCCAGCAACACCACCCAGTGAAGCATGCCATGAAATACTTACTTCCAAGTAATTTGTCGAAGGTCTTTTGGTGCGCTTTGGTCCAACTGAATGTAAAGAACGTCAACGGTAAGCTTGCAACAAAGCCTACGTGCATGAATTCCATGCAAAAGAAAAGACAACAAAGCACGCTGCTCAGAAAGAACGAGATAGTTGAAGTCATAAATCTACAAACTCGTGTCTTCGGTTGTTTTTTTTAAGGGTTGAAAATTAGTTCTTTTCTAATCCTCACCTAGATCCTTACATCATCTCTCAATATCTATGGGTCCAACCAGAATCATATCGCTGACGAAGCAATCCAATATGTACATAATTCTTAAAATAAAGGGTGGCACAACCTCCCATTCAATAAAAAAAAAAAAAACAAACATGGTAAGCTTGCAAAAAATTCGACTAATAACTATTGGGTTAGAGTATCAATGTAATATCCGGCCCAAAATGGGCTGATTGGACTTTGGGCCTATTGGGCCGAAGCCGGTGGAACAAACAGTCTTCAGCCCATGGCCGAAGAAGAGACCGAGGTCTTCTTCTCCTGGTCTTCTTTGTCAGGATCAAGCGCTACCATTACACCAAAACCCGCAGGTGTTAGTGAAGGCGTAACTTTATTTCCTTAAACTAGCGCAAGGGCCCATAGCGCCACGAGTCGACTTCGACCAAGCCTCGCCCAACTCTGGACTCCGACAGGGTCTCGCCAGTAGGTTCAGGGACCTCTAGTGGTATAACCCACCCTACTTCTCCAGCGCATCCACGTTGGCAGGCGGCAGGACTGACTCGGCCCTTCAGGCCTCTGCCAACATTGACTCGGTCCCTCAGGCCTCCGCCAACAATCCCCCTCTCCCAACGTGATGCCTGGGAGGCAAGAACTCGAGACCTATGGCTCTGATACCAATTGTCATGATCAAGCGCTACCATTACACAAAAACCTGCAGGTGTTAGTGAAGGCGCAACTTTATTTTCTTAAACTAGCGCAGGGGCCCATAGTGCCACGAGTCGACTCCAACCAAGCCTCGCCCGACTCCGGACTCCGATAAGGCCTCGCCAGTAAGTTCAGGGACCCCCTAGTGGTATAACCCATCCTACTTGTCCAGCGCATCCACGTTGGCAGGCGGACTAATTCGGTACTTTAGGCCTCCGCCAACATTGACTCGGCCCTTCAGGCCTCCGCCAACATTCTTCCTTAGGGCAACAGAGGCGGGACCGGAGTGGAGGCGCCGCGGATCACGCTCAACTGCCGCAGGAATCGCGGCGGTGAGCCATTGGAAAGCCCCAATAAAATCTCCAACACTCTCTGAACAATCCTCTACCGAGCCTTCTTCTCCGTCTTCTCCCTCTCCTCCCTCCTTCCCCTTCTCTGGTAGCCAGCGTGCCACCCCGGCCGAGTGTCATCCGAAGACTTCTCGGTGAGCCCTCTTTTTCCTTTTGTTTCGAGATCTACTTGGTCGTCGGAAGTGCCACCGCCGCCGTCGTCGCTTGATAGCCGGACTGAGCTACCCTCGGCCGAGATCGGCTGCCTCGTCGCTTGCCAGTAAAGTCCCTTCCCTTTGCCTAGCCGAATCAAGTTTTCCCTTTCCCCTGTTCTGGACTCAAACCGAGGGCTCTCTCGGCCTTCCTCCCCTCCAGCCGTCGCCTGCTGCCGATGACCACCTATACTCGACCACCCCACCGGCTCCTCCTCCCCTTTTCTGTCTTTGCTCTCTTCCCTCTTCCTTCTCCTTGTCCCTTCCTCCTTGATCTTGAGCATTGGGAAGAAGAACCCCAACCGCGCACACCAACCCGCACCCCCTCCCCCCCAACCCCTCTATTGGGCGGGCCTAATTTGAGCCCAGTTCAATTTGGGACCAATCTAGCCAAGCCGAAGACAAGAAAAAGAAAGGAACAAGAAGAGAGAGAGAGAGAGAGAGAGAGAGAGAGAGAGAGAGAGAAGAGGAAGGCGGAGACAAGAAACCTGGTTTTCTGCTGGTGAATTTTAAGCTTTTTTATTATTATTTTTATTTGAAGGGTGTGAATTTTAAGTTGTTATCTGAGTCCAGGTTGAACATTATTTCTTTAAGCCAGAAAAAAAAAAAATCATGAACTATGTTGTCGGTTCTTTAAACTTACCACAAATAAATTTGTTTAATTACCAACACATTATAGGATTCCAGACAGGATGGTATCCTGCGAAACATAGCTACACAGCTACCAGAAGGAATACGTAAAGATCAGGGCTCCCCCGAATTGTGTTGGCCTAGCCTTAGTGGGAATATCTTGTTCCTTAAAGGATTCTTCATAAGGTAGACTGACCTGATGACTTTTTCTATTCCAAAAAGCATTGGGTAATTCATTGCAAATTTCATTTTTGAATTGCTTTTCTATTATTTTGATCCTATTTTGATTATAAGGATCTTTCAAATTTTCTTCTAATAAACTCAAACTCAATGGGAGGAGGAGTTCTAAATAAACTCAAACTCAATTGCGGAAGAAGGAGGATGAAAACACAGAAGATCTAGGGAAAAAGTGCTTCATTTCATATTTTTTCGCCTGCCTTGGACATACCCCAAGGATGGCTTTTATAGAGGAAATAATCCAGAAACCATTCTTACAAAACCATGGGTGCACACGGATTTACAAAACCAGGGGTGCACACAGATTTACAAAACCAGGGGTGCACACAGATTTACAAAACCAGGGGTGCACACAGATTTACAAAACCACTAGTAAAAGTAACAAGACATAATCAAGCTGTCGGTGAACCCATCATTTGTTCACTGTGTACAAAAGGTGTCGGTGAAGTGATTTCTTCACGGGTGTACTATCCAGAGCTTGATGTGACCACTGTCTTTCCTTTTTCTGTTTGTGGGACAGATTTTACTGCTCCCTTTTGACCAGGCCTTCTGGTAAGAATTGTTTGCCATACTTCCTCCATTGGAGTAGGGGTATTCTGAACTTCTAGATCTTCATTTGGATCTTGGGCTTCTCCTGCTAAACATTCATAAGGATTATTTGTACTCTCAGGAGTATTTGATGAAGATTGTCGGGACGAGGCAGATTTCATGGATTTATCATCAAATGCCTCAAAAAATTCCCTCTTAATTTTTTCCAGGCATTTTGCCTTTACCTCTTCTTCAGATATATTAGGATATCTCCTGCTTAATGTATGTTTCATGGACATAAAGAAGTTATCATCATTGGTACTGGATTGTTGAGGAGATCCGAATATTTTTTTCTCCTTATAGACCTGAATATTCTCTTTGATGGTAGTTATTATACCATCTAATTTGTCGTTGGGCATTCCTACCCACCATTTGTAGAGAGCATTTCTCTTTAAAACTGGAATATTGTTGGAGTCAAATCCAGTAGATAAGGTCCATTTCCAGATCCATGGAATCTTGTTCTCTATGAAATACATCATAGGACAGGTAGCAGTACAAATCTGATCATCGGTCATTTTATTAATGACTGGATGTGTATCCACCCATTCTTCAAAAAGACTGAGTAATTCTTTAGGTAAGATTCTTATGTCAGGACCGAAGAATGTCCACCATTTGTTGAACCAACCCGGAACGGGTTTGGCCAGAACATCAGGATGTACCTGCAGAAACCAAGAGTGTTTTCTCTTGGGATTTTCATAGAAAAATAGGTTAGTGAAAGCCTCGACGTAGTCCCAGTATGTTGCCATGATTTCATAACCATATTTGGTTATCATGATTGGCCTGTTGGGATCCAGTCCCCATTCTTGTGGCTGCATGATCCTGCAAATAGTACATTTACTATAATTGATATAATTAGTTATATTATTATTATGGAAATTATGATTAATTTCCACAGATTCAGTAAGGAGCAATAATTTCTCCATTATCTGTCTGTCCTTGTCGTTCATTGAAGGATATCCTTGCTCGTCAAAATATTTTTGACGAATGCACCATGGGTCTTCCATTTGCTCAATGTCACTTGGACCCAGGTACATTATAATGGTCTCGCAATTATTTTGCAAGAATGAGGTGTCAATAGTACTTTCTTGAAGCACCTCTTTCATTGTTGGCTTTGATGATGATGAAGAAGAGAGATTTTCTCTTGCAGCATTTTGCTGTTCAACCTGCTTTTGTTTTTGTTGCCCCAAGTAGGTTGCTAGGTCCACCATTTGTGGTACCCTTTCTGGCTGTCTATGAAACAGAAAATTAGCTGTATTCATGGGAAGTGCATTGGCACTGCGTCCCCTGATTCCTCGAGAAGAATTTCTTCCCCGAGCATATGTTCCTCTGAGAGGAATCATCCCTGTAAAAATTCACGTGTTAAGAAATCTGGAAGAGAATTCTCTTTTGATTTAATATATTCAATATTAAAATCAAAAACAGACAATTGTGCCTGCCATCCAGCAAAAATTTGCTTGGATACCAAATTTTTTATATCTTTCTCTATGATCTGCTTTGCTGCTGTGCAGTCTATCCTCAACAAAAATTGTTGATTTAGCAGATCGCTCTGAAATTTTAAAATACATTTAACTATGGAAAGCATCTCTTTCTTAATAGTAGAATACTTACTTTGAGTAGGATTCCATTTTCCAGAGACAAACCTGACAAGGATTTCTTTGCCATTATTAGGATCTAATTGCTTTAAGATTCCTCCATATCCGATATCAGATGCATCAGTTTCGACAATTTTAAACCAATTAGGGTTAGCTAGTGCTAAGCAAGGTAAACTTTTGACCTTTGACTTGATTTTTCTTACCTGTTTGGTATGCAAATCACTCCAAGGAACCGGTCTTTTGTTAAGCCTTTTATACAAAAGAGCAGTATCTTCTGCGAGATTCTTGTAATAATCAGATATGTAGTTCAAACTTCCTAAAAATCTTTGAAGTTGTTTAACATCAATTATTTCATCTGGAAATTTAGATGCAAATTCAATGCTTCTTTCAATAGGAATTATCTTCCCTTGAGAAATATAGTGTCCTAAGAACCTTATCTTGGTTTGAAATAAGCTCATTTTCTTTTCGGATATAACTAATCCATTTTTATGGGCTACCATCTTAAAATGTTTAAGATGTTTGATGTGATCTTCAAATGTTTGAGAAAATATTAAGACATCATCTATATACACAATTATGTATGATATGTCATGGAAAATTTCATGCATAATTCTCTGAAATTCAGAGGGTGCATTTTTTAATCCAAAGGGCATTACGTTCCATTCATAATGACCAAATGGTACTGTAAAAGCAGTTTTGTATCTATCTGATTCTTTGATCTGGATTTGCCAATAGCCTGATTTTAGGTCAAATTTTGAAAAGATAGTTGCCTTATTTAGTCTATCTAACAAATCTTTTTTATTTGGTAAGGGATACCTTATCCATTTTAGTACTTTATTCAAAGGTTTGTAATTAATTACTAACCTCGGACTTCCTCTTTCCTTTTCTGCATTTTTATTAACATAAAAAGCAGTACAACTCCAAGGAGAAGAAGATTTTCTTATTAGCCTTCTATTGAGAAGTGTTTCTATCTCTTTTTTGCATAATTTGAGATATTCTTGATTCATTTGTGTTGGCCTAGCCTTAGTGGGAATATCTTGTTCCTTAAAGGATTCTTCATAAGGTAGACTGACCTGATGACTTTTTCTATTCCAAAAAGCATTGGGTAATTCATTGCAAATTTCATTTTTGAATTGCTTTTCTATTATTTTGATCCTATTTTGATTATAAGGATCTTTCAATTTTTCTTCTATATTATAAAAGTCCACTTCCTCCTTTAGAAAGTTTAATTGATTTTCCTTTTTCATAAGGATGTCCTTGATTTCATTTATCATTTTAGTGTGCGGGTCTGTTATAAATGGAAATATTAGCTTCTTTCCTTGGTTTTCTGCATAGATTCCAGTGTTATCTATTTTAGTGATTGGCATGATATCATTAAGGAAAGGAGTTCCTAGAATGATATCTTGTGTTAAGTTTTTTATTAAAATAAAAGATGTTTCAATACAAACATCTTGATTGCAAATGTGTGCTTTTGGTATTCTATATTTAATTGATAACTTATTTCCTCCAGCTGCAGTTAGTGTCTGTACTGTTTTTTGGAAATAAGTTGTTGGGATAAGTCCTTCTTGGATGCAGTTCATATCTGCACCACTATCTATTAATGCCTTAACATTTTCTAATACAAAATTCTTATTGATTACTAAGTTTATCTTTATATACCATTTTTGGTATGTTATTTGATTCAATATGTTTAAGTATTCAGGAAGATCATTTGGTTCCTGAGTTTCTGGAAAAGATATCTGAGTCTCTTTTTTTGCATTTTCTAGGCTAGATATTCTAACCTTGAATTCCTTATTTTCATGTTTTAACATAGATATTTCTATTTTTAATTGGTTTATCTCATATTTCAAGTCTTGTAAGGAAGCAGGTTTTTCTTTTATTCTAGAATGATTAAATCTATTCATTACTTCCTGAAATTGATATCCTTTATTGGGTAATATCAACTTTGATGATTCCCTGTTGTTTGGGTTCTTCTCTATTAAAAATTCTAGTAGCTGTCTTTTAACATTATGATCAGTAACCTGATCTATGATCTTTAATATTTCCTCCTGACTATTTGTCAATACATTTAATGATTTCATTCCCACCAAAGATTTCCAATAATCTTTGTTATATTGAACTATATTACATTGACATTCTTTTCCTGATCTTATTTGTTCTTCTGCTGATGAAGATATAACTTCATTGATCTCATCTTCCGATGAACTTGAATAGTTACTATCTTCTTCTGAAGATGAATTTATCATAAGTTTCATTAACTGATTTTTCAGATTTTCATCTACTTCTAAGGAATCAATTTTCCTTCACATTGAACATCGATTAGCATAATGTCCAAATCTACCACACCTATAACATTTAGGATCTTCTTTAATAATCCTTTTTTTCTTTTTTTTCTTAACAGCCTGTTTTTCTTGCTGTTGCTGCTTTTTCTTAAAGTACCTTCTTTGTTTATATGCTTTATACTCTTTACGAGGTGTTTTGTGTACATATTTTTTGTACTTTCTTTTCTTTTTCTTAGATCCTTCTGGTTTTTCTTGCATGTCATATGCAAACTGGTGACAGAAATCACCTAATTGGTGTTTTTCTGTTTGTGATTGTTTCTTAATTTGTTTTTTAAGCTTTAGATCATTGCATATATTTAAACCTTCTTGAACACATACTCCTATGATTTGTCCATAAGTGTAGTGGTCATAGTTGATGTTTATTCCACCTTGTCTATCTCTTAAAGTCTTTTTGACTCTTGCAGCAAATAAATATGGTAATCCATCTATAAATTTAGATTTCCATAATTCAGTATTAGGATCACCTACTTGGAATACTCTAGTCATAAAGGTATCTTTATACCATCTAAAATGTGTTAAAGTTGGACATTTTAGGTTAAGTAATAGAGTTCTCATTGAATCTCCATCTTTTAATTCTAACCCTACAAAGTGTTGGATTATCGTAACACACAGTGTATATACTGCATCTTGTTCAGTGTCTATTCCTGGAGTGCCACTGCTAGTTGGCCTATCTGGCTCTACTTTTATAGTTTTTATATGTCCCAAAATTTCATTCTTTTGGTTTTCATTTAAATATCCCTGCCACCATCCTTTTAACTGACCTATAAACCCTGCTATTATAAATTTAACAATTTCATGATCAGTGTTTCCATTTTGCTGGCAGATTGTTGAATACATCATTATTCTATGTATTACATCTAAGATTTGTTTATCAGACATTCCATCTATGTTCCATTCATAGATGTGTTTTCCAGAATAAGAATTCTGATATGGTTCTCTTTCTTCATGTAGTACATCTAATGGAGAAGGCCTTTTATAGTAATATTTTTCTAGTGGTCTAGGCTCATACTTAATAGGATTAACATTTAATTCATTCATTTGTTCTTCAAATTTTTCTAAGCCTAGAATATTTTCTTCTGATAATTCTTCATCTGAATTTATTTGAAGATTTTGTTCAATCATAGCGCATAAGTCTTCCGAACTACTTTCATTTGTCTGTTCGCTATCAGGGTTAGTCCTAGAATTTCTATTGACTACTCCTATGTGAAATCCTTTTAGTCTTTCTTCAAGGACTTTGATAAATTCTGCATTTGGTTTTTGTAATTTAAAGTTTTTTACTTCTGGTGGAGGCTGAATAACCGGAGTCATTGGTTCCTTATTTTTCTCAGGGTTTTCCTTTAATTTTTTTAGAATCTGGATATCTCTTTCCATATTCTTTTGTATTTCATTTAATTTTCTCTCTAGCTGTAATAATTCTGTTCCTATGCAATGTAAGTATGCATTTGTATAATTTTGTGCTCTAATAAGAGTATTTAATTCTCTTATTGTAACATGTGAATGTTCCATCTTACTTAAGTTGGAATAAGCCATTGCTTCAGTTGATTGAAGTTTTAACATTTGTTGTGGAGGAAAAGGTGAATTTATTATTTCATCCCGTATAGTTGTCCATGTTTTCTGGAGAACCGCGATTTCTTGGTTTTTCTCATTTGCATAAAATTTTAAAAACCAAGGGGTAAAATATTCTATCTTTTGATAGTATTCTAATTCCTCATAATATTTATTTTTGTAATATACTAATTCTAATGGAGAAAATTTTCCCAAATACCATACTCTAAATAGTTTATTCCTTTCTGACTGAAACTCTTCATTGAGTTTTCTTCTTATATAACTTCCTTGGGTGTAATCCATTAAATATGAAAACTCATTTCTGATCGAGTAGGAGATTCCTTACTCTTATAAATTCCATAGGGAATATTATTTTTACTTATATTTATTTCTTCTACAACATTTGTCTCATTGTTTCTAGTTCTGGAAGTAGAAGGCCTTGTATCGAAACTTCTACTTGACATTGACCTGCCAATTTCAGGAATTTTGACCTTTCTTGTAGAATTATTAAACATGATTTCTACAGACCCATCAGTCATTTGAATTATCTGGTCTATGTTCGTATTTACTATTGGTGGTGTTGGAATTTCTTCTTCCAATGACCAAGATTCTGGAAAGTTTATTTCATTCCATGAGATTAACCTATTTGTGGCTATCCTAGTTGTTTCTAGATTTGTATATACTAGAGTTGTTTGACCCTTTTGGGTATCTACTATGTTTTTAGGTGCTAAGGTGTTTAATACCTTAAAATGGAGTCTATAGCTTATTGCTATTACTTCAGATCCTGGAATAAAATCATAGCCAGATGTTATTATGTTTAATTTTAAAGCTTCATATAAATTGGTATCTGTCAGAGACAGACTAAGGTTTGGAACACAGTTAAAATATACTGGTCCATGGCACAGACTAGTTTCTACTACTGCCGCCAAAGATTCTTTAAACAAGTTACATCTTCCATCTCTGATGGTTGACATTAAACTAGTATTATTTCCTAGTAAAGTTAACGGTTTAAATGCTACTTGAATCATTCCTATAGGTAGGAATTGATATTTTTTTTATATTTCTCAATATCCTCTTTCCTTAGTAATTTAAGAGTTTGAGGGGTTCCATCTATTTGGAACGTTTGTTCAATCGTTTTTATTATCATTTTTGAACTAAAATCCCACATACCTATATGATAAATTTCATTAGGTGATATTTTTGGAATTGTCCAATTATTAATATCATCCATTGATTTTGGATATTCAATTAGCTGAGCATTTTTCACAAGATGATTATCTTGTTTATGTATGGAAGGGGTTTCCATAATTTTAGCAGAATGGCAGATAGGAGATATGGATATATAATATTATTGATCTTAGATCTCTTTATCTTATGCTTTCTTCTATAATCATTAGACTTTGAATTATTTATCCTATCACAGGACTTTGTCTTCTAAATCTTATCAATCTTGCTAAGTTTCATACCATATCTGAGCTTTGGTCTATAAGTCCCTCACGGATGCGGCCTAAACACCCTAACTCGCCATCCCGGCATCAACGGGTACAAATGGCCTTCCTACGGACCATCACTCAACTATGATATTAACCCAGCATGAGACTAGATTATAAGACATGTAAAATAACTAAAGTCTAATAATTATGGAAAAGCATATGATAAAGAGTTCTAGGGTCTGAATATTATACCTCCATATGCTCCTTCCACCAACAGCTTAGCCAGCCATTCTGGCTATGCTCAGTTCCCTACCTAAGTAAGGTTGGCTTACCGAGACTTTTTCCCGGCGCTTATGTCTCGGCCTATTACCCTTACTATAGATAGTTGCCTACAGATTACCGACCCGAGGTACTACCAGTAGCCTCCCTCTTGGGTTCGGGGCTAATGAACTGAGAATGCCAAACTTGGCTCTGATACCAATTAATTCGGGGAGAGACGGGAGGAGGAGTTCTGGCTATGCTCATTTGTCTAATCCTACAAAGTGTTCCTATATGTCGGAAGTGCCACCGCCGCCGTCGTCGCTTGATAGCCGGACTGAGCTACCCTCGGCCGAGATCGGCTGCCTCGTCGCTTGCCAGTAAAGTCCCTTCCCTTTGCCTAGCCGAATCAAGTTTTCCCTTTCCCCTGTTCTGGACTCAAACCGAGGGCTCTCTCGGCCTTCCTCCCCTCCAGCCGTCGCCTGCTGCCGATGACCACCTATACTCGACCACCCCACCGGCTCCTCCTCCCCTTTTCTGTCTTTGCTCTCTTCCCTCTTCCTTCTCCTTGTCCCTTCCTCCTTGATCTTGAGCATTGGGAAGAAGAACCCCAACCGCGCACACCAACCCGCACCCCCTCCCCCCCAACCCCTCTATTGGGCGGGCCTAATTTGAGCCCAGTTCAATTTGGGACCAATCTAGCCAAGCCGAAGACAAGAAAAAGAAAGGAACAAGAAGAGAGAGAGAGAGAGAGAGAGAGAGAGAGAGAAGAGGAAGGCGGAGACAAGAAACCTGGTTTTCTGCTGGTGAATTTTAAGCTTTTTTATTATTATTTTTATTTGAAGGGTGTGAATTTTAAGTTGTTATCTGAGTCCAGGTTGAACATTATTTCTTTAAGCCAGAAAAAAAAAAAAAATCATGAACTATGTTGTCGGTTCTTTAAACTTACCACAAATAAATTTGTTTAATTACCAACACATTATAGGATTCCAGACAGGATGGTATCCTGCGAAACATAGCTACACAGCTACCAGAAGGAATACGTAAAGATCAGGGTTGAAGTGGTCAGGTCGAACATGCAATCACAGTCCTTCCATGTTCTGAACAACAGCTCCAAGTGATACATGGGACAGCACATATGCTGGCGCTGCCCAATCACGGGCCATCATGCAATACACAAACGGCTCATGATTGTTGACTGAACCTTCCCAATTCTTCCCTGTAGCATTATTGGATGTGACCTCATTGGCAACCGTACAATCACTTTAATAGGTACCAACCATACAATCGCTTAAATAAGATGGTGGCAACGGGCAGCTGTCAGCTATTTGACATCTTGGTCTTCAGCGTGAAGCTAAAGGCTGTCTGGGCGGACTTTCAACACGCACAGCGAGTACTATGGACCAGCTCAATCATCTTGGAGGATGACTCAAGCACAGTGATCAGTTAGATCCAGAAGAGCCCGAGTGGTATTGGCATGGACCACCTCTTACTTCAGGATATCTAGATGACGGTTAGAGATAGAGGAACCTTTCAAGCTAGGCATGCATTTAGAGAGATTAATGAGGCTGCGAATTAGGTGACTGCCTATGTGGCCAACCATTCCAAGAGTACCATGTGGGCCGAAGAGAAAGAGTTGCCCCGGGTACTCCGTGATCTTTTGTTTTCTGACTTTATTGAATATATTCGTACACGTACTGTATGAAATATCTGCTTTAGCCAAAAAAAAAAAAAAGTACCAATTATACTTCATGTTTAAGCTAGCAAAACACAAAAAAACTATTATGTATCATGACTTTACATAAAAAACGTGCAAGATTCTGAGTATAACAATCTATAACCTCATCCAAAAAAACTAAATCTACATAATGCATAGCCGATAAAAAACTAAACACATGACCACGTGGGTTATCACTTAACATCCTCATAAGGTTTAATATCCAAATCTATTCAAATCTATTAACAAGCATTATGATCGACCCATGGTCAACCGAAATTGATCCTTATCTCTAAGTTTATAAGTTTATATGAGTTCTGATATTATTTATAACAACTTAAAATCTCTCCCAAAAAAAAAATCAAAAAATATTATTAAATTTTTTAACTTCGTACAACCATCCAAGATCTATCCATGCATATAGCCGATGTAAAACTAAATGCATGCCTACACATATCCTCACACCAAGTTTTTTGAAAGCATGAACACATGGCAGAAATGTAACCACCATGCAAACAATTAATTACTCCACAACTAAGCACTACAATATTACTATCGTATATGTAAGAGAACATTTTCCTCTAAAAGCTATTTTGTCCAATAACATCAACAAATAAGCATCTAGTTACAAAACAATTAATTCTCCCATTAAAATAAACCTACTGACCACATATTTGAATAACAGAATTACTACCCTGCTGGTAAATATGCTATATGCATATAGGAGCATGGAGATGTTTGACTTCAGACAGTGAACTGAAATTAAAGATGACAAAACAGAACCAAATGCAACCCCGTTTGATTTGTTTTCTATGGTATTTGTAGTGCTTCAAATTATTTGTTTGATTCAAGTTTTGCAGTAGCATCAGTGTGCTGCTGCTGCTGCCGCCGCTGCTGTGGCTGCAACTGAAAGAGAGGAATCTGGGTAGCTTGCTGATGCTGCTGCTGTTGTGACTGCCGGTGCTGCAGTTGAAACAACTGAGGATTCAATGACATTTGCTGATTCATGCTCTTTGAAAGGGGAGCTTCAGTAATTTCTCCAGCAGCAAGTTTCAGACGCTGGACCTCTGCAGTCAGTGCTTCATTCAGAGCTGCATGACAAAAGATATTATCAAGAAATATTAATCAGATGTAATATGAAAATCCTTTATAGCATCAACAATTAGAAGAGGGAAAAAAGAAAAGAACAAAGCTGTTCTATAGAAGGGAGTCAAACTGGCAAATTGTTAATACAAATCAGCAATGACTCAGAACCTTAAGTCATATTGGACAATAAAAATACAAAGAAACAAAATCAACATGCTTACATCTGGAAGGCATGGATTCCAAGTAGTCTTCTAACACAACGCCATAATTACAAACAGAGAATCTCGCCCTATCTTTTTTACCTTTTTTTTCGCAGGGGGGGATGGGGGGTGGGTAGACAAAACAAGAGAATAACAACAACAACAAAATCCAAACTAATCATTACTGAGGAATTCTAATGGATGTTCATTAATTCTACTATTATACATGCCTGTTTCACAAATCCATAAGGAAATGACTAATATTATACAAGGGAAATAGAACCAATAAAATTTGGAAGCAACATTAGTTGCACAAAAGCAAGTACAGGTAAGAACATAGAGCATATTTGAGAGTGTTCAGCCCATGATACAAAATTAGGTATAACAGTCAGAAGCATATTACAGAAAGTTAAAGATAGAGGCCCTGCAGGCTAAAGTAATAGAGAACAAGCCAAGATAGTGCATTCTTGTGTATATTAAAATCACAAATGGACAATGCCAAGAGAATACCAGATGTCAATCCAGGATTTTAACTTAAAAAAAAAAAAAGGAGATGACCTGAGACTTATAAAAAAAAAACAAGGCGTCCCTATGCATGAGGCTCCCACCATTGTCAGATCTTGAGAGGGTCAGACGTACATAGCCCTAACCCCCGCATGCAAAAAAGCTATTTCTATATTTCAAACCCAACCTTTTCAAATGGTGGGAGGCCTGCCCAGCCTGCCAAGCCCGGAGAATTTTGGATGGGCCTGGTCATGGTTTTTAAGCCTGGCGGGTCGAATCAGGCTTGAAATTAGCCCACCCATTAAATAGGCCGGGCTCGGGTTTACATCGACCCAGCCCAAAACCGGTTCAATTGAGTTAATAGGTTCAATTGAGTTAATAGGTTGCCTTGTTCAGAGTCAGTAAGTTATTACTGGCCCGGTTCAGTTGACCACTTGAGGCTTGAGTTGCCAGTCCGCCACTTTCGGGAATTGGGGAGAAGGAAAGGAATCTGCTCATCCTCAAGATCGCCATTCACATCATCTCCTTCGCAGATCATCAACAGTCGCTTCTCTCCTCTTCTCCCATCTCAGCTGCAGCAGTGCCCCTCTCCACCTCTTCTTCTCCCATTCCGTGGCCCTTCTTCTCTTCTCACTCCAACGCTTTCCTTGCCATCAACTGTAGCATTGTCGTCATCAAAGCCATCTCCCCCTCACCATGCCATCATTTTTCTTCTAGGCCAACAAGGACCTATTGAAGCTTGACATCACTGTTGAGTAGTGATCTTTACCAACGGATCCCCACGTCCATCCCAAAGTGGGTCTCCACCAAGGCAAAACTTCGACATGGAGAAGACCAGTGGCTGTTGAGGTCTAGAGCAAAGTATCAGGTCACCATCCTAAAACCACTATTCCATCTCTCTCAAAACAGATCACCACGTTGAGTCTCCACCACCTCTCTCGCCATCCTAAAACCACCGTCCAGAAGCCCAAGACTCAGCCTGAAGCCCGAATAAGTACCAAGCTTGGGCCTGGGAAGTAAGCCCGAAGACTAGACCGGGCCCGAGCTTGTCTAAAATCAATTATACCTCAGGCTGAGCCCAACCCGTACCCAACCCAGCTTGCCCTGTTGAGCAGGTCTAGTCACAATAGAGCAATCTTACTGTTGCACCAAGGCCTGCACTCTGAAAAAAGATCACCTAAGCAGTATGGCTACATATCACAATAAAGGATTGGAAGAATATTTTACTAAAGTCTATAAAGCACAAGCAAAAATTATTAGGACAAGAAAAAAATGAATCTCTTAAGCTCAACGCACAAATAGATGCTTGTTATCATGCTAATTTCTAGCTTTCGCCGGTACAAACTAATATCATGTACAGAAAAAAAAAATGCAATTCAAGAATTAAAATCATTTCTCAAACGTTGAAAGTAGTTACACCAATGTGCTCAATCTGAATTGCATGTGGACATAAAGCCAAATATTTTAAAATGTCTGAGCTAGCTACCATATATTATAAAAGTGAAACCATAAATATTGGACCCAAACCGAGTACACTTGGGCCAAAGGATAGGAAGCCTCAAGAGATAGAAAAAAAGTACCTCTATTGAAAGATATTAAATGGCATGTCATAAAACATGTCATCAATTTCCCGACTAACTTAAACAAGTCCTTCAAGACAGTAGTAAAAATGCTTCAGTGCTTAAAACAAATTATTCAAATTGCTGGGAATACTAACCTCTATACTTCCACATTAAAGGGGAGTTTAGGACTCTCCATTGCATGCCACATGTCCATCTCAGAACTAGGTCCGAACCCAGATCTGTTAAGCGGATTGGACTCGCTTTCCATTCAAGCACGTGCATTACATGTGTCCACCTAAGAATTGGCCCAAATTCGGAAAGGGAGTTCAAGACTTCCCCCTACATGCCATGTGTTTGTCTGAGAACCGGGTCCGGACCCGGATCTATTAAGGGGCTCAGACCCACTTTCCATCTGAGTCGTGCATGCCATGTGTGCATGTGAGAGACGTGAGAGAAAAGGTCAATGCCTCTACCATGCCCCTTGTATACCCTCCCCTCACCCTGCCCAGTGTCGGGCGTGGCTGCAATCACCTCAATCAACCTTTGCCATGCCTCCCATACACCCTTCCCTCATCCTACCTTGTACCATCCCTCTCTACAGGTCAACATCGGGCATGGCCGCTTTTATGTAGGAATGGCAGCCAGAAGGGTTTTTTCGAATATCCGACCCTATAGAGTTTGCAATGGGTTGATTTAAAATTAAAATCCTTTAGGGTTTGGGACGGGTTTAGAATTTGCCCCTCAAGTACCCGCTACTTGAACCTGATTATACAATATATATACATAGTATAAATTTTTATAAAGACAGCTACAAAACTCATTTGTATTAAAATTGTTTCCCAATTTATTTATACCTATCTTCAGTTAATATTATTCTCCCCTTTTTCGGGTCGCATATCCAATCCCAATAAAGATTAAACAAGCACATTCGGGTACCCAACGGATCTACCATTTTTTAATGGGACGAGTTGAAAATTTTTAGGCAAATTTTTAATCGGGTTTGGGATGGGTTCAAATAGTAGAATTTTAAATAGATTTGAGTACGATAGGGCAAATTTTGCGAGTACCCTACTCGTTGCTATTCCTACTTTTACGTCGGTGTGGTGACAAAGGGGTGGCATGCTTGGATGGTCGCCTCCCTCCCCTATTTCTCCTCTTCCTCCAGTCAAACCACACACGTCTGACCTCCTGTTTCCTCTTTCCCTCTTCTTTCTCACTCTCTCTGCCACAGTGGATATCATCAGCCACTTCCTCTTTTTTCCTCTTCCCTTCTCCCTCTCACTCAGTTGGATGGCACAAGGCCGATAATCGTGTGTGATCCGACGGTCAAGAGCCCCAATTGCCCTCTCCCTCTCCCTCCCTCCCTCTTCCCTTCTCCCTATGGTCAAGAAAGGAAGAGCATACCTTGATCATTGGGCCTCGAGCATGGTGGTGACGGTGTGGAGGAGCCTAGGGTTAGGGTTCGCCTGGGTCCCTTCCTTGCATCGCCAGTAGGCCACTGCCCTGGTTGTCTATTTCGCCTAGGTCCCTCCACTGCATTGTCAGTTGCCCTCTCCCTATATCTTCCTTTCCCATGTTTCGCCAGCTTCGTCCCCCACGCTCGGTTACCCTACATTGCATGGCTGATAAGCCAAATCTTGCCACATTCTGCTTCGAGATAGGCATGAATGTGATGAATGAAATGTACACAAAAGAGAATGTGATATACAAGGCAAACCTAAACTCCCTTATCCTATTTCTTTTGATGAGAGGAGAAGAGGAGCAGAGAGAAGGAACGAGGAAGAGGAGAGGATTAGAGAGAGACAAGAACAATGAAAAGCCCCTCACAAATTGGGGTTTGTGGTTGGGGCCAGCCGCCATAATGCCACCAAGACTTGCGCTCTCCTCTCCCTACCATGGGTCCCACGCACAAGTTGGCATGGTGAGGTGTCGTGTCCATGCTAACAAGTACCCATCACGCCACTTCCATCCATGGTTGCCATTTGCCTATGCAAAATTGAAAGCAAGACCCCATCCCAATCCCATCCCACCTCTCTCTCTCTCTCTCTCTCTCTCTCTCTCTCTCTCTCTCTCTCTCTCTCTATGTACAAAAGTATGGAGGGGATTGATTGATGGATCACCGACATGCTATTTGATTTGGTTGGACGGTGCAGATTAAGAACTTTTTTAATCCTGCAGCATTATGCAGGTTATGTTCTAGTCAGGACATTATAGTTAAGCTATTCTCAAGATATACTTCGCCTTTTTCTGGTACAAATATACTTCGCCTGTGCTTATAAAAAGACTATAAATCATCTTGTACAAAATATCGGATTACCATAAACATGAACTAAAAGAATTACACATGTAGATGTTTACATATTTCTGTTTCTAGCTCAACATATCTTAACCCAAAGTATAGTAGAACACCAAGAGTAGAAGTGTGATACTAAGCAATATAATACAAAAAATTACATACAAACATGACAGCTTTTGGGATGGTCAATATCATGCCAACCCAAAATTTCATGCATCCATTCCCATATACTGCAGAACATTGTGATGGTTCAAACCCTCAACAGGGAGACATTAACACCCTAAGTTGGTAAAATTCAATGCCATTCAACATGTGAAAACAATTGGTGTTTGTTTCATGGCCTTTTCTTTTATATACGTTATCTAGCATTCAATGAACTATAACATAACCATGCAGAAAACAGAGAAAAAAACACAAGACACTACCAGAAACAATAATGGCCCCTAAGAATATAGTCAAAGAAAACAAGAATTAACTTTCGTGCTTGTTTCAAGGTGCCAATAAGCATGTGGTATCAGATCTAACTGTTCACTTATAAAAGAAAGTGAAATTTACCCAAAAAAGGATTTTGGATATAAAAATGAGGTGGGACAATAGCTGCAACAAATCTCCTTACATTAGTTTACTTTTTTTCTGAATGCAATCCTATGAGGGTGTGGCTCAGGTGCCCTATAATGACCAGGGGTCAGCCAACATATAGCATGTGCCCAAAAAATCTTATCATCAAATTGACACTTTGGTCAATCAGTCACAGCAACATGCAATGAATGAGGTAGGAGCAATAAGTATGCTGCTAGTCTGGAAAACATAAAAAGGTAACCAAAAGAAATGTTGGAAATTATCAAGGATCCATCAGCAACATTATTCTGTTTTTTCCACCTATACTAAAATGTATTGAGGAATTTTCATATAATTTCCAAGGTGCTTTACTTGTGTTCTTTTATATGGAAACCTAACTGAAACCTGTCCTCATCAAGCTTCCAATGTAGATTGCCCAGTTTATCGATGAAATGTGCTAGAATTCTGTAAAACAAGACCATTAAATTTACAAGTTGGAACTGAGAAGATTAAATTACATGGTTTAGTTTGGTTTACATGGACTAGAATTAAGTTGCATGGGGCAAAATGCCTATATGGTAAACATTATGGGTTCCACCTAAAATCATCTCTATTTAAATATCTTCACTATAAAATCTAAATTCTAAGATAAGCAAAGATGCCAAAAGATGGACATAATGAAGGACAAAATCCAAAACCTTGGTTAAGAAAATCCAATGTCCCCAACCCCCCTGTTCGACAAAAATTGATGTTTGTGACGAAATTGTACCTAAAAAGCCATCCCAATCATTAGTCTCAGAAGAACAGCCCCAACCACATAGAACCTCTCACCAATGTTTACAGCATTGAATTCCACAAAATGAATACTCAAAATTCAAAAAAGAAAGGCATTAATATAAGCCTCCAACAGTTAACAAAAAATTCTGATACAATTACTATCCATATAACTGATTAAAAATTTTCAGATAGCATGGCATCAGTTCGAGCATTGGACTTTATCGGACAGTTAATTTGTGGTTTGAAACTCAGAAGTGAGCAAGCAGTAAAGGCACTAATCGTGATAAAACAAGATAGATTTAAGTTACAGGAGAAAATAGCCAGAGCCAGAGTCATATTCTCAAAGCCTCCATATAGGTCTCTATACTCCCCAGGGCACGTTATTTCTGTTCTCATACTTTCTTTTTTTTAGTTTGTCTGTGTGAAGAATGCTGATTATTTAAAAAAATGAACGCTGATTATTTAAATAGATAGCAAAGTGTTTTTAGCTTGATCGGAAGGCAGAAAGGTAAAATTTGTCAACGCAAAATTGTAGAGAAAAAGGCAAAGCAAAATGCTCCAGTGGAGTTAAGAGAAAAACCTTAAATGTACACAATCATTATCACTATAAAGGGCAAGACAACAGCTGAAACATAGAATTTTAGCTACAGACATATAATAATTGTCCTCTTGTTCCCCCTGAGTGACGATTTTGCAGCTAAGATATCAAGAAGCTTTTCTCATAAAATTGGTTAATATATGTCCAAGATATGTTCACAATAAAGAGAACAACTTCTAAACACATCTGGAATCGCAGATAAAGGGAGAAAAAGACTGAAATAACACCACAATTTTCATAGGCAACTTTATGAAACATCAAACTAAAAATAAGCAACCAGAAAGCATTGGTAGAACAAGAAAGACAAACAAAAAAAATTAAGATAACATACCAAATAATAACATGAACATAAGGTGGAAGATAAATGAAGGTAAATCTACATAGCATATGCTACGGATATTTATGAGAAAGAAAGTGAAAATAACACTTACAAGAAAGGTTAGATTATGAGGTACATCACTCTATAAAGAAAGAAATCATATGATATCATAATGTGTAGCAAATTTTGAACCAAAAATTTTCACCAGCAAAAAAAAAAGGGCCAGAGACGGGGTCTATTCTCACTCTTTGTGAAAAATTGATACGCACTTGAAGTGTCGAATGATCATATGTAGGGTTTCATTTATGTAATTGGGTTTAAATTTGAGGACTCGGTCATTGACATAGCTATATCATTAAGTAAAATAGCGCACACCCTTAACAGGATAAGACTGATAGGATTGCACTTCAAATATGACTCTTTGAGTTGTAGTTTGTTTTGCTAATATGAATGTTTCCAAATAACAAACTCTTTTAACTTACATGCATTTAGACATAGATGAAAGTATCCTGCCACGCTCGCTATGCTGGTCAAAGCGATATGTATCACACCAGCAATATCAAGGCATCATAAAACAATTCTGTATCATGTTTATCACTCATTTGTACCAGTCTGTGCTGGTCTAGGTTGCACCAAAAAAACCATTTGCAAAGCATGTGACCAGTCCAGCAAGAATAGCACACCATAGTAAGCATGGGCAAGACAATGGTACTTACCATGGTTTGTTGAAACAACCTGAACCGAACCAACAAGTTGGAATGGTTCAGCCGGGTTGGGTCGGTTCAGTTATAACCCCACCCCACCCCCCCCCACCCCCCCCACCCCACCCGCCCCACGCAGATTGTTTCGAAAGTTCGAGAGCATGCCCCCCTTGAATCGAGAGTCCCAAGCCCCCAGGGTTGCAATGGCATTCAGTTTAGAGCCTTTTAAATTGTTTACAAGTATGACTACAGTAGCACGAAATTAGACAATGACTGATAAAGCAGATCTTGCTTTCCAAGTAAGGGTGAAAATGAGTCAGATAATACCCATCATTATACATTTCCATATCCATCATTATCCAATTCATTATCCGACTAATATCCATATCCGGATTTCTATCCATTAAAGAAAAGTGGATAAGTATATGAATACATAGTTGTCAATCCATATCTGAATATCCCTGCACAACCCTGCTTATTCTCATCTCTCTCCTAAGCTTCAAAAGGAAATAAATGACAACATTAACATGTCTTTAGTTCAAATTACTTTCTGTAAAACATATCTTTGATTCGGTGGCTCGTAAAGCTCAACTATCTGATATCCGCATTTGTATCTATATTGTCAACATCCTATTTGTATTTGTATTAATTTTGTTCAAATATGGATATGAATTTTAGAATCCAATTAATATCTATATTGTTATCCATATTCCCCAAATAAAAACAAATACAGATACGGATAATGTTGACATCAGATCCATTCTCACCCTATTTCCGACAACTGGACTTCTCAGATTCATTACAATTTATTGTCTCGTCTTAAACTGAATGTGCTGCAGGTATAGCACAATTTTTTCAAGAGATGAAATTGGTCGGACAGCCCATTAAATAGCTTGTTTAACCTTTCTATCATATTTGTATATGGTGGATAGATCCATAGGTGCGAAATATGCTACTGCCCTCATAGGATTTATGCAAATATAGCAGTGGTTTTGATGTAACTGAAACAGTATACAACATTAATCAGTACACTCTGGGCTTTACTAAAATTGTTCTTTGACACAGAACAATCAAAATATGAACTTAATGCTGTAATAAAGCAAGTTACCATCTCTTAGCTGTGCCTGTTGCTCCATGGCCTGAAGTCGGAACTTCAACTCATTGTTCTGGCTGGTAAGTCCAGTTGAATCCCTCTGCAAGACAATTAGAAATACAGGAAGAAAGGAAAAGATAAGCAATCAAAACCAAAAAGTAAATACAGCAAGCTCTCAAAACTCAAAATTTTAAACAATCAACCTGTAATAATGTAAGCTGCGCTGACAATGTGGTCGCTTCGGTCTGCAAGGTTTGCACCTTCTGCTCCAATTCAGCAATATACCGCATCTTTCTTTCTTTGGAACGAGCAGCCGACTGCCGGTTGGCCAAAATTCTAGCATCCAAAAATCACAAGTTAGTAGTTACAAATCTAGCTCCACTCAAATTTCCACACCCACTTCATGTCTCCATCAGCAAAAGACAAAATTTACACCTCCTGACTCGTTTGGGATCTGTAAGCACCATCTCTGCAAGCTTCTCATTCGCCGTGATCTTCTTCATCTCAGCAGCACTAAACTCGCCATTCCCAAACTCCAAGCTGAACGTGCTACCTGTCCCATCCATCGAACCGCTCCTTGATTGCTGACCCATTTGATTGCCCAGGGAAGGTGGCAGCTTGGATGACTCATCCCCTAAATGCAGCTTGCCCATGAAACTATCCATGGAGATACTCCTACAGTGACGTGAATTTATCGGAGACGGATCTACAGGAGAACTCCTCTTAATCCTTTCCTTCTTCTTGGTCGAAGGTGTCCGGAACTGCTCGCTACCGCCACTCTCATTAACGCTGCTCTCTGCTTCGTTGTCACTATCAGCCTCATTCATCTTCGTGCCGCTAGCCCTGCTATCCAAGTCCTCGCGCTTCTCCTCGGTCCCTGACGAATTCAAAGCATCCAAGCTGTCCAAATTCATGTAAGCATCGACCAGATCATCCCCTGAATCCCCTTCCGGCTTCCGCTCTCCGATCCCCTCGGCTCTGCTATCCCCAACCCGATCCCACTCGTTCTCCCGCTTCACAAACTGCGGCGGCTGCCGCCCAGGCTCGAGGAAACCCTGTGCCCGCTGCGGCGCCGGCGGGGGAATGGCCGCCATGGGGAGGCTCGACTGGAAGAACCCGAAGGGCACGTCGCTCTGGGACCGCCGGTGGGCCTTGCGGGGCGGAAGCCCGTCGCCGGAGACCCGGCCGGAGGACGACCTGGCGAGCGGAGCCGGCGCGGGGGAACCGGCCGTCACGCAGTCCTCCACGGGGACGTCGAGGTTAAAGAAGGCCGGTTGGGAGAGGGAGAGGGAACGGGAGTGGGAGGGGACGGCGGAGGAGGAGGAGGACGGGATCTGGGGGTGGGGGGAGGCGGGGGGGTGGGTGGGGTGGGCCGGGGGAATGCCGTGGCGCTTGCCGGCCTCGGGGCTGAAGCTGGGCCCCGGTGGCAACTGGCGGTGCGGCCCCCGGGCTTGGGAGGATGAATCGAAGCAGCTTCCAGCGGATGATTTCAGGCGCTGCATCAAATCATTCCGAGACACCTCCGTCTCCTCCATTCTGTTCTTCTTCCTGCAATAGTAATATATATATATATATATATATATATATATATAGGGGATAGGATATTTTTTTGTATTCTTTTATCTGGAAGAGAGAATGCCGGCAGGGAGACGGGGGTATGAAGTGGATGACAAATGTAGGAGAGAGAAAGGAAGGGGGTGGCGCTGCCGCCGATCTCGGAAATCCGCGTGAATTTAAGTGAGGTTTCATTCCGCGTGAATTTAAGTGAGGTTTCATCTCGCGACGTCTCGGAGGACGAGGACTAGCCAAAATTTGAATTTAATTCCGACGGATTTCAGCCCCCCGATAAAAGCCGCGACCGGATCAAACAGGATTAGGATAAGACCCAAGATTTTTTAACTTCAACCTCACGCATTCACTTCGCTTGCACGAGCCAAATCCATCGCTGCCTGTTATTCGCGTGCTAACGACTCAAGAATGGACCAACAAGTCACGGCTCGTTTGACTCGTGCTGTTGGAATCCTTACGATTGGTGACAGGATTTCTAGAATACCTGGCCCAGGTTCTCACAAGGAGAATGAAAAAAAGTTGCTTATATCTATTTTTTTCTCCATATATGGTCGTGTGAATCCTATTGAATTGCACCGAATTATCCAAATAGATCTCTAGTGTTCTCTTTTTAAATGAACTGGGGCATTATAGATGGATCAAGCCCAAAGCAGTTTCTCAGGAAGCCATCCTAGATTGAAGGGGGAAGAATAATAGGCAGTAACTTGATTGGAGGGTGGTAATTTCCTCAAAAAACCAATTTTACTGCTTTAGAATTAACCGAGTGGTCTTGTCTGATCCCTAATATGTTCTCTCTTTTTTAAAGCCTACCATCAAACTTACATGACTTATTTGGTTCGCAGAAAAAATAGTTTTGATATTTTTGGTTGATCATAAAAAAATAACAAATTTCAGAGTGATTTAAGTTTGATTGAGCACAATTTTTTTAAAAAAATTATATGAAATATCTATTATATTCTTAAAAAAGAGAAAAATCTTATCAATAAATTTTGATAGCTTAATAATACTTTTGGAGGGAAAAAAAGAACTCCAATTCTCAACCAGTGAAAAAGTAGTTTTTCTAAATATTTTTTCATAAAATATAAAAATTTTATTTTTATGAAAATAATACTTTTTCATTTTTTTTTCAAAAATTTTAATTAAACAAGAGTCGATTTTTTTTTTCCTGCAAACTAAACATGTCTATAGAGTGATTTTCCACTTATGTGGAAACTATATCAAACCTCAAGTAGTAATCATAGCCTACCATCTCATCTTAATAATTTCTTGCTATTTATTGCCCTTCATAGTTAAATGAATATTAATTCAATTAACCAAAATGAAGGCGGGGATTCATTAAACATTTAACAGTAATAAAAATGTGGGCCGCTCCACAATGGCATGAGGGCAGTGTGCAAGATTGACATCATCCTCTTTTTATTTTTTTAATACAAATAATAGGATATTAAAAGGAACATTTTGGTGGGGAGCATCGGCGCCTTGATTTCCGGGAGGCAATCATCTATTGATGTCAAGGGAATGGGCCCGGAGCAGTGGGGCTCAAGAAGGGGAGCATGGTCTCATGCAGCATGGCATTTGGACTGAAATAGACCTTTTCTTGGGGTGAAAGGGAGCTGGGTAGGTAGGACTCAAACTTTACCTAATCCAATTTTAGGTCTGACCCACCTGTACACTTGGCAATTGCAGTGTAGCATTAAACATATGAGAACCACAAAGTCTTAGGCCCTATTTGGGAGAGCTGTTGGCAGTAGAACTTTTAAAAGTAAAAATATTGGAAGTAGAGCTTTTTGAAGTAAAACTTATATAAAAAACTGTTTGCTGTTTGGTAACTACATTTGTAAAATGCTGTGGCACTTTAACATATATTTGGTATATAAACTGAGAAAGTACTTTTATATAACAAAATTACCATAAAGAACATTGCATAGTATTATACAATAGAGCATAATTAAATATAATATATATTAATACATAAATATATGATATAGTATAATATTACTGTAATGTAATATAATATTATTATAATATAGTGATATAACATTGTGTACTATAGCATAATAATTTAATATAATATTAAATTATCTAACATAACATATCAATGTATTATGATATAATGTAATATAATATTATATTTATACTATAATACAATAATAAATATATAAAATATTATAATTATTAGCGTAAATTAATTTTTCATAATATAGCATAATATTAAATTATCTAACATAACATATTAATGTATTATGATATAATGTAATATAATATTATATTTATAGTATAATACAATAATAGGAAATAAGAATACCTTTTCTTGCACGGAAGGGAGTCTGATTCATGGCTAGGGTTCTTTGTTAGGGCTCCAGCAGATTTTTAGGTTTATAAAGGGACAAATTATGTAATTGTTATATTTTATTATGGGTATTTTGGTCAAAAAAATAGCTTTCTTACAAAGCTCAAAACAGCTTTTTCGGAAAGCTCCAAAATGGAGCTTCTTTCGAAAAGCTATTTTTAGCTTTCTGAAAAAGTTAAAACAGCTTTCCGAAATTTTTACCAAACACCCTTTTTAATCCAAAAACTCCCCCAAACAGGGCCTTAATCTTGGCCAAGATTTTAGAGTTTGAGTAGGACCTAAATTGAGAACTCCTCCAATTTTAATTGTTCATATATTGTGTGGACAAACCTTTGTACATTTTGAGGCTCATTCAACCATGGCTGGTGCAAGACGAGTGACTTGTCTAATGGAGAAACTAGGACTCTCTAGCTTATGTCCTAACTAGAGATCGAGGATCCACTCCGAAATCTTAGCTAAGGATAGCTTTTATTTTGAGTAGGGTTTAGATCCTCTAAGTGGGAAGTAGATTTCCAATTTGGATTGCTCACTGTAGATGGTAGATTGATAGGTTGACCATGCGCTAGTCAACATCTAATCTCATTTCTAAATCTCAAAGTAAACCCTACTTTAAAAGCATGACCAAATCGATATTTGTTTGCATTGGTATTGGACCCTTCTAATACAATATAGCCAGTATGTTAGTCCTAGGCCTGTTAACGAGCCGAGCTGCTGGGGCTCGGCTCGAACTCGGTCCGGTAAAAGCTCGGCTCGAGCTCGGGCTGAGCTTTGCCCAAAATGAGGCATGTTTAAATCCGAGCCCGAGCCCGAGCAGCTCGTTTGGGCTCGCGAGCCCAAATTAAATTTTCCAAACCCATCCTGGCCATCCATCGCCCCATTTGGCCGTTTCTATTCCCCAACCCCTACCGCCTCGTCCCGTTTTAGTCTAAAACCCTTGGCTCTCACACAGTCCCTACTTTCCTCTAGGCTCTCGAGTTTACGCGCTCTCTTCGATCCGACGGTTTCTGAAACGCTCGAGGAGGAGAAGAAGAGCTCGGAGGATAGATCTCCTCCGGTGGAGGGGGAGGTGGGAGGGATCCGGCAGTGGAGGAGGCGGCAGCCGGAGAAGAGGCGAGTAGGGAGGCGGAGAAAGGGGAGGAGGAGGAGGAGGAGGAGGAGGGGGAAAAGAAGGTTGAGGAGGAGAAGCAGAAGAGGAGGGACGCGGTGGAGAAGGGTGAGGAGGAAGGGACAGAGAAAAAGGAGAGAAAGAGGCACCATTAACTAGGAGACCAGCGTATGCTTCTCCCAGCATAAGAGCCCGAGCAACACAAGCGCCACGTCCCACGTCCAGCACAAGAGCGTCAAGGCCCAGATCTGGGACACTTCCGGCCAAGAGAGGTACCTCCTCCCAAATCCTAGACTTTCGATGCGGTTCTCGTTCTCTTCTATTTTCGGATCTGTTCCCATTTGCCATTTTGTCTTCTTTGGTGTGGAACTTCTTGGATCCGACGGTCCCTGGATCCCGATGGAGACGTTGGCTTCCTGTCGGGGTGGGGAGGAGGTAGTGTCGGCAGCCAGCCTGTTAATGAGCCAAGCCGAGCCCGAGCCTCCCAGGAAAGCCCGAGCCCGAGCGCGAGCCTAATACAAAGCTCGGTACCGAGCCTGAGCCCGAGCCCGAGCCTCGACTCGTTAACAGGCCTAGTTAGTCCTTATCATCTTGATCGATATAAACTCGATATTTATTTTGATCAATAATATTAAAATAATTGTAGATATTTGTTATCAATTTTTTTTTTTCAATTTGACATTATCTATTTTCGTAATATTTAAACTAAGTTACTAATGTCCTCACCATTATTGATTTTAATGTATTTATTAGGATTCCGAGACCTTGATTCCTCAATTATTAGTTGGGATCCATAAAATCTTGATTCTTTTCCTATCTCTCAACTTTCTTTATCAGTCAAGATAAACTGAGGTTTTAATCCACTTTGGTGAAGGTTAGAGACATCAATGGATCCAAAATTAGCATATGACTTGAATTTTTTAATCATTTTTTTAATGAGAATGAAAACAAATGTGTTAAAATAATTAAGATTTTCGAATATCTCAATTATTTTCATAAATTCCTAACGTTCTATCCTAAACCAAACAATCCAAGATCTCATTTCATTTTAGTTACCACCTAAATGACCAATCTCAAATTACGACTCGAGCTCAAATTGTATTGGATTTAGATTCGGTAAAATTGGACCTCACTCATTCGCTTGACTAGATTTTTTTTTCTTTTTTTTTATGGGTTTTTTGCTTGAATGACGGAAGTAAACAAATACTTCCGTAACGATGTAGCAGCTATCCGAGCATGCACAGTTCTCTTCAATAGAAAAGATCCAGGCTCATTGAAATCATATTTTTTTTTTCCTGAAAAATGACTAAAACATGCATTATTCTTCCTACATGCAATTATTAATAAATCACATAAACATCCTTTTATCCCACATACCCTTGTACAGTAGTTCAGCGAAGCTCGCCATTTTTTAACCAGCTTAAACATCAAAAGGGGAGAAAAACTAAAGAAAACAAAACAAATACCATCTCATAATCAAATCAGAGGAGATCATGCGCTGCTGAAATCTCGATCGAAAGGCTCACTCATCCACGGACGCAGTGATATCCGGCGTGACCAGGACCTGTGCACGGCGGGGGCCTCCATACACGCGAACGAAGTAGACAACCGCCCTGACAAGACGAAGGCTCCAAAAGGAAACCACGAGCGACAACACGGCAATGGAGTAAAAGACCAGCCACAGGTAGGCTTTGTTCCCGTGGCCCCAGACGGACCACACCCAGATGGCCGCCACGCTGAGGAGCACCAAGATGGTGCTGCTGAACACCAGCAGCACGTACACTACGTTGCATGGATGATTGAAGTGGATTTGCCCGGGAGGAACGTAGCCTTCCTTCCCAGTCACTGGTTTGGAGTCTCCTGATTCCATGCTGCTCTCTCTCTCCCTCTTATGGCGTTTGATTCAGTTTCTTTCAAAGGGGTGGCAACTGGGAGGGAAGAAAAAAATATTTGAGCAGGATGTGATGGAAGGGGTTGTTAGGTTGGTTATTGGGATTTTAAGGTTGATAGGACTTTGCCGTTCAGATTTTTAGATGTGGTCCGGTCCGTTCGGATTTTCTGGGTTGGAGAATAACGGGAGCAGATGCTCTCGTTATGTGAGAGAACAAAGATAGGGAATGAGAGAGGCTGATATATATGTATTTGTTGTTGGTTGGGCACCATTTGAACACTTGCACAAAGGTGAGATGAAAGAAGATGGAAGAGGGAAAAGATGCAAGTTTTGGATTAGTAGATGCCACAAAAAAAAAAAAAAAAGAAAAAAGGAAAAAGTGTCTAATTTACCACTCCAGAGTACAAGTTCAGGTAACCAAAAACATCTAATGAGCATGCTAGTGAGTGCTCGTTAACCATATTTCTATTCAACAAGAAAACCGCTGCAAACTATTGGAACAAATTGACTCTTGGGTTTGGATGGATGAAATAAATTCATTAGATGTTGTAGAGTTTTCATTTATATCAGTTGTGGAAGGAAAACTCCTAAATCAAAATTACACAGAATATATATTATATTGTATACATCTAGTGAAGAAAGTTGATATCATATATATGTATATATATACATACACACACAAATTAAAATTGATTGCAGAAATCTTCTAAGTCAATTCTTCGGAGCATTTATTTATTTTTTCAATTGATCTCTTATTTTCGAATTATTGCATAATTCAGCACCTATGGACATATTTTTTGTGCTATCCATTTCTTGTCTAATTGATTATAATTTATATTTTCTTTCTTATAGCAAACTCTATAGTTTACGGCAATATTTTTTGGAATTATATTTTCATAAAAAATTGGAAGATGGAAATCATACATCATCAGTCATCTAAACTATTGATATAATCTACCATCTCTAAACTATTTGTATACCAAATCTAGTCATTTGAAGACCTCTAACCCATGTATTAAATGGTAAAAAAATAACGTATAATTTCATATTATTTAAACAGTTCAATTTTTGACATGTATAAAAAATATGCTTATTCTATAAGAATTACATGTTTATAAAAAAAAAGTAATTATAATAAGATTTCTATATTTATTTCTTTAGTTATCCTTGGAGTAAATTCTAAGTATAATAATGTTGATATTTAAGAAAGAGAATAACTTGCTATTCCTGAACATGCTAAAAGCAAGGGAGACATGCCAGAGTGGACGAAGCTGTGTTAATAGAGGACAGCAAAGAGACTGCATTAAGACATTAACGACATCAATGCATAGACAATCTACTAACCAATCACAACATATTGCATCATACCTTTGGCTCTCTTGCGACAACCGGAAAAGACATTCCCAAACCCTAGAATGCCAGAGAAATCCAATCTTGACGATGGCCGTCCTGCAATCAAACTTCCGGAAATTTCAATGTCTCCAGCTGTTAAGCAGTTCCGGGAACTGTTTACAACAGTTTTCCTCCACAAGAAAAAGAAAGAACAGAAAAGACAGTTTAAAAAAATATCAGAAATTCATGAGAAAGATAAAAGATGAATCTTTTCTACAAGTCTAACAAAACATAACCTCATTAAGTGAGCACAGTATTTTGCTAATCAGCATCTTACAAGATCAGTTCTACATACATAGACCCTACTCTAAAGCATACCTGCAACTTTCTGGAATCATATTCCAGTCCTAAGCCTTACCATTGCAGGGTAGCTGAAACACAAAATATATTGACATCCATAAGGTACATATATTGGAGAAAGCAACATCTGATCACATTTAGAACACTACCCATCATCTTCCACTGAACACAATCTAACATTTCTGCAGAATCGTCTTCCTTAAAAAGGAAGAACAAATAACAGGCCTACAGTCACTAGGGCTGGCCCTTGTTGCTCCCTATTAGCTTCGCAAGTAGCTTACCAGAGATTCTACATTACTTAATGGTGATGTAGCGATTTGTCCCGTGCTTAGCCCAGTGATCTTTAAGGTCCACTGGTGTCGACAGATCATGGCCCTCTGCTGCCAGCCGGCTGAGCAGCTTAATGAAAGCACCGCCGCTCATTTTCCGTCCTCCAACGCGAGCATGGCGCTTGTTGGGCATCACCGGGAGCGGATACATGGACAGTGTTGTGGTGCAGCATGAAGACTGCCACCCACCATTTCCCCACTTGTAACATGGGTGGAACTTTCCCGTGCATGAACACACAGGTACCGGCATGGTTGATTCATCGAATGAGACCTGGTTCAAGCCCAAGTCTTGACCCTTCCACTGGTGCTTTGTTACAGGGACCTTATTCACATCTCCCCCATCACTAACCTGTTCCTGACCCTTCCACTCACCATGGAACTTTGCAATGCTAACCTGCCTGTTTAGATCATCATTACCACTCCTCTTGTTCTTCTTTGGTGATTTTGATGACTTCTTGGTTGGAATTGCTTGGACTCCGTTCTCCTTCCTCATTCTTTTAACCTTGCTGCCTTTTGCACTCTCTACTGCAGTCGAAATTGGATATGCCTCAGTAACATCCACCTGTCTTTCATGGTCATATGGAGCATCTGATAGTTGTTTCGGTGAGGGATGAACATGTGGAAGGTGGTCATGATGCTTTGTCGGAGCAGTGCAGCCAGGAGAACATCCATTTCCACCATTACCATTCATGCCGGTCTCTCGGGCATATTGAAGAGCAGCGATTGCATTGTCACGTTCCATAATTGCATTATTTCGCTCAGCAATTGCAGCATCACGTTGAAGGATTGCCATATCTCGCTCAGCCAAAGCAGCTTTTTTCTCAGAGATGGCTAGGTTGCGTTCATGGATAGCACTATCCCGCTCAGCCATGATGGCCATGAGCTTCATAGTTTGATGGTCCTTCATCTGATGTTGTGGCATCATCCACTACAATATCGTGCAAAGATTAGGACCATCGTACAAGTAGTTAGAAAAGCAAGGTATCATAACTTCATCCATATATTGAAGCAGGTAGCATGGAGAGAACCTAAAAAGGGTGTTTTTGATCAGCATCTCAATCTACCATGACCAAAGCATGAGACGTCCACATGATTCAGCAGTCAAAGAAGAGGATTCAAGAATTTTAGAATGCTCATATAAAACGACAATTTGCGAAACTTAAATTACTCATTACTCTTTCATTTTACAGAAAGTATGACATGATAAATTTAGATCACAAGAACTTCATTGGTATCAATAAACAGAGAAAACTGAGAGAAGTGAATGAGGGTAGCTAAGATGAAAGGATCCTAAAATATGATAAGAAAGAGAACGAAAGAATGCTTTTGTATTAGATATACGTTCAACAGACACCTACCTTAATAGCCTGATTAGGTCAGTACATTCTGACATGCATCATTTACAACCTCTTTGCCATAATTATGATATGTAGACTCCAGAGAGAGAAGAATCAGAAAAGCAGGCAATATCAACATAATCCTGCAGAGACAAAAGGATCAGGCAACTTCTTCCTTTGTTTTCTTCTCTTGAGTCAAGTTTGTTCCTTCAGTTCACCAAGAAAAACAAGAAAGAAGACTCCAACCTGAAGGGACTCGGCAATGAATATGACGTTGTTCCTTTTATTTACAAGAAAATGCTAAACCTTGGCAAGAGCATAACAAGTGCATAGGAAAGGTGAGGATATTAGGGTGGACATATGGTAGAACAAGTGAAAAAACAGTTGTTGATTAGCTTATTAGAACATACTTAAAAGTGCCACGATCACAGGCTAAGAAAAATCCATACAAGATGGTTTTCATATGATAATGATGACCAACAATGGTTGTAGTGGAGAGAGATATAACGTCATGATATAGCTAGGAGGGTATAGGGATATGACTTGAAACAATTTTCTATCTTGGAGGGCTTGACCTTGTATAAAAGCTTACAGTGAAGCAGGGATAGACAACCCCTAAATCGGTGGAACAAGGTTTGCTTATCATATTTAAGTTGTAAATGGTTAACACGTTGAAAGCAGCATAATTATGACAATTAAGAATAACAAAAGCAGATGGCAGTCTAATGTACTTTGCTTTACCTGAGTGTGAACTGATTTGAATTGATCTGGCTTGTGTCTTCCATTTTCCCGATGTCGACCGTCATCCATATCTGCATTTGCTTTCAGCAATAAAGGAAGTGGAACAATTCAGATACCTGATGGAGCATCAAAAGAGCCCTAATTCAAAGGAGGGAGGGGGAAGTTCTTTTTTTAATTTTAGTTCATTTATTTTTAACTTTTCAACATGCAGGAAAAAGAGTTCTACAGCTCGAGTAAAATTGTCCCAAGTTTTTTTCTTCTGGAAGTAAAAACATACTGAGTAGTGTTTATGGACATATCAGTCAGAGTCAATGTTAAGCACCTGTTGAAACAAGACTGGATTCTGAAGAAAGAAATTCACTTAATACTGATAGTTCATTAACCAAATATGTTGATATTACCAAGAACTAAGTTCATAATCAGCAACAAAGTAGAGACCGGTATTCATGAAGTACATTATTTAAATAACACAAACCAAAAAACAAATGATTTCAAGGTGTCTTCTTATGCATCAAGTGATTATGCGATGGATTATACTCAGTGGCAAGGTAAGCCATACCGGACCAAACCGCCTGGTTCGGCCTATACCGAGCCAACCCGGTGGAAAACCAGATCGGTTCGCCTATTAGAATCGGTTTCGGCCTCGAACCGGGTGGAATGGGTTTCGAACAGACCGAAACTGGCCGAAAAAAGCCCGAATCGGACCGAACCGACCGAAACCGGCCTAGAATCGGCCAGAACCGTTCGAACTCGATGTGAACCGGATGGTTCGCACCAAGTCAACCTGATTCGGAACCGAGCCCCCGCCTCCTCTGCTTATTTTGTTAAAAACAAGTGTTGGGAAGACCCCAACAGTTTGTTTTGGAAGTTCGTTTAGCCACAAGACAGCTAAACGACTCTCTTCCCCGATTCAGTATGATTGAAGAAAAATCCAAGCCTAAATAAAGTGGGTCTCCTCTCTCCTATCTAATTTTCTCTATATTTTTTACTTAAACAATAGCTCAAAATTTGCAAAATAAGAAAAGATCATGCCAAAATTTTTAATTTGGCCTTGATTTTATTATATGTTGTAGATCTATGGATGCTCTACACGATGATATAAAAATATTTAATTTTTGAATTATATATAATATTTAAAAATTAAAAATATACTTTTAGATTAAAAAAATAAAAATTTAAAGTTAAAAAAAACTATAAAATCAGAAGTGTATTTAGAGGCATATAACTACTCTTTAGCAAAATTTGGTGTCTATTTATTCAAGTTCTAATGTGATCACGTGCACATTGACCTAAGCCTAAATTTTAAAAAAAATTGAGAAATAAGTAGCCTTTGATGGAGTCTAAAAAATATATGTAATATCCATTGTTGGGTTCTATACGGATCCGAGCTGAAATTAATTTTTAAAATATTTATATTTAAAAAATTATTTTTTAATTTAAAAAAATAAGAATATATAATTAATACCAAAAATTATGAAAAATTAGTACTACATATTACATACTTCATAAGTAATTTTTGAGGTAGAAAACATATTTTTTGAATTTAAAAATTATTAAAAATATATAAATAAATAAATAATATATGAAATATTTGTATTGTGTATTAGATAAATCAGATATAATTTATGAGTTAAAAAAAATTCTCTTCATCATAATGAAATTTTGCTTTTTTTAAATAATTGATAAACTAACGTATTTGATAAACCTGCAGAAACGAAACCATCAAGAAAAAAGAAGCCAAAATGTACCATTAGTTAGGATCATGGGCAAATGCTCTCGAGTCGGCACTATTAGAATTGCAACTGGTGCAACATAGAGCTCAAGAGAAGGATAAGCAGATTGAAGCAGCACTTAGCTGGTGGTTATTCCGACGTATCTATGTGCTGAAAATGCCCACAGAAGGTTCGGCAACTGATAAAGAAACACTTTGCTGATTTCAGAGCAACAAAGAGAGAATTTTCAAAAAGGCGAAGGTGGATCGCCGAGCAACAGGCCAGCTTCCTATCACTTCAAGAAGTTAGAGGAGATGTCCACTCCCGATAACGAGGCACAGATCCAAGCTGCCATGCAGGCAAGCTTGGATGATCAGTAGCAGCAGGATGAGGTAGCCAGATATAAGGCTCGATTTGGGCCTTCATACTATAAGTCGGACTCCGGTACTGCAAGAAGCAGGGCAAATCCAGAGTTCAGTAGAACCTCCTCAATCAGAGAGTCATCAACAGAAACAGTGTTATATTGCATCTATGTTAGAGGATTTTGGTAATAAAAAAAAGTCATCCAGAGAAATTTCACCAAGAGCAGCAATCCATGATTTAGATCCATATGCCTTTTTCAGTAGAAATTCGAAACAGTAGAAGGTTAACACAATGCTAAAAAATGATAAAAAGGATATATGGCAGCTATTGGATCTTGGTTCCATTTCAGCCACATCCCAGTGAATGTGACAGACAATACAACTATAAGTCTGACATTTTCTCGATACAAACTGTCGGTCCTGGTGTAGATCCTCTAGGTCCAAAGGGCATCTACGTTGAGCTTCTTGACAATAATGAGCTAAAGAAATGGATTGCCTCATCCAAGAGCAAGTGGCCCACATATGGACTGACGGTGATGTGATGGTTGGATCGGTCCTACCAAGTGGAGTATTATCAACTTCTTGACATATTGTGATATGAAAACATTTTTCACAAGTCGATTGATGCTTCTGATCAAGTGCATAATGCCATGTACATCCTCAAATTGATGGAGGTAATTAATCAAGTAAGAGAGAAGAATGGCGTGCAGGTCATCACTAATAATGGGTCACAATATAAGGCTGCCGAAGAAATCTTGATGGAGCGACGGTCATATATTTTCTGGACCCCATATGCTGCACATTGTATCGACCTCATGTTGATAAACACTGTGAAGATTCATAGGATGCAGTAGATGGTGGACAAGCCAAACCATCACCGAATATATTTATAACCGTACATTGGCCCTTTCATTGATGAGGAGGTATGCAAGAGGAGAGATCTTGAGACTAGGAATCATACGGTTTGCTAACAACTACGTTGCACTTGATAGTGTTCTTAAGAAATAAGCCTTACGTCAAATGTTTGTTAGTCCCGAGCGGCAAAAAAGTAGATATGCGAGAGCCGGCACAGCAAAAAGCATTGTCAAGGACTTAGTGACGAGGCAGATATTCTGGTTACAGGCCATTACAATAGTGAAGACTATCAGACCATTATATAAAATGCTTCAACCCGTGGACAACGAGAGATACCCCCAAATGGGCTTCTTGTATCACATGATGGAGAGGGCAAAAATTTAAATTAAGGATGCAGATCTGACGTACGCCCAGAAGTACATCGACATCATTGAGCGGCGGTGGAACTACTAGATGGACAAGGACTTGCATCTAGTAGGTAAGCAAGAATATTGAAAATTATACTGCTCCTGAATTTATACAATTTTACTAAGACAATAACGAACTCTATCTGCAGCATACTACTTGAACCCTCAATTTCAGTACACTGTAGTTGGAATCAATATAGATGGCGAACTTCTAGCCACTCCACGTAATGTGATTTACAAAATGGAGCCTGATCTAGAAGTCGCGACTTTATGCCTAGAAAAGGTAAGTTCACTTAAGTGACATGTATAATTTAACTGCTATATTTAATTATTAACATATATACAACATGATATTTTTTTCACAGACCAAAATATTTAGAGGGCACTGGCAGCTTTGAAGTCTCTGCAACTGTCATATGTCAGAAATGTATGAATCCATATATAGAACATATTAGGAGAACATCTATCTGGCGTTAAATGGTTACTAATATGAGATTATCTTATATGAAAATATTCTTCAATGTTTTGCAGTTGAATGGTGGATTCATTTTGTTTTGTCCGCAAAAAATTTTAAGCAGCTAGCTATCCGGATCCTCTCCCAAACGGTCTCCTCGAGTAGCTGTGAGCACAACTGGTCCACCTTCACCCTCATCCACAACTAGCAGAAAAACCGTTTGACACAGAAATGCCTCAACAACTTTGCACATAATCACTACAATCTGAGGTTGAGGTTGAAGTATATTCAGAAAAAAGTGAAGCTAAAGTACACAGATCCAATGCATAGTGCTTTCATTGATGATGAGGATGATCCTATAATCGGATGGTTTGTGAGCCAGCAACATAAGCTGGAGCTTGATGAATGAGAATCCCCTCCATGACCGGCCAGTTTCGAAGCCAACGAGGCTAGGATCAATGCAGCACAATAGGCAGAGAACAATATTCCATGCATCCTTCCAGCTGATCGGCTACAGCCATAAAGGAGTCGGTCACAACATGACTCTTTGTCCGAGACATCCTCTCAGAGATATGATCAAGAGATACTTAGACGAGGCCACTACACTATTCGATCGACTCGGTCCGAAAGGTAACATACATCCTCCAACATAGTCAGACAGAGAGGGGCATGAAGGATAAGCAGGCAGAGAGTAGCGCAAAGGGTAAGCAGGCAGCGGATGGCATGAAGAGTAAGAAGGCAGCTGCCCAATACACCAAAAAAGACAAACAAAAGGCACTTGCAGCCCCAATGAAGTGTGTGAAGGAGTTGGTTCACTCAGATTCAGAAATTAGGGACAGCAGTTCCGGTGGTTATGGATCTACTGGCCAGAAAGAAGACTGGAGGGCATGAGGCCACCGTTTATGAGATAGCCACAAGATAGTCTTCAATTCACCGATAAGTTCCAATTTATGCATGCTACATAGGATAGGGACCATGGTGTACGATTTGGTGGAGCCTGCAAGAATCCGATTGCATATAGAAAATAGGCTCCTCGAGGTCATTTAGGAAGACACGATGCAATTGCAAATAATTCCGCACATAAAGTAGAATCTATAAATATATCAGATTCGGAGTCGTATATTGGATCCTATTATCCACAGCCACAGACAGCCTATGAACCATACGGATATAGATATGGATATAGAATGTCTAAGGCATCTTCCGATCGCTACTACACTACGCAGCCTGGAGCATCTTATGAATCGAATTTTGTTGCCAGCTTATTCAGATGGAACTCTGCACAGTCGTTTTATCAGCTAGTTTATCAGCCAGAGGATAACTCTCAGAGCTAGAGCTTCAGCAAAAGATTCGAGAGTGCTTATAACCCGGAGCGCATTTCTTATGGAATGAAGATACAAAACTACAATGCCGCTTAATTAAAGAGGTGGGCTGATGTGCCTTCTGACTATACTAATAATCTGGATATCTACGAGAGGCATCGCCACTCGAGATTTTAGATATCGGTATATATATTGTACTTTAAATATAGCTAATTGATTGAATTATTTAATATTTTTTACCTCTACTTGATTTGAGGATATTTTATATTGCTTCTTGTAGCATGCAGCATCTTACAAAATATTTTATGTTTTGTATCCTTTTAAAACAGTAAGATGCATCATTTAGGTTAAACTGGAATTATAGAAACATCAAAACATATCAAATTAGACTTAAAATCATTAAAAAAGTTCAAAAAGATATCAATTAAATCAACTTCAAAACTCTAAAAAAAAAGAACCTAATATCGTACCAACCCATTCGCCAACCGGTATGGGTCTTGGTATCGGTTCGGCGGACCTTGCTCAATGAGATGATAATTGATTTAATTCATGATTTCGATTTACGCAAACTAGGATATTAGATGCTAAACCAGCAAGCATCAAAAACTTATTTTAATTTTACTAAAAAAAGCGTGAGACAAATCTGATGAAGCTGTTAATATCAATATAATGATAATTAATGTTGACATTTGAAGATATTTGTTAAGCATCAAACAAAGTGCTCAAAAGTGGAATAGGCTTCTAGAAATAAAATCAAAAACAATTAGTGGATTTAATTCATACGTGGCAGTTCTAGAGGTCTAACACCAACTGTCTTATAGCTGAAGGAATGTCTTTTACAAGAAAAATAATCTAGTAATACAGACTATTTGTCTGAAAATTCAGAGCAGAAATTTAACATGTAAACAGTTATAAGTATGTTACTAATACATCATTTAAAAAACAAGCTAAAATGTTCTCCTATAGGCCAAAAATCAAAGGCACTAGAATCTGAATGCTGAGTACAGTGTTGCTGGATATCTAAAATAACCAGACATGCCCTACAACATAACAGACAAGGAAAGACCAAAGTAATTTAACAGTTATAATAGTTTTGCCGAAGTTTCGCCGGATCGGTACCAAAGGCACCAGCCGGCGACCAATTGACATGGTATAGACCCATACCGTGTCGCTCCAGGGCATACAAAAACAAAAAGAGGGAGATGGAAGGAAGGAAAGAGGAAGGAAAAGAGAGGGTTAAACCATAACCCTAACCCTAGCGGAGCGAGAGAGAGAGAGAGAGAGAGAGAGAGAGAGAGAGAGAGAGGAGGGCTAAGGGAACCATAGAGAGAGAGAGAGAGAGGAGAGAGAGGGGGCTTTTTACCGAGTTGGGGAGTGGTTTTTTACACCCCGAGCTGGGTGATACGGCCAACTTTTGCCTTAGACCTATTCTCAAGATAGCTTAGCTTAGCTACTTTTGATTTTAGTTTATTGAATATTTATAGACTTTGATTGCACTCTAAAGATTAATTATTTGACAACTAGTTTAACTATTCCAAAAGTGATGATGGGTCATCCAAATTGAAGATCTACACCATTGAGTTTGATCAACATCTATAAAACATACTTAAACCAAAAATCATATTTTTTGAAGAATTCTAGCCCACAAATCAAAGAAGTACAAAAATGGAAAATATCAATTATTCTATGTATTAAAATACATGATCAGGTATATAAATTTAAAATTTACATGAGTGAACATGAATCATATCTTAAAACATAGGTAGACTTGAATTCAAAAGGTTCTGATGATTATATCATAGCAAAACATAGTACCATGCTATTAAAACCATCCATTTTTGTATCGACTTAATGCTTAGGTTAGAGACAACCAAAACACATGATACTTGGTTTCTAAGCATTTCTTGTGACCTAGATCACATTCAAATGTTTGGATCTTCAAGTTGGATTGTTGATCTTAAATATGAGTTGTTAGATCTTTCGCCATAAATTTAGCATCTAGCCTGTAGCCTAACTCATTTTCATAACCCAATGTGCATCCAAACTAGACTCTCTGACTAGTATGTATTACAATACACAAGTTACGATTAATAAATAGACCCATCGTTTTACATGCAAGGACTTGTATGGTATATGAAAAAATGTACTATCATTACAACTTAGTTTCTCGAATGGGAAGTGGGTATAGGTGCCGATGTGGGGAACGAATATTCTATAAGCACCTTACAAGGAGTTTCCAAAGCAGGTCCATTACCCTAGATAGAAGATTCCTGCTACTAAGATCACAACACGGCTACAGGATAAAACAAAACCCCAAGTCCGTGCTATGCCATGTTTCCCAAGGGCTATTCTATTGATTGTATAAGTAATCTTTTATATTAAGACAATGGGGTAGAATATTCAGTGCTTTGACAGATTTAAGTTATTATAATAATAGCAGTTGTTTATGAGCTATTACAAAGCTAGAGGTTTGCAAATCAAGTTACCAAATTTTTGCCAAGCCTTGTATCTGAATATCAAGCTGCAATTTTGAGCAAGTAATATTCTTCACATATTCAATGACAATTTTGACTTCTATTACATCTTCAACTTCTTCAATTATAACAAGTAATGTTATATTTCTCTCCTTGAAGGGAAGAGGATACAAAGGTCAAGGGTGTGGCCATCGCAAAATGTAGGTAAAGTCATAGAGTTCGCAAATCAAGGGAGGTTGTGGTAGAGAAGGGCATGGATAACAAACATGTAGTCACTGTATCCACACTAGTCTGTTGCCAATAGAGGTTGGAATGAATTTTGCAAACCAAATTAGGTGAATGAAGTGGTTTAAATTTTATCATGCTAGTGATGAAGAGACTCGCCCCATGATAAGAAAAACTTGTCCAGTGGTAAAAAAGAGGTTCTCATTGTCTCATTCAATAAGTTTCAAGAGACTCCAAGATGACCTTATCTTAAATCAACGTTAAATCACTTCAGTAGTGGTGTAGACCAGCCAGTGTGAAAAGGAGCTGATTTCAATTGTTTGGGCTCACTTAGTTTCAGACTTTGTCCAAATATTTCATTTGGCAAAGAATCGCAAAACATAACTTCTCTAGTATTGGGAGAAAAGAAATAGATAGAGAGAAGAAAAAGAAATATGATAGGAAAAGAGGACATCTAGGTAAGTAAGAGAATAAATTCTAAGCAAACACTGCTCCAAGAGAACAAAGAAAGTCACAGATATTCTCCAAACTATGCTTCTTTTTCTGAGAAAGCCCATAGACCACATATAAATACAAAACCAGGACAAAATAAATTACCAAAAATACACTCCCGACCAGTTACCATACTAGGGCAATAAAGAAAAGATTTAGAAAGCCAGGATGGCATACAGACACTCAAGAGAGTTGGCACACCTATCAGCCCAATTTTGCATCCTATATTTTATAATTATAATTTGGCGGCATCACGATATAACCCAGCATCAGTAGGGCTGGTAATTATTGGACAAATAGAGCAAATCTAATTTAGATCTGCTGTCAATTTGAGCTTTGATGCCAAATTATTGCAGAAGCCTGCCGTAGTTCTCATTTTGTCCAATACAGCAGTGAATAGGCGTGCAGACTGGTCTAATTAACACTTGCCTTTTATGATATAAAAGCTAAGATACAGGAGATAGAACAGTGGGGAAAAAAAAACCTGCAATGAAAGAGGGATAAGAGAAAAATGTGGCTGCCAGAGGGAAGAAAGTAACCTGCGGGAGGTGAAAGAAGAGAAAATAAGCAGAAAATGAAAGAATAAGAAGGAAGAATAACACGAGAGGATTGATTTCCTCGCAAACTATGGTGCAGGAGCAAAAGACAAAATCATAATTTGGAGCTCAGATTATCCTACAGGGCTGGTGCTTTTCAGTTAGTGCAGATGTGATTGGCTGTGCTTTCCCTCATGCTTGATTGGGTCCGACACCCTCTTGTACCAAAAAAAGAAAAAAGAAATCTAGCCAAAAAAAAATTTGATAAGTTAAAATAATGAAAATTTAAATTGCAAAGAAATATTTACATGACAATTAAATTGGGTCAAGTAAATGTTATATTCCCTCCAAGACAACATTCGATTAAATATTAAATTTTGGACATACAAAGATTCAAGAGAAGATATGAGAAACCTGTTTCTCACTTAAAATTCCTTCAACTTACATCACACACAAGCATAAATCTACAGATTTGCTAAAGGAAACATATAACAAAGCATACCGTTTTACTTCATGAACAAGAAAATAAATTATGAGTTCCTAGATAGGCTAATAGATATACAAATTCAACAGTGATCATGAAATGGTTCATGATCACTGTTGTTCATCACCATTAACTAGACCTTCCTAAGAATTGAAGTTGAATTAAGAGGAAATCTGAGATAAGAGAAGAGAATTTTAAGGCTATCGATCAAGTTATATGCATCAAAGGTGAGGATAATAGGATACCCTTAAAAGATGAGGAAATTAAAGAAAGATGAAGATGTTATTTCATCAAACACTGTTAAATTTCATTATTATATTAGAGATATTTTCATTGAAGAGACAATGATAGAGGTGCCAGGGCTCTGTTCATACAATTCATTTAACTGACAAAGAGGTAGATTTGAAAAGGATGGGAAAGAGAAAGGCATTAGGACTGGATGAATTATCTATTAAGGTCTGGAAAGTCGTGGGAGTTATTAGGCTAACTTGGCTTACCAACTTTTTCAATGAGGTTCTGACAACCAAGAAAATGCATGCCAGACAATTGGAGAAAAAGCATAGAGTAAAGGTGACAAATAGAAATGCTCTAATCAAGGATTGTCGAACTGGTACCCGTAGGCATACCGGTGGGCCACCGGACCAGTTCGGTACCGATTCGAACCGGTACCACTGGTTCGGCCGAGTTCACGCATCTAAAAGCCCAAAAAAAATGGCCTAGCCAGTACCGGCCGGTACGGTACCATTTTGTAATACCGAACCGGACCGGACAGAGACCGGACCGGTCGGTACAGGCTAAACCGGCCAATACGGGCCAGTTCAGCATTCCTTGGCTCTAATGATTGGAGAATCAAATTTATGAGTGACTATATGAAATAACAGGAAAGGAATAAATAGTAATAAAACAAAATTAAGAGAAAAAACAAACTCAAACAAGATTTTGATTTATGTCAGAAAGGTCAACAAAGTAGGCTTCCTTTTTACTTAAGAAATTAAGAGAGAAAAAATGCAGAGAAAAAGGGACAAAATAATAGAATATAATCTCTACTGACATGGGAAAAGCTTCTTATAGGGTGGCAAATAAGGTAATCTGTTAGGCCTTAAGGAAGGATGTGTATAAATGTACATCAAAATGATATGTATGTTGGAGCATGGATAAGTGTTAGGAATTGTTATGATGAAAGTATGGCTAATATCCAGAACTATAGTGTGTGCTATTCATAAATGATACAGTGTTGTTTATGAGTAAAGAAGCAGATTACTATAGGCCTCAAAACCAGGTATCAACAGTTGTCCTGACGTGGTCCAGGGTCATTAAAATACCAGGACGCAACTACCCAGACACCCAAGATAGGTTAGCATCCATGTACTTTACTGGGGCGTTTCCAAACATCCTTTTCTAAAATTATTATGTTTGGGGATCCTGTTGGTTTTAATGATTTTTTTTAAAAAAATATCCTTTTAATAGGTTTTTTGAGATTTTTAAATAGGCTTGTTTGTAGCAAAGGCTTTTTTAAATATTCGGCACCTCCCCACCCTTCCTCTCTTCTCTTCATTCCTCTCCTTCCTCTCTCTCTCTCTTTTCCTCCCTGAGCTAACTCCTGTAACTGAAAAAAATGAGATGAAAGGCAACAAAGGGAACCCCTTTTTTGCTGTGAGCAAGACCAGGCTATACTAATTAGCACCGAGTGACAAGGTTAGCAAACAAACCAGTCTAAACTGGTACCGAGTAGGATGGCCAGAGCGTACTGGTTCTTCAGCAGACCGATGTCCTGGGGATGTCCCAAATATCAGTCTCTTATAGGAACAGTATAACACCTGCGGAATGAAGTGATGCCCTTGAGACAGGAATCCTAGGATTAAACACCCAAGTGGAATTATGGAAGAAGGTTTTAAAAGTATCAAATAAGTAAAACAAAAAGTATATAAAATACAATTTTAGTGAAAATTGAAGCAAAGTCAGGTCCAAGTTAAGATTGACAGACAAGAAATACCCAAAAATGTCGGGTTCCATTATTTGGGAACTATTATACAAAATAATTAAGAGAGAAATGAAGATATATAAATAATAGAATTAGAAATAATTGAATGAAACTGAGATGTGCTTCCATGGCATATTTCGGTGATTTAAAGAAAAAATTTATAGAACAATAAATCTTGTAATATTTTATGTTAGAAAGATGTTGGGCAATTAAAAGGCTTTAAAAAATCAATTGTAACAAAAATGAAAATGTTAAGATGGATATACGGTAAAATTAAAAGAGATAGATAGAGAAATAAGTATTAAAGGAGCTGTTGGAATTTCATGGGACTGCAAGATGGTATGAGCATGTTAAACAAAAATCTAATGGGGCTCTAGTAACAAGAGGTACTTCAGGAAGCAGGAGATGGAAAACCTTAAGGTAACATAGATGGAGGTTTTAAGGAATAATGTAGAAAAACACGAAATAACATCGAATAGGAATGCTTGGCAAATGAGGATCCATAAAACTGACTCCAAATTGCTAGCATAAGGTTGGATGGTTATTGTTGCCACCAATATTGCGCTAAGGTCGAAGTGCAGCTCGGACAACCCTGAAGCCGACTAGAGATGAGCTGAGCAAGCTAACCGAGGTGCGGGGGGTGGATCTCCGTGTGTAGCCTGCAAAAAGTCTGTTTGCTGGAGAGTTTCCGACGGGAGACCCTCCGATGTCGCGGCGCCATCTTCAGCTAGAGACAAAGTGTACCGCGAAGAGGCGGGCAAGCCACTCAAAGGAGTGGACGGAATTGGGTCGAAGCCCGGAGAACTAGAATCGAGCGACCTTGGGAAAGGTTGCAGGGAACGCCTAACAAAGCATGGCATTGGTGGCTCCATGCAACAGCATGAGAGCCTTGAAGCTCTCGAGGTGATCTAGGAGATCCGAGGTGTCGTAGTGCAGCTCTATCTAAAGCATCTTGAACCGAGGTAGAATCGGTTCCTCCATGATCCGCCTGATGAAGGGAGGGCTCTAAGGAGAAGTTGAGGTCATAACAGACGACACCATATCCACTCCCTCTACTTTAACCCCAAACTAGGTTCTACACTAAAGAAATGTCTAACATCATCTGGTTAACAGTTCAGCCCACATTTTTGAGAGATTCTAGTGCTGAGAATTAATACCCTTTCAACCAAATTGTATACAATGCAACAATTAAACAAACTATTATTACAGCTCCTTTCAATCAAACAATATACAAATTCCAATCAGTTGGGCCTGTAAGCATATTGGCCCATTAACCAAGCTAATTGGTCAAAGTGTCAAGTTTCTGCAAGTTTCTCTTTGGAAAGCAATACTGAAAACATAGCATTGAAATATCTTATAATCATGAGACCAAGTTCAAGAATATTCCCAAAAGGTCCCTTTCGGGAACATCAAGGACAATCATGATTTAGCTTCTTTCTATAGGCACTTTATTAGAGATGTTGGCATTATCATGGCATCTATCACCAATTATCTTAAGTATAAAAAAAAAAGATTTTCGTTGGACCCTAGCTACTACTAGAACTTTTGTAGAAATTAAGCAAAGGATGAGTGAGACACTTGTTTTGAGGTATCTTGGACTTGATAAGGTTTTTGAGGTTGCTTGTCACGCTTTTGGGATAGGTATAGGTAGAATTTTGAGCCAGGAGGGACATCCCATAGCTTTTTTTAGCGAGAAACTTTCTAAGGCTAAGCAGAAGTATTCCACATATGGCAAAAAGTTTTTATGCTGTGATCCAGACCCTTCGTCATTGGAGATATTATCTATTACCCATAGAGTTTGTACTCTATTCTGACTACTTAGAATTGTGGTATTTAAATTCATAAAAGAAATTGAACTCTAAGCATGTTAAGTGGGTAGAGTATTTGAATGAGTACTCCTTTGTTCTCAAACATCATTTGGGTGTTGAGAATAAAGTAGCTGATGGCCTTAGTAGGGTAGTTCTCATCCTTCATGCCATGAATATTGAGGTTACAAAAATTTAATAGATTGATGGATGATTATGCTATCTGCCCTAATTTTATTTGATTTATCAAGAAGTTAGTAGTGGAAACCGTAGGCAGTATGCTAACTAATTTTTCCGTGAGGGTTACCTATTTAGGTCAACCAGGTTATGCATCCCACATACATCACTTATGGAGTTCTTAGTTTGAGAGATGCATGCAGGAGGTCTAGCTAGTCATTTAGGAAGGATAAGACCATTGCCTTTGTTGATTATTAGCCTTCATCGAAGAGGCATGTAACTAGAATAGTTTCTCAGTGTCGTACTTGTCGGCTAGTTAAACAAAGAAACAAAACACTGGACTTTTTCTTTTTTTTGCTTTAACGGGTTAATCATACAATGTGTGTATGAATACACCTAATAAAATCAGAAACACTGGACTTCATACTCCTCTGCCTGGGCCACATATGCCATGGAAAAACTTAAGCATGGACTTTGTCTTAGGATTACCTAGAACAGCCTGAGTTCATGATTCCATCTTTGTTGTGGTTGATAGATTTTCCAAAATGGCATATTTCATTTAATGTAGGAAGACATATGATGCCTCATATGTAGCCAAATTATTCTTTAAAGATGTTGTTAAGCTGCATGGTTACCTAGTTCGATAGTGTCTGATAGGGATGTTAAGTTTGTTAGCTACTTTTGGAAAAGACTTTGGAAATTATACGATACTAACTTGATCTTTTCCTTTGCATTCCACTCCTATACTGATGATTAGATTGAAACACTTAATCTTAGTTTGGGTGATTTACTTAGATGTCTGGTTGGAGACAAGCAGAGTAATTGGGACTTGGTGCTACCTACCACTAAATTCACTTATAATAACTCCATGCATAGGTCAACGGGTAAGAGGCCGTTTGAGTATGTTTATGGATATCGACCCCGTACCCCTATTGATCTTGCTCCTTTCCCACCCAACACTCGTTTTTGAACCTGCAAAAAGTTTTGCCCAACACATGCATGATTTGTATACAGAGATTAGGTGTAAAATTGTAATAAGTAATACCGATTATAAACCTTCTGCTGATGTTCATCGTAAGGCTAAGAAGTTTAATGTAGGAAATAATGTCATGGCTCGCCTTTGTCCAAAACGTTTACCTAAAAATTCCTCCAAGAAATTGCACGCCCGAGACACTGACCCACTCCCAATCATTAAAAAATTTAGACCTAATAAATATTTACTTGATTTACCTAGTCATATGAATATTAATCTTGTTTTCAATGTGAAGAATTTATTACCTTGACACCTTTGAGCCTCCTGCTTTGTCATCTAGTGTTCCTGCATGTATTGTAGTTCCTAAGACACCATATTTTCTACAACAGGGAGATGAGATTGAAATAGTTTTCGATGATAAGATTGTTACTTTTTTTGATGATGGCTTCCATCGTTATCTTATTACTGGAAGGGCCATCTTTTTTTTTTTATGCTTCTTCAATTACAAAGGATGAGTTTTGCACCTTGGATCTTAAGTTTCTCGAGTGGTAATTGCAGACACCCTCCAAAGTCGAGTTGTTTCCAACTGGAGAAGTATGATCGAGGACCATCAAATAAGAAATCTACGCGCACTTGTGTGAGGTGCGAATATAGAAATTAGAAATTTTTATTTTATATGAACTTTAGGACTAGAATTTTATAAGAACTCTAGTATTTTATTTTTTATGTAGACTCTTATTAGGGCTCTAGGTTGTGTATATAAACCTATGACTATGTCACTGAGAATACAATTTGCATAACTGAGATTTGAGAATACAATGTTGAGTTGCCTACTCCCTCTGCCTTCTCCTGCTCTTTCCCCCTCCTCTTCTTCTTCTATCTTCTTTTCTTCTTATGTTCTACATCAGATGGCCAAGATAAATTTGGTTTGGATGGACCGATAGATAGAATAGTTGAGATTTGAGAATATATCCCCATGGGATTGAGAGCATTGAAAAGTAAATATTTGGAGCAAACCTAAAATAATAAATGCAAAAGTTCCTTATTTGGCTTCTACAAATCAACATTTCTAAGAAAATGATTGCTCCTAGTCTACGAAAAATATTGGAGCTGCTACATTATATGAAGAAACACATAAACTAAACCTTAAAAGATGAAGATAAAGAATTAAAACATCAATTCCACCAACTAAAATTTGAAAGAAAAAGAAATAAATATGGTCATACTAAGATAACCAAAAAGCTGATACAACAAGTCAGAACCAATGCCACATTCATAGCAACCAGCCCAAAAAGGAAACAAGATCATCAATTAGGGTTTTTTTACTCTTTATTTCCTTTCAAATCATAGAGCATGAGTGGCTCTCCTAGAAAATTTCTTTACAAAATGATGTGCTTTCATTAAAAATATTCGTTCTTCTCTTTCTGACTTTTCCACAGCACAAAATTCTTATAAATATATCTTAATCTTAGCTAATGACCAGTATCCATTTGTTATACCTAATAATGATGGTCTCTACAAAAGTACATATTGTAAGAACATCTGCGACAAACCTCACTATATCTCCTAGGACAATGGGCAAAAAAAATCTAGCAAACATTTTGACTATAGAGAACATTAGAAAAATCCATAAGACAGTGGTCAAAAAGAAAACTCCAGAAACAAAATTCCAATCTTCATGTCTGGCCGGTGTCCTTATAGTTTTATTTAATCTTCATCCTGAGCTTTCAACAATTTCATAAGCTCTACCAGTCCTTCATATTTTAAATTACCAGCAAGTATATTCCTCTCTCTCCAAACAAGCAACTTCCCTGATATACTAATTGGCATCCAATTAAAAGAAAAAAATGCATGCAAAGAACAACCAGGTGACCTGGAAAGCAGGTTGATGAGCGAAAACAAGGTCTTAACCAATACGAGAATACTTAACTACATTGGCTAGGTAAAGTTATATTTTCTTTTAAAATCAAGAGTTTCTGAAAATGACTTTGAAATGCACTAAATTACAAATCATGGAACCAGAGAACTGCATGGAAAACATTTTGGGGAAATCCCAAAAACTACATGAAAATCATTGCAAATATGACTAAACATATGTGTATAAAAGGGGACATTGTAAACTGTGGCAGTTTCCCTTCTTTTTCCTCATATCTGGCACATTTCCAAATTCTCTGTCAGCAGCACTTCCTACTTCATTTCATGCATTTTCCATGCACACATATCTAAAAAGCAGCGTGATGAATAAACCATAGTTAGCAATTATTAAGTGTAGGTTGTCACAGTTTTCGTAATATCATGCATCAATTTCAGCGATTGTCTGAATTGTTGAATCAACTTTTTGCTTGTTGAGGATACAATTCATCAACCATATCCAGAGGACATGGTATTTGCAGCAACGCATCAACTGAATGTACATAGTTCAGATGTAAAGTCATTTTATAGTTCAGATGGAGACCTGGTTGTTACGGTGATAGCATAAGAAAGAAAAAGTGCCACAACTTTTCCTTAAATATTAGAAAGAACCACATTGATATCTATTTCAGCATTTCACACCTTATTTTTCAAAACTAATCATTTTTCTTTGTAGTTAAATATTTTGTGCTCGCATAATTTGAAAACCTCAGGAGTGCAGCGACAGCTTACAAGGTAAAGATGCATTTGATTCTTCTAGCATAACAAATATCAGACATAACAAAGGCCTATGATTTGGACTTAGATGGCTAGAATGATCCATTCGCTCAATAAATTTGGACCTGGCTAGGTCCAAATACAATTTAGTTCCAGCTTCATCCTGATTTTTTCCAAAAATGACCCTAGTCTTGATTTTAAAAGCAAAACTTGGTATTTTAACTCCTTTTTCATCAGATCAAATTAAATTTTGTAAGACCGATCACTCAAATGAGTAAAAATTTGGGTCTAGTTTGGACTAAACATGTCTCACAGGTTTAAATTCTAGTTGAGGCCCTGAAATGATACATTTCAGATATACGAAGTACCAAAACCAAATAGCATCCCTGATGGATTCAAATCTTATTCCCACCATTTATTATCCACAATGCTGCCTCACATCCTCTATAAACAAAGTGTAGCCACTCCTGTGTAATTTGGAGGTTGAGACACTTTACTAATTTTTCTATGCATTACTTTAAGTGAAAATAAAAAGACCGGTGTCACGCATGAGAACTTATGAATAGGTAAGAAATGAGAAGTAAAATAAATTCATTCAGTTAACAGCTTAGCATCTCAAACCAGAAGCAAGAGGAAAAACTCACATCTCATGAAATCTCACAATAAAACCTTGTGAAAAAGATAGCAAGGCCCTAATGTACAATGAAAGAGAGGTTCTCGTAGAGCATCTTCATGGCCTAGAATTTTCAGCATAGTATCCAGAAATGCAAATGGATCATTTCATGTCCAAGTCTGAGACAATGTGTACATGACCAACTTATGCATGCTCTAGTATTTGGACACAGAAGAAAGCCAATACAGTTACGTAAACCATAGATGCCACCACATTATGTTCATTGAAAAATGAACTCCCCATAAAACTAGTGAAAGAACCAAGCCCCATAGGAATGATATATAAATCTTAGTAAATCAAATCAAACACAAGCATAAAATGATGAAAAGGATAAGGAAAAAGCAATATTTCAAAATGTCAGCCCTATATGACACGTCACATATAATGCATAAACAGAAAAGGAAAAAAAGGAACTACTACAAATGAATGCTGGTGTGCATGCTTTTTGGGACCAACATGCCACAGGTATAAAGTTCAAGTCTGGGATGGTTTATATTGAATTGGTTTCCAAATTCATTGCTTTGACCACCATAATTAGCATGAAACTAATGGATTATTTAAAATGGTTTTCAGGGTTGTTACCTGAACCATCCAAACTAGCACGATCTTGATGGAGTTGTAAGTAGGTGACATCGCAACTTATTTAGAGCCGCAGAAATGGACCTTAGAGGTCACATGGACCTTAACAAGGTATAAATAAATAATTTCTAGCTCAACTTGAATCATCATACCACATTTGAATTCAAACAAATAAAATTAGAAAATAATAATTCAATTCAAAAAAAAACCATAAAGAAGGAAGATATAGAAATACTTCCCTCACATTAACAGAACTAGAATGCCACGACTGAATTATTATAGTATTCACGACTGCAGCAGCTGCTGCTGCAATAAGAATAACAGGGTAACAAGAACGTCTTAACCATCAAAGAACCATAAATTACCCTTTTTATCAAAAAAAAAAACCTAAATTACCCAAATTATGAAAAAAAATAAAAACATGAACCTTTTGTAAAAATAATCCTTTTAAAGGATTTCAATTTGAAACTCCAAGATGTGGTTTTGGGGAAAAAAATTTGAATATTCTTCCACCAAATTGTTAGATGCAGCCCGCCTTAGCCAAAAAAAAAAAAAAAAATTGTTAGATGCAACTAACATCTGTACTCAATTTATATGCATCAAGAGATCTACATATAATGTCCTCATAGGAAAACTTTAATCCATTGAAGGAACCCATATTCCTAAAACAATTTCATAAATAGAATATGTATGTTAACTTCACAAGAAAAAATCTTATATCGGCAGTTTTCTTCAGTACATCTATCTACTACTAGAACCACATTCATGATAAATGCAGCACATATCAACCAGACTATGAGACTAGACATAACTGGCCCCTCCTTTCCTCAGATTTTCCCTTATTCTTACAACATAGATTTCCTCTTTTCCCTAACAAATCTCTCTCCCTCCCTCACTCCCTCTCTTCCTTCAAATGGTGGCGAAATGCCAAAATGATATCTGAACCACTGAAAGGAGAACTTCAGAGGACGAAAAGGCAAATTATTAATTGAGCTGACACCATTACTGTAAAAATTCTAAATAGGAAATATGAATATTTAGAATTCTTTGGTGCATAAATCATATCCTACTTACATTATTTGGTAATAATTTATCATAAGAGAATTCGTATCTCTATCATGAACAAGTTATCATGACTCAAGAAGACGAAGATTAAAATAGTTCAGCTGACCTAGAAAAATACAGGGATGACATTGGTGGAGCGATAGGAAAGTCCTTTACAGCGTTTACTCTTTGCAGCCATAATACTCCCACAAGTCATCATGCTAACCGAGTGCTAAATAGAGATAAAGACAAGAAAGATCATTTCGACGAACAACCATCAAGCAGTACTGCGTGTATGTTTTCGAGGGATTTCCACACCTCAAGCTTCCCGACTGAATCAATCAATGGAATCCTAAATCACAAAGCACCAGCCTTAGGATATCTCCGGAAAAACCTACGGATCATTCATGGGGCAGTGAAATTTGCAGATAGATTAACAATGGAAGAAACTAAAGATCTAGGTCATTCTCCAAGCATACACTAAACTTATTACTTAAGTAAACCAAAATGTCAATAATTCAAAAAATAACACCATACCGAAATAATAAATCAGCTCAGAAGGTGGAATGTGAAGGAGGAGAAGAACGATTCGGACCAAGAACAGTAGAAATACATAAAGCAGGAGGCTGGGAGCAGAAAAATTGAAGAAAAAGAAGGGGGGATGTCAGTCTCTCACCTCAGAGGAGATCGGTAAAGAGAGGAGAGAGAAATCTCTCCAAGAGCTTTCACTTCTTTCCCTCCTTCCCCTTCCCCTTCCCCTTCCCCACTCTTGTTCTTCTCCTCTTGGTTCCTTCGATTTGCTTCCCCTTCCGGGCTTTTATTGGGGGCAGTTGAACACCTCTATTGCTTTGCTGCGTTGGCTGCTCTGACCGGTGGGGTCCTGCGCCCCGGCTAATTGATGGAATTCAATGGACGCTTTTGTCGAGGCGCTTGAAGTGGGTGCTGGGACTTGGATTCGTCCATGGTCTCTGACGGTCTCTATGATTCTGGGAACAGGAGGGTGGAAAGAGACGGTGGAGGCACTTCAAAATTGGCTAGAGAGGAAGAAAACTAATACTCTACGTAGTATGCACTACATAGTAGTACACCTTGCTGATCATCTCATTTTATTACTGTAGATTTTATTCAACAAAAAATTATTTTTTGCATGCAACCAATCACGGAGATATGTTACTGTAGATTCTATTCATCATCCGCTCGTATTGGTGGTTGGCCTATAATAATGCAACGCGGTGATTGGCTATCATGCTTGTGCACACAATGTAACTAATAATTTTTGCTTATTCATCGTGCGCTCGCCTCGGTGATTGGCACATAGGAACGAAACGAGGTGATTGGCGTGGTGGTGCATTTGTTGGCGGTCATCGCTCGGCCCACGGCAACACGTCAAGATAATCCTCCAAGCCCTTACCGCACACCTTGCTGAATAGCTTTTGCTTGGCCAATCCAAGGTAACGTCGGGGTAGAAGTTTAAATGATAACTAAGGAATTGAATCACACAATGGCAAATCAGATTTAACAAAAAGATCCAAACTAGGCCTAAGTTTGGGCTTATATAGTCCCCCACTCTAGAGGGGACATGGACTCAAATGAAAAGAGAATGACATGGACTCAATTGTAAGAACATAGACTCAAAGACAAAGACTCAATTGGCCTTAAGTCAACCCACTCTAAGCTCTGAATTTCGGGCTTAAACGGGTCAGCCCGGTGCTAATGGTGCGCTAAATTGGGTCTCCTCTGGCTGGACCCTACTGCTGTTTGGGGATGGCTGGGTTGGGTTCGGCCTCCAACTGCATGCATTGTCCTTGGGCGGCCATGGAGCCCAAGGCAGCCTCCTCGGGGTCGGCTTGCACGGCATGCATCTCGCTTGGTTGTGCACTCTTTAGGCCTGGTTTTCGGGGGTCCTCAACATTCTCCCTCTCTTGAAGAACACCCTTATCCTCAAGGGTGACATCTGAATTTTTCCACTCCTTTCAGCCCTTTCAATTGATGCTGGAATTGGACTTCCATCTTTGCAAGACAAAGCATTCGCCACCTTCTTATTTTTATCCAGTTGGTAAACTATGTCATACTCAAAACCAAGTAGCTTCACCAAAAATTTCTGTTGTTCAGGAGTGATAATTTTCTGCTTTAGCAAGTGACGCAAGGCCTATTGATCAGTCACAATTGTGAATTTTCTGGCGACTAAATAGGGCATCCAGGTCTTCACGGCATGCACCACCACTAGGAGCTCCCGAGCATAGGTTCCCCAAGCTTTCTTCTGCAGTCCAAGAGCTTTGGAGATGTATGCCAACGGACGCTTCTCCTGCAGCAACACGGCTCCAACTCTATCACCACTCGCATCCATATAGATTTCGAAGGATTTGCTGAAATTTGGTAAGGCTAGGACCGGTATTTGTGTCATAGCCCTTTTGAGATTATCAAAGGTTATCCTCCCGGCCTCAGTCCAGTTCTTCAACAAAATGGTCAGTGGCTTTGCAATCAGTCCATAATTCCTCACAAACCATCGGTAATACCCGGTCAATCCCAAAAAACCCCTCAAAGGTGAAATGTCCTTTGGAAGTGGCCAATCAATCATGGCTTCTATCTTTCTTTGATCAACCTTCACTCCCTCTCCGAAAATAATGTGTCCAAGATACTCCAACTCCTCTTGGACAAAAGTACATTTGGAAGCCTTAATGTAAAAGTGGTGTGGTTCCAAAATCTGCATTACTGTTTCTAGGTGCTTCATGTGCTCCTCCACAGACTATGAATACACCAAGATATCATCAAAGAATACAATAACAAACTTCCTCAAATAGGGCCTAAAAATTTCATTCATTGCGGCCTGAAAGGTTGAGGGGGTATTACACAATCCAAATGGCATTACCAAAGACTTATAATGTCCTGAATATGTTCGGAATGCTGTCTTGTGAACATCATCATCCCTCATCTGGATTAGATGATATCCAGCCCTTAAATCCAACCGAGTGAACACTCTAGCCCCATGCAATTCATCCAGCATATCATCCACTATCAGAATCAAAAATCTATCCTTGATGGTTGCCTCATTCGATGCCCTATAATCAGTACAAAACCTCTATGAGCCATCTTTCTTCCTTACCAACAAGACGGGTCAAGAGAAGGGATTGTTGCTATGCCGAATCAGCCCTTGCTTCAACATCTTTTCCACTTGCTTTTCAATCTCTTCTTTTTGAAAATGTGCATATCGGTAGGATGGGACATTAACCGGTTTGCTTTCATCCTTCAAATGAATCGGATGATTGAAAGGCCGCTGGGGTGGAATGCTAGAGGGCAGCTCAAGGACTCCTCGGGTGCTTCTAACAATTTTTGGACTGGTAGAGGTAGCCTCTGTTTTCATGCTTCTGCAGCTGAGGTTCTGCTGCAGAATTTGCTGTTTGGCCTGCACTAGACATCAACACTGCATAGCAAGTAGCTCCCTTCCTGCACCACTTCTCCAACATATTAGACTCACACTACTTCATTTCTTTGCTGTAAATGGCTGACCACTTCTTCTTCTGTCCAACGATTTTGAATTCCATTGTCATTGAGTCATAATCGGTCACTACTTTTCCAATACTGCGCAACCATGCATTCTCTAACACCACATCAAGCCCAACTAGTGGAATTACATGCAAATCAGCCTGAATTCTTACTTCTTGCACATTCATCCAGACTTCTTTCACAACTTCTTCACACTTCAACTTGCCATCGCTTGCAATTTTCACTTCAAATGGTTCTATGGCCATACCTCTTAGCCTAATCTTCCAAATGATTCCGAAGTTGACAAAATTGTGTGAAGACCCGTTGTCCACCAGCAAAGTGACTTCATGTTTGCCAATTCATATTGATAGCTTCATAGTTGAAGGTCTTGGTGTCCCGGTCAAAGCATGAAGTGACAATTCTGCATCATCACTTTCTTTCTTATGTTCGGCCACCACTTGAAGTTCTGTTCTGCAGTTGTCACCATCTAAAGTTTTTGTTTCAGCACCTTCTTCCCCACTGTGAACACCCAGCAGGTATGCCTGGCCAGTTTTGCATTTGTGCTCCCTACTCCATTGGCCTCCATATTTGAAACATAACTTCTTCTTAATATATTCCTGAAGTTCTTCACAGGATAACTTCTTCACCACATTGGACTGCAACTAGCTGCTGCTACTAGCTGGTTCCTTGCCCTTCATATCAACCTTTGGATGCTCTAAATTGCTCCTCTTGCTGCTGATAAACTCCTTGACAATTTTTTTCTCCAGTTTATAGCTGTCATCCAGAATTTCTACTACCTTCATTGCCTCCCTCAAGGTTGTTGGTTGCTTCAATTTTGCTTCCTTAGACAACCACGGTTTCAAGCTATCTATGAATGTCCCAAGTAATGCTTCATTGGACCACCCGGTAACTATGGTTTGCAGCTACCTGAATTCATCAATATATGCTTGAATCTTCTCCTCTTGTTTTAGTTTTGCCAATTGCCCGTGGTAGTGGGCAACCGGCAAAGGTCCCCATTGCTCCAAGAATTCCTTCTCAAATGCAGTTCATCCAAGCCTTCTTCCCTCCTTTTCATACAAATTCTGAAGCCATCTCCACCATCAGCTCGCCCTCTCTCAAGATGAAAGCTAGCCAATGTCACTCGGTCACCCCTTGGTACTCCATAAATATAGAAATATCGTTCAGTCTTATCTAGCCATTCATAAGGGTCTCCTCTATTGAATCTAGGAAAATCTATCTTTGTCTTGGATAACCCCCTCTCTTCGATCCGAGATCCTCTGAATTCTCCTTCTCCCACATCTCCTACAATCGGCCTCTTCCTCGTATCCATGTATGCTCTCCAGCTGAACGGCCTTCGAGTATGGATAGCCTTCTCTTCGGCGATAGTCTCCTCCTCATACAATCCCCTAACTCTCTCACCATCCCTACCTTCATCTAACCATCTTTCCAACACCACTCCATGACCCTCAATTCTACTTCTCCTTCTTACATTCTTCCTCACACCAAAGTCACCATGGCCGGTGCTAGACCTACTCATAACTTCACTCTCCCTCTCACCATGACTCTTTTTATGCTCCTTCTGTTTTTTTTCTCTTACTCAACCTCTTGTCCAGCCTTTCTAGAGTATAATTGGTTTTCCTCCATGCTTCTTCACTACATCTCTTTAACTCACTATTCTCCCTTTGTAGCTCCTCCATAGGGTTGTAAATGCTCCAATATCCAGCCCAAATGAGATGGACTTCCTCCTAAATCCTCCATCGGCTACTAGGAAATATTGGAAGTACCTCCTGACTCCATTCTCCTCTGCTTTGCTGCAACTGAAGTCTGAATTTTTCTGCTGCACTCAGCCCCTGTGAATTTCCTATAATCGACATCTAAATTCAGACTTCCGACCTGCTGATTTGTCCTCCTGATTGGCACCCAATGGTGTAGGCAGGATGTGGCAAAGGATCACGAACCTTAAATGATGGTGTTTCACTCTACTTTTTTTTTTCTTTGATGGCAACTAAAACTCTAATGAAAGGAATGGAAACTTGTGGGGATTGGAAAGACAAAAGACTAAACTAACTAAGGTGGCTGCAGTGGATGCTAGTGGCAAGGAAAAACAATTCTGAAAAAGTGATGCGGTTGGATTGTTTGAATTTTAGGGTGGAAACTAAAACCAAAATTATGTAGATGGTATAGATGAATGGAGTAGGATCTAATATTGATGAAAACTACAGAGAATAAGATAATTAAAATAAAAATTAAAAGGATATGGACTAATGGAAGAGTCTCACCTCTAAAAGTACCAATCCGTTGAAAGGAAGGAGTCTCACCTTCTTCTCTGATTTTACTTGGAGTCTCATCAAGCACGTAGAGGATTCTCTCCTCGCTAAAGAACACTTGAATACATAGAGATTTCTTAAAAATTTCAGCGATTAATTTCACTCATCATACCTTTTCTTTTTTAAAGAAAAGTTGGCAAAAGATAAACTCTATCAAATAGAATTTTAGAGACTCCTAACCTATTAAGAACTTTTGACTAAATTCAAACTCTCCTAATACTTAACGTGGCACCTCTCTTCGCTGGCTTCTTGGTGGTGGATGGGTCCCTAAAAGTGAGGAATCCAGCCGTATACAAGGAAGACCAAGTCCAAGGGGTTTATGGCGTGTTGAACCAAGTCAAAATTAGTTACTTTGGTTTAATCCAATCAAGACATGAGTCACGCCCTACTTAAAATCAAACTTAACTTCTTCCACGCCTCAATTCAATTGAAGTGGGGCGTGTGGACCTAACTCAAAATGATTTTAATCACTTAATACAAGGACTCGATCTCACTACAATTAAACTCAATTCACTCAAACACAATTAGACTCAATACAATAAAGACACACTCAAACACAAATATACTAAATACAAACCAAGTCTTAGCTAATTTCTTCAAGCCCAAAAGGTTGTGAATTATGGCTCCACGCCTCCATGGGGTTAAGGGGAATGCTCCTGAATCACCCAATCTGACTTCATCAACCGGCACCCAATCTGACTTGATCAGCCCTCTTAATCCGCTGTAAATATGCCCCTTCTTGTGGCTAACTAGCACCTGAATTGACTCCAATTAGATCCAGCCCAATTTGGTTGCAAGTAACTGAAATTCTGGTAATGCAGTAACTGAAATTCTGGTAATGCAATAGCTAAATTTCTAGTAATGTAACCACCCACTAATGTAGAATTTTCAAACTCTAACCGGCAGATTCAAATTTGAATTTTCAAACAATAGTGGTGTAGAATTTAAAGTCCAAGTGTCCCCTGATTTGAGGTGGTTAATCTCTAATCATTTAACTTAAATTCAAATTTCAAATCCCCTGCTGAATGGAGGATTTCAAATCTGAATTTTCCGCTAGAATTTCAAGGGATGCAGATTTCTAATTTCAAATTCAAATTTTAAGTTCACATTTCAAATTCAAATTTTAAATTTCAAATTTCAAATTTCAAATTCAAACTCTCAAGTGATCCACTAACTGCTGAATTTTCAATCATCACGAACTTGGAAATGCAAAATTTTAATCAGGAATTCAGATCTAACACATGCAACAATTTGAAGTTCTTCCAATTTAAATTTTCTATTTTAATGCAGAACCAAGTAACCTACTTCCAAGATGATGCAGAGTTCAAACTTTTTCAAATCTAATAGATGGCAACTTATCACTCTAATGTAGAAATCAGTCATGCAGCAATTTCATTCACCAAATGCAGATTAAGCATGCAGTTTTCTAAAACTCCACATACTGAATTATACTCCACCGATCCAATGTTCCAATCAATTGAACTCTGAAAATTTTCTGGATGGAGACGTTACCTCTTGAGATTGGGATGTGTTAGACACGATACCCAATCTCAATGAAAGCACCAATGTTGGCGGTCGTCACTCGGCCCACGGCAACATGCCAATTTAATCCTTCAAGCCCTTCTCGCACACCTTGCTGAATAGCTTTTGCTTGGCCGATCCAAGGTAATGTCGGGTGGAAGTTTAGATGATAACTAAGGAATTAAATCACAAAATAACAATGCCTTTGAAAAGGAAAGTCTAAGTTCGATTCAAATTCCCAAAAGAAGAACAATCAAATGCAAAGAAAAAAATCTAGCAAGGGCCGTGATGATGCCTCACTAGCTTAGCCCTAGAACAACCTCTAGGACCGGCTACAATGGCGCAAGTGCCTCGCCAAGCCTCTCGGCTCTCATGAACACACACAAATTAGATTTGGCAAAAAGATCCAAACTAAGCCTATGTACGGGCTTATATAGCCCCCCACTCTAGAGAGGACATGGACTCAAATGAAAAGATAATGATATGGACTCAATTGTAAGAACATAGATTCAAAGACAAAGACTCAAATGGCCTTAAGTCAGCCCACTCTAAGCTCTGAATTTTGGACTTAAATGGGTCAACCCGATGCTAATGGTGCGCTAAATTAGGTCCCCTCTGGCTGGACCCTGCTGCTGCTTGGGGATGGCTGGGCTGGGTTCGGCCTCAAGCCTCATGCATTGTCCTTGGGCGGCCATGGAGCCCAAGGCAGCCTCCTCGGGGCCAGCTTGCACGGCATGCATCTCGCTCGGTTGTGCACTTTTTAGGCCTGATTTTCGGGGTCCTCAACAGCATTGCCATGTTGATACGTGTGTCTCGGTGATTGGCCCATAATAGTGCAGCTGGCTGCATGAGCGGCCATACTAGTGCACACAATATAAGTAATAATTTTTGGTTATTCATTGTGCGCTCGTTCACATAGGAACGAAACGAGGTGATTGGCGTGGTTGTGCATTGCCATATTGATGCGCACGATGGAGGATATAATTTCTCAAAAGGAAGGGCAAGCTCCCACGCTTGCAGAAACTATGCAACATACATACATGGTGTCTTAGGCTTGGCTTGGTGATGTTAAGAGACAATGGTTTGGGCTAGATTTTGCATCATTATGCTACAGAAAAATATGAATATCAGAGCTTGATATGCATGTCGGATAAGCTCAAAGCAGAAACCAATCTGCTTCCAGTGGACCTAAACAATGTATAAATATGAACTAAATCTTATACATTAATTACAACTTGATAGGCAATCTGTAGAAACCTTCAAGTTCTTGCCCTATTTAAAAGCTTGATTCACACCACCAAAATTATTGTGGACCAAACTTTTCCCATCCAAACCATGAATCCTAGGTCAAACCACCCAAACCTAGGTCAAGCCTTACCGCGAACACCATTCCTAACTTGGATCATCTCTTCTCATTCAAATCCAATCAAATTGAGTATCAACTCCATGAGTCCAAGTGGCAAATTCAGAAATTAATTTAAATCCAGATTCATTGATTATCTAGTTTGACCCGTTTTGACTTCTAGTGTAAATAACTCTAATTTAGCTCAAATTGTGGTCCTGTACCATTCTGCACCCTTCTCCAAAACTGAAAAATTTTGTCTCAATTCAAGCACTCTGACCCTATTTCCGATGGATCTACATAAAATAGTTTGTAAGATTCTAATACTTGGTCAAATTCCATACCTAGTTTTCTGACCACTGACTCAAAATCTTAAGCCATCCCCTTTAGCTAATACTAGTTTTAAGTTGACCAAATTCACTTGAGAGCTAATTCTAGCTATGTTCAGATGTTATTTCCTATGACTGACTTAGGACCTACCATGACATGGTACTTTGACTCATCCTAGTCACCAAAAAAGAAACTTGTTTTTTTTCTCTTTCTGGGGCAGACAGGAGGGCAAAGGGGGAAATCACTTGGTCGCATAGGATGTGGTTTGTCAGCCTATCAGACAGGGTGGCCTAAGAATTTACTCTGATAGAGAAATGGGAGGTACTGGCGGCGAGACATATAGCTACATATATTATGGAATCGGATAGCTTGTGGAGTACCCTACTAAGAGCCAAGTATGGAGCTCACATGGAGGCGGCGGATTTTCAAGCCAGGCATCGGTGCTCCTTCATTTGGAAGGAGATTTGCACTCATGCTCTGGTGGTGTGTGCGACGATTAGGTGGGCTATTGGGGATGGCCAGTCCATTGATATCCTGAAGGATAGCTGAGTGTCTGAGCAACCGCTTTGTTGGGTACCGACCTTGATTGACTCAGCTAGATTAGAGGGTTGTAAGGTTAGCAATTTGATTGTTCTGAGAGAGAGAAGGTGGAATGAGACATTGATCGGGAAGGCCTTCGATGAGTAGCTGGCAGAGGGGATCTTGGCTATTCCGGTATCTTCAGAGAAGATATTGGATAGATTGGTTTGGGCGGCCACAGGGAGATCCAAGGTGCAGTCCACAGACCTACAGGAGGTTTTGGGAGAGGGTGCTGCTAGGCAGATGGATCTGGAGGATGGGTGTCCATCCCCATATGGTTTTGTTCCTGTTGAAGATGATTGGGGTTGCCTTCTGACTAGGAGTGTGTTGGTCGGGAGGGGTATCAGAATTTCTCCGAGCTACGACAATTGTCCCGACACGGAGAAGTCCATCAGCCATGTCTTGGTTGGATGCCCGAGGGCAACACAGACTTGGAGGAGGGCCTCATTACCATTGCCCCAAACTACTCGATTGGTTGACGATCTCCTACGATAGATGAGGGAGGCCATGCACAGGCCAAAGACAATTAAGTGGGGTGTCACTTCTGTTTATTAGGCATATCACATATGGCTGGATCGGAACGCCCGGATCTTCGAAGATAAGTGGGCATCACCAAGGTGTGTAGTGGATCGTGCTCTCCTTCAAGTAGTGGAGATCACCAGATCTTCAGGTGACTTCATCTGGGATAACCAGAGACATCTGAGACCCCCTCTCTGCTATTATAGCGCCTAGGTTTATCCATGTCTCTTGAGAGCCCCCACCCTCCGGCCATATCAAGGTGAACTTCGATGGTAGCGCTTCCGGTGATGGAGGTAGAGCAAGTGTGGATATTGTGATATGGAGTCATGACTCTAGACTGATTGTTGCTGGGGGATGAAGCATCGTCGGATTGACAGTCGTAGCAGCGGAGCTCAAGGCAGCTTGGAAGGGCCTCACCTATGCGAGATGGGTACTGAGAGCTGAGCATATCAGCTTGGAAGGGGATTCCACGATGATGATTGATTGGATACAGGGTGAGAGGCGGAAGGAGGATGGAGACCCTCTACTCTGTGATATCCGATAGATGATGGGAGATTGTAGTGTCTTTTGAGCCACGTATGTATACCGAGAGGCAAATAAGATCGCCGATTGGGTTGCCACCTATGTCGCCCAGCACTCCGGAGCGGTCCTCTCGCGACATCAAGGGGCCGCCCCTCCAGTGCTTTGTTTTTTTTTTTTTTTTTGATTTTGTTGGCTACACGCTCACCAGAATAGTGTGGGCAGTTGTTGTACGAAAAAAAAAAAAACTTGTTTTTTAAAAAAATTGATCCTATCACTCTATCCTCAGCAATTAAGTATAGCCCTCTTTAAATGTGAGAACCGGCCCATTGGGCCTGATCCGGATTGAAGTCAGCAATGCCCACCGACTTCAATTCAAAAATTTTAAAAATTAAAAATGGATCGAAATAGAGGAACCATGTTTGTCTGTCGATCTGTCGACCATTGAGAGGATGTTGCGCAGAGATGGTCACCCAAGAGGGGGGTGAATTGGGTGTTTTAAAACTTTTTGTCTAATTAAAACAAGACACACAAGTGTATGTGCTAAAGTAAAAATAAAGTTATAAGCACAGTCAATCGCAAACACAAAAATTTATAGTGGTTCGGAGCTTCCACTGCTCCTACATCCACTCCCCAAACACCTTTGGGAATTTTCACTATAATCAGCGATTACAGTCCGGTAGTTTTCCGAGTGCACTACCCAACTTGTTGTTTTACCCCGGGCTAACAACGAACCCTACAATTCCCCAATTTAACCTAGGCTTGGGACGCCTATCCCTTGTTCCAAGTCCCTTGACTGGAACAAGCACAATAATCAAATGTTTTACAAAGATTTAAAAGCTCTTATGAAAGCAAATATAACAATAAAAAACAACAAAACCGGAAGAACCCTTTTTGCCGTTGGAAGCGTGGGTAATGGTGGTTCTTCCGATGTGGATCACGTTGGCTTGAATGCGAGCTTTGAATGCCGAGTGGGAGTGAGTAGTTGAGCACGAAATCAGATGAAGAAAACTTGAATGCACTTGATTTCTTCTCTTGAAAGCACCAACTCCCTTGAACCTCTTTTTCTTTCTTCTCTCTTGAATGATCTTGTATTTGGTTGGTGAGAAGTTATTTAAAGGCACTTAAAAGCTCCCTTTTATAGCCCTACAAGCAATAGATCCGTTAGACACAAAGATATTACCGTTTGAAATTCAAACAAACCTGCAAAAGTGTGCCAGTCGCGTCCCAGGCGCTCCGGAGACGTCTCCGCTTGACCGCGAGACGTCTCGGCTGTATAAAAATTCTTTTGACGATGTTTGGAGTCGACTCGGCACTTTTTGGGGTCGACTCTGAAGAAGAACAGCTCGACTTCTTGTTTTTCTGTTTTTCTGAGAGAGTCGGCTTGGCACTTTACGGGGACGTCTCGGGATGTTTGTGCTTTATGCATGGGGACGACTCCGCGACGTCGGGGACGACTCCGTAGTTTTATCAACGAAAAACAAGTCCTCTGGAATCCCTGAGAGAGTCGACTCCGCGCTTTCTGGGGACGTCTCGGGATGTTTGCTTTTTATGCGTGGGGACGACTCCGCGTCCTTCGGAGACGACTCGCGCGCATCCCTTGAAATCGGCCTTTCTGCCGTCTCTGAGAGAGTCGACTCCGCAGAGTCGGGAGTCGACTCCGACCCTGCGAGACGCCTCGCCAGGTGCCGGGGACGTCTCCAGACGTGCCAGTTCTTCCTCTACATGCCAGAGACGTCTCTGGGACAAACCGGAGACGTCTCGGCTGTCCCTGATCTGTTTTCTTTATCTCAAAAAATCTTCAATAAATCCTTAAAAAATATGGGAACATGCCTTGACAATTCTTAACAATATTCTTAGTTAAACACCTGAAATCCTCAAATAAATTGTTAATATAAAGGGAATTATACTCTAGTATTTTGTATTCATCAAAATCCATTTGGGGGTCAACAATCTCTCCCTTTTTGATGATGACAAAACACTGAGTATATGCAAAATTTAAAATTTAAACATATACACAGTATTTGTTCAGATGTACAAGTATTGTGTTTTGGTTAGAGCTAGATACAGTATGCATAATTCAATATAGTCAACTTTCAGTTCTATCCTTATGCATAAGTAATGATCTTAGTAGCTCTTGAGCAATTTTGGCATATCAACTAGATTTGAATCAAGTTAAAATGTAAATTAATGAAATAAGACAATTGAAAGCTAAATACTTTTGACTCCCCCTTTCTTTTCCAGAAGGGTAATTGTCTTAAAGTCAATATTCTTCAATTTTATCTTTTCTAATTCAACTTTTAAGTATGAGTGTAAATTTTGTATTTTGCATTCCATATATTGGTTCTACTCCCCCTTTTTGTCATCAACAATGAAGGGGACAAATTTTCCTTGGGTGCCTAAAACACGATGCCTATTAGAATTCAGCATTCATATTATAATGAAACAATCAATGATTTCCAAGTTATTGCCATCCATGAATTCAGCATTCATTTTACTCCCCCTTTGGTTTGGAATTCATTTCAGACCTTTTGAATGCAGTGAATATAAGTTGTGCTCCCCCTGTTTCATATGCATTGACAAGTTGGCAAAAATAGTAAAGTGGTTGCACATTGTCAAATTTGAACATTCTCATGGCACATCACAGAATTAGAAACATGCACCAAGATTCAAAAGGAAGTGTATGACATTCATATATCATTGCAATCATTTGAAGTCATTACAAGGATAAAAAGAAAACCATTACAAGTATAAAAGGCCATTACAAGTATTGATTGCTAATACAAAAGAAGAAGTTTCAAATAAGCCTAGGGTTTTACAAAAAGATGAACCCTAGATGTCCACAAAATGTCCCTCACCGGCGACCACGCTCAATAGCCCTAGCAGCAGCCTCTATAAATCCATTTATTGCATCCATTAGGCTTCTGAAGTGATCTCCCTGAGATTGATTGAGGGCTGTCACTAGTGCTTCAAACTCATGAGTTGCCCTGTCAATCCTTCCTCTAAGTTGGGCAGCCACACTGCCCACATTGCCTTCAGGGCTCGTCAACTCTTGAAGACCATCCGATATGATCTTCAATTCAGCCTGTATCTCCATTGATCTTATAGTTTGGTTTGTTGCCACACGAACTAATTCTGACCCTATAGCTTCCATCTGAATTTTGATCTCCTTCAATTGTTCTAGGAGTGCTTCATGTGAGGTGCGGATGGAAGCTAACTCAGCAGAGATTATTGATCTCATCTCTTCCCTCATCTGCTGGCACATCACGGATGCTAGGGTGTGCATCTGCTCATCTGATAAGGACAATGATCCACTAGCTGGAGGAGGAGGCACTGAAGTGGATGGTCCAGCCGAGCTGGAAGGTACATCAGGAAAGGTCATAGGGCTATGTGGAGGAGAGAGGTGGTCAGGCTCCTGATGTTGGATCTCAGGCTCTATGGTTTGGGATTTTCTTTTAGAGACCTTAACCCAAGACCCATCTTTCTTGTGAAACTCCATCCTATGTAATGTGCTCTCATTGTAATAATCAGTGTTTCTTAAAGATTTTTCTGGCTCATTTTCAGGGATTGGAACCTTAAAGTGTTTGAACAGTAGGGTGAAGACCATCCCATATGGTATGCTAAATCTAGAATACCTATGACATATGGAGATGTAGTTCATCATGAGCCTAGGGAGGTTTAGGGGAATCCCTAAAAAGATGTGGTGCATGATGGCTAAGTCTCGCTCCGAAACGAAATCGAAGCGACCGGTTTTTGGAAACAAGACCCGGTTAACTATGCTCAAAAGCAATCTCATTTCGGCATTGAGGTCTTGGGACTTAACTATGTCAAGAGGACCGCAATCCTCTCTACCTAAAATTAGGTTTAGGGCAATCTCCCTTTGGGGATGTGAGGTCGGAGCCTCACCGTACTTGAGTATTTGTAACACACTAGATAAAATGTCTTCATTGATCTCTACCAATGTGCCTCGGACATATCCGGTGTACCCCGAGTTCCCTAAGGCCATATTGCTAAAAATTTCTCTCATTAGGCCGGGATAGGTTGACATATTTAGGGAACATAGATGTTCCCAACCTTGGGCACGGAGTCTCTCTCCAATAGAGAACCCCTCATTAGCTAGAAACTGAAAATCTATGTATCTACCTGTGGTTACTGTGCGATTCGCACAGGAGGGGGTCACGGTTGGCGGAGTAACCGGAGGAGACGGCGCGGAGGGCTCTTCCCTCAGTTCTTCGTCGTCATTTGCTACCCTAGGACGCCTCCCACCCGTTCGCCTAGCTTTCTTAGGTGCCATGGATTGGAAATCTAGGGAAATGGGGAAAGATTTTGGTTCGGTTTGTGGTGGAGAGAAGATGGAGGCTAGGGTTTCGGTTTTCGTTGGGGACGAAGGAAGGCAGCTCGGGACGGCTCGAGCTGTTTCGACCTATTTTAAAAACTTTCATTCGGTCCCCGAGACGTCTCCGCGACTAATGCGAGACGTCTCACCGGGGGGACGTCTCTGTGATTTGCCAGAGACGTCTCCGGCACTGAAAAATTTCAGAATGATTTCTGTCTTTTCCCAATTTGTTTTATTCAACCACAATAATCAGTGTGATTTCTTTTGGTGAATATAGAGTGAGCTTGCTTGTGATCCTTTCCCTTAATAATACATCCTATAAAAGTTTGATAATGATTTTTGAATTATCAATATTGAAATGAGGAATGTTTGACCAAATTTCGAATGCCTATGAAATAGGCTCTGAAAATATCTCCATGAAGAGTCCAAGGGAGGGTAACCATCCTCCGAAAAGTCAAACAATTCGTCATCTAACTTTGATAGATTCATGTTTTCACTTATTAGGCATTAGGTTTGCTATATGTGACCTTGAAGTGTATTATTAGTTTGAGTAGCATTCATATGTATCTCTAGAGCTTACAAAGCATTGCATTATAAGTTCAATCTATTTGTTAATACAAGCACAAAGCATTCCTTAAAAAATTGAACCTATCTTTACAAAGGGGCTTTGTAAAGATATCGGCCAATTGGTTTTCAGTGCATACATACTCAATCAATACATCATTTTTCAGCACATGATCCCTTATAAAGTGATGCCTAATCTCTATGTGTTTTGATTTAGAGTGTTGGACAGGATTTTTTGTTAAATTAATTGCGCTTGTATTATCACATCTAATTGGTATGTTGTCCATTTTGATACCAAAATCTTCAAGTTGTTGCTTAATCCAAAGAACTTGGGCACAACAGCTTCCGGCTGCAATGTACTCAGCCTCAGCTGTGGACAATGCAACTGAATTCTGTTTCTTGCTAAACCAAGAAACCAAGTTAGCACCCAAGAATTGACAAGTACCACTTGTGCTTTTTCTGTCGAGTTTGCACCCGGCAAAATCAGCATCGGAATAAGCAATTAAATTTAAATCAGATTGTTTAGAATACCATAAGCCTGCATTAGATGTCCCTACTAGATATCTGAATATTCTTTTAACAGCTTGCAAGTGTGATTCCTTAGGACATGCTTGGTATCTAGCACACATGCAAACACTGAATAATATGTCTGGTCTACTAGCAGTAAGGTAGAGTAAAGACCCTATCATACCTCTGTACAATTTGCAGTCTATACTTTTACCTTTTTCAACTTTGTCAAGCTTGCAACTTGAGCCCATGGGTGTGCTGATTTCCTTTGCATCCTTCATCTTGAACTTTTCCAACATTTCCTTGATGTATTTGGACTGACTGATGAAGATGCCTTCCTCTGATTGTTTTATTTGTAGCCCAAGGAAGAAGTTGAGCTCACCCATCATGCTCATTTCAAATTCTTCCTGCATAAGCTTAGCAAACTCTTGACAAAGACTATCATTAGTAGCACCAAAGATTATATCATCCACATAAATTTGCACAAGCAATAAGTCATTCCCTTTTCTTTTAATGAAGAGTGTTTTGTCTGCATTTCCTCTTTTAAACTTATTTTCAATTAGGAAGTTACTCAATCTTTCATACCATGCCCTAGGGGCTTGCTTAAGTCCATACAATGCTTTGTGCAATTTAAAGACATAATCTGGATGTAAGTGGTTTTCAAATCCTGGAGGTTGTTCTACATAAACTTCCTCCATTATATAACCATTTAAAAATGCACTTTTTACATCCATTTGATAGAGTTTGAAGTCCATGAAGCATGCATATGCCAAAAGTAGTCTAATAGCCTCTAACCTAGCAACAGGAGCGAAGGTTTCATCAAAATCTATGCCTTCTTCCTGATTGTAGCCTTTGGCAACTAGTCTAGCTTTGTTTCTTATTACTATTCCATCTTCATCTAGTTTATTTCTATATACCCACTTGGTGCCTATAATTGAAACATTAGGGGGTCTTTTCATTAGAGTCCAAACTTGATTTCTTTCAAATTGGTTTAATTCCTCTTGCATAGCATTTATCCAATTTTCATCTGTTTCGGCTTCCTCTAGTGATTTAGGCTCTATTTGTGAAACGAATGCAAGATAATTGCTAGTATTTCTTAAAGAGGATCTTGTTCTTACCCCTTGTGAAGGGTCACCAAGGATTAGATCCCTTGGATGACCATGTGCATACCTCCATTCCCTCGGAAGATCTTGATTTCTTGCTTGGGGTTGATCCTCTTCATCTTGCTGAATTGTATCTTCCTTCACTTCATCCTCAAGTTGTTTGTCTTGTATGGAGAACTCCTTCATTCTGTCTTCAAGTATACCTGCATCACCATCTTCTTCTTTTCTAGAAGAATCTCCATTAGCTTCATCAAAAACAACATGAATGGATTCTTCAACAACGAGAGTTCTCTTGTTGAAGACCATGTACGCTCTACTAGATGAGGAATAACCTAAGAAGATCCCCTCATCTGATTTAGCACTAAATTTACTTAGATTGTTCTTTCCATTGTTTAAAATAAAGCAGCGACAACCGAAAATATGAAAATAGCTTATATTGGGCTTCTTATTTTTCAACAACTCATAAGGTGTTTTCTTTAAGATAGATCTAACTAAAGCACGGTTTAAAATATGACAAGCAGTATTTATTGCTTCAGCCCAAAAGTACTTTGGTAGATCCGATTCGCAAAATATGGTACGAGCCATATCTGCTAGTGTGCGATTCTTCCTTTCTACCACCCCATTTTGTTGGGGTGTCCTAAGAGCCGAGAAATTATGATTGATACCGTTTTCTTCACAAAATTTTTCAAAATGCTGATTTTCAAACTCGGTACCATGATCACTCCTAATTGTTTTTAGTTTAAGATTAAGTTCATTCGAAATCCTATTATGAAACTTGATAAAAGCGGAAAAGGACTCATCTTTGTGGGCAAGAAATGAAACCCATGTAAAACGTGAAAAATCATCAACAATTACAAGACCAAACTTCTTACCTCCTAGACTAGCAGTTCTAGTGGGTCCAAATAAATCCATGTGACTTAGTTCTAGGGGTTTTGATGTTGAAACTATGTTCTTAGACTTGAAAGAACTTCTTGTTTGTTTTCCTAGTTGACATGCAGCACAAATTTTGTTCTTTTCAAAGTCTATTTTTGGTAGTCCTTTGACTAGATCTTTTGTAATCAATTTAGAAATTAAATCCATGCTAGCATGCCCTAACCTACGATGCCATAACCAGCTAGTCTCATTGACCTTGGCATCCATGGCTACAAGACATTGGCCATCTTTCATGGTGAGATCATCAAGATCTACCATGTAAACATTTCCACGCCTATGTCCCATAAGTATGATCTCATTGTCAATTGGACTACTAATTATGCAGAGGGAAGATTCAAATGACACTTTAAACCCCTTGTCACAAAATTGACTTATACTTAATAAATTATGTTTTAATCCATTAACTAACAATACATTGTCAATAAATGAGGAGGGTGATATGGAGATTTTACCAACGCCAATGATTTGACCTTTAGCATTGTCTCCAAATGTGACTACTCCTCCTTCTTTTGATTTCAAGGTGACGAAAAGACTCTCGTCACCGGTCATATGCCTTGAGCAACCGCTATCAAGATACCACATTCTCTTTTTGCTCCCGGCTGCAAGGCATACCTGCAAAATAATCATGTGAAGCTCTTAGGTACCCAAGTTTTCTTGGGTCCTTCTTGGTTAGTGTAGTTGGTTCCCTTAGGCACCCACATTTTAGTTGTATTTTTACCCTTTACAAATGTATTCTTGTTAGTTTGAATCTTTCTTTGAATGCAAGAATAGGCTTTATGTCCACTTTTCCCACAATGAAAGCATGTAAGTTTTTCAGTTTTGATATCTTTTGCTTTCACAAAAAAGTTCTTTAGATATTTTTGTTGTTTGCTAGTTTTGTATCCTAATCCGGCTTTATTAAAAACAGCTCTTTGATTGGATAGAATAAGATTTAATTTTTCAGAGCTATGTGTAAATTTTTGCACAATTGGTTTGTACTTGTGTACCTCATCTTTAAGGTCCAAATTTTCTTTAGCCAATTCTTCCTTATCATTTTTAAGGGATTCAACATTTTGTGCAAGTGAGGTATTACTATTGAGTAGGAATTTGACTTTTAGACTTAATTCCTTAATGAGTGTTTTTGCCGTTTCATTTTCAATGCTAAGTTTTGAATTTTCATTCTTTAGGTCAATGATGTTATCATTTTCATAGCTCTCCTTCTCAATTAATAGGTTTTTAATGTCATCCTTTAGTTTTTGATTGGAGGCCTTTAATTCTTTATTTTTTGCTCCTAACATACTACAATCACTCATGAGCTCTTGAAAAGCTTCATATAATTCTTCTAAAGTAAAATCTGTAGTTGAGCTTTGACATACCTCATCGTCGTCGAATGCCATGAAACACAAGTTGGCGGTCTCTTCCTTCTCTTCCTCGGAGGAGGATGTGTCACTATCATCCCAAGTTGCTTTCAACGCCTTCTTCTTCTTCTTTCCATAGTGCTTCTTCTGTTGAGGGCATTCAGAGCGGATGTGTCCCGGTCTCTTGCAATCATAACATATGATTGGGTCTCTTTCTTTTTCTTTTTTCTTTTCCCAATCATTTCTCCCTCCAAACTTCTTTCTTGGGAAGGGTTTCTTTCTTCTAATGAATTTTTTGAACTTCCTTACTATTAATCCCAAGTCTTCATCTTCACTTTCCTCTTCACTCTCACTGCTTTCTTCTTCACAAACACTTGAAGTAGCCTTGAGGGCGATTGTCTTCTTCTTTGGCACATCTTCTTCATGTTGCTTCATTGTAAGCTCATGCGTCATCAATGAGCCCAATAGTTGTTCAAGTGCCAATGTGTTGAGGTCTTTAGCTTCTACGATCGCCGTGACCTTCGCTTCCCAAACTTTTGGCAAGGACCTGAGAATTTTCCTCACAAGTTCTGAGTTAGTGTAAGATTTACCCAAATTCTTTAGACCATTTATTATATCAGTGAAGCGTGTGAACATGCATGAAATAGTTTCGTTGGGTTCCATCTTAAATAACTCATATTTGTGAACTAGAATGTTCACTTTAGACTCTTTGACTTGATTGGTACCCTCGTGGGTAACTTCAAGCCTATCCCATATTTCCTTGGCGGAACTACAGGTGGAGACTCTATTAAACTCATTTACATCTAGAGCACAAAACAATGAGTTCATGGCTCTAGCATTGAGTTGAACCATCCTACTATCATTCTCATCCCAATCCTCCTCAGGTTTGGGAACTTGAATGCCATTAACTATGTGAGATGGTTCGTGTGGTCCCTTGATTCTAACCCTCCACAAGGCATAATCTTGTGCTTGAATAAAAATTCTCATTCTAGTCTTTCAATAGGAATAATTTGTCCCATTGAAGAGTGGAGGTCTATTGGTTGCCTGCCCCTCAGCAGAGACATTGTTGAAGGGTGTTGCCATCTTGATCTTTGGCACAGACGGTTAAGTCTTCAAGAATACACAGAGCACCTGCTCTGATACCACTTGTTGCCCAGAGATGGTCACCCAAGAGGCGGGTGAATTGGGTGTTTTAAAACTTTTTGTCTAATTAAAACAAGACACACAAGTGTATGTGCTAAAGTAAAAATAAAGTTATAAGCACAGTCAATCGCAAACACAAAGATTTATAGTGGTTCGGAGCTTCCACTGCTCCTACATCCACTCCCCAAACACCTTTGGGAATTTCCACTATAATCAGCGATTACAGTCCGGTAGTTTTCCGAGTGCACTACCCAACTCGTTGTTTTACCCCGGGCTAACAACGAACCCTACAATTCCCCAATTTAACCTAGGCTTGGGACGCCTATCCCTTGTTCCAAGTCCCTTGACTGGAACAAGCATAATAATCAAATGTTTTACAAAAATTTAAAAGCTCTTATGAAAGCAAATATAATAATGAAAAACAACAAAACCGGAAAAACCCTTTTTGCCGTTGGAAGCGTGGGTAATGGTGGTTCTTCCGATGTGGATCACGTTGGCTTGAATGCGAGCTTTGAATGCCGAGTGGGAGTGAGTAGTTGAGCACGAAATCAGATGAAGAAAACTTGAATGCACTTGATTTCTTCTCTTGAAAGCACTAACTCCCTTGAACCTCTTTTTCTTTCTTCTCTCTTGAACGATCTTGTGTTTGGTTGGTGAGAAGTTATTTAAAGGTACTTAAAAGCTCCCTTTTATAGCCCTACAAGCAATAGATCCGTTAGACATAAAGATATTACCGTTTGAAATTCAAACAAACCTGCAAAAGTGTGTCAGTCGCGTCCCAGGCGCTCCGGAGATGTCTCCGCTTGACCGCGAGACGTCTCGGCTGTATAAAAATTCTTTTGACGATGTTTGGAGTCGACTCGGCGCTTTTTGGGATCGACTCTGAAGAAGAACAGCTCGACTTCTTGTTTTTCTGTTTTTCTGAGAGAGTCGGCTCGGCACTTTACGGGGACGTCTCGGGATGTTTGTGCTTTATGCATGGGGACGACTCCGCGACGTCGGGGACGACTCCGTAGTTTTATCAACGAAAAACAAGTCCTCTGGAATCCCTGAGAGAGTCGACTCCGCGCTTTCTGGGGACGTCTCGGGATGTTTGCTTTTTATGCGTGGGGACGACTCCGCGTCCTTCGGAGACGACTCGCGCGCATCCCTTGAAATCGGCCTTTCTGCCGTCTCTGAGAGAGTCGACTCCGCAGAGTCGGGAGTCGACTCCGACCCTGCGAGACGCCTCGCCAGGTGCCGGGGACGTCTCCAGACGTGCCAGTTCTTCCTCTACGTGCCAGAGACGTCTCTGGGACAAACCGGAGACGTCTCGGCTGTCCCTGATCTGTTTTCTTTATCTCAAAAAATCTTCAATAAATCCTTGAAAAATATGGGAACATGCCTTGACAATTCTTAACAATATTCTTAGTTAAACACCTGAAATCCTCAAATAAATTGTTAATATAAAGGGAATTATACTCTAGTATTTTGTATTCATCAAAATCCATTAGGGGGTCAACAGAGGATAAGGTGAAAGTGAATCCTAGGTTCTTCGGTGATAAGGTAGAGGATAAGGTGTAGTGTCTTTTAATCCCTTCCGGTGGGTCAACTAATGTCCATACATTATTGACCTTCATGGATTCCATTTCGGATTGCATGGCTCCAAGCCATGCATCAGAGTCATGCCTCTGCATAGCATCCATATAGGTGATCGGATCCTTATCATTTTCATCAAGTTCGACAGGATCCCCGTCCCGGACCAAGAAACCGTAGTATCTGTCCGGCTGACGTGGTACTCTACCTGATCGCCTTAATGGTGCATCTAAGATGGGTTTTGGATCTGATCTAATCAAATCCGACTCAATTGGTTTAGTGGATGGTGTCGGATCTTCTACATGTTGAACTTCCCTAAGCTCAACATTAGAGCTTTTAGTTCCTTCACTAAGAAATTCTTTCTCTAAGAAAATAGCTCTATTGCTTACGAACAACTTTTGTTCTTCAGCAAAGTAGAAGTAATATCCTTTAGTTTCTTTAGGATAACCAACAAAGAAAAATCTGTCAGACTTGGGTTCAAGTTTGTCTGTTTTCAAACGTTTGACATATGCCGGACACCCCCAAACCCTAAGGTGAGAGAGCATTGGCTTACGTCCAGTTCACATCTCATATGGTGTTTTATTTACAGACTTACTTGAAACCTTATTTAGAATGTAGCAGGCTGACTCAAGTGCATATCCCCAAAAGGATATGGGCAGACTCGCAAACCCCATCATGGATCGAACCATGTCTAATAGAGTTCGATTTCTTCTTTCTGATACACCGTTATACTGTGGTGTACCAGGAGGAGTCCATTGGGAGAGAATTTCATTCTCTCCTAAATATGTCAAAAACTCATTGGAAAGGTATTCGCCTCCTCGATTTGATCGAAGAATTTTAATACTCTTTTCAGTTTGTTTTTCTACTTCATTATGATACAATTTGAACATTTCAAATGCTTCAGATTTATGTCTCATTAAATAGACATAACTATACCTAGAAAGGTCGTCTGTAAACATAATGAAATATGAATACCCACCTCTAGCATCTGTGCTCATTGGCCCACATACATCAGAATGTACAAGGATCAATAAATCACTGGCTCGTTCACCTTTTTCGGTAAAAGGTGATTTGGTCATCTTACCAAGAAGACATGACTCACAGGTTGTCAATGATTCAGTATCATTAACATTGAGGATTCCCTCTTTACTTAACCTGTTCATCCTGTTCTTGTTAATATGACCTAGCCTATGTTGCCAAAGGTAGACATCCGTGACATTATCTATTCTAGGACGCTTACTTGACGTGTACATTACATTAACAGGTTGTGATAACAAGTAGATGTCATTGCTCAATTGTCCATTCATTACAGTAACACCATTCATAATGATATCATAAGAATATTTCATTATTGAAATTTCATAACCGTTCATGGCCAAAAGGCCTACGGAAATTACATTCAATAAGAATGTAGGACAATAGTGACAATCACTCAAGACAATTACATGAGAATTGAAAACAAGTTTGAGATTTTCTAAAGCTAGAACTGGAACAGATCTTCCATCTCCAACATTCAGAAATCTCTCGCTGTTTTTAAATCTCTCATTGACTTGAAGTCCTTGCAACGAATTGCATATATTAAACGGACTTCTAGTATCTAATACCCAGGTCGAATTATCACATATAAAGAAATTACAAGGTGTTATCATATAAATACCTTGATCAGCAACTGATTGCCCTTTTCTCTTGCTTAGTCTGTTCGGATCAAGTGAGGTAAGGTACTGAGGATAATTTCTCTTCCAATGCCCCTGCTTCTTATAATAGAAGCATTCTGCCTGACTTTGGTCATCCTTAATCCTTTTGGTCTGACTATGCTGAGTTTTCAGCTTTCTATACCAATTATTGAAGTTGGGACTAGTCAACTTGTCATTATCCAATAATGAGCGAAGTGACAAACTTGTGGGCATTTCTACATAAAAGAAAATTTGGCTATTAGTATATGAATTGACTAAACACAGTAGACTTGGACTTTAGTCTAAAGATACTCCCACTATTTTATACAAATTGGTAGCCTCTACCTCCAATTCCAAAAATTATTCTTAATTCTTTAGTGGGCACTAGAACCCAATAAATCGCATATAGGCCCGAGTGTGGCTCGGCTAACCCATATGCACCTATTGGTAGGTTCTAAACCAGTTGCTTCACCAAACAACTTCTAGTAATAATTTTGCCCTAGGTTCTTCGGCAGGCGTGTGGCGCCTTCACCGAATACCCTAGTCAGGTCCAATCATTAAATGATAGGGTTAAATCTAATCAACTAATAGACAACCAAGTCCGAGTGTGGCTCGGCTCACCTGACCGCCTATCGAAGGTACACTTAACTCATCATATATTGAATGACAATTCCAATGCTTGATAAGTACTAGGCGTGTCGCGCCTCCAATAATTATCAAAACATTGGACCCATTATTACCCAACTTAATGGGAGGCTATGACCTAGTTATCCCCATAACCATTTTATTTTAAGGACCTAATAATTTGAGAGGATTTCTTAATTAGGATAGATAAGAAGATCCGGTTAGTCTAATTTCTCCCACTGACTTCACCAAATCAGATTAGACTCAAACCGGTTAAGGAGGCACCTAAATCAGTCAAACTGATTTTCCTTATAGGCATGGGCTAACTCAAATCATTAAGTGATCCAATCAAAATGTGATTGACCATGTCGGCCAGGTAAGTGAGATCGGTGGAAGGGATATGCCATTAACTCGACAAAGACGAATCAGTGCGAGTAGTTCCCAATTAAAAACCACCGGTCAAAACTGCCAAACTTACCTTAGACACCGACTTGTTAATCAATTTTGATTTGATTACTCAAATGACTCGGGCTACACCTCTGAGCCTAAATCAAGTTCCATCTTGGTCTAATCAAAGACATGGACTTGATCCATCTACAACTATTGTAAATTGACCTTGAATTTTCTTGACCTAATCTAATTACTACTTAATTAGATTTGATCAATTAATTCTATTTGTCCATGTATGATTCTAACCTTAGGTCTAACCCAATCCTAGAAACTTGATTCAAGCTAACCCATATGCCCAAAGAATTATGCAATGTCAATTAATTGAGTTACAATTCTATTTCATAGCACTTAATTCTCAAATAAGTTTAGAATTATGAAAGTTTTGATCATTGAATATTTCTTTTTAATTACATATTAATTACAATCTTTTAGTTTTGAAAACATATTTTCAGATCTGAGTTTTTGTAATTAATCACATGTAATCAGATTTAATTCATGTTTAAGTCATTATATTTAATATTTATGCATCACATATACATAACAACATGAATTAATACAAACAACATATATCTTATGTATTTGTTTTTTTACTTTTATTTTCAGATCTGATTTGTTCATTAAAATCAGAGATCATATGAATCATAAATTTTATTTAGATCTAATCTAAACAATATTATGATTTCAGATTTATTTATGTTACAAATCTTAACACAAACATGCATCATATGCATCCAAAATTTCAGATCTAGTTAATCATGCATAATCAGCAATTAAATCAATCATAAAAATACTTTAGATCTAATCTAAGCATGCTCATGATTTCAGATTTAATTACAAAAATTAAAACATAAAACTTTAAACATGAACCTGGCTCTGATACCACTGATAGGGGGAGTCTCCACTCCTACATGGGTTCGGTCCTATTAAAAATAGGGTGACACCCATGTATACCTATCAGAGCACGCATCTCTATACGCCTCCGGACAGAGAGCCACGCTTCGTCACATGATCACGCGTGAGAGTTCCCGAAGATCGGTCACAACTCTTGGACCTTTGCTCTGATACCACTGAAAGTGAATCCTAGGTTCTTCGGTGATAAGCATGCTGATTTTTTTTTAAAAAAAAAAAACCATGGCTGAACCTGATCGGGTTGCCTACGTACCCCTTCATAAGGGGGATCAAGCCATACGTAGTTCTTTTTAAGTTTTAAAACACAGCGGAAAAATCGAATCAAACAATTTAATTCATGCATGCTTACAAGATCAAATCTAGAAATCAGCACCTTAAGAACACATAGGATTATGCCGAAATCGTTTAAACAATTATGCTAAAACTTTCATGCATGATTAACTATCAAATCTGAAACTTAAAAACTCTATTCCAATTAATCTCCGAATATCCATTGAATGGATTCTGGAGATATCTCCGTGAGGAGCCCCAAAAGAGGGTAAAACCTCGGGGAATCGGACCTAGATCTTGACACCATAATAAAAGATTAATGTAGGATTAATACCTTTTATGATGGATGAAACTTGTGGATATGATCCTCGACTTCGCAGCCACGCACACGAATGGCCTCTACGAGAAGTCCACGCGAATTTTCTGAAGAGATCCAATCCTGCAGAAGTGCTAGCTTGCGCAGAATTTCTTGAGGCTGAAATTTGATCTTCCCAACGCTATCAACTTTTGATCCGCCTTCTTGGAAGAACTTGGAGAAAAGGTTTAAAGGGATTGAAGAGGACTTAGATCTGATCTAAAGACTCTTATCAGGGACCCCTAAAACTAATGGCGCGATGGACTTAGAGGAGGAAGAAGTCAGCTAGATTGAATGCAGAATTTTTCATGCATGAACTAGGGTTCCTCTCTTTTCTTTTTTCTTTTTTCTTTTTCTTTTTCTCTCTTTTTTCCTTGAATTCGACCACCAGCTAATGGAGGTCCTTTTATTGTTGCTATCCCCTCAAACTTCATGCCAACCATCCCATATTTGTGGAGAATTTTGTGGGGTTTTGAATTTTGAATTCAAAATTCAAGTTCATGTGCCATTATATGATGAAGCTTGATCTAATCTAAACTATTCATCATGTTGCCACTTTCCTCTTTCAATTTCGAAATTCCCATGCCTCCAATCAGATTAGAGGGTCACGTGGTAATTTTGTGGTGATTAAATTCGAAATTCAACCTTAATTAGAAGTGAGATAAAGATAAGGATGACATATGTCATGAAGAGAGAGAATTTGATCTTATCCAATTCTTTTCATGAATTTATCTCTCTATTTCGACCCATCTAATGATGAAAGAGGTCTCTGATGTTGCCAAGTGTCCCATGGCACCATTAAATAAATTAAATTAATTTTTAATCATATTAAAAATTAATTTATGGCGCCATGCATGGATATGTGACAAGTGGATTTCAAGATCCGAACAGTTTCAGATCAAACCCATTTAATTTAATTAAATCCTAACAATTAGAATGATCCAATTACCATGAGTTGATCCTAATCCAATTAGGTCAATCCCTAATTAAGCACAAATTTAATCTAATTTAATTTGGTCAACCTAAGTCCTCTTGATTCAGACCTAATCCAATCAGGTCAAAAACCCTGATTGAGCCCAGAATGAATCTAATTCAATTTGGCTCATCCTTAGTCTAATTACTCAATCCAATTGAATTCATTAGCAATCTAATTACTAATTAATCCTCTGATAATTACTTTAATTATTTTATAAGATAATTTGCCAATCGAATTGACTAAATTACCCCTGAATGATTCTTAATCATTCATCAGCCTTCTTGATCAATCAGGAATCTTCTATGCGTGTGACCTCATAGGTTCGAACCTAAGCCGGTAGTACAGGAATGACTTCCTACACTAATCGATGTGACCATCTAGCAATGGTACCCGACGTCTGGATAGGCCGAATATATGCGAAGCAAATATTCTGGAATCCTGACTATGGTTACTGTATAATTCAATCCCTTTGACTCCTAATGCTAGGATGACTTAGAGCTCACTGTCAACCCTATAATTAGTACATCCATTATGTGATTAACTTTAGATATCCCGTGACTCCTCACTGGGATTACCCTGGCCAAGGTTTTGCTAAATTAATCACAAGACATTATCTCCTGTTTTCAGGAGGGGTCAATTCCATCTTGACTCACAACTGACTACGCAAGTACTTGACTGCACCGAGTGACCTTCCGTCACTGAATTAGAAATCCAGGTAGTCCGGTACCAAAGTACACTGAGTTGCTTGCTAGTCACAGGTTGCGGTCTCAGGTCAGAGGGCTAAACTTATACCCATATCCACTCGGAACATCTCTTGATAGTAGAGCGTTCCAGAATTTGTCACGTTCAGTAAAATGTACTCCTACACTTCACTTGTGTGGCATACCAGTGTCTCCACACTCCTTGGTTAAGAGGACAACCAACGTATATGTCACACAACGACCTAATCTCGATAATGCTGTCGTCCTTGTAACAACATATCATTTGGTCGCGAACTAGTTTAAGGACTCGAAGATAAATCCTCCTTTATCATTAATAAGTCCTAAGGACTTCATCATATAAGAGTTCATTTGAAGATGAAATAATGAATAATGCCAAATAACACTTTATTAATTTATCAATTCATTTACAAAATTCAATCATCAATATGCTGACGATTGACATTTAGGATACAAATCCCAACATAAGGTCGTGGAGTCATGGACGGTGATAACTCCGTGGGGTTGTTTGAACGGTCGTCAGACGTTAGGTCGCACACAACTGTCGCCATGATTGCAGGCATGCACAACAATTGCCGAGCTAACCCCATTCAAAATCCTTTTAAATTTCCCTCATCTTTTGTGATTGATCCACTGCCAAGCCTCTCTTCCTTTCTTCCTCATCTCCGGCGGCCATCGAGTCACTAGAGCCGAGCTACACCACCTCCAAAACCACTCTTATTTCCCTCTAAAGCCTGATTGCCCTATTTTTCTTTCTTCTGTTCCGAGCATCACTGCCACCAAACTGTCGGAACCAGCTATCCTCGGCCAAGATCCACTATCTCCGCCACACACCAATGAGCTTCCTTCCCTCCTCCATTCTTCTTTAAGTTGAGCCATCTCCCTATTACAGGCCAAACTGAGGATTTTTCTCGATTACTCTCTTTTTGTCGCTCGCCGTAACTACAGCCGCTGCCATCAGCTAGTTGTTGACCCCCTGCCACTATGGCCTAGCCGCCACCACTCTTCCCCAACCTCCTTTCTTCTTTTTCTTCTTCATTCTCTTCCCTCTCTTCCTCTTTCCCAATTTCTTCCTCCTCCTTCAAGTTCTCATTTTTCTTCCCATTTTATTTTCCTTTATTTATTAATTAATTTCAAAAAAATCATGTCCATCTTTCTTAGTTTTTAATTCCTCTTTTCTGGCCCATGGACCAGAAGCGTAGAAGATTTGCCACAAATAACCAAATTGAGATCCTTGATTGAACCCAAATTGAGACTCTCCCTCTTCTCTCTCTTTCCTCCTATAAGCAAGACCGATAGATCTTAGTTCAAAGCCATGACTCCCTTGCTTAGATCCAAGTTGACCCCAAGCTGGATGTCCTAAACCGCCTCGATACTCATGCAGTACGCCACGCCACGATATATCAATCAGAGACCATGCCCTGCTGCCAAGGGCCATATCCTGCCACCTCTGTCAACGCCATATCGATCACAAGAATGGCCTACACTGTATGCCTCAAGCAAGCCCTAGCAGCACACCATTTAGCCAAAGCCATCTCCTTCTATGATGAGGACAGGCCATACCTCTGCCACATGGGCACTTTGCGGAGACTATAAAAGGTCCCATTAGGTAACGGTTAAAGAACCCTTTAACCAATAAAAACTCCACGCTAACTTAAGCATCGAAGGTCACTCACCAAAATCATTGGTGAATGTTTGTGCAAGTACGTCGGTGCATGGGAGGTGGCGTCCCTTCTCCGTCTCGATCGGTAGCTCCTCCGACTGCTCCGACGTGGTCACCCTCGGGCCAAATTTGAACCACGACACATGGCGCTAGAGGAAAGGCCTGAGTCATGATTATAAAGCTAAGGAGTCACAGAGCTTCAAATGTATCGAGGCGCCGGGTACCAACTCCCGGTAACTCGCTTCAAAGTCCACCCCCTGCAGCACCTGCGCCAGTAGACTGAACTCTTTAGGTCCAGCCAGAGCAATTTGATCTGCTCGTTCAGCAGGTCCAAACACTCACTGCAGCTATTCAAGACCTGCACAGGTAGGGGCCCAGCCTGCACTCCCTCTTCGGGAGCGCGAGTCTATACGATAGCGTTCACGACATCATTCCCCCATCGAGCAGTGACCGGCGGCTGACGAAAAAGAGCCTCACCACTATCGAAGCTCCCATCGAGCTCGATCCTCAAGCCAGTAGGACTTGTCGCGCAGCCATCATTCTGAGAGCCTGCGCCGAAGTTCAATGCCCCGAGCACGGGAGCAACTATCAGACGTGAGATCTGCCCCATGCCGAGCTGCAACGAGACCCCCTCCCGAGCTCGACAGAAAAGTCAAGAAGTTGGAGCGACAGATCCAAACGCTCCGAGACGAAACTCCGAAGCACGACGCTGACCTCGACTTCACAACTGAGTCTCCATTTCCTCAGCGGATCGTAGAGGAGCCAATCCCCATAAGGTTCAAGATGCCACAAATCGAGCCGTATGATAGCTCGTTCGACCCTCTCGATCATTTGGAGAGCTACAAGGCCCTCATGACACTCCAAGGGGCTACGGACGCCCTACTCTGCAAGGCCTTCCCGATGACTCTCCACAAGGCAGCCTATTTTTTGTTCTCCGGGCTAAGGCCCAGCTCGATTCTGTCCTTTGAGCAGCTGGACAGACAGCTTGCAACCTACTTCGCTGCCAGCCGATGTCAACGCTGGACCTCAGACTCCCTCCTTGACATCAAGCAGAAGGAGGGAGAGTCCTTAAAGACTACATCGATCGGTTCACCTCGGCCACATGGGAGGTTCGCGATCTTGACTACTATCGCCATGTCGGCGTTGAAGACTAGAGCTCGGTTCTACAAGTTTCTCTTCTCCATCAAGAAGAACTTCCCCGCCGACTTTGCAGAGATTTTGGCCCGGGCTCAAAAGTACGTCAAGGCTGAAGAAGCCATGGCCTTTCAGTGGGGGCGACCGAGTGGCCTTCCAAGATGCAAAAGGAGCGCTCCCGACCAAGGAGCAGATCCCCCCGATGCGAGAAAAATCCTCATCGACCCAAGAGCCTGGCTCGCCCGAAGTCTCTCTTCTAGAAGTTTTGGACATATACTCCCCTCACATCCATCCGAGCGGAGATCCTCATGGAGATTGAGGATCAGGGCTACCTCTGACACCCACCGAGGATACGACCGATGAAGTCGCGGAAGCGCTCGAAGAAGTACTGCCGCTTCCACCGAGATCACGGCCATGATACAGAGAGTTGCTACGAGCTCCATAATGAGATCGAGGCACTTATCCATCGAGGTCGGTTGGGTTGTTTTGTCCGTTATCAAGCCTACAGGAGGGAGCCCGAGGAACAAAATCCAGTGTCGCATGAGGAACAGAACGACAACCGACCTCTCGTGGGCATCATCAACACCACCAAAGATGGGGCAAGCAGAGAACTTGAAGTATTGAGCTTGAAAAAAGGAGCTTCTTCAAAGCGTCCGTGCACTACGGAAGTCATCTCCTTTTCCGATGAAGACCAAAAGGGTGTTGAGCCCCCTTATGATGATGTTGTAGGTATTTTCTTGTCATTGCAAGGTTTGATGTAAAAAAGGTTTTAGTAGATAATGGAAGCTCGGCATACACCTTATATTGTGATGCCTTCTAAGAGATGAGCACTCCTCTAGTCGGATTTACAGAAGATTCCGTCTCGAGAAAGTACTATAAAGTTAAACTTTCTCGTGGTCCAGATCGGCTCAGCCTACAATGCCATTCTTGGCCAATCAGAGCTGAACGCCCTCCAAGCCGTGGTCTCTACCTACCACTTGCTCATTTGGTCCCCACAAGTCGAGGGGCCGGCGAAGTTCGAGGAGATCAGGCAAGCAGCCAGCCAAGGTCCTGGCTCAAACACTGCTCATTAAAGGGCTGGATATACGAGATGAACCAAGGCAACAACGAGGTGAGCCTGGCGAACGACTTCTCTGCATCCCCTTGAGGGATGACCGACCCGAGCAGACTGTGCAGATCGAGTCCGGCCTGGCAGAAGAAGATGCTCCTGGATTTCCATGGGTCCTGCATGATGATGACTTCTCGACCTCGGGGGGCAGGGGCACAGGCCTCATACTCATCAGCCCGCATGGAATAGCAGTAGAGCAGACTTACTGCACAAATGACGATGCAACTCGGCCCGAGTTCAGAGCGCTGTCGACCGTGAGCTAAGGGGGCTCCCTCGACTGCGGGACCATTAGACGCCATTTCAACACCATTCGACACTATTTTGATGCCATTTTGATGCCATTCAACGCCTTCTACAATGACACCCCTCGAGCCGAGCTCAGGGCACCCTGCAGTGTTGACGGAGAGCCTAAGAGGCCTCGTTGATCATTCGCAGAAAATGATCCCCTTCGAGCTGAGCTCGGGGCGCCCTGCAGTGTCGACTGAAAGCCCAAGAGGCCTCGTTGACCGTTCGCAGGAAATGAAGCCCCTCGAGCCGAGCTTGGGGCGCCTTGCAGTGTTGACCGAGAGCCCAAGAGGCCTCGTCGACCGTTCCCAGAAAATGACGCCCCTCGAGCCGAGCTCGGGGCGCCTTGCTGAGTCGACCACGAGCCAAAGAAGGTCGCTGAAGTAGACCTCAGAGAAGAGTCGCTTAGCTCAGCTTGAAAAGCTCGGCCTAAAGTCATTAGCTCCAACGGCACAAGAGGTACATCCTACTCGCTCGAGCAAGAGCCAAGGCCCCCCCCTCGACCGTAGGTATAAGGATGTCCCGAGCCCGAGCTCGGAGCGCCCTGCAGAACACCCGAGGCCGGCCTCAGACCCCACCGAAGGCCGTACCAACCTCAGCAGCTAAGCTGACTTTGGCCCCCGCTAAAGAGCAAGGCTGACCACGAACCCTGCTAAAGGACAAGCTGACCTCGGCCCCCACTAAAAGCTGAGCCGATTTTGTCGTCTACATGCTGCGGCCATGCCCTGCAGCAGCCTCACCGCGCCATGCTTTGCTTAATGGCCATGCCACGACATTTCAATCAGGAACCATGCCCTGCTACAATGAGTCATACCCTGCCACCTCTATCAACGCCATACTTATCACAAGAACGGCCTACATTGTGTGCCTCAAGCAAGCCCTAGCTGCAAGCCACTTGGCCAAAGCCATCTCCTTTCATGAGGAGGACAAGCCATACCTTCACCGCCTAAGCACTTCTGTGGGGACTATAAATAGCCCCATCAGGTAATGCCTATAAGACCCTTTGACCAACAAAAACTTCATGCTAACTTAAGTATCGGAGGGCCCTCACCGGAATCACCAGTGAGGCTTTATGCAGATACGCCGACGTACGGGAGGTGGCGTCCCTTCTCCGTCTCGACCGGCAGCTCCTCCGACTCCTCCGGTGTGGTCACCCTCGGGCCAAATTTGAACCACAACATCTTCCATCATCATCTTCTTCTTCTTCTTCTTCTTCTTCTACTACTACTACTTCCACTTCTCTCTCTCTAAAGCTGGAACCATACTCTTCCATCCCACTCTCTCTATCCTCGCCACCACCTGCAACCCTACTCTATTCCCCTCGCTGTCTGTACCACTGCTTCATGTAGTGCCGAGAGATAGAGCAGTGCATGAATAATGATCGGTGAAAGGATGCTCCCATGTGAGGCTCACATCATGTTAACCTTCTCTTCCCCACCTTTAGAATCCCTGATAAGAGATGTGAGTTGAGTACACTATGTGAGGGGCGTTGGCGGGGACAGTATGTCCTTGAGCTACGATGGAATTAAGGCTCATACTTTAGTGGAAACAAAGATAAGGAGCATATCTTACAAGGTTCAGCACTGATATATCTAGTTTAGAAGGGCATGATGGGCTTATCATTGGTAGAGGGCAAGTTTGTTTAATGAGAAGCATTAGAAACCTTGGCTTTTGTAGAGTTTTTGAGTGCACCTGGCTACATGATAAAAATACTATTTGGGACCAACGTATATGGGACAACTACATTAACACCCACTAGCTGTTAAGTGAACGTAAGTTAAAGGAAGCAAGAGTTGGCAAACATTTTAATGAAAGTATTATACCAGAGACTGCCTGTAATTACTTTTAATGCGTTCTCAATAGCTACTATTTGCATCAATATTTCATCCTGCATTAGTGATTCAAACTATTACCTATTTAAGCTGATTTTTGACTTTCTTTTCATTTTTTTAATTTCTTATGTAATCTCAATAGCTATTACCTATTCAAAGTAATCCGGCTCTCCAATACTTAAGTGGGACATGGCTTTGAAAAAATAAAAGAGAAGAAGAATGCCTGTGGAGTAGGATAGCGGAATAGTATGTGTGAGATGAGCCATACGTGCCTGGATCTCCTGGTCTTGCTTTTATAGAGGAGGAGTCATAATCCTGATAAAGTTGGACCCTTTTAGAGATGGTGGACCTATCTACCTGTATATATAACTAGAGCAGTTCCAAAATTAGGCCACAAGGCTGGATTATAGCAAAAGAGTGGTGGTGATCCCATGTTATCCTTGAGCTTCTTTTCATAAAGAAAAACTACAGAGAGAACAACATCAAATAATTGCCTTTCCTTAGTTATTTCTATATAATTCGAAGCACCAACCCAACCTTATTTACCAACAATCTTACCTAACAAGCAAATTGGACTGGTTGGGTTTGGATTGAGCCTAGACCAAGCTGCATCCCTAAATTGACTTGGATTCTACTTGTTGACCTATTCAATTGGTCCAACTCTCTTTAATTAGATCAAGTCAATTGATGATGGATCTATTAATGGTGTGGTTGCAGAGCTCCTCCTCTTTGTCTCATCTCATTGTTGTTGTTTAGTTATGTTGCACCGGTGTTAGTGAAGATGGAGTTACCATTGATTAATTGGCGTTTGTTGATGGTTTTTTTCTCAATAAGTCGGTGGTTGGTGAAAAAAATGGAGAAAGGGATCGTGACGCCACAATGACCGGCAGAAAGGCGGAGCATGGAGGTAGCAACAAAAATAGTAGGGGATGAAGATGAGAGGGGGTATTGGCAATGGGCAGAAGAGGAGAGAGGGTGATGAGGAGGATGAGATACTTACTATTAGTGACCAATGGGAAGGATAGTCAAGGATTTCTTTGGATGGAATAGTGGACAAGGATCAAGAGGTTTTGATGTCCTCAACGATGATGATGTCCATTGATGAGCATCAAGAGGAGGATCTATCAAAAGTCTTGAAAGAAGGAGATGAGATGGTGAAGTAAATGATTTTAATATAATTATACCAGCACTAATGCACCGGATTCCATCAGAACTCTACAGTTAGGTGTGCTTGGGCAAGAGTAGTACTAGAATAGGTGACCCCCTGGAAAGTCCTGGTATTGCGCCCTTTATATTCTACATCAAGAAAAGACAGTTGTAAAGTATTTTAAGTATAAATTAATATTTGTTTGTAGGTTCAACCCTTACTTGCCTATGCATAGAGGAAAAGACTTGCAATCAACTACTCAGACCCACAAAGGACTCGAAAGCAAAGTATAAAGTCCGACTCAAGGCATTAAGCTAGAGACAATGAAAAAAGAGCAGCAGAAGCAAGTGTGCATCGTGTAGAATATTAACATCCCATAGACTTTAGATTGGGCTTCTTCAGTGCCATTGCTTATCGACCATTGAAATATTGATCTCTTAAAATCCAAGATGTACCCTTATCTTGCAGATATTAATGATGTGCTTCTCATACTTCCTTGAGTGGGAATATGGATTGTCAATAATAACATACTTTTCTAGGGCTTCAAGGACAATAAAAACATGCAAGAGGAAAATGAGTTGAATAATTAGATCTACGAGATAATAGGTCTATCTACCAGTATACATAATGAGAGAAATCCTGCAATTAGGCCACAAGGATATATTGCAGCAAAAGGATGGTGACCCCAAACTAAAATGGATAAGGGCCTCAAGCTCATTTCTTGTTGTCCTTGAGCTTCTTTCTATAAAATAAAATTACAAAGAAAACAACATTAAATGACTACCTTTTATAGTTATTTTTACATAATTTAGACTTACTGAGGGCATCAATTTACCTTAGGTTCAAGAAAAGTCAAGTTAGAAAAATAAATTTTAAAAAAATTAACCTTATGACCTAACCTCCAATGTAGCTTGAACCATCTTCAGACCAAGCTAACCCCACTAGACCTACCCCCTTTCAACCTGATTTGACTCGAGAAGAGCCAACCACTTACAGTAATGTGACCAACTGCTCATAAAGACTTGGTTGGTTGGCTGAACTTAAAGTTACACCCTTATGATGCAAAGCAATTTTTTTTTTTAGTACATCAATAGTTCACACACACAATGGGTGTGGGTAGTGCCCAAAAGGTCAGCAAGTAAAATATATTGTAGGAAAGATGGGACATAATTCTGGTCTATCCGAATAAAGTCGCTTGAATGATGAGCCACATAGGAGGCCATCCAGTCCGTTGAATTGTTGGCCTCCCTGTAAACATGAGAAGCCTGATAGAAGATGCATTTGCCTAACAGACGACGCATGTCATGAAGCAATTCAAAGCTCCAATTTATACCTAAACCAAGCTTAAAAACTTGGTCATACTTCTTCCAAATTGAAATATCCATGACCTAAAACAGAAAAAAGAAAAAGATTTAGGTTTCAAGTCGCATCAAATATCTCTACCCGTAGACTTATTATTGGGTTTGTGTAGGATGGAAGAAAATAAACAAGTACATATTAGTCTAACTTTGATCATTATGTTTCAATTAGCTCTATGTAGTTCAGCTCATAGCAAAATAATACTAAAATCCTGCATGACTCGGTTACTCTGCCTCATTCTTCTCCTTATTGCCATATCTATGGTTAGGCATTTTGTAGCTCATTATTTTAAAAAAATATTAATAATAGTGATTTTGCCATCTCATGCTTCACAAAGATTGAAATACCTTATTTTTGGGAAGTTGGTTTTAATCTGTCTAACATGAGACATACCTCAAGACACATCCCAAACTAGAATTAAGAATCTTAAACGAATTGCTACTTTGTTTGGTAAAAATAATGTTTTTGAGTTGAGGTTATCACTCATCAATCTAATTACATGACAATCACAAGCATGGGTTTGGGTTTTTGCTTTGAAACACAAAATCTCATCCAAGACGCAACCATTCTCCCTCATTCCATTTTCTCCGCAATCTTCTGCTCGTAATCTTCAATCCAATGTGATGACATTGAAAACAAACCCCATTTCCCACCCGAATGTCTGCCCTCAAATTGCTTGCCAAAAAACACATACAAACACACCTTCCGGCGTCGACAATCTCCATCATCTTCCAGAATCCTGCGTCGTACGAAAGATAGAAATGTCCGCCCGCATCACCGTACAGATGGACGGCCACGATTCAGCCCACCGCGAGGGTCGATCCGTGTGCCTCCGTTCCAGCCAATCACCGCGCTCCTACCTCTCCTCCACTGGATCCTGTCCCCCTCCTATAAAATCCCATCGAATTCCCCCTTTCTTTTCGCCAGAGCGATCCGAGAAGCGTTTGGTTTTGCGGTGAGCATCGCTGTCTTCTACCTATGTCGACCGCCGAAGTAACCGAGGTCCCGGCTGTGGCCGCCGAGCCACCGCCGGCGGAGGTGCCGGAGATCCCGCCGGAGTCCAAGCCCGCTGAGGAGGAAAAGCCGGTGAGGGAGAAGAAACCCAGAGCCCAGAAAGCCCCCAAGGAGAAGAAGCCCAAGGCTCCGAAGCCCTCCGCCCCTTCCCACCCTCCCTATTTCCAGGTAAAAATCTCTTCTTTCCCTCCTCAATTCGATGATTGCTGTGTTAAAAAGTTCGAATTTTGATCTCCTGGTGATTGGTTTAGATGATCAAAGAGGCAATCTTGGCGCTCAACGAGAAGACTGGCTCCAGCTCCTACGCCATTGCTAAGCACATGGAGGAGAAGCACAAAGGGGTCCTGCCGGCGAACTACAAGAAGGTCTTGGCCATCCAGTTGAGGAATTTCACCGCCAAGGGCAAGCTTGTGAAGGTGAAGGCTTCCTTCAAGCTATCGGAGTCTGGAAAGGAGGAGGAGGGGAAGAAGAAGAAGAAGAAGAAGCCGGCGAAGAAGGCCGCCTCTGCCCCTGCTAAGAGGAAGGCCCCTGTTGCTGCTTCGAAGAAGCCTTCAAAGCCTTCCAAGGCTAAGAAGAAGCCGGGGATTAAGAAAGCCAAGAAGGCGACCCCTGCGAAGCCGAAGCAGCCCAAGTCCATCAAGTCCCCGGCGGCCAAGAAGGCTAAGAAGGCTACTGCTTGATGGCGGAGATAGATGGTTTCCATGACTCTGTTCATCCTTGTATAAATAGCTGCTTCAGTTTTCTGTGCACTTGGCCTGTATATTTTGGTTGCCTTTCTCTTGTAGCTTACGCTTCTTCCTCCCCCCCCCCCTTCTCCTCTTCTTTTAACTCGTCTGGTGACTAATGATATGGAAGGTCAATAATATGCATGGTTCCTGTATAAATTTCATGGTTTTGATGCTCTGAGGTTATAAAAATTTGTGCTTGTGTTCGGCAACTGAGTAATTTGAGTTGTAGTCTCTTGAATGAGGTTGAATTTTCTTCCTAATTAAATAGTTTATTTAAGTATATGTTACATAAGTAATATGGATTTCTTTGACTTATGGATTTTTTGGGATTGGGTTTGATTCTGATTCTGATTTCCATTAATATTAATCCAACTCAATTTAAGGCCACCCAAGTTCAGAAACTGTGGTCCAAGCTTACCTACCATCACCCTTATCCAACTGTTGGATTCATTTTAAGTGGTCCGAGTCTATTTAACTGGATGAAAATCCATTGATGTTGATAGTAATGGTGGGAATGGACGGCTTCTCTGAGTCTCATCCTGGCATTGTTGTTAGATTTGTGGTTGCTGGTTTTAGTGATGGTGGTGGGTATGTTGATAAATTTGCGTGCTTTGATGGTTTTATAGCTGGTGGAATTGGGAACGGGTTAAAAAGAGGAGAGGGTGATTGCTTGGAAGTGTAAGGACTTGGTGGTGGCTTGGGTTCTGAACTCGGTTGGTGCTCCCTCTTTCATACCTAGCTAGGGCCATTGGATCAATATCAAATGACTCTTATTATTTTATATTCAAAACTATATTATATTCTTAATATAATATCTATATTCTATATATATATATATATATATATATATATATATATATATATATATAGATCGTTCTTGTTTTATTTTGTTCTACATATCACCAATCCTCACACATGTTCTACAATGATCTCAAACTTCACATATGAACCTATTCAACTCCATCCAGTCTGATGTTCTTAAAACTTTTTCAAGTGCACTACGGATTGCTCCAGCCAAAGCATCTCCATTCTTGAAGAGTCACATCTAATGTTACTTCTTGAGCTCGGATGCCACATGTTTGGCAGATGAGAAGTCCAATATAGGAGGTCTTGTCATACATTCTAGGACCCAGCTGGACCTAAAAACTTAAGTAATTAAAGCTTAATCATGTATATGGATCATCCTTCTTCATCATGTTATTCTATTCTATATTGGACTAAGTCTTACATTTAATTTTTATTTATTTATTTATTTAGTAACACCAAGGATTTGAATATTGAATCTTCTTAAAAACAAGGTTTTACAGGGTAAAGTGTCAACCAATCATACTATATATTGCTGCTACATTAGCACTATGTAAATATAATGCAGTATGAGATTATTTTGATATATCAAGTGTCAGTACGTCGTCTAATATCAAACCGGTATGATATGTTCTATACTATCCGGATTGGAATGGTACATTCTATACCATTTGTTTTGGGCCGGCCGGCGAACCATGATACCAGTAGCAGTTGGTCATATATTTTTTTGACGCACATTATGTAGAGGATGCTTATCTAGCAATACTAAAATACATGATTATTGTACCTTGAGTAGACATTGATCTGGTCATCAGTTTAATTGTTGTTCAATCAATTTACCATAGTTGTTTTTCATAATTTAATAATTATAAAGATAATTAAGGTAGTGAGTGTAATAACATGAAAAAATAATTGGCTTAATAATTATTGGCATAATCTCGGATACGTGGCCTTCATCTCTATTCCAAGGTTTTATGGGTGAGAGATGTTTTGGAATGTGGGGTTTTGTGACAGCTATTTCTGAAAGACGAGAGGGGTTTTTTGAAAGATATTTATTTAGCTAATAGGCTCTTATACTGAGATACAGAGATGGTATTTCATCCTGATAATAAAACTCTCTTTATTTTCCATGGGCATAAATAGTATACCAAACCTCATAAGGATCACACTCATATGTTAGGTACATGGATTCTTTCAGCGACAGCTGGGGAAATGTGGTAGGAGCATGATAGAAGAGTTTTCTTGTTCAATGTTTTTTTCACATCTAATTGAATGAGAGTTCGTGACGGAGAAAAGGAAAGAAAACTTGAAGTGCTAGCCACATGTAAATGCCATTGCCCATGTCAATCCTAAAACCTTTAATAATTATACCTGTTCATGCAAATGTTCTCCTTGGTTGGTTAAAATAGATTACAAATGGCTTCACTAATAATAATTATTCAATCCATGGAAAGCGGTGTATCCATTTCTGTCTTCACAAGTATAGTTTTTTCCATATATCGAGCTAATTCGTGCCCTTAAGACACATTCTTTATTAGGTAAATATTATAGAAAAATTGGCCAACTTTTCTATCAATTGACTTATCCATATTCGCATGCTTCTCTAGGTGGATAAGCTATTTTTCTATGGAGAGTATTTACCCATGAAATGAAAAAAAATGACTTACCCACCTCCTAAGTGGGTAAGTCATTTTCCTATCAATAGATAAAGTATATATTTTATTTTACTCCTAAAATACCAATAAACTTAATATTATATTATAGTATATTATGTAATTTTAACATAATATAATATTATTATATAATATTTATATAATAATAATTAAATATTATTATATATTTATAATTTTATATATATAATATACAATGAAAAATATGAATAGATATTAGCAATTTATCTAAAAAAAAGTATAATGCAAAAAAATATGAATAACAGATTTCAAAGTCTCTTTTCAATGCATAAAAGAATATTGGTAAATTATTTACTGTCTCAATGTTACCTGAAAAGTATTTATTCAGAAAATATAGATTCTAGATAAGTTTTTTTTACCTCCCAAAGAATGGGACTTTAGTGTATACATCAAAGTCCATAACATCAACCTCTTGACTTGACTTGAGATGGACTCCAATATTGAAGTTGCCTAGAGAAATTATAAAATCATGGAGCCATCTTATGATCTTCGAAAACTGTCGTCAATGTTATGGAGATATCGGCTTGTTGAAAAATTTCAGAAGATCAAACTATCCAGTCAGCAATCAGGGATATCAATGATGTATGCTTGGCTTGCGCGAGGCTTCGTTCCAAGAAGATTGACCTTCTTGGTATTGAGGAGAAATACCTAAAAGAGGACGATATCTTCTTCTTTAACTCCCTCACATCAGAGACTTAGCATCTCTTGGCAAACAATGCGGCCTCATCCTCTCTCAAGAATCAAGATGGTGCATCTTCCGCATCTGACAAACTTAAGAAGTTGGAATTCGAATGATGCATCAAGTCCAGTCTTTCAAAGGGTCGCCATAGATCAGGGTCTGAAAATGGAAGTCCACACCTCATTTTGCAGCTTTACTAGCTCAAACATCTTTTGGGGCTCGTTTGGTTCGCAGGAAAAAGAGGGAGGAAAGTGTGGTCAACGGGAAAGTAATGAAATGCCTCTTGTTTGGTTGGAGTTTTCAAAAGAGAGGGATGGGAAAGTTGTATTCCCATGGGAATATGATTCCCACATTTCATGGGAAAGTCTTTCCCATGAGAAATATGGGAAAGTTACTTTCCCATGAGGTGGGAATCACTCCTTTTTTATTTTTTCCCAAAAAGACCCTTCAGCATTAAAGAAGCATTAAAGAGGCATTAAAGACCTAATTTTTATTAAGGGCATAATAGGAATTATACATAACTTTCCTAGGAAAGTGGATGGTCAACCAAACATAAGCACTTTGGAAATTTGTCACTTTCCCATGGTTAACCAAACATGCCAAAATAACTTTCCTAGGTATCCTCTTCCTAGGAATATGATTCCCTGGAGGGAAAATACTTCCCGCGAACCAAACGAGCCCTTGTTGTTTCCCACTGCTTCTCTAGCATTTTGCTAAGAATGTTTTGTGATTGTTGTTCACAGTTTCAGCAACGTTTTAGCTTCTAGCTGTACTGAACTACTTTGGTTCCTGTTCTGTCTTGAGCTGGTATACAAGATAATCTAATATGCCTAGTTTATTTCAGCTGGTTCATCTTAATATCTACTTTATTAGCTATAATGTAGCATGTTTCGGTCGTATTGGTCTTTGCTTCATGTCAAAAATGCAATCTTGTGCTGGAATGTGAGGGGACTATTGGTAGGCCTGCTAAAAGAAAAGCAATATGGGATGCACTGAAAAATCTCTGAAAGTCTTAACAACGCTTGCAGGAATTGAAACCAAGCACATTCGACTACGAACTCCTAAAATCCTAAAATCCACATGGTTCATCGTATGATCTACTTTATTAGCTATAACGTAGCATGTTTCGGTTGTATCGGTCTTTGCTTCATGTCAAAAATGCAATCTTGTACTGGAATGTGAGGGGACTATTGGCAGGCCTGCTAAAAGAAGAACAATCTGGGATACACCGGAAAATCTCTGAAAGTTTTAACAACCCTTGCAAGATTCGAAACTAAGCACATTCGACTATGAACTCCTAAAATCCACATGTGGAACACACTTTGATTGCTGGCAAGAAGTGGATGCCATCGGCTTGGCACGAGTGACACAAACTTATTATTCGAGGGTCGGACACAGTGGATGGCACTGATATATTCTCCCTTAAGTGTAACGTTCACACTGGAAACAGATGGATCTCAATGGCTTCTCACAAAGAATGAATTATATCCGGAACTCATAGCAGTGAGATCTCAATGGTCAGTGCATGGATACTCCTTGCTTACTTCAATGCTTGTCGAATACTCTATCGACAATTCCATAAGCCAATGATTATTTTTTTTTCCTGTGTTTCACAAAACAGTTAGCAGGGTTCGCTATGAATAGAAGAGCACCCAGCAGTTCTAGATCATTATAAGCTTTCATTGACTCTCATTTCCTTACTGATCTTGACCTAAGCAGCAGGAAATACACTTGGTCTAATCACTGAGACTCCCATCTCAGAAAACTTAGATCGATGTTTCATCTCCCTGGGATGCCCATCAATGGTTGGCAGGTGCAACATCCGACCACATCCCTCTCTTCTTCCAAAAACATCAAGTATCCCAAAGCAAAACCTGAAGTTGAGAACTATCGGCACACGTTTCCAGACTTCAGTGACTTAATTTCAGAATGATGGAAAACTTCCCAATCCTCTCAAGATTTGGCTGCTAATCCTAGAACTGAGAGTTTTGCGCTCTAAACTAATGGCTTGGAGTAAGTTATCCGTTGGTATAATCTCCCAGAAAACCTTCATTCACTCTAGAGCCTTGAGCCGATGAAAAGAGACGCACGCAGTCAATTGAAACCACAACTAGAACTACTTATAACAGGAGCAGCATTTAAGATCCCAATAATGACTTAATGAAGGCGACAGAAATACAAAAAAATTTCATCTTCAAGCAACAAATTCAAGATCATGGCACTACTCTAAACTAGCCTGCAGACCTTTTTTTCCTGAATGTAAACCAGGCTACAGACATCAATCAAGAATTCTCTTCATTCTACAATGAACTCCTGGAAACTTCAGAGAATCCAATTACCAAAGCGGGCAATTTATACAAAGGAACCCAACCAGATCTTCACCGAAGAGGACATGAACGAGGCTAATTCAATCTAGCAGGGCACAAATCACCTGGTCTAGACAGATATCCAACATTCTTCGATCAACACCTCTTAGACATACTCGAATGATTTCTCTAAATCCGTTTCAAGGACCTCATGATGGCACAACGAATCTTGAAAAATTGACTTACACCTATATTGTGAGAATCTGTGCGGGCATATCTTTAATTTCATATCGGTTATTCATTGGATACATCTTGAATATTTATATAGGATCAAAGAATTCAAATAATACCTTCTAGTTAGTTTTTTTGAATAAGGCTCTGAATTGTGACATACAACGTGCTAATACCAAAGAAATCTAACTGGAATCTAACTGGACATCGATAATGGATCCACACCAATTAGTCTCCTAAACAGGATGACAAAAATTGTTTCCAAAGTTCTCAACAGTCGCCAAAGGAAGAACCATCTATGACAGTTTTGTCGCTGCTAATCACTTACCTAAAAAAATATGAAAGTAAATGTTTGTAAATTGGATTTTGAAAAGGCATTTGATAGAGTTAACTGGAAGTTTTATTTGATTTACTTGAAGCAAGAATCTCTGGTCCTAAAATGGATACCAAAATGCCTTCAGCTGACTTTGATAATTAATGAGGAACCTGGAAGCAGGGTTCACAACAAGAGAGGATTAAAACAAGGTGACTTCTTTTCGTTTCGGTTGCGAATGTTTTGGACAGGATTCTCAACATTACTGCAAGGAATAATCTTATTTCCAGGATACGATTGAATATGGAGGTGGACAAAATTAAATGCTTAAAGACTCGATAATCTATTTTGGGATCTTGATCCCATGCAGCTCTCAATGCTTAGGTTCATCCTGTATTCATATGAGCTATCCAGAGGCTTCAAAATCAACTTTAATTAAAGTCTTCTTGGAAGGAGAATCCTTGGATAGCTATATAACTCACTTCAAACCTTATTTATTAAACGAACAAGAGCCATTGATCCATGTAGAGAACCAAGTAGCTATAACTTTGATCCATCTAGAGTACCAAGTAGCCAACTTCCTGATAACAAATCTTGGAAGGTGTCTCCATTATGCAGTAGTAATTGAGACAGATTTGATATTCCTCACCTACCCTGGCTCTTATCTTATGGAGAGGCACTGAAACATGCCATAGAGGCTTCTGCCAAGTTAGATGGAAAACTGAATGTGGCTCTTAGAAATGGACTAGGAATCATAAATCTTAGGGACCTTCATTCAAGTGCTGCTAATCAACTGGTGGAAATATTTTAACAATGTCGTTGCATCATGAAAAGAATTGATTGACAATATATATTTCACAGGGTAAACTCAAAACTCTCACATGCTGATGGCCTCATCATTTATGAAAATTATCTTCGAAAGTCCCATTGTTTCTACAAAGCATTTCCATCAAGATAGGAAATGGTCCGAAGATTATCTTCTGGTACGACAGCTAAACAATCTTCCCCGCACTTGACAAATCAGCAAAATAGTCAAAACATATTAAGATGGCATCACAACTCTTTCCATGAGTGTCTCAACTCTCCCATTCTAAGTTTCATTACCACTCCAATTCTCCAAAAAATAAAAAAATAAAAATGCCCCAATCTTCTAAAACCCAGACTCAATCCAGATTCTCTCAAGTATTCAAATTCTATTCAGATTTCAATTCCAGCCACCAACCAAACATATTTAAAATGCAAACACACTCGAAAAGTTATATCACTAGCTAAAGCTCTAGATAAACCTCCAGGTCTAAAAACAGAATCCAACCACAAAAGCGACCATTCAGGAACAAACATCCATCAAACTCGATTCATTTTGAGTTTGGTCATCCTCATATAGTTGATTTTTGAATCAATCAAACTTTCAATAAACAAAGCAACCGGAAAAATTACCTAAAATTCTTTTCAAATTTGGATGAGTTCCGGTTATCTTTCCTCTCAATTTAAAAATTTTCCCTTAGGTCGCTTAAAATTATTTAGCAATGCACGAAATTCAATTTTTTTCTTCTTTTTCTAACTATTTTTAATATTTAATAATAAATAATTAACAAAAAAATAATATATAACAGGCATAAGAACTTAATTATTTTCTAAAATAAATTTTTGATGTTAATATTATAATATACTATCACCATATAAAATTCTAATAATATATATTTATCAATATAGCCAAATAACATATTATAAAAATAATAAAATCTTGAATCGACTTGCATAAAATATACATCAAAATATATTGCACTAGAAAATATTACATGAATTTCAAGTAAAGCGAGATCATCATCACAAAAATATAATAACATTAATAAAATATTATTGTATGCCAAAAAACAGAAAATTATATAGAGCTAATGAAAAAAAAATATTAATATCAGCTTGCATTAAAATAAGTATAATTATTGATCATATTATTCATTTTTATATTAATTTAGTAATACTAACCAAAAGTTCTTTACGTAATTCGCTTCAAATACGCTAATAATCTTCCTAATATAACATTATTATCAACTACATTAAATAAAAACCATAATTATGATCCAAAGAACTCAATTGATGATGCTATTAATAACAATCTTTAAAGTTCCAACAACAATAGTTAAGAAACTAAAAACTCTAAAATTATTAAAACAGAAGAAAGGAGGAAAAGAACGCCGACATACACTACTACACCCTCTTGCAACTAAAATTGCCGCAAACAGTTGCATGCAAAGAACAGGAGCCGAACGTCCAAGATAAACTTACTCAAGAAAATAGCTGTTCTCCAATCAAAAAACATAGAAAAACCCACATCAGCAAGCCTGCTCATTCAGAGCCTGAGAGAGCAAAGAAAGAACAGACGCAAGAAAGAAGAAATGCAAACTGAATGCCAACCAGGCAAAAAGAACAATAAAATCAACATGACTCTACCTAACAAACTTACAGCGGATCCACTTTCTACGCTACTTCCATACGCCAACCATAACTTTATCCCAGCAACTGGGGAAAATTTTGCAAACAATTTACACATGCCCCTACTGCGTTGTCAGAACTATCTCAACGCAGAGTTTGAATTCCCCAAAATCCTCGTTTCAAATAAAACGGGAAAAGAAAAAAGCAATTCGCTACCCCATCAATAACTTTTTTCGAGTACTAGGAATACTATTCTAATTTCTCAGCTGTTTAAAAATATATCGCTAATTAGGGTTTGAGTTGGATTTCTCATATCCTCATTTCAAATCACAACTGTAGAATTCAAACTTAAAACAAATTGTAATCCTTTCCCAATTAAGAAACAGGAAATCAACACAGAAACGCCAAACACAACAAAAATAACGACATAACCATGAATCCGAATTTCTGGATTTTGATATAAGAATATACATCAGAACTAGGTCACTAATTAGATTCTAAACATAACCATTATAACCTCTGAAACAAAACGAGATCAGTACGAACAGTTGACAGACCTGATAACACCAATGACAAAACCAAGAACCAAAATATAGAGGAAAGAGCACGAATCTAAGCACGCTCTCCACGGATGCGGCGAGCGAGCTGTATGTCCTTCGGCATGATTGTGACGCGCTTGGCGTGGATGGCGCAAAGGTTGGTGTCCTCGAAAAGACCGACGAGGTAGGCTTCTGCCGCCTCCTGGAGGGCCAGGACGGCGTGACTCTGGAACCTGAGATCCGTCTTGAAATCCTGCGCAATCTCGCGCACCAGCCTCTGGAAGGGCAGCTTCCGGATCAGCAGCTCCGTGCTCTTCTGATACTTGCGAATCTCCCTAAAATTTTAACCATAATCATCAATGAGAAAAGAATCAAAGAAAACAGCGAGAAGAAATTGAGGGATTGGAGGGTTATAGAAGAGTACCGAAGGGCTACGGTTCCTGGACGGTAGCGGTGGGGCTTCTTCACTCCGCCGGTGGTCGGCGCCGATTTCCTCGCCGCCTTCAAAAAGAAATCAAAAAGAACAAGATTTAGGGAAAATGATTTCTTAGGAAACCTTTAAAATAAAAAAAGAAGAAATTGAAAACCTAAAATTGATTCAGGCCAGGCGATGATACCTTGGTGGCGAGCTGCTTCCGGGGGGCCTTGCCACCGGTGGACTTCCGAGCGGTCTGCTTCGTACGAGCCATTGGAGAGGGAGAAAGCTGGCGTCTGGATTAGGGTTTCGGCTTTTTCTCTCTCTCTCGAAAGGGTCGGCGAATGGGAGTAAAAAGTTGGTTTTGGGGGACATATAAGGAGAGAGGGAGGAGAAGGAGACGTGGCCGGAGCGGTTACCACTGAGGAGATTTTGGATCGTTGATGGGGATCGGACGGACGAGGATGGGTTTCAAGAAACACACGATCCGTGTGCTCTCTCCTGATTGGTTGAAATGCTTCGACGAGGATGGCTGAGCGCGTGAGAGATTCTGGAACTCCGAGTTCGGGTCGAACTTGGGCGCCGACGCTTCGTTACTGAACCGGGTGGGTCGATTCTTGGGTAGTCCCTATCGAATCAATCTGATCCATGTGCACTTTCTAACTTGGACGGCGAGGATCCGTTGATGTATGAGGGCAGCTGGTCGGTCTCCCTCCACGCGCAAACAGCACACCTGGCGACGTTACGTGGTGGAAATAGAACCAATCGGTTGGAAAAATGACCGGCTCTATTAAGCTAGCGTGCTGTTTTTTTTTTTTTCTTCTTCTGCTCCTCCTCATCGGCTACTAACACCAATCTTACGTAAGGAAAAAAAAAAAAAAAAAAAAAAAAAAAAAAAAACCATCCAACAATAAAGGAATATCTATACTGTAGCAAGTCTTTGGTTGACCCAACTAACCTCGGTAGTAGAATCGAAGCCCTTCTCCATATCTGTGCGGCCCGTGGGCAACCAAGTAGAACACGACTGAGAGACTCTAGTGCATCAAGGCAATCCACACACACCGAGGGGACCCTAACCCTCTCCTAGCTAGCAAGCTTCTGATCGGCAACCAATGCCACTTTTCACATAAACAAGGCTACTAGGGGTGGACCTACATCTTCCAAATCCAACCTGTGTCAATCCGTTTGGTGGTCTCCCCTCCCACCACCGTCTGTAGATCTGCAAAGCACACACTGGCCCTCCGTGTGGTCGTCCGGACAAGTGTCCGTCGAGTTACCAAAAGAAATTGAAATGGCCAGGATCCGTTCCGCCAACTGCTCCCTGAACGCCTCCCTGATTCGCATCTCATCCCACCTGCCCCCACGAGAAATAAATAGGTCACATACTCTAAAACCGGCCACCTTACTGCATCAACCAACATCGGCATCTGGCTGAGTGGTTGCTCGGTCAACCATCGGTCCTTTAGAATATCAATAGATTGCTCATCTCCAATAGCCCACTTGGTTGCCTCAAACACAGCCGGGGCATGAGAGCACATCTCCCACTAGATGAATGAGCAATGTCGTCCCACCTGAAATTCCGCCGCCGCCATATGCATGCCGTACTTAGCCCACATCAGAGCACTCCACAGATTGTCCTACCCCAAAATAAGCCTCACAGCTCGTCTCGCAGCTAATACCTCCCGCCTCACCACCAATGACTGAATCTCCAAACCTCCCTATCTGTTTTTCTGACAGAGCACTTCTCAAGCCACCAGATGAACTCCTTCTCTGCCCTCTCGTCTGCCCCACATGAAGTTCCTAAATAGCTGCTCGAGGGTCCGCAAAAGTGATAGTGGTACTAGGGTGTTTGCTAGCAGGTACATCGGTATCGAACTCAGCACCGACCATGCTAGCGTGACTCTACCCATCATAGAAAGAGCCTCCATCTGTCATCCCTCCAACCTATGTTTGATGCTCGCCTCGATATTGGAACAGTCCTTCCGGTGTAGATGACGCCCTGTGATAGGAATCCCAAAGTACCTCATTGGGCCATCCTGCTCGCCAATCCCCAAAATCTCTTTAATAGAGGTCTTTACCTGTGGCTTGGTCCTTGGACTGAAACATATAGTAGATTTGGTCCTATTGATACACTGACCCGAGGCAACACAGTAATCCTCCAAAATATCTCGTATCACCATTGATGCACGTCTCGTCGTGCGGACCGGCAGCATGCAATCATTAGCAAATAAGAGCTGCGAGATCTGAACAGACTCTGACACCGGTTTGTGGCCCTCAAGCACATGTGACTCCGCCGCCCGTCGAAAAGCTCTAGATAATGCATCCGAGCACAGGATGGACGGTAGAGGAGACAACGGGCATCTCTGACGGAAACCCACCGAATACTCGAAAAGTTGTGTGGGTGACCGTTCACCGAGATAGTGAAAGACAGATTACCGATACATCCCATAATCCAACCAATCCACTCCTCATGGAAGCCGAAGCTCCTAAGTGAACTCCTCAGAAACTCCCAGCTCATCTTTTTTTTTTCATGTATTATTTTTAATCAATAGACCAATATAGCTTGAAACAATCATGTTTGAGCTTCCAAAGCATACAAATATTGGAGCATAATGAATCAAAAAATTTCTATAGATAAGAATCTATAATGCATTGTGTAGATTACCTCTTCGATGGACTATGATTTTTGAATCGCCTCCAAAAGCAAGAGGAATGAAGCTAACGAAGAGACCATTAGTTTCTAAGAAAAGCAACCTCACCTTGTTCTCCAATCCTATCTTTCTCCTTCTCAATCATCCCCAATCCTCTCTGCCACCCCACTGCACCCCCCACCCCCAACTCGGTGCCCCCTTATGCCGATAACCCCCTAGGCTACCACTATCTCTGATTGCTAGTTTGATCCCCAATGTCCTTATGCCATTTGAGCAAACACTTTCCAGAATGACACCATTATTCCTTCTCTCTTCTCCCTCCCTCATAAGCCCTATGTCACGTTGGCGCCATCACCTTCGACCACATACACCAACATCGATTGCTTTGTCCAGTTCTCTCATGATCCAGTCTTGAGTTGGATGTCAAGCTCCAGGTTTTCCGGGGATCACACATTACAAAAAAAATCGGACATCGCTGACGCTTTTTATTGCCTATACGGATATTAATAAGCATCGTTAGTTTTATTAGCGATGCTTTATAGAGCATTGCAAAAGCATCAACAACAATGTGAGTGTTGAAAAAAATGGCCAATACTGCAAGCAAATGTCACCATTCCTGACGCTTTTATGTATCGGCTAATAGTTACGCTAAATCGTGTCGCTAGTTATATTTTTTATAACAACGCTTAAAGTGTCGGCAACAAGGCCAGTATACGCTGTCATAGCAACAAGGCCAAAAAGGAAAAGGGCAAGCCTAGCAAGAGAGCTCCATGTCAACGAGGAGGGGAGGAGTAACAAGATAAGGGAGGGCTAGCATAGAAGGGGAAAACATGGGGATGGAGAAGGGGTTGATAAGGAAGAGGGTGATGGAGAGATCCATCCCACCTAGGACCCACGAAGGCTCCATTTTGCGAGCACCCATCATCCAAGCAAGCTTTGATTAGCTATCCAATGTTTGTTGTAGCAAGAGGGACTTCCTTTGGAATGCAAAGCGGGTGGTCAGGGGAGGTGGAACCTTTATCCTAGAGAACCTAGGTATGGGGATATCATTGGGGTAAAAAGTAATTGTGGCTCAAATAAATAGTTATCATTGAGGCATAAGCAATGGTCCATTATAAGAATAGCTATGTCAATAGTCTATTACAAGGATAGCTATATCAAAAATATGCCCCATATTGATGGGCCACGTAAATCAATGACATCATATAGTCTTCATTGCCAATGTTTTTAATATGATAATATAAACATGATCTTATTATAAAGTGAACATGTATATGCAGCAGGAGCAAAAAATACTAATGTAAGGGCATGCATGATAGATAATGATAAAATAGAAATAAGAAACATTCAAACAATAGCCGTTTCCCAAGCGATATAACCGAAAAAAAAAAGTTTAGCCCTATATAGGATAATTTTACTAACCATTCCGACACTTTCTATTCCATTTCCACTTTCACCTTAGCACACCCATCCCTTTGAAATCAATGCACCAAGCACCAGTATCCCATTCATCCCCCATGTTAACATAATCTTTAAGAACGATGCACCATCACTACCATTGCTCTATCCCTTAGCAACATTATTTGGCCATATAAAATTGCAGCCCAAGATGGTTATGTAGCAGCATGTTGCTTGTGCACATGGTTGCGCATAATTAACCAATAAGATGATTTATACAGTTTGAGCACGGATACATCCAATAAGATCAGAAAACAACAATCCACCATTTTCACTCATCAACTTTAATAGAAGTTAAAAACAATTGAAACAAGCGGCACCATGCCATCTGTTGCCAACACATGCATGTATCTCAGTACAAAAATGACGACCCCTGCCAATGGCTCTTTCTTCCCAATCTTTAGCTTGAGGACTTCTCCTTTTAAATCCTCGCCATCGCCGATGGAGCCACCTACTCGCCTGCTCTCTCATACTTGAATCCAAGCTCTCTGCTTTTTCAGATATCATATTTTTAGAAATCATCTTTTCAAAAAAATATTAAATGAGTCCTACTAGTGGCTAGCTAGCAAGTTGCTGCCAGTATAAATAAGCAGCTTGCTGACAATATGGTCAAAGGCTAGGTTATATTAGTGGAAGAGTTCTTGCCATTAGTTTATGAAAGCGTCAAGTTCTCTACTGTTTAATGTGGCTAGCAAGTTGCTGCTCATCATTGTCTACTTGCTGCCAGTATGACCAGAGATAGCTGGCCGAGAATTTCTCAAGAAAACATCTCTTTCTAATTGGACTGCCACATTAGGAACCCGAAGCTTTTATTATGGATACCCCTCTGCTCTCCAGGGCCTAGACATCCAAAAAGAATCCAAGAAGATCTAATTAAGGCATCCGCCACAAGCCACTGAAGAGAGCCAGCAAAAGCTTAAAATCTCATCAAAAGATTCTAGAAGAGCTTTGAGAGGTTAGAGAGCAGAAGGTCCTCCCTGGAATTTTAATGGTGCTGAAGTGTTGGCGAGGCTATCGAAGTTTCTCTACCGTTTGGAGCCAAGAACTTGGGCTGGGGGTGGCATGGTACGGATAACCTTAGATCCCAAATCAAGTTAGGTGTATGCAGACTGATATAGGATGTTTTTTCGTCTTCCCCATCTTTGTACAATATCGCTATGCGCTTAGAATAGATCCCTGCATTTAGAGTAATCTCATTTTCAATTAGCATACCTAATTCTTTTCTTGAAGGTTTATATATGTAACATGAGAAAATACTTGGGTAGAGTATACTTTGGCTTAAGGAGGAGGAACACACTCGGACATCTTCCATGAACCAACATAGAGATGCAGCCAATTCAATTGAGTCATGGTCGTGAGGATCTACATGCTTTAGTAGGATCAGGCATATGGATTCAAGTACTGCATCATACAATGGCAATCCTCTGGTGTTGATACCTGCTATGGGTGGCATACCGACATTCGGTATATCAAAAAAGATTCGTACCCCGGTATAGGGTCCGGTATTGAGACGGCGAACTTTGCTCCATTGGATGAAGAGTGGCAAAACTAAATCATTTAGATTGGTGACTATGATGGGACATCCTAGTGAGTCATCACAGTAGGGAACTACTATTTTCTTCATGTATTGCTTTGCTTGATTTGGTAATTCGGCCAAAGACTAAGAAAGGGACAAACGGAAAATGGATGGTACTAGCGTAGTCATCTCTCGAATCAAGCAGTATTAGCATAACCATCTCCAGTCCCCTTCGTATTTCTTTGGATCAATGCAAAGCCATCTTAACAAACGATACTCCCATCATATGTATATCCGTGGTAAAAGCCCGTCCAGTTACTAGAAGTTCTGCTAATAATTGCACACCATTCATTAGGCTGTTACCAAAGCATGGTCCCCCTTTGGGTGTTTAAATCTAGTGCTCGCTATGGTTAAAACAGCAGCTTGATTTTGATGCAAGGGAATGCTTGAATTTGATTGATCCTTCTTGGTATTTTGCAGCCGATTTGGGCTTGTCTCCTTACTTCAAAGATTGTACGTTTACCCAAAGATTAGGCTGATAGAAGAGAGAAACTAAGATCACCGAGAGAATCAAGCCCCGAAGACATTTCACACTTATGAGGATGTACTTTTTTTGAGAGACTATTAAACAAGCAGAACAAAGCTAAAATACTGGCTGTTCAAGAAGAAGAGCCAGCTTTTCGAATTTTTTTTTTTCCGCGCTTGGGGGGGGGGGGGGGGGGGGGACTTTGGAAGCAGAGATCATTCATCGATTAAAAAAAATGGCACAGTAACCATCTTGCTGTAGGTTGGGAGATAAAAAAGTGATGACTAAGCTATGCAGAGCTAATGTGTTTTTTTATAGTATTTATCAGTAGTTTGTGATTACAAAGAAGCTACACTTTGAGAATAAATTATATTAGAATGCTAAGAGTAAACGTAGTATCTCATTCTATTGGTGTGTTTGCGCTCATAAATATTTACACTCCTATACTAGAAGCAAATTAAATTATTCATCAGAACAAAAGAGATTACTTCAATAGTTAAATATAGCAACAACTATCTTCTTCCTGGATTAAGTATACATAGATGTTCAGTCTATTTCTTTTACATCCTAAGCATTTCCTAGCCATGTATTAGGGAGGGCAAAGAATAATTTAGCATTCATTTGGTGTAAAGACTAAGAGAGGTGACCTTATTTGTTACTTGGCTCATCGATTTGCTCTTTTTAATAACTAGGTCCATCCAAGGTAGGATGAGAGAATTTCTAATTTTTTGTTAAAGTATATAAATTAATATCAAATTATATACTATTTTATGGACAACTAGCCAAGAAAAATCAATTTATTTTAATATGTTGATCTACACAATATAAATAAGAGATCAAAATAGAGTAGTCTTTTAAGACAGTGCAAGATCAAAAGTTTGTTATGACTTGAACACCTCTGCATAGAATTTTTTTCATCTCACCAATTCGTATTACATTCATAGTATTTTTGATCATATTAATTGGTATTTGCTTTTAGTTTAGCAAATTAGATAACTATTGATGTGACATGCATATAAGGCTAGGAAAACCGTGACCTGTGATTTTAACTTCATAATTCCTTGATTTTCTATCATGCAAATGGATCCAAAAAAGCATTTCTCTGGTCCTCTAGTTACATCTTTTCCCCAGGCTCCACTGATTCAACTAGACAGCCGTTTGATTCAAAACTGGCTCTAATCTAGATGTTGCTATCGGGGAATTTCAAGCAGCCCGATTCCCCAAGCTTCAAAATTCGACCGTTATGGTGCCGGTGGCATATTCGGAGATTTCCTACAAATCCGGGGGCGGTCTTTCAGTTTTCGTTTAAATTTCCGCGATCCGACCGTTGCAAAAATTTCAAGAAGAAATAGTAGCACCTCCGCTCTCTCGTACCTCTCCACCATTTCTTGTTCTCTTCCTGCCCTCCTTCTTGCCCATTCAATTCTCTCTCTCTCAGAAGAAGAAGAAGAAGAAAAGATGAGCAGCGAGCCGTCGGCAAGAGAAGCCCAGAAGCCTCCCCACCACCCCCTCCACCAGATTGCGGAGAGCGCAACTCACAAGCTTCTTTTGAAGCAATGGCTTAAGGAAGAGGAGCACATCTCCCGGCGCGTCGCCCTCAAGGAGGTCAGGATTGATGCCGTCCGCAAGGAGATCGCCACCCTCTACTGTGCCTTCTTCTTATTCCACTCCATCATCCTCCTCCTCCTCTACAGCACCGCTGTCGCCCTACGCCCCTCGGGCCATGCCTGCCGCCGCTCCTGGATCCCCTGCCTCTGCTCCCTCCTCTGCTCCATGGCCATCGTGTGGGCCATCCGCTACAAGACTGACACCGAGAGCCTCCTCCAGAGGCTGCTGGAGAGGGAGAAGGAGGACGGGATGCTCCTCATGAAGTGCGTCGCCGAGTTGAAGAATAAAGGGATGGAGTTCGACCTGTTAAAGGAGGTCGATGCGCTGAGGAGGGCCAAAAGCTTGAAGGTTGTCGAGGCCAAGGGCGTTACCGTGAGAAAGTGGTCGGCAAAGGACTTCACTACCATGGTCTTTATCGCACTCTCCTGTGCGGTTTTAGGTCTCACAAGGTTGGTGCTCTGTAATTAAGAGTTTGGCTGGGGTTGATCAGATTTGGGGGAACTCCTTTGAGTTCTTGGGTAGTTGGGGGGTTTTGGGTTGGGGAGAACCTTGATTCTGATATGAATTGGGGGTTGTTTCTTCCATTTCTTCACGGTTTATGGCGTAATTTGGATGGAACAATTGCAGAATGTTCTGTTCTGCCATTTTTTGATGTTTCTGAAACCCCTTGTGGGAATTGTCCAATAAGATTGATTGCAGTGCAATTTCTATGGAATTCTAATTTTCCCCTGAAAACAGTTTCTTGCGATTAATTGTGTCAGCAAATTTCGCGATCTTTCCATACAAGATTGCAGATGTATCTTGATAAATTTTAGTAACACTTTATCCAATGAATGGATGATCTTGCAGCCGAAGTTATCAAGGACAAGTACCTTTTACTCTTTAGTTTTGATATTGAATCACTTAAATGGCATCTTATGTTTTTTTGTCGTCGATTTGACCCCTGTAATATTTGATATGGGGTTGGCGCTGGTGTTTATTTTAGAAGACGATGCAATTCTTTGTGGGTCTAGAAATTCTGTTTCTAAGGGTCAATGTTGACACATTTGGAGTGGATTGACCTTGGGGAGCAAATTAAGCCAATCCCAATATTTCAATCCACATATCAATCTGTATTTCTTCCAATGTTATAATATTTTCATGTTTTCGCTCCTCTTTCAATCACAAGGATTCAAGTTTGCTTGTAGAGATAGTTTGATTCAAGTCTGCGTGTAAAGGAGTACAGATTTACAGCTGTGACAGGTCTCATAGGGCACCAAAGAAGTGGATTTGAAATATTTTTCCTATTTTCCTCCATGTCAATGCATGATGAAGACTACATACCAACCTCAAGCTGTAGAAGGGAATGGCTCTGAAGAGACATCTGGATAATTGATATCCTTTTCTTAAAAGGAGAGGGTAGATATTTTAAAATCATCAGAGGAGCCCTCTCCTAAAGCAAGAGTAAATTGCCAGCCAAGCAAGTATATGCAAACAATTACTTTCCAAGGAAATAGCAGCCTTTGCTCCAATTCTCAACTTCCTCTTATGAGATTTAGGAGGATTTAAGGTAGAGGTGTTTACAAGAAGGAAGGAAGACTTGCTGGATATAATGATCCCATATTGATTATTCGTTGGGTAGATTTTAGATACTTATACAGGATCAACGAATCCAAATAATATTTTCTAGCTAGTTTTTTCGGATGAGATCCTGGGTTGTTATAAATAGTATCAAAGCAAATCCAGCCCACGACTTATATAGATTAGGAGACACTACAGCACAAGTGTATTTAAGCTAACCACGAGCTAATCGTGGTATTTGTGATTGGATTTGAATGGATTTGGATTCCTAACCTGGCGAGTATGCTAGAGCTTAAAAGGGTGGAGTATATAATGATCCGTGCGGGTGTGTGTTTTTAGGACTTATACAGGATCAACGAATCCAAATAATATATTTTGGCTAGTCTATTTGGGTGAGATCTTGGGTTGTTACAATGGAATTGTGGGAGCTGGTTAAACAATGAATACATGGGAGGTTTGAGAGTTAGGGTTAAACATGCCTTGAGTAGGTAAGTAGAAACATTAGATTTTAATAGCATTAATTGTTGTATTTACTTAAAAGTTGTTACAGATTGGAAAAAGGAGAAAGCTCTCAAACTTAAATCTGATTCTACATGTGAGTTAATTAAGTGTTTTCGACAAGAAGCATCCTTCAAAAAGTATGGCTCTAAACCAAGCAGAATAGAGAAAAATGATTCATGTAGCCAATGCTAACTAGTTTGGGATTAAAGCCTCATTTGGGAGAGCTTTTAGAGGATCACAAAGCACTTTCTGACCCTCCAAAAGTACTTTTAGATGAAAAGGGGTGTGTTTTTTTTGGTGCAACGATAGCTTACACGTGCCGGACGTGGGTACAACCAACAAAGAAAGGAGCAAACAACACAGAGATTGGGGCACAAACGCATAGTCACCCCAGATGAATCCTTTTAAGTGGTGGGCCGCAAATGAGACTATCCAATCTGCCGCACTGTTCGCCTCTCTATAGACACATGTGTGCCCACGAGAGGCCACCCTCGTCTAAAAGGTTGCGAACATCACGTAGCAACAAACTCGAACTCGCGTCAAGACCCCGCCACCGAATCCACTCTATCACCATGGCCGAGTTTTCCTCAAGTACAATGCGGTCCACACCCAGCACCCGTCTCGCATAGATGACTCCCTCCCATGCAGTTCTGAGCTAAGCCCTAAAAGAAGCTCCATTTTGGAGTTTACCGAAAAAGCTATTTTTTACTAAAATATTCATAATAAAATATAACAATTACATAATTTGTTCCTTTATAAATCTAAAAATCTACTAGAACACTAACAAAGAATCCTAACCGTGGATCAGACTCCTTTCCGTACAAGAAAAGAAATTCTTGTTTTCTATTATTGTATTATACTATAAATATTATATTATATTATATTATATTATATTATAATACATTAATATGTTATGTTAAATAATTTAATATTATGTTATATTATGAAAAATTAATATACGCTAATAATTATAATATTTTATACCTTTATTATTGTATTATACTATAAATATAACATTATATCATAATACATTGATATGTTATGTTAAATAATTTAATATTATATTAAATTATTATACTATAGTATACAATATTATATTACTATATTATAATAATATTATGTTACATTACAGTAATATTATACTATATTATATATTTATGTATTAATATATGTTATATTTTATTATGCTTTATTGTATAATACTATGTAATGTTCTTTATGGTAATTTTGTCATATAAAAGTACTTTCTCAGTTTGTTTACCAAATACATATTAAAATGCTACAATACTTTAGAAATATAGTTACCAAACAGCAAATAACTTTTTATTAAAACTCTACTTCCAACAGCTTTACTTCCAAAAGCTCCCCAATCGGGGCCTAAGACTTGGAGGATTAAGACTTAAATTGAGCTTATTTAAGCTGAGTTGTATGCATGACAAGAGGAGTTGAAGACATTTATTAAATTATATGGTTAGTTAAGATTGGTTAGTTAAGATAATTCCATAAAAATGACCAAATTGATCCTTTGGGCTTCTTCACCTCTGTAAGATGGATCCACATTACAGATTACAATAATTTATTGGAGAATTAATGATATTTATTTAAATCTACAAAACTGTCACATTGATAAACTAATCGAATATGAGCTTAATGGGTTATTATGTTGATGAAAAAGTTCAACATAAAGGAGCTGGGCTAACAAGTGAAAAGGATTCTGAGAGTTGGGTGGGAGTGAGAGCTACTAATTGATTAGTGTATTTTAGATATTAGAAATGATTAAAAAAATGCAAAGAGAAGTGTGAAAATATTCATATGTAACACATAGCTCATGCAAAAGCAAAACCAGTCTAAAACAACAATTTTTAGCATTGTGGAAGGTCTAAGGGTCAAGAGATTTGTTACTAATCTTCATATTGAAGCTGTTTTATGTCGAACATGGAAGGAATGTGCAAACATGGAAGTTGTATTATGTCACAAATCAAATGGTTGATAAATTTGATCCTGCTAGTTTGTTGCTTCGCGGTTGAGGTGGGAGTTTTGAAGATTTCTGATCTAACCAGTTAGTAGAGGTGTTAGAACTTGGATCTTCTTTACTCTTTGTTTACCCAAGAGATAGCCAATAGAATTCAAACTCCTACTCTATTCGGAGCGGATTGTCTCAAGTGGGATGCAGTGGTACTCTATATTCTAAAGCGAGCTTTATAAGATCTGAAAAGATTTATGCGTCTGATGGTAATGCATTGCATGCCTTGACTTGATGGTTTACTTCACAGACTTCACTACGATTATAATCACTTCGACTTCATGGATCGATGCAATCCCATCTATATTTCACTGGACATATCGTATATGGATAGTTAAGAATTGTAGGATGTTTGACAATGAAGGTCCTCCGCTAACAATGTAGCATGGCATGCAAGCCCTTTTCATTTGAATTAACTAATACTTCCAGTGGAGATGTAGCCCTTTTCGAGCCGGATGGGGTTCTCTCAACTTTGCTTTCTCTTCGCCATAAGTAGTGATCCACTTTCATTAGGAAACCCCGTACCCCCTAGTATCATCAAAGTTAACTTCGATGGATGATTGCTTGACTGAGGGACTTGAAGAGGTGTGAACGTTATCATCTGGGGCCATACAAGGAATGATTGTTGCAGACAGTTATGAACTGATCGAGGTGATGGTACCATTAACTAAGCTCTCAGCAAGGGCTAGTCTTTGATACTTCTACTCTGCAAGCCTCTCTTAGGTATGGCATGGAGGCAACTCCATCACAGTTATCAATTGGATCTCCCATCTCCCTACCATGTTCTCTAATGCTCACCCTCTCCTATTCCACATTTGGAGGATCATCTAACACCTTGATGGGTTTTAGGCTATTCACACTTATCAGAAAGAAAACAGTGCGGCGGACTGGGTTGCATCATTCGTCGCTGGACATACTAGAGCTTATTGTTGGGACCTTGTTGCCTCAGCTCCAATATAGCTTATTGCTGGGACCTTGTTGTCTCAGCTCCTTCCTCAAACACAAGGATTTCTAAACGCACATCGGTGTCGCCGGAGAAGGTGCTCGTGGCTCCTCCCTGAAGCTAGGTAAGCTCCCGACCACCTCATTTTTTTCTCTTTCTTGCCTTCTCTCCTCCCGAGTAATCTCCTCCCGATTTACTCGGGATAACAGAGAAAGAAAGAAAGAAAGAAGAAAAAGAAGAGAGGGAAGAGGGGACTTACCCATATGCGGCCGCGAGCATCACCGGTGCTGCTGGTCCCGCCGCAGACTCTTCCTCTCCCGAGCTCTTTCTCTCCTCCACGGGAAAAAGAGAGGGCCGGTTGTCGTTCTCCTGAGCTCTCTCTTCTCCACGGGAGGGAGAGAGGGCCGGGCCCCTCCCGAGCCCTGGCATGGGTTCCCCACCCCACTCTCTATGGTCATGGGAGAAGAGGGGAAGGGGAGAAGAAGAAAGAAGGGAGGAGGAGAGGAAGCTTCGGAAAGAAGAAAAGAAAAAAAAAGAAAAAGAAAAAGAAAAAGAAAAAGAAAAAGAAAAGAACAAAATGAAAGAAAAAAAGAAAAAGGAAAGCAAAGGAAAGAAAAGAAGAAAAGGAAAGAAAAGAAGAAACGAATAAGAAAACGCAAAAAAAAGAGAGAGGCCCATCATGGGCTGAACTGGGCCAAGCTAGGATCCTATTCATTGCGGGCCCAACTTGGGCCCAGTTCAACCATATTAAGTCCCGTTGGGCCGAACCTACTACGGGGCAAACTTGGGCCCTATTAGGCTATGCCCTTTTGTGGGCCAAGTTTGGGGCCTTATTGGGCCGAGTCCATTGCGGGCCGACTTCGGGCCCTATCCTATAGTATTTTTGGTTTTACTTTTTAGCTCCAAAATTAACAAAAAAATTAATTTTATTTAATGATATTTAAACATGTGAACTTGATCCGCCTACATGAAGTTAAAGCAAGAAGAGATAAGTAACCCAATACTTCAAAGTGTATTTTTTTCAAATCTTAGGTAAAGTTAATAATTAGTTGATTAAATTTTGATATTTTATTTGTACTTAGTAAAATGAGTCAGGCACGTTAAATACTATTTGAAGATTATACTATGAAATATGTACAAAAATTTGACTGGGCAAGTTACTTATTTTGTATGTATGTATTTTCAGCATGTTATATTCTGGCTGCGCCAATGAAGATTATTCATTGGCCCTATCGACTTGTATCTATGAGAAACCGATTTCGACACCATACCCTCGGTGATTAGAATAGTAGTATTTGGACACCGTACCATCGATGGTTAATAATAGTGGTGTTTGGCACTTTGTGCGACCCATGCCACTGGATTTTATGGCCATAGTCTATTTATGTTGGGATTTTGATATCAGAGTTTTTATGAAAAAACTTAATAAATTTCAAAAAAATATGCTTATTTGTGATTTATTTTTTCAATCATTATTTTATGTTTTAATTAAACATCTGACATGCTTTGACCCCACTCTAGGGTATTATATTACTAACTAAGCTAGTAGCTCATTATCCTATTTTGTATGTTTTTTTTAGAACTAGAGGTTTGATTGCACTGAAATATTTGAATTATGTTGACGTATGCTATTTTGAAATTTTGTAATATTATTTTGAATATATTAATATTTAAGTCAATTTTTAAGCATTTGTAATTGTTTTGATATGATCAGTTGCCTTGCATGCATGTACAGTGAGTGTACGGCGTCTGTCACGCTTTGGGCTTGGAGCGTGGCAATATGTACACATATGCATAATATAGATAGACAAATATTTGGTTCTAAAATCTTTGAACCAGAGTTCTTTTTCCAGATGCTGAACTTAGATGAATGGATTCAAAGCTATGTTCATAAAAGAATTGGAAATATATGTTGTTCTTTGGTAATTAGACATTAAATTTTGAAAATGCTGTTCTTGAGGTTGTTAGATGATATTGTAAAAACTAGACATGACAACTACTTCAATCAGCAATGAATTGAGGTTGTTAGATGATATGGGGTTTTAGTTCACCAAACATATTCATTGCAGCAGAATGAGACTCTCACATTCCTCTGTAGATGTCGCATCTCATGATCTCACCCCACTATTGGTCAATTTATTGACTGAAGGGCTAAAGGGAGTGATCTTTATGCCTGTTCACAACCTACTTTCATCTGCAAAATATATTCCTAAACATGGAGCGCATCATTTCTCCATTATGACACTCCCACATTTGTCCAAATAAAGAACATCCAGAGAACAAATTATAAGATAATATAATAATTTGTCCTATGCACCCAAGCTATTTTAATGTCTCTTGACAGTGTGTTTTTAACCATGCATGCGATTTCTATTCTAGTAATTGATTGTGGTTACCTGTATCTTTTTGCCACTGCACACCATTGAAAATGACACCTGAGTAACCTATATTTATCCCTACCTGCAATTTACCCTTACAAAGTTTAGGTTGAAATCAAAAGTGGGTTGGAGGCACTTGAAGCTGATGAATAATCATGAGGGCTTAATATTATGTATTAACTACATTGGATTTTATTCATTGTTTCAACAATGATAAAATGATTATGATTATGATGTGTGTGATATGAGGTGGGAAAGTGAGAGGAGAAGCGTAAGAGGATAGTAAACTAGGTTTTCTATACCAATTTAAGTTTACTACTTATGGTTAGCTTGAGCGAGCTTCTGTAACATTAGATCCGAAATATAAATGCTTAGATGCTTGAAAATCATTGAAGACCGAGTGTAAATTGACAGGGAAGTCAGAATATTTCTGTCAAAAAATAGAGGAGTAAACAATTTAATAAAAGAATTGGCCTGTGAAAATTTGAAACTAAAAGGACAGTGATGGGGATGTTGAAAGAGGAGAGATAAACATTGAGAGAAAAAGAAATGTGTATGCACAAAATTATCTTGTTACATGCTTGAGTAAAAAATAAAAGAGAATGCTGTTCTTCTTAATGCAATTAATCCAGAATTTGAGATGAAACCCCTCATATGATAATAGTTTCATTTACTTTCTCTATTCTAATCCTCTTACCCAACTAGATAGGTTAGCTATTGTGTTAGGGCTTTAATGAGGAAAATATTCTGATATTCTACACGTTAGAAGAGGAAATTGTCTACCACAAGCTGCAACTACTACAATAGGAATTTGTTGAATAAGGATAGAGTTCACAAACACATCAAATAGATCTGGATCAAGATCGGCTTAAGGTCCAATCCATCGTTGCCAAGTACGGACTCAGATCCCTCTTTGCTTTCAAGCTTCCGTCAGGGAAGGGTGTCCCGATCCACTTCGGCCCTAGATATCATATATCTCTGCACCTTTATGGAGTTGAAGCCATAGTCTCCATCCATAGAGAGCTTAAGGTGAGTTCTTCTCCATAGGGTTTTCTTTTGAATCACTGATGAACGGTAGGTGTGTATATTTTCCAAGTAGTCCAATTTATTTGATGATCATTGATCTATACAAAGTACAGACCTTTTTCAAGATTTCCTTTACTTATATTGAAGTTTTTTGCTTCATTCTTTTTTATCAAAAATGAAGCCCCAGCTTGATGAAAGATTTATAGATTTCTTGAAATGCCTAGCATTTTTTCACAAAGGAGGAACCTCTACAATCTTTGAGAACAATTTAAGCTAATTGCTATGTTCTTGCTTTTAGGGATTGGATATATGAGTTTTTTTTTCTCATCGACTGATTTTTTTTTGCACTCAATATACTATTTTTTTTGGTTAGGATTCCATATTAAAACCTATTGCCAAGATCCTGATTGAGATGCTAGTCGCCCCTCATGTCTTCCCTCATGTCGAAAAACTTAGCTTGGCTTGATCTTTTGGGCCTCGGGCTAGGTTTGGGATTTAGTTGTGTATGTTTTGGGTTTTGAAAAAAAATATTTCAGGCTTGAGCTTGGCCAAAAGCCTAAAAAAATGTTGGGCCAAGCTTGGGCAAGGGCATGGTCCGACCCAATCTAATTCCCGCCTTAAGGAGGGCTAGGGGCACTCTCCCGTGCTCGATTACTAATACACAACTTTAGTCCAATATGCTCAAGTTTTGGGTAAAATTTGAATAAAGTTATGAATAACTACTTTCGATATGTAGTTAGTGCAATAGAAAAAATAGATGGAACTTGTGCAACTTTGTTAATATGATAGCTTTATACTCTTTTAGTTCATTGGATTCTAATAAGTTGTGGTATTAATTATTTATCTTTATACTAATTGTTAATTATTTGATAAACTAGGTATTTTGTTTGATGTGTTTTTGAACTTTATCCTTTACAAATTTGTGTTAGCGCAGGTTTTCAACATGCCAAAACGATGAGGCAAAAAAATCGAACCTCGATGAAGGAGGGCAATGTCATCCAAAATATAAAATCTTGTATGGAACCTGAAAAAATTAAAATGATACTGAATATGCAAAATAAAAAGACTATTTATTTTTCTCGCAATTTATTTATTATTATTTGAAACTTTTTATTTGGATGGATTTAGGGTGTTGTAGTCAATTACACGATTTACTTTTAATATTAAGAGCACATAGTAATATATAGCTATAGATTTTTTTTCCAAGCTATCTAAAATACTATTTTTCCCCATTGACTATTTCTTTATGTCTTCCCTGTGTTTTTTATATACCGGCATTGCACAAGATTCTCCAAAGGCCAGACCGGTTTGAGGTTTAAACAGCCGTCCGCGACCGAGAAAGCGGCGGTTCTCTCCACAATGGCGGCGGAAAAGGCAATCCTAGAGTTCCTCAAGGAGGGGGACGAGGTCCCCGACTCCCAACTCTTCGCCGCCTCCGTCGGAATCGACCACACAGAGCTCGAGAACGTCATCAAGAGCCTCCGCGGCTTCGAGATCATCGAGACCCAGGTCATCCCCCGTTCCTTCAAAACCCTAGCTTCATCGCCAAGCCCTGATCTAGGTTACGTCAGAAAATCCTAATGCTTCTCCGGATTTCATGCAGGATATCAAGAAGGAGAGCTTCGTTCTCACCGACGAGGGGAAATTATATGCTGTGGAGGGCTCCCCGGAGGTGCAGTTCTTCTTGGCCGTACCCCCTGAGGGAATTACTCGTGATGATCTTAAGGTATGGAGTTGTTCTGCTATTAACTCTCGATCTGAATGAAGTGAATTAGATTACTGTAAAGAAAGTTGCGATCTGTGGAACTCATTCGACTCAGTATAATGTTTCAGAAAAAATTGGGGGACAACATTTTCAACATAGGTCTCAGCTGGGCTATGAAGAACAAATGGGTGGAGATCAAAAAACAGCTAGTCTCCAGAAAGGTAGAAAACTCTCGACCTTATCTTCGGAATCTCAGCCATATGCGTGGAAGTAAGTTAGCTTTCTGAATTGCTTTGTGTGGAATTGGTATTCACAATGCTGATTGTATGTATTTAGGGAAATATTTTTAATTGCTATTGCAAAATGTACTTGAAAACTAAAGTTCATACTGCCACTCAAGATAGAAGGCTATGCAACTGTAGAAAAAAATGCCCATCCCACTATGACTACTGCACCCATGTGACGACAAATTCACATTGTTGAATTGATATTTTTATGTTTAAATTGTTGAAAATATACGAATGGATTAGGAGAGTTTAATATTTCAGTTTGTTTACTCTGCTTTCTACCATGCTTTTATATTGTCTGATGAAATGAGTTTTATATGCCCTCAAATCTGTGCTTTCATATTCAAAGTTTACTATATGTTGACATTTCCAGTTGTTCCAATCTTGTGTCCAAAACAAACCTTGAAAAGTGAAACAGATAGGCCTTACCAGAAAAGAAACCTTATGTTGAATGTTCTCTACTTGTTTGTTTCAATTATTGGTGGTTCTGCCAATCCAAATATCTGGTATAAGATTTTGGAGAGGCATTATTCTTGTTGTTAGGGCATTCGGTCTTTAGATATCTTGAGCATCAAACTTATGGGTTCATGAAGGTTCAACTCTTGTTAAATGCTTAAAACATGAAAATGTTGTTGTGGTTCAAAGAGATGCATTGGGAAGACTTCATGTTATCTCATTAACAAGAGCCATATTATATTTTTGTTCCATTACATGAGTCGCATGTTCTTCTTAATTAATTACATGACTTAATTTAAAAATATTTTATACTATTCATCTTAGTTCATTATATGAGTCACTTTAACTATATTTTATACTATGTGAATATAAAGCAACATGCCGCATTTATCTTAAAAAATCAAAATATGCTATAACTAAAATATTAAACAACCATTGCTCAAAGTCTTCATGTTGGGAATTTACCCAGCACTACCAAGTAACAGTGCATAAGTATGTAATTTTTGAATATTACCACCTGCATTTAAGTGTTAAAATAGAAAATATTCAAAGCTTTCTTAGCTTAGATGCCCTATAAGAATACTTTCTAAGTATGCTAGGTCTTGTTTGCAGATAATTATAGGTCTTGTTTGCTAGTCTTGTTTACCTAGACATATAGTTGGTCAAATTGCAAGTCAGGTGATGACATTCTGAAGATAAAGTGGAATGAGCCTTAATGCTGGCTTGCTCATGGTATAACTAGATAGATATTATTTTTGAACTTTTCTTAATTGTGTTTCTCAAGAATACATAATACTCATGTTTCTTTTTTTCTTCTTTTGCATGAATTCTTTTTGAATTAAGGGTAATTTATATATTGGTATGCTAAGACTATTATGTGGGTGCATTCTTCATTATATGATTCTTCAACTCATAGGCTTAGAACTTGTTTGTACTGAGCTCAGATATCATCAGATGTTGTTTAATGGTATATTGTTTTAATGGATATTTATTTTTTTATTGTTCTTGTAGGTTGAAAATGTGGAGGATAAAGTCAAAGATCTACTTAAAAAAATTGAAGATGGAGAGGTTACATGCTTATTTATCCCCCATGATTTATCTTTCATATCAATTGCATAGGCACACTTTCATAGCTGAGTATAATATTGCTACTTGTTTATGAGATATTTTTGATCTATAGAAAAGTTTGTTGTTGCAGTCATCTGCAGCACTCAAACAATATAGATATGCATTATTTATCATGATTTAACTCATCAGCTTTGCTAGTGTGCATGCTTTATTAATCTTATATATTTTTTTATTTATTACACGTGCGTAGTTTTGGTTTGTAACAAAAAATGTTGGAGTGGTTGTGTATAATGCTTGAATGATACTTCTAATTGCTTGTCGTGACCCTCCAATTATTTTGTGATCTCTTGGGTTGTCTCATGGGCAAAATGCCATCCTGCTTAGATGACATTACCATGTAACTTGGAGGTTGGTAATTGTTTGGAAAATCCATCAAATGCGTATAATTATAGGATATCATTTGTGCGTTGTTTGTAGATCCTGCAATATTCTTCTATTCAAAAAATTGTGCAATAAATAGGGTCAAACTAAACATGATGTTGTGGTTGTAGATGAGTTAAGATTGATGTGTGTTAAACTCTAGGAAACACAAGATGAGGAATGTTTATATTAAGGTGGCATAAAAGTCACATTCATTGAAGATAAAGTGATGAAGAGTTAATTAGTACAGGCATGTGCAACAAAATTTTGATTAGGCCTTGGTAAGGAGAGGAGCTCAAATTGGTGTCATAGCATCAAGAAAGAAAAAGGCTAACATGGATTGAAGGGCAAATAGTGCAGTCCAACATCATGATGCGAAGATCAAGAATGGGTTGCTGTTTTCCGATAGATTAAATGCATAAAGATAGATTAATACTTGCAGAGAAGTTTGATAATATGAGATGCAAGAAGATGGATGAAGACTTCTTTAGGCACCACAAAGTACTCGCAATTGGCAGGCCCTCCAAGAATTACTTGAAAATCTCCTTGTCTCTTTCTTCTTTCTTTCTTCCTTCTCTCAATCTCTCTCTTTAATGGGTGGCATCTTGAGACCTCTTGCTTGAGATCCTAACACGAGATATGAAAACCACACACTACTCAAACTCCGCACCCCCTATTTATAAGGGGTTGGCCATAGGGAGAAACCCTAGGCCATGTGGCTCCACTGTGGGAAACCCTAGGTAAGTGGAAGCCACTAAGGGATCCCACATGTGGATGGTCAGCTAGGATTAGCCCTAGGAATCGGCCACTTAGGAAAACCTAATCCGGGGTTCATTCTGGTCCATTAGACCTCCTAATTCGGTCTTGTTAGCCGCATGAACCAATTCCTATACCAAGGTCTTGGTTTGTCTGCTCAATTTGATTGAGCCTAAGTTCAGTGAGGACTCGAGGGAGAAAAAGATGAAGACTAATGGACACGTATGAGACCTCGAGATAAACTTGGATTTCTAATCTACCATGTCTCATGTTACTTGATGGACATGCCACAATCATAATGAAGCAAATCAGCCTCCCTATACATAAAAATATATGATTGTGCTGATTCTTGGTAGATATAATGAAGTAATGAACAGAAAAATCTCTCTTCGTGTACAATAACTTTTTCACCAATTCAATTCCTTCACCTTCCTTTATCTTCGATTGACTATTGGAAAAATAATAGTATTGTCAAACTGATAGCCAATCGATTTCATGGTCTATCAAAATCCTAGATCATATGTCAATCACCATCGAGAAGCAAGGCATGTGCAAAACCAATTTTGAATAAAATATTTTATTTATTTATAAAATATAAAAATGATTCTATTAAAATACTATCTAGAACTAGGACTCTTGTGTTTGATGTGTCTCTATTCTAGTATGGATAAATTAATATAGGTGGATTCCTCGTTGGACAATCTTTATCCGTACCCATTATGAGGAACAATAAACAAATGTGCTCCCTATCAAAGATAAATCCAGGGTATCATAATTGATATATGGGTTTGGCCCCAAATTTATCGAACCAAGATCATAGTGGGTGGTCGTGCCCTCATGTTAGGGGACCACTTGCATGCTATTTATACAAGATTGTCATCTCCAACTCCAGTAGTGGTTTTCAAGAGATGGACTCATCCTGTTGATTGTTCCACATGAAATATATCCACATGCTAGTACAAAGTCAACTACTTTAATGACTAGGAGAAAATAGCTATTCTAATCCATTATTGGACACTCTATACAAAGGCAGTTATATAAGTCTGATGCCTAACCTCACCTGCAGCTATGAATTATTTTCAAGTGTCTAGAATGACCCACTTATCAGGGGATGCACAACTGCCCACTGGGTCATTCTATCCATAAGCGACACTTGTAGACTCTTTTTTGGCTCTAAGGCTGGTGTGTGATACAACCCTAACTATTTACGATCATGCTAGGAGAGATGCCCATAAAATATCTCAAGAATGTTCATTATGCCAAATGGCTTTTAAGACATACCCTACTTCCAACAGCAATAACATTGGGGGTATCTTGATCTAGGAATGCTTTGGGAGTTCGGATTCATATTGACCCTGAATATTTGATGCAAGGCCTGATAATTTATTACTATGATTATTCTATTTGATAACTACAGAGTGGGTTGTCTAGTTAAATACATAAATAATAAATACCAATAAAGTGTACGTTGACTCCTATAATGCTTTCTTCTTGTTGTTCTCCTACTTGTATCAAAAACAAAGCAACAAAAATAGCAACTTGCATTTTTTGTTTAACATTAGCATTAGGAGCCACAAACGGAAAGTGTTACACTTCAGTATGAACTCATCTACTTTACCAATCCTAGTCTAGAGGAGTGACATGAAATAGGAAGAACATTAATAACAAATAATATATCCATGATTCAGAATGAGTAACCATAATAAAAAATAATGAATATGTTAAGTTCAAGTATGCCATTGCTTCATCATTTCTTCCTATCAATAATAAATTACCACTTAACATTGGCATTATTTCCATTGAGTTTCTTCAAAATGGTTATTACACGTCTCCTTACCAAGATCCTCTCTTCAACAATGTCTCCGTCTTTGTTTAACATTAATTTTGACTAAGTTATTGTTAATGCTTTATCTACACATAGTTTCAAACTTTCAACCTTTATTCTTCTCGAAGAAATCTGTTTCTAACATTTTTCTTCATGAATATATCACAATATTTTATCTTTACCATATTTGGCTTATTGCTGGCACCATTTCACTACCCAACTTGCCAAAGTAGACACCATTTTTATTTTTTCCTACTATTTTAAATATAAACATGTTTATTTTAACTGTAAACATGCATGTGCATTCCCCATCTATCATAGGTTTTAAACACCTTCCTTACTTTTAGGGATGTTTCTACGCATGCCAAATGCAATTGTTGTTCTTACATTTATGTTGTATGGACAAGTTTTATAGTTTGTAACAATTACACAAAATGCTTCCTGGTAGCATTTGCTTCTCTAATGTTGCAATGAGATTGAAGTGTCTTGACCATTTAATGACCAAATGATGTTATTTTATTTGCATTTTTTGTTACACACCTTTCTCTTTATTTGTATGTTCTGCATTTAGACCCTAACTGGTATTACCATTAGCAATGTGATCCCACATGTTACATTCATATTCACAACTTTTAAGTCCTAAATTCCAAGATTTGAAGCTTGGTTTCAGTCCCTTACGTGGAGTCTTGGTTCAGATATTTTTGGCTGTTTCGATAGTTTTGCTTTGAATTTCAGAGTTTCAGCCAAAAAAGGGAAAACATCTAAAAATAGATAAAAATTAGGAAAAAATAAAGAAAATGATTGAAGTTATTTTCCATCATTTGATTGTGATTTAAGTTATCTAGATTCATAAATTATACAGTTTGGATAGCTTCAGGCTGAAGTTAGACTATGGGTAAGTCATTTCCTATCATTTGATTGTGGTTTAGGTAGCTAGAATCATAATTTATCTAATTTGGCTAGTTTTAGTTTGAAATTAAACTATGTTGGATCTGCATTAAATACATCATATGAGTGTACCAATCTCTTAAGTAAAATACCAAATATCAATCAATCAAGGATATATTAACAAGACAAGTTAACAGGAGTGTAAAATAAATTAGGTTATCTATTCTACTATTGCAAGGTGAGTTATGCAGATAAAAGTGATCATCATCATCACAATATTTGGGGGTTGGAGGGGACTATTGATAGACATATGGACAAACATGGGATGGCTTCCCACCAATCAAAGAAGTTATGGAATATTTTATTTATTGTATACAAGAATATTATTATCGTAACATATATTGTACTAAATTGTTTAGAATAATATTTGTAAATTACCAAGAAAAGGGTCACTAAAAGCCTTGGACATCAAGAATTATAATTATTATATCCCTTTTTAACTCAAGGTAAAAAAGAAAAGCCACTGAAAATTTGTACTACATAGCTGATGTACTTAAGAAAACAAAGAAACGGGAAATATACGATAGAAAAAAAAAATCAAAAGAAAGCTTTAAAAAAAACTTCTACAGCTACTTGAAGATCAATTTCAGTTGAAACAGACTGAAACTGCCGACGCTAACCAAAATGCGAAACTAGGGGCCAATTTTGGTTCGATCTCGACCGAAACTGATCTCAGCTGAGACTTATAACCTCAGTAAATTCTACTCATCTAGCTTCATTTTATTATAAACATAATTGTCCATGAATGGTAACATTTGTTCTTTGGTGTAACTTCTGAATCATTTGATTGACCTTTTTCCATAAGTGGAAGTCATCTCATTGGGACACTTCATTGATATATTTAATATGCTATCTGCTTCCTTACAATCCCAGACTGGCATAAGCTCAAGAAACGAATCTTTGCGTAACTATTTATAACCATTATCGTTAATGATATTTCTACCATATTTTATAAATTTTTAAGGGTCTGCACCAACAACTCTCATTTTGTTCTGTTGAAATGTCTTCCATAAACCTATCCAATCTAATCACAATGATGAGATAAATAGTGAGCGAAAAATCTATTACTTTGTGATAAATTTATCTCTATTATATTATGGAGTCATAACGGAAGGATTTAGATTAATTTCCAAACATAATTATCAGCTGCTGTTTATTATTTTTACTACAGGGTCTTGGTATATGCCCTCGTAGCAACACATGATATGGGTGTTGTGCCGACTCCAATAGTGTACCATGTGTTGACATAGGGTTGTAATATACCCTACCATTCCGTATTGGCAAAGTACCAGTACAGGATCCAATACCGAAGCTTAAAAACATTGTTAACATGACCTATTAAATTGGAAACGTTAAGCTGTAGAAACTAGCCTCTGGTTGACCAAATGGATAGAAGTTCCAATGTTTTTGAACATTTCATATACTCATGTATCATCAAATTTACTTGTCATGGATGATCTGATCTTATATCCTTGTATCTTTGCAGTTTATTAAACTAATTGTTATTGCAGGTTGTTGATAAGAAAGAAGACATTGATGCTTTGAAGAAAAGAAAGCTCATTACCCTTCAGTAATGCTCACTTTCTCATGAATTTGCTTGATGAATCTTTTTATTTAATCTTTTTTGATTTTTCTCTCTCCTTTATGCACATATGAATATCTGTGAGTGCAAGTGGTTTTAGATAATTTGAAAATATCATGTTTCAAAATTGTTATTCTGAATTGATTTACTTTCCTCGTACTGCAGCTCTTTCTCCTAATCATCTTTATATTTGGAACTTGCCTATCTATAGGATGTGGAAGGCCTACTCTTTAAGAAAGGGTACAAAGTACGCTCCAGAGAGGAAAAAGGCTGCAACTGATTTGACTCGAGAACATCTACAAAGGTATTCCTTCTGTGTGTCCCCTTAGTTGCGAACAAATGACACTGCTGACGGAAAAGAAGCATGATGAATGGCATGTTACCAAACATTCGTGGAGTTTTGCTTGATCTTTAAGTTAATCCAACTTAATTAACTTAAATGTTTGCAAACTATTCAAAGGTGCTTCTGAGCAATATATAAAAAGGAGTTGGTTAATTTTTCACCTTGAAATTTTGTCGTCTATTGATATCATATTCAAGCTTCCCAAATATCATTGACATTTGCTTTGCAAACAATTAAGATGCTCGTCAGGAAGGAACTTAGAAGGGATAATTCTTTTGTAATAACTTATTGTTTTTAAAGTTACATTTGATGTTAAAACACTTACCCATTGTGGAGTCTTTATTTGAATATTAACATTAAATTGATGTTCAGTCTCAACTTCTTGGTTTCCATTAGGGATTACAAAAAGACATTTCTTGAAATATTTGCATGTCGCCTTTGTATGTATACTAAAATTTCATGGTACACGATCTTTGAAGAGTCTTCTGCATGCTATGGTTTTAGCAAGCACTCTTTTAAATGCTTCAGCACATCTGTTGCTGCTGCAGCTTTGAGGTTGTATTGGTATATAATTGAATGAAGAGATTAAAAAAAAAAAAACTCCACTCAGCCATTCTCTAAAGCATATTTTGTTGATGTTGTTGGTATTTTATTGTTACTATTAATTATTTGGTGGTTCTGGGGCGTTGCTTTTCAACAAACTAGGAGATTCAATCCTTGAGTGTGTCTTAAACAGTAAGGCCTCTTTATGGCCTCATTGTTTTAACATCTTATATTCAGTTCATTGTGAAAGAGGTGTTTGGTATAGCCAACACATATGTGATTTGTTTAGTGAAGGAAAATGTGATGAGATGTGAAATGTCATGTACTATATATGGGGTTTTGCATACTTATGATTTTCAGAGGGTGAACCTTGTGTCATGTCTGATGTGGTGAGGGATGGGAATGAGGATTTAGGAGAGACAAGCTGCTGATTTTTAAAATCTTATTGCATTATTATTTGTGGAATCCTTTGAATGAAAGTAACAGAAGATACATTGGAGAGATATGGCAATATTTGGAAGTGCCATTCATTTCATTTTCATCTTTGTTCTCCACTGAATCAGGAATGTAGCTAAGCTAGCCAACATAACATGTAAAAATAATGCAGATTTTGTTGTGTTGTTAGTCAAAATTAGGTGGTGCTTTGTGTGACCTTGTAGCGTGTAATGTATTATACCCTGCTTCATAATTTTTTTCTATTTTTGCTTGTTTCTTTTGTACACTCAGTTAGTTTTTTGTTAGCTTGTCTTTACTGGTGATCCATTTGTCTTATCTCTACTATTTTAATGGGAGAAGCTTGCACGATTGGAGCTATTTGTTTGTAGCTGTGTTTCCTTCTGTAGCTGAACTTTTAGAGCTTAATGCCCTCTATAATTAAACTAGAAATGTCCCAATGCTATTGTAAGACAAAAAAGAATTATCTGTGTGTCTTCTTGTTCCCCCTTGCTCATCTCCCAGCCCTTTTATCTGCATATTTCTAGTTCTAGTTCATATAATGCATCCATTTCCTACACATGCCCACAAAAGTAGGCTTGCTTGCCTATCCATTTTGTAGAATTCAATGTTGTAAAGATCATTGTGATGAAAAATCTTATGTGATTTTGCCTTTTTAAGGGGTGATTGGAAGGACTTAGAGTTCAAGGAGTATAACCTCAGTGCTCAAGGGCAACCAATCCAAGTTGGTTATTTGCAACCATTGCTAGAGGTATTGTTGAACTTATCTTTTCTTACAGTACTTTTATATTTGGGTCTTAAATGTATCTTGATTCCTTAGTGACAATGTTTATAGTACCAAAACCACCATCCATATTGGCACAACAGATATGGCTCTTGGTTCCATACACCAATCCAATACATAGTGTCAATAGGGCAGCTTATAGAGTAATTGTTTCCTATCACTATGATCCACGATGCCCGATACATAGAGTCCAATACTTAAAGAACACATAGTTTTATTAATAATGGCATTATTTATATAATTCATTTTTTTAAGTGCTTATTTGCACTTTTCATAGAATATCAATTTTGCTGGTTGTTTAACATTATTATTCTACTTTATGAGGCTATTACACAAGGTTGGCAATACCAGTTGTGGTACCCATACCAGTTTCCAACTGATACAGTGTTAGTACGTTCTGGTTCTTGGTATCAACACTCATTGAGGGGGCTACCAAGTATCGGTTCATTGTGAGTAAAATTTGGTATGCCTGATACTGAATGGCAGTGCAAACCATGCTATTACGTGGCCATTACTGTAAATTTTATCCAGCACCAGCATTAGAATGTTTCATTTCATATATTAAATAAATTAGTGAATTAAATATGCATTCGGCAGTTTGACGAGTATCAGCCTGACTTTGTATTGTTAAAAGATTTCATTACCATAAAGGCATTTTTTAAAGATAATTGACTGATGTGCAATCTGCAAAGGGTGAAAAATTGAGAGCAGGTATGTTGCATGAGATCACTTTAATTTCACCTATTTGCCTTGAAACTTAAATAGTCTGGTCAAATATTAAAGTTAGGATGAGGAAAACAACCATATATCATTATAATCTCAAACATTTTAAAAGCTGTAACAAGAGAAGAGCTTTTGTGGATTTCCATGGGCGGGTAAGGGATGGGTGATTTAAATAGAAATCATCATAGGGTTTAAATGTATTGGGACTCTTTATACTGCTAAATTGTTAAGGTGCTTATGGAGGTCTCTAATTTTCTGGAGTGCAGCAATTAGGGTGTTTGAGCCTGGGCATCAACTTGGTGATTCTTGTTAATTGCATTCATTGAATGGAAGATGTGATGTGGCCCTATTTCGTATGAGTACATAGTGTCACTGTGCAGAAAAAGCTACATACCAGAGTTATTGGTTTGGCTGTATGAACAACTTTATTGTGGTCTGCTTTTGATTTATGAACATATAAGCCACCACAAATGACAACATATAGTGAACTTAGATGATATTTAAGGATTAAAGTCAGGTTTAATAAGAACTCAAAATAACACCCAGTGGGCAAACAAGAGAATATGAAGAAGCTAAGAAAAAATAATGATGAGATGAAAGAAGCAGTAGAAGTTGAAGAAGAGAAAATCAACATGTTGTACCAGAACAAGGAACCCAATAAATAAATATTTTTTTGAACTAAAAATTATTAAAAATATAAAAATGAATAAAAAAGTTAAAAAATTATCGTTCTCGTAGAAATGGAGCCATCAAAAAAAACCAACCCCTAGAGCATGATATTGGCTGGGAGCATAGGCAAATGCTCGAGGGCCGGCACTAGTTTCAGTGCAAATGGTGCCACAAGAGCTTTAAGAAAGGGGTGGTAACCAGGTTGAAGCAACACTTAGCTGGTAATTTCGGTGAGGTAGCTACGTGCTCCAAATGCCTACTGGAGATCTGACTGCTGATGAGGAGAATCTCGCTGAAATTAAAGAAGTGAAGGAGAGGGTTCCTAAGAAGAAGGCAGAGGTGGAACGCCGAGCGATAGAGCTACCTTTCTATCACTCCAAAGAGTCAGAGGAAGCCAAGGTCTAGATGACGAGAAGGCAGAGATCCAGGCTGCCATGCAGACGAGCTTGGATGATTAGTGGCAGCAAGAGGAGGTGGCCAGGCATAGGGCTCGATTTGGGCCTTCATCTTACGAGTCTGGCTCCGGTTCTATAAGTATCAGACAAGATCCAGAGTTTACGAGGACATCCTCAGTTAGAGAGGGTGTCAACAGAGGCAGTGGCCGGATTGGATCTATCCTGGGTGGTTTTGGTAGCTGAAAAAAGTCATGCAGAAGAATTCCACCAGAAGCAGCAATTCATGATTTAGATCCGCATGCCTTCTCTAGGAGAGAATCAAAGCAGCGGAGGGTTGACTTAATGCTGAAGAAGAATATGTGGCGAGCTATTGAATTCTGGTTCCACTTCAGTCACATCCCAGCGAATGTGGTGGACAATACGTACTACAGATCTGCCATTTTTGCTATACAGGCTTCGATCCTGTGTAGATCGTCCAAGCCTGAAGGACATCTACGGTGAGCTTCTTGACAACAATAAGGAGCTAGAGAAATGGATTGCCTTCTACAAGAGCAAGTGGCCCACATATGGACTGACTGTGATAGTTGGACCGGTCGTACCAAATTGAGCATCAACTTTCTGATATGCTGTGATATGAAGATTTTTTTTACAAGTCGGTTGATGCTTCGAATCAGGTGCACGACACCGCTTACATCCTCAAATTGATGGAAGAGGTGATTGATCAAATAGGAGAGAAGAATGTCGTATAGATCGTCACTGATAATGGGTCGCAATATAAGGCTGCCGGAGAAATCTTGAAGCAACGACCACATATTTTCTGGACTCCATGTGCTGCACATTGTATCAACCTCATGCTGATGGATATTGCAAAGATCTGTAGGATGCAACATATGGTGGAGATAGCCCAATATATCACCAGATATATTTATAACCATACCTGGGTCCTTTCACCGATGAGAAGATTTGCAGAAGAAGAGATTCTGAAACCAGGAGTCACATAGTTTGCTACCAACTACATTCCACTTGATAGCCTTCTCGAGAAGAAAGCAACCCTGCATCAGATATTTATCAGTATCAAGTAGCAGGAAAGTAGATATTTCCATGCTGGCACCGAAAGGAGCAAGATCGAATACTTTGTGACGAGGCAGATATTCTGACAGTGGGCTACTGCGATATTTAAGGCTATCAAGCCATTATATGAAGTGCTGCGGGCCATGGATAGCAAGAGGTATCTTCAGATGGACTTCTTGTATCACATGATGGAGAGGGCAAAGGCTCAGTTTATGGAGGCAGATTTAGCCCATGCCCAGGAGTACATCGACATCATTAAGCGGGGTGGGACTATCAAATGGGTAGGAATTTGCATCTAGCAGGTAAGCATGAACATTGAAAATTATACTGCTGCAGTACTTGTATAATTTTATTAAGATGGTTTCGTCTATGTGCAGCATATTATCTAAATCCCCGGTTACAGTACAACAAATCTAGAATTGGTATGGATAACGAACTTCTGGCGGCTCTGCGTAATGTCATTTACAAGATGGAGCTTGATTCAAAGTCGCGGTCTTATGTCTAGAAGAAGTAACTTAACCTTAATGGCATGTGTAAGTATACCGGTATTTTTTATTATTAACATAGTACAACACGCTTCTTTTTCATAGACTAAATTATTTAGAGAGGGCAGTAACAGCTTTGGACGATGAGCAGCTGTCATGAGTAAGATAACTATGAATCCAGATATGTTACGCATCAGGAGGACATTCACCTGGCGTTAGATGGTTACTAATATGGCACTAATATCTATTTTTCTTCAATATTTTTGCATCTCAATGGTGGATTCATTTTGGGGTGTTCGCAAAAAATCTTAAGCGGATAGCTATCCAGATCCTCTTTCAGACGGTTTTCTCGAGTGGCTATGAGCGCAATTGGTCTACCTTCGCCTTCATTCACAGCAAGCAGAGGAACCGTTTGACACAAAAGTGTCTCAACGATCTTGTATCTGTGAACTACAATCTGCGGATGAAGCTAAAGTGCATTCAGGAGGAAGAAGAGCTCAAGTATGCAGATCCAATCTATAGGGCTTTCGTCGATGATGACGATGATCCTATGATAGGTTGGCTTGTGGGCCAGTAATAGGAACTGGAGTTTGACGAGCTAGGATCGCCTCCACGATCGGCCGGCTTCATAGCCAGCGAGGCTAGGATCGATCTAGAGCAATGGGCTGAGCGCAATATTCCATGTACTCCCACAGCTGATCAGCCGTAGCCACAGGAGAGCCAATCACCATATGACTCGTACGAGACACCCTTTTAGAGAGATGATTGAGAGATGCTCAGACGAGGACACTACGGTATCCGGTCGACTCAGTCAGAAGGGCGACATAGCCAGGTAGAGAGGGGCATGAAGGATAAGAAGGCAGTTGTCCAGCAAATCAAAAACAAATAAAGGGCCCCATTGGAGTGTCGAGGAGCCCGGAGCAGCAACAATGAAGGTTCTGGTGGTTATGGATCTGCTAGCCATAGAGGGAGTGGACAATATGGTACTACTTACGAGATAGCTAGAGGCTGATCTTCGATACACTGGTGAGTTTCAGTTTACGCATGCTACATATGATAGGGACCATGATCCACAATCTGATAGAGCCCGCGAAGATACCATTGTATATAGGAGACGGGCTCCTCGAGGTCGTTCAGGAGGACAGGATGCAGCTGTAGATGATCTCGCATGTGAAGTAGGATTCATAAACGTATCAGGTTTCGAGTCGTATATTGGATCTTATTATCTGCTGCCTCAGGCAACCTATGATCCATACGGATACGAATATGAATATGGTGCGTCGGAGTTATCTTCTAGTGGCTACTACCCTACGCAGCCCGGAGCATCTTATGGGTTGGATTTTGCTGCCGTCATATTCGGATGGGCCCTTTCATAGCCAGAAGACACCTCTTAGCGAGAGATCCGAGAGTGCTTATAATCCGGCGTGCGTTCCTTATGGGATGCATATACAAGACTATTACGTCACTTGGTTAGAGGGGTGGGTTGATGTGCCTCCTAATTATGTTGATGATCCGGATATCTACGAGAGGCATTGCCACTCGATCCGATTTTACATAATCCGAGAGTGATTTAAAAGTATGTAATTGATTGTATCTTGATTTGAAGATATTTTATGTTCATTTTATGATTTGTATCATTTGAAAGCAATAAGATGCATCATCTAGCTTAAACCAGAATTATAGAAATATTAGAAAATATGAAAAAAATTAAAAAACAACAAAAAATATCAAATTAGACTTAAATTCATAAAAAAAAGTTTGAAAAGAGAAAATTCCAAAAAAAAAGCGTGCGAAATTAGAAATGAGGCCAAACCAGTGGTACCGGTTCGGCAGCCGACCGGTACGCCTACTGGTACCGGTTTGGCATACCTTGGGTGGATCTGTCTGGCTTGATGGGTTTTGGGGTGACCAAAAAAACTTGGAAGATATCTAACAAATGTAAATTAATGTGGTCATTTTTGCTTAATTTGAATGTAGTGAACCATTATGTCTCTCATTAAGCTGTTAAATGTAGGAACGTAGACATCTGTAGAAGTTTGAAAGTAGTGAATGCATTCATCTTTTTGATGCATGAAAGCAGCTCGGTAACATTGTATTGGAATTTGGTCTAAAGCTTTGAAAAGTGGATAGGGGAAGACTAAATAAAAGTGAAGGCATTTGTTACATTGTACTATAGCTCAAGAGAAAGCCGAGAACCTTTGAAGAATTAGGATATGTGAAGCCCATTGTATAAAGAAGGAAAAGGTTTTGATAGTCTGGATGCTAGGAAGCAGGGATTGAGGATGTGCAAGTGGAATAAATGCAACATTCCTATCATAAAATCTTCTCTCATTGCTTGCTCTGGAACGAGATTCCCCAATTCTAAGGTCTTGCAGGGCCATATGTGTCAATCACAAGTCAAGCTTTTGCATGGTTTCTTCTAAAATAGATTTTCTTGTGTGACGGTTTTAAGACAAGACTGAGCAATGATTAGCGGGCACTCCATATTTTTGCAGGGAAGTCCTGACATTTTTTTACTCAATGCTGGAGATCTATGAATTTCATTTGTGAAATAGTGGAATTTGTAATTCTCTTATGGGCAAGTCTGGAGTATAGGGGCTTCGCCGATTGCTTTTGTCTGCATCAAACTAAGAGTAAAACAGGAAGATGGCTCCGTGCCATTGTTCCAGCATGCTTTATGTTGGAAATTTCTAAATTTAAGGATTAAGAAATTAATGGGATAATGAAAAACAATGCTTTCTGGAAACGTCAAGTAGAATTTATCCTTCTTTGCAGAGATTGTCGCTAGGAGTCTTTTCTTGTCTTCTTGATGGACTACTGAACCATTAAGAAGGAAAAGAAGGTGAAAAACCGAAAATAAGTTATGCTTTTATTTAATTTGGCTTATCCGCTGGTGTTTTGTATTGTTTTTGTGTTTCCAGTAAACCATTGCCAATTCAACATTTGCTGATATGCATATTAAAAACATATAGCATGATCATTTTTTTTGAATGTCTTCGCATTAGTTCAATAAAACTAACATTGGAAAAAGAAAAGAGAACAATTGGTTGCATGTTACATTTTGGATGTTATGTAAGAACCATGTTCGAGGGCGTTTCACAGTTTTATCTTTATGCGACTTGCCGAGTCAGTTTCAAAACCTGTCAGTGACAAAGTTGTTTGTTTCTGCTGAAGCTTCCAAATTTATAATATACTTTGTTTCAGGTCCGTGAGGAAATCCAGAATATCTTCCTTCAGATGGGGTAAGCAAATGTGAAGCTTTCTTTTACTTGTTACATATTACAATTGTGTCCCTGCTTGTGATTCTTAATACTTGGTGCAGTTTCGAGGAGATGCCAACAAACAACTTTGTAGAAAGCAGGTATCAAGGTTTTCCCTTTACCAATTCTGTATCATGCTGTTATCAGGTACATGAGAGGCAGTCCATGAATGGTTAACATACTCTAACCAATGTTTCGTACTAATCTGTGATGGTGCGCCCAGCTGAATTTCATTTTCAGATAAAGATGTTAAGAAGTACCAAGTTACATGGAAATGGGGAATATGATAAACTTATAGGTCAAACAAGATCTTGTGACTTTACATTCTGGCTCCATATATTACCATTTCTTTTGGTAGAAATATACACTTTTTGAAACAATCTGGACAAAGCAGATGTAAAAGGTTGCAGTTTGCTACCTAAAAGCTATTTTGCTATGCTGAAGTCATAAAATTATGTGCAGCCTCTCTATGATTGAGTTTAGGAATGGATATTTGTCCATGATATTTAAGATGTCAAATAGTGCATTTTCTTTTTTCAGTTTACAGCGAATGATTTTATTAACACTCTTATCATTACCAAATAACTCAATATGAACGGCTTAGGTCTATATCCGGTGTTCTTTATATCTTGTATTTTAAAAATTTTCCACTTCCTTTGTCTCCATGTCCATGCACCTGCCTGTATATACATCCTTATGAGCTTTTGTAGTTAATGTTTTAGTATCATAGCCCTGATTGATGGTTATTTTAATTGTTTATGTAAAGCTTTTGGAATTTTGATGCGTTATTCCAGCCGCAACAGCACCCTGCTCGTGATTCACATGACACTTTCTTTCTTAAAGGTCTAGTGCCTCAAGATCCGATGGAAATTTTGCATGTTTGCTGCTATATATTCTGGAAAAATGGTCATCTGATGCTTTGGTTTTGCAGTTCCTGCTGCTACAAGACAATTACCTGAAGATTATGTTGAGAGGGTAAAGCGTGTTCATGAATCTGGTGGTTATGGGTCCAAAGGGTATGTTCTTTAATTGTATGAGGATTCATATTCATCATGTTTCTTACTAAAATATTGTACTTTCCAGGTATGGATATGACTGGAAAAGGGAAGAAGCAGACAAAAACCTACTTCGAACTCATACAACTGCAGTTTCTACAAGAATGCTTTACATGCTTGCTCAGCAGGTGCTCATACGCACAATCTTATAGATTTCTACTTTTCAACTGCTTACGCCTTTGATTGATGATATTTTTAGTTTGAAATATATATTATTTTCACTATTTGCTCAAAACATGCAATATGTTAAGTAATTCATTCTTATATATGTTGAGAGTTATGTGTTCGATGTGTGGAGATGAACATCGACCAAGTTTGTGAAGGAGTTAAATGTAATCAACCTGATAAAACACTGAAGATTATTAAATATTCCATTTGAATATTTCTTAGGCTATTGTTCTAAGGTTATCAACCATTAAATGAAGCCGAGAGGTAAAAGTGAAAGGAGTTCACTTATTGTGTTTCATTGTATTTCTTATTAATCTTTTAGTTTAAATCCCTTCATCTTGAGTTTATAGGCACCATTAACTGTGACAATTGGAGATGGGAATTTTGTAGTCAAATTAAATATTTGGATGGACAAATACAAAACAAGAGTGTAAACAAGAAGAAGGCTGGTATTAGGAAGATTACTCAGAGTTTCTTTTGTTCCATTTCTCTGGAAGCTAGTTTACATAGAACTTATTTTTGTTATTAAACTGCATGTCTGGTGAGAACAAAATCAAGTTTTTGGTGTTACAAGTTTCCATAAAACACAAAAGTATAACAGATGCAATGGGTTTTTTGTCAAGACTGGCTTAGCTTCTGTTACTTCAGAGTTCAGACTATCAATTTGTTAAAATTCTTTTTCTTGAATGTGCAACCTCCTCCTGATTTTTACAAACTCTCTTCCCCACTCATCTATCCCTTCCTCCTCATCCTCCCATGGCACAGCAAGGTGGCACCTGCTCTTCCAACTCTTCCTCTTATTCTCCTATCCACTTTCAATGTTGTTGACCTTATACATGGAATGTTAAGTGGCCTGCAGGTTTGGTGGTGTCAATAATGCCTTTTTTTTGGTATTCCTTCTCTTGCGACTTTCCTTGTTCTCCACCTTTGATACCTTAATGGGGTTTATTGCTGTTCATTTTAGGAAAACCATTGAATCCTATAAGAATCTTCTTGTTATTCCCAAGATCTTTACTGAGCCTTAAGCCCTAGACTCCATGGATTTTCAACTTTTTGCTTGACATCCTTTTATTCTTTCAAAAGAGCAATTGGATTAATATGTTCTTGTGTGTATGATTTTGATCTCATGATTCATGAAGGTGTTTTACTTGGCTTTGGATCAAAATGTGATTTGAGCTTCAGGCTATAGGTTCAAGGTAGGGTGGAGGATTTTTGAGAAATCAAAGAGTTTAGTGCTGCAATCTACTTCAAATCAGAGTTGAACAACTTTCGAATATCTAATACCATACAACTCATCATTCAATCTGCAACATAAATGAGAATAGAATAATTCATGCCATGATTATATTGTAGTCTACATTCTATCAGAGACAGCTTTGCTCTGCAACCATTTAGATTTTAGAACCTTGTATCATGTAGGAAAGGTTGATTTCTGAAATGATTATTGCTTGTACAATTAACTGAAAACCTGTTTTGAATGCGAACAATGAGAGACTTTGATATGCATTTCTTGGTCATGTGAACAATGAGAATTTTTACCTCCTAGAGTTAGACTCCATCCTGTACAAGCCATGCAAGTTGAAGAGTATCCTGTACCAGAAGTCAGTTACCATACCTGGCTACTGTCTGATTAACTTGGGGCATATGTAAGAAAGAAAGGGTGAGAAAAAAACACTGTACCTGGCACTGCCTCTGGCTTCTGCCATCACCTACACAGTAATCACCGCAATAGCTGTCAATCAGTACCTTGCTACTGCCTGGATCAGTGGCATAGGAGCCTCTGGCTTCTGCCATGACCTACGCAGTAATCACTGCAATAGCTGTCAATCAGTACCCTTCTACTGCCTGGATCAGTGGCACCCTTAGTGACCTGCAATAGTATCATATCTTGCTCGAATAGGGAAAGGACTTTCAATATATATATATATATATATACATGTATATATATATATATATATATATATATACATGTATATATATATATATATATATATATATATATATATATATATATATATATATATATATATATATATATATATATATATATATATATATATATATATATATATATATATATATACATGTATACATGTATACATGTATACATGTATATATATCAAAATTCATGCATTAAGGGTTTAAGTAGGTTTGGCCTAGGTAGCCCAGCCCAGGTAGGTGCCTGGTCAACTGCCCTCACCAACTCTGTTATATGAATGCAAGTACCAAACTTTCATTTAAAAGACCTATTTTTAAGCTAGAGCATGCCATTTCTCAACCGCTTCAGTCGTTGTGCACATCTGAAGTGTGTTGAATTTTTTGTTATTAAAGTTTTTTTTTTGAAAATAATACATGATAGTTTCTTAATATCTTTAAGTTCATTACAACACTATTACGATACCTGCAGAAGATGATCCTGTCGCTCCTGACTATTCTTGGGAATGTGATGTGGGGTTATCACTACCCCCAATGATCCTAAAGCACCCGAAGCCAGACTCATATCTCTCTACCTATATTCAATGTCTCACTTTGGTTTGCTTGAGCTGAACTTGTTCAAGTTGAAAGATGATTATTATTTTGTTCTCTCAAATTTTTTGGTCCTGAAGCCTCTTTTCAAGGCACTTCTGATTTTGACAACTGTCATAAATTAATATTGGGAAGTTTTAAGAATGATAAAGAAATCAAATTTGGATTTCCTTATAGATAAAGTATTGGAATGCAGTATCCAGTAGCTTTGTTAATATATTTATGTTCCTTGAGGTTTAGTTGCTGGTGCTTCTATTTTTATCTTCTCAAACTTTCTGCTAATTAATGTTATATTCTGTTCAGAAATCTTTCAGGCCTAAGAGGTATTTCTCTATTGATCGTGTTTTCCGTAATGAAGCAGTAGACCGAACTCACCTTGCAGAGTTCCATCAGATAGAAGGTACCTCTTTTCAATATTGATACTACATTTTTGTATCTTTTGAATGAATCATTATAGACAAGTATAAATCAGTTATGGTATGCCGTACCGTACCAGACGGTACCAGACATACTGTGTCGTACCGGTTCGGTACCGGTACAGGTGGCATACCGATCCTCGTTACGCCAAAATAATTTCATACCGTACCGTACCAACATTATGCTAGTGTAGTACCAGTACGGCGAACCTTGAAATCAATATTGCCCACACTCCAAATTTTGTTTTTTGATTTTTTTAATGTGTTGGGCCTTTGGATACTTGCAATCAAGGTTCACCATACCGAGCTGAACCGGGCAATACGTACTGTACCGGTTTGGTATTGATATATGGTACGGGAGGTGTACTGACATTCGGTACATCGAAAAGTCTCCGTACCGTACTGTACGGACACAGTGATAGTATGGCACCAGTACAAGGTCTAGTACTAAAACGGCGAAACTTGCATGCAATACTTTGACATTCTTTGTCACTTCATATCATCATATTTACATATACATATATAAGATACAACAATGTCCTTGTGTTCAATTTTTAGAAGATTCCCATGTTAGTTTCTTTTAGACACTTGGACACGACACCCATACTACATGTCGAAGCTATGCTGATCTAAATAACATGACACCTGTGATTTAATATGCTATCAAGCTCTTAGGGATCCATTTTGTCTTTTGATCTCTTATCGCAGGTCTTATATGCGATCATGGGCTCACCCTTGCTGATCTGCTTGGAGTATTGGAGGACTTCTTTACACGCCTTGGTATGACATTGCATCTCTCCAGTCAACACACTTTCGCATCATTGCTCTTTCTTAAGAAAGTGCTTTTGTTTTTTTTGTGTGTACACATCCATATGTAATTATAACAATTTAGTTACTGACCATTTAGTGGGTATAAGTACAAAATGCAATATTTAAGCAGTATAATATATTATATTTTTAAAAGATAATATTTTTGATAAATGCTAAATTGAAATGAAAACAGACAAATAATCCTGAAAATTCAGGGTCATTGGCTTTTAAGTTGGTGCCTGGGTGGTGGGCCCCCTTCAAGGAAAAGATTTTGGCACTTATTTTGAATCTGATCAAGTGTTATTCTTCATTTTGGATTACCACTGGATGACCAATGTTTCGGTGATCTTAGAATATTATTATAACATTAGAAATAAAAGGACAATCAAGGTATGTCATACTGTACCGAATCGTACTATATTGATATTGAATCAGTATGCGGTACAGGATGTCGGTACGCCGAACTGGCTCCCACACTTGGCATACTGACACAGTAACAGGGTGGCTGGTATGGGGTGTCGTACGAACACAGCGTACCTTGAGGACAATTGCATCATGAAATCACAACATTACGATATGGACTTATTGGTGCATATAGTGTTTCATGAGTATTTCTTATTTACTAATGGACAGTTAACTAGGGGAGTTTTTTGGGAATTAATAGATGTATCATTGCCAATAATAAAAAACCGAGTTACACACAAATAAACAATATCACAAGGGCCTATGTTCAAAAATTCCAAAAGATTAATATCGAATAATATACAAAATAGACTACCAATTTGGATAATAATGAACATGACCTTTGAACTTCACCACATTATTAAGATAGCGCTAAACTAAATACACTTTGACAGTGTCAGTGTTACTTGATGAAATTGTGCTACGGGCATTTGTATTATGTGCAAAAACCATCAAATTCACCCTTATGAATTTGCTTTGCTCCAATGTATCTAATATTACTAGATTGAATCTAGAGTGTTAGCATCAACACTTAAAGTATATTTGGGTTACTTTTTGGTGATATCTATTCCTTATGGATACTCGGGGAAGGAAAAAAGAATCTTGACATTATCTTGATAATGATAGTATGCTGACTTCTTATGGTGGAAAACCTTGTTGTTTCAAAAACCATCGAAGAAACCGGCATCAACACGGGTGCTGGGATGCCGAAATAGTTGTATCGGTACCACATCGGCCATACCGGTTGGTACTGATGGTTTTTCAATTTTTTGAAATATGTTAATTTCTGTAGATACTGTCAATACTGGTACCATATCGATATCATACTGTTTCGATGGAAAAATGGTGTATGATTCAATACTGGTACCTAAAACCATAGAAAACCCCCTCCCAAATCTTCATTATTTAGTATTTAAAGATAGGGGCACCTTAGTCTAGTGCTGAACATCCCTTATAAAGAGTATTGGTTTTGGGTCGCATTTTAGTGTGTTTGTGCAGGTTAAGCTTCAACATAAAACAAATAAAGCAAGATGGATTCAATTATGCACATGCTCGAACAAACAGGCATGTTTGATGTTGAGCAATTCAAAAAACCTGAATTTCTGGTTTGATCAAGATCTCTAATTATTTTGTCGTTGTTTACAAACTTCGGTAATATTGATAGCTAATTTGCTCATGGAAATATTTTTTTTATATGCAGACTCTATAAATCAATTATTTTGTCTAAATCATTGACAATTTGTTGATGACCTATATGAACAATTGTTTTTACATAAATATCTATGGTCAGGCAAATACAAAATAGGCGTTATTCCCCTAATTAGTTTTTAATTTCCTTCTTACTGGTATATAGGTCATCAAGTATTTATGTGTTAGTGAAAAATTGATGTTGCATTGGTCTTTTGTTTTCATTGGACTATTACTTTAGTGTTAATGTAGGACTGATATATACATGTACTAGTTTTTGTAGGTATTTATGTGAAAATAGAATACATAAAAATGATAATTCTGAAGAGTGCTAAGAACCATTACAATGCAGTTTTGTCAAACGTATTTCAGATCCAAAGCTGAAGCTACAGCTATTGCCTGCGAGAAGCTTGTCGGGCCACAACCAAAACCATAAATATAATCATAAATGCTAAGCTTATGCCCAACTATTTGAGATTGTCCATATCAGTTCTTGTTCACAAAGTATTCCTGTTAGGGGCAGTGTTATTGCAAGCCATTAGATGCTAAATTTTAGCAGAACAAATAAGCGTGGATGTCTTGGGGATATGTAAAGTGCAGGTGACTTAATGGTCAAAAGAGAGAAACCTTTGATGTATTGCCCAGAGATCCATATATGCTGGGGTCAAAGGAAATTTACTCTTTTTTAACCTCACGGGATCAAGAATTTCATTAGAACATCGGTCAGTATAAATCCACAAAATGTCCTTTCCTTTCATCAGGATTCCTGGTATATACATTTGGTAAATGACAACCCATACATGACCTATTAGATGGACATGTGGAATTTTTTTTTTCCCCTTCACCCTGACAACTTGCTGAAAATGTTTTAGATGCTAGGATATTTTGAATAAAAACGACATCATCAACTATCAAGATTTCCCTGTTGTTTGAGAAATGAGTTCACATTAGCAGTCTTAAAGGTTGTCATACACATTTGATCTATGCAATGGCTCTATTGTTGTGGTACGTGTAATTTTACCCTCTTGTCTAATAGGAAGCTGATCCACTTATCCTTTATTGTTCTTGTTGATGCTTGATTATTAGGTTGAAGCCCCCCTTTTGTGTGCTCTCTTCTGATTATCATGAAAGTATGTCATAGTATATGGCTGTTTCAAAACTACGGTTTTGTTTACTTTCATATGTATCTATGAATCTATAGGACTCTACTGTTTGGAGGGCTTAACTAACATTTATGTCCTTTGCCAAAATACATGACGATCGATTCAAGTTTAATATCCACATTGGCCATTTGTGTTCTACGTATCTTAAAATACGTCTACCAAGTGGTTTAGGTAGTTTCCAACCATAGATAACACTAATCGTGTTCTGTTGTTGAAGAAACTTTAATTTAGTGCTTGATGCACAGGTAACGAGCTGCCGATAATTTTAAAATTATGTTTCTAGACATTTTGGATGCTGATCATGCTGATTGGTGTCAATCAGCAGTTACATGTCTTATCATGTATTTTGATCATCTGGCATGACTCTTAATTTTGCCCAGTAATTAATGCCGTTCTTGTAAGTATGTATATGTGTGAATTCATGTATCTGTACGCTTAATTGTATGAAAATGCATAACTCACTAGATTGTAGGCTCTTCAGTATCTTTTACTCCAGAACCCTGTCTAGTATATCATATTTATTAGAGATTGGATATTGAAGACAAAATATCAATGTTCTCAAAATCCATGAATTATGTAACAAGTTATCAGCTTATGTCCATATATGTGTGGCATCCAATCATGAGACAAATTAGTACTCCATATTTCATTCATTTCCTTTTTGTTATCCCTCTTTTACATGATGTAAATGAGCATGCATGGAGAATGTATTCATGGTTTTGCTTGCTAAAACTACCACTTTCGGTTTACAATATTAGGAAGCATTTTTAGGCTCATTGCCCAAATAGATCAATCTTATATAGACAAGCTTAATTCATCTGAGGTCTTGAGAGGTTTAATTAATTCTTTACAAGGAGATCCTTACAAAGTCTTATTCCATTTTATGTAGGCAGCTTCTACTTAAGGGTATGATAAAATCAAAGTTTTGAAAACATTTTAGAGAAGGACCTCAACATCTACACTCTTTAAATTGGTGCAGAAAATATAGCCAAGGCAACTTTGGTTGACCAAGGTTAACTGGTAACCTGCCATGTTACTCGCATAGTTTGAGCCTGTGCAGCTTAGAGCGACCCAACAAGGTTTCCTGTGGCTTGTCCCCTCGTTCTTTCTTTTATCCCCTTTTTCTGTTGGTGGACAAAGTGAGCTTCCACAAGCCTCTTTCCCTGAGACTTGTAAAGTGTCGGAATGAAAAGAAAAGAAGATAATGATTGATATTTTGAATCACATTCATCTTCTAAGTCACAGACAACAATGCAAGAGCCAAATTGAATGCAAGTTCATTGGGATGCAGTTGGTTTTAATGAAGAGAACGTTGTTTATCGGAAGTCAAAGTTTCAATTTTTCTCCCAAAGATTCCAATGAAAACAAGTTAAAATTACAATGTTGTCCTTTTTATTGTGTATGTTCTTATGCCATTATCTGCTGGTATGTTATCAAATGATTATTGTTTACAGCTGGTTAGTCCCTGAGCATTTCTGTTTGTCAGTGCTATTTGTTTTATTGCACCAATATATCCTGCTTTTGCATTGCTATTTTACAACCGTCTTAAACATTCATTTTTTGATTGCTCCTGTTCAGTCTGGATAAGCAATTTTATAAACATGTGCAATTCAAAACCTTAGTTACAATTAGGTTGCATGATTTTTTTGGCACATCATGTGCTCCTTTCTCACTGTGTATATATCTGTTATTACCCTGGATTTTAGGAATGTCAAAGCTGCGATTCAAACCTGCTTATAATCCATATACTGAACCAAGCATGGAGGTTTTCAGGTGTTTTTTTCTCTTTTATTTGAACATTTTGGTGTATGCCTCTCTCTCTGCCCGCTGTCTCATCTGGTTCTGCTTTTCAGTTACCATGAAGGGTTGAAGAAATGGGTGGAGGTTGGAAATTCTGGCATGTTTAGGCCTGAAATGCTGCTCCCTATGGGTCTTCCTGAAGATGTTAATGTGATTGCATGGGGTCTCTCTCTTGAAAGGTAATTTGAGAATTCGTTTCTTTTGAAAGGATCCTCACTTGTTTTGGACCATCAATGCATCTCGATCAGCAATGCGAACTTTATTTGTTTAAGATGTGTAAATTATATCTGAAATGAACTTAAAAAACAAGTTAATTGTTGCAATAGATCTTAGAATTTCTATGATTTTGCCACTGTGTAAACTGACCCATTTTTTTCGTTCTTTTCGTTATTGAGTTGGTAGATGATTGGATTGGAGTGGGATCTCCCTCCTATCTGGAGTTCTATGAACTCAAGTGACCGCATCAAATATAATATGTGGAGAAGGCAAAAATGCAGAATCTAGTATAGAAATGTTAATGGGCAACAAATATAAACCGATTAGACATTTTTAAGCTATTGTGTTGACTACCTTTGCCATCTTTACTTCCACTATGGAGTATATTCTTAGACGTGTTCCAAGCAATGTGTTGGCATTTTTCTGGTGTAACTAGCATATATTTAATATCCTAGACCTGCATGTGTCTGGGTGATTATTAGTGCAACTCTTTCTGGTCAAAATTGGCATTATAGTTCCTTGATCATCTTTGTTAGAGCAGTTATAAATATGTTTATTTGTTCTTCGATTTTATTTTATTTTTTTTAATTCTTTGTAAACCAGGCCCACAATGATTTTATATGGGATTGACAACATTCGAGATCTCTTTGGACCCAAGGTTTGATATTTTCAATTGAATGTCATAGGATTATGAGAATAATATGAATCTAAGCTTCCATTTCCATTATTTGCAGGTGGATTTCAATCTTATAAAGAACAACCCAATCTGCCGCTTGGGATTGCTGTAGGTCCGCTAGGGTAGCCTGAGTGGTTTGGGCATTATGCATCTGATGAAATTTCTCAGAAATATCACTACATATAGATGGATCAATCTTAGAACAGGTTATATTTCTTAGAAGTCATAGTTTTGTCATCCCAAATTCTTTTACTCATTGAAATCCGAAGTTTGTGAAATTGGAGAGATTAGAAGAGGAAACCAGCAAATATTGTGGTCATATCCTCATTTGGTACATCATTTTTCTCTACTTCAGGGATTGTAGTTGTCATGTATTCAATGTAATGTAAAATAAATAGATAAAAGTTTGGGACGGGTGTCAGATAAACATTGGTTCTTTTGCTAGTTTCAATGGATAATTTTTCCTGCATGGTATTATATCTGGAGAAATCTGGCTGAAAATTAAATAGGTGCAGTGAAGTCTTTTTATGGCCAATATCTGCCCACAGGCATGGCCGTGTGATGCACACCTCGTGGTTGGCAGAAAATCTTGTCCAGACCGAAAGTAGGAATTTTTTTTTCCTGCAGAGTCTGAACTGGATATACTGAGATATAAGAGATGGATCATGTTTCTGATGGAACTCCCTCGGGGTCCAATGCAACTTGGAAACATAAAAAGAGGTTTTGCCATCTATAGGTTCAGCTCCTATCAAAAGGTCCATTCATATTGTAACAAGGTGTCGGCCAATTCATATTCTTTTTAGAATTCATTGTTGTGGTCGGATGGATGACAAGTTGATAACCATAAGGATGGAGTGCTTCCCTTTTTTTGCATTTTTGTGGTTGGTTTGCAAGTTTTACCTTTTGTAGGTTAGTGTGGCCTGCACACTGGATATCAGCTCAACGCTACCAATTTTTTCAAACTAATTACATGCCCATTGGAACCTTAAACCCACATTCTCTTGCAATTCAGCAATTCTGTGGACAAATCTGGTACATGCCTTAGGCCATTGCAGTTCATGGAGTATTTTCTTGTGTCTTGGAGCACGGACGTCATGCATTAGGTCATCGCAGTTGTCCTGAGTCATCGATACGTGTTCCATATGGCATCAGTTGAATGGCAAATGCAAGCATGGCCAGAATTAAGTATATTGAGCTTGGTCTCTTAGAACCTTGGGCGTGCTTGATTCAAGTTACTGGACATTCATCAAGTCATTTACATGTACTTGGCTTGGCATAATTACAGGGGTAAAATGCAAGCATGGCCAAGATGGAGGTTTTCCGTATGTAATGGAATTAGTACTTGATCTGTTTGGCTGCTTTGATATATAGAACAACTCTCCGTAGAAAACAGGCAGGTGAAATAACTTCCCCTCGCAAAATAGTTTATCCTGATACTTATTTAATCTACGAACAAGCAATACCTGGTCGTCGGTGAATGATGCTATCGGGGACAGAAAGAGACACGGAGAGAGAATCATGCTATGGAATCTCATCAAAAGTTGATCCAACAAATCCAAAAATGAAAACAAGCAGTCACTGGCCCCAATCATTGAATACAATGAAGTAAATTTAAGTGCATGAGATGAAAGAACAAGAATTTCTGGTGCTATCTCAAAACGAAAGTAAAATACTGTAACTAATATCTGCAACAACATTTTAGCATCAGATTACAGACACCGCATAAAGGAAATTTATCTTGGCAACACACGAGTATCTGGAAAGACTTCTGGAATATATCTGGAGTCCAAGTGAATTCAAGAAGTCATCAGACATTTAAAATATCTGGAGTCCAAGTGAATTCAAGAAGTCATCAGACAGATTTAATTTATCTGCCCGTCGCTGCCGACTAGCACTTATGGGGTAGGGCTACCGGCAGGATTTTTTTTTTTTTTTTTTGGTAAAAGCGACTAATCATTTCATATAACTCTAACGTAAGTACAGCCTGCTAAATCACGAGAAAGTAAAAGTTGCAAATAAGGATGAACATCTGATACAGACGTCCAAAGAAAATCCCCGGAATGCCGAGCAATAAAAGAGGCGACCCAGTCTGCAGCCTTGTTCGCCTCCCTGAACACGTGTCATATCTGAACATCGCCCATCAAACGCGCCACCCTACGGATCTCCCGAATGAGGGGATGACCATCCCCAAATCGATCCGCCCCTCGGAGCCAGTCGATAACCACAGATGAGTCTCTCTCAAGGCAGACCCGCTCCACACCAAGTACCTGCCATGCATAGGATATACCCTCCCAAGCAGCCCACAGCTCTGTCCCGACCACTGTGAGTCCTGGCGTGCACCGCCCTCCTGCTGCTATCATCCTACCAAGGTGGTCCCTGATCATAAATCCAACCCCTCTAGTTACACCATCCACTGACCGACTGCCATCGAAATTTACTTTGAGATAGCCAAGGGGTGGGGGTACCCAAGAAACAAGGGCAAACTGGGACGCTGAAGCAGCGTGGAGAGTACCCCAGATGTTCCTGACTATCCCAGAAGAAAATCCAACGGTAGCCGCAAGAACCTCCCTCGCATATAGCATCGCTTTGTCCAGCACCCTCCTCGGGGGCGACCTCCTCCCCTCAAATAGGCCGGCATTCCTATCCAACCAGATGTGGTAGGACAAGTATGCCACCAAAATCCCTGCCTCAGCAGATCAAGGACTCTGCGTGGAAGCTCTCAGCATATGAATCATATCCCGCGCAGAGACTATCGAGTCGGATAGTAGGACCGGTGACCTCCTCCATATCTCTCTGGCTCTGGGGCACTGCAAAAGGACATCCTCGGTCGTCTCCTAAATATCTGCACACTCCTCACAGCACTAAGAGACTGCCATGCCACGCCGGACTAACAAGCTCCTCGTAGGAAGGCAGCCCCAGGCCACCTTCCAGATGAATAACGCTACACGTGGGTGAATCCGCAACCTCCATATCCAACCACCCTCAATCTGACGAGTTGGCTCCCTATCGATCAAGGCATGGAGATCTCTAGCACGAACCCGCGTCCGTCCCGTCAGGACCCATACTAGCCTGTCGCCCCCCCCCCCGACGGAAATCGGAAGAGACAGAACTGACTCCGCCAGCTGCTCCCCAAAAACCTCCCGGATCATCTCCTCCCTCCATCGACCCCTCTTTAAAGTCAACAGCTCGCTAACTCTGCAGCCTGCTAATCTCGTCGAATCCACCATGGTCAGCATGCGACAGATCGACAACTCGGTCACCCAGCTATCCTCCAGCACATCAATAGACCGACCGTCACCTATGATCCATCTAATCTATGGAAGCACCACCACTGCTCTAGTGCAAATCTCCCTCCAGATCGGTGAGTGGTGACGACCAGCTCGCACCCCGGAAGCCAAGGCGCCATACTTGGCCCTCATCAGCGAGGACCACATACTCTCGAGCTCGAGCACAAATCTAACTGCATGTCTAGCCGCTAGGGCCTCCTACATCGCCACCAGGGACTGCACCCCCAGACCTCCGTAGCTTGTCGGCTGGCACACCACATCCCATGCCAGTAAATGGACTCCACCTCTGCCACTGCACCTCCCCCAAATAAAATTCCTGAATAGCTGCTCAAGGGACCTCAGGACTGTAACTGGAATGAAAGTATTGGAAAGTAGGTAGATGGGAACCGAGGTAAGAACTGATCGAACCAGGGTGATCCTACCCATCATAGAAAGTGTACGCATCTGCCACCCCTCTAATCTGTGTCTGATACTGAGCTTCAGAGATGTACAGTTCCTACGCCGCAGCCGTTGGCCGGAGAGTGGGACCCCCAAATATGTCATCATTCCCTCCTGCTCTCCCATCCCCAGGATCTCCAATATAGACCGCCTCACCGCCACTTTGGTCTTCGGGCTGAAAATAATAGCTGACTTGGTTAGATTGACCCGCTGTCCCGATGCTGCACAGTAATCTCGAATAATCTGACAAATGACCCGGGCCGTCTGCCGCGACGACCTGGCCAGGAGCAAACAGTCATCAGCAAAAAGCAAGTGGGAGATCGGAGGAGCTCTCACCGCCGGCCTATAAACCTCTAACTCCTGAATAGCCACTGCCCATCGTAGGACTCTAGATAGTGCATCTGAACACATAATGAATAATAGAGGAGAAAGGGGGCATCCCTGACGCAACCCCCCTGACGACACAAAGAAGCGGGACGGCGTCCCGTTCACCAAGATAGCAAAGGAAGGGGCACGCACATAGCCCATCACCCATCTGATCCAAGTTTTATGAAATCCAAACCCTTGCAAGGACTGCTGCAAGAAATCCCATCTCACCCTATCATAGGCCTTCTCCATATCAAGCTTGATTCCCATCAAGCTCCTCCTCACCGGAGCCCTACCGAGATCAAACATGAAATATTGGGCAATAAGCACAATGTCAGATATACTCCGCCCCTCCAAAAAAGCCCCCTGCTCCAGGCTAATAAGCTTAGGAAGAACATTCCTCAACCTGACGGCGAGGATCTTTGTCGTAGCCTTTTACAAGGTCGTACAAAGGCTGATCTGACGAAAATGACTCGGCTCCGTGGCGTCCTGCCGCTTCGGTATCAAGGTGATGAAAGTCCTCTGCCAATCTGCTGCTGTGCTAAAAAACTGCTGTATAGCCGCTGTCACATCTCGTCCTACTATCATCCAATATCTCTGAAAAAATAAGGATGGGAAGCCATCCGGCTCTGGAGCCTTGTCCCTCGCAAGGGACCTCACTGCCTCTCTGATCTCCCCCTCCGAAATCGGTCTGATCAATACAGCTGTCTCCTCTTCTGACACCCCAACCAAAGGCGAAAGTATATCCGCTAGGCTCCCACCCGTAGGCTGCTCTGTCCACCTAGCCCTGAAGAAGCTCTCCATAACCCTCTGAATCATCTTCGGATCCTCCGACAGCTGCCCCTCCTCATCCCGGATAACTCTAATTCTGTTATGGTGCCCCCTGATAACTGTCGCCTGGTGAAAAAATCTAGTATTTTTGTCCCCCTCCACAATCCACTGTACTCTTGATTTCTGTCTCCAAAATGTCTCCTACTGTCTAAGGAGGCCGTCATGCAATGCCAATAGTGATATGAGCTTCTGCATCTCCTCATCCGCTAGGCCACCCCTCTGGTCCTCCTGAGCCTGTAACCTAGCGATAGCCTCCTCAGACTCCTCAATCCTCCTGAAAATGTCTCCCACCTCCTCACGGTTCCACCTCCTTAGTCGTCTCTTCGTTAACTCCAATCTACAAGACACCCGATACACAGCGTCTCCTCTAACTGGTGCACTCTATGCCTCCCTCAATCTCCCACGATCTCGAATAACAAAGCCATATTTTCTCAAATCTAAAGGGGGGCCGAACTGGAATATAAGTGTCTGTACTCACCAGTAACGGACTGTGATTCGACGCAATCCTGGGCAAGTGGCTCACATGATGATCCGGAAAGCACTGAACCCACCCAGCGGTCGCACAGGCTCTATCAAGTCGCTCCCATACTCTAGCCTAGCCATGTTGATTATTGCACCATGTAAACGTAGAGCCCGAGAACCCCAGATCTATCAAACCATTCGATGTCAAAAAGTCTTGGAACTCCTTAACCTTCCTCTCATATGAGAAAGGCCTCCCCCCCATCTTCTCCTGAGGATCAACAATACAGTTGAAGTCACCAGCCACCATCATAGGGTACTCGTTGATTAATCAATTGAGACACCTCCTCCCACAATATCCGTCTCTCCCTGAAGTTAGTACTGGCATACACTGCAGCAAGGACCCATGAAACTCTACTACCCTTCGAAATCACTATAACCACCTCCTGGGTACATGCATGGAACACATCCAACCTGTAGGAACCCTGCGCCCAAGTGACAATGATGCCATCCGACAACCCCTGGGACTCCACTGCATAAAATCCCCACGACCGAGGAACCGCTCTTCTAGCCTTCTGTAAACTCCTCTCCGATAGCCAGGTCTCAAACAACACACATATATCCGGACTATGCTGCTGCACAATCCTGCGGAAAGCTGGAGCAAAAGAAGGCTTCCCCGTGCCATGACAATTCCATAAGATGACCTTCATTGGTCACCCAAGGATACATCACAACCCCCTGCCCTAGGGCTGCAATCATGAAACACCGCCTCTTCTATAACCCCTCCACTCTCCAAGCCTGCAGACCTATTGCCCAGTAGATACAACCCAAGAGGGGGGGGGGGGGGGGGGGTGAATTGGGTCTTTTAAAACTTTTAAACTACTTCTAGTACTTTTTGATTAATTATGCTAAGTTGTATATATGCGCAGTGAAAGTTAAACTTAGCAACAGTTTGATGTATAGAATGTGACTTGATTAAATATGCTTGCAACTAAAGGATGTCCAGATAAGAGTTAAGCAAGCAGTTTATCTAAGTAAGTGAGTGTGTTAGTTAGACAATAAGCAGAAGCATTACAAACACAACAAACATATAGTGGTTCGGTGCACCCCAGCACCTACATCCACTCCCCAAGACTTCTTGGGAATTTCACTATAATCCTACAGATTACAGCCGGTTGTTTTACAAGCTCACAACCCAACTTGTTGTTTTACGAGGTCACAACGAACTCGGTCGGTTTTTCCAGGCTCACCGACTAGAACCACCTCCGATTGTTTTTCCGGGATCACAATCGAACCCTTACACGTTGGTTTTACCCTCGGCTCACCAACAAACCTAAACCCCGTTGGTTTTTCCTTTGGCTCACCAACAAACCTTACACCGTTGGTTTTCCCTTTGGCTCACCAACAAACCTTTAACCCCTTGATTCAATCCCTTGATTGAATCAAGTTACAAGATATTAAAACAAAGAATAAAAACAAATCAAAGCTTCTTAAACAAGCAAATATAACAATATAAACAAATAGAGTAAAGAGAAGCCCTCAAACGAGTTTTGAAGATGGAGGAGCTCGACTTCTTCTTTACTTGACCCTCTTCTGATTTGGCACGAAGTAGAGGATCACCGAGGCAGCACACTGATGGAGAGGAAGCTTTGGGATTCACTTGGAAGCTCTTCTTCTCTCTATTTCTCTTTGGATGGCCCTTTTTGTGCTTATGGGAGATTTCCCTTGTAATCTCTTTCCTAAATGTTTTCTCCCACTTCCATGATTTCTCCCCTAGCTCTCTTCTTGTTTTTATAGCTTTAGATGGCGTGGAAACAAGAATATAGCCGTTAGAGACAAAAATAGAGCCGTTGGACACAGTCTGCACTTCCTGACAATATTACCGTTGGGATCGGAGTCGACTCGCGCGATCAGGAGTCGACTCGCCTGTTGCAGGAGTCGGCTCGTGCTTTACTGGAGACGACTCGGCCACTGTTCCAAATTTGAATTAATGTGCTTGCCTCGACTGGGAGTCGACTCGTCTTAACCTGGAGTCGACTCGGCTCTCAGTTTGCGAAACACAGCCTTCTGCCATCTTGGTGTAGCGCTGCCTTGGAGTCGACTCGAGCTGTCTGGGAGTCGACTCGAATCTCAGAGGCAGTAACTTGGTTTTCTGTCTGTTGATGGTCGCGGAGTCTCGGAGTCGACTCGTGCAATGCGGGAGTCGACTCGAATCTCAGAGTCCCAAAAATGCTCTCTGACTTTTTCTTTGTGTTCCGCTGAGAGTCGACTCTTGCTTTCTTTGGAGTCGACCTACCAACCATCGGAGTCGACTCGCGTTCCACTGGAGTCGACTCGAATCTCAGACCCGAAAACTGCTCTCTGACTTTTCTGCCTGTGACTCCTAGGAGTCGACTCATACTTCTCCGGAGTCGACTCATACTTCTCCGGAGTCGACTCGAATTCCACTGGAGTCGACTCGAAGACTGTTCTTTTGAATTTTTCTTTTGATTTTACTCCTCCAATTTGAATCCTTTGAACTTTAAACTTGGGCCAATAAATTGTAGCTTTCTTCCAACTTGAGAGCTTTGGAGGCCTTCTTGTGTTCTTCCAACTTGCTATGTTCCTTGCAAAATAAATATCTTTCTCCTTGCAACATAAACATTAGTATCTATACTTCAAGGTTTTGTGATCATCAAAATCAATCTATGAATCAATCTTTGGGTCATCAATCTCCCCCTTTTTGATGATGACAAAACTTGGAGTATATGCAATATAAAAGATATTGATTTCTAGAAGTAATACATAGCTAAGTTGCATGAAGTGGAAAACATATATATTTAAAAACATACTTCATGATAATGCTTTAGATTTAATCAGCTTAACACAATCAACATATTTAAATTTTAAGCTGATTTGTATTTAATTCAAAGTAATAAAGCATTCTGAGTATATAGCATATACTTAGATATTTCTCCCCCTTTTTGACAACATCAAAAAGATAGTGAAACATTAAGTACAAAGATCAGAGCAGAACACATCGAGTGTGAATTCAAGAGGTTTTTTTAATTTGATACCACAGATAGTTTTCTAATCAAGTGTAGGTGGAATCTTGCTTAGGTTAATTCAAGAAGTACCACAAATGATATTCAAGGAAAAATATGAGTGGAAATCTAACCTCTCTTCACTAAGTATGAAAGCTTGTTCATTTAAGACCTTTTGCCCAATCTATTAAGTATTTTATCAATATGAGAGCAATTTAATTGATTTTCAGAGTAAAAGATCAAAACTTATATACTTGAAAAACATATCATCATGTTGGATCATGACTTCAAAGTTCTTTTTATGATAATAAGAGCATTGGGGCACAAATACCAAAATATGAATTCATGCAATTTATGATATATCTTAGAGCTCTTTTAAGGACTTTCTTTTATTCCTTTAGAAAATAAGCACGATTTGATACATATATAAAAATATGAATTGGCACAATATTGAAGTTCTAAAGAGCAAGCCAATTAGGACTCATTAGTGAATTCCAAAATATATTTTCTACGAGATACTCAAGAAAATTTAACACGTTATTCTCCCCTTTTTTCATTAAATTAGAGGCCTTTAAGATCAACTATTTGAATTGCAATTTGGTTCATGATTTGTGCAGAAGATATATTAACCAAATAACATGCCTCAAGGTGTATCATAAAGATTTTCAGATTTAAATTTCAGATGATACATATTGGAGAGTATTAGGATCACTTTTCATTTAGTATTCTTTCCCTCTCCTATAGATTTATGTAATTAAGTTCCATAAGACCTCTCCTTCTGAAATTTTCTTTCTCCCCCTCAATTGATCATTCCATTTAAGAGTTTAGAATCCTAAGATAATGTTCAATAAGATTGTCAATCTCAAAAATATAGTTTGAGATAAGACAACCTTTATAGAACTCATCTCAAGGAAATTAAAGCATGTCTTGCAATATAAGGAGGTTCATCAAAATCAATCCATAAAATTCAGAGTATCCATAAATAAAGTGTCTTTGGGATAGGATACTGAATATCTAAAGCTCCCCCTCAAAAGATGCATTCTTCTTTAATCATTTTAATTGTTGAATTTCAGATTTTAGTGATAAACGTGAATAACACTGAAATTCTGTAATATCAAGAATGTAGAGTGATCTAGAATTATTCAGAATTTATAGTAATCACTCTTTCTAATCCTTTAAGAACAAGTTATGCTTTCTCCTAATCTTAGAGAAAATGTATAAAAGTATTAATCAGAAAATGATTCAATTGAAGCTCAGTTTCTTTCAAAAGCATTTACATTTTCTTTCTTTTAGAGTCATTTGAGTGAACTGAAATATTTCTAGTTTTAAGATCATTCACTCTATTGATATTCTGATGGAAATCTTTAAGAATGTAGGAGAGAAAAATATATAGATGATCATTGAGGTATATATATTTATAGAACTCAATTTCTTAATCATAGTTTTTCACCAATGTATTCATGAAACACAATAAATCTTTTTAATATCAAAATAAGATCATATATTTAGAAATTTTTGTTTGCAATCAAGATCATCGAAAGACACATCATTTGGACCAATATTAGTACATTTTAACGATAAGAAAAGATATGTTTCGGATGCGTATCGGAGCAATCAACCAAGGCATCAAAATTAATTCTGTTTTTCTTAAATTAAGATTTTATTTAGAAATCATATTGAGTTTAAGCTTTTATACGAAATCAGATTCTGAATTTCATAAAGATTTTCAAAAGAGGCTTTCAAAGTCATAATTTGAGATATGGATCTTCCACATTGTAGCTCATCTTAAATCATTATGATTGAAGACACATATTTCACACATATAAGAGGATATTCAGAATATTTGTATTTATGTTTAGCACATTATATACCAAGGTTTGAAGGATAGAACAAACTCAATTCATTTTGCCTAAATAGAAATATCCTTCTCTTCTCCTTTTTACAAATTTATTCACCTTTCAGATTTTAACGATGATTATGAATGACAAATCTGAAATTTCTTTTTAACAATACAAAAAAAATTTATATAGTATTCCAAATATTCAATCAAATTATCCAAGCATAAAGCATTGTAAAACATTGAGAACCCATAAATCAAGACATCATACCATATGCACACTATATTAAGTGTTAAGTCATACATTAAAATAATAAGAACAAGCATGTCAAGGATCAAAATCAATTCTTTTCAAATAAATTCCTCCTATTTAAATATTATCTTGCATTGATTTCATCCTTAAATTATGTTTTCAAGTGATAAAAAAAACTTGATTCTTCTTATATACTTTCATTTACTTTGTCTTTCATTTTTACTTTCTTATGCTCTATACTCTATTTGCTCCCTATCCGGTGGAGTTGGGAAGGGGCACGAGGTACTACCACTAGCCTCCCTCTTGTGCCGTCCCTAATATGCCCTACACCGAATAGTTGGGTCAAATAGTGCCGGGTACTACCACTAGCCTCCCCATTGGCACCATCCCTATGATGAGCAATATAGAAAGGTTAAAATGTTTACTTCAAACTCTCCCTGTTTGAGTGTAATTAATTATAGATTTTATCCCTTCCAAATGTGCCGAATATATTATGTTTGTTTTGCTTTTCCTTAAGATTGAAGTACTTGCCTTTGCTCAGATTTTTCATCTCTTGAACAATGTCCATTTTCTTTTCTTTATCTCTCTCTCTTTTTGTTATTCTCAAGTAATCTACATGAAAGAGCAGAATAAAGAAATAATGAAATGTATCGTATAGAGGTATATCATGCAAACACTATTTTCATTATGCCCAAGAATTCGTAGCTTCTCACAAGTCATTCTAAATCAGAGTTTTAATCATATACTTGTGTATTTCATGGTTATGATACAGCCATAGAAATATTTTAGATTGAGCAAACCATGAAACAATTTCTAAACGTATAAGTCAGTCAATACACATATAGACATGATATCAAAAATTAATAATTAAAGAATTTAATCATGCCATAATAGGATTTAAGTTATTGACTTTGCTCAATTAATTTGTGAGAAAGGTATCTAAAATTACCTATTCATTATATGTTCTTCAAGCCAAACTAGATTTCTTATGTGTGAACTTTTGGCTGAAGAAGATCCTCTCTCTTGTTTGCATGTGAATGTTTAGTGTATCTTACATGAAGGTCATTAGTTTCTTTAAGATACAAAGCATTCATCCAACATATATATATTTTTTAATTAGATGACTCAATATGAGATATGACAATAGTTGCATGTTGAGTCACTTTATTCAAGAGATTGCCTAAATATAAGCAAGCACATATCACTTGAACTAAAGAGATAGATTCATTAACCAAGATAGTTCAAGGACAAGCATGTGAGGCAATAGACAGATTTATCAAGGTCAAATCAATTTAGTTTAGATTCTATTTGCTTAAGATAATTATCAATAAGATGTGTTAACTAAGTTTTAATCAACTTATCTTAAACGTTTGTTTCTATCAAAATTCAGATTATGACGTATTTGTTATCAATAAAATATGATTAATTAAAGTTAGATTGAAGTCTTGCACAAGGTCACATAATGAGCATACAATCTGGTCTACTAGCTGTATGATAAAATAATTATTCTATCATGCTTCAATACAGCTTTAAACAATAGATCTACTTTGCTCATCCTTTACAATTTCTACAAGATGGGGTCATAGATATACCTTCTTCACGCCAATCTTCTATAAGAGTTTTCTTGTGGACTAACGTTGGTCAATGAAGATCCCCTTTCCTGTTTGTCTTAATTTGGAGTTTGAGAGAAGATGTTAATTCATTCATCATATTTCAAACTCACTTTGCAATATAACTCTTCATTAGTAGAACCAAAAATGATGTCATCAATGTGTGCTATGAGCAAGCAAGATATCATAGATTCTTCTTTTTGATGCATAGATTTATCACTATCTGTCGAAAAGGTTGCTTAAGCTTTTATAACACGCTTTTGATGCTTGTTTCAAATCATATATTGCTTTATCATATTTGTAATGAGTGTTTTCAAATATGGTGGTTATTTAACATATATCTTCTTTAATAAAGTAAGCACATAGGAGTCCATTCTACACACTCATTTGATAGAATATAAAGCTCATAAAGCAAGCAAATGATAATGGTGATCTTTACTTCTAATCATGCAAGAATTTCATCAAGATCTATTTCATCTTTTCTTGATTTAGTCTTTTAGTAGTCATCAATTTTTCTTCATTAAGTGCATTTCTGAAAAGCTCAATTTGGTTCTAATTATTAACATGTTTTCAGATTGTTATATGTAAAAGATTAACCATGTACATATATAATTTGATTTTAGTATCTTGATAATAAATCATTAGTCTCATAATAAAATGAATTGATATTTCTGCAACTAAAATCTTTTCATTGAATATTCTATATGCATTGCTTGATGAATGATATCCAAGGATAGACATATCTCTATCAGATTTGGCATTACTTTCAAGAAACCATATCAAGTATAACATATACTACTGATAAATATGAAAGATATGCAATAGTTCATTTTCTATTTTTCAGAAGATCAAAAAGAGTTTTCATCAAAAAAATAGATTTAATAGAAATCATATGTATGACAAGCAGTGATGATAGCTTTTAAAAAACATTTAAGTAGATGACTATCATACACAATTGTCTTTTCATTTCTTCAAGAATTCTATTAATCCTATTTTACTTATGGTGTCCTTGGTGCTGAAACAATTGTATTCAATATTATTTTCTATGCACAACTTGATAAAAAATTGGTTTTCAAGACTATCCCATGATACTTTTGCAAACCTTTTTCATTTGAACCCTTTTTGTGAGTTTGTGCCAATGCAGAAAATATTTCAATTTACGTGCCAAGAACAAAGCCAGTGTAAGCTTTTGAAAACTTAGTATTGGAAACAACATCATTAGATTTAGAAATTGATTTTGTTTGTTTCCTTAGTTAACATGCATAGCAAGCTTTGACCTTTTAGAAGATAATCTAAGTAAGGCAATGACAAGGTCTTTTGAGATTAAGTACATACTAGCATGAGTTGATTTTATATGCCAAAGATGGTTTCTTTAATCTTGGTATTCATAGTGCATATATTCAAAAGCATACCAAGTACACATTATCATTTAAACAATAATGCCATGGATAAAAACTCTCAATCAAGCATATAGAGAATTCATAGAGTTATTCTTAATAAATTGTTTAATCATTTAGCAACTTATCCAATAGTGAGTAAAGTATACTATAAAATGAAATGATTTGATTATATTTCCAAAAGTATTTTCTATATCACAAAATTGATCAATACTAGCAATTCATATCAAATATTAAAGCAAAAATAATGATGAGATGCAAGGATTACTGATTTCATTATTATTATTATTTCATTTAAAATTACTTTTCATAAGTATATTTTAAGTTTCATTTTTGATGTGTGTCTAGAGCACCCATTTGTATGAAGGTTCTATTTGTTCCATGGGTATCTTGGCACATCTATGTCTACATCCTCATATTTTCATTTTGGGTACCCAAGCTTGCTTGGGTCCTTGAGAGTTAGGACATATGGTTCCTTTTGGAACCCATATCTGTTTAATAGTAATAACCTTATCATTTGATTTAATTATACTAGAACGATAGGTAAAGTTGTTATTCCCACCCTTTTCATTTTTGAAATAAGTTATCTTATTTAATGGTTTGTTTGGTGAATTAATAACCTTTTTCTCTAGAGATTTATTGTTAAGTAAAGAAGTCAAGCCAAGTTTTGATTTATCATAAGTAACATATTGGCTTTCAAACATCATTTTTAATCGTTCTGAACTTACGGTGAATTTGTTAATAAAAGATTTTAATTGATTAATTTCTTTACTTAAATTTTGATTTTCTTTAATTAAGCTATGATTTTTCTGAATCAATTCTTCTGAAAATGACCTTAAGCTTTCATTTTCAGAATTTAGTTTCTTAAGATTTTTATTCTTTACAGTTAATTTTCTACATTCACTATACAAATCATGAAAAGCATTTAATAATTCATCATAAGAGAATTCTTCTTGAAAATCATTTGAGGTAAGAGTAGATTCAGATTTTACCTTGACTTCTTGTGCCATAAAGCACAAGTTGGTTACCTCTTGTAGTTCCTTGGAGCTAATATCATCATTGTTGCTCCTAACTTCTATTTTCTTGCTAGACTCTTTCTTGGTCAAGGCTCTCTTCCTTTTTACCTCTTTCTTCCTTTCTTCTTGCTTCCTCTTCTTCTTTGTCTTTAGGAAGCTGATTTGCCTCGGAGTCGACTCGGACCTTATTGGAGTCGACTCGGTGAACTTGAGAGTCGATTCTGAGATACTTGGAGTCGACTCGACTGAGGGAGATTCAACACCCTTTTCTGCAGTCTCATTGTTAGCATATAATTGAAGCACATGTGAGCTAGTCTGAGATTTATCATAAACATTTTCTAAAGTATCCCAGATCTCCTTAGCAGATAAGCATGCAGAAATTTCATTAAAATTTGTTTCTTTAATAGCACAGTATAATATGTTCATAGCATTAGCATTCAACTGTGCTAAGTCCTTTTCATTAAAAGTTTGAGAGAGTGTGTGAAGGTCATTTATTATGATTTTCCATAAGTAATAGTTTTGTGATTGCATAAAAACGCGCATGCGTATTTTCCAATGTGTATAGTTTAAGCCATTAAATAGTGGAGGTGTATCAATTGATTGTCCTTCTCCTAGAAAACTATCTATTTGAGTTGTCATGATCTTTGGCTCTAGTCGGTTAAGACTACAAATAATATTTGAGCACCTGCTCTGATACCACTTGTTGCCCAGTAGATACAACCCAAGAGGGGGGGGGGTGAATTGGGTCTTTTAAAACTTTTAAACTACTTCTAGTACTTTTTGATTAATTATGCTAAGTTGTATATATGCGCAGTGAAAGTTAAACTTAGCAACAGTTTGATGTATAGAATGTGACTTGATTAAATATGCTTGCAACTAAAGGATGTCCAGATAAGAGTTAAGCAAGCAGTTTATCTAAGTAAGTGAGTGTGTTAGTTAGACAATAAGCAGAAGCATTACAAACACAACAAACATATAGTGGTTCGGTGCACCCCAGCACCTACATCCACTCCCCAAGACTTCTTGGGAATTTCACTATAATCCTACAGATTACAGCCGGTTGTTTTACAAGCTCACAACCCAACTTGTTGTTTTACGAGGTCACAACGAACTCGGTCGGTTTTTCCAGGCTCACCGACTAGAACCACCTCCGATTGTTTTTCCGGGATCACAATCGAACCCTTACACGTTGGTTTTACCCTCGGCTCACCAACAAACCTAAACCCCGTTGGTTTTCCCTTTGGCTCACCAACAAACCTTACACCGTTGGTTTTCCCTTTGGCTCACCAACAAACCTTTAACCCCTTGATTCAATCCCTTGATTGAATCAAGTTACAAGATATTAAAACAAAGAATAAAAACAAATCAAAGCTTCTTAAACAAGCAAATATAACAATATAAACAAATAGAGTAAAGAGAAGCCCTCAAACGAGTTTTGAAGATGGAGGAGCTCGACTTCTTCTTTACTTGACCCTCTTCTGATTTGGCACGAAGTAGAGGATCACCGAGGCAGCACACTGATGGAGAGGAAGCTTTGGGATTCACTTGGAAGCTCTTCTTCTCTCTATTTCTCTTTGGATGGCCCTTTTTGTGCTTATGGGAGATTTTCCTTGTAATCTCTTTCCTAAATGTTTTCTCCCACTTCCATGATTTCTCCCCTAGCTCTCTTCTTGTTTTTATAGCTTTAGATGGCGTGGAAACAAGAATATAGCCGTTAGAGACAAAAATAGAGCCGTTGGACACAGTCTGCACTTCCTGACAATATTACCGTTGGGATCGGAGTCGACTCGCGCGATCAGGAGTCGACTCGCCTGTTGCAGGAGTCGGCTCGTGCTTTACTGGAGACGACTCGGCCACTGTTCCAAATTTGAATTAATGTGCTTGCCTCGACTGGGAGTCGACTCGTCTTAACCTGGAGTCGACTCGGCTCTCAGTTTGCGAAACACAGCCTTCTGCCATCTTGGTGTAGCGCTGCCTTGGAGTCGACTCGAGCTGTCTGGGAGTCGACTCGAATCTCAGAGGCAGTAACTTGGTTTTCTGTCTGTTGATGGTCGCGGAGTCTCGGAGTCGACTCGTGCAATGCGGGAGTCGACTCGAATCTCAGAGTCCCAAAAATGCTCTCTGACTTTTTCTTTGTGTTCTGCTGAGAGTCGACTCTTGCTTTCTTTGGAGTCGACCTACCAACCATCGGAGTCGACTCGCGTTCCACTGGAGTCGACTCGAATCTCAGACCCGAAAACTGCTCTCTGACTTTTCTGCCTGTGACTCCTAGGAGTCGACTCATACTTCTCCGGAGTCGACACATACTTCTCCGGAGTCGACTCATACTTCTCCGGAGTCGACTCGAATTCCACTGGAGTCGACTCGAAGACTGTTCTTTTGAATTTTTCTTTTGATTTTACTCCTCCAATTTGAATCCTTTGAACTTTAAACTTGGGCCAATAAATTGTAGCTTTCTTCCAACTTGAGAGCTTTGGAGGCCTTCTTGTGTTCTTCCAACTTGCTATGTTCCTTGCAAAATAAATATCTTTCTCCTTGCAACATAAACATTAGTATCTATACTTCAAGGTTTTGTGATCATCAAAATCAATCTATGAATCAATCTTTGGGTCATCAAGACCTCACTCCCTTTGCTGCAGCCATCATCTGAATCACTATTCGATGGTGATCCCTTCCATCGTCGGGTTGTGCCAAATGGCACACTAAGTCTCCAGTGGCTTCATCTTTTTCCGCAAGACCCTCTGTCATCCCCGCTCTTGGCTCTGTATTGAGACCATCAACATACTTGATGAAGCTTGATTCACCCACTGCCTTCTTCCCGTTCCCAGCTCAAAGGCCAAACAACTGTGTCCCCGTGCCATATGGCACACACTGTGCTTTGAGTTTTCCCCCACACCGGCTGCATCCTCTGCCCCAGCGCCAGATCCGTCGCCTCTAGCTTCTCTGTCGTGGCACTCCACCATCGGATCAGGGCCGACACCGGACGACCCCACCGCCTCCAGCTCGGACAAACTGGCCGCTGCGGATAGGACTGGAGCCAAATGCCTCCCAACCGGCTCGCCTCCTCGGACAACCGCGGACCGAAGCTACCTCCTTTGTGCACTTGCTCCCTTCGGGGAGGCCAACTGCGCGCCGTCGCAAGGGGCGGGGGGAACTCTTGCACCTCCGGCAGAAGCTGGCCCCCGGCCGCCCTGCCTTCGCCACAGAGGACATCGTCCCTCCCTTGGGGTTGGATGAGCCTCCCACCGATTGGCCCGCCGCCTTTGGTGGGCTCCTTGCTCGTTTCGACGGGCTCGGGCTCGGGCTCGGCCCGCCCGAACACTACCGACTGCCGGAACTGGGCCTGCCCGTAGCCCGGCCCAGGTCGATGTTGGCCCGGCTTTCAGATCTCTTGCCCAACTCGGCGCCCGACCCGGATCCGGGCACGAGTTGACTCGGACCGCCCGTGGACACGCCCAAACTTGCTACAAAAATGTCCTTCTCTGGCGTCCGCCGGCGAGCCACCTTGGTTGGCTTCTGCCACCCCTCAAGATCCACCGGGGAGGTCGATAAAGACGATCCATCCCCCATCACCCTTGGACCGGGAGGTGGAGATGTGGGCACCAAGCTCTTCCTTGCCCTGGACTCGTTCACCTCCTTCCTCCGGTTCGTCAACACCGGCGCCCGCCGGAATCCAATCCGGTTAGTTACCAACCATGGACCGTAAGCCCACTCCTCCCCCCCGGACCCATCTCCCTCCCTGGCCTCCTACCTAGTAGCCTCTGCGACATCCTTCTCAACTGCAGACTTTCCCATACCACGGATCTCCTCCGCCGAATCCGTCCCCGCCGTCGCCGGAGACATGAACATACACTCCGCCTTCGAGTGACCGATCCGCCCACATTTGGAGCATGGAGCCGGCAAGTTTTCATAGATGAAGCCTTGCCAGAACTTCACCTATGCTCCTGCCAATCTTCCCATAACAAAGGTACTCGGTGTGAGCGGAACGGAACCATCCAACTCGATCTTTACCCGGGCGAATCCATACCTACTATCCTTCTCTGTGAAGCCATCCAATGCCAGCGGATTGCCGGCCCTCGCCGCAATCCGAAGGATGGTTTCCTTCTTCCAGTAATCCAGAGGTAATCCGGGCAGACAAAGCCAAACAACCACCCGCCCGATTCCTCCGGCTCCCGGGATGAAGTTGGGCCGCCACCGGTCCATGGCCAACATCTGACCACCAACAATCCAAGGACCATTCCACAGAGCTGCCTCCCTATCCGCCTCATTGGCGAACCTAACGGCGATGAAGCCCTCCGCCAACGGGAAACACTCGACCTTGTACTCTAGACGCCCTGCCCGTTGTACTTCTCTCGCCACCCAATCAACAGGAATGCTCCTCCCCAGGCTCCTCACCAAGACCTTGGTGCTCCTCCATTCCAAGCGTGCAGCCTCCAGCTCCTCCTCCGACACCACCACCACCTCAATGAATCTGTTCTGTATCACTTCCAGTTCACGAGGGGAGATGCGGTGGCTTGTCCATTCTGGTTGCCTCGACGCACCCCTCGCCACCTCCGCCCACGAAGGGCCCTTCGCCGCAAACTTGGGGGCAGCGGAATTTGGCCCTCCATCCTTCCACGGCACCGGCGTCTCCGACGGCCCAGCTCCAGGTTCAGCCATGGCACACACCTCGCAGCTGTTCGACCAATTTCCCCAATGACCGCCCCCAGCGCACGAATCTCAAAGCTCGCACACCCGCTCACCCCGTTCAGCAGCCTTTTAGGCCATCAACTGTAGGGATCACCGACAGGATTTTTTGCTGGAACTTTCCGCCAAAGTCCTACTTCCCTCTGGAGTACCTGAAATACCGGAAAACTTGGTCCTGCTTGCTTCTTTAGCCGGTTGTCACAGTATTTATAACTCTTAATAAAATCCTGAGCCCCCTCCACCGCCCGCCCCACTTAATGTCGCGCGATTTATTTCCCTCTCTCTCTCTCTCTCTCCCTCCCTCTCTCTCCCTCTCCCCCCTTCTTGGATGCCTGCTCCCATGCATTAGAAGCTCTCCCTCTCCTACGTCGGCTTTCCCTCATTTCCTTCTCCATTCCATCTCCCACAGCCTAGCGATTGTAGTTGGCTTCCACTACTGCCTGCTTCATCTTTGGAAGCAGCCTATGCTTTTCTGGCGGAGATTCCCAAGATCTCCCTCTCTCTCTCGCTCCCTCTCCCTCCTCTAGTCGTCCCTCTTTCTCCCATTCTTTTCTCTCTAACCCTCTAGTGTTGGGTGTTAGGCTTTTCTCTCCTTCTCTCCCCCTCACTTTTCTTCTCACTGTCCCCCTCTCCTTGTTTCGGTACACTCCGGCACAGCACGGCATGGGTTTGTACCGTGCTGCACTAATAGATCTGCATGGGTCACTAATCACTATATTGGACATAGTAACTTTACCACAATTTATTCCTATATATTTTTTTTCTTCAAATCCAAAAATTTCTATCTGGCGATGTTTTCTTCATTAAGTTCTATTAAATGCGTTTTGGCTTTCTTCTCCATTATCATCTTAGCGCAATTAATGATGTACTTCCTGTCATTCCTTTTCCCGTAGAGAGGGAAGGGGCCACCAGATTCTTACTGTTGACTAGGTCGAGATAGGCGCTGAAATTATTCCATCTATATCTTTGACAAAGTTGTTTATTTTTGCTGACCCACACTGATTCTCTGAAACTAATTATTTCCATCAAACAATGGACTTTAAAATTTGAAGCAGATATTAACGGCTTCATAATTTATTTAAAAAAATTATGATAATTTTGGATTCATATTCCCCAGAGATCAGCTCTCATACTTTTTTTACGAGATTTTCTTTTGAAGGCAATGGAACGAACATTTTGAAAGCAAGGAAAATGACTCTGGATTCCCGGTCCATGAAAAAAAGAATACTGCGACGCACTCCAACGACACACGACAAACGGATCTCCAACTCCGTCCAATACACCCCTTCACATGCTCAGGCGCCTCATAAACTCCCACTCCTCGTAGCTACCATCGTCGCCGACCTCCGTACCTCCGGCGGACACCTCCGAGTCGCTGCTCATCCCATCCCCGCCGGAGTCACCACCGACGACGAGGTACGGCATGGAGTGGAAGGCGCGGGCAAGGGCAGTAGCCACGGCTCCGGCGTTCCTCCCCCCTCCCCGAGCGCCGGACTCCTCGGCCCGCATCTTGAGCGCCTCGAACATGAGCTCGGGCTCGTGCTGCATCGATCGCAGGACGTCCGCGCACGACGGCCCTGGCACCGCCTGCGTCACCGCGAAGCAGTGCGGCCCGTCGCTCTGCGTCACCCGCACAACGCTCGGCCCCCCGAACAGGTTGTGCAGCCCCCCGAGCGCCTCCTGGTAAGCCCCGCCCATAAACATCCCCAGGTAGTAACCCCCCTCCTTACCGCTACCGCCGCGGCCGCCGCGGCCGCCGCGGCCGCCGCCGAACTCGTGCAGCGGGAGGCTTGGTCGCCCCCCGATGAAGCGGTCTGCCTTGCCGTCGCTGTCGCAGGTCAGGTCCGACAGCACCCCCTCCACGCGTGGCCGCTGGTCGAGCCGGTGGATCGGTACGATGGGGAACAGCTGCCCGATCGCCCAGAAATCCGGCATCGAGGTGAAGAACGAGAGATTCACATGGTACGTCTTGACCGGATTAGCCGCCCCGATCTCGTTCGCCACCAGCTCGCAGAGCCCGTCCACCGCCGCCAGGTGTTCGATCCCCAGCACGCCGTCCTTGAACTGCTCGACACATTTCCTCTTCAGCTGGTCCATGTAAATCAGGGACTTGTCGCACTCGGCCTGGAAGGCGGCCGCTATCAGATCCCTGTAATCGCCGCGCGCGTCGTCGGGCAACTCATCGAGGAAGTAGGCCGGGCCGGCCCCGAGGGCGGCGGCCGGGTCGACCGCAGCCGCAGTGGTGGACGACACGGCCTCGAAGACGAGGACTGAGTGGTGGGACACCAGGGCGCGACCGCTCTCACTGCAGAGTATGGGGTGGCGCACGCCCTTCCGGTCGCACGCGTATTGGACCGCCTGGATCACGGCGTCGGCGTACTCGTCGAGGCTGTATCCGACGGACATGTCCGAGCCGCTGGAGTGGGAGCCGTCGTAGTCGATGCCGAGGCCGCCCCCCACGTCGATCACGCGCATCGCCGCCCCCAGCCGCGCCAGCTCGCAGTAGATATGGGCGGCCTCGCTGACGCCGTCCGCCAGGAGGGTGGTGGAAGGGATCTGCGATCCGAGGTGGAAGTGGAGGATCTGGAGGCAGTCGAGCATCTCGAGCCGCTGGAGCTTCCGGGCCACCGAGAGGATATGGGCCGTCGTCAGGCCGAACTTTCCCTTCTCGCCGGAGGTCGACCCGAAGTGGCCGGAGTGCCGGGTCCGGAGCTTCGCCCGGAGGCCGATCACCGGCCGGATTCCGAGCCTCCGGCTGGTCTCCACAACTGTGTCGAGCTCTTCCTCCTGCTCGAGGACGATCACCGCGTTCAGATCCAGGGTCCGGGCGAGGAGGGCCAGGGCGACGTACTCCTCGTCCTTGTAGCCGTTGCAGATAAGGAAGGCCTCGGGGCTGCCCCGCGCTAGGCAGCTCATGGCGAGGAGGAGCTCCGGCTTGGATCCGGCCTCGAGGCCGAAACGGAAGGGGGAGCCGAACTCGACGACGTCCTCCACGATGAACCGGTCCTGGTTGCACTTGACCGGGTAGACGCCCTGGTAGTGGGCTCCGTAGCCGGAGGACCGGATGGCGAAGTCGAAGGCGGAGTGGAGGGACTCGAGGCGGTGGCGGAGAACGTCGGGGAGGCGGACAATAAGGGGGAGCTGGAGGCCAAGGCCGCCGGCGGATTTCGGGTCGGAGGCCTTCCGGACGACCTTCATCAGGTCGATCTCCTGGTGGGGGAGGGTGACGGGCCCGTAAGGTCGGACGGCGATGTTGCCGGCGGCGTTCACGGTGAAGTAGGGGGCGCCCCAGCCGTCGATCTTGTAGAGGGCGGCGGAGAGGTCGGGGGACCAAGGGGAGAGGTGTTCGAGGTCCGCCGTCACAGCGGTCGAAGCGCCGCCGGGAAATGTTCCCGGCGCAGGAAGAGAGCCATCCCAGGCGAGGCCGTAGCCAGGAGGGGGGACTGCAGCGTCTACGCAGGCCAGGGCCGGCATCTCTTCCCGATCGCAGGAAAAATGGAAGAAAAAAACGCTAAATTTTTATCAGATTTGAAGAAGGGGGCTCTGATAGCCGCCGAGGCCGGAGCCCCGGCTACCCCCCCAAACGAGGCAGGAGAGAGTTGAACAGAGGAGAAAAACTCTAGCTCGGCTTTAGAGTCGCCGGATATCCCCACGCCCGGACCTTCAGAAGACGGAGAAAACAAAAACAGCGATCAAAAAATGGGGAAGAAAGAGGAGAGGACTTGTAGGATCTGGGAGACCAACCGCCGTGGATCTGGCCGGGATCACAGATCTGAGACGAAAGAACGGACGATCTAGGAGAAAGGGAGGATTGCTTCTTCGATCTCTCTCCAGGAGAAGGGAAGAAAGAAAAGGAAAACAAAACAGAGAACAGAACAGAAAGGATATCTAACTCCGGCGGCGGAGGAAGCGGAACCCTAGAGGCAGGCGGCGGAGGAGGGAGGGAAACCTAGTGGCGGGATGGCTCCAGCAGGAAATAAAAGGCGGAGGTCGGGGAGCGGGCGAGAATTGCATGAGGCGAGGGGGGCCTTTATAGGGCAAAAATAGACTTGTTTCGCAAGGAAATAGGAGAAAAATATAAAAATAGCCGTTAAAGTCTAGCCCTTTTTGGCAACGTTTTTTTTTCTTTCTCCATCCTATTTCGTTTGTATCGCCAAGATTTGGGACCCACCTATCCATCCGCGTCGATTTGCCGCTTGGCCTGGAGTGGGCCACGCCCTCGCCGAGTTTGTTTTTAATATTTATTTGGGTGAAAATAGTAATCCACATAACCCTAACGCTAGTACATTGTGCAAAATTACGAGAAAGTAAATATACAAAAGAGAAGCTATATCAACTATAGATGTCTAGAAGAACTCTCCAGAATGCTGGACGATGAAGGGGGCGAACTGTCCTGTTTACCTCTCATAACACATATGCTGTCTAAAATTCATCCATCTTCTGAACCAATCTGCGGGTCTCACGAATAAAAGGATGTCCATTACCATATCTGTCTGCTCTCCGTATCCAATCGATTACTATAGATGAATTTCTCTCGAGGTACACCTGCCCGCTCGACATCAAGAACCTGTATCGCATAGAATATACACTTTCCAAGCAGTCGCGACTACTAGCTGCTACCAGCCTGCCCTCGCCAAGTCTTCAACGCCCCCTTCTCTCTCTAAAAACCATGGAGTATAATCTCGTGGTAATACCGCAAGATTCTAGGAGGACGAAATTGTTGCCTGCACTGCGTGATTGGTTGCAGTGCACGCAGTATCTAGGGAAGCAAGGGATCTTCGAGAGATGATCTTGTGAAAGGGATCTTTCGGAGATGATCTTGACCGTTGTATTGGTGCAGCTGTCGGCTATTCATGTAAAGGCCCAAAAGGGACCGAGATTCTATATAAAGAAATTCAGGGCTGAGAGAAGGAATCAGCCGGCCATGAAACCTTGGACATTAGTCTCCAAATATTCAATTTACAGTTTCATGTTGTGTTGAAGGGTTCATGTTAACATGTTGTTTTTTTTCTTTTTAATGGTTATTACTCGTTATTTAGAAACCAATTTAATGCTTTTGTTTTTAAAATTAAATCTTTTTAGTTATTGCTCAATCTTGATTTACTTTTAAAAGCTCAATTAAGGATGGTAATTTACTCCATCCCATGGGCTATCCAACACATCTCAATCCTAATTGGGCAGGTTTTACCCATAGAGTCAATACTGAGTATGGTCCTGATTCCAAAACCCACAGTAGATTTGGAGCCAGCATGGGTAATAATAAAACCTACCTTGAACTTGGCTCGAATATATATAACTCCAGTAATTTCTTCCCCACCTTTTGTCGTATTTGTTTAGGTTCATCTACACCACCATAAGGTACCAGATTTCAAACCATCCTTTGACTTTATGTGATAATAAAGAAGAAAATAACATAATCGATAGTGAGAAAGATTGTACATATAAAAGGCTACATATTATGATACTTAGTTGTTCATTTTTTGAGTTCATTGCTTTACTTAATTTATGGGACATTTGCTTCTAAACACAATATTTTTATTTGTTGTGTTTCTATTATTATTGAAATTTTGATTTATTATTTCTATATTTTATACTCTTATTTTGCTTAATGTTATCTAAAATACTGAGGTTTACTTTTATATTCCATTTTATTTATATGATTTATATATAAGAAATGGTTTTTATATCTTTACTCAACCTGACCATCCAACCTGCCCTATTTAACTCTACCCATCCCATCTTGCCTCAAAAATGGATATGAGGCACGTATGGATATATGATTCCTAATTGTACGACATATATGAATAATAACCTACCCGATTTATACCTTATCGATTGTCATCCCTAAGATCAAATTTTTGACAAATGTCACGGGTTGGACATAAGGGGTAGCCTCCTCAAATACCTCTAACCTCTCACCATTGAGTACATCTTTAGCAACATAGTAAATTGGCACCTTCTACTTTTTTCTTCTTCAAATGACTAAGTTTCTAGTATTTTTATCTTCTAAACAAATATTGCATGATAAGGAGATGTAGGAGATGTAGGGCTAATAGGATTATAGTCTAAAACCTAACAATTCGGCCATACTTTGGTATTAAAAAATATAAGAAATTATATATTTGTTATTATTCTGATTTAAGTATTAAATGACTTATTATTACTTTAGGTTCATATTTAATATGAAGTGAAATACTATGCCCATACAATACAAAGTAGTGCATTTATGAGCCTTCTGCCATACATCAACACTTAAGGCAAAAGTAGTTAATTAGGTGATAAATGGAAGAAACAATGGTAAACCAACAAACAGTAGTCGAAAATAAATAGAATGTAATGGTTGTCTTCCTCACGTGCAATGCACTTCTTATACAGATAAAGCAATAATAAAATAAAAAATAAATAATAAAAATCTTATTATTTATAAATCGTCAGTCTAGAATATTCATTGTCTTCTAAATCTTGAACAATTCATGTGATGCATTTAAGAGTCAATTTGTCCAACAAACAAGGGAAACATCCAAATTGTTTTTTTGAAACCATCTGCCTTTTTGTCCCCTCTTTTGTCATAATCATGTAAGAAATCTTATATGAAGATATGGTGGATGACCAATAGAAAACTCATGAGAATTGTTATTATATATTAATATAGATAAGCAGGTAGGGAGGTTGTTTCTCCTGTAATAATGTAATAGTTGAGAAAAAAATTAATAATGGTTAAGTATTAGTTTTTTGATTTCATCATTATTCTGTAATCTTTTTTTCAAGCTATTTACAATTTGTCTTTGATTTGGTAATTGTGCCCAAGAAGACTCCTTTCCCCACCCACCTCTCCAGTAACATGATCCTAAGTACACCCTATGATTCAACAAATTTACTTACCATTTTTAAGAAACAACTTGTGCTATTATTTTATATATCAACACTTACCCTAGTTACTGCACATGGAAATGTATTTTTGATTAAATTAAAGATTTCAAGGTTTACCTCTACATGATGGCAATATCATAAGAGGTTTTTATTCCTTTATTTTTCTAGTAATTGCATAGTAGCTGTTTTTGCAAGTACCTTCTTACCAATTGGGAGGAGGAGCACAAAACATGGTGCTCGGCTAGCTCTAACCAAGAAATCTATGGATGGTTACACTTATGCCATTTAGAAAGTTATAATTCATTTTATAAGATAATTAAATGACCATTCTATTTAATATAATCAAAACATGGTGTACATCTGAACAACCAAAACCCCATGAAATTCGTAGTATACTAATTTTCTAATTATTGTCGTCGTTTTATTAGTGAGTTTAAAGTACTATTTTTTTAGTAGAAGTACGAAGTTATTTGTTCAATTAGATGTTCCATATTCCATGGACATACAATTAGACAACAATAGTAGCACAACTGGTAACTGTTATAACTGTTAGTACAATGTCATGCAAAAAACCCATCAATTTGATCTAAAATATGTCAATATTCAAAATAAAATTAAAAGTATCTTAATCCGATGCTTTCATAATAATCGAAATAAAAATCTTCTTATTGGGCCTAATTTGGGTCTTCTATTCAATAATTTGTCATGGCACCTCTATATTCTTCCCACTGGCTACCTCCTTACCATATGTAGTTATGGTAAGACTTAGTGCGGCACCACGCCCATAGATCAACGCATCCATAAATTCAAAATTGATGCATCACCATTTACAAGTGGAGTGATTATTGGCTGGACTAGGTCTACCACTCAGACGAGTTCAACTGAGAAGCAACATGCACAAGGATGGACAAAAAGAAGCACAATACACATGCTTCCGCACTTAATTGTTGCTTTGGGTTGAACTGGTCTACCAGCTTAGCGGTAAATTTGATCTAACTGAAATTTATGCTTGCAACTGGGGCATGCATGCACATCATTTAGATGACCTGCCTCCTTTGTGGACCATGCCAACCTACAAATACATGGTTGAAAAACAGCACTATTTTCAAGTGGGAGTAAAGTTAAAACGCATCAGGTTAACGAAGCAAAGTGCCCATAAATGGCTTGGGCTTGCTAACAAGTTTAATCAGACTCATTTGTGACCAAAGGCGTTCTTCATTTAAAGCTCAATTCATAAACAAAAGAATTCTACATAAACAGAAGTTTTAGCTCTGCTTGATGGCAAGCTCCATCAAACATGATCAAATGGATCGAGCTTGACTTGGCTACTTAAATCTCAAGCTCAACTCCAGCTTGGCTGAAGCATGAATAACCCTTTCATGTAACAAGCTAAGTTGCCCATCTCACTACTACGCGACTTGGTTACTCCAACTCCTATGGACCAAAAATGGGCATCATGCCATCATGCATGCGACTACATGAAGAGCGCGTGTCACATGATGTGCTCTCGTCATGATGGGCATGATGATGGTTTAAACGTGGTGTTTTCGACGGGCGAGTCCGCCACGTAAGTCTTCACGGGGGGCTCCTGTCAATAAGATGCCGAGCGCCAGCGGTCGAAAAAATCAACACAACCCACATCATGGCTTGCGTCCTCAGCCGCATTTTCCCGCAAGGATAAGTTCTTTTCCAGCCACTTTCCAGATTAGTCTTCTTATTTTATTTAACAGACAGTTCTTCATGCATGGTTCCATCTTATTTTTGTGAATGCATGTGCCAAAACAAAGGCTAAGAATTAAAATGGGCGACAAAAATATTGGTGCGGACATCAGTATCGGATTGCCTGTTACGCAGGGCCACGATCGTTGCAGGAGAATGATCCAGCCACTTTTGTTGTGGCTAGATTAATTTGATTTTATATTGATTGGATTTATTTGCATATTGTTATTTTGGGGCTTTTATCGAATTATTTTATTTATAGGGATCTATTTGTTATTTTGTAACCCTATAAATATGAGACCTCTTTTTTCTTCTTCTTTCTTCTCCTCCTCGTCTCTTATTCTTCTTTCTCTCCTTCCTTTCCTGTAGCCGTTCTGCATCAGGCACATATTAACCTTGCAAGCTTTCTAAAAGCAGTACTTGGTTAGGTGTTGCCACTATCATGTGTGGAACATTTGAAATATAGGGCCAATGCACAAACGAGAAACACATTAATGCACCTCGTCTTTCACGTATGTCATGGATGATATTTGAGTAGAACTACTCTAGACTATTTGAGCGTTAGGCTTATCCAATACCTACCAAATTTACCTACTGTGTTAGGTAAGGGATGGATCTTAGTCATGCATCCGCGATGTATAAAAAAACCATGGTGCAAGTCTAGGTGTATACGTCGACTATTTTGCATGTAAATCTAAACGCAACAATGAAAGTCAGATGCTATGTGGCCAACCACTCTGGAGATATTTGAACACAATATGGGCAAATATTAGATAATAAAATCTCCATTTGCTATTCACTAGCAGATGAAGAGTCATGCAGGGAAATCCAAATACATCAGCTATGTGAAGCTGAATGCGAGAATATATGCTAGATGGAAAAATGGTTTTTTCAGCCCAAATGTTGGTCCAAGGTTTTGACTTGTATATATACATACTTGAGACTCATGAATATAACATGATAAAATATCTGCTTTTATTGCTTTATCTTGATATAATCAATTATATCAATAAAAGAATTTTGAATCTTTCTTTAACAACCTAGCATATATTAGTGTCCGATTTAGTAAAGATAAATCAAGCCTAAAGTATTGTATGTTCGTTGTGTTCTCTATCAGTCGATGTTTGATATGTCGGTCATTATGTATTGACAAAGATGCGGGAATAAGTTTTGCAGCTTATTATTATTATTTTTTTAACGATTCATTTTTGTTGGGATAAACCAATACTTCTACCAAAATATTTTGACTCAACTCGCACCTAATTATTAAGGATTATTTGGGGTGGGAGACTTTCAACATTATCTTTATATGTGCCGAATGATTGAACGAACAATGGTGCCATTAGCCTTCCCCATAAGAAAATCAACATGCAGCTATTGTTGCATGACAAAGCTTAGATGAAGTATGATATTAAACAAAAAAAACTTCATAATTCTCGTAGATGCTTACATTTGCATCTGTCCAAATTAAACTTCTTGGAAACTTGTGATAGTTTTTGTTCCTGATGCTTACGCAAGCCTAAGAAATATGCATGCTATGCACTTGAAATTAATACTGTACTTAATCGCAATGTAGGCTTCTCTTTAGCCACCATTTACAATTGTCATCATTTTTGGCTGTCTAACAGGCTGTAATCTCGAGAGAACTTAAGCCTGCCCTTGGAAAATTTCTTCTTTAACCTTGTAAAATATGTAAAATTTAAAGAGTACCCAAACTCAGCAGTGCAATTTTATAAGCATGCAATTCATTGCTCTACAATGGAACCGTTGGTATTTTATCTTATTTGTTTTATTTAATATAAACTGTTAGTTTTGTACGGTTACACAATCTTTAGGATTCTCTGAATGAAGGAAAATTCCAGGGTTGCGAAATTACTATGATAAACATATTGATTGCTTTTGATACAAAAATTTTATTTAAATTTTCTCCAAAAGAGTTAGAAGTTTCAGCAGAAGTTCATGGAGTTTGTCCAGATTGCTACTGTAAACCACAGAAGGCTTTGCGGCATCCTCACGGTGTATTGCCAGAGCCTGTAACCAAATTCCAATATTGAGTGAGACAATTAACATCTTAAAGAAATCACCCTGCATGCCTCAAAACTTACAAAACTTGATTGTCATTCTTTTTTCTCACCCTATTTCCAATAATTTTAAGGTGCTAACCAATGATGGAATGGAAAGAAAGCATGGCATCTCTCAAAGTTAGGAATCAAGATTTGAAGTTAGACCTTTTTGATGGACAAAATTATACTCGACGTTGAAACAAAATTATACTTGACCTTTTTAAATGTGTTGGATCCCAATCTCTCGCCCATTCCACCATCAAACGATAAATAAAAGAATAAAGGAAGAAGCTTGAATGCATTATCAGATCGTCTGTGATCTCTACACAAAAATAAAGTTACCAAGCGAAAGTACCCATAAATTTTTAATTGCTAAATATTCTGATTTCAAGATGCCCGATGATGGGTTGAGTCTTGGAATATGCATGTATATATATGCACACTAGTCGGCCGGATTTCAAGATCAGATCTGGTTAGGCAAATTAAATCGAAAGATAAGATCCGAGATTTATGATTTGAGCCATCAAATATGATCTGCTAAATGTGAATGGCTTGTATACCAAAAATTTTTTAATTTAGAGACTGCTAGATTATGTTTCATGCACTTAAAAATTAAACATTATATTATTTAAACTATTATTTTTTTAAGATTTTTAGGTTATATACGGTTTACAAGGAGCAGATTACATTCAATTATCGGTATTGAACCTTTGTCTTTTGATTTTAGTTGATCGGTTCTGACTTTAAATCCAATCTACTGGATATCCTATTTTCTCTCTCTCTCTCATTAAAAAAAAACAAAAATCTTGAACTCAAACATATGATTGTTCTTCTATGACCAGCATTTTCTAATTCATGAGTACCGTCAGCTAGGTAGTGGAAATGGAGAGCCATGGAGAAATCAAAAAAAAAAAAAAAAAACATACCGTAGAAGCAAACTGGTGTGAGGGTAGTTTTTTACAGCTTAAATTATATGTCCTTGGATCCAAGATATGGTCAAATTGAATGAATTCGTGAGATCCTATATAGTTACATAAGTTCAAATTTTATTTTTGATCCATCTAAAATTTATAAATTTTATGTATTATTTATTTTACTATTTTATTAGAAACCCAAATTTCCTTCCAAGTTAGGAGGGGGCTTGATGGATTCGGGCAATATTTAGACACTGCAATTTGAATTCTGATTCATCATATATTCTAGATAACTAAAATCTTATGCATTTGCCATTTGCATTTCAATTAGGTGAAACTTAACTTTCAGAACGCACCAACCCTTATCTTGCTAGACTAGTTCCAACCTCTAGAAAGTAACTTGCACCACTTCCCCCTGATTACACAACCATCCTACTTAGTCATTCTTCTTACTTTCTTCAAACTCAAAGATTGAGTAGCAGCAAATATTTTTCTCCTGCTATAAATACATGTAATGAATATCCCTAAAATACTTCGAGTTAATTTCTAGCTCATAATGGTAATTGACCTTCATTCTGACATATTTCAAGTAAAACTTGAGTAATTTTTTAGGTGCACCGACACAGGTGTCGAAAGCTTTTTATTTATTTATTTTTGTGAAAACGGAAAGATTGACCATCTTAGAGATGGTGTTTACAATAGAGAAATATGTATGTATGAACAATCAAGATCTTTTACGGTGCAGCTCGTGCACTTCAGAATATTATAGTATATTTTTAGATGGTCGCCATCAAAAAATAGATGGCAATCAAACAATATGCATTATATATGATATGGCATGTTCTTGTAGGCTTTTTGTTTAATGGTCGTCCTTCTTGGATATAGCTATTTATAATTATACTATATTATAAATAAATATGCAAGGGTTGTTGAATTGGACGGGTTTTGGACTTTTTTTCTCTTCCTCCTGCCCCATGTACCCAGTGATGTGACTACGAAGAGTGGTGCACCTGGTCAACGTCTGACTCCGATAGCGTCTTCTCGGAGCTTGTTTTTAATATATTTTTTTATCAAAATATTATTTTATTTTATATAATTCTAACGTGAATACAATCTACCATATCAAGTGAAAGTAAATAAAATAATGAATAAAGAATACATGCTAAGCTTGTCTAGATGACCTTCTCAAAATGCCGGATAATATAAAAAGCGACATTGCCTTAGTAGTACTGTCACCATTTCATAAATGCTTGGTTTCCACTTACCCTTGTAGCAACTAGTCAGCTTTTTAGCTGAGTGATGCACCGTTTAAACACTTCGGACTCGTTTGATTTAAAAAAATAAAAAAATATTTGATTGATTTTTTTAAAAAATTATACAAATAAAGTTTTTATATTTTATGAGAAAAAATTCGTAGATTAAAAATTATTTTTTTTTTCAAAATTACTCTTAACCCATCAAAATTTATAAATATTTTTTTAATAAATATAATAAATATAAATCATATATGCTTATTTTTTTTAAAAATTATATTTCTCAAAATTAATTTTAAAAATATTTTGATGAAGAATTTTTTTTTTGCTAAAGTGGATGATGTATCATACATGGCGAGTATGGATACACCCCAAAAATTCACAAAATAATAATTCTCAGAGCACTCCGGATAAGTCCTCCTCTCCTAGCCAAAGAGTCTTTCCAAAATGGTTAGCCAGGTAAGAGGTAGAGTCTGGCATTTCGGTCTTTCTCGAGGGTGCAACAAAGCATGGTTGTCAAGCAATCCAGCATTCGCTTAATTGGCATCTTTCGTTGGTACGTAGGAGATTTCGCCAGCTTGTCTGGAGTTCCTGGATGGTTTTTGGGCAGTGTCAGTCTCAAGCTTCCGCAAGAACATGAATTACTTACGGGCTAGCATTAAATTTTTTATGATTTTTTTCCAAGTTTTGCATCAGCACATCATTATCTGCATCTAATTTATTAACCAAGACCATCTTTGCCCCCCTCATCTTCATACCTCACTCAACCCCCACTACATCAACAGTTTGTCCATGCAATGTATCTACTGTTAGGTCGTTGGCTGGATTTGTACGATCTCGGTTGTGTTGGAATTTCAGTTTTTTGAGTTCCTATTTTTAGGATCTGTTTTTTACACGTATTGGAACCACTTCTCTACTTTTGTAGTATGGCAAAAGGAAAAGAAAAAGGGTGATTGATCTTTGCTGCCCGTGGAGTAGGCTATCGCCGAACCACGTAAATCTGTTTCTGTTTTTTGTGGTTGATTGTTCTTTACTTAACTGCATTTTTTTATTGATCTATATTATCAAGCAATCATCAATATCATGTGTAAGAGTTTTTTTGAGGCTTTTGCACGACAATTTGGTATCAGAGCTTGGGTTTCGACCTAGGCATTGGAGTTGTTTTTTTTTTTTTTGTGATTGGTGATTGTTTGTGGATTTGATATTTGGAGGAAAAGATGTCAAATGAATCATCTTCTAAATCGGCATCAGCAGTAAAGACTATGGTCTCAAATGCTAAATTTGAAGTAGAAAAATTCGATGGAACAAATAACTTCGGCATGTGGCAATGCAAAGTTTTGGATGTTTTGACTCAACAAGAGTTGGATATTGCCCTTGAGGATAAACCTGCAGAGATGGAAAAGAATGTTTGGGAGAAGATCAATCGTCAAGCTTGTGGCACTATCAAGCTTTGTCTTGCTAAAGATCAGAAGTATTTTGTTATGAAAGAGACTTTGGCTAAGGAGTAGTGGAAGAAACTGGAAGACAAGCACATGACCAAGAGCATGGAAAATCGTCTCTATCTGAAGAAGATACTTTTCTGTTTCCAGTATAAAGAAGGTATTTCGATGTCTGAGCATTTAAATAATTATAATAAAATTCTTGCTGATTTACAGAATCTTGATGTTGAAATTAAAGATGAGGACAAAGCACTGCTACTGTTAAATTCGTTACCTGATACTTATGAGCATTTGATTACCACTTTACTATATGGGAAAGATGAAATTAAATTTGATGATGTGTCTAATGCCTTGATAAATAATGAGTATCGGAAGAAGGACAAACAAGCCTATGGAGGCTCAACATCAGAAGTTTTGATTGCAAGGGGCAGGTCAGATAACAGGAAATCTGGTAAGTGGGGTAAGTCTCATTCCAAGACGAGAGGAGTATCATCTAATAGAAAAATTCCCGCAAAAGATGAGTGTGCCTATTGTCGAAATAAAGGGCATTGGAAAAAGGATTGTCCACTTTTGCAAAATAAGGACAAGAAGAATTCAAATGTGAATGTTGCTCGTGGTGACGATGATGATTCTGAATTTGCACTAACTGGTTCATCATTGGTATGCCATTCAGATGAATGGATTTTGGACTCAGGTTGCACTTATCATATGTGTCCCAACAGGGACTGGTTTTCCAGCTTTGAGGAGTTGGATGGTGGAGCAGTTTTTATGGGTAATGATAATGCTTGTAAAACGAAAGGAATAGGTAAAATCCGTTTGAAGTTGCATGATGGAACAATTAGAATGTTGATGGATGTTCGGTATGTACCAGACTTGAGGAAAAATCTCATCTCATTGGGTGTTTTAGAATCCAAGGGCCTCAAGATTATTATGGAAGGTGGAGCTCTAAAGGTTGTTTTGGGTGCACTTGTAGTAATGAAAGGTATTCGTCAGAGTAATTTGTATTTCTTACAGGAAAGTACAGTTATAGGTGGAGCAGCAACAATTATTGAAAGAATAGATAAGATTGTTTCTGACGATACCAGATTGTGGCACATGCGCTTAAGGCATGCAGGGGAGAAGGATATGCAAGGATTGGTGAAGCAAGGCCTGTTAAAAGGTATCAAGACCTGTAAAGTTGGATTTTGTGAACATTGCATTCTGGGCAAGCAGACTAGAGTCAAGTTTGGCACCGCTGTTCATCGTACTCAAGGGACTCTTGATTATGTTCACACAGATGTATGGGGACCTACCAAAGTTGCATCTTTGGGAGGTAAGCATTGGTTTGTCTCTTTTGTTGATGACTTCTTAAGGCGAGTTTGGGTGTACACTCTGCAACATAAAAATGAAGTCCTTGATGTATTCCTAAAGTGGAAGAAAATGATTGAGACTCAGACTGGCAAAAAGATCAAAAGGCTTAGGTCAGACAATGGTGTTGAGTATAAGTCAGATCCATTCATGCAAGTATGTCAGGATGAGGGGATAGTTGACATTTCACAGTAAGAGAGACGCTGCAACAGAATGGGGTGGCAGAACGCATGAATCATACTTTACTAGAGAAGGTACAATGTATGTTGTCCAATGTTGGGTTGGGCAAAGTGTTTTGGGCTGAGGCAGTGACATATGCATGCCATCTCGTCAATAGGTTGCTTGCAGCTGCAAATGAGGGGAAAACTCCCATGGAGGTGTGGTCTGGAACTCCTGCTACAGATTATGATTCTTTGCATATATTTGGTTGTCCTACCTATTTTCATGTCAAAGAAGGTAAATTGGATCCCAGAGCCAAGAAAGCTTTATTCTTGGGCTTTAGCACAGGTGTGAAAGGTTATAGGCTTTGGTGTCCTGAATTGAAGAAGGTTATTCTTAGCAGGAATGTAACTTTTAATGAGTCTGTTATGTTTAGACAGAAGATACAAAAGGGCTCTCAGGAAGATAGCACAACAAAAAGTGCTTCACAGCAGGTGGAGTTTGAGGCTCCAATGATCTCAGTGAAATCTGTTGTAACAGATGATAGTCTCCCAGGGGATTTAAATGGTGAGGACTCTAGTATAAACGAGGTTAAAGCCCCAATTGTGGATTCTCCGCAGCAGCCAGACTCTATTGCAGCCAGTAGACCAAGGAGAGAGAGTCGAAAACCTGCATGGTTTACTGACATGGTAGCATATGCACTTCCAATTATTGATGATGATATTCCGGCTACTTACAAAGAAGCTATGAGAAATTCAGAAAGCTTAGAATGGAAGAAGGCAATGGATGAGGAGATGCAGTCTCTTCACAAGAATCAGACTTGGGAGTTGGTACAACCTCAAAAGGAAAAGAAAGCAATTGGTTGCACGTGGGTATACACCAAGAAGGAAGGTTCTCTAGGGATGGACAGTGTGAGATTCAAGGCTAGGTTGGTAGCTAAAGGCTACGCGCAAAAGGAAGGGATAGATTACAATGAGGTATTTTCTCCAGTTGTTAAGCACTCTTCAATTCACATTTTGCTAGCTTTGGTTGCACAATTCGATCTTGAGTTAGCACAACTCGATGTCAAAACTGCTTTCTTGCATGGTGATTTGGAAGAGGAGATATATATGCTACAACCAAATGGGTTTAAGGTAGTTGGAAAAGAGAATTGGTTTTGCAAACTGAGAAAGTCGCTTTATGGTTTGAAACAGTCTCCAAGGCAGTGGTACAAGCGATTTGATCGATTTATGATAAAGCAGAAGTATACAAGAAGCCATTATGATCATTGTGTTTATTTTCATAAGCTATGTGACGGATCCTTCATATATTTGCTTTTATATGTAGATGATATGCTTATTGCATCTAAAAGCAAGGTGGAGATAGACAAGTTGAAGACTCAGTTGAGAAATGAGTTTGAAATGAAGGATCTTGGGAAAGCGAAGAAAATACTTGGCATGGAAATTAAAAGAGACAGGGTGAAAGGTAGAGTTTGGTTATCACAGAAACAGTATTTAAAGAAAGTGCTACAGTGTTTTGATATGGATGGAAACACAAAATCTGTAAGTACACCTTTAGCTCCTCACTTCAAGCTTAGCGCTTTGATGTCTCCGTGTATAGATGAGGAACGTGAGTATATGGATTAGGTTCCGGATGCGAGCATGGTTGGTAGCTTAATGTATGCCATGGTGTGTACGAGACCTGATATTTCATAGGCTGTCCGTATGGTGAGTAGGTACATGCATGATCCTGGAAAAGAGCATTGGCAAGCAGTGAAATGGATCTTACGATACATCCTGGGTACCGTGGATACTGGTTTGATGTTTGAGAGGGATGATAGCTTTGGTCAGCATGTGGTTGGATATGTGGATTCGGATTATGCCGGTGATTTGGATAAACGCCGGTCTACTACAAGATATTTTTTTTACACTTGCTGGGGGACCGGTTAGTTGGAGGTCGATATTACATTCTACCGTTGCACTGTCGACTATTGAGACGGAGTATATGGCGGTAACAGAGGCTATTTAGCTAAATGGGTTGATTGAGGACTTGGGCATTATTCAGGAGCACGTTGTTATCTACTGTGACAGTCAAAGTGCAATTCACTTAGCAAAGAACTAGGTTCATCATACTCGAACTAAGCATATCGACGTCCGTTTCCATTTTGTATGAGAAATTGTGGATGAGGGTGACATTCTCCTTCAGAAGATTAGGACCGCAGATAATCCTGCAGATATGCTGACCAAGGTTGTAATTGGGGTCAAGTTCCAACATTGTTTGGACTTGATCAACATTTTGCATGTTTGAGCACCTTCGGGTGCGTGGCGCCTACGGGCGCATTTGGAGGCAGCATGATTTATTTAGCTTGTTTGAATGGCATGGGGGTTATTTGCATTTGGAGAGTATGTGGCCTGCAAATCTCGCCAAGGTGGAGATTTGTTAGGTCGTTGGCTAGATTTGCACGATCCCGGTTGCGTTGGGATTTCAGTTTTTTGAGTTCCTATTTTTTAGGATCTGTTTTTTACATGTATTGGAACTACGTCTCTACTTTTGTAGTATGTGAAAAGGAAAAGAAAAAGGGTGATTGATCTTTGCTGCCCGTGGAGTAGGCTATCACCGAACCATGTAAATCTGTTTCTCTTTCTTGTGGTTGATTGTTCTTTACTTAACTGCATTTTTTTATTGATCTATATTATCAAGCAATCATCGATATCATGTGTAAGAGTTTTTTTGAGGCTTTTGCACGACATCTACTGGCAGCGGCCAACCATCCTAGCAAACGTATGCCTTGTCGGGCCTCGTGGTTCATATAAAGATGGACCACCCTCGACTATATTGCTAGATGATGGAAATCTCTTTGCCCCTTGATATAGATCAAAACCGGCATCAGCTGATGAGGCAAACCAACTAATGAAAACTCGCGATTTAGTTATAGATCGACCATTCAAAACTATGTGAATGATCCAAAAAGTATGTGGAGAGTCCTCTACATTTCAAAAAGTGGCAACAACTTGGCTATGATCGATAACTGTTTCATAACAAACGCGACACTCGAGCAAATTCCGATAATCGAGAAGTGCAGGTGTAATTCACGGGTGAGGTATGTGGTTTGTAACTTTATTAACCAGCGTATAGCCTCGAATTACTCGGTGGTAGGCTTTGGCCCTTGCCTACATGTTGCATTCCCGGGGGCCTTCCAAATAAGTTTTCTAACGACTCTTTTATGTTACCTTTCTACCTCTCTCAGGCCTCCTCTTATTGTCCAAGAATCGTATTCGCTAGGGTATGCTCCAGTGGATTTCTTTATTTTTGCTATTTTAAGTCGGAGCTAGCATCGGAGCACTGATCGAGGCCATTTCTCTACCATCTAATACTAATTAGCGGGTGCTCGGCATCAGGATCATCGTCGATTGAGCGCAGCGGCCACCAGGCCATCGCTGCAGAGGGTGAAATGATCTCATTTGATCTCTCTGATTCAGACGATAGACAAGCCTAAATCTCTAGTGATTCCAGCACCTCAATGCCAGGGTCAAGCCGATTCCCAACAGCAACTCCCCTCAAGTGGGTTTTGGTGTCATGAGCCACTACTTGATGCTAGCATTACATCATCTCATGATCCTCTATCATGTAGCCACATATTTACTGGGATGTATGTTGTCACTCTTTTAGGTCACCCTGTGGCATCCAAATTTTGTTCATGCACGGTGGGTACATAAAATGAGCCATTGTAAGGCTTGCATAGTGAGAGAAGGGATGACATGGCTTAACAAAGAATATGTGAATGGCATGAACGTGGCATGGCTGCTGGGTCAGATCGATCTAAAGCCCATATATCCACCATTAGGAGTTCATATACTGATAAATCTAGAGTGGAAGAGGGATCAAAATATATTTTTCTTTTAAAAAAGAGAATCATATTAAGAGGAAATAGAAAGATAAGACACAGAACCTAACTATGAAGGGGCTTGACATATGAGGGAATGGAAGGCAATTCCACCTTGAGTCATAGTGCCATCCAAATGATTATGGTTAGGTGAATGTCCGTATTCTCTTCGTCGAGTAGAACTCTCATAACATTGAATAAAAGTGAAGAGTTTAGGTATTGGAGAGAAGACGTAGCGTGCATGAGAGACAAGGCGACCATTTCTTTTTATGGATGAGAGGGTGACGCTACTACCAAATATTGTATACTTCTTTGGACCCGTAGTTTTTTTTCCTGACAAATGATTGATTGACACGTGAGATGGTGATGAAATGCATAAATAAGTTGGTAAAAAAAAAAGAAAGCAAAATGAGTGAAAGTAAAGAATGTGCGCTACGAGGTTCCAATACAAAGATAAATAAAGAAAAATAACAACAATAAGGATGAGTACATGGTTTAAAATAGAGGCTATTATAATAATTTCAGACACAATCCGCCAATTATGGCACACATATTAATAAAGGGTGTGTAAATCATGATTGTTATTTGATAGTTATCCTATTATAATGGTTCTTATAATGAGAATAACCATTGTTTTACTATTTTTTTCAAGAAAAAAAACACTTTCAAAATTCAACTTTTTATTAAATTATTATTTCAAAAAATTGTATCAACTGAAAAAAAAATGTGAGCAATAATTTAGATAATAATATCATCATCGTCGTAATCATCGTCATCATCATTTAGTTATACTTTTGTAATGGTCATTAGAATAATTGTGATTAGAACTAAATTTTTTGGTAAATCAGTCTTTGTTATACTCGTTTAGTGTAAATACAACTGTAGAAATCAAAATACAAAATATCCAGAAATTCAAAAAGAATATTTGTCATCCCAATCTACAATATATTTCCAATGTGATTGGTCAGATATGTTGCTATCCTATTTGCAGCACTATTAGTTTCTTTGCAGATATGTGTTAATTCATACGTTAGTAGGATAGGTCTTATTATTTAGCGATCCTGTATTAGGGGATAGGAATTAGTTTCTAAAAATAGTAAATGAGAGAGCCACTTAACAGCTATCAAAAAGTCCCTCTCAAGTATGATATGAGAAAATGTTAAAGAGTTTAGGTAACGTATGTCAATCCTTGCAATGGAGCATGCAATTTTACTATCGGCACCGTGGTATCAAACAGTTTGATGCCACGTACTGCAACCAATACACCACTCATACTTTTAATTACAAAACTTACTCCACCAAAGTCATTTCTCTCTTGGATGCTGCCATCAGAGTTAGCTTTGAGGAAATAAAGGAATGATGGCTCCCAAGAAAAGCATATCACCTATTGGAGCATGGAGCACGCGGAAAAGAGCCATTATTTTTTCATGCTATCAGAAATCCATTCGGAGATGCTATGTAGATGTACTCCTGTGCCTGGATAGAAGCTCTCGTAGGAATGATCTGGGACTCCGAATATCATTATGGAAGATAAACTAAATATTCAAAACACATATTGCGAGATATAAAAAGGTCATTATAATAGTTATAACAGTTTCCCTGGCTGTCTGCTGTAAGAGAATAATACGGTTTATGGGAATCTTGCATGGGATTTATAGGACAGCGAGTAGCTGCTTACGTAAAACAAAATAAAAAGGAATAGCCAAAGTTAGAGCCGCGCATCGCTTAAAGGGACGTGTCTTGATTCCATTTGTTTTTTTTCTTCTTTTTTTTTTTCGGTTAAAAGCCGCATTTATATAGTTTGCATGTAAGTACGATCTGCCAAATCAAAAGAAAAAAAGATGATATAGAGGGAGAGATATATCTCCGACCCTCGTCCAAACCAATCCATCCGAATGCCTGGCCATAAAAAAGACGATCTAATCTACCGCACTGTCCGTCTTATGATAAACGTGTGCACTACAGGAAATATGAGTTTTGCCGACTATGTTTTCCCGACGCTAGGAGAAAGCGTCGGGAAAGTTTGGCTCAGCGCCAACCTTTGCCGACGCTTTGATCTAGCGTCGGTAAATCTGCAACAACAACGACGTCGTTACAACTTTGAGAAACAACGACGCTTTTAAGCGTCGTTATAAAACATAAAACCCCAACCGTCGCCAGGCCCCCTCTCCTCATTTTCTATCAGTCGATGCCCTAGCTACGCGCCGTCGACCTCCTCCTCCTCCTCCTCTTTGTTTTTAACGCTCGCTCGGCCCCCTCTCCTCATACTCTCTCGGTTGAGCCCCATCCCTAGCCCCGATCGGCAATCGATCGAAGATTCGCTTCTCCGCCGCCGTCGACCTCGCCGCCGTCTGAGGTAAGCCTCCCCTTCTCCTTCTCTTTCTCCTCCTCCTCCTCCTCCTCCTCCTCTTTGTTTTCTTCTTGTTTTTAACGCTCGCCCGGCCCCCTCTCCGCATCCTCTCTCGGTCGATGCCCTAGCTGCGTGCCAACATTTGACCTCCATCCCGAGACCTAGCTACTCCGCCGCCGTCGACCTCGCCGTCGTCTGAGGTAAGTGATCCTTTTCCTTCAAAAATTAATGACACTCGACAACATTTTCTTTCAACAAATTAGAAATTACCAACCTGCAATAACCCATTCATTTTTGTACATTTGGTGTCTGCAGCTAGTAACAGGCCTCTGCAAAGCTTTCCTGCATTATTTCATTTCTAATTCATTTTTATACGTCTCACAACTTTATGATAGCCTAATTTCGTATTGGTATGAACAAGAAAGATCCGGTTTCTTCTTATTTAAATTTCTGGTTGTTTCTTCTTTTCCTTTTAAGGGTTGCTTTTTTATGTCATGTGCAAGATGATTCTTCTTCTTGTTCATGAGTCCATTTGACATGCCACAAATCTGATGGCAGACTCTGTCTAATTTTTGGTTTTAAAGAATTTGTCTAGATCTTAAGATTAGGTCATGTCTATAGTATGGTTAGCTAGTTCCTTTGCTTCTTTTCTTTTTATGCATAGTTCCTTTTTCCTTGCGTGTTGTCTGTCTTCGGAGCACTGGTGGGCTTTAAAAAATGTTTGAAGTTAATAATATACCAATGGTGTAGCTCTGTCTTTAAAAGTTAGGAGGTGGAAGTATTGATCTCCAACTAGTTCCTGAAATTCTCTCTTTTTTTGTGTGTGAGAACTGGTTTGAAGGGGCCTATGACTGTGTGTATAGCTGAAAAAGCTCCAGTGCATGGATTTCTATAGGAGGGATTGAGAGGACCAGGGGATAATTGATGGTGCTGGATTTTTAATGATTAAGAAGGGGTTGGTGTAATGGTTGTGGATCTTGGAATGCATCATTGCATGTGCCTCTACATGCCTTCCAATTCTAGCAGTGGTGGCAGATTTTTGAAACTTGGGATAATGATGGAGAATAACACTTATTGTCAAGAATTCCAGCCACTTTCTGATTTTTTTTTTAATTTTTTCTTTTGTTTTCTTGAAGGGTGGAAACCTGGAACTGCCCTAAACTGTTGGCTTTGAGAAGGGGTGGTAGGGTACTATAGCTTTGACCCCAAACAAAAGCACAAACTTTTGACCCACAAACTGGTCTCTCTATTTAAACACAACTTAAAGCTGTAGGGCTTTATCTTAGCATGCTGTGGGATGGCTGAAACTGGTCTTTGCACTTTGTCCAGAAAAGGTTTGATCTACGTTCCATTTTTCCAGCCAAAGTCTTTCATAAGCAAGAAAAGTCTCACTCCTTGTAGCCCCAGCTAAAGGAAACAAGTAGTGCCAATTCACTGGCAAAACAAGATTAGACGCTTTCTGACAAAAGCAATATGGTGCTTTGCCTAATCACAGATGCATTGATCAAAGATATTAATTACTATAATATTAATTATTATAACTTTTATAATATTGATATAATATATTAATGGTATATTAGTATACCCATTTTTCACTGAATTAAGAGATTCTTATTCATAAATTTCAACTTAAGATCATGCCTGTGATCTTAGATACCCAATCCCAAGGATGAATATTCCATCGCTAGGTTGGGCGATAATTTGAAAAATAGAGATAATTTGGAATCACTGCCATGTGAGATCATCATAGTATAATCAAACGAGGTGATCTCATCATATCCATCTATATTATTTTTAATCTTGGGATGTTTATCCCATACCAAACGCCCCCAAAAGGTAAAGTAGATGAAATTTTTGTAACTATAGGCATGTATTAACAATGGTGTTAAGAATATTTTTTCCTGTAATTAGTACTGCAGACTTTGACTCAAGTATCTTTTCCTTCTGGAGGCTGTCAAGCAAATGTGCAAACTGGTGCTCCACCTCCCTGGTTTGAAACAAGTGGAGAACATGAAAAAAGTCTCACATACAAAGGGTTACACATGGATAAGAAGTTAGGGAAGTCACGAAAATTGAATCCTAAACTTGTGGGAGCAGCATGGGCAGAAAAAAGAAGAATTGAACATGAGATGGAGAAGCGAGGGGAAGTTGTTGCAAAAAGTTATGCCAATTGATTTATAGCAGTAGAACTGGAATGGTTGCTCCATGCTCATAAACGTATTATGTGGAATCTTTGTATGCTGATACTCATTTAATTCTCAAAGTAACCTTTTCTCAACTTGCTTAGCATATACGTGCCATCAGAAATTTATGGATGCTGCTTCTTTTCATTTATTTGACCGGACAGATGCACACAACTTGTATGTTGGATTTGAATTCTCATTATAGAGCTTCTCTCTCTTCTAACATTTATTGTCCTGTTTAGTTGTTACTTCTTAAATTGTTGTAGGATATCTTACATATGCTAATGCAATATAAATTTTCAGAATTATGTTTAGACATGAGATTATGTTATGGTTGTGTATTCATTAGGCACATTTGCTTGACAGCCTCCAGAAGGAAAAGATACTTGAGTCAAAGTCTGCAATACTAATCACATCTTTTATTATATTCTACGATCGGAATATTGATACTTTTATAAATTACTTTGCATTAAATTACTTTTATAAATTATTTCTATACTTTTAATTAACTAATATTGATTCTTTTTTATGCATACTAGATTACAACATGCCGCGAGGAAAACGTTTCAGAGATATTGAGTTTCAGCACACATCCGTGGGATCTACTTCTGATCGTTCCCAGCAGCCCGATAAGCCTCATACTCAGTCCGGGTCCCAGTCTGCGCACGCGCCACCTGCAGATTGTCCAGACATGGATGACGTGGATGTCCTGGGTATTTCTAATTTCTGTTGCTAAATATCTAAGATCGTAGTCTGATACATGTCAGTGTTTTATATCCTTTTGATATGATACCAGTCATAAAACTTTGTTTAGTTCTTTAATGGAGCCTTCTCAATGTTATCTCTGGTGCCGACCTTATTTGATGGGAAAAAGGTAATCATAGATATTGATGATGGTACTTTTGATATCAGTTATGTATTTCTAAATCAAAACACGGATTTCAAACTGGGAGGAAAATGATCAGGACTTCATATATTTCTTCATGGGCATCTGCTTCAATGTAATCATAGATAGTCCAGTACTTGATCACTTTTCCTTTCATTATTTTGAAAAGTAGCCACCTAGGCTGTGGAGGCAGCAACCCGAGCTTAGGTGGTCACCTGGCCTTCCACTTAGTACCAAAACACTTTGGCAGATCTTATATGTTGACCGACCACCTTGCAAGAACCTCGATGGCAAGGGGAACTAGTATACACAATATCATGGAGTTGTCAATATATTAGGCCTGTTAGTTGAGTGGGTTAGATATCTTTATTATGGTACTCTATCTTTCTTAGCTACAGCCAACCAAATTCACTAATACTTGATTAGTTGCTTATACTCGATTTTGGATTCATTAGTCATTATATGGTTGAACCTCTTGTTGCATCAGTTCATTTGAAGTATTCAACATGTTTCTTTTAAGATTAATTACCATTGTTGCATAACAGTAAACATATCATGTCACACTAAAATAGGTTTTGAATAAATTAAAAATTCTATAATTATGAAGATTCTTTGTAAGAATCTTTGGTGAGTGGCCACCGAGGAGGAGGGGCAGATGTGTGCGTTTATGAATGCACAGAAGCTTAAGGGAGGAAGAGGGGTGGATGATATTGTTAATGATAGGAGAGTTTCCTAGCAGCCTAACTGTTAGTACTCAGTAGAGTGCTGTTTCTACTTTCAAGATGTCATTTTGTCTTGAATTTCAAATATTTCTCATCATATAGTTGATATGAATTGCTTTAACCTGAATGAGTAATTCCTTGTCCTGTTCCTTGGTTAACGCCACTAATTTTCATCAGCAGATGAAGTTTCCATGTGTCTGTGAGAACTTACAGTGCAGGTCATTTTAGTTAAAACTGTTTCCAGTCTTAAATGTTTGCAGTCAAAATTTCAGATCACCTGGAGATCTTTAGTACAGTTCCATGGTCAATGTTAGTTGATGAAGGTTTTTTTTGTTTGCCCCTCTGAGCTGTCTAAAGTTGGTTATTGTGTTGTTTGAAGTTGTTGCAAATGTTTCTTCTGAGTCTGTGTTTCTTGGGGAAATCCTTATCAATCACAATCTCAATCCTAATGGACTTCTTATTTTATAGATGGACTAGGGAGAGTGAGGAGAACACGAGGGCCCACTCGAGCACGAGACGTATGGACCCTACCTGAGGATGAGAAGATTGTCGTCCATTGCAACGAACTGGGGCAGCCCATCAAGAATGCAGCAAGCATTTTATCCACTTTTTTAGGATCAGTTGCGCGGAAGGGACAATTGTGTCCGCTCAACTATACGAAATGGAACGAAATGCTTCCTTCGTATAAGGTTGAGCTTCTTAGAGTTGTTGAGGTAAAGAATTGAATTTGCTTACTATCTTCAATTATTTTTTGATTTAACATTGATATAACATTTTTGACTTTGATGTAGACAAAGTTTGTCCTTCCTGCAAATAGCCATGATTGGGTGCTGAAGTCCGTCAACCGCAAATGGAAAGAATATAAGGCGAAGCTAAAGGCGGATTGGAAGCACGAGGGCATGACTGAAGAGGAGGTGGCCCATGTTTGCCCTCCAGATGTAATCTCTCATCAGTGGAGGGAGCTTGTCCACTACTGGTTTTCCGAGAGAGCTCAGGTTGTGTATATTTTTTAAATACCTTAGATTGTATTTACTATTATTATAGATTAGAAATTTATACATTTTATGCATTACATTTTTTATTGTTTTTCGGGGAAGACATATTCCAATATTGGTAGAGTTGCTCGAGCATCACAGACTGTTCCTCACACTTCAGGCTCCATGAGTTATGCGAGGCGTAGAGCTGAATTCGTAAGCTTTCTTGAAATAATTTAAATTTATCTTAAATTATTCTATCTTATAGCATGTATACTCTTGAAATATACTTTTTGTTGTAGATGGATGATAATGGGAGGGAGCCTGGTAGGGCGGAGTTTTATAAGATGACTCACACCCACCGAGATGGCAGCTTTGTCCGGGAGGAGTCAAGAGATATAGTTGTATGTATTCATCTTTGGTTTGTGCTGTATTTTTTTTGGTTTTATTATTGGCATACATTAATTTGAATTTTTTTTTGAGAGATATAGGATAGGGCAACAAATCTTATTTCGGAGCGCGTCGGAGGGTCATCATCATCCGACGCGACCCATAATATTGAAGCTCAAGTGCTCGCTGAATTGATGGGCCCAGAGCATTATGGTCGAGTGAGGGGTTACGGCGTTGGAGTTACCCCCACTCAGTTGTCTTTAGTGGGCACATATACAAGAAATGCCAGAGAATCTAGTAACACTGCAGAAGTTCGTCATCTTCAAGCAACTATTGAAGAGCTGAAGCAAAACCAAGCAAATTTGCAGTCTCAGCTTACGAATATTTCATCCATGTTACAACGATTTCTCCCTTCTCAGGTAAATAACTATATATATTTGAATACTTTATATATTATCAATTATGATATATGAGTTAATGTATCACATTATTCCTAACTTCTACGGTTTTTTTTTTTGTAGATTCCTGATACTTCAAATGCTTGTAGAGATGATGATGGAGCTGAATCCCGTCCCTGATGCATTCTAGATTATCTTTTATGAGTTTGATATGTATATGTTTCTTATTTTTCAGAGTACATTGTAATTTGAAACTTATTAAGCAAATTTTTAATCAGATATTACAATATTCACAATTCAAATAATCTGAGTGTTTGTATTAATGTATCAATGCAATACAGGTTCATATTGTTATAATGTATGTATCAATGTAATACAGGTTCATATTGTTATAATGTATGTTTTGTAATTTGTGTTTTACAATATGAATTGGTTTTTTATTTTTTTCCAAAAAAAGCAATTTCCGACGCTTTTAAGCATCGGCAAAGGACACAGTGCCCGCACCCGCAAGCTTATGCCGACGCTTCAAACAATTATGTTAGCGTCGGCAAATGCCGACGCTTTAAAGCGTTGCAAACTGGCGACGCTATAAAGCGTCGGGAAAAACCAGGAGCTAACCCGTAGGGAACTTTTTCGATGGGCTATCACCGACGCTAATACGCGTCGGTAAATCCTGGTTTTTGCCGACGCTTTCTCCCTGCGTCGGCAAAAACTATTTCCACTCTGGTATGTCCGACGCTTTGGCGACGAGGGGCATTGCGTCGGTGGTACTTTAGCCGACGCTAAAAAGCGTCGCTAAAGGTCCAACAAAGTGCCGGGATAGGTACTTTTTCCTGTAGTGGTGCTACCTGAAAGAAATCTCTTCATAGCTAAGCTACGGATCTCGCGAAGCAGCAGGTGCTCGTTTCCATCCGGATCCACTCTTCGTATCCAGTCAACTATCGTGACAGAGTCCCCATTTATATAGGAATATCCTATCGGCTCCAAGGACTCTCCTCGCATAGGATATGCCCTCCCAGAAAGCCTGCAGCTCTACCTCAATAACGGCTCGGCCGGTGGTGCATCGCCCTCCAACTGCAGTCAGCCTACCCAAATGATCTATAATCACAAAGCCCACTTCTCCATGTGTTTCATCCATCGACCAGCTACCATCGAAGTTTACTTTGAGATGACCAAGAGATGGAAGTATCCAAGAGAAGAAGGTAAATCTGGACGTTGTGACAGCAGAGCGAATATCCCAAATGTTCTTGCTCATTCCAGAGGTGAACAACGAGGTAGTCATGATGATCTCCGTCGTATGGCGGGAGGCCCTACCCACCACTGTACTGGACGATGATCTCTTACCCTTAAACATGCGGGCATTTCTATCTAGCCAAATGTGATAAGCTAAGTATGCCCTCATGACCCCTGCTTCGACTGTGCTTGATTCCAGTTTCGGTTTCCACATCTTGGCACCTCCACAATAGCATTGGACCACGTTATCGCTCGAATCTCGACGTGCCTCGCTTCCGACAGATGGCTTATGGTTGCTTTTGAATAGTAGATTCCATGTCTGATGACCCAAAGATTGATTTTGATGATCACAAAACCTTGAAGTATAAATACTAATGTTTGTGTTGCAAGGAGAAAGATAGTTATTTTGCAAGGAACATAGCAAGTTAAAAGAACACAAGAAGGCCTCCAAAGCTCTCAAGAAAAGTTGGAAGAAAGCTGCAATTTATTGGCCCAAGTTTCAAGTTCAAAGGATTCAAATTGGAGGAGCAAATTCCAAGGAAAATTCAAAAGAATAGTCTTCGAGTCGACTCCAGAGTAGAACGAGTCGACTCCAGGGTATAACAGGCAGAAAAGTCAGAGAGCGATTTTCGACCCTGAGATTCGAGTCGACTCCTGTGGAACGCGAGTCGACTCCGATGGTTGGCAGGTCGACTCCAAAGAAAGCGAGAGTCGACTCTCAGTGTTACACAAGAGAAAAGTCAGAGAGCTGTGTTTCGAAATCTGAGAGCCGAGTCGACTCCCGCAAAATCCGAGTCGACTCCGAGGCAGCGCAACCCCAAAGACAGAAGACGGTATTTTCGTCTCTGAGAGGCGAGTCGACTCCAAGACAGTTCGAGTCGACTCCAAGGCAGCGCGACCCAAAATACAGAGGATCAGTTTTCGGGCTCTGAGAGCCGAGTCGACTCCAAGAGAATCCGAGTCGACTCGAGGAAGAAAATCAGAAAATATGTCCTCTGAATTCATGGGATGAGCCAACTCCGAAAATGCCAAGTCAGCTCCAGATGTTGGCGAGTCGACTCCGGGTTAAGTCGAGTCGACTCCCAGTCGAGGATGCACAATAATTCAAATTTGGAACAGTGGCCGAGTCGTCTCCAGTAAAGCACGAGTCGACTCCTGATCGCGCGAGTCGACTTCGATCCCAACGGTAATATTGTCAGGAAGTGCAGACTATGTCCAACGGCTCTATTTTTGTCTCTAACGGCTATATTCTTGTTTCTACGCCATCTAAAGCTATAAAAACAAGAAGAGAGCTAGGGGAGAACTTATGGAAGTGGGAGAAAACATTTAGGAAAGAGATTACAAGGGAAATCTCCCATAAGCACAAAAAGGGCCATTCAAAGTAAAATAGAGAGAAGAAGAGCATCCAAGTGAATCCCAAAGCTTCCTCTCCTTTCGTGTGCTGCCTCGTTGATCCTCTACTTCGTGCCAAATCAGAAGAGGGTCAAGTAAAGAAGAAGCCGAGCTCCTTCATCTTCAAAACTCGGTTGAGGGCTTCTCTTTACACTATTTTGTTTATATTGTTATATTTGCTTGTTTAAGAAGCTTTGATTTGTTTTAAACTTTGTTTTTAATATCTTGTAACTTGATTCAATCAAGGGATTGAATCAAGGGGTTAAGGTTTGTTGGTGAGCCAAAGGGAAAACCAACGGTGAGAGGTTTGTTGGTGAGCCTAGGTTGAAACCAACGGTGTAAGGGTTTGATTGTGATCCCGGAAAAACAATCGGGGTGGTTCTAGTCGGTGAGCCTGGGAAAACCGACCGAGTTCGTTGTGCGCTCGTAAAACAACAAGTTGGGTTGTGAGCTTGTAAAACAACCGACTGTAATCTGTAGGATTATAGTGAAATTTCCAAGAGGTCTTGGGGAGTGGATGTAGGTGCTGGGGTGCACCGAACCACTATATGTTTATTGTGTTTGTAATGCTTTTTGTCATTGTCTAACTTATACTCTCACTCACTTAGATAAATTGCTTGCTTAACTATTATCCGCGAATTCTTTAGTAGCAAGCATATTCAATCAAGTCACATTCTATACATCAAACTGGTGCTAAGTTTAACTTTCACTGTGCATCTATACAACTTAGCATAATTAATCGAAAACTTATAGAAGTAGGTCAAAAGTTTTAAAAGACCCAATTCACCCCCCCTCTTGGGTTGTATCTACTGGGCAACAATGTCTGACACAACTGATGAGATTCGGACAGATCTAAGTGTTGTTTGATTACAGAATAAATAAACATAGAAATAAGAAGTAACTATCCTGATATCTTAGATAGTATGGGATTTATTTTAGGAGATCAAAAATTTATGATATTTTGCTGGAGTATATTTGAAGGGATACCCTGCTATGAAAGTTGGTTGGTATAATAAGTTGAGTAGATCGGTAGAAATTAGAAAGGGCTTTGTTTTCCAATCGCAGCCGTCTATGATTGACGCCACGATTGGGAGATAGAATCTCTTCAATCGAAATGGATCTCGATAAAATTGCCCTTCTATCAAAAATTGAAAACGTGCTAGGTATAAAAATTTATCACATTAAAACATGAACAACCAATATATCCAATATGTAGTCTTGGCCGATCATCTCTTGAGAATAGGCTACAAGTGGACTGAGCTATGCCCCTATCTAAACTTGGCCCAAATTTTTTTTAATAATCTAGGCCCGAGCCCAAGCCCGACCCTGAACTTGATTTTGCCAATCTGAATTATCCGTTTGGGCCAAAAATAGATTTGGCCCGAATGTTATTGAAGTTTAATAATTTTATAATATTACTTCATAAATAAATAAACTAGCTAAAAATTGGACTCTCTCCTATAACACAAGTAAATGATATATGCTACATTATTTTCAGTTAAACCCATTTTAATTTATTTTTTTATTTATTATTTTTTTAAAAATAATATATAAAAATAAATTGAATCGGGCCTAAATTCGAGCCTAAATTAGGGCTCTATTTCGAATTTCGTTCGGGCTCAGGCATGAGCTCGGGCCAACGAGTCATCATCATTATCATGACATGGACAGCAAATGGTTCAATTAACAATCTGAAGGAAAAATATCCCGCAAAATCCGATAAAATCGGATGCCAGGTTAGAAAATCAGTTTTAAAATTTTATCTATTTATTTATAACAGGTATAAATAAATAACATAACTATATTATGTTTACCATACCTCGATCCCGCAGCAGAAGATGGTCAAGGTACTCAGGAACAGAATCTGGTACAGGGCCAAGTGCTGGATCAGATACTGGATCAGATGCTAGATCTGGTACTGGATCGGGAACTGGATCTGGAACTGGATCTGGTGCCAGATCTGGTACTGATGGATCTGGTGCTATGCGAGGCCCGGATGTACGGACCCTCTACTTCACACGCACGCCAAGAAATGCAGGAAGGTAGGATGATGTCTGTATAGTGCAAAAACCCTTTTGCAAATAAACCCCTGGAAGAAAAGAATTTCAAAAATTCTTTCTTCCCTTTTTTTTCTTTCTTTTCCTCTTTCTTTCCGTTTCCTTTTTCTCTCTTTTACAGGCTACTCAAAAGATCATGAATCTTCCCTCTCCCCAGATAAAATCTCTAGCTTAGAATGAAGAGAAAGCTAGCCTATTTATAGGCAAAGACAAGGCTGAACCAGGGAAGAGAAAACGCCAAAAGGGAAAAGTGAACGCCAAACGTTTCATGATTTTATTGAATTTTTTGAACCGTTTGATTTCAATTAAATCAGTCCTATATTAAAGAGGTTTCAAAACCGAAGAGACACGTCTCTTCGGATCTTCAAATGGTTGCAGGATGAGGAAGATCAAGCGGTCAATTTATGTGTTCGGAAGAAGGGAAAAACGTGGTTCACGGGAGAATGTTTCAGCAGAAAAAGTGGTTCACAGGCTTATGTGGACCGAAGAAGAAACACAGAAATGAGTCAATTAATTCAGGAGGGCATCTAAGTAAATTCCCAATTCAAATTGACTTTTCTTAAATGGGTTAATTCAAATGGGCTGAATTAAAATGGGCTTGGGTCCATTATTGGTTCTAAACCAAATTGAAGACCAATTTGAAAGATTTTGGATCCGAAAAAATTCCACATGAATCTGATTCATGTTAACTCCAATTAGTTCCATTTTCAGATCAATCCGAGTCACACTTGGACTAGAATAAATATGGAATAAATTCTAATAAAATCATCATTAAGCCCAATTACATTTATTTGAATCCAATTCAAAACCATACTCAACAAATGAGCCCAAATCAATTTCAATTACATTAATTGAAACTTGATTAAGCCAGAATACAGACATAATCAAATACACATCCATGAAATTCAGTATGTACCTCATGTTCAGTGCTAGCTGAACATAGACAAAACCAAATCTCACATGACCTACAATTTAATTCTCAATTAAATTGGATCAAGTCCTTCCTACTTAACTTGACTTATGTGCGTGACTCCGATAGGTTCGAACACTAAGCCGGTAGTACATGAACCACTTCATGCACTAATCGAGGTGACCATCTAGCAATGATACCCGACGTCCGGATAGGTCGAATATGCAAAGCAACATTCAAGAACCCATTCATATGGTTACCGCATAATTCATCCTTTTGACCAACGATGCTCAAGATGACCTAAAGTGAACTGTCACACTTTGGTCCGGTCATCCATATTGTATTTCAATTAATTAAATTCAAGTGACCAATCACTTGGTTTACCCTGGCCAAGGTTTTACTAAATTGAAACACAGCGAAACATCAACTCCTATAATCTGGAGCGGTCAATCCCTTCTTGACTCATACACAGACTTCGCGAGTACTTGACTGCACCCAGCAACTTTTCAATATCTGAATTAGAAATTCAGATCGTTCAGTGCCAAAGTACAGTGAGTTGCTTGCAAGTCACCGTGATAGTCTCAGGTCTAAGGGATACTTATGCCCATATGCTTTGTGAGCTAACTCCTGACAGTGAAGTGCTCAACAGGTGAGTCACTGTTCAGCGACGATGTACTCCTACATCTCACCTATATGCCATACCAGTGTCTCCACACTCCTTGGTTAAGAGGACAACCAACTAAATGACATACAACGACCTATACTTGACATAGCTATTGTCCAATTAATAGCTCGTCAATCAGTCGCGAACCAATTTAAGGACTAAATGATAAAACCTCCTTTACTCACTAAATTAGTCCTAAGGACTTCATCACAATACACAGGAGTTCCTATTTGAAGATGCAACACTTGTGATGAAAAGAATGCCAGAATAGATTTTATTATTCATTAAATAAAATATATACATTATTCTTACAATAAAAATTGGCTTTGGGACACAATTCCCAACAACTCCCACTTGAACTAAAGCCAATTTGTACAGTATCTAATACCCATCTTTGATTTGTGATAATCGAACTCCTTTACAGAAAGGGCTTTAGTGAATGGGTCAGCTAGGTTCTCCTTTCCATCGATCTTTTGAAGATTGACGTCACCTCGTTCCACGATTTCTCGTACAAGGTGGTAGCGACGCAGAATGTGCTTGGTTCTATGGTGGGACTTTGGCTCCTTTGCTTGTGCAATGGCTCCAGTATTGTCACAATACAAAAGAACTGGACCGTTGATTGAGGGAGCAACACCAAGTTGATTTACAAACTTCTTGATCCAAACAGCTTCCTTTGCCGCATCTGATGCAGCAACATACTCTGCTTCGCATACAGAATCGGCTACTGAATGCTGCTTGGAACTTTTCCAGCAGACTGCTCCTCCATTCAGGGTAAACACAAATCCTGACATACTCTTACTGTCATCATGGTCTGACTGAAAACTAGAGTCCGTAAACCCCACAAGTTTTAAGTCAGATTCTCCATAGATTAACATTGGTCCTTAGTATTTCTTAAATACTTAAGGATGGTTTTCACCACCTTCCAATGGTTCTCACCCGGATCAGACTGATACCTACTCGCTATTGCTAGTGAGTAAGCAACATCCGGTCTTGTACATATCATGGCGTACATAATAGAACCTACTGCAGAAGCATATGGGATTCTACTCATACGCTCTCTTTCTTCGAAAGTTGTCGGACAATCTTTCTTAGAGAGAGAAATTCCTTGGCCTATCGGAAGATAGCCCTTCTTGGAATGCTCCATGTTGAACCGCTTCAACATAGTGTCGATGTACGTGGATTGGGACAATCCAAGCAACCTCTTAGATCTATCTCTATAGATTTTCATCCCTAGGATGTAGGATGCTTCTCCCAGATCCTTCATGGAGAACTGTGATGACAGCCAGAGTTTCACATTTTGTAATGCAGGAATGTCATTCCCAATTAAGAGAATGTCATCCACATACAACACAAGAAATGTGATCACTGAACCGTTAACCCACTTGTAGACACAAGGTTCTTCTTCGTTCTTAACGAAGCCATATGTTTTGATAGTTTTATCGAAACGTATGTTCCAACTTCGAGAAGCTTGCTTAAGTCCATAAATGGACTTTTATAGCTTGCATACTTTGGACTCGTCTATGGATGTGAAACCCTCAGGTTGTATCATATACACCTCTTCTTCCAGCTCTCCATTTAGAAAAGCTGTTTTCACATCCATTTGCCAGATTTCATAATCCATATATGCTGCTATAGCTAGCATGATCCGAATAGATTTTAGCATTGCCACAGGGGAAAAAGTTTCGTCATAATCGATACCATAACGTTGACGATATCCCTTGGCAACCAGATGGGCTTTATAGGTCTCCACCTTTCCATCTGCGCCTCTCTTTCTTTTGAAAATCCATTTGCACCCTATGGGTTTTATCCCTTCGGGTGGATCAACTAGTGTCCATACACTATTGATTTCCATGGACTCCATTTCGGATTTCATGGCATTAAGCCACAACTCAGAGTCGGACCTCTGCATAGCATCCATATAGGTGATCGGATCCTCATTGTTCTCATCGAGCTCAATAGGATCCGCGTCATGGACCAAGAAACCGTAGTATCTATCCACTTGATGCGGTACTCTACCGGATCGCCTTAATGGTGCTTCTACATTGGGCTCCGGGTTTGATCTAATCAAAACCGATTCTGTGGGTTCAGTAGATTGTGTTAAATCTTCCACCTGCTGAACTTCACTAAGTTCAACCTTAGAGGCAACAATTCCTTCACCAAGGAATTCCTTTTCCAAAAATGTTGCCTTAAGTCCTACGAACACCTTTTGTTCATTAGGAAGGTAAAAGTAATAACCCCTAGTTTGCTTGGGGTACCCTACAAAATAACACTTATCGGACCTAGGACTCAGTTTGTCAGTTTGAGAACGTTTAACATAAGCCGGACATCCCCAAATCCTAAGGTATGAAAGTGTCGGCTTACGCCCAGTCCATATCTCATATGGAGTCTTCTCAACAGACTTACTTGGAACCTTATTTAGTATTATACATGCAGACTCTAAAGCATAACCCCAAAAAGATAGAGGCAGACTAGTAAACCCCATCATGGATCGAACCATGTCTAACAGAGTTCGATTCCTCCTTTCGGATACACCATTGTGCTGAGGTGTTCCTGGAGGGGTCCATTGTGAGAGAATCCCATTCTCCTCTAGATAAGTCAAGAAATCACCGGAAAGGTATTCTCCTCCTCGGTCTGACCGAAGGATCTTAATACTCTTTCCAGTCTGTTTTTCTACTTCATTACGAAATCGTTTGAACATTTCAAATGATTCCGACTTATGCTTCATCAGATAGACATACCCAAACCTGGATAGGTCATCTGTGAAGGTTATGAAGTAGGCATAACCACCTTTGGCACTTACGTTCATAGGTCCACATACATCAGTATGTATGAGGCCAAGAATATCGCTGGCTCGTTCACCCTTTTCTGAAAAAGGTGACTTGGTCATTTTACCCAGAAGACAGGATTCACAAGTTGGCAATGATTCACAATCATTGATTTCTAAAATGCCTTGTTGGGCTAACCTGTTTATCCTGTTTTTGTTTATATGACCAAGCCGGCAATGCCATAAATAGGTTTCATTGACTTTATCTAATTTAGGGTGTTTATTAGATGTGTACATTACATTCACAGGCAATGATAGAGTATAAATGCCATATTTCATTTGTCCACTGAAAATTTTAGTATCATTCAAAATGATATCACAAAATCTTTCATTTATATAAAAGGTATAACCATTCTTGGCCAAAAAGCCTACAGAGATGACATTCATCAAGAATGCTGGACAAAAGTGACAATCATCTAACATAACTACTCCAGACTCAAAAAACAACTCAATGACTCCTAAAGCTAGGACTGGAACAGATCTTCCATCACCAACATTTAGGAATCGATCGCCGTTCTTGAATCTTCTACTTACTTGAAGTCCCTGCAAAGAATTGCAAATATTAATTGGACTTCCGGTATCCAATACCCAGGTAGTAGAATCATAAACAGAAAAATTACAAGGTGTTATCATATAATTACCTTGTGCAGCAACTGTTTGCTGCATTTTCTTCTTTGGCCTATTTGGATCAAGGGATGCTAAATAAGCCGGACAGTTCCGCTTCCAGTGACCCTGCTTCTTGCAGAAGAAGCATTCTGCCTTACTCTGATCAGATTTCTGCTTCATAGTCTGTTTGGGCTTAGAAGCCCCAGCACGAACTTTATTTACCTTCCTTTTCTTTCCTTTCTTAAAGGAAGAACGACCTGCAGAAGTTCCACCCACCACATTCACCGACCCCTTAAAGAGTTGGTGATCCTTCTCATAGGTCTGCAGTAAACCTAGCAATCCATGATAGGATACTGCAGGTTTAGTCATTCTATAATGACTAAGGAAGGTCAGGTAGGATTTGGGAAGTGAGTTCAAAATAGCATCCTTGCCCAATTGCTCGTGCAAAGGAAAACCAAGTTTACTCAGGAGATCAATTTTCTCGACCATGTACAATACATGTTTTGTGATTGATTCCCCTTCACTCATGCGGGCATTGAAAATCGCACAGGAGGTCTTATGTCATTCGACATCATCAGGTGTCCCGAAAGACTCTTTCAACATTTGAAATATTTCCACAGGCTGTGCTTCTTCGAATTTACGACTAAATTCATCATTCATCGAAGCCCTCATGATGCAGCGTACGGTAGTGCGATCATTAAGCCACTTCTGATAAGCGTCTCTGATTGCACGTGGTGCATTTGCTGCAGGTTCCTCAGGTGCTGGATCCAATATCACATATAGGATCCGCTCGTGCTCTAATACAATTTTCAACTTCCGATACCAGCTATCGAAGTTAGGTCCATTAAGTTTATCGTTGTCTAAGAGTGTTCGGAGGGACAAAGAGTTAGCCATATCTGAAAGGAAAAAACCAGAGCTAATTAGTATATGATTTATTTTAATTCTAAAGACTTGGACTTCAGTCTAAAGATTTCTCCCACTATTTTAGTCAAATTTTTAGCCTCTACCTTTAATTCGAGGAATTACTTTAATTCCTTAGCGGGTACTAGAATCCACATGGACTGTATACAGGCCCGAGGAAAGCTCGGCCAACCCATATGCATCTAAGGGTAGGTACATTACCAATTATTTCTCTAAATAATTTCTAGTATTTTATTTTGCCCCAGGTGGTAATCAGTAGGCGGAGGCCTCCACTGAAAATCCTGGTCAGATCCAACCATTAATGAACTAACTCGATGACACTACCTAATGTATGATCAGGCCCGAGGAAAGCTCGGCCAACCTAATCACAATCAGATAGCTCAAAGAGCTATCATATAATGAAGGATAATTCCAATATTCAGATGAACACCAGACGGAAGCGTCCTGCATGTCCAACTGAAATACTGGACCAATTATCATCCATTTTAATAGGAGGCTATGACCTAGTTATCTATATAACTATATCATTTTAAGGACCTAATAATTTAGAGAATTTTAGAGAGACCGATAATTCTATATCCTCCCACTGACTGCACTGAGTCATATAGAGGACATAGAATTTCATTGGTCTATGGACATCTAAATCAGTCATACTGATTTCCTTATTGACATGGGTGAGTACCAAGTCTCAAGATATCTAAATCAAAACTTGAACGACCACATTGGCCAGGTAAGAGAGATCACGGGAGGGTTCCGCCATTAACCGTCTTTCCTAGACACCAACAGAGTTGGCCAGGAAAGAGGTAGCCCCAATTAATAACCGTAGATCCAACTTGCCTTAGACACCAAATGGTATGTCAAGTTGATTTAGATAGTCATTGAGAACTCAGGCTCGACCACTGAGCCACAATCAGATCCAATTGAAGTGTTTGGACATGATCAACTAAACTATTGAGTTTGATCAAATTAGAAAAATGAATTTAGTCTAATACAACTATTGATTCCAAGTCAATTCTAACATTAGGTCTAACCTAATCAACTAATCTGATTGTGCTAACCCATGCCCCAAAACCCATGTTCAAATTTAAATTTTAATTCGAATTTCAAATTTTGAATTTTAAATCTTTATTTGAAATTCAAATTTCAAATTTTAAATTCAACATTTAATTCTTTATTAAATGTATTATGATCATGGATTCAAGGTGTCAATTTATTCCAAATATAAACAATTTATATTTAAACTTTGTGGTCATAATAAATTTAAAACTGAAATTTCATAAACATCAATTATGCATAATTTCACAAAAATAAACTATTTATTTTATGATACAAATTAATCTCAATTTTGTGCTAGGACAACCTTTTCACTATAAGGGGTTAACCTTATAGCAGGACAACCTTATAATTCAGCACAAGATTGATATTTTATCAATAAATCTAGATCTAATCTAAATTTAAAAATTAAATCATGCATAATTCTAGATATTATAGGCCAATTCCATCGGCCAACCTGGCTCTGATACCAATTGAAGGAAAAATATCCCGCAAAATCCGATAAAATCGGATGCCAGGTCAGAAAATCAGTTTTAAAATTTTATCTATTTATTTATAACAGGTATAAATAAATAACATAACTATATTATGTTTACCATACCTCGATCCCGCAGCAGAAGATGGTCAAGGTACTCAGGAACAGAATCTGGTACAGGGCCAAGTGCTGGATCAGATACTGGATCAGATGCTAGATCTGGTACTGGATCGGGAACTGGATCTGGAACTGGATCTGGTGCCGGATCTGGTACTGATGGATCTGGTGCTATGCGAGGCCCGGATGTACGGACCCTCTACTTCACACGCACGCCAAGAAATGCAGGAAGGTAGGATGATGTCTGTATAGTGCAAAAACCCTTTTGCAAATAAACCCCTAGAAGAAAAGAATTTCAAAAATTCTTTCTTCCCTTTTTTTTCTTTCTTGTCCTCTTTCTTCCCGTTTCCTTTTTCTCTCTTTTACAGGCTACTCAAAAGATCATGAATCTCCCCTCTCCCCAGATAAAATCTCTAGCTCAGAATGAAGAGAAAGCTAGCCTATTTATAGGCAAAGACAAGGCTGAACCAGGGAAGAGAAAACGCCAAAAGGGAAGAGTGAACGCCAAACGTTTCATGATTTTATTGAATTTTTTGAACCGTTTGATTTCAATTAAATCAGTCCTATATTAAAGAGGTTTCAAAACCGAAGAGACACGTCTCTTCGGATCTTCAAATGGTTGCAGGATGAGGAAGATCAAGCGGTCAATTTATGTGTTCGGAAGAAGGGAAAAAACGTGGTTAACGGGAGAATGTTTCAGCAGAAAAAGTGGTTCACAGGCTTATATGGACCGAAGAAGAAACACAGAAACGAGTCAATTAATTCAGGAGGGCATCTAAGTAAATTCCCAATTCAAATTGACTTTTCTTAAATGGGTTAATTCAAATGGGCTGAATTAAAATGGGCTTGGGTCCATTATTAGTTCTAAACCAAATTGAAGACCAATTTGAAAGATTTTGGATCCGAAAAAATTCCACATGAATCTGATTCATGTTAACTCCAATTAGTTCAATTTTCAGATCAATCCGAGTCACACTTGGACTAGAATAAATATGGAATAAATTCTAATAAAATCATCATTAAGCCCAATTACATTTATTTGAATCCAATTCAAAACCATACTCAACAAATGAGCCCAAATCAATTTCAATTACATTAATTGAAACTTGATTAAGCCAGAATACAGACATAATCAAATACACATCCATAAAATTCAGTATGTACCTCATGTTCAGTGCTAGCTGAACATAGACAAAACCAAATCTCACATGACCCACAATTTAATTCTCAATTAAATTGGATCAAGTCCTTCCTACTTAACTTGACTTATGTGCGTGACTCCGATAGGTTCGAACACTAAGCCGGTAGTACATGAACCACTTCATGCACTAATCGAGGTGACCATCTAGCAATGATATCCGACGTCCGGATAGGTCGAATATGCAAAGCAACATTCAAGACCCATTCATATGGTTACCGCATAATTCATCCTTTTGACCAACGATGCTCAAGATGACCTAAAGTGAACTGTCACACTTTGGTCCGGTCATCCATATTGTATTTCAATTAATTAAATTCAAGTGACCAATCACTTGGTTTACCCTGGCCAAGGTTTTACTAAATTGAAACACAGCGAAACATCAACTCCTATAATCTGGAGCGGTCAATCCCTTCTTGACTCATACACAGACTTCGCGAGTACTTGACTGCACCCAGCAACTTTTCAATATCTGAATTAGAAATTCAGATCGTTCAGTGCCAAAGTACAGTGAGTTGCTTGCAAGTCACTGTGATAGTCTCAGGTCTAAGGGATACTTATGCCCATATGCTTTGTGAGCTAACTCCTGACAGTGAAGTGCTCAACAGGTGAGTCACTGTTCAGCGACGATGTACTCCTACATCTCACCTATATGCCATACCAGTGTCTCCACACTCCTTGGTTAAGAGGACAACCAACTAAATGGCATACAACGACCTATACTTGACATAGCTATTGTCCAATTAATAGCTTGTCAATCGGTCGCGAACCAATTTAAGGACTAAATGATAAAACCTCCTTTACCCACTAAATTAGTCCTAAGGACTTCATCACAATACACAGGAGTTCCTATTTGAAGATGCAACACTTGTGATGAAAAGAATGCCAGAATAGATTTTATTATTCATTAAATAAAACATATACATTATTCTTACAATAAAAATTGGCTTTGGGACACAATTCCCAACACAATCAACCATTGAAAAGATTAAAACACTAACATGTGAACCCATGTCGATCCTAACACATGAAAACACATATGTACCATACCCCCATAATGCAAGCAAACACAACCTACACTGAAAGAGGTACAGATTAAGTACAAGTCAATAAGTATATACAGCACGCACATGTCTACAGTAACAAATCAAGAATATAGAATAAAGTCTACCAAGTAAAATATTCATTTGCTGACATGTCAACCCTGACGGAGATGAGATCATAGTGGCTAAACGCCCATATGGAGGTAGATATAACGACACACCCACATCGTTATAACGATGCATCCATGGCGCAATCATCAGTCATCACACCTTTGCAAGGCATGAAACCAGCTCTCGTCTCTAGACGTAGAAAAAACAACTTCCATGTCTGCACCAACTAAGACAGCTTCTTCAGCCCACTTCTTCTTTTTCTTGTCCGTTTGATAGATCATAATCTTCATATGTAGAAGGCAGCTTAATTTGCTATAGAAGTTGCTAGTGCTCGTGCTAAAGATATTACTAATCGAGATATAATCTTGGCGAGTTAGATAATTTTCTCATCTAGTTATGTAAGACGTCCTATCATTTCGTTACTCATTGCTTGTATTGCTTGTATATTTGGACTACAAACTAAGGCTCCCATAAATATAGAGAATAAAAGTTTTGATAATAATTTGATTTGATTGGAGAGAAGGAAGAATTTCCTCAATCTGCTCAATTCGAATCTCTCAAAAAAATTTTAGAAAAAAATAAAAAAAAAGAAAGTAGAGTTTAGATCTTTTTTTTCTTTCATTGATGATCAATTAACGATTTCAAAATTAAGGTACATGTTCTCTATTTATATAGTGAGTTCCTTTTTTTGCACAATTTGGATCGAATTTTTCTCCTAGTTCGAATAAAACTAGCTTTCCAAAATAGACATAACTAGTAGAAATAAATACAAAAAAGTTAAAATCCTATAAGAGGGAGATCTCAACTCCTACATTAACTTTATCTTCTATTGTTCTGTCTAATTCTTCCTAGATTAGGAGATCGTTCAATCAAATTCTTTTTCAAAAGAATTTTTTTTTTATTGACCTATTTTGGAGCCCAAATGATGGAATTTTAGCCATTTTTAATCTCCTAGGAGATTAGCGCTACATCGTGGATTTCGAAAAGTTATTCAATTTAGAAAATAATTATCTTGATCGGACGTCGTATGAGCAAAATATAGTTTCTTAAAGTTTGGCTTGCATTTTGGTTTTTCGATGTTGGCTCTTGAACCCTATCCAATCCCACTAATAATGGCCATGATGAATTACATCGAGTTTAGTGATCCTTCTACATCATGACTGAAGTATAAACATTCTTCGCATATATTTCATGACTATGTATCCTACACACGTGTCTAGGCTTCTCCCGCCTACATGCATAAATTGGTTTAGAAAGTTCCTTAGTGGGTTTTTTGCAGCGAAATAATTTTTGGAAGATATATCGCTTCTACTATTGAAAGGGTAGGCTTATTATGTGAAGAACAAGTGCAGGAAATAAGTAAAAGAAATAAGATGCAACATTGAACTTCACAGTATTTCGTGACATAAATCTATTTCACCAATTTATACTATGTGGAAGGATATTCTGCCACATGGTATAGACTTCAATTCCATGTTCCATTTTCGTGCACGGCAAGGTTGTTCTGCAACTAACCATAGGATTGGAAGTGGGCTTACGCTAGCCACAGACCCGTGGGTTGGGCCGACTTTGGGATGGGCTATAGGCAAGGCCCAAGTCAATTAGAATTGGGTTAAAGCTTAAAATTAGCGTCCACCAACATTTAGATTCGGGTAAATATTTGGATGAGCCTAAGCTTGAGTTCAAACCAGACCTGGAAATTAAGCTCGAACCAAACCGCAAAACTAAGCCCCAAATCCGTTACAATGATTTTTCTTTCATGTTCTTGTGAATGATTAAATGAAAATTGAAGATCATATGTATTATTATATACGTTTGACAAACATTTCCAATTTATTAGTTTGATGGTTTGAGAGAGATTGAAGATGCTTATAGTTAAAATGCAATTATAGGGGCATGGCCCGGCCTAGCCGGCTCGTTTCCCACCACCTTATTTGATACATGATAGGAAATCATGCTGAAACTGGGAATCAATCATCGCTAAAACAGAGAATCAATGCTGATTGTTCGAATGGAAGGAAACTTAATGCAGAACTGGAAGATCTCGCTGGGCTAGAGCATTTGGATGTGAGAGATCTCGCTAGGTTGGAGCATTTGGACGTGGAGGATCCCATAAAAACAGGAGTAGATAGCGATGGAGTTGGAGTTAATAACTCCTAATGTTGGACAGCTTGTAATTGTGAATAAAACCGCAACTAGGAGCGTTGGATCAAGAGAATGCCCAAGGAAGAGTTGGATCACAGTTTGTTTGCCTCTGAAATTCGTTGAATCAAGTCTAGAGTCTTTGTTTTTGATTCTGAATTAAGTCAGGATTAGTTCCCATGTTTGCTTTGTTTTCGTTTTAGGTTGGGTCAGGTTTGATTAGTTTTTATTTTGAATTCTGGTTCAATCCTAGTTGGAGTAGGAGTCCTATTTGTTTGGTTCAAGGGCTAGGGTATGCATAGCCTATATAAGGCATTGCTAAAGGTCTTGAGTTCTTCTTCTTAATGTTATTTTTGAGCCGTCATGGAATGAAAGAAATAATCAGAAAACTTTGTTTTGGTTATCTGAATTTCGGAACCTATTTCATGCTCTGTTTGAATTAGCAAACAGAGTTTGCTTGGGATTCACAGCTTCTCCCTTGACCTGAAATCCTATTCTTCGGATTCAGCATTGGTGAATCTCAATCCTGCACTTCCTGCCATATCAATTGGTATCAGAGCAGGCTTTTGTTGTGGCGATGGCAAACGACAGCATTGGGAGTATCCATCCCATCGACGGAGATCATGGGATGCCGACCCTTAGGGCGGTGGTTTGCAACCTTGAAGACGTCGTGCGAAACATCCAACAGACGCTCAACGAGTTGCAGATAACACTAGGGAACCCAATCAGAATCGGGTTCAGGCAGGCAAGAACTTTCCTCGTGGCCAACCAGTGCCAGCGCGTAATCCTCCCCATCAACGTAGGTAGCATGTCTACTTGGAGTCATCCAACGAAGAAGACGAATGATTGGCCTTCGGCGAGTTCAACGGGCTGCAATAAAGGAACAACGCAAATTCCGTGGGTCATAGGCCCGAAAGGATTGAACGAAACCGAAGGCCAATCATTCAGTAGCAATCTACACATCGAAGGTTTCTTGAATTGGGTGGCTGAGGTCGAGAAGTTTTTCCATTACATAGAGGTCCTGGATCAGAAGAAGGTGAGGCTTGTTGCATACAAGTTAATGGGTGGAGCATTTACATGGTGGGAGCAATTGCAACATAATCGTATGCCGCAAGAAAAGATACAGATCACCACCTGGCATAAGATGAAGCAGTATCTGCGAGGTCAATTCCTCCCGCCCGACTACGAGCAGACGCTATATCATCAGTATCAAAATTGCCAATAGGGCCCTCGAACGGTGACCAAGTACATCGATGAATTTAACCGTCTCAATGCCCGTAACAATCTATCAAAGATGAAAAATCAGCAGATGGTAAGGTACATCAGAGGATTCAAGCCGACCATCCAGGATTAGTGGATCTACATCTAGTGTGGAGCTTATCTGAAGCCACAAGTTTGGCCTTAATACTTGAGGCACAGGCAGCACGGAAGTTGAGCCAGTTTCAGCCCACGAGTCGGGCATCTTCCTCACATTCCACCATGTGGCGGCCAGCCTTAAAACTTAAGGCACAGGCGGCACGAAAGCAGAAGGCCATTGATGTGGCGGCTAATTCGGGCCAACCGCCACCAACATCTACGACCAGAGGTGCTAGAAATTTCAGCAAATAGCCAGCGGCCCCGAAAGGTAGCAGCAACCTCTACGAAAATCCTATGCCCATCAAATGCTACAGGTATCAGGAGGTCAGACATCGATCTAATAAGTGTTCGAAGCAGCAATCAATGCATATGATTGAGACAGCTGAAGAAGAAGGAGAAATTCACGAGGATGAAGGGCAAGAAGATGAGGAGCAGTTTGAGGATGACAACATCGTGGTGATGGCGTCTGATCAAGGGACTCTAGCTACTTTTGTGGTTCAGCACATATTATTCACTCCGAAAAGGGAGGAGATATCGCAGCGCCATAGCATCTTCAAGATCCGTTATACAATCAATAATATGGTGTACAACGTGATCATCGATGGTGGCGGTAACGAGAACATCATCCCTTTAGCTTTGGCCCACGCATGAAGTTGAAAATGGATAAACATCTATCTCCTTACAAGATTGGATGGATTAAGAAGGGTCTGAAACGAGAGTGGACAAGGTTTGTAAGGTGCCATTGTCCATTAGGTGGTACTATAAAGACGAGATAGTGTGTGATGTGGTGGATAGGGACGCATGCTATGTTCTACTTGGATGTCCATGGCAGCATGCTACAGATGTTACATACAGAAGTCGGGACAACATCTACCTATTCCTATGGTAAGGTAAGAAGATTCTACTAGTGCTAATGAACGAAAGATCTACCCCGAAGCTTCTAAAGTGGAGGGGAAGTCTTTTCTCATTGTACCAGAAGATCAATTTGTGGAAGATCTCAAGAAGACTAACGAGATCATGGTGTTGGTCGACAAAAGAGAAGACACCCCTACCCCACAACTAGTACTGAAAGACTTTAGGGTGATAAACCGGATTTTGTACCCATCCTCTTCCTAGCTTGGTCAGTACAATGATGACTCTACTGCTGGACTTCTAGTGGATGAATTGATTGAGAAACAGCTATATCCAAATATTAACTCGAGGGCGAGTTATTTTCAAGTGGAGGGGACTGATACATGATAGAAAATCATCACTGAAATAGGGAATCAATCATTGCTGAAACAGAGAATCAATGATGATTGTTCGAATGAAAGGAAACTTGATGCAGAACCGAAAGATCTCACTGGGTTGGAGCATTTGGACATGGAGGAGCATTTGGACACAGGAGATCTTGCTAAGCTAGAGCGTTTGGACGTGGAGGATCCCATAAAATTAGGAGTAGATAGCGATGGAGTTGGAGTTAATAACTCCTGATGCGGGATAGGTTGTGATCGTGAATGAATCTGCAGCTGGGAGTACTGGATCAAGAGAACGCCCAAGGAAGACTTGGATCACTATTTGTTTGCCTCTGAAATTTGTTGAGTCAAGTCTAGAGTCTTTGTTATGTTTTGATTCTGAATTAAGTCAAGATTAGTTTCCATGTTTGCTTTGTTTCTGTTTTAGGTTGGGTCAGGTTTGATTAGTTTTAATTCTGAATTTTGGTTCAATCCCAGTTGGAGTAGGAGTTCTATTTGTTTGGTTCAAGGGTTAGGGTATGCATAGCCTATATAAGGCATTGCTAAACGTCTTGAGTTCTTTTTCTTGATGTTATTTTTGAGCTGTCATTGGAATGAAAGAAAGAACCAGAAAACTCTATTTTGGTTTTCTGAATTTTAGAACCTGTTTCATGCTCTATTTGAATAAGCAAAACAGAGTTTGCTTGGGATTCACAGCTTCTCCCTTGAACTGAAATCCTGTTCTTCGGATTCAGCGCTTGTGATTCTTAATCCCACACTTCTCGCTGCATCATTATTCCCTTATCTCATATGCTACCCATATTCTCCTATTCCTTTGGACTTGTCTATAGCGTCTTGACGCAATCTCGATTCTTGTTCCCTCCCAAGTATCTATTCTTCCATCGACTTTTGTTCTTGGATCGCTCTGCTCGATCTAGTTGCGTTACTCATTTGGTTTGCCTTTGATTGATTTATTCTTATTTGGAATATTGTTAAACTTTTGTTGTTGGGTTTTCTCTATAGTTCAGAATTGTCCCATAATTTTTTTTCCCAATATTACTATGTTTTGTGCCCTCATCCGACCTAGGTACAAGAGGGAACTCGCTTCGCCTACCTCTTCGCTCGATCTTGGTAGATGGTGGCAGGCCGACGAGGTCAATCACACTACTAATCTAATTGAGGTTGAGTGAGTCAAGTTGTCTCCCTTCCTCTCTTTTTCTTCTTTTTTTTGCCTCTTTAGTTCTTTTGCTATTCCTCATGAACAAGATTGGTCCAAGCCTCTAAACTAGTTGGGAACTTTTTTTTTCTTTTCTTTTCCCCTCCATATCTGTGAAAGATCTTTGAATGCTCTCCATCATACCCTCTATTTCTTAATCAAAAACATGCCTGCTTTCAGTTTTCTCCTTTTTTTGTAAATTTTTTTGCTCTATTCAATATAGTTGTTAGAAATATGCTGCTATGTTTTATACTTTTTGATCTCTATTCTTGAGACTTTTTTTCATTGCATTATACGGTAGAAAGAAGAAACAATGCTTTGCGTTCTTTTTGTATATCTTCAGTAGTCAATACTATTAACATTTCTACTCTTACTACTATTGTATACTTGTAACATTATTCTTGTTAACAATAACTTTTGACAGTTGTAAACTTATATTCTATAAGTTTAGATCAAATAAATAAAATTGTAATAGATTTTATAGTATTATAGTTGGGTCATATGTTAATTGTTACCTTGGGTTATCTAATTTTGATACTTTATTGAGGAGGATGCAAGTTTTAATAATATTATAATATATAATTAATCATATAAAAGATAATATATTAGATCAATAACTGATCGGTAACCCTTGGTTCATTAATCATTACCAATTATTGACATGTTATATGGCATATACAGATCATAGCATTTTAAAAAGCATTTGATGGACCAATATTCCTATCAATGGATCATATATGCAGTAATTGATGAGGGGTTTTCGCTTCTTCCCCCCTCTCCTTTATTTGGCGTTACCCTATTCCCTAGCTTCACCGTCTCGTGTTTCACGTCATCCAGCTGATCCGCACACAAGTCAGATCCCACGACGTCAGATGACGTGGCACCTCGCGGCCTACTCGGATCGCAGCGTGGATCGACTATGTGGTGGAACCCACCGACAGCTGATCCACCGTTCATCTCCACCGCCCCAACGATCACGCCTTCTCAGCCCTCCGATGAGCGTACATCCGACGCCTTCTTCTGATTCTCGCCTCTATTTTAGCCAAAAAAAAAGCCTTCTCGCCTCTATTTCTTACCTCTGCTCTCCGAGGGCTTTCGTCGGTGAACACGATTCCAGAGGAAGAACACGCGGTAGATGTCTCTTTTCTTGTTAGGTTTTCTCAATTCTTTCGCTCGTTTTTAGCGTTTGACACAGAATCGTTACGGTTTATGCATGACTTGTTCGGGCTAAATTGGTTATTCCTCGATCGTTTTGCTTTTGTTCATGATTTGTTTTGATTCTACAAGCAATATGGTTTTATATGGTAAAAGAACCAAAATTGGTTGGAGTATGCTGCTTATATGCAAGTTTTAATGTAATATAAAGATCAATAACTGAGATATATGATGATATAAAAATTATTTGATAAATGTTGTAAAAATTATGTTGCCTGGATGGTTGCTTAATTGACTGGGCTATTGCGAGGCTATAGGAGGGTCCATCACTGAGGGTTGCCTGAACTATTTGACAACTATGGTGCAATGCAAAGACAAGTATTTGGTTGTGATTGTAGATTAGGCTTGAGTTGGGTTAGTTGTTGGTTGGTTTAGGTAATTTGACAATTAGACTGCTTGCGAGTCTTGGTAGCTGTACAGATTGTATATAACATGTTATCATACTATATAAATAATTGGTCTTCCCTAAACACAGTTACAGGTTACTTACGAAAGTCTGGATTTATACTACAATTTGAATTTTTAGTGTCTTACTTTTGATTCTTAGTTTTTTATGTGAGATTTGCTGTACAGTTTTAGTCCTGGAGTAATGTTGTTCATTATTCTGTTTTGTTGCCTTCTTTTAGGAGGTCTGAGGAGTCAAGCACTTGGATCTAAGCAAAATGGTATGCAACATGGCCTTAACTTTCAAAATCAAACGTTTTAGTAGCATTTTGGTTTTCAATATATTTCATTGCTATCCTAGTTGAGCCCAAATTATCATCTTATGCAGAATCTGAAATTCAAGCACTATCTGTTACATCTATGATCATTTGTTTGTTAAATGTTGTGCCTTTTCCATCCTCTTCAATCTGTTGTTGTTTTTCAAAAGATGAATGGGTTTGCATTTCTCACCCTATGGGTAATGTCATAATATGTTTTATATGTTTACATAAAGATGCTGCCAATGCCTATATTTAGTAGCAATGTGATAATATGTCAAAAAAGAATCTAAAATTCTGATCCACCCTCTACAATTTTACAGTATGATCTTGATCTTCACAATGCTTGCATCCAAAGTTCGCCGTCTCGGTACCAGACTTCATACCGGTGCCATACTAGCACAGTGTCGGTATGGTACGGTACGAAATTTTTTTGGCATACCGAGTGTCGGTACGCCAACTGTATCGAGTATCGATATCAAACCAGTATGGTATGGTACGTCTCGTACTGTCTGGTTCGGGCCGGTACGGCATACCTTGCTTGCATCTAAGTTGTAAACCATGTGAAAAACAACATTACGATGAACTTTCTACAATTAAAACTTCATGAGTGGTGATCCTGTTAATTTGCATTTAGGTCTCTTTATGCAGGGCCATTTAGAGATTGACTAGCAATGCAGCATTGGAGGACCTGAAGGCAAATATGTTGTATGATGACTGACCATAGGGTTGTTTAAAGCCTCAGTTAAATTGGCTTGGTAGCAACCTTTGAGTCCTTACAGAGCTCTTTATTTACGACATTGCAACAATAAAATCGGGCACTTATAACAGTTGCTTTGGACATCTGTACCATCTCACCTGGGCATCCTACAACAGCATAATAAAGAAAACAGAAAGCCATTGTATTGTAAATAAGAGGCTTACCTTTGTTTCAATCTTACCCCTAAAAACCCTATTGTAAAAACTAGACATGACAACTACTTCAATCAGTGATGAATTAGGTTGTTAGATGATATTGGGTTTTTGTTCACCTAACGGATTCATTGCAGCAGGATGAGACTCTCACATTCCTCTGTAGATGGCGTGTCCCATGATCTCAGCCCACCATTGGTCAATTTATTGACTGAAGGGCTGCAGGGAGTGATCTTTATGCCTATTCACAACCTATTTGCATCTGCAAAATATATTTGTAATATGGACTGCATCATTTCTCCACAATGACACTATCCCACATTTGTCCTAATAAAGAATATCCAGAGGACAAAATATAAGATAATATAATAATTTGTCCTATGCACCCAAACTATTTTAATGTCTCTTGACAGTGTGTTTTCAACCATGCATGCGATTCCTATTCTAGGAATTGATTATGGTTACCTGTATCTTTTTGTCACTGCACACCATTGTAAATGACACCTGAGTAACCTATGTTTACCCTACCTGCAATTTACCCTTACAAAGTTTAGGTTGAAATCAAAAGTGGTTGGAAGCACTTGAAGTTGATGAATAATCTTGAGGGCTTAATATTATGTGCTATCTACATTGGATTTTATTCGTAGTTTCAACAATGATAAATTGATTATGATTATAATGTGTGTGATATGAGGTGAGAAAGTCAAGAAGAGAAGCGTAAGAGGATACTAAACAAGGTTTTCTATACCAATTTAAGTTTCCTACATATGGTTAGCTTGAGCGAGCTTCTATAACATTAGATCTGAAATATAAATGCTTAGATGCTTGAAAATCATTGAAGACTGAGTGTAAATTGACAGGGAAGTTAGAATATTTCTGTCAGAAAATAGAGTAAACAATTTAAAAAAAGAATTGGCCTGTGAAAATTTGAAACTAAAAGGACAGTGATGGGAATTTTGAAAGAGGAGAGATAAACATTGAGAGAAAAAGAAATGTGTATGCACAAATTTATCTTGCTACATGCTTGAGTGAAAAAATAAAAGAGTATGCTGTTCTTCTTAATGCAGTTAACCCAGAATTTGAGATGCAGCCTCTCATATGATAATAGTTTCATTTACTTTCTTTGTTCTAATCCTGTTACCCAACTAGATAGGTTAGCCATGTTGTTAGGGCTATAATGAGGAAAACATTCTGATATTCTACACGTTAGAAGTGGAAATTGTCTACCACAAGCTGCAACTACTACAATAGGAATTTGTTGAATAAGGTATGTCTGTAACTGTCTCAGGGGTGGCAAAGGAATTTTCTCAGGTACGTCCTGTTTTATAGACAAGGGTTAGACTCTGATACTGAATGCGGGCAACCATGCTGGCCTTCATGCCATTTCTACACTAATATCGTTTCCTGCTTTTTATCCTTTTCTTAAGTCAGTAATTTATGATGCCTGATTCCATCAAAAACATGTCTTATATAGATGGCAAACAGTGTTCTCTGATAGTATTAAATTCAAAAATGTTGTCACTAGTGATGTCCATTAAATTTAGTGATCTTTGTGATTAGATTATCCATTTAGCAGACATAAATAATCTAGATGCTGTTTGCCATATCGTTGCTATTGACTACTTTACTAATTGTCCCCCTCTCCTCCTCCATTCATTTTTTGCTTAGTTTGTGCTTTGGTGCATTGGCTTGAGATGATCTTGGGATGAGAAGTTGATTTCCATTTTCATTTATCATTCTTTTATTGGCACATCTTCGTGGTTGCTTAATTCTTCCAGTATATGTCTTTAACTCTGTTGTTTTTTTTTTAATTCTGGTATCAGTTTTTTGATGGATTTGGTTATCATGGAAATTCTTTTGAGCAGACATACCGCTGTTACCCTGCATCTTTTATTGATAAGGTTTGAAATTCTATTCTCACACTAAGACATGGTTCTCTTTATCTTGCACTTACTAGACAAATCTAGATATTATGTTTGCTAAGTTCCTTCTTTTTTCCCCTAATATTTTTCATGATATTCAGTTAATGCATTGTGATTGATTGTTAGGACCTATATAATCTAGTTTGTCAAATAATTGACTAAAGTACAAGTATTGCCCATTTCATCCTGAACCACCTCATTAGGATGAGGGCCAAGGTTGTCAAAAGCAAAGAGCTCCCTTAAGGCAATAGGACCCTGATATCACTTGAGTAACTAGGCGCCAAATAGGTGCTTACCTGAGGAAAGAACACTCAAATTTATTAAAAGCTCAATAAATGCATTAGAAATATATATTTTTTGTTTATGAATGCAATACAAGCATTATAAGCTTAGTTATCCAAGTTTCAACATTAAAAATCATAATTGTCTTGAGCATTCTACATGGTGTTTAATATATTTGAAAACATCACATTGAAATGCCACTTCCCATTTCATGTTTTTAAACAAAAATCAGCAAAAATAACCACTGGACATCCTTTAATAGTTTCAAAATTCAAATATGATAGCAAAATACAACCGCACAAAACATCTTTGATGTTTCTAAACAATACAACGCAAGAAAAATCATTGAACATTCTAAATTAGCCCTTTATTTATAAGCACTGACAAAATAGCTTGCAAGTTAAAGCTCATGAAGCTCTAACAGGGATAGGAAGAATACTGCAGGACATCAGAGTGGCACTACTTAAATGCCTCTCACTTCATCCCAGGTGCTTGCCTAGGTATTGCCTTAGCAAAGTCCCCTTGCTTGGGGACTATTGACGCATTCCTGGGCTTTCTCGCTTTGCCTGAGCGTGTAGGAAAGTTCTTGGAGTGTCTTCGACAAGACTAATGAGGGCCATTGCGATATATCACTTCATGGATTTCTGTTAGTTATTACCTTTTACAAGGATGACATTATTATATTTTTAGATGATGCCCATAATTCAAGTATCAGTGGCCTAATTGGTGCCAATCAGATATCAAGGGATTAGGAAATTGATAGCAAGTTGATAGAGAAGTCACTAAGTAGTAGCGAAAGAATCAAAGTATGTGTTGGCCTCCTAAAAAACTACAAGTAACCCTTTTTTATGTTTTGCTGACCACATATTGTGCAAGTCAAATCATTAGAGCTCTTGTTCTAACTAGTACTCCTTAGCTTTCTCTTTCCATCAATGAAGTCCAAAAACACTTCACCATTTTACTTTAGACATTCATGTTAGTGAATTTTATAGACCATATTCTTGGTTTTGGCAGTTCTCTTTTCTAAAGAATGATGATGTACATTGGGATACATTGGGATTGCCCTAAAATTGTTTGTATTTATTTTCTTAAATTATATTTGCCTATTTTTAAAAGAGTTATTTTCTTTTTGGTACTTGTCATGCCTAACATTAAGCAGTTGACGTAGAAAAGCCCAAGACACTAGCATGCAATGTATTAAAAAATGGGTAACGGGCATTTGGCTGTCAAGGGGGTTCAGCGCTATAGTGGTTGGTTGCTGTGTACCCAAAGCGAGCTGCTAAAACATTTTAATATTTTCTTGCTAAGTATTAAAAGTTACTACTTTATTTTTTATGCAAAATAATGAAAAAAATATTAAGTGTGAAGCAATAAAACATCATCCAACATCATGATATCATGTCAAAATCCATAAAATATAAAGGTCCATAATATGACGAGAAATATTATCATCCATCAAATATGGTAATGTCACTCTAAGATAAAAATGTACACAATCACATAATATCATCTATAGCAATGAGGGTAGAACTGTTTTAAACCGTCCGGCTTGGGGCATACTGAGCCGTACTGGCAGTGGACCGAGACAGTTCCGGCAATGATATCGAGAAACCGCGAGGGATGGGGAGAGAGAGAAGAAAAGAGAGAAAAAGAGAGAGAGAGAGAGAGAGGTAGGGGGAGAGAGAGGGAGAGGGCGGTGGTGAATGGCGACTGTTGGAACATGGCCGAGGGAGGGGGAGAGGGGGCTTTCGAAGCCTTTTCTCCATTGTGCGTTGGAACAGGGGTGGAGCCCTTGTTTCAAAAGAAAACAGGAGCTTTGGTCCCTTTTTTTATTTTATTAATTTTTTAAAGTGAAGTGAGCAACCACTATCGACTTCACTATTTTTTTTTGAAAGTTTTTAAGTGAAGTCGGCAGCTGCTGCCGACTTCACTTAAAGAAATCAAAAAAATAGAAAAGGGGCCGAAGCCCTTATTTTCTTTCAAAACAAGGGCTTCGCTCCTGTTCTGACGTATGAAGGAGAGAAAGCCCTCTCTCCCCCCTCCTTTGATCCTATTTCAGTGGTTGCTGCTCACTGTTGCCCTTGCCCTCTCCCTGCCTCCCTCTCTCTCTTTCTTCTTCTCTTTCCTTCTCCCTACCCCCTCCCTTCGCCTCTCTCCGCCACGCTCTCCCTCCCTTTCTCTCCCACTCCCTCCCTCCCTCTCTCTTCTCCTTTCTCTCTCCTTTTCTTCCTCCCTTGCTAATTTTTCTGTTAGTTTATGCTGGAATGGCACAACATGAGGGTGTACCATTCCTTAATGCCGGCCTGTCGGCACGGATGCTGGTTCTGGTACTGTGTACCTTGATCCATAGAATAAAGATGTCCACAATCACAGAGCATCAACCATAGAAGAAAGTTGTCCACAATCATATAATATAGTCACTAAGGAAAAAGATCATCATCAATAAATAATGGACTCCACTAGAGTCTATACAAAAAATGACAAATTGCTGATTGACTATCTTATTGATCAGTCATTATCTACTACTTATAGGTGGTCTGTTTCTTGAGCATCAGAACTAGAGGTGTCCAAATTATCTATTTGGAAATTGATCAGCCTGCTATGGAAGAGATCACTTGCTTTATGCCCTTAACACAACTCGATATATTGGCCGCCTCATACCCAGGCATGATATCTGCCACTATGATGCTTAGCAAATGAGGTTTCAGGTTGAAATTGCTATAGCAGTCAAAGCAACTGATTTTTAAAAGAATAATGGTATGATAGGTCAATTTCGGTGGGAGGGTTGACCTGTTGACTTACCAACCTCATATTCATATACAGTTATGAAGTAGACAAGTTTGGTTATTCTCAAGTGCATTGAGGCTTCAATGTACTCAGTGCAAAATCAACCATAGGCTTTCCAAAATGGCGATCCACATTGTTAATGATCTACAACATTGAAGAGATGCAACTTGTCTCAACTATATCTCAATCCCAAACTGGTCGGAATCAGCTACATGAATGAGTTTTTTTTGGAAATATTTGTTTGGTAGCTTTTAATAAGACCTGTTCTGTAACAACAAATAGGTCACAAAAATTGGAAAATGAGTTTTATCCATAGAGCAATCTCTCCCTATTTTTCTAATACTTCTTTTACAAAATGTCAGTTATCATGATTATCTATTCTTTTTTTTTATAAAAAAAACTCAAAAACAACCAAATAGCCTCATTTTTTCTCTCATTTTAGACATGTTTAAAGAAGATCAAGGAGGAAGACAACTATGTACTATAAAAACGGGTATGTAATTAGTCTCACATGGAGCTACAAGGAGAGAGTCATAGGTTGCCGGTTCAGTCCCCACCTTGAGACTTTGCATTTTATATAAGGGATTTTCTTTCCCCATGTTTAATAAATGCAACAATTATTTGCAAATGTTAAATTCAAGTATCCAAAATTATAAAACTGTCATGTGCACTATAATTTTCACAAGTCGGTGCTCCTCTCAATCTACAGACTAATGGCACTGCTCTTTTTGAAGTCATTAGGTTGTGGTTTCTTGTATATTCAAATTTCACTTTATGGAGTCAGCTTTTGAAGCATCATGGCTAAATGTAGAAATTTTACCTAATTTGTTTACAATTGGTTTTAACGGAACATGACAATTATTTCATGTTAGCTAATATTTTGTAGCTGGAATCTGTCATAATTGTAGTTTCTTTGTCTGTGCAGCCGCAGCTGGAAAGTGGTGATAAAAGTATGCCTTCTATGAGTGTTATTTATTGGTATCATCATTGGAATTCCTTTTTTTAACTCCCTTAACCTTGATGACTCAGCATGGTTTGTGTTTTTACAGTTATAATGCCTCCCTCTGCCCTTGATCGTCTTGGTGAGTCAAGCCTATGTGTATGATTAATCTTTCTTTGCTTATATTATTCCTGATATTCTTCCATAATAAGTACTTGTGATTATGTTCAATAAGATGTCCTGGTTTCCTTTTTTTTGTGTGGACAATTCATGTGCTATACCTGTGAGTCTGTGACCATATCCTACTTCTGTTTTACTATGCAGCATCTTTACACATTGATTATCCGATGTTATTTGAACTGCGGAATGCTGCCACCGAGCGAGTTTCACATTGTGGTGTGCTGGAATTCATTGCAGAAGAAGGCATGATCTACATGCCATATTGGGTAGGTCTTGTCGAGAGTATTTTTTTTACTAATTTGCTTCTATTTTTTTTTTTAACTTTCCTGATTGTAGTTTATGAGCAAATAAGGCCTTATACTTTGTTTTATCTCTTTTTTTCCAGATGATGCAAAATTTACTTTTGCAAGAGGGAGATACCGTGAGCGTCAAAAATGCTACCCTCCCTAAGGGAACATATGTCAAGCTGCAGCCTCACACAAAAGACTTTTTAGATATCTCAAATCCCAAAGCCATGTTAGTAATTTTTTGATATTGTTTTAATATTTGTTCCCACACCTCTTGCTTTCATCCCCATGTCATTTTTAATGAATTTATTGCATTAAAAAATGTTGTTTGCTAATATTACTCATTATTTGTAAAGATACTAACATATCCTTTGCATCACATTGGCAGCTTGGAAACAACACTAAGGAATTTCTCCTGCTTAACCACAGGTGACAGCATCATGGTAGCGTATAATAATAAGAAATATTACATAGATATTGTCGAAACAAAGCCCTCTTCTGCAATCAGTATCATTGAAACAGACTGTGAAGTTGATTTTGCACCTCCACTTGACTATAAAGAACCTGAACGACCACAACGTTCTTTTCCTACGGGCAAAGCACCGTTTCCAGGTTCTCATTCTGGTTGTCGTTTCTATTTTTTCAATCTTCATATTTGAAGCCATAGTTTGTTGTGAATGTAATGCACTAGAGCATTTTTTACATTTTCACTTTATCTGTAGAAAACATGACATATTTTAAACTCTTTGGCTTAAAGGATTATACTTATAAAGTATAAACACATCTAACTTTCCATCTTATTAGATCAAGGCCTACATGTTGTATTATCATCATCCCTGCTAGTTCCTTCCAAATCCATCTATCATTGTTTGATCCCAAAAATATTCTTCCCCTTTTCTAGATGCCTATATAAAATCCTGGTTATAAACAAATAAGGAAACAAAATTAAAATCCCGATTTGACATGAATTTAGAAATTTTACCTAGTTGCAATTATAGCAATAAACAATTAACAAAAGGGTCATAACAAAAAAAAAGTGATAAAAAGCAACTAAGAGAGAATAAAAAATACCAACTATAGACAAATAGGGAAAATGTACTGAAATATTTCCTTTTTAATGAGACCATACTAAAAAAGTCCTCTCTTTGTTAATTTCTTACCGCCATTTTGTGAGAATAAATAAGTAAAATAAATTATTTAAAATCATGTTGGAAACAAATAGAGAAAATACCAAAATTAAATTTATGAGAGTACATATTAGAAAAAATTAGAAATACTGGCTTTGATGTATAAGGAATTATTTATTTACTTTATTTGTGAGAGTAGATAAATATAGAAAAGTACAGAAAGTGCAAATATATAAAGAAAAATCTTATTGTTATTTAGTTTTATTTATTAATAATTCATATATTATAACTTAAATATTTCTATTATATTTTTCTAAAGCATGCATTGCATGTGCTCAGGTGTTAGTTAAGATAAAAGGGAAAGAAAACCCATGACTTGAAAAAAATAAAATGAGACTATAACTTGTGACTCTAAATCCTTGGGCAATAAGCTGGCAAGGCTGAAACTTTTGGAAGAAGTAGGTGAAACATCTTTTCCATCTTTTAGACCCAATTCAAAGAGACATTCTAGAAATGTGTCAGCTAGTGGATTGTCTTTATTATGCCATGTAGGACTATGGAAGATTTGACACCCTAAAGAATCTTCATGTAGAATTGATATAAAACAAACCATACAAAGAAAAGAAATGAATATTCTGGTTCACTAATTTTGCATGGTGAAGCATTCATTGGTCAGCAAATGATTGACAAATCCAAGGACTTTCGTAAGTAAATTATATAGGGAGCAATAATATTATCATAAAATTGTAGTTTTCCTTAATTTCCTGTGCTTGTAAAAATGTAAAAGTCATCTTCTCATCAATGTAAAACTTTCTTTTAGTGATGCGTAGATGATTATCTCAAATGGTTTCTGAGTACTTTACACCACTTGCTATGAGGAACATAAGGACAGGCCTTGCATTTTTACATGTGAAGCAGAATTTGCATCTTTTTTCTTTTTTCTTTTTCCTTGTTTGATTTACATACACCGATACCCTTCAAAACAAAAAAGGATTTCCATACACTGATAAATAGACTTTTCAAACTTAAGTTAACTGGCACTGTGTAACTTTATTTTTTAAGATATCAGTTGTGAAACACAATCTGGGACTTCAAAGAATATTTTTTCTTGAAGAGTTTGATAGAGGTGGTGTAGTACTCATTTATTTTTTAGTTCCTTTTATACTTTATTGGTGGGGTTTGTGCTTAGCGCTCTCAAGTAAATGACGCTTATGGAAAGAAGGTTAAAGAGGATTAAATGAGTAAAATTACATCATAGTGGGATAATACAGCTTTTAGCTTGGATATCTACCTCGAGGAGAACTTCTTATCAATGCATGCACAAAACACAGCTTCACAGAATAGATTTAAAATCATTTTTCTGAAATGAGAAAAGAAAGAAAGCTATTATTTTTCATATTCTTAAAATGTCTCCTTTCTGAAGAATATCGGATTCTACCTATAACAAGTACCCATCAGAAGAGGAGGGAAAAAAATAGACTTTCTTTTCAGTCCACTATGTCACCACTTAATAACCCCCTAGGAGCCAGAACTTGCTTCCTTTGTAAGCTACCTTCTTGGCAAGAACCACTAAATCTTTATTAAGGACCACTAAAATGCTTTTATTTGGAAAGAATCTTGAAAATTTATAAAAAGAATGTATCCCTTGAGAATCAACTTGCATCACCATTACATTGCCACGTGCCTTTTAAGTTTCCAATAGCCTTTGTAGATCTCGTGGTTTTCACAAAGAGAAATGATGGTGTGAGAACTAACAGTATTACGTGGGGACAATATTTTTTTTGGTATTATTATCTCGTACCACTTAGACACGAGGGTGCTTCATCATAAAAAGCTCTAATAAGTATCGTTCAACAAGATTAGATTTTTGGTTCAATAGTGTGAGTAATGCATATTATGTGGAAACTTAGTTTTTTTTTTTGTTGATATATACACACTAAGGTCACTCAGACACTCTATCAACACTTTATGCATGTTATTAAATTCAGCTATGGTGAGATCATCGCATACCATCACTTGGCACTTACATCATAAAGTGTCCAATGCCTGTAATAAGACCTCTTTGTTTCCATTCAAATTCAAATTAGATTAGGAATCTTATCATCAGGGTCGGTGGAATTGTTCCGAACCGGGTGGTTCGGGTCGTACCGAGTTGCCCCGGCAATGGATCGGGATGGTTCTTGCAACAGAAACGAAATCTGTTGCTGCAGGGGGAGAAGAAAAGAGAGGAAAAGAGAGCGAGCGAGGGAGGGAAGGAGAGTGAGAGGAAGAGAGATGGAGGTGGACGCCGACGAGCCGCACGAAGGAGGCTCAACGAAACAGGGGACCTTTTTTATTTTTGCGACTTTTAAGTAAAGTCGGTATCTCACAAAAATAAAAATGGGGTTCAACCCTTGTTTCGAACGAAACAGGGACCCGACCATGGAGCCCTCCTTCGCCTCCTCCACGCGGGTCGCCAGCCTTCTTCTCTCTCCCCCTTTTCTCTCTTGTCTTCTTTCCCGTTCGCCCTCTCCCTTGCTTCCTCTATTGTGTTGGTACGGGGCCGGCACGGAACGGTACAGGGGTGTACCGTTTGGTGCTGCCGGGCAACCAAACCCCTTTTCTAAAAAGGAAAGACATTTTTGATATTTAGGATACTAATTGTAGTACTAGGCTGCAAATGGATTGGGATTTAAGCCCTTTTCTAAAAAGGAAAGACATTTTTGATATTTAGGATACTAATTGTAGTACTAGGCTGCAAATGGATTGGGATTTGTGTCTCCCTAAGATCTAGTCCAAACCCCAACCTAGCAAGATCCAAATCTGTTGGTGAAGAAAACTCTCTACCTCCCTCTTTATTCTCTCAATGAATTGGTGATAGATTTCTCTATCTTTACATATAGAAAGAGAGAGACTTCCTGAAATTTACCCTAACCTGAACCTTACCCCACCTCAGGGCCGGCCCGAGGCCTTAGGCGACCGTGGAAGGCCCCCGGGAGGCTGCTGACCAAAAGGAAGCAAAGGCCCCATATAAAACTAAGATCTGGAGCTGGCTACGAGTCTTCCCCCTTGATGGAAGGGGGGTGGAGAGTTTCCTGGCCTGCAGAGGGGCAATTTGGGAAGTTGGGGACGATAGTTTTGGTTTGGGTGGGGGGAGAGAGAGAGAGAGGAGGGATTTGGTTGGCTTGATAGACGCCTGAAGCCACTCTTATCTTTCATCCCTTCTCTTTTTTGGTTTTGGTCTTGGTTTTCCTTCCCTCACATTACTCCTGATCCAGCTAGGCCATCCGGAAGAAAGATAGGGGGATTGGAGATGGACTTCTTGGAGGGTGGAGATTCTTTTAGTTTTCTCCTCTCTGTTTCTTCTCCCCTCTTGGGTGGTAGAGAGAGAAAAGGAGGGAGGGGGTTGAATGGCTGCTGTGCTGTGATGTTGCAGTTGCCGCTTGGGTACTCACTTGAAGGGGAGATGGTGGGATGGGACTTTTATTAATTAGATGGAGTGAATTTCCCATAATGACCCTACTTTCTCTTATAGAGAGGTTCCTTCAGTTTTTCTTTACCTTGACCATGAAGTGCCGTGGGATGACCTTTTCCTATTCGGCTCTTGCTTGACATGGTAAACAGTATTGCCAAGCATTATCTTAGTTATTTAATCAGTTTCATGGCCTTTCATTTGGAGTAATTACTTTTATGTGCTTCCATTCAAGAATTATATTAAATTGAAAAAGCTTCTTGTCTATCTCTGTTAGATTCATGTATCTTTGTTGAAATAGTGTACTTGATAGCTATCTATTTTTATATATTTTTTTAAGTATTTTATATTTATTAAAAAAATTATTATTTAAAAAAAGTGGCCTCGTTCATTGGATTCGTCTTAGGCCCCAGAATGTATTGAGCCGCCCCTGCCCCACCTCACCCCCAAGAATATAGGGTTGTGTTTGGATTTGGATAAACACAATCCAACCTATTTTTTCCATTGGTTCCAATAAATAAAATTGTCAACCCAGTTTGACCCATCTCAATTTAGAAGACAATTGGATCGGATAAGTTATTGGATCCAAATTTAAGTGGGTTGCATCAAGATTAGGCAAATCTTTGATCCAACCCAATGCACTTATAGCAATATTACCAATTAGACCATCAGCCACAACCTGAAGGTGAGGAATAGACTAAGAGGGATATTTATGTAAAAAAATTAGAATTAAACTTGCTATTCTCGCTATTAAGTTCTATGCTTGCTTATCTTTTATGTACTTTGCCATTTTATTCCTTTTCTAGGTTTTCTATTTTCATATTTAAGTGTAGTTTGCCTTTTTTTGCATGTTTTCTTTTATTAATATTTTTTTCTCCCATGTGCATCGCACATGCCACTTTGCTAGTTTAACATCACTACAATGGTCTTAATTTTATCGAGTTTTGGGGTAACTTGTGATTCTATCATAATTTACAGACAGCCACATGGGCACAATGAGTCATGCTTTTTGGAGGTTGACATGTCATACTCTCTTGGACAATCTCAAAGCTTATTTTAATCTATCTGGGTAATTATTGTATGTGCACGCTTGTATGAGTTGGTTGTTGTTGCATCAGTGGATGTGGATACTGATGTAAGACAGTCCGTGGAAGGAGAACTACTAGGGTTTTGAAATAGCACTTGATGTTTAAATCATTGGAAAGTTCAATTTTGACACATGTTTTATTTAAAGGTGAACTATGAAAATTGGAATTTCAAAGTAGAATTGATGGTAAACATGGTGGTGAATCTTAAAAATATGAAGGGCTCAATTAGGGAAGAACGTGTTCCTCATGAGGGTTAGTATTGGGATTAAAAGAAAAATTCTTAGCATACCTTTTTTGTTATAAATAGGGTATTAGAGTTTTATGTAATCAGCCAGATGGCTGGTTAATAAAGAATGATAATCTACAAAGCATCTTCTTGTTCCCTTGTGGTGTGATTCTGCAAAGGAGAAGCGAGATCTTCAAACCCTAGGTGTGATTCTTAGGTCCTAAAGTCACTTCTCTATTATCTTTCCTCACTCTTATTCTTTGGTACTTTCTTCGTTTTCATTTAGTGTTTCTCTGTTATTTTCTTTTTCACATCTGGTTTTGTTTCCTTCTTTTCTTCAACTGGTAATCCTCAAACTTAAAGTCTATTGATCCACAACTGGCCTTCCATCTAGTTTCAACCCCTTTTACACAAATCACTTGTTGAAAAGTCCCTTCAAATTTTTTATTTATTTTTGTTAAGATATCAATCCACCAGTTGAACCCTAAATTCTGAACCCTAGGCCAGATTCTAGTCATTTGATTCCTCTTTACTATAGAAAGTTCACCTTCTTAGTTCAGTTAATACAGGAAAACCAGATTTCAACAGAATGGCCGGCAAGCCATTGAATATATTCCTAACCACCTATTGTTATGTTGCAGCATGAAGAGTTCCACAGCAGAATCAGACACATGAAGTTGTCAAAAGATCTAAGATCTTTTAATCTCAACTACTGTGTCATGTTAACCCACTGAAAACTAAAAATAAACCAGAAATAAAAGAAAATACAGAAAATTGACAACTAAATTTAAATATAATAGATTCCCCTTTATCCTGCAGCCCTTAGTTATCCTCACCTATGTTATGTGCGACACCACTTACTGATATTTTAAACCAAGCTGTGATATATCCACGAGTTGAAGATGCACGTGAAATTGTCATTTTGAATCTTGCATTTATTGTGTTTGCTTCTAGTGGAGTAATGCATTTATCATTTTGTTATAGGACACATTTTTTTCAGACCAGCATTAGTCAACTATCTTTTATGACAAACAAGTTTATTTTAGCTCGCTCATTATGTTTATGGGAATTTACTGGGCTTGGGTAATGAAAACACAGGGCCTAAAGGCCCAATCCAAATACATACAAGATCTGGCCAGTGGGCATTTCCAGCCGTAATGGAGATCTGATTTACTACTTTCATGTTTTTGAATTATCATGCTATTGGTTATTTTAGTTGATGTGGTTGAATAGAACATGTTGCTTAGCTTGCTGACTGAAGATCTTGCTTTTCTTGAGAATATGGTCTGCAGTGACTAGTAAGTTCCATCTGCAAATCTGGAACAATCTTTCTTCTGCATGCTGCAGTGCTATGTAATAGCTATGATTCACATTCTGTGCATATCAGTCACATTGACACATGACATGGTGATGTTCCAGGCCTGTTTGGATGCTTGGATTTTCCATCCTTGTAATATCTGACTCCGGATGAGTATCACCATGTTAGAGAGAGAAAAAGGAAGTTACAAGGTTGAGGTCACTGATCACTCATGTTCTGATTTTTTTGGGATATCAGAATCTACTGAAGGGATGATTTTCATTATCCCGAAAAAAAATATCAGGATTGGGTGATCAACGGACCTATTAAACTTCGTCACTTCATCTCCTTTCTGAACAGATAATTCCAACCTCTCTGGAGGGATGTGGAATTCTAGCATTCAGATAGGCCTTTCTTGTTCCTTATGTTCTGGTAATACTGGAAATTGCTGATTTGAATCCTTCTTGTCGGGCAATTTTCCTAGTGTTACTTTTGTGCCTTTTTCTTCTAGAACATATAATTTTCTTGTAGTTCAGCTTGCATGTTTAACCGGAAAGTTACAGTAACAGGTGTTTGCTTTTTTCATGCTAAAATTCAATTGACCTTTCCCTTCTGATATGGGATTTATTTTGAAAAATTCAGTTCAGGATGCTCAAGCTGAAGCTGAAGTTGAACCAAAATTCACCCCATTTACTGGCTTCGGGAGACGACTGGATGGCAAACCTTCAAAGCATCAAGCTCCAACTGTTTCTCCCCCAGCAAAGGGAAGACAATCTGAAATGACCGATGGTGGGAAGAACTTAAAAGCATCCACTTTTGAGAGCAGTTCATCCCGTCGGACTATGGGAAAGCTTGTCTTTGGTTCAAATGCAAATCGTGCCTCAAAAGAAGCACAGGTGCGCACCATGTTCATATTAATGTACCATTGTCGATCTAACTCCCTGCTCCTGTTTCTAAGATATGGATAGCTTCAAATCTCTCATCTTTCCCACCATGGGAATCATAACATAATTCTATTGACCATGTGTAGCACCAGACATGCTCAGGCTATCCTTAAAACCAATTTGCTTTTATAATAAATCTGAATGGACCTCTTTGTTGATAGTTTAGGAACTCTTGTATCAAATCTTCTATTAAACGCAGTGTGTTTCCTTATCTTTGCAGGGCTTGAAAGAAAAGACGGAAGAGCCAGGAAAGAAAGAAGAGCCCAAGTTCCAGGCATTTAGTGGGAAGAAATACTCATTGAAAGGTTGAACAACAGATTGTTGTTGTTTTCCTCGTGTTTAATATAACTTATCTGCATTAAAATATTTTAACTATTTTCTGGTATGTTACTCTGTAACTGACAAGGAAATAATACACCTTTGGACTTTCTTAAATTTGTTAATTTAGATTGTTATCTACCATAATGCCCATAGTCACTTCTTCTCAGCTCTAATGTATCGTGGAGTACTAGTGTTTTATGTAAGTTGAGAAACTATGAAATGAAATGTCTTTACTCCCATTGGAAGTCGGAAGAAACTAATAACGAACCAATAGTCTAACTGCACCCACCTGCTGGAAAAAAGACCTTACTCCCACTAAACTACCATAATGTCATTAGCTTTGTACATGTCTTTTGTTATCTCTCTTTTTTCTCCCCTCGAACTTAAAAATTCATAGCTGTGCGTGCATAGCTACAATATGATATGTCTGTGCTGCTAATCTTATGCACTTTGCACTGCATAAAGCTTCTGTTTAAAGAAGAATTGGTGCACTTTGAAGATAAGATCAAACTCATTTCTTCATTGTGATCTCTGACATAAGGTGCTTGTCTAATCTAGTGTATCTTCATGTTCCAACATTATTTTAACACCACTAGTTGCCATGGAGGCATGGATTATAACTTCATCGCTTCATCGAGGGACATCCTTCCAATTGATCTTGTAAAATGTCTCTGAGATCCATTTTTTTAACTGTAAAGCTAAACAAATCCAGGTGGTGGGTTTGACCCTTAAAACTTGTACGGGACCCATATAGGTTGGCTCTAAGCCAAACCTTGGCTTTCCACAAATCATGGTCCATAGCACAAGAACATGTCCTCATATATCTTGGACCAGCAAAATTATAAGTCTTCATTGATCTTCCCATTGTGGCGCGTCAAAAAAAGCAAAATTTCCTCCCACGGATTGATGACATGTCTTCTTGTACTTTTTTGATCCTGTAGCTTGTTACATCTTGACCGCCAGGGCCGGCTCGGGCCTTAGGCGACTGAGGCGGTCGCCTAAGGCCCCCGACCCACGGAAGGCCCCCACCCCACGGTCCCCACTCCCCAATGCATAGTTTTTTTTTTTTTTATTTAATCCAGAGCCAAAAGCTAGCCTTCAGCCTTTCGAAAAGACCCTTTCCCATCCGATAGCTGGAGTCATAGGCTTGTAGCTGGGCACTGAGCAGTGGGCGACGGCTACCAGTACCGGGCTGCTACGCCGCTATAGTGCATCCGGCATCCCCTTCGGTCCTTCGGCAACGACAGTGACAAATGATAGGCAACGGGCATTTCCTCCCTCCTTCTCTCCCCCCTTCTCAGTTCTCTGTCGTGCTTTCTTTTTTATTGCTGAACCAGTGAACCTTCTCCCAAATCCCAATCTCCCGTTCTCCGGTTCTCGGCAGACTCGCAGCACCGCTCCTCGTCGTCCTCGACTCCTCCGAGGCTCCGAGCCTCCGACCTTCGGCCTCCGGCCTTCTCGGCTAATCGGCTCTGCTCTAAAGTCCACCGTCCTCGGTGGCTCCGTCCTCCTCCTCCAGCTCCAACTCCAAGAAGGCAGAACCCGGCGAGTGGCGAGCCGCCGGCCGAATCTCCTCTCCGGCTCTTGGACCGCCGGCCGGATCTCCTCTCCTAGCCGACGTCGCCGTCCTCGGCTCCTGTCCTCCAACCTCCGGGCCTCCGGCCGACGGAAGACCTAGCGAGTGGCGAGTCGCCGGCCGGATCTCCTCTGAGAGGAGTCCTCTCCAGCTCTCCTCGCCGTCCTCGGCTCCTCCGAGCTCCGCCGCTCTGGCCTCCTCTGCTCCTCGGCACTCGGCAGCTCGGCTCGCTCGGTCGCTCCAAGGACCAAAGTCCACCATCCTCCGTTGGACACTTGGACCGTGAGCATCCCACCAAATCACTGATCCCAAATTCCCAATTCCCAGGCATGGTGACCGGTGAGACGTGAGAATCTAATCCACCGTCTCTCCTCTGTTAGCTTCTAGGCTAGTTTACTAATTAATCTTTTGGTCCAATTAATTTTTATTTAATCAAGTTAGAGACACTATAATTGATTTTTTTTTGGGTCCAAATGTAGGTTGGTTGTGACTTCGGCGGTTCGGCCTCTTCTCGCCGTCGAGTTCGGCACTATTCGGCCTCTTCTCGACATAATTAAGTTCGGCACTACTTGTCGGGATCCGAGTTTGTTTTTCTTGACACAATCAAGTTTTTTATATTTTGATTTATTTGTGATGTTTTTTTAATTGCTTAGTTTGATAATATTATTTATAAATTAAAATGTCTAATAAAAAATATGACTGTGGGTATGAAAAACTCAAAAAAAAAAAATCGATAAAGGCCTCTTCTAATGAGTTCGCTTAGGCCCCCAAATGTATTTTTAAATATTTTTATACTTATTAAAAAAATTTATTATTTAAATAATAATAATAAAAAGGCCTCTTCTATTGAGTTCGCCTTAGGCCCCCAAATGTATTGGGCCGCCCCTGTTGGCCGCTCATACTTTTTTCTTTTTTGGATGTATGACACTTGTCTTAACCTGCTTTTTTTGAAGATCTTTTCATGTTTGCTTCCTTGCTTGCGCGTGGATGCTTAACACTTAGCCATTGACCAAGTCAAAGCAGATGCAGCCAAAAAAATCAGAAAGCCCGTTGATCTAGAATTTGAATTCAAATTTTGAATTTGAAGAAAAAATTTAAAATATTTAAATTCAATTCAACAAAGGCATCCAAAGCTCTTTCTAGCACAGCACCACCTGAAGACTTAGACCAGCAACTAAACCATGGTGGAACTACTAGAGAAAAAGCACCACGCGATCCTAGTCCTTCACATCAAATTCTATCTCTCCACCATGCCTTTGGTACAAGGGGTCAGAGAACCGTCACAAAAGTGGAGAGACTGCTGAAGGATGGAGGAGATGTTATGGATGCATCGAAAATTGTTCCAAAATAGGACTAAAGGTTATGCCTACACTCTTCTCTATTAGCATACCCTTGGGTGACCTACATACTATTTATAGTCCAATTACAGAGAGTATAGAAATGTGACACTTGACTCACAAGTTTCCAATAGAAATAAATTTTATGAAATAGGCCAATATTTAATCCACTTGCAAACTTAGTAGCAGCCTAGAGCTTGTCAGCTAAAAACTACCACTGCATCCAAGTTTGGATTTTCTTGTCAAATTCTATTGAGCCATCTCAATTAAAGCTTGAATAAAGAAGTTATGGCTAAACTACTAAATTAGTGTCAATGTAGTCCAGCCAAAAATGGCAATAACCATGCTGTTCGACTAGTTTAGATACTGAAAACCTATCGCCGGACCTTGTTTGAATCCTAGTTGATCATAAAGTCATCTAATCGTAGTTTCCAAACCAATTTTGGATGGCAAAATAACTGACATCCAATGTGTTTTTGTCCAAAATGCTGCTATTGCAGGAGATCATGTCCTAGAAGTCTTATCTTTTGATCTAATTTGACTTCTCGCCCAATTCTAGGGGCACCCATTCGTCATTATCAATGTACAAAACCTAAAGCATGAACTCAAAGAACAATTAGTTAAAGCTTTTGCCCCTTGAGTGCATGTTTACTCAGATATTCATTTTCTAAATAGTGAATTATGTGCAAGATTTGGTGGATTTTGGAATAGACCCTAGTAAATCCTGGAAAACATCATTGTTATATTGTTAGATTTTCAGTAGTAAGATATATCCATAAGTTATCCTTATAGTTTTAGGATTTAATTCTTATTTCTTATCTCTTTATTATATCTAGTAAGGTATAGCAAGGCATCAATGTTGCTTCGAAGTCACGCTGTCACCTCCTAACCTACATTACCTGATAAATATTTTAAGTTTAAATTTAAAACCCAAATGTTTTAGGTTGGGTTAACATCTGGTTAGCCAATTATCAGCCTCATTGGCACCATTAGTATTTATATTTTTTCCTTTATTTCTAAAATGCACACATGTATTAGAAACATATATATACTTAAAATTTGAGAAAATAATGAATACATGATTCAAATTTATAAATGTCATGATGTCATAATAATTCAATAATGTATAATAGTGTTGACATTAGCAAACAATGTAGTTTAAGATATCTATATGCACTTCTAAATTTGTGTAGATTAGACATTGACAAACATTACTTACTGTTGCTATCTAAAACCCGATTGACAGATCAAAAGGCTTCAATGCGATCAACGCACTGTTGGTTCACAATACATCTGTTGTCCTGCTCACACGCGCACACACACAAAAAAAGCTCACTGGATTGGCTCCTTAGTCATGCAACACTCTTTTATAGGCAGTAATTGAATTTTCCAGCCGATACCTTATTTAAGTGTTGGGCCTTCTTTTATAAACGAAAAGTTGTTCTTTCGATGAACTCGGATTCTAGAGTCCTTGATTCGAGAAAAGATCCGAATTTTTCTTATCTAGACCAGCCCAAAAATTTGCATTCAAATAAAACTCCACTTCTTCATGACATGTGTCACTTTTTGATTGGTTGATATATACCAATGAGATGGTCCTAGTGCAACCACTTGAGTTCAGCAAGAAGAATAACAATGCAATAAGGTCAATCCATTCGACTACTAGGTACTCTCTTATGTGTGGATGGAGGAATTGCATCACATCAAATAGTGGAGAAGAAAAAATTGATAATAAAAATATAATAAAAGAAAGTTCTCTATTGAAGGAAATTCTCAAGGTGGCCAAAAATGTCAGGCAAAAAAAATCTTTATGCACCTAGAGCTGAGTTTAGAACCCTAAAAATGAAAGACTACTGCGTTCAATTGTTCTCCATATCAGATTACATTGTTTAAAAAAACGAGGGGATTCGTGATCATTTAGTCATTTAAAAGATTTTGAGGATTCTAAATAACAGGGTGGACTATGATAAGAAAAAAATCAGGGACATAGATAATATGACTATGGAAAGCCTCATGGGATTAAGTCCCCTGAAAGTTCTCCTTGTGTTCTGCAATTGATACGTCGTATCTCTCCACTGAATTTTAATATTATTTCAGAGACAAAAGGTGACCAAATTAGTATACTGCAGTTGTTTGGTGTTAATTTTATATTTTACATAATTAGATATAGGGCTTGGATTATAAGTTCTTAAAGCATGGTTTTGAAGTGGTGCCACTTTTTAGATTCTCCACGCAGCCAATTAATTCCAGGATAAGCCTCAGTTGCGTTTGGATAAATTGCTCTTATCCCCATCTCATAAGTCATAATTATATCGCACCTCATTACAGCAGAGAATATTGTGCTTACTTTTTGGTAAAAGATAAACACGCCCCAGCTCTTTTTTACTACTTTTCTTTTTGTTAATGATGGTGTTCTTGCCATTTCCTTAAATCAGGTGGGATAAATTGGATAATATCCCAGGTTCATGGATACCCATAGAACTATTGATCTTCAATTAGTTTGGCTTGGATAAAGCATTTGGGATAAGAAATCCAGCCCATAAACTTGCTTGTTTGCAGATATCCCTGGGCTAGGACTGGATACCTCGCCTATTTGGGCCCTACTTGGAATCCAAACTAAACTTGAGGTTTAGCATTATTGGGAAAATATTTATATAGACGTTACTGTAATTCTAAAATTTTAAAATATTATGAAATATTAATCTATCCTGGTGGCTGTCACAGTTCCCCATCTCTTCAAATTTTGCTCTTCTTGATAATTAGTATTCTTCCTTCCCAAAATTATCTCCTTCTCAAGGATCCACAAGCCACCTATACTCTTTGTGCTTTCTTAAAACATTTTGTGCTGCTTTGCTTTTATGTTGATATGGATTCACATTGTGCATGAACATGATCCAAATCCAACTCATCGATTGAGATTAAGTTACATGTAGGATATTTAAACAGGTGCTCAAATTTGGCACCTGCAATATATTAGAAAGATCATTGATCTAGCTGAGTTTCTTACTAAAAATATTACAAGCCTAAAGTCATAACTAAAATTTTTGTAAGATGAGCATAACTTAAGCAAATGGAAGATCAAGAGTCAAGCAAGGGCAAATTACTCATGGAACTTACTGGAGACCTAGCATAGCCTTCCCTCCTACTGGCTCTTTCTGATCTTAAGTGAACTACTTGGTTATCCATGGCACAAGATTTATTTGAACAAGGTACCAAGTTTCCAACCTGATTGGCCAAAAATCAAACGATATATGTCAATAGTCATAAATCCAATAATTCATGCATAAGCTTTAAGGAATCATTAAGAGCTTATTTGGATAATTCAGTAGAATTGGACTGAATTTTCTGCACGCATATTAATACGACACCTCTCAATCTGATCCTATAGGAATAAAATAAATATTTTTATAGAATTTTTTTTTTTTTTGGCAGATCAAGATGTTCATGGGCTGAGATTTAGGTTAAAATTTATATAAAATTTTAGAAGATACGAGCTGGATTGGCCAAAAGATTTGATTTAGGTAAGATATCTAACAAGATAGGAACATTAAATTGTACATCGGTTCAGACCAGAAATCATGTCGAATTGCTTTCCACAGCAAGTTTGTGTCCTTGCCTACGCATGATCATGCATGGCTGGATTTCTACGCCATTCGTTGCTGCAGCTGGATGGCATCTCTAAAATCACTGACCGGACCCCGGTTATTTGGTGGGCGCGTGGTCTTCCAATCTTGCACGCTCTGTCTCCCCCAAGTGGGGTACCTTCTTGTCCTCAAGTGGAATGATGCCTTCAATCTCATTGTTTACAAGGCAATAAATAAGTTCGATAGAATATAGAATAAAAATATACAAATAAAAATCAATTCTAATAAAAAAATAAAAAAAAAAAGTTTGGTAAGTAATATTATTTCCAAACCTTCTAATATAAAAACTAATCAAAAAATACTACAAAAATATTATGTATTGATCCAGATAAATTTATTATTAAAATAATAAATTAATAAATTAGTCGAAATATTTTTTGACCTCACTGGATGGTCTAGAAAAAAAAAAGGATAACCACTTTTTTCTTATAGATGATACATTCCTAATTGAATTAAAACTTTTTTATATATAAATTAATGTAGATATAGATTCAATTATCGAGAAAAGAGCAATGGAGATTGTATGTTTCGAAATCATTACGAAAAATATGTTCTCAGTTTAAATCAAAGAATAATTTTCAACCATCAATAATTATTAGTTATTATTTGTAGAAACTGATCAGACCTTGAGATAAGTCTCATTTGTGTGACTTGGGATTTTGCTTACCATAGATCCATTGAGCAAACCATGGAAGTATGAGCTGATTATTTGGCCTTCAAAGCCCTTAGATAATGTTGTCCAACTCTACAGGATGAGGGAGCACTGTAAGAAAATAGAGTTTTAACAACAGCTTTTATACTGAAAAAATAATAATTATTTCAAAAATACTCAAGGCCTTAAATACTGAGATCAGAAATGCCCATCAAACATTCCTTTCTCTTGATAAGTTTTATCATTTTATCAAGTTGTGTATAACTTAGGCCCTATTTGGGGAAGCTTTTGGAGAGCCAAAAAGCATTTTCTGGCCCTCCAAAAATACTTTTAGCTAAAAAATGGTGTTTGGTAAATTTTCCGAAAAGCTGTTTCAGCTTTTGCGGGAAGTTGAAAACAGCTTTTGGGAGGAAGCTCCAATTTGAAGCTTTCCGAAAATGTTGTTTTCAGCTTTTTCGGAAAGCTGTATTTTTGACCAAAATACCTCCATTTAAAAAAAAAAATTCCTCCCAAAAACCTCTCTCTCACCGTCTCTTCCTCTCCCACCCAACCCCACTCCCTCTCCCCCGCCGCCGCACCCTCTCCCTCTGCCCCGCCGTTGCACCCCCTCCCTCTCCCTCGCCCCCATGGCGGGGAGGCGCCGAAGAAGAGGAAGACGGGTGGTCATCCCTTTCCCGCAGCCGCCGCCGGCCATGATGTCCCCGTCACGGAAAGGGGCGGTGCCGAAGAAGGAGGTCCCACGGTGGGGAGGGGCCGAAGAACAGGAAGAAGAAGGGGGTGCCCTCCCCCTTCCTGCGGCCGCTGGCGGTCACGACCCGCCCCCTCCCGCGTCCACCACGGCTCGGCCCGGCGCTGTCGGCCTTGCGGGAGGAGAGGACTTCCCAGTGGGCCAGCCACGGCCGCTGCCGGCCACGTCCCGGCCCTCTCCCGCGGCCGCCGCCAGCCATGGCCCGGCCCCCTCCCGCGGTCGCGGCGGCCTGGCCTCCTTCCGGCGCCGCTAGCTGTGCGGGAGGAGAAGAAAGGAGAACGGGGGAGAGGAAGGAAGGAGGAGAAGAGAAGAAAAAAAGAAAAGAAAAAGAAAAGGAAAAAAAAGAAGAAAAGGAAAGAAAAAAAGAGAAGAAAAGAAAATTTAAAAAATAAAAAAAGAATAAATAAATAAATAAATATTTATATAAATGAATGAATGAATGAATGAATGAATAAATAAGATAATAAATAAATATATTTCAACATTATTAATTATTTACACTAATAATTATAATATTTTATATCTTTATTATTGTATTATCCTATAAATATAATATTATAATATATTATATCATAATACATTAATATGTTATGTTAAATAATTTAATATTATGTTATATTATGAGAAATTAATTTATACTAATAATTATATTATTTTATACCTTTATTATTGTATAATACTATAAATATTATATTATATTACATTATATCATAATACATTAATATGTTATTTTAAATAATTTAATATTATGTTATATTATAGAAAATTAATTTACTCTAATAATTATATTACTATTATGATATGCTATGCAATGTCATATTACTATATTATGATAACATTATTTTACATTACAGTAATATTATACTATATCGTATATTATGTATTAATATATGTTATATTTTATTATGCTCTGTTGTATAATACTATGCAATGTCCTTTATGGTAATTTTATCATACAAAATTACTTTCTCAGTTTATTTACCAAACACATGTTAAAGTGCCACAGCACTTTAGAAATGTAGTTACCAAACAGCAAACAGCTTTTTATAAAAGCTCTACTTCAGACAGCTCTACTTTCAACAGTTTTACTGCCAACAGCTCTCCCAAATAGGGCCTTAATATTTGTATCCATCATCCACTACCATTAGAATAAGGCTTTATTCAAGAAAAAAAGAAAAATCTTATTTCTTTTTAGCTAGTCGAGGCATACTGCAGAGTGGCAACGAAGCGAGGCTAAAGTCATGCCACCAAAGAACTTTTATCTATTTACATATATATACACTATTTATTCCAAATTCATTAATATAATAGAATTTGTGGGTGCTCTTAGAATTTGGCTCAAAAATAATTTCAGGTAAGGATATTCTCATTATACATCAAGGATTACAGGATAATAAAGATTTTGATATTTTTACTTCTTTATCGTACTTGGATTGAAACTTGAATTGGTTATTCATTTCTTAGAAAACCAAATTACAATTTTGGTACTTTAAAATAAATAAAGAGATTACTCCTTCCACCCAGCCAACTCCTTTCCGCTATCAAACTATTATTTTTCTTTACCTCCATTGGCGATTGCAAGAGGAACTAGAACATGAACACGGTCAACTTTTCATTGCAGTAGTTTTTTCTTTTCTTTGTTACATCTGCAGCTCATGCTCATCTCACGTAAGCATTGTCATCAGAGTCAAGAAAAAGAAGAGAGCACAACAGTGGAGGAACATATGCAAGCCGAGTCTAAAGGATTTCTCTGAAATAATGGACAGTAAAAGAGCCGACTCAATCAGCTGCTCTGTTCATCTCTCGATATAAATGTACAGTCTGAAACGCACTACACTTCCTCAACAGGCGACTGTAGTCCTTCTCAGAGTGAGAGAAAAGTCTCCGGATCAACATCAAAGCCAAGATGGTGGAAGCTTGCATCATGGTATGGAGGCTTTGCAACTAGATTGGCTAATCATCAATAATTTAATTTTTTTTAGTGGATCAATAATTTGATATCGCTTCATGGTGACCTCCTGACGATGAATGCGGAGGTGGACAGAAGGACAATAATGCTTCAACGCATCCGGTAAGCAAAAGCAGATGGCCATGGGAATTTGAGCAATTGATCAATAATTCTCATAGTATGACAGCGATATTTCGATCACAATACTGATGATTGGTAGAGAGAAGAAAATAATATTTAAAGAAAAGAATATTGTTGTCGTACGAGCGAATACAATAATAGCTGTAAGGTTGGAATGTCCATTGCATGCATGCATGCGTTTAATAAAAAATAAATAAATAAAGCAGGCGGTACATATCTCGAGTTGGTGGAATTATTCTGGATTTGGGATTTGAACGTTAAGAGGATTGTCGAAGTCCAAGACATGCCATTATAGAGAAACGATCCAGAGAATTTTATATGTTCGACAAAAGAAATCACCAGTAAACTATATATGGTAGCAGAATTAATCATTTAGCAGATTTTGGTGGCAGAATTGATATGGTATATATTCAATTCATCAGCCTGACCTCGGTGGTGACAACCTTGGCACCCAACCTCTGCGGTGACAACCTTGGCATCAACCGAGCCACCAACCATAATAGTTGACGGAGCTGCTGATCTCGACGTACCAACCATAGTATTTGCTTACCTGAACCATCATACCAACATGAGCAGACCGGCCGTTTAGCAACAGCAGACCACATGCCTCCAATTCAAAGTATATTAAATGCAATTAAGGTCTGTTGAAAGCACAATTGCGATCCCATCGGGCATGTTGCGACAGCTTATCTAGCATGATTGAACGATTACCGATTAGTTAAGGCCCATTTTTGTGTTACTTGGTAACGGGCAATAACCCTCGTTCTATATAAACAATATTCGGAGGACGTGTTTTTCTAAGTTTACTCTCATTTTAAATTTTTTTTCGAATCCCCATTGTTTTTTTCTAAAATTTTTATCTGACTTGAGCATAAGAGGATCTCTCATCGAGAAACTCTGATAAATGAACTTTCTTTTTGTTTTCAGACTGGATCTCCAAGCTCAACCACCACAATTTTCTCCAGCTCATCTCTTCAGCTCAGAGTATATCCAACCTCACTAGTTCATGCTTGTTTGGTTTCACGGCCTTTAGCTCAGATTTTTGGTGGCAATAGGTATAAGTATCTTAAATTGAAAATGTTGCTTGTGTCTGAAAAAGTTTATTTTAGCAAAAACAGTAAGTTTTATGCATCAGAAAAAACTGCCTCCTTTTGAATAAAAAAAAAAGTACCGCAGTTTTCCTGTTAAAACTCATCCATTTTATTTATAGCAAGAACCTTTGGCCGCGGCTAAAGATTGCTGGTTTTTCTTTTAGCAATAACCTATCGGCCCTCGCTAAATATGATTCCAAAACTGATGTTGATGATTTTTGATATTTTAGTGACAAGCAAAACCAGTATCGATGATTTTCGATATTTTAGTCCCAACCAATTAGCTAGCCCCTTTTAAAGACTTTTTTAATTTTATTGGCCATACTTCTTTCTAATTATTTTGCCCTAGCCAAGACCAATTCATCATGAAAATAAGTGCCTTCAAATACTATAGTCCTCTTCTAATCATTACAAAAGACCTAAGTCTACCATCTGGATCCTGCAAGAGAAATTCATTACTGTTACAATATTTGAAAGAAGAAGAAGAATTTTATTTTTCTGTTCTCTCACATTTGGTACATCTCAGAAGTTATATATACTCATATACAAACTTCATATAAAAAAATAATATAGGCTGATATAGGATCATGCTAACAAAAAAATAATATTATTGGTGATATTAGTTATTACGTTGATCGCTAAAATCACTCTAACAAAATCATACTAATAAAAAAAATAATAGATGTCAATATAGGATCACGCTAATAAAAAAATATTATGGGTGATGCAGGTTGTTACGTGATCCTAAAATTATGCTCCCTCAAACTCAAGATGGAACAATAGGTGTCAACTTGACTTTAGAAACTAGATCACGAAAGTACCTATAAATTGATATACTAGATCAAGAGTTGAAGTAGTAGCTCAGAAACTGACATGATAGACTAAGAACTGACATAACAACTTAAAAGCTGACATGATGATAGATCAAAAGCTAACGTGGCAGCATTGAGCATGATATGATAGAACACGAGCTGTTATAGGAGTTTAGATGCTGATGTAGCAGATTAGGAGTCGACATAACAACTTAGAAGCTAATATGACAGACTAATATATCAAGTTGATGTAACAATATAGAATTTGATATGGCAAAATAGAAACTGATGCTACAGATTAGGAATCTAATACAACAAACTGATGTATTTGGTAATGCTGATGTAGCTAACTGACACAGTAAACTAATGTGTCCACTGACATGATTGACTAATATAGCAAACTGGTGCATCTGTTGATGTGTCTAATTGACGTGATAGACTAATGTGTATGTAGCTGATTGATTTGCCTGATGATGTGGCAACGAGAAGACATATAAAAGATAACAGTTGCAGCGAGGACATGGCTCAAAGATAAGGTAACTGAAGGTCAACGATCCTCGAATTGGAGGCACCATGGAAGAAGAGCAAGAGACCTCGAATTGGATGGTAAAGGAGCCAAAGCCTGCAAATAAAACTAAAGATGGAGAAAAAGAGATCGAGCGACGGTGAGGAGAGATGACTGAAGATCTGAAGTTGAGAAGAAAAGTGGTCGAGAGGAGCTACAGATCTATTAGAAAATAAAGATATTAGTTTTATCATTTTTTAGTTGATAAAAGCTCCTAGGCACTGGTAATATTTGTTGTTGTTCTTTTGCTTTCTGGAAGAATACAAGAAAGATGAAATAATTAGTTGTAGCCTACGTAATCCAAGATGATTAAATTGCGTATATGCTTTACTAGCCAGCGATCAAATGAGATTAATCATGTAAGAGTTTCAATAGCAATGTTAAATTCTACTTCTTTGAATAATTCGATGATTTGTTTTTTACCTAATTACTTACGGACATCTTCTCATCAACATTATTTTAAAAAAATCAACTGCTTTAGGGGCCACTTGGTGGCCTACTCAAATTCAGAACTGTTATTTACGGTTGCTTTCCGAGAATGATCAAATTACACATGTGATGAATTAGCTTCCCAAGCCCAGCAGAACTCAACTATAAGGAAAATCACAATAATGGTAAAAATTAGGGGATTCTAGGAGTAGTGAGTTTTTTTTAGAAATAAAAATAGTGAGTTGTTTAGTTTACACATACCATGAGTTATTGTTTAAGCAGATATGTATCAAAAATCAAATTTATTCTCGACAGAGTATTTGAAATCACCTATAAAAAAATATATTAATTGCATGATATGAATACATTCCAATATGTTGAACTATGTTAAATAGTAGATACGTGTCTTATGTGGTTGGCATGCATTGATAAGAATGGAAATTTTTTTTCTCTCATCTTTCACTAACTTAATGGCTCATGCGTCGAGAATTTAATACACATATTAAAATCAAAGTTTATAAAGTGTATGTCAGTTGCTAAATTCTTTTCTTTGTAATTTTTTATAAAATGTAATATTAAATATTTATTTTTTAATCTTTTTTAGATAAGTTGCAATTCAATCAATATTCTAATAGAATGAAAAAAGTTGGATAAATTAGTCGAGATTCAACAAAGAATATTTGGATGGAGTTTAAAATTTCATTGAATTTGCTTTTGAAAAAGCTAATATGAACAAAAAAAAATTATGTCCATGTCAAAAATATGTAAATTGTTCTTTTTTCACTCCAAAAATTGTTGAAGAATATTTGGTGTAAAATGATTTTCTAAATGATTATATTGAGTAGGTATTTCATAGAGAGTCCATGTTGCCATCTCCATGTAACTAACCCTCCTATATAGAACACACCTCTAGTTTTGAATCCAGTAACACGAAAAAAAATCTTGTAGGAGGAGATGATATGAGAAGCTTACTTAGAGATGCTCTTGGACATAGTATTGAATATTTGACATATTTCATTAGAGGATAAGAAGCAATTGCAATAGATGATGAGTATAAATTTATTGATTCTACACATATTGAGGAATCTATATATTTATCTAATAATAAGACAGCTTGGTATCATAACTTGGTGAAAAATTGTAATCAAGAACTATATTCGAGTTGTAAGAATTTTTTGAAGATTTTTTTCTTGTGCATTTATTCCATTTAAAATATTTGAATGGATGGTCTAGCAAGTCTTTTACTATGCTACTTTAATTATTAAAGAATGCATTTTTCAGAAGGTGTTACTTTACCATCATTTTTTTATGAAGCCAAGAAACTGGTAAAAAATTAGATCTTGGATATGAGAAGGTATACAATTTTCCGAATGATTGTATTTTATACCATGGTGAAAATGTTAACCAAGAGTCGTGCTATATGTGTGGATTTTTACGATGGAAAAGATATAAAGAAGATGAGCATGATTTGTTGAATAAAGTGGATCCTATATGGACTAAAAAAAATTGGCCAAAGTTTTACGATATTTTTCTCTCATATTCAGATTGAAAAGGATGTTTGTATCATCGAAGACAGCTTCGTCGATAAGATGGCATGATGAAGGTCATGCAAAGGATGGAATGTTAGGACAACCAATGGATAGTTTAGCATGAAAAACATTTGATGATAGGTATCACGATTTTGCTTCTGATATTCATAGTGTTAGATTGGGTTTAGCTACTGATAGGTTCAATCCATCCCGAATGATGAGTTCTACATACAACACTTGGCCGGTTATTTTGATTTCTTATAATTTGCTACTATAGATGTATATGAAACAATCTTCACTTATACTATCAATGGTTATTCCAGATGATAAGGATCTAAGTAATGATATTGATATTTTTCTGTAGCCTTTAATAGAGAAATTGAAATCATTATGGGAGGATATCGATGCATTTGTTGCTTTTATTGGCCAAATATTCAAATTACGAACAACTTTTATCTGAACTATTAATGATTTTTTTGCATATGCTAATTTATCTAATTGGAGCACTAAATGGCATATTGCATATCCTTCTTGTGGGGATTCAACCCATTCATATTAGTTAAAATATGAAGGAAAGTTCTATTATATGGGCCATCATCGATGGTTAGAAGCAAATCATACATTTTGATTTCAGAATAATTTATTTGATGGTACAATAGAGTGGCGATCTACCTCTATGCCACCAACTGGAATTAAAGTTCTTAGATAAATGCATGACATCAATTACAGTTATGGTAAGGTCTCCAAATATTCAAAAAAGAGAGGAAGGGAAGATATTGGAAGCTAAATGAATGAAGAGTTAATGGAGAAGATCACTACTAGCAATTTTGATGCAGGAGTTTTTGAGGATGCTGACAATTTCTTCGAGAATGATGACAATATATATAGACAAGAAAATAATGATGACATAATGATAGCATCTACAAATAAGCAGTTATGGAAAAAAAGAGTTTTTTTTATTTATCTTATTGAAAGTATAATCTTTTTCGGCATAATCTTAATGTGATGTATATAGACAAAATATTTATAGTAAGTTGATTAGAACATTGTTAAATCTTGATGGGAAGACCAAAGATAAATTAAAAGTGCGTCTTGATTTGAAAGGCATGGGCATAAGATAAGAGCGTCATCCGAAATAGCTTGCCAATGATAAAATTTATATACCTCCTACATATTACACAATATCTACTAGGAAGAAAGATCTTTTACTAACAATTCTGAAAAATATGAAGGTTCTTGATGGGTATGCATAGAATATTTCATAATATATAAATCTCAAAGAGAGAAAATTTTCAAATCTTAAAAGTCATGAGGGTCCCATTTTGATGCAAGATATCTTTCTAGTGGCTCTAAGATCGTCAATGTCAAAACAGATTCTTGCAATTATTTCTCAATTGTTATCATTTTTTAAGGCATTGTGTTCTGAAGTTCTTGATCCTCAACAGTTTGGTTAATTGGAGTCTAATGTTACACTTACACTTTGCCATATGGAAAAGATCTTTCCTCCTGAATTTTTTATTATTATGGTTTATCTACTCATTCACTTAGGTTCGGAAGCTAAACTTGGTAGACCGATTTATTACCGATAGATGTACCCTATTGAGAGATTAATATACTAAACTCTATAGTCAATATTTAGAAATCTTTAGCTTCAGCAATATCATACCGATGTTGATATTTCAATAAAAAAATTAATTTTTAAAGATTTTTTGTGTGCTTAAAGGATTATGTACGTAATCGAGCTTGTCCCGAGGGCTCGATTGTTGAAGAATATATTGTTGAGGAGTATTTGACATTTTGTTTATTATATCTTGAAGGTGTAGAGACTGCTTTTAATCGACCTCAAAAAAATTGTGACGTTGTAGAGAATGTAGAAGTTTACAAGTTCTCATCCGGTGGAAACGTTCTGGAGAAGGTTGAAAGTGTTGGTCTTGACCAAAAATTGTGGGCACAAACACATCATTATATCTTATTTTATAGTGATATAATGTCTGAGTATCACAGGTTAGTATGGTTATAAGATAATTTAAGTTAATGTCATATCATATATAATATTCTTAACCAAAGATTTTCTGATTGTGCAAAGAATTTTTAACTGCTCAGTGACGAGTCAACCATAAATTCATCCTAACCCAAGGATTGAGTAATGATGGTTGGTTGAGTTATTTTCTGAATAGCTTCTCAAACATATTAGACGTATAATACATTATTTTTTTAATTTTGATGGACTTTAACATTGAATAATTAATCATCAGTTGTATCATGTTTTTAAGGTACCAACGATGATGGAGAAAAATTGTTTCGATGAATTAATAGTCATTGCTCAAGGTCCGAATAATATTGTCAATAGATATAATGGTTTCATCATAAATGGTTTTAAATTTCATACTAAAGAGCATGAAAAATTTAGAAAATTCCAAAACAATGGAGTTATGGTAGAAGCGGATGGAGAAACTTATTGTGGTGCTCTTACAGATATCTATGAGTTGGATTATTATAAAAAATTTAAGATAGTATTATTTTAATGTGATTGGGTGGATATAAACTCTTACAGGTTTGAGGTAAGACACAAATGGGTTTACACTTGTAAATTTTTTAAGGTTGATATATACTGGTGTGTTATTAAAGAATGACCCATTCGTTTTTTCATCTCAAGCTCGACCAGTATTTTTTGTGCAAGACTTAAAAGATAAAGAATGAGTTCACTACAACAAACTTAGACATTAGCGACGCTTTTTTTGGCTATTAGCGACGCTTTTAAGCGTCGGTAGAAACCATCCCGACGTTTTTCAAAGCGTCGATAAAGCGTCGCCTATGCTACAGTGAAAAAAATATTTTTCGATGCTTTTAAAAGCGTCGCTAATTTCCGACGCTTTAAAGCGTCGCTCTTTACCGACGGTTTAAAGCGTCACGAATTACGATTTGCCAACAAAATTACTATTTGCTGTCTGCATCTTCTCCTCCATTCAGAAATACAAACAACCTCCCCAATCGGTACCTTCATTCTATCCGTGCGGAGTGGTTGGGTTTGGCTATATAAACAGTATTTTGTTTTCAGATTCGCCGATGTGGGACTAAAATTAGGTGGTTTTTTGGATTCCGACGACACTTTTAAGCGTTGTTATTTAACGAAGCTAAAAAACGTCGTTAAAAATGTCGTCAATTACATATTAACTTCGACGACGCTTTTAAGCATCGTCATTAGCCGACGCTTTTAAAATGCGTCGGCAAATGTTGACGGGGAAAAATTTTTGCCGACGCTCAAATAAGAGTCGGAAGTTTTCTTTTTTTGTGTAGTGGTTGTTGTCATTAAGACTCAACCTAGGAACTTGTATGATATAAAAAAAAAGTTGGAACAAGAGGATGATGTGGCTTATACTTAATGTATGCTTTATAATGTTGTGCCAAATGATGAACTAAATGCTATAACGAGTTTGGTTAGGATGCATGTCGAAGGAGAAAATAATAATGCTTGATTCTTAATGGTAAGAAATATTTACGATTTGTACATTGTATAAAATATTGTCTTCCCTTATTATGTTCAATTAATAAATATTATTTTTTATTAGCAATTCATTTAGTAGTGATTTTTATTTATGCATACTAGGTAACATCATGCGTTGAGGAAAATGATTTAGAGATGTGGAGTTTTAACATTCTTAGGCTGGATCATCTTTCGATCAGTACCTGCAGTCCCAGCAGCCCCACGAGCCCTAGCAGCACGAGCCTCAGTCTAGCACGGCTTCCTTCTAATTACCCAGGCGAGGAGGTTATTATAGATGACTTGCAAATCCAAGATAATTAATTAAAATATTTTATTTTAATTTCTATTATGATCTAAATATTTTATTACATTTGACTTCAATTTATTTAATGCATATTTAATATTTTTGAATATTGTTTTTCTTACTTAGAGGTTTTTCATAGATGGATAGGAAGAGTGAGAATAAGACGGGAACCCACTCGAGCAAGGAATGTGTGGTAGCTTCATGAGGGCAAGACGATTGTCGTCTGATGCAACGAACGAGGGTAGCACATCAAGAGAACTGGAAGCATGTTAGTAAGTTTTCTAGGATCAGTTGTGCGAAAAGATCAGTTGTGTCTGCTCAACTATGTTAAGTGGAATGATATAATTCCTTCATATAAGCTTAAACTTTTGCGAGTTGTACAGATAAAAAATTAAATTTGATATTGTATGTTAATTTTCTAACAATCATTATTATAATTTTTGATTTAACATTGCTATAATATTTTTTACTTTGGTGTAGAATAAGTTTGTGCTCCCTCCAGACAGCCATAACTGGGTGCTAAATTTCTTCAGCTACAAATGAAAAGAATATAAGGAGAAGTTAAAGATGGACTATAAGGGGAGGGTATGATAGAGGAAGAGGTTACTCGTAACTGTCCTCCTGATGTATACCCTCATCAGTGGAGGGAGCTTGTTTACTACTGATTTTTTGAGAGAGTACAGGTTGTGTATACTCGCTTAATACCTTATATTGTATTTTTAGTAATGTAGATTACAAATATATTACATTGTTTATTTTTTTGGCAAACATAATTCGATATTGGTAGAGCTGCACGAGAATTTTAGACGATTCCTCACACATCAGACTCCAAGAGTTATGCGAGGGTAGAGATGAATTTATAGATTTCTTTGAAACTGTCATATTTCAGACTACTCAATAAAACACTTATATTGAAACTCTTCTCAAATTGTTACTCTTTGTTTTATTTTAAAACACTTATGCTTCTATCTATCATGTATTGTGTACCATGTATCATGATAGTTATAAGTCTTATTAAAACTCTTTGACTTCTTTAATTCAAATTGAAACTTTAATATTCATTTTGAACTATGTATCATGTATCACGTATTATGTATCATATATTGCATATTATGAATTATACAATATGTATCATTAGCCATGTATCTTTTATCATAAATCACGTATCATGGATGATGTATTATATAATATATACTTTTTGTTGTAGATGGAAGAGCATGGAGGGAGCCTTGTGAGATGGAGTTCTATAGGATGACTCATACCCACCGAGATGATAGCTTTGTCTGGAAAGAGTCGAGAGATATAGTTGAATGTATTGATAATCGATTTGTGCAACGATTTATAGTTTTATTTTTCAAAGAGACATAGTAGTAGCACTACAGTGGTTCGTAGTTAAAAAGTAGAGATGGAAGAGATGTGGCAGAGCCATTAGATAGAAATACAATCATTGAGGGCTCAGCATGACCGAATTGCATTCTTGTTGCATATGTTTGTCTCTTCTTAGGTCAATAACTATATCTATTTGAATATTTTACATAATTATCATGTATATTTTTGTATGAGCTTAATAATTTAAAATACTTTATTATTTTTGTATTTTAAATTTCAAAATTTTTATCTTTTTCTTGTAGATTTTTGGAACTTTCAGTAGTCGTAGAGATGATAATGATACTGCAATGGACGCCTGATAGCTCGGTGGAGTCAGAGAGGAGCTGGGGGTTATCGGGGCAAGAGTAGCCCTTGCCGAGGAGGACGCCAATGCTGGGTGGAGGGGAGTGCGTCCGTTTGCTCCTCCACTCCCAGGCCCCGACCGGGCCCAGTCTTTCACTCAGACACCATGGGCGTGCCCAGCCTATCCACTTGGGTGGCCTAGTCTGCGATTCTGGGCCGGCCCGCATCTGCCTAGCCCAGGCCCATCCCGACCGACTCAATTGTTGGGCTTCTAGGCCTCTTGTTTGACAAGCCCAAGCCTGCGTCTAACATCAGCACCTCTGGGCCGACTTGCACCATGGCCGGCCCAACATTGCCTGCATCGTCCGTTGAGTCGACCAGGTCAGTCAGGGGGTCAAAACTCGACCCAGCTGGGTGACAGCTGTGAGTCACCCCCGAGCCCAAGTCGGAGTCAGCTTCCTCGCAGGTCGGCCGATCCTTTGGAGGGGAGCACCGCCACACCACCTTCGCCGACTTTTGTCACCCGTCCGAGTTGGCGGCGAGCCTGGTGAACTCGGGTGGTTAGGAGGGGATTGCGGCCTTAAGGAGGACAACTCTAGTATTGAATCGGTCATCTTCCTCGGATGCGGTGGCCCCTTCATGGACTGTGGCAGCTAAATCCTCGTGGCCGCTAACCAAGGGCTGAAGATTGACCACCTTGACTCCTCACCAAGGTTGGAGTCCGGCTCCGCATGGGCTCCGCCGGTTTCCACCACCGTGGGGGCATGGTACCACCTCTGATCGTGCCCTCCTCCATTGTCGGCACTGGAAACCTGCATGCCACTTTGGCTTGCTCGATTCGCCTGCAACTATGGCAAAAATCGAGCACATTTTCATAGATGAAGGGCAGCCAAAACACCCTCGCCTTGCCTTTGATCTGAACGCCGAGCAGTAGCTGCGCAGTGGCGTTGATGGCCACCTTGACCTTAGCGAAGCCCATCACCTTCTATTGCTCCGTTATCCCGTCGACGGCCAGTGGCCGGCCGGCCACCGCGGCGATCTGTAGGATCATCTCGCTCGACGAGTACTCCACCGGAAGCCTCGGCAGCCAGATCCAGAACACCGTCGTCTTTACTGCGTCCAACCTCAGAATGAAGTCGGAAGCCTATGGCTCCATGGCTAGCAGCTGCCCCGCCACCACCCATGGGCTGCCGGTGATGGCGAGGACCTGGTCTGCTATAGTCTTGAAGCGCAGCAAGGTGGAGTCGGCAAGCGACACCGCTTCACCTCATACTCTATTTTTATCTAGAAAGCGATGTCCCGAGCCACCCATTCTGCCGGCACCCGGTGGCCAAGACTCCAAACGAACCGCCTGTCCTTCCACTCCTTCCTCAATGCCTCGATCGGCTCCTTCGGCAGCTCGATGACCGTCGTGAAGTGTCATCGGAGGTTTTCCACCTTCTCCTCCAAGATCGGGTGTATTGCCGAACCCACCGGCTTCGCTCGACCACCTTTTTCCTCTCCTCGTGCCGGCGGTCCCTGGTTCCCACCGGCGGCTAACTCGCCCACCACCTTACTCGCCGTGCTTGTCCTCTCCGCCATCGCCAATTGTACACGAGTTTCAAAGCCACCGCCTCAGAGCGAACCAGCCGTTAGAACACCAGAGAAAACTTATCAAAATATTTCAAAATAAGCAAAAACAGTTTACCTTTATTGGATCGCATATAACATGTCATAGTCAACTAAGCCTGAATAAGCACTCAAGCACATGTGAAGGTTTAAACTTAGGTATTGGACTGAAATAGCTACATTATTTCTGACTTTGATTGATATATTATAGATCTCTTTACTGGTTCTTTTATTGATGCATACTATATCTTACATAGCCTTACTGAATGCATTTCTTGTTCAGTAGTTACCCGGCAGAAAATATTCACCAAGAGAAAAAGGCAGTGGAAAAGAAGAATTACTATTGAATGTATTGGAGGCCAGTAAGGACCCAGTTACTAAAAGATAAAATAAGAAGATGAAAGAAGAATAATTCGACAACCTACGTCACAAAGAATCATGTCATCAGATAACACAGTTTACCAGTTCTAAGAAACCTATAGAAGGGGATTCTGTATATTTAAGGGCAAAAGAGTAGAAGAAACACAAGGGAAACAAGCTTTTGTCTGAAAAATGCAAATATTTTATGAACAATATTTTCCACTCCATCTATTTCCAGCTAACCCAAAGTAGAATGCGGTTCCAGGTCCTCTCCCAATACTACCATCAAGGAACTCCTTCATGTCTTCCTCGGTGCTCTGACCAGAACTTTTTAAGTCCCATTCAACTAAGCTTCTCAAAGATCACAAGGCAAGAAGACAATAACCTATGATAGTTTGTTTTCACCATATAAGAATTTTATTAGAATTTGAGTATAAGAAGGAATACCCACAGTCATAAGCATAACTAGCAAGACATATCCAGTGTATGGTGGAGAAGGCTTTAGATGTATTTCTTTGCCGATTAATATAACTCAGAGTTAGGCCTTCAACTGATGCAGGTTGATCCTTCCACATATGTTCATTCAGTTCCCTGTGATCTCTTCCTCCATATATTACAACCTCATTAACTAAAATATGTATCTTTCGCCTTGCTAGAACAGCCACAATGTGGTTTATTTTGACAATTCCCATTTACACAAACCTCTCCCCCTCTTTCTATCTTCTCTCCTGAGTGAGACAGAATGAAAGCGAACTATTATGCAAAAAATATAAGTTATGAATCCATGTTAATTAGTTTGATGCATTCTATATTCTACTTTTTAAAATAAAATATAGAACAACAGTAAAATGGCACAGTTATGCCAACCAACATAAAGTTGCAACTGCAAATATTAATATTCTTCGAAACTTACCTTCTAGTTTCTTCAGCAATTCTCCATTATGATTTTAACAAAGAGCTTCATTATCGTTGAGATGGCTACATGGCTCCAAGTCCTCAGAAATCATCGGCTAGTAAAGGAAGGCCTAATAGAGAGAAACTAACATAACCACACTATTTGAAAAGTCATGATTTATGACAAGGGAACAAAGTTAGAATCTTCATTACAGAGTATTAAAGCACAATAATTTAGATTCATATAGTATGGATACATCAAAGTGGGTGTGCTACTCATTCACACTTCAGAGTTTATGTTGGTATGAAACATGATAATTGGAACAACATTACAATCGACAGTAGTTTTTTTTATTTGAGATGACGATGCTAATTATCAGGATGAGGCACGTAAATCTCTCTCTTTAGGAGATTCAAGCCCTCTGCAGTTGGCAAAGCCTACGAACTAGTGCGGCAAACTTTTTCTACTTATCCCCTCTTGAATACAACAATCCAATTGGATCATCATATGGCTTAGAACTAACTCTGGACAAGAGATTGAGCTCAAAGCTCCACCGAGAGAACATATTTCTTTGGCCAAAGTACTCTCAAGTCTGTTGGTATATGGGACGACGATGTGTTGTCCGTTGTGTGTCGTAGGCTAATGGTGAGGGATCTATTCATAAGTTCATGGGGCCTTCCCAAGTTAATGTGGTCCGCTATTAGCTAAGCAATGAGCTAGAGGGGTGAGAGGATGATAAATTTTCTGTTACAGAAAAAAAAAAAGAATAATTAGTCCTTACACACGAGTAGTGAGAGTAGTGGGAGAATGTGTGATAAATATTCCAAAAAATAGAAATAATTAGCCCCATTAGCACATGAATAGTGGTGTTAAAATATGAAATTCTTATCCCTTCATATTCTCCCCTAGTATCTCAAATTTATTAAAAAATTACTCTCATTTTAATATTAAAATGTACCAACATTCCTCCACTTATTTGAATATCAAAATAGAAGAGGACAGTTTAAGAGCCAAAGAGGAATTGTTATGCCTCATGAAAGTGTGCTCTACGATGAACCTTCACTTAGCGAAATAGTAATCTCTACTCCAAAGCCAGCAATTGTCTTAGACTTGAACTATGACAACATAGGATAAATAAAGTATTACTATCTACACATAACAAACCAGGTGTTAACATGAGCTTTAATAGCCAGCATGGGATTTTTCATGAGTGTATTTGAGAATAAGCCCAATTCTCGTAAGGAGCAGCCCCACTCCTATACTCGTATAGGTGAAATTTTTCAAAGGTGCTCCTATAACTCAAACACCCCACTCATAAGAGCTACAATTTTCATTAAGAGTTTCCTCAAACTCTAAAACATTACGAAATAAATGCACTCAGACCATAAGGATGAGTTTTTAAATATTAAATAAATAATATATTTAGAATAAAATCAATAGTGCATTTCTTACGGTCACGCTATGATTTGTTATCTCATGATTCTATAGGCTTTAATCCCATCCTCCTCAAACCAAATCATTTTTCTTGCCATGGTATTAGACGATGGATTTACAAGATTATCATAAGATTTAATATAACCCACATTAATGATGCCATTAGTCCAATATGATCTCACAGTACTTTCAGTACTTTGTTTCACCTTATGGGTTTGGATTTAGCATTATAATAATGGTTGTGCACTCTACCAATTGCAGTAGTGTTATCACAATGAATTAAAATAAGTAGAACTGGTTTCTTCTAAAGTGGAATCTCAAATAATAAATTTTTTAACCAATTTGCTTCCTTACATGCCGAAGCCAAAGCAATAAGCTCAGCTTCCATGATTGAGTTAGTAATAATATTTTGTTTTTGCATTTCCAACAGATAGCACCACCAATCAAAGTGAAAATATGATCTATGGTAGAGAAAGTATCATCTAATAATGTATTTCAATCAGCATGTTCTGCAAGATATTTTTATAAAATAAGTCATAATTTTTGGTACCAATTAAATATTTCATTACTCTTTCAATAGCATGCTAATGTTATCTACCTAGCATGCAAGTAAACCTGCTAAGTACTACAACTGCATATACAATGTCAGATCTAGTACTAATTAAACTAATATATTCTTTTTGATTTATAACATCATTTTCACTTTTAACAGGAACTAAATAAACGCTATAATATCTTCTTGTAATTTTCATACCCAAAATAAAATTTTCCTCGCCAAGATCTTTCACATAATAATGGCTATGAACCATATTTTTGGTTTCTTTGATAACATGCAAATGAGAGCCAAAGATCATCCACATAGAGGCAAATAATAACATATGAGTTTTTCCAAGAGTTATGATAGATGCACTTATTACACTCATTTGACTTATAGCCATTGTCTATCAATCATGCAGAATCAAATTTTTGACACTGCTGCTTACGGGCCTATCTTAGGCTATAAAAGGAGTTAGTCAGTTTATACACTTTGCTTTCTTAGCCAAGCTCTACAAAACTTATACGTTGGTCCATATAAATTTCTTCATTTTGGCCCCCATTTAAAAAAGTTGATTTGACATCTATTTGGTGAATTTTAAATCATGAACTACAGCCACTACAGTTAGTAATCTAATGGATGTCACTCTAGTAATGAAAGAAAATATATTAAAAAAATCTAGGTCTTATTTTTATTTAAATCCTTCAGCAGCAAGCTTAACTTTATATTTGTCAATAGTCTCATCTTGTTTGAGCTTCTCTCTAAGGACCCGTTTGCATCCTATGGTTTCAACCTAGTGGTAAATCAACTGACTTTCAAATGTTATTAAAAATTAGTGATTTCATTTCATCATGTATAGTCTCTTTCAAAAAGCAGCATCAAGCATTGATAAAGCTTCCTGCAAGAAAATTGGTTTTTCCTCTTCTTACAAAGATAGAAGTCAAGGCCAAAATCTTTTTTCACTCTAGCTCTTTTACTCCTTAATTCAAACTCAGAATTTACTTCTTTTTGTAAAGACGATGTAGAAGAGTTAAGTTTATATAAAATATTTTGTTTAACTTCTTGGCCCCACTATTTTTAGATTTAAATGGAAACTTTTCTTCATGAAAGAATAGCATCACCTAATTCAATTATCACATTATTTTTAATGTCCAAAAATCCATAGATTGTATTGTATACTACATACCCAAGAAAAGCATAAGTGGCAACTCTAATAGCCATCATCGATGTTCTATGGTCAGTCTTACATAAGCTATAGAGCCCCAAACACTAAAGTATTCCAAATTTGGTTTATGCTTCTACAACTCTAGTGGCGTAATATTGGCCTTTTTGTGTGACACCCTATTCAAAATGTGACAAACAGTTAAAATTGCTTCAACCCAAAGATTTGAGAGAGTATCTAATTCAATAACTATGGCATTTGTCAACTCAATCAAGGTTTTATTTGTTCAATCATTGGGACTAATTCATAAAACTACTCTACCATATGGAGGTAGGCGAGTATGGTAGAGTAGTTTTATGAATTAGTCCCACTGATTGAACATATGAGTTGAGTCAAAAAGATCCATACTCATGGCCACCATCACTTCTAAATCTAAATCTTTTTATTGGGGAGAAATTCTTTGAATTTTGCAAGCGCATCACTTTTATTTTTAGGCAAATATGTGTAAGTATATTTAGAAACATCATCAATATAAGTAATAAAATATCTATATCCTTCATGAGTTAAAATTTCTTCAAGTTCACAAATATCAGTGTGAATTAGTTCTAACAATTTGGTATTTTTTTCAACACTTTTATGAGTTCTTTTTGTAATTTTTACCTTTCTACATGTTTCACATTTTTCAAAGTCTTTTTTCACCATTAGGATTAATCCTGAGCTATATTCCCACATTTTTAATATTTAGATGACGCAAACAAGCATGCCAAAAATTAATAGAAGAGAGCATATAAATAGAATTAACAAATGACTTGTTATTCTCAATATTCATTTTAAATATTTTATCACAAGCATAACTTTGCCCACAAGAATGCCCTTTTAGTGATTACATATTGATCAGACTCCACAATTTGCTTGAATCTAGCCTTGTTGAGAAAAAAACTTGACATCAACTTGTTCTCATGGATGGAGTGCACAACATATCTTTCAAAATTAACACTCTTTCAAAAATGAATTTCTACTTGACCTCTTCACTTCTAAGCACTTGGGTGTATATGAGTCACCAAGTATACTAGTTTTAGGCTCCTTATAAGGAGCGTAAATTTTGAATAATCTTTATTATAACAAACATGCCAATTAGAACTGCATCGTACCTACCACCCATCAACATGTTGCACCATATTTATGCTTGTCATGATGGCCACAAGGGGCTCCTCAATTACGTTAGCCTGGGATGTAGGTTCGCATTTCCATAAATTGCAAATTCGAGCAATATGCCCACTCTTGCCGCACACGAAACATACATTGGTGTTTTGCTTATTTTGAACTTTCTTTTTGAAGAGAATTGTATTGGAAATAAGATTAGAATTTCTTGTGATATTCATATGACTAATGTGTTTTATATACATATTAAGCCTCTTGATTTTGGGAACCAGACATGGTAGACTACAACAACAAAATCCCATGATTATCGAACAAATACTGAGGATCGGGTATAGTACAATACCATAGCAAAATTATATGATTTGGTATAGATACTAAATTTTAATAAGACAACTAGATCCCCATGATTTTTGGACGATTAGTATGAAAGAAATACTTATTTGGAAAGATTGTTGTGATTGCTCTGAGCTAATATATCAAGATTTTGCATACAATATATGGTAACTGTGATATCGAAAATTGTGTATATTATAATGGGCGAGATTGTGCAAGATTGTGATAGCTGTAATACTCCTAAAGTTGATGTATGTGGATCTGTTGCACCTAACTTACTTAGAAGAGAAAAAAAATGATCATGATCCAAAGCTATGGTAAAAATGTTGAGGCGCTAGTTGTTGCTTTGAATAAATTTGGTCTGGATTGTGCCTGGTTATAATTTTGTTCGGATAACATGATAGTATATTATATTGCTTTTATTACTTGGGAGGTCTACCATAATTTTTCATATTTTCTTTCTCCGCTTCAATTGGGAATTTCTAGGAAAATTATCATTGGGCAAGTTATTATTGCAAAAATTAAATTTATCTTAATTGTGAGGGTTGTTCATTGCTCTCTTAAGTCATGAGTGCATCTTGTCCTCTTGCCTCTTCATCTACTCAAATGCGAGTAATTAGTGTTTCAAGGGATGTCTCTTTTTGTTTGTGGTGCATGGCCTTCTGAAATCTCCTCCATGAAGGTGACAACTTGTTGATAATGCCACAGACAAATAAGATTGTCGCTACTCTTGATGCATTCATAGTTCATATCGAAGCTCTCCAACTATCATCACAAAATCTTGAGCTAGGTTCACTATGGATGTGCCATCCACCATTTAGAAGCAGAAAAAGCAGCTTGCTGCATATTTTTTTCTCCCATCTCTTCGGTGTCATGCTTATTCTGCAAGGCTTTTTAGATTTTCTTTGCAAAAATAGTGTTATAATAAAAATGATAAAAAAAATTATTTGCAAGACAATTCAAGAGATAGGACCAATAGTTGTATTCATGATTTTCATATTCAACTCTCGCTTGATGCACAACGTTCCTCATCGGTCATGTTGGTGTCGTCAACTTTCTTTGGACTTTTCAATGAGAGATAAGAGGCAACCTTGTGAAGATTGAGGTAGAATAGCACCTTTCCTTTCTACATATCCAACATTATTTTCAGCATGTTTTTCAATTGTATGTTCCACTGAATCTCCTTCGAATTCTTAGTGCGAGACACGATAATTGGAATAAAATTGCAGTAGAAAGTAAATTTTTTCTTTGAGATAACAATGCTAATATGACTGGGGCGTGGAAACCTCGCTCTCTTTAAGAAGATTTAAGCTCTTTGCGGTCGGTAAAGCGCACGAACCAGTCTGATTGAATCATTATATGATTCATAACCAACCTTCCATAAGAAGTTAAACTCCAAACTCTACCAAAAAAATACATTTCTTTGGCTAGAGTACTCTCAAGTTTGTTGGTACGAGAGACGAGGATGTGCTGCGTGTTGTATGATGCTAATAGTGATCGATTCATTCATAAGCTTACAAGACCTTGCCAGGGTTGAGAGGATGATAAATTTTCTGTTGCAAAAAATAAAATAAAATTAGGCCTTTAACACACGAGTAGAGAGAGTAGTGGCCTAGTGGGAGAGTATGTGATAAATTTTCCATTATAAAATAAGAAATAATTAGCACCATAAGCACATGAATAGCGGTGTTAAAACGTGAAACTCCTATCCCTTGATGCTCCCCCTCACTATCTCAAATTTATTAACAAATTTTCCCATTTTAATATTAAAATGTACCAACAATTTAACCTTCCAGCGATATGCATGATGCAACTTGACATGTCACCAAGAAATAAACCAAAATACATATTAATGTCCATAAAATATGTAACTTAATTTGTAGCAAGTGGTATCTGAGTTGCAGGGACAACAACAAAAAAAAAAGTTATACTTATGGCTACTGATCAAATGAAGAGTTATGGTGCAATAAGAAAAGTGATTTGTAGTAAAGAATTCATATGACATTCACTTTTCCAGATCAGATCTGCTGATACTCATGGATGCAAGATTAGATGTCTTGGTGACCCATGACTTATCTATCCAGTAGTACTAGGCGTCACACCATACCTAAAAGCAAAAACCATGCTCCAGCCTTCATATAATGCTATCTGCTGCAAAGGTTTGAAGATTGGTGTAGCCCTAGAGCTGAACTGGAGCTTTGCTTTGGCCAACAACTCCTCCCAGCAGAATGATTGGAGAAGAATCGGCACAATACGAACAATTCAAAATTTAATAGCTTCAGACTAATCCATAAACCACATCAACTGACTAGCTATATCCCTTACACTCCAATTTATTTTGTGTGAGAAGTGCCATGTAGAAATGGCACATAGAGGGAAGCCCAAGGCCACAACGAATGATTTGTAAGAGCTCTTTGCATGTCAAAAGAACCAGCCAGTAGAGCGGCCACATGCCCGAAAAAATACCATGCATGTGGGATACCTACGAGGAGTATGCATAAGAAATGACAAGCCTTCCCCAGGTCCCGAACAAGCCATATATGTTTGGTTCAGTAGCTGATAGATTGTACGAATCTACATGCCAAAATCCAAAAGATTTCATAATAATGGTAGGCGGCTATCACCAACAATATCATGAAAGAATTCGTCATTGCCTGGAGTATAAAAGTTTGTTCATAATCCTCTCCCTTATTTTTCTGTTCTCTTTTGTTATGGCCAAATCCTTGAAGGTTTCAACATTCCCATTTATGCCTCTTGCCTCTCAAGGGCTCATTTGGTCCGCGAAAAGAGAAGATGGAAAAGTATGGTCAACGAAAAAGTAATGAGATATCTCTTATTTAGTTGGAGTTTTCAAAGGAGAAATATGGGAAAGTTGTATTTCTATGGAAATATGATTTCCACATTTCATGAAAAAGCTACTTCTCCATGAGAAATATGGGAAAATCTTTTCCATGAGAAACATGGAAAAGTTACTTTCCCATGAGCCGAGAATCATTCCATTTTTATTTTTTTCAAAAAAGCCCTTCAGCATTAAAGAGGCATTAAAGACTTAATTTTTATTAAGGATATAATAGAAATTACACATAACTTCCTCAAAAAAGTGGATGGTCAACCAAACATAAACACTCTGAAAATCTATCACTTTTCCATGGTCAACCAAACATGCCAAAAGTACTTTCTCAGGCATCCTCTTTCTACAAATCTATTTTTCAGAAATCATGTTTCTGGAAGAAAAAATGCTTCCCGTTGACCAAACAAGCCCCAGAAGTTAAAACTACCAGAGTCCAGACACAGTTGGTTTTTGACTCACGGACCTAGCGACATATTCCACGCTCCAAGAACCAGGCTTATTTGTAACAATTCTATTGGAAGAGGCCCGTTGGGCCAGCCGAACCGACCTTGTCCTGCAAAACTCCCATCCTCCTTTTTCCTTCTCGCTTGACCGGAACCAAATACAGGCGCAAGCCCTGCAAGTGGAGAACTAACAGAGTATACCACTTCACAAGTGCGCCTCCGAAGGACCAAAAGGTGGTCCAAGACGACAGAGCCCCAAAGCGTCCTTGCATCCATGCCACCTTCCATGAAGCTTTCTTCTATTGCCGGACTCTGCGACCTCCCACCTGTCGTCCGGAACAAAGTATCTCCCCCTCGAGGCACCGAGCCACGGAAAAGACCAAAAAAGAGCCTCGCACGGCCCCGGTTGGGCGGCCGCGCCGTTCGAGGCTCCCCTCATGGCGAACTACGCGTCAGTGTCCTCGCCGGAGCGGAAGCCCTCACGAAGTATCCCTACGTGTCCATACTTACCCCTACACCATCAACTACTCCGTATGCCATCATGGAAATAGTATTAAAAAAATAGAAGGAAAGGACGATAAGCGCGAGATAGGGAGAGGCCCAAAGGGCTAAGGTCCAATCATTGTACGGGGGCGTAATCCCAGCGGCCATTTGTCCACCATTTAAATATAACCCCGCTTTTTGAGCCAGCCCCCATGGCCTCGTTCGCTTTCGGAGACACGTGGTGTACCGTGCCCAGCCTACCGATGGGGCCTTTAAACGCCAACCCGAGCTCCGTCGTTCCCAGCTTAGCGCAAAACAAAAGCCCGTCGGCTACTGTCATTGTTATTTTTACTTCCAGCGTTGGTCCCAGCTGCAGGCTAAAGGCAATAAAAGCCCAGCCGCATCATTTCCCCAACCCCCATTCCAATTGTCCAAGACTGGGACGTACACCTCGATCAGATGGAAGAGCTCATCTCGCCCTCCTCCTCCTGCTCCCCTCCCCGTCCACCTCCTTTCTTCTCTGCTCCGACCACCCAGCACGCCGCGGCGGCGCCCAACCTCCAGCAGCGCCTTCAGTACCTCCTCCACGCCCGCCCTGAGTGGTGGGCCTACGGCATCTTCTGGCGTGCCTCCCCCGACCACCACCTCCTGTCCTTCGGCGAGGGCCACTTCCGCGGGGTACGGGACAACGGCCCGCGGGGGAGCGGCGGCGGCGGGGGGATCCATGCCCTACTCAGCGATGACGCTGGCCCCGCCGACGGCGACGAAGCCGAGTGGTTCTACGTGGTGTCGCTGACCCGGTCGTTCGCGGCCGGGGACCCCGCCGCCCCCGCCCGCGCCTACGGGTCCCTGGCACCCCTCTGGCTGACGGGCGCCCACGCGCTGCAGACCTGCGGCTGCGACCGCGCCCTCGAGGCCCAGCTACACGGGATCGAGACGCTGGTCTGCGTCCCCCTCCCCGGGGGCGTCCTCGAGCTCGGCTCCTCCGAGCTCATCGGGGAGAACTGGGCCCTGGTGCAGCAGGCCAGGGTCATCCTCTCCACGCCCGACGACGCCATCGTCGGGCCGGTGGTCCCCGCTCTGCCGCCGGTGGTGAAGAAGGAGGCCGGCGCCGGCATCACGGGCCTGTCATCCTCGGTGGACTCGGAGCATTCCGACTCGGAGGGGTTGCTGATGGTGGAGCGGCGCCGGCCGAAGAAGAGGGGGAGGAAGCCGGGGACGGGGCGGGAGACCCCGGTCAACCATGTGGAGGCGGAGCGGCAGCGGCGGGAGAAGCTGAACCACCGCTTCTACGCGCTGCGGTCGGTGGTTCCGAACGTGTCGAGGATGGACAAGGCGTCGCTGCTGGCGGACGCCGTGTCCTACATCAAGGAGCTGAGAACCAAGGTAGAGGAGCTGGAGGCCGAGGCCAAGAGGGTCAAGAAGGAGATCATAGTGGACCAGGGCGTCGGCGGGGCTGCCACCACTACTTCCACCACCGTGTCGTCGGTGGTCAGCTGCGGTGGGGGAGGGCTGGCGACGATGGAATTGGAGGTGAAGATGCTGGGGCCGGACGCGCTGATCCGAGTTCATTCGGAGAATCTGAGCCACCCGACGGCGAAGCTGATGGGGGCGCTGCGGGAACTGGAGGTGCACGTACACCACGCGAGCGTGTCCACCGTGAAGGAGGTAACGGTGCAGGACGTGGTGGTGAGGGTGCCCTACGCGCTGCAGGTCAATGACGGCCTCCGTGCCGCGCTGCTCGGCAGGATGGACAAGACCTGATTCCTTCTTCCCTTCATGTCTCTTCTTGCTTGCTTGTCTTTGGTCCACTCTGTATATAAAATAAAGTCTTTCGTAATAAAGGTTCCGAGATGGCTGGAATTAGTAGGAGTCTTGAATTGAACAAGCTTTATAGTAGGGCAGGGGGTTGCCCCAAATTTAGGAGAGCTTGTTTTCAGAGAAGAGCAAATAAAAGAAGGTTTGTGATTGATCCTGAAGTGTTAGCATCAGTACAATTCCACGTTTGATGCAGTGTTTGTTTTGGAGCAAAGAAGCTATGGTGTGGAGGAGGACCTTTTGAGGGCCATAACTATTTGGTATGCTGTGTCATCTTTTTAAAGAAGTCTTGATGTAACATGAATAAATGTTATAGGTTATTTAGGTCATCAATTGGATTTCTTTTTTCAAATAATTGGAGGTTTACACATCTTTCTGCTGAGTGATGGATTAGTGTAAGTGCAAAGAGAATGCAAATTGATGCTACTGTTGAATTTTGATACTTTCTATCATGTATCTTGAAAGATTTGGAACTATTTTTTTTTCCGAACAAAAAAATCAAGCAATGCTAATCATTGGTTTACTCTAAAAGATCATTTATGCTTTCCAGGTATTTATTTTTAAGCTGAAACCCAGGCATTTAGTGTAAGTTCTGCACTTTCTTGGAGAAGAAGGGTCTATATATGGTGACCATAGCCTACAATACCATCCTCAACCCTCACCATTTCATTTGAACTGGGATCCTTGCACCGGCGCTGGTATTGATGGAGGTTTCAAGGCCAAGGTAGCGTGTGGCTTCTGTTTTCTGTAGTTCAAGCTCCAAGAAGGAGCAATGGGAAAGTATTATATTCTAAAGATTTGTGGGTTATCCTTTTTTCTTCAAGATTTCAAATGAAAAAAAAAATGTTCTAAAGAAATGCAAATCTAGATTAAGCATTATATTTATTTCAGAGATAGGAAAGTGGCAGATATTGTGAGGAATCCTTGCCTTTAAACCATGATATGTCATGTGATTTTTTAGGATGGCTGACATCAAGGTGATAGTTATTTATCTCGACAAATTTATTGTCTTGTTGAAGTCACACTATGTCATGGTATAATGATTGGAATCTTTGAAAATTTTAACAACTCATAGAACTATCAAATTAAGCACTTCTATGAAGAAGTCAAAAGTGTGTGTTGGCATCTGAATTGAACATTCGAGCATCAGTAAAAATAATTGTGCAGATCTCTTGCAATATAATTAATGGTCAGTAACAAGTAATGGAAGACAACAAGGAGAGAAATCAAATATTAGTTTTGTTAATAATTTTGGTTTTGGTGTGACCCATCAAGAAAAACACCTATTAAGGAAGATTCGAGATATGGAATAGTTGATTTTAGAAAACACATAGATTACAATAAATTTGAAGCCAATTGTTTCCACTGTAAAAGATGTAAACACCAATAACAAGAGCATGGAAACAAGTTGAAGAATGAATAAGAATATTGTCAAATTTGTTGAAAACATGGATGATGATAATATCTGGATATTTAGTACTAAAATAGTGAAGAGGAGTGAATGCAGCATATGATTCCTAAGCTCTAGTTATAATGATCACATGAAATGCAAAACAAAATTAACAGAGTGACAACTAACAAGTTTGGATATGATACGGAAATCTTAAGAAACAAGTGATTGGAACTCTAATATAAACATATCATTGTAATTTTATTTGCAGTTTGTTTAATTTATATAGGTTGGGTAGAATAAGTGTCGGTTGCTTTCAAGGTGATTTATGATGTTATCAGAATTAGTTGACTATCAAGGTGCATAGGATCATAAATCACATTTTTCCTTCTATACTTATCGAGAACATTTTGCCCCATGATATTGTTGTACTACTCAAGGATAAATCACAACTATAATATCCTAATTCTTTTGCCAATCCAAGTATTTTGACTAAAGAATATGTTGTGGTAGAAGTATGATTATATTGTATAAATCTTTGAAATCAAAATTTTGGAATTTGTGTACCCATAGATCCTTTCATAAGTAGTAAAAGATTGATTAGGGCCATGTAATTTCTCTAGCTTATTCATATGTTTCTCTTGGAATTTCCTAGGGTTCCATGAGCCTATCATTATGATCTATTGAGTTGTAAGCCAAGTAATTACAAGCAATACATCCTCCACATATAGCTCAGGATAAGAAAATAAAACAAAATAATATGGAAGGAATTCATTTTGTTCAAGTTAAACCAGGCTATGTCCAAGAAAAATAATAGATAACCACTATTAAATAGTTCAAAGCTTTATACGGACTAAGACTATCAACAAATAATTCAAATAATTGTAAGAAAGGCTTGATGGGAAATATGCTTTTCTAAAAGGTTTGTGGCACCTGTTGTCATAGGAGTTCAACAATATTTGAGATTTGAAATGAATCAAGCAAACTAAACATATCTTGTCGGGTAAGATTTTGGTGGGACATATCTTCTAAGGAGAAACTAAACAACATAGCAGCAGACCAAATTCATGTGGTGCTCGAGATCTAAGTTTCAGATAAATTTTGTAATTGTGTAAACTCCGTATTATTTTAAAAAAAATTCATCTCTATTAACTAGAAGATGAATTTGACCTAAATTTAGAGATATAAACCTCACTAGTATAAATAGTGTAATTGTATATTTATTTATCATCAATTAATAAAAATAAAAAAGGGTAAAGACTCTACTTTTGATTTTTTTTTTGTTATTTTTTAGTATTTTCTATGAGAGGTCAGAATTAAGCATATTGAAGAAATTGCTCCCTTTTCTCTCCAATTGGATAAATATCTCACATAGTTCAATAAAAGAAAAAAGAAACTAGTTGTCGCAGCAAAAAAAAAAAAAAAAAAAAGTTAAAGATGGATGCAAGTGAGGGGTAAGAATACTTAAAGTCATACAAGTGTTTACGGCAACGTTTTAAAATGGGAAGCAAAAGTGTATGAAAGAAGAATTTAACTAAGAGATAAAAGAATAAAAGTACTTTTATGGATTTTATAGTACAAGATAATTGAAGGTGTCAAACCTCCCTCCTTGTTGTACCTTTGACATCGTGCCTCTAGACTTTATAGGGTGTTGGTAGAAGAAATCCTACATCACACCATTATCTTCCTTGTAAACCATAGTGCTACAACATGATCTCTTAAACAATATCTCAAAAACGAGTTTAGGAAAACTCAAAAAAGATGATTGTATTGATTGATTTTTCAAAATTGCAAAAGTATAGGTGTAATTGCAGTGTTTTAAGGCCCTTGCATTATAGGGACCTCAAGAGGCTAGAACTAGAAAGATACTAGGAAAACAAAAAAAACTAATTTTTTATAATTTTACCAAAGCCTTATTGGTGACTAAAGGAGATAGACAATAGGTTGTCTGTTGTCAAAAAGATTCAAATGGCTGGGGGCCTACCTTCAATGTACTTTAACATTAAAGAGATTTAATATGCTAACATTGAATGGAATTAACAATCGAACAATCAGATTCCTATCATTTTGTGTGAGATAGTGGAAGCATTGGCATTAGGCTCAAGCTTTGATTGGGACTTGAATGCTAATGTATATTGATAGTAGGTTGATGTTAGGACTTAGAGGGTATGTTGGCAACTATTGATAAGCTCAAACAGAAAAAATTAACCATCAATTTTATTTTCCTTTTGTTTGGCCGTCAATCTATATCGACTTCCCTTTGACTTGGAAAGACTTAGCTTTGATGAACCTTGGGATTTGTAATACTCATAGAGGTTTATATTAGAGTCATTGCTAGTCCTCTATGGAGAACCATGTCCATTCTTCAATGGATTCACCATCATAGGAGCAAAAACTTCTAATTAATAAGCCTTGTTCCTAGTCATCACAATTTGGTCATCAAAGATTTCATAAACTTTAAGTCTCTTTAGTGTGACCAATTGTGGAAGTTGAAGATTTATTACGACACTTATCCACAATGTCCAAGGATTGAAGTATTCAAATATGTGATATTGAAGATTGAGTTCTTTGTCAGCCGACGGGCAGTGGGGGGCTGGGCATTCACTCTCTCATCACTAGGCAGGAGGTTTGGCGACCAGGCATGCGGTCAGGTACCTTTTGGAGCCAGATGGTCTATGGTGCAGGCTAGTGAGAGCCAAATATGGCGACAGGACTGCTAGGGATGTTTTTCGACCTGGGCGTCAGTGTTCCTATATCTGGCATGACATTTGTGCTCGGGCTCCTCTGGTGCTCCTGTGGATCACATGGGCAGTTGGAGATGGATGCAGCATCGCAGTACTGGAGGACAGGTGGCTGACGGAGTTGCCTCTTGCCCGATGGCTTGCCACGCTCAACTCAGGCGCACTAGAGGGGAGCAGAGTGTGCGACCTACTTATCTCTGGGGATAGCAAATGGGACGTGGACTGGATCCACCGCATGTTCGGCGAGGCACTGGCAGAGAGGGTCTTGGCGATTCCGCTACCCAACGAGAGGATCTGAAGCCCTGCTGGGAGGGTGAGGGTTGCTACTAGCGATCTTCAGGCCCTTGTGGATGCGAGCCTGGCTTGGTGGATGGAGGGGCGTTGGCTCTAGTAGCTACAAGTCCACCCTCGCATGGCTTTCTTCCTCTGGAAGGTGGCCTGGGAGTGCCTGCCGACCAGAGGGGTTCTATCGAGGAAGCGAGTTGGATCCCGTCGGACTGTGAGGGATGCTCGGGGTAGAGGAGACTATCGGCCACACTTTATTCAGGTGTCCCAGGGCGTGTCGGGTATGGGGTGCCGCCTTAGCCCGCCGCAGATCCTCATATCTACAAAGGTATTCCTGAGCCAGTTGAGGGACTCACGATGTAGACCGGCCTCGGTAGTGTGGGCAGCTAGATGGGCATTCCTGGCATACCACATATGGTTGGACCAGAATGCCAGATTATTTGAGGGCAGGTGACTGCACCCAAGATCCGTGGTGGATAGAGCCATGTTACATGCGGCTGAGTTGTCAGGTGCCATTATGGTGGACTCACCTAGAGAGGACAGGGACATCTCGGGTTCCCTTTTCGCTCCACCTTCTGGTTTTCTCAAGGTGAATTTCGATGGCAGTGTCTCTGAGGACGATAGCAGGTACGGAGTGGGCTTCATGATTAGAGATCAGAAGTCCAGATTTATCACAGCCGGGGGACGACACACCTTTGATGAGATTGTACTCTTGGTGGAGCTGCGTGCGGCATGGGAGGGCCTCATGCATGTCAGGCGGCATCTGGGGGTCGACCGGGTCTTCCTCAAGGGGGACTCCACCACGGTGATTGACTGGATCCAGAGCAGAGCCAGCAGGGTGGATCAGCACCATCTGTGTCGAGATGTATGCCGCACGGCGGATGGACTGGCCTTCTTCAAGGCTACGCATGTACTTTGGGAGGCGAATGGGGCAGCCCACTGGGTTGCCTCTTATGCTGCACACCACTTGGGTAATTTCTTCTGGAAGGACGCTTCACCTCTACCGCAACCCTTATGTAGCATTTTGCTTGCTGACTCCTCTGGGTGTACTCACGTGCGTATGTAGTGAGTTGCTGTTGTACCAAAAAAAAACAAACAAAAGAAAAAAGAAAAAAAGATTGGGCTAATTTTATGTCTTCAAAAGTTAAAATACATAAGATTGTTAGCCAACTTCTTCAATACATTAAATTGTCTCACCTTTCTATGTTACAACTTGTGACATGTGCCGAGTGCAAAACCTTTGGATCATATGCAAACCATAATTCATCACCTTCAATGAATTGCATGTCCTTGCAGCTCTGTTCAATTAGCCTGAAGTTGATAACACCATCCACGATCGAGAATCTTCTTTTGATTTTTCATGGATGATTTTGATGTGTGAGGCAACCTACTTTTATTCTTTACCTGAATTGTGCTGAAACAAACAACAAGTTAACAAGACAAAAATTCAACAAGTTAGACAATAAAACAAATTGAGTCCCACATCTTCTGATAATCAACTATTAGACACGTTGGTAGTTTTTCAGGCTTTTTCTGACAATATGTATTTGGCCATTAGTCTAATAGATGAAAAACATTATAAAATGCAACTCAATTTCCATCTTGACCCATAATGTCTTGCAAAAGTAGCTCACAAGCTTCATAATTATATTCTATAAATTATCATGTAATTTGACAAACTAAAGAATATCTTATCAATGTTTGAAGCGTTGGATGTTGTTACGTGAGACATAAAGTGAGCCATATTTGAAATTCTATCCAAAACCAAGAACACATCATTTATGAGACCTCAAAACTTAAAGTATGAAATTTATGCAGTGATCCTCCTGAAGTCTCTTAAGTGGAATAAGACTATTGTTCAGCTTTCACCCTTTGCTCATATCCTTCTACACAGTTGGCCAGTAAAACCTCTCTTCAATTAAAGTCAAAATCTTATCCCTACTAAGCTATTCTACTATCACTAGGCATGCAGCTCCAAGATTAAAAAACTTTGACCCATATAGTTCACGAAAATAATTTTTTCTCACTGAATTTTTTTTTCTAAAATGCTGATGCCCGAATACATCATATCTAGAAAAATAATTTTTGCATATTTAGTTGACCATAGAAAAGTGGCACATTTCAGAATGGCTTATGTTTAGCCGAGTATCTACTTTTCTAAAAAAGTTATATAAAATACCTAGTATGCCCTTAATAAAGGAAAAAAACTTTACTCGTTTTATCTAAAAGCTTAAGGGCAAAATATTTCAATTTTCAGCCGGTTAGATTTTTTCATGTTTTATATGGATTTTTCTTTCCGATAAAATATGAAAATTTCATCTTTTTTTTCTTTGAAAACACCAACAAACATGAAGTATTTCTCCATTTTCTAAATTACTTTACTTAAGAATGACTCGGATTTCTTGACTATTTTGGTAGTTTGACACTAACCGAAATGAAACTTCTCGAAATACGCTCTTGGCCCTTAGTGGATTTTATAGATGGACAATGAGACTTTCACCATGGATCGCTAGTCGGAGCTAGAGATGTGGATGAACCAGGCTTATCCAGAATCGATCAAACGTGCTCACAAGGTGCATGGTGCTCGGACCAGATGAGAGTAGTCGAGCCATTCCTCCGCTCGCCAAGCTCCTCGCTATTAGGTGAATCGAATCCATTTTATCACAATTATGCTCTTTAAACCTTATGTCGGCACCCTTGAATGGGTCAGGACAAGCTATGGTGCTATACTTCTACCGATGCAAGAGAGTACTTAGGTTCTCCTAATAATTAAAAATGTATCATGTCTGAATCTGACCAGAGTACTGTTGACCACATATTCCCCCCTCCTCTTCCCAAACCAAATCCTAAGAATACTTAGGGATGCAAAATTCATTGTTGTAGAACTACTAAACATCTTGGTTTTATGGTGCATGCATATGTCTAGTCTAAGTTGGATTTGAATTCCTAGTTGCTTTAGAATAGTAGATCTTGAATCACTTGCTACCCGAAAATCCTAACCACTTTTGAAATCTTGCAGCTCTTGCATTCCTAGCTACTCTCAAATTCCTAATTGCCCTTATATTCCTAGGTGCCCTTGTACTCTTAATTCCTTTCAGATTATGCCAGTGTTCGAATTCCTAGCTTCTCTTAAAAATGTAGCTCCTTTCAAATTCCTAACTACTTTCATATCCTAGCTATTCTCAAATTTGTAGCTTCTTTCAAATTTTTATACACTTTGAATCATTATTTGCCTAGAGATGAGCTTGAAGAACAATTCATGGCTGCAGGCGGGCGATGCACCGATGGGTTGACAACTACTGAAGCGGAGCTCAGGACGGCATAGAAGGGCATCTCCTACATGAGACAGTGGCATCATCCTGGAGGGAGATTCGGCCACGGCGATCGATTGGATACAAAAGGAGGGGCGGAGAGGGGACCGGAGTCCTCTACTCTACGATATTCATCAGATGATGAGAGATTGTATCATCTGTTAGGCAGTGCATATATATTGGGAGGCGAACAGAGTTACCGACTAAGTCACCTCCTATACTGCACAGCACTCCGAAGAGATTTTTTGGACGTACTAAAAAATTCCTCCTTCACAGTTGTGCCTGATTGTTGCTTCTGATTCTGCTGGCTACACCTACACCAGAGTAGTTAAACATAGAAAAGAGCTCATGGCAAAGAGCTAGGTGGCAATTTTTACCACCTAAAGCACATCATTTTGTTTATCGACCAGCTCACCTTCGTAACCACCTATAAAGCACTTTTCCTTGTTTATTGACCAGCTCACCTTGTTATCTAGTTGGTATCCTTGTTACTTGATCTTTGAGTAGGGTTGAGATTGGGATCTAAAAGATATAAGGCTTCGAATGTGATAAGAAAAAAAATATATCATTTTATCTTTCTAGCAAGTGTAGGTTCATTTTTAATTGCTAGCAAGTGTAGTTCTACTTAGCTAACTAATCTCCTTTCATTAAGTCTTGATTTATAACTTTTAGAGATGCCACGCCTGCTTCTAACTCCATCCTTGGAAATTAATATCTCAAAATTGCTGATATTGAAATGGTGGATGAAATAAAAATAAGAAAGGACTCAGATCGTGTAGATTTTAAGGCACATAGTATTACTATCCTTAAGGTTTTAGTTGCTCTTTCTCGGTATTTGAGTTTGCTAATGTGCTCCGACAATACATCTCTAGGATATAGCAAAGGATTTACAACCAGCAGCACAGAAAAACCCCATAAGCCCCTCATCAAAACTTGTTGCAGATTTTCAAAATAAAAGGAAATAAAAGTTTTATTTTAAACAAAACAACCAACTGTTCTGGTGGTTGGTTGCCTGGATTTATACAGATTTTTGAAAAATTCAAATAAAATTAGTTTCAATTTTAAACTTCAAATTCTAACATATTTTTGTCAAAAAATGTGTCCATCTGATATATTTGTGAAAAAAAATATCCATTTGAATGTGTCTGACGAATGGACACATTTTTCTAAAAAAAAATGCATTTTTCTGCATCTCTTCAAAAAAAGATGTCCAAAAAAGGAGGTACTAACCTATAAAATCCAGCCTAACGCAACGAAAATCATAACATAACTTGCTAATCAGAACAACCTGATAATTTTGCAGACATTGGTCAATGCTCATTGATTTGACTCATTGGTACAAAACATAATCAAATATTAGGAAGGCTTAACACACATTCTCCTTGCATATCCGATGGATGAAGGCGAACAAAATCTTAATAAAACCTTTTCAAGTAGAAAATTCTCATTTTCTCTCCCTTTTGCTCCTACAAAACTTGCAATACCTATGTAGGATTAATAGATCAAAGTGAGATTGTGTGTGAGGATCCATGCGGACGTATGTTTAGTCCCACATCGATTATTCGCTGGGTAGATCTTAAATACTTATATAGAATCAAGGAATCTAAATAATACATTTTAGCAAGCCATTTTGGATGAGATCCTGAATTATTATAAATGGTATCAGAGCGGATCCGGCCCATAATCTATGTGGACTGAGGGATACTGCAGCATGGATCTATTGGAACTGACTATGGGCCGATCATGGTGTTTCTGATTAGATTTGAATGGATTTGAATCCTTAGACTGACGAGGACATCAGGACTTGAACGGAGGAGTATGTCAGGACCCGTGCGGATGTGTGTTTAGTCTCAAATCGATTATTCACTGGATAGATCTTGAATATTTATATAGGATCGAGGAACTCAAATAATACTAGCCATTTTGGTTGAGGTTCTAGGTTGTTACATTGCACATCAAAGCATAGGATAAGAAATCATGCACCGGTGTCTCAAAAAGAAATCATCAAAATTTCATGGGAAATACCTATGGATACATCTAATAAGAAAAAGGTCCAACGATAGGCAACTCAATGTAAAACCTACCTTAAGAGATAAAATCAACAAAAAGAACATATTTTGCTATATCTGAAATACGAACAAAAAGTCACCAATGTGAAAGAAGTGAGGAGTTGCCAAAGTCGTAGAAGGTGCAAAATGACAACGTTTTTACGTGCACTGCCTAAATGTGATACCGCTTAGACTTTACTTCTGTTTCATGAGACACGTTGAGTTGATAAATTCTTGAGGACATCTCTTCATGATTCTATAACAGGTGGGTCAGTTTCCATCTCTGGCGGCGACAATTTTTTTACTTTGCCAAATTGTCTAAGAAAAACGCTGAGCCGCGCAATTCTATGGAACTCCTGTCTCAATTACAGGCCATATTTAGGGATAAAGTCAATCAAGACATATGCGACCTGTGAGACAGCTATAATAAATAACTCAGTTGGCTGTAAACAGGTGGGTCTCTAGGCATTAGTAGGCGCAAAAGAAAAAAAACAGTAAGTCATACCATTCCGTATATCTAGTGATTGGCACCATATTTCAATCACAAAGTGCTACATACTAAATTACATACACCATAATCAGTCCCTGATTAACTTAAATGAATCTATACAACATTATTTCCTAATCTACATGACTTATGAACCAAATCCTCTTTAATATCATTTGTAACCATCCAGTATCTCACCCGAAATCAGATCAGATCTGACTAGATATGAATCAGGTCGGATACAGAATAAATCAAAAAATTATATATTTCAATCCGGCCTTCTTATTAAGCTAGTCAAAAATCTAAAGTCAAATTTGATAATTTTATTATATACGTAATATGACCTGATCATTTATAGCAGGTTGGATTAAATTAAACAAATTTAGTATTAAAATAAATTATTTATTTTAAAAAAAAATTGCGCTAAACAAAAGAGAAAAGGTGGTGAGAAGAACCCCACCCGCATAGCAACTCCCACTGGGGCCCCTCCCTACTGGAGAGTGTTCGATACAGATATAACTTTTTTTATTCAT